>NW_027287095.1:62866030-64341030 GCF_022747635.1 Hetaerina americana | reverse complement strand
TTCCGTTTGGACTACTGGAGAGACCGGATGTTTGAACTTTCGGTGGAAAATGGGACGGGGCCACTCAACGGCGGTTCACCCAAGTTATGGTTATTTGTGAAGCGCAGATCAGAATGGCGAATAAGCAATCACCTTTTGCAGTTTGTATTCTTGTTAATAAAGGAATATTCTCTGAAAACGACTCACTGCAACAATGGTTTTTTTACAGGAGGGTTACATTTTAATACAAAAAATGGTTAAAAACCTTAAAAAATACGTAAACAGTTAAAAAAGGTCGCCTGATTACGGCGTAATTACAAACCAGTAAAATAATTCATGCCGATCAACTGTTTCAGGTAGACCTAATATTAAATACAACTTTGGATGATTTGAACAATGAAATTTCAAAATGATAAAAAAAACCAACTGCGTTGCACGATTTACGTGATTTAAGTGTCCATTAATTTCAATTATTCGGAAATTTGTTAAGTCTTAATGGGACGTGAGAATAGAGACGGTGACTACATCATTTCACCCACCACAAAATATTCATCTTCTTAAAGGTACCTTCTTTTAGCGTCGAATTTGGAAAAATCGATGTGTGACATGAGTTCGGCGATGATCTTATATTTTTCCGTTTCATAGTGATTTCTTTTTTCCTCACTTTTACCTCGCACAGCCGTTAGTTTTCACTTTCCCTTTCCGCCCGAGCAGAGGCCACGATACATGGCGAGCTCAGATTACGCTTGATGTTCAAACCCTTAATCCGATTGCTATTTTGTCCTCCCCCCTCGCCACTTTGCTTCGAGTGAAGGAGGGTCTGTGGCTGAGGAAGGGAGAAACCCGGACAAATTGCAAGGAAAACATATTTCCATTCCAAAGCTCACCGGTAATCCTCGATCCTTTGCCGAGGCTTTCCCACGGGGGCGTGTATTGTTTTCAACTACAAAGAGGAATAGAAGTCCCAGGCTCATTCTAAAACCAATTCAATTCGGTTTTGATACCATGCCCGCCCACATCAGCGTTCTTCTTAATCCTACACCTCCAATCCAATTCCATTTAAATGGACAGTACGCAATAAGTCCATTACAAAACGTATATATTAACCTTAAGCTATTTTCTGCGACCGCGTGAATTTTTGAACGCCTATTTCACATCCGGCCGTCTGATTTGTGTTGAGAATTCCACTGAGGAAAAGTTATGGCAATTTATCATTTCAATACTTACTTTCTTGACGAATTAATCACTTTCTTAAGAAATGTGCATAGTTTTCAGAAGGTTTAACCGTTAATGACCTGAAACCTTACACGATAAAGAAAAAATGTCTACGATTTTTTCATGAATGTATATTGTGGTTATAGTTTTGTTATAGATGCACGACTGAAAACCAATTTTCTACCACTTTACATTATAACGGCCACATCTGCCTATTCACCTTTTCCTCATTGGGTTTATTACCCGTGTGTCGGATGATTTTTATTTTTAACTTCCCTGATATCCAGTGTGTCCTCAAAACAAAATCATAAAATAAACTTCTTTACGGTTCTTAAATGGGCACAAAGAGTCTGAAAAACAGAAATAACGACATAATGAAACGTTTTTTTAGCGTCGTCGACGTAGCCAAATTTAAGTGTCCTTTGCTATACCTTCCATAACGACCGACGAAAAGATTAATGAAGTATCCGCTTTTTTATGCATTCAATTGTTTCTGGCTCAAATTTGTCATTTTCCTTAATGAAGTATCCACTCGAAACACGAAAAAGATGGCAAGGAACTTCAAAGATAATGCTTAAAAATGGGATCGAAATCAAAGATCCAAATATAGGTTGTTGATTCGAAAATGTGACAACGATAGAACGAAAAAAAGGCTTTAAAAGTGTCTGGTAACGTTTATTTTAATAATGCACAAGCACATATATATTAGTGCTGTGAGGTGAAATGGAACATTTTCGCTATATGCGTTTCCACTACTACAGTTTTCTTACGCTACTAGAAGCAAAAGAGACCGATTAAACTTCATTGTGATTGTCTTAATACCTTTTATTGTGATTCCTCGGCCGGAAGGGTTACTCTTAATCTAATTTCAGGCGCATTCGAGGGCAACCGTGCCTTTGCAGTAATATCTGTACAGCAAGATTTGCGGGTAAGTTAAGAACTTATATCTTAGGTATTCCAGAGGCCTAGATGAATGGGAAACCTGTGCTGCCTCGCATGCTTATACGGAACGCTATGATTTCATTAATGATAGACGAGATAAATTGCTGGACTGAGTGATGCTGCGAAGTCAGGCGTAGGTTGGGACTGCAGCTGATGAAATACTTGAAACTTTTCCCCAAATATGAGTCATTACATTGCAGCTGAAAGCATTTTATCGCTGCATTTCTGCTGTGGCGATACTGTAAACTTCTGCTCACAGTCCTAAATCCCTAGATATTAATTTAATATCAAGGAATTTTCAGATGGGAAGCAGTATAGTAGGATTAGGTGAGTTACAATTCTATTAAAGGGAAAATATATTTGGCCTTTGTAAAAATCTAGCTAGTATAAAGGTCGGATTCAATAATCCAAACATTCACCTAACCGGGGATAGGAATTTTCGAAAGCTATAACGGAAATGCTATCAAACGTACCGTATCTCTCTAAACGGGTAAGCTCTTAGATACGGAGACAAAATAACTTCGAAAAAGAATGGGCGTTTCTGATACGAATATGAACATAAGAACGGATGAAGGGGAAACGCAACGTTAAAGTTATGAAACCCCTAATCATACCGAATTTATGGAGATCAAATCAATATGATTTTGAAAATTGTTCAACTTCTGGTTCGCTAAAATAGTTGCATTTGCAACAACAAAGTTGCAAAAGTTAAAAGCATTATAGTATTGCACTTTGTTTTTTACATAAAATAAAATAGTGTTTCATGCGCTTCAATATTGGTAATCCATCATAATTATGAGGAGTAATAACAATTAAGATCAAATAGGCAAATAAAATCAGAAAATTAAGAAGCACACGGAAGGGAATCCGAAGTACGATAAGAAATAGAAGAACCAGATGAATTACTTACATCCTAAGGCATAAAGGATTCATTTGAAACGTAATAGAAGGGACAAAAAAAGGGGAGGTGCAATTAGGAAGACGAAGGGGAAAATGCGCATACCAATCAAAGGGATTATGTGCGGAAGACTAGTCACAGTGTAAGAGAAATATCATTAGAAAAAGAAATAATTGAGGGTTATAGTGGATAGAAATTTGACCAATTGACCGTTGACGAATAATGAATCTCACTCAACGGCATAGTTTATTACAACATGAGTGTTTATTACAACATGAGTGTTTATTACAACATGAGTGTTGTAATAAACTGCATATGAATAAATAAATTCATATCAAATATAAAACGGACAAAGTTCTCAACTTCAGCTTAAGTAAATTAAATGAAATAGTTCCGCAACATCGTCTGACTATCGTACCTTTTCAGTAATTCATTAAAACGAGCATAATTTTACTATCATTATCAATATGCCTATTAAGTACCATATTACCGTACATGACTACGACTACGGTGCAAAATTTGAAAATATCGAATCAACTAGGCTCACATTTTTATCGATATTGAACCAATTTCATGAAGGTATGAGAAACCGCTACCAGAACGTAATGAGCTAGAAAATATTTAGTGGCCTTCAGGTGAGCTGCCTGATGTCGAATTTTCGTCTTCCACAGTTGAGCAGACCTGACCTAAATTTTCCCTTTGAATCTCTCGTGCCCACATTCGTCTTTGTAAACCAATCAAATACAACCCAGATGGCTCTTGGCTCTCCTTTATTTTTTTCCAAGTGGGTTTACTGCTAATTCTCTCACACAACTGATTTATAGAGATTTGCAAAGATTCAAATTTGCAGTTTTTAATTAGGCTTCAATAGCACTCGAATCCAAGATTACATTCTACTTTTAGCAGTACTTGGTCATAAACTATGCAAATCATACGATTTGTTTTGGATCCTTAAGGACAACCTTTGCGAAGGAAGGAAAAATTTTATTTTATTTCATTAAAAAAGTCGTTTCTCCGAAAAAGACCACCAGGGAAAAATTTTCTCTTCATTCGCGATCACGACAACATTGTCCACATTCCCAATGTGCACAACGGAATAACAAGAATCACATAACGTTGCAAAGTCAATAAAAATAATTTATCATACTTTGCAATGATTGTACGCAAAATCATTCTCCGGGTTGGATTCAAATAGAACTAAACTTTCGCAGTTCAATGAAATTAAGAGTAAGGAACTTTTTTTTTGGAGCAGGGGACGCGTCAAGAAAATATTTGAAACGTACAGGGTGTGTCCCAAAAGTAAATCAATTGAATTTTTCCCGCGCCCCTACTATTGATTTTAGTAGTATTAAATCACTTTGAGTTGTTGGGGAAACGCTAAGCTTTGCCGTAAAACCAGTTTTAGGGCTCTACAAGCTTTGAAAGCGGCAGGACGTCAGTTATTGTAAACCTCTGCGCGCCGACCGTGTCACGAAAGACCAACCGAGTGGGAATTTCAAGTAAACTTTTGCATCGTATTGATAATGTACATGATTATTTGTTCAACGTCATCCCTGGTGATGAAACCTGCGTTTATAAATACGACCTAGAAACAAAACGCCAAAGCTCTGAGTGGCATACCGGCCAGTCCCCCAAGCCCAAAAAGGCAAGGATGAGCTAATAAAAAGTGAAAATAATGCTCATTGTCTTTTTCAACAGTAAAGGAGTGGTCCATAAGGAATATGTTCCTCAAGGATTGACAGTTAACGCTCCCTACTACGTGGATGTGCTGAAAAGACTCCAAAAAAGGGCCATCAGGGCGAGAAAAGACCTCTCCGCTACCTGGCAACACCATCACGACAACGCGCCTTCCCACAATGCGCTACAAGTACGCGAGTTCCTGGCCAAACACCAGGTGACAACGCTGCCACATCTCTCTATAGCCCTGACGTCGCCCCAGCAGACTTCTTTTTGTTCCTTCGGATTAAGGCAGCCCTGATAGGAACCCGTTTTTCGTCCATAAAAGAGATCCAATCAGCCGTGACGAAGACCTTGCGCGAGGCCCCCGAAGACGTCTTCCAGGGCGCGTACCGGTCATGGCAGAGTCGCTGGAAAATATGTGGAGGCCCAAGGACAGTGCTTTGAAGAATTTTAAGTGTTTGTGCGAATCTGTCCATACAATACTTAAAAAAATGATTGCATTACTTTTTGAACGAACCCTGTATTTTGAATTTGGATTTAAATTCTAGCAATATACCTACATCTCACAATATCCTAAAAGCTGCCGCAAAATCATGTGACGTAGGGTGTTAGAGCATCAGCTATACATACGTACAGAAGTATTAGTCCCTGCGGGTATTTCAACGTATATTAGGTAATAAGAAAAACCCGTGAGCTAACGCATACAGACATAAACGTATGCACACAATATTAAATAATTGGTGTGTTTCACTGAATCATTAAATTTTAATTTCTAAGTTAATATATTCCCTCGTCTGGGTACGATTTTTTAAAATAATTGGTTTCGTACGAGTGAAGAAAGAGTACATGTATATGTATATGACGGTATACTTACCGATCTCTCTTATTTCTTGGTAGCCAATTCAACCAATATAGCATGTCATGCGAGTATGCAAATTCATAATGATTCACTCGGTGTCGCAAGTTAACTCAGCTGTCCTGTACTTTTACAAAAGCCTGTATTATCGGCTATCTTCAAGGATCAAGATGCTCTCAAATTCCTCCAAAACGAGTATACACCTGGCGCTTAATCTCCACTCAAAGAATATTTTGGTTTTAATTTTGAAAAATTTTCGATCGACTAAAATTCGACGAAAGGGATTCTATTTTCGTTACATTTGTTTTGCTTCCCAATCAACGATCCGCCCCTCGAGCCAAAATTGCGAGGTGCGGAATCCGAATTCGAAGCTTTTTCTCTCGAAACTCGGATTAGTAAGTTGTGAGGATAAAGCATAACGTTCCAGGACTAGACGACCCCGGGATACGGAACGAGAAGGGTGAAAAAGCGGAGTTAGAGAAGCTGAGAAGGAAGCGGGATGCACACTGTCGGAGTGTGTAGATTTGACAGAAAGGGAAAGGCAAAGCGAATGCTAGCGTTCTTCCGCATTAAGCTATGTGTGGCTCTGGCCTCAAGGTCACGTATCCCAGTCTCACACACATATTATACGCGCACATACGAGCGTAATAATTCTCGTAGTAGTTTTTATGGGAAGCGACCGACAGCTAAGGTCATTTGCGCCAAGAGGAATGGATGAGAAAGGAAGGGTGGAGAGAAACTCGGCATCGGTATTAGCCTACCTTGCCGAAAGGCGCCAAGGGGTCCGCAGTTTAACGTCCCATCCGACGGACGTAGTACTCACTCAAAGTGCTCTCCACAACGCACCTGAAGTAGGAATCGGGATACCACTGAAAAATATTTGTTGTCCCCAGGATGGGGCCCGGGCCCTCTCGATGGGAAGCCTGCACATTAGCTACCTCACCATCCTATTCCCAATAATATGTATATGTATATGTATATATATATATATATATATATATATATATGTGTATATGTATAAATATAAATATATGTATAATATATGTATTATATCTGCATAACGATTGTACGGAAAAACTCACACTAGCGGCACAATAATGGGACAGCACAATAGAAAACAAATAGAATAGCAACATTTAAAAGGACACTCACACGGTGAATTGTTCGAGCTTCCGGCCCTCTCAGAGGCCTTCTAGAGATGAGAGAGGAGAAATTAAAGCCGCACTTGGTATAAAAGGACGAAAACCCATTGAAAAAAATGTATGGAGTTTATTTGTCTGTAGTGTGACTGGATAGCGAGGCTTAGTCATGATTTTCTGAAATTATATATATAATAAATTGGACAGCAACAAACAATATAGAAACACATAAAAAAATCACTCACACGTTATTTCTTGATCATTTCGGCGGAATATCTGCTCCGTCTTCATCGGAAGATATGGACGTAATGACAGACGGTCAAGTAAGCCCGACGGTGTGTGAATCTCACCCACCGTCGGGCTTAGTACTGGGTGGATTCTATCATCACCTACCACACCGACCTTCGTGTTGATTACTGTGTTTATAGTTTAATTATATTCATAATTACATGCATGTATAATTATATATATATATATATATATATATATATATATATATATATATATATAATGGGACGGCACAATAGAGTCTCACATGAAGAAGGCCTCTGAGAGGGCCGAAAGCTCGAACAATTTACCGTGTGAGTATCCTTTTAAATGTTGCTATTCTATTTGTTCTATCGTGCCGCTCGTTTGAGTTTTTCCGTACAATCGTTATATATATATATATATATATATATATATATATATATATAAGACTCGTAAAAACTTTGATATGGAGCGTAGCTATGTACGGTGCGGAAACGTGGTCATTGAAGCAGGAGGATAGACGTAGATTGGAGGCTTTTGAAATGTGGGTGTGGAGAAGAATGGAGAAGGTGAAATGGACAGAGAAGAAAACAAATTAGGAAGTACTTGGTATGGTGGGCGAAGAGAGGGGTTTGTTGGGAGCAATCCTATGGAGGCAGGAAAAGTGGATGAAGGGGGTGTTGACCGGCAGTGGGATGTTGAAGACTGTGATAGAGGGTAGAATGTTAGGCAAAAGAGGAAAGGGAAGGAACAGGATAGGGATGTTGGACGGGATGAAGGGAGGAAGAAAGTACTCAGAGATGAAGAGGGACCTGATATAGAGTAGGATGATGGATTTTGTGTTTTCTTAGGAGTAATTAAATATTTGTTTGGTAGTTGTGTCCATCAAAAAACCCTACCTTAACCGGTAGATTACCTTAAAAAAATATATGTGTGTGTGTATGTAATTATATAACATTTAGACGGGATTAACGATCTTGTTTTTAAAAATGTTGATAGCATAATCACCTTATTCATGGGAAAAGCAACTAAGTCACTCTTCCTATGAACAAGGTATTTTTGCCCCCAAAATATTATTTAAGACTATGTTAAAGAATTCCATGAAAAGGGCATTATATTTATAAACACTATTATTTTTCCCTTTAATTCAGCTCGTTTTCGTGCAACTACAATGCTCGAATAAAAAGTATCGGTCAAAATATTTCCCTGACGTGTTTGTTCAGTGCTGAATTCAAACTGTAGGTTAATTGTGCGCATGATCGGAGATCGCTTATTGATAATAAGACAGCGCAAACAATTTTAATTAAAAATTTAGCGATGCGAAAGATCTGAGTTTAGCTCGTCCCAAAGGTCTTGACGGACGGCCAAGAACAGAGTAGTGTCTGCTTGCAAAGACCGTCAGCAACGCGCTGAAGAAGACCCCGAATTTTTGGACCGTATCGACTTGACACCTAATTCCTATTCCCAAAAGTGAAATCCTTCCTCAGAGGACACCACCATGTGCCCTAAGGACACCACTAAGTGCCATCAAAGAAGTTTGCACGGGTACCATTAAGGACTTACCGTAATCCTCCTACTTGGGAGCCTTCGAGTCGTGGAAAAGCCGTTGACAAAAGTGTCCCGACGCTCAATGTACCTGTATTTTGAGGAACTTTGCATAGTTGCGGAAATATATGAAATAAATCTATTTTTCCGAAAGTTTTTCGAATACAAATATCTAGGGCACATAGAGATCACAGTAGAGTTCAAGCTATCGTGTTTAACGTGCAATTTTGAAATTGTATCCGTTAACTATACGCAAAAACTTTGCTTGAATAAATGAGTTTCCCGGTGCGGCTTCGAATCTGGTTGCGATTGGATTGGAAAAGAGTTCACTTTCACTCCAATAATGGTGGGGTTGAAATTGGTTGCATGCTATATAAAATATGAGAAAAATACGAAAACATGCTCGCAATGAGCGGCCGCACTTTTGAAAATAAAGGGAAGGCATAACATATAGGAGCACACATAAAAGCTATGATGTTGAGAAAACCACAAAAGCGCTTCACTTTATCGAAATTGAGTGATGAGGAAAAGTTTTAACTTACATCATCTCTGCACTGGTTAAAACTTTATAAAACAAATGTATTGTTATTTTCATTGAAAAAAATATTAATATCTGACATCTCAATTGAGGGAGTGTTAGAATCATACTAAACCCATGAACTCTCCTTTAGCAGTCACGAAAATAACATGAAAATAATCCTAAAATAATATATTTTTCTAATGCACACAGTCATAGAGGATGAAGAGCCTAACACTTTTTTGTTTTTAATTAATTGGATCACAAGCGCATTCGCACCTGAGCTGCATGTGCTGCTATTTATCTTCGTGATAACGTTTGTAATATAAAGATGGCCTATACGAGTAGACAGGGGGATCGAGATGGTGCGGGGGCTAACGTACTGGCTTCCCACCCTGAGGGCGCGGGTTCAAATCCCGGCGGTGTTGAATATTTTTCAGAGGTATCTCGATCCCTACTTGAGGTGCTTTGTGGAGGGCACTTTGAGGGAGTACGCCGTCCGTCGGATGGGACGTTAAACTGCGGACCCCTTGGCGCCTTTCGTAAAGAGTAGGCTAATGCCGACGCCGGGTTTCTCTCCACCCTTCATCCTTTCCTGTCCATCCCCTATGGCGCAAATGACCTTAGCTGTCGGTCGCCTCCCCTCAAAACTACTACTACTACTACGAGTAGACAGGCTAAGCCTGACGGAACGTAAATAAATACGCAATAAAATTAAAGAGAAATAAAAAAATTGAATATATTTCCTCACATCTTACGCATATAAAATTTAAAAAATAACTTCTCCTACAACTTATGCATAGATTATACAATATTACAATTTAAAAAATAATGTTCTCACCAACTTGCATTCGTATTCGAAATGATCAATACTAAAATTTTGCTTGTTAGTAATCTGGAAGAACAAGTCTGCAAAATAGAATGAACCTCATCAATATGAATATACCAGAATATACACCTCCTCCCTTCTTTAACGCCGAATACTGGGTACGTAGGATTGTTACGCTGATAGATATAACCTTCATTTCATCACGTTTACGAAGACAGCATTAATGTCTTACTGTACTAGAGTAGCATAATATCGAGGAGTTTTTTTATACGTATTTATGTAGGAATATGAATAGCTACATCAGATTAATTGTAAGTATGACCGAAGGACCATGAAAATAAAGGTTGAATTTCAAGTAAAGTCGAAACATATTGCAACGTCAATTAAACTTATTCTTAAAAATCCTCTTATAAATTTCGTGTTTTGGTTCGTTCCCTTCTGAGGTTACGGAGCACACCACCCACTTTTACTCAAATATAACTGCAACATTATCGGAATCATCGCATTTCTATGTACCGTATGCCTTATCTTAATTAATTTTTCTTCATTTTCCATATTATTCAATAGTTTCCAAGTTTCTTCATACTATTTGACATGCGACCCAGCTGAAAAATTTGTGTTCGGAGGTTATCCATAAAAACGTCTCGATGTGTTTTTCCTAAAAAGTAATTTTAGATGGGGGCACATTACTTTACTATAGAACATGTTTTGCCTTATCGTCAGGAAATTCTAGCTAGCGCAATACCTTAGTCCTTTTTCTAATGTAAACAGTTCCCTTTTCCAGAAAAAGATTCATCATCGAGTATCGGGTAGATAGCTTTGTTTGATCAGTGATACTGAATCAGTGACCCTTGTGTACCTTTGATTTAATAACTCCTCCCTTCTGAGACCCAAGGATTACGGATCTGGATTACGGCTTGACCATGGGCGAAAATGTGGTCCTTTTGTCCAGTTTTACAAGGGATTCAAGAGCAATTGGTGACAAGCTTTATAATCCCGTGATCAAATTCTGATACCACTCGGACACCACAAATCGCTATTTTTGCTCAAGTTTAATTGTTTGTATTACATTAATTTTTTTACAAGGTATTTTGGTCAGCTCCTATTAGCTATTGAATATTCCCGTTCAAATGTTTCAAAATCGATTTCACTGGTTTCTGGTAACTTCTGGACATAATCATTTTGTATTTTTCAGTTATACTGATCAATACTTGATCGCTTCCCACTAAATGCTGTCATTTAACCACATTTAAGACAAAAATAACTTGCTAATGAAATATAATTTTTCGTTATTCCGTATCTAGTTATATGCTATATCTTTCTGCAGCTTGAGTGACTTTCTTTGATTTTTATTCGGTTATAAATTGTATTCTATTGATCAAAGAAGATTTCCTATGGGCTCAGTCTATACAATTGCACAACAGCACATTTAGTTGCCTATCCAAAACACAACCTGAAATCGGACTCTACACTACGTTCCCCTTCTATTCCGCATGCTTCTCTTTTCGGAAATAATGTCGAAAACATTTAAATTACACAGCTCCAATAAGATTTGTGTTTAGGCGTGGGATTTTACTGTTAGCGGATGTTTTAGGTATTCGAACAATAAGATTTACAAAGAAAGGAAAGAGCTCTAAAGTTTCCTCTTTCTTCGCTGAATGGGGAACGATGTGTATGACAATGAAACGGGGAAAAGTTTCGTCGTCTTTTGTTTTCACTCGTTTACTTTCATGGATTCATAAATTTATTCCTAGATAATTGATCGACGAATTTTCTTCCTCATTCTTCCCTTGCCCTTATCCATTACATTATTTTTCCCTTTACCAACCTCTTATTTCAATAAAAAGAGGAATTTTTTCTCAGAATACAAACGTTGGAGGACTCAAGATAAATATCATTTCTCATGCGGAAGGAACACTACCTAACCTCATGCGCGAAACCCCGGGCCGTTTTCTAGATCAAATAATGCCTTCCTCTTCTCTCCTGCTTTTCTTGAATTATCAAATCGTTTTGCCCCCGTGAAAATGCCTAAAAGTCGAATTTAAATGTTCCCACTTCATTGGACGGTCTAAGAACCTCTTGCCTTGAACTTCTTGTTTTTAATAATCTTTTGTTTCCCTTTATCTCTTTTAAGAGCATCTTGAAGGCGTGCCATTCATTTATTCGCATTTAAATCATTTCCATTATGTTGTCAAAAATAAATATGAACGATGGTATTTAGAGAATATACGAGAATTACTCAAAAAAGTTCGAATATTTTCCACGAAAAATCTCCACAGGTTCAATTATCCATAGGAGGATTCAGCGGCGAGGAATAATTGACACCGAGCGATGCTTGTGTTCTCTATTCCCCTCTCCTAAAAACTTTACCCATATGGATGTTTAGATCATATTATAGATATGAAAAAGTAATAATTGATGGTATTGCGGTAAGGTTCAAGGCAAGAGTTTTGGAAAAAATTGAAAGCCGAAATGGAAAAAAAAGATCCATCCTTGGACGGAATTTAAGAGGTGCAACTCACGAGACTTTTGAATGCCCAGTAAAAATACATGGCAAATGAGGATGCATTCATGGATCATAGAAAGTGTGCGAAATACACCTCTTTTACAAATTCGATCAACGGAAGACTTTCAATCAATGTAAGTCAAAGATCCGAGGCAGGTTTGCTCGAACCCAGGAAACTATCTCACATTTCTTGGTCTTCTACTTATCACAGAGGCATTTTATTTTGGTGGGTAGATTGCTGGACTACCGACCTGAGGGTATGGGTTCAATTCCGGATGAAAGTGTCTATGGGAAACTACAGCTTCGCTGAACTGTTTTTTTCAAGTGACAGATCTTCCTGAGAAACAACATGCGGCACATGCGAGAGAAACTGCCTCCCCCATACCCTATTGCGAAAACATTCACACGTCGTATAGGGCTTAGTAATAGGTGTGCTCTATCCTCTCCTATCAAATCAGACTAAGGGGTGAGAGATAGTGGAAAAAGTACTTTGAGCATGAAAAAATCCAAAGATGCTATCGTGAATCCCTATCCAGATCCACACATTGCTTACTGCTCTTCATTTCGTCAAAAATTCTTATTATTTATCCTTCACCCAACTCGTCCTCTCAATTTTCTTCCTCGTATGCTTGGTAAGCGAGGTAGAAACATGAGAAAGAAACATGCTTCAAAAGCTGGTAATTTTCTTACAATTTCGATTTGAATATCAACGTGTAAATTAAACAGTAAAATATTGGTGTACGTGTTGTTATGCATATTACATCAATTGCAAAGAGGCGAGGAAGATCACATTTTTTACCAGGACTTGGACCTATCTCAAACGTTGAAAAAACAATGTGATTTATGGACGTCTAGCGAAGCTCCAGCGACCGTGGGAAAGTGAGAGGCGGGGTCGGAGTCGGATAACGCCGCACCTCCCCGGACGACCTTGAAAAATCTCGCCACTTTTATATTATCATTGCATAAGGCTTAAGGGTACCGGTGATGATATAAGAGAATGGGAAACAATGCTTCGTTAGTTTGTGTTAACCAGTAATGTCAAAGCTTCCCAAAAACGGTTTTTATGCGCGTTTCGGTTAGACAGTTTCACCGTAAATGAGATGTTTACGCACGAAGCGTCATGATTAATATAATTTACGTTCTAAAAGGATGGACAAGGTGAAATGAATAGAAAGAAAAACAAGCAAACAAGAGCTTGGAATTTTTATGAGAGAGAGAGAGAGGGTTGCTGGAATAAACCCAAAGGAGGCAGGAAATGTAGGCGCAGAGCGCTTTGCTTGGCTACGGTACGTTTAAGACAGTGATAGAAGGGAGAGCGTTATGCAAGCAAGGAAGGAGTAGGAAAAGTACAGGCATATTATGAAGGAAGGAAGCGTGCGGAATTGAAGAAGGGTTTATTGTAGAGTCCGATGTCACGTTGCGTTTTGTCAGGAGAGGCAAATGATTGTAATATTCTTCAGACGGTGTCTATTTAAAATCTACCATAACCGGTAGAATACCAATAATAGTAAAAATAAGAAAAATAATGACCTTGCAGCTTCGCGTTACCCTTTAGGGCTGTCCCTACTGAGAGCTCTCATGAGACATGCAAGAAAGGACTTAACCGGTTCGATGCCTTCTAGGTTATTCAGTAACCTAAAATAGCATTCGAAATTTGTGGATTCCACGTCGGTAGTGAATAACAAAACCATTCCCAGTTTTTTCAATGGCATCTTCTAAAAATAATCAAATTACCTTGCAAAAGTTAAAAAAATGTAAATCTATCTAAATAAGCATCTATCTAAATACAGCTATCTATCTAAATACAGCTATCTATCATAATAGCTTTGAAAGGTTTTTTGAGGGAAGCTACCATAACTACAGGAGTGTAATAACAGAGAAAAATACAAATGAGGTTATAAAGTAAATGAAGAAATCATTCTCATAAAATGCCAAAAACATTGACTTTAGAACGAATAAATTATAATTATAAATGAAGGTCAAGGATTTTTAATCGCTCAATTACATCAATATTTCATGACAATAAAAGCGTAAAAAAAGAGTAACTGAATGGCTTAACACAAAAAATCTAGTCGAAAAGAAAATGAAACGTCATAAAAGGCCACAACAGACGAAGATAAAAAAGGTTTTCCATTAATTCCTGTGATACAAATTAGATCCCCTTCAATTATCCCAGAAGAGTAGTTGACAATTTAGGCTGGACTGCACAATACAAATAAGCCAAATAGAAATGCTTTGAATCGACTCGTAGTGAAATTAACTAAATAAAATGTTACAAAGATTTAGATCTTTAGATCCCAGTCAAGGCGAATGGTTTTTACACGCTGAAATTGTTGCATTTAGATCTTGTTTAAAATAATGTTTCTCATGAGTGAGCGCATTTCATTCTTCGCTCTGAGAAATGCATTTATACATTTTTAAGATAGCGTATGCATTTTACAATATACTAAAATTAATGAACCAAAGTATAAGAAAATACACAATAAAAATATAAAGAGTATTATTTGCAAATTTTCTTGTAAGTTCTATGAAAATAAATTTATCTATTAATATAGTGCAGCATACTGGTGGTATTATACTTTACCAGCCCTTTTTACATCCAAGCTTATACTTATTAACCTAAGCTGTCGACTTTCAATTCTAAATATCATCTGATTATTGTTCAAATTACCTTTTCCGTGTGAAGCATTGAAAAATACCCTACAATGCTTTTTCGAGATGTATCAATCCAAAACTAAAGAAATGTTCTGGCCGAAACAGGCTCTTAGGTGATACGAATCAGTCCATAAAACTCTCCTCTTTTTTGCTCAAATTTTACTTAATTTTGAATGGATATTATGTATGCCGTTGTCCTTATCTTGAAATTTTCGTTAATTATATGACATTTCCCTTCCCGTTTTAATTATTTTTTCCCTTTAACCAGCATTTCTCATACTAGTATTCCTCATTTTTGCCGAAGAGTTTTTAGATTTCTGAGTACTTGCGTGCATAGTTAAGCGAGTTGACAAATTTCATCCACCTTCCCAGAATTTCTTATGGTCTCAGTTAATTAATATTTTTTTATAAACTCTGCGTTCGTCGTTGTTCTTCCTTTTCACTACCCTTGAACACTTACCGACCTCTAGAGCGTCTCCACCTGGATTTGAAATTTAATCATGATTCTAATTTAGAGCTCTTAGTATTCATTCGAGTAACGAGTGTGAAGGAAGAGAGGAATGAAGCACGTCGTCGGCATTTGCCTGCCGAATGTTCCGTAGCTCAAATATATCCTACTCGATGGAACCCTAGAAGTGCAGTTCAGCACGAAAGCGTGCATGTGCGAAATATCCGGGCGCTCCCTTGATAACCAAGAACTCCCTTCCTTCCTTCACCCAAACAACTAACCGCATATTATCCGCCGGTCTTCGAGTAGTTAGTGACACATGCATCTCACTTAGAGTCGACCAAGGCCGTCAGTCAGCCTTTTCCCGTCAACCTCCCCAACCTCCATTTCGAAAGTTACCTCGAGTATTGATTGACTCAAGCCGATCGTCGGTGGGAAGGACAAAACGAGTGAGTAGAAAATGTGATTCATACGACGTTGGTTGCATTTTGTGGGATATGATTGGAAGAGATGGGAAATTATGGGAAAATTTTTAAATCACAATTCCGAGTTATTCTAATTGAAAACTTTTAGTATTTCCAGTGGACGACGAAGAGATGGCCCGTTAATTCACATACACATTTGCATTCATTATAAGCTTCAATACATCTATCCTCCCAAATATATCAAGTTAAATACAGAAATTGAAGGATTCGGTCAAATCCACCAATTATAGTATGATTTATCTAGGAATACATTTGTGTATGCATTTGGATGTATTTGTGCATTAGCTTGTACACATATATCTTTTCAAATGATTTATTATTTCTTCGTGTATCCATGGTTCCCTGCCAGCCGTCTTCACAATCCCTGGCGGCCACTTTCTGGGTCTTGTGTAAATGTAATCTTAAAATTAGCCTTGGATTTTTCTATGATTCGCTGGTAATGCCTTTGGATATAGCTGGACTATTATGGAGTATATTGGACTATTATGGAGTATATTGGACTATTATGGAGTATATGCTTTCAGTACGGATTCGAGGCGGGGAAGAGGAAGAAGTCTGGTGGGGCATTTTCTAAAAAAAATTGGATCCTCAATCCCATGGTCGACAAGCTCTTGGCAGATCCGCATGCGGATTTCATTTTGTTCAACCGAGAGTACCTGCGGTACCTACTTCACACATACATTTTTCTCATGCCCATTTTCGGCCACAAGTCGATGCTCAGCACTTTAATGGATGCCAAACTCATCAGAAACTATTCGAACATTTGATCTGCGGTCCCTTTTCAACGTAGCCTTCACTCTTGAAAGATTTTCGTCACTTTTTGAGGTCGAAGGGTGTTCTGAACGTCCGACGTCTTCAACGTCTTTTCTACCCTCCTAAAACAACTTGTGGCACTCAAAAACACCCGATTTACTCATGGCGTTATCACTATAAACTGCCTTGGGCATGTGATGAGTCTCTTTTCTAGTTTTACCAAGTTGAACGCAAAATATGATGGCGTAGCGCTGTTCCAATAGCCGTTTCATGATAGAGCGTAACGAGGTCACGTTATAGAGGTTTCGCAGAAGAACAATCTGCACTCCGCAAAGGCTTTCGGCTGGGAGCCAACTGCCACCGACCTCCAGCCTTTTCTGAGACTCCCTTCCCCAAAACCCAGCCAGAAAAACCGCCGCCTGTCCGTCCATCTATTTGGGAAAAAATAAGTACTACTATCTTTGGGAGAGGCCTTGTAAGACGGCAGTTGTACTCACTCTGTACCTGAAAAATTGTGTAGCACAATGAAACTTGATCAGTAAAAACGTTTTATCCAGGGTAAAAGTCCTATTATTTGGTCTTTGAGTTTTTTTCTATTCTGCATAAAATAAAGATAAAGGAAAAATACTTTATAGAAGTTTCTTACATAAGGAAGCCTAATTTATGTCATTTGCTTGTAGTAATTTATCATGCAATAGACGCAACTGGTAGTTGAATAAGCATGCGAAAATAGGAAACCATATATTGTGTTGAATAAGGGTTCTTAAAATATTTAACAATTGTTGAAACTGACAGAAATTCCACCGAAGGGAGCACTTAATTATTTGGATGAAATTAACATTTTAAAAGGATGAATAAATGAGAAAAAAGTTCCGATTCCGGCATCCGTTGCAAGATGGTCATCGGAATTAATTAAATTTGCATATGATTCCTTGACTTTGTGATTGAAACGTGCCATATATATTTGCCGGCTGATCTAACATACATTTACCGTAATGCTGTATAAAAGAGAAAGATTGAAAGCTGTGAGACAGAAAAGTATCATAGAGAAGAAACATGTAAGCATTAAGAAGCTACTCGTTAGGAGAACTGATTTGATACATGCGTGGAAATATGATAAGGAAATGCCTATCTATTACCATATTACAATGTAAAAGTTAATACAAAGATAATTTTCTTCCCTGAGGAATGACCCTTCCACTAAAATTCTTACATTTTGGTGTATATCAGTGGATGACTTTGACATGGTAACTATCTCAGAATTTTTTACAGTTCTTTGAAAGATGATCATTGATTATGGCAATGTAAATTTAGCAGCACTACGGATTCTGTAAGTTCTATTCATATATGTTCTTCGGAGTTTAGCATTCAAAGAGTATTTGAGTGATAACGGTATTCTACCCGAAGTATAAAAAATACAAGTATATCAGGTTAGGCGTTACATAGTATTAAAATTTATTGACTTACAAGCTTTTGAGCAGAAGTCATCAAAGCATTTTTCATCACTTTTCTCTTTCTTCGTTACTCCGGTTTCTTCTCGAATCACAATAGATGGGTGCTGAAAGAACTATGGAGGAAAATATTCCATGAATGGAATTAGAGAGACTATTTCCAAAAAAAACGAAATCAAATAGCGCAAAAGGCTTACCTATAGATATGAGTTTTAGTGGATCGATTAAGGGCGACCTTAAATTATATTAAGTATTAAAAAGTTCTCCATGCCGTTCCTGACGTCAGTTGTGTTGAAACCAGACGGAAAATGTTGCCTCATTTTCTTCTTACGGAACAAGTGCATGCCTGTTGATTTTTGAATAAGAAATAGTCGCTATAATAGAACGGAAATAGATTCACGACGGGGACTCAGGGCCCCCGGGGACGCAATTTCAAACCGTTGGGACAAAGGACTGAACGTGATCGTAAGCGGTGGACGGCCGGAAAACAAAACTGAAATGCCACCAATTTTTAGGAAACTTCGATATTAATTTCACAAAACCTCTACCGAGTCTCTTCTATTATCTTGAAAGCAATTTCCTCTCCTTTACAATTCACGGCAGGAAAAAGGCACTTTAAAGAAAAGTTTGAGAATCCCGCCATTAGTTTCATAAATAGCAACATCAAAGGTTATGCATCTATTGATAAAAATGAAAGATTTTTTGAGATGAATTTTATTGTAAAAACCATATGGAAGATTTTGATCCCTAATGCTTCAAATTAATATCGAAAATAACATTAAAAATGTGGTATCATTTAAAACAAAACCGCGGTTGAATTGTGAATATATGCATGTAAACACACACACACACACACACACATATATATATATACATATATATATATATATAATTTATAATATATATATTATATATAATATAAATATGTGTGTCTATATATATATATATATATATATATATATATAGACACACACATCATTTAATTAAATTCGCGAGAATATTGTCCAAGCATTCGTCAACTCATAAATAATTGACATTTTTATCGTCTGTTCCATGGAATATTATTATGTTTAAATGGAGCACGAAATACTTTGTAGCTTGCTTTATTAAGTATTTTTACCCAGACATAACATTGTTTTGTGTACAACCTCAAAAATGCTTCGCAATGGAAGAGCAAGTTTTTATTTGATTGTCACTCATACTATTTTTCTATTGAAGAATAATAATAAAAAGCAGTTGACTCATGTGATTAATGCTCAGGTGACGCAATGACTCGTCTCCATGCAATATTTTAAGGTGCGTATAGGACCACCCTACCAATCTAGCAATTATAGAACCATGCCATCCTAGAACATGAAAACGAGAAACCTCTTTTATTTTCGTTGCAGAAGGGCCATTGTTTAATTAGGCAAATTCTCTCCTCTTTCCCTGCCGTTCAAATTCATAGAAAACTTAAGAAAATAAGTTCCAATAAACTGAGGGAGGTGCAGCAACAGTAACGTTTAAGTGAGTCATCCGCTTAATGTGCATTTTAGTAAAAAATCATTCGCTGTTACCGGAATTCTCCTTGACCCGGATCTCTCGATGTCCGGTCGAATGCTTTAGCCAGTTAAGCTACCGAGGCGTCTTCTTAGCCTCTGAAATTTTGGGAAAGTATGATTGTGTAACAGTACAAGACTTCAGTCGCATAATGGAAGAAAAACATTGAAAAATTATGCCATCACGGAGACTGGAGCAGAGAATGTAAAGAATGGCCAGAGAATTGAGCTGAAAGTAATATTGTGAATGTTGGCCCTTTTAATTATTAGCGGTCGAAGAAATAAAAAAAATAAAATGTTGGGCACTGTCAAAGTGGTCATTATGCTTATACATTATACATATGCATATACTGTATTGTTTTTTAATTATTAGAAATGATTATAATTTATCTACTTCACCTTAAAGCTGAGTTTGCATTGTTTTAAAATGAAAGTTGAGTTCTAAATTGACTGTGGGTGGTTTTTGGGTATATAATGTATCACAAATAAGTTAGCCATAGAAGGTACTTGAATTTTCTTAGAGTATTGGCGCTGGGTCGGTTGCTGAGCATCTCAATAATGTTTTCAAATTGACACCATCGAGAGAGCTATGCAACTTATAGATCTAGTTGACTGACAGCTGTTGGTATACGTTATGACTTGGAGTATTAACCCTAAACAGTTCGCTTTTTCCCTTGCCAAAAGAATAATAAATCTGAATCTATCCTCCCTCGCAGCCCTTGGATGCAGCGAAAGCCTTAGAAATTTTGAAGAGGAAAAAGGTCATTTTTCCTCAGAAAAACGTATTCAAATGAAGCGGAATAAAGCACGTGACCCAAGAATGAGATAGCCTTTAATATGCAAGATGGTTGTACATGAAGCTCCATATTATTAAGGAATGTTACATTCTTTATTTTCTCTTTAATATAGGGAATTTATTGGAAATAGTAAGCTTAAACGTAATTATAATGTGAAATTAGTTACATTTGGTTACTTCTGAAAGTACTTGCATGCATGCCAACCTTCAAGAAACAAACCTGTCGATTATATAATAAACTAAACTGCCAACTTTCCCAAGAGATTAATTATCATTTTAAAGTATTTGAATTTGAGTTTAATATCAGAGAATAATAACATCGAGTCAATTTTCTCAACCAACCAATCAAGTGGACATATTTTAATGGGTTGCCAAAAGAATCAAAAATCACAATAACGCACTTTATATTTAAAAGGCAATTTAAATCTCTCGGATGATTCAGAGTAGAGAGGCCATTGATTACACAGAACACTGAATGATGGTTGTTGGATCATCTTTTAACGTGATCCACTCACCCAGGTGAAAAAAAATGCAGCTTCAGAAGAGAGAGGCATAACTGAGGAGGCAGAAGGAAATTTGTTGGGATCTAGGTAGAAAAAAATATTCCACGAAGACCTTACTTCAAAAGAGATCACTCTAGTTGATGCTGCATTTTCAATGTACCTTTGGATTTATTATGGTACACAGTAACTATCATTTTGTAGATTTATTTATTATACTAATCTTATGTGAAATTTAATATGTGGAGTTTGTACTGACACTTATTCTACGAAATGGGACTAATAATCTGGAGACATGATTTCGACAATATAGGAATTGGATTTAAAATTACTGAAAAATAGATGACTGTGGTTTTTGTAAATGTCTGATTATTTCTGGAAAAGTATCATGACAAAATTGAGCTGATTTCCTCTGTGGACGCACCAAGAATAGTACCCAATCAAACACATGGGCCTCCAAAGTGTTTGAATTTTTTTTGCCCACATTATATTCGACGTGGTATTCATTGCACATGCATGTCTGGTTAAGAGGGCCGCCGAGCAAAATCGAAGAAAGTAAAGGTTATTCCCTTTGTGCAAAGAGCGAGAAAAGGCTAAATCGTGGACTGGAAAAGAACGTGACAAGGGGAGATATGAAAGTACTTTTCCAAGAAGGGAATCGGAACGGTTTTCATGGAGATGAAGCGGGTAAAAGATGCAAGCAGGTGTCTCGAACATTTCGCGGATGTTATAGAAATGTGGAAAAAAACGGCGAGTGCAACGTGACGTGAAGGTGGATTTGGAAAAATCTTTGAAGGCGGCATGCCAAACCTTAAGACATATAGTATTGGAGAGCGAAGGTGAGCGCGCTATTGCCTTCCTGGAGCACGCAGGCGAGAACCGCATTTCTCTATGGGACGTGCGTCACCTTTGAAATTCATTCACATGACGCCTGGAGTCCCTTGGGTTCTCAGAACATGTAGTTCGAAATGGCTCACATGAGAGAGAATATATCAACTCATGCTCACCTTAATTTTAATCCTCCGCCATGGTAATGCATGTAAATAGGGCTGCCATCGTTTTGAATATACTTCTTTACTAAGTTAAAAACTTGCGCCAATCCATTTAGAATTTCATTTAAAGGAAGAAAAAAATCTTTCATTTGGTGAGATATTTATTTCTACAGCTCGAATGCATTAATAACTCCCACTAATGTTTATTTTCTTGCTTCCATACCTTGTGGAAAACTTGGCTGTGAATCGAAATTGAATATTTCCGATTTAAAATGATGTTTATTCACAACTTATCGTTTAAGGTTAATTTTTGATGAATATATATTTTATAGATAGATATTTAGATATATATATATATATATATATATATATATATATATATATATATATATATATATATATATATTAATATCTGTTATAATTTGAAAAATAAATATCCACGTATTGCAAATTTTAATATAATAATCTCTCAAATATTGCATATTCAAGATTCAACCATGAGAATGGGAAATAAGAAAAGTTAAAAATTTTGTCCTACAGATTCCCTCAATTAATTGATTGAGTATAAATTTCTCCTGATAATACATTTGCACTATATATTTTTATTTGCAGATGCTTTTGAATTACTTTTTCTTCATTTAAATTGAAATTAAACTGAAATTTTCGTGTTACGTAATGATTCATTTTATTCAAATCTGTCAAGAAATTGTTTAACAGGTCATTATTAATATTTTAAAATAATTTAACTCGTTATTCATGATTTTTAGACAACCAATTATTGCTATTAGCTAAATTATTAAATTAAACACTGAATAAATGAATTTGGCCTCAATACAAGTAATTATGACTAAAAATGCCATCATGAATTCTTAAGTGGCAAATATTGGTCCTCCTATGTTTTATCATTTTTGCCGAACTTTAAAAAAAACAGAGGAAACCATTATTCAGATGTTATCTATCATCAATAACTATAGCTTGTTATAATAGTTATAGTGCAAAAATATACTTTAAATATAACTATGTTTATAATGGCTCTCAATAAAATTTGATTATTAATAAAAAATAATTATGCTAAGTTTTTGATATTTTACGACAAACAAACACGCAAGAACTAACCCTGGAAATTTGTGTATATTTTTAACATTAGATGGTGTTATTAACATTAATTTCACGTTTTTCATCACTTGTCGTTTTGTTAGATAGTTTACGGTCGCAAAATACATCATAATTCCTCACCTTTATCCTGGTATTTCTTGGCGTGTGGTAGGATGCCAAGAAAATAGATTTGTTTATAATCGGATAGAATTGGACAGAATCAGTGAAGCACTAAGGATGAGTGTGAATTATGTGGTCAAAAAAGTGGTCTCACTCTTTCTTTTTCAGTTGTATCTTAGAAACGTAGCATGTCTCCTGTAAATACTTGTTTCGGAGAAACTCCTTAGCATCGGATGTTTCGTCGAGGCTTTTTTTTACGCGCTGAACCTCCAATTAGTAGCTTCTTACAACCAGCCGTCTCGAATGCTGCCTTTGATACTACCCACATTAATATTAGCAATAGTCTGAAGCCAAATTGTAACATTATTATATTATCACATTTTACTTATTCGCAAAGTATGTAAAGTAGCTAATTAATACTTTCCACTAAGCATATGGCGGGGTTTAACGAATGCACAGTTGTGCAACGATACTTAATTTATTCTACGATTAATGACATATATTGTATCATAAAATATAAACCAGTTATCTTTCAGACACTTCACGAATTAACTGCGTGGAAACGCCGAAGTGGTCAGATATTTATACTACATGAATCGCCAAGGAATTGAGTACTCGACCCTGAATCTTCATAACGCATTCGCGGTCTTTTACGTTATTCAGACAACGGGCAAAAAATATTCTTATCGCCGATCGTCAAATTTCGTGATGCGAACTCCAAAATAAAGCAAATCCTGGAGCTAATAAGAATCACGGGAGCTAAGCTAAGGGAGGTAAGCGTGATGCAAAGAAAAATCGCATATGTATAGTGTTAATCATTGGCTGAAAGAAAAGCTCATGATCGCGCCTCTGGTTTTTGGTACTCTTAAAACCGTCATCGCGTTATCAACCTAATTCTATATTCAAATGCGATAGCGTAACTTACCTTAGTAGAATACCTGTTTGAAATTAATTACAATGCATCGTTTAGTATCAATGTAATCAAAAATTCGCGAATTCAACCGGTAACAAAATTTTGAGGTAACATCTCTACCTTTATGATTGAGCATTGCAAAGTGTATTTTGATATATAAATTTAATATTCAATGAACCAGTAAAAATGAATAAAAACTCGCAATTTATTTTCCAGAAATTGTGGTACCATAAGATCTGGAATTGATACCTAAGAAAAGGAATTGCTGATAGAAAAAGCTTCGTCTTTGTGAAAATTTTCGGAAGAAGCTGTTATGACTTTGGACTTATAGGAGTGCAAAAGCACTGGTGAAAATGCACTCAATTTGCGCAGATGTAAAAGTTACGGATCAATGACGTAAGGGAAGAAGCAAGAATAAAAAAGAGGACGTGCCCTCTCGCCCATTATCCTCAGTGTCTACACCGAGAAATCAATATACGATGACAAAGGAAATGCGGCGGGAGGTCGTATCCATGGAGAAAAAATCCTCATCTTACGTTTCAACGGCAACATAACTGCTATGGTAGCAATAGAAGAGGACCTAGAGAAGACGCTTGTTAACCTGACAAAAAAGTAATGAAGCGGTACCAACTGAACACAAACAAAAGAAAACGAAGATTATGACGACATTTTCTTTTATTTTGATGTGAACTCCCATAAAAAGGAGGAAGAGCAGAATGTAACTCAGATATTAAACTGAGGAAACAAAAGATCTTTAATATTGCTTCATTATTGTTTTCTGAAGCAGAAAAAGCAATGATGGAAAGCAAGAATGTTAACAGAATATCTCAAGCTAAGAAGGAACTCTATCAGGAGAAAAGTCTTACTAACAGCCGGAAACACAAGCCTGGGATTGAAGAAGAACTTAATTAAAACGTAACAAAGAAGAAAGAAGTCTAATGAAAACTTAGAAAAAGAAGGAATAGCCTTAGGGACAGAAGGCGACGATCTGGTGATTAGCTGACGTATAATTGAGTCAAAACTTTCTCCAATGTCCAGCGGAAGATCGCCGATCGGCAAACAGAGCATATTTTGAGGCACGATGACCCGAAGAAAACAATCTTCGAGGGAAAGATGAACGGGGGAAATAGAGAATAAGATGTCGGGTCAGATACATGGAACAAGTAAAAGCAGAAGCAAAGGAACTAATGTAGGGGGAAAGAGGTCAGCTGAAAACTGAGTGGAACAGGGCCTATTTCATATTGGCACATTAACATTGCGATTTGTCCAATAGCCTCCGTTTGATTGTTAAACTAATCCTGTCGTCTTATTCAATAATTGGAAAGGTTTGAGAAGTATTGAAGATATTTTTCCTCTTTATCACACCTCAAATGAGGACATGAAATTGAAATGTATGATCGTTTTTCCCTATGATATCGTGTTGCTTTATCTGTTAAAATTCTAGAAAGTAACAAAATTTGAGGTAGCTCTCCCGTTTAATTAATGAAAAAGGTATGATTGTATCGAGAATTAGTTCGTAGCTTTAAAGCACCATATATGATGTGTTAGATGATTCAATCACAAGAGACGATGATATTCATAATTAAAAAAACATCTCCGACTAAGGAACATAATAATCGAGTGACTTCACCGGTTTGATTAGAACGTATTTCAAAAGAAATTGACTTGCCGATTTGGGAGTACGGAGGCGGAATCAAAAAAATAATATGATACTAACCATCATCATTAATAGTTATGTACTTTGTAATTTAATTTTAAATGCATGAAAATCTTCTGGATTCAGTTTTTAGTAGATACTATTATTTTTCCTCATTTTTTCATGCTACTTCATTTAAAAGAGGATTAATTTTAAGGATAAGGTTGCGCATTTGAATACGAAATATGTATATTTCCCAGGAACATGGAAGCCCGCCGACATTTTGAAATGCAATATCTGAAAAATTTTCAAAATGGATTGAAAAGTGCAAAAACTCTGGGGAATTTGATGTTTTTTTTAACAACAAGTAATAAATTCGAAAGATAAGAAATTCCATTCAAGGATGATAACTTGAGACTAAACTGCAACAATACAATTGAGATATACGAGATCGGACCATATAAATATATTCAGAGATTTAAATAATTTGTCTGTCTTTAATACTTGTAATTCAAAATTATTCCTTACTTTAATACTTATAATTATGTCGCAATGGAGTTAGCTCAAACAACTGAAAGGCAAATTTCCACAGGGCGAATGATTTTTACACTCTGAAATTGTTGCATTGAACTGAAAGGCAATTAAGCTTATCATATTTCAAACACGAAACTCATGACACTCCGAGAAAATATTTTCAGAAGAAACGTCCCCGGTTTTAATCACCTTTGTATGAACCGGCCAGTTGTTTCTTCAATTTACGCGCTGGTAGAATTTGATCACGAATTGAAAATTGATTTCCCCAATTAGGGAATGATCTTTTACAAAATGAAAAGTTATCGTTTCATTAAGAACTTTGAATTGATTACCAGAATTTTCTGTCCGCGCAATTCCTTGGGCCATTCCAGAAAGAAGCCAGGGTATCAAATAAATAAGCTTTTCAATGTTCCTGGTTGAAGGAAAATGACTATATATTGAGTTTTAATCTGTATGAATAAAATTAAAATGGTTGGATTTTTTAACTCTTAAGTTACTATTTAGCAGATTTGGCCCTTGTCATGCCCAAGAGAATGTTTGTCCACAAGCTTTTTCCGGTGATAAGTATTTCAATTGGCGATATACATCTCGAATTAAAAATACAGTTTTCGGCATCATTATTATTAGCAGCCATTAAACTTTTAGAAGCCTAATTCGATGTTTGAAGATTTGAGGAAATACTTAAACGTTGATATCAATATTTAGCTCAAATGTCGGTTAACAGCTACATGGAATCATTGGAATTGAAACTTTCTTTCATTGTTCAAAAACTAATTTAAAAAAGTTGCCGATTACGGTACAGCACTGTCATTAACTCAATCAGCAAATAATGTGACAATTTTATTTCTCTTTTGTTGGCTAATTAGAATTATTGATTTTCTTGCTGTGTATATAGCACAGATATAGTTAGTTCATCCGTTGTTGACCTCTTCTGACCTCTCTGCCCCTTGTAAACCTGTTTTTCATTTACAATCTTCATTGTTATATTAAAAAAAATATTACATCACACCTTCCTATTACCTTGAGCAAAGTTAAAATTATAGATTAAATATTATTAACCGGACCGAATTAAATATTATTAAAACAGAGTGCAATACCCACATTAATTTTCGGGGATTGATATGGAAATAACATTTAATTAGTACCTTTCGTGATAACTATAAAAAAATCGAAGACTTTCCTTATACCTCAGTCATTTTGTTGTCCCTGTCCCTACTGTGGCGAGATTCCGAACGTCCTTCTGACCTTTGGACATGACGTCAAACATCGACAACCAGCCCCCTTTAGGGCAGTAAAATCACATCGCCTTTGGCCCTACTATTATCCAATCGTCTGGGCCGACTTGACACCAAACAGGGTGAACTTGACATCAACTTTACCCACCGTACCACTCCATACAAGATTTGGCTGAGATATCCGCGATACCAATGGCAGACGCCAGTCCAATTTCACTCACCATTAGAGTCGACTTCCGGTTGAACACCTTCCGGAAGGCCATGGGATGCCGGATGGCAAGGTAGCGGTCGATGCTCATCGCCGTGATGGTGAACACGCTCGCTCCCACGGACACACCTGCGGGTGGAGGAGGTGAAAGAGGGAGAGATAAGTGAGGGTAGCAATTTGATGCTTGAAAGTAGGCCCAAGCGAGAGAGAGCTGTGTCCCTCTCGATACTCCCCTGAGACAGCCCAACGCCAGTGCCAGGCTGTATCAACGCTATCAACGAAGGCGGATTGTGCAGTAGGCGGATCAAGGCAGTACGTAAAAGTAAAAGCGTGCCTCTGGCTTCTCACATTGTGAGAAAATGTAAAACTATTGAAGTAATGTCATGGCCACTGAAGGGAGTGGAGGATAGAGGAGGAGAGTCGAGAGAGAAAGGTGAAGGGATGATATTTGGCGCTTGTTGTATGGAACCTCCTGAACTCGCGAGGACATAGTTATTTGGAAATATGGAGAAAGATTTTATCTTTTACGGCAGCTCACACCGCTCGACCAATACCAATTCACAGTTTGACTCCGTATTTCTTAATTCGACGCGCGTATTTTAACGCTAAGAGAGCAAAAGTAATACAACTGGCATTGAAAAAATTCAAGCATAGCGAATAATTCTGCAAAAGCTGTGATAGGTTTAGCATCGTATGTAGAATATACTCTGTTGTAAAGCTATGAATGGTAATTCTTTCACTTTTTGGCCTGTCCTTAGTCATAACTTTTCGTCATTTGAAATAGGAGGAGGCAATGTGATAAAACCATGCACATTCTTAATGTATAATTCTTGATTCGCAGTAAGGATATCTAAGGCAAATGCATCATTATAATAATTAATCTAAAACTGATTGAATAGATCTTCTGTTCATAACGAATTAGGAAGATGGTTGAATCGCCGTGGGAAGTTGTTTCACTCGCGACTAGATCTTTTGGTCATTTTCATTCCGATTGAATTAGTTCACTGCTCCATATTCTATACTCAATACGTATATATCCAAGGCTGATTAAAAAGAAAGATACTGAACACAAAAAAAATCATGATTCTAATTATTTTCAAAAATACGGCAAAGATGCAATTAATTCATTATTTTAAACAACTATTTATGGGTTATGAAAAAGGATAGAATATGAAATAGAATATTATGTTGTTTTAAAAAAGATAGTACTATTAAAAAAAACTTTCTACGTTTTTTCATACCGACTGGTTTCACTCATAACTTAACTCTCATGATTTTTTACTCCAATGATAAATATGAAACATGAAATGAAGATATCAAACATGTTTCTGCCTAAAAGCCTACCTCATTGTCCGAATTCATCCTTTTCATCATGCAAGCAAGAGCAGGCAGCTTTTGAGAAAAATTTCATATTCTTCTTTTCCATATGTAGTTATTTATTTTCAAAATAACTTTTACCCTTATTGAATAGCCATTAACAGAAAGTGAGTTTTGACTTCTTCAAGAAATCGTTGTAAAAATTTGTATCTTTAATGAGATTTGATTCCACAAATAAGGCTTTTCTATTAAGATAAAGCCATGGAAATTTATCATTAATTACTTAATGAAAACTTTTATAAGTATTGAGAAAAACTGGATATTTAGACCATAGATTTTCAAAATGTCAAGCGAACGGGATAATTTTCAAAAGAAGATGCCAAGCCTTAGTCCCATTTTAGGAGAAGCGAGGAAATTAAGGTTGGAGTATCCTCTAGAAATACGTACTTATCTTTGCAAGAATATTTAAAAATACATCAGGTTCGTTGAAAAAGAGGACCTAATGGTCTCGCTTTCACGAGAAAAACTGAAAATTTTCCTTCTTTTTGGATTGGAACCCGTGTTAGGATAGATTGAGACAATGAAGTATCGAATAAAAATTGGGAAAGTAATCGAAGCTAATTAGCGCATGATGTCGTTCCATATCGCTGCCCATTGAAAATCATTCGGCTCTTTTTGTCTTGCAACATCAATTTCCCAATAATTTTTCCGTCTTTAAGTATGATATGGTCTATTTGCGATGTTTCCTAGGTCGCATTTGTATCCAACTTTGTTAAGATAACCTGAAACACTGTCCTTATTAAAACTCGACAAGATTTAACGGCATGTAAAATCACGACCAGGGTGATAAGATGGACCCAAATTTTGTTTTTTGGACGTGGAAATAAAATGAATGAAGATTAAGAGGCTTCTGCCAAGTGGGTTGTGTAGAAAATAATTATAAAATAAATTGGACGGAGAGTTAGATTTAGGATTGGCAGACTTGTTTCAAATAGGGCTCAATAATAGTAGATACATTACCTGTATATGGGTAAAATCCGAAGAAGGCAGACAAATATGGATGAAGAAATTTTGTGAAGTGGTATTGAAGGCCCTGAAAGATGGCAGAATTTTATTCGTAGATAAGCAGGGATCGAGAAGGAAGAAATTAGACTGTTTTTAATGTTTAAAGAAAAATAGGAAGTACGAACTGAAGAAGGAAATATTTAAGGGCAAGCCTAAAGAAGTCCACGAGATATTGAACACTTGTTGGGACCGTCTCGGGACTTAGAATTACTCCAGGGAGTAGATATATAAAGATGAGTGTAAAATAATGTGAAAAGTATAGTGACCTACCAATACAAAACAAATTGCTGGGTATGAAAATGGAAGGGAGAGAGTTTCCTTAAGACCTCCGAGAGAGGGAACAAAAGTTGATGCAGTGCATACCGAATGGCAACGGAATGTTGGAGCCTAAGATTTATAAGGGAGAACGTTGACGAAGCAAGGTGATTGAAGAAAAGAATAAGCACGTTGGAAGGGGCGAATTATTATTTTTGGTAGTCTGCCGTATGGGATGGGTTCTGGATGGACACCGGCTGATCATCGCTACACTTCCCAATTCCATTCCAAAGGATTCAACCTAAAACCCCATATATAAACCCAGTTCTACAGTCATGAATACTTTATATCTCTCTTCATTCCGCATTATATTCTACGTCTACGTGTAGGCTTATTCTTGTTACCTCATTGCTTATGCTTATTTGCTCTTGCAATATGCTTGTATGCTTATTCTTGCTTATGCTTGTATGTACTCCCATGGACTCCACTGACGTAATTGAAGGGTTGTGCGAGAGATGGGAAGAGGAAATATAGATATTTTAGGTTTATGCGACGTGAGGTGGAAGGGTAGTGGGGATTACTGGAGTGATAGTTATAGAATAATATACAGCGGCGGGGACGAGAGCCAACGAGGGATTGCCATAATATTAAATAAAAAGGTAGGAAGGAGCGTAGTCAACATAGAACAAGTAACGGTCAGAAAATTACATGTAGAGATAAAAGCAGAACCAACGAACTTGGTCATTTTTCAGGTATACATGCCGCCGAGCAACCATAAAGAGGAGGAAGTCCATAGGATATACGATCAGTTAAGAGGACATAATCGCGTGTTTTCCTGCAGGAAAACATTTGATAGTGATGGGGGATTGGAATGCGACGGTAGGCGAATGAGGAGATGGTGATGAGGTGGGGGACTATGGTTAAGGCGCGAGGAATGACTGCGGGGAGAAAGCAATTTTGTTCTGCAGGAGACAGGGGTAATTCATCACCAACACTTGGTTCAGACACCACAAAAGGCGCAGGTATACATGGAAAATGCCAGGTGACTCGGAAAGGTATCAGCTAGATTATATCCTGGTTAGACACAGGTTGAGGAACAGTGTGATACATTCGCACAGCTTCCCGGGAGCGGATGCCGACTCTGACCACAATTTAGTTGTTATGAAGTGTAGAATCCGTTTCTAAAAGATAAGACAGGGGCGGCGGTTTAGGAAATGGTATGTAGAAGCATTATCTGGATTGACAAGGAAGGAGTATCAGCAGGCTGTAGAAAAAGTCATGGAGGATGGTAAAGAGCTAAGTACTATCGAAGAAAAATGGGAATGTATCAAGAAAGGGATATCGAAAGCCGCAAAAGAAACTATGGGAACCGTTAATGGGAAAAGGAACACGAAACCATGGGTCACGGGCGATATGATTACCAAGACAGATAAGAGAATAAAAGGGAAGAATGTTAACGCAGAGTTAGGCAAAAGGAAGTACAATGAGTTAAATAATAAATTTAGACGGGTAACAAATAAGCAAAATAAGCATGGTGGAAGACGCAGTGCAAGAATATGGAAAGTTTGCAAGGAAAGGTGGAATTGGTGCGCTATACAGCAAGGTTAAATCACTATTGGGAAGTAAGAAGGAAATATCTGTGCTAACAGTTAGGGATAAAGATCCAAGAGAGATGGAAGGAATATTTAGAAGAAATGTATGGTAAAGAACTTAGCACAATAGGATTAGACATAGAAAAGGGACATCACGTAGAGGAAGAAAGCTTAGGTCCAGGTATACTCGACGATGAGATACTAAGGGCATTAAGAATCTCCCTTATATCAAATAAGGCCGCGGGAGTAGACCACATTCCTGCGGAACTACTAAATGATTTAGGAAAATGTGTGAGGAAGAGGCTATATGGACTGATTCGTAGTATCTATGAGGAAGAAGTATGGCCGAAAGGCTTTGTGAGATTAGTGTTAGTTCCTATTTCGAAAAAGGTAAGGCTATATAATGTGAGGACTACAGAACAATACGTTTGATATCCCACGCAGCTAAATTGTTCTCAGGATCATAAACAAAAGGATAGAGAGCCGGGCAAATGATTAGTTGGGGGGGATCAGTTTGAGTTTAGTAAGGGGAGAGGTACGCGTGATGCCACTGCAGTAATGAGATCACTAATCGAGAGGAGTATAGAATACAATCAGGACGTATTTTCCTGTTTTGTAGATTTCGAAAAAGCGTTTGATAGAGTAAATTGGGAAAAACTAATGAGTATATTGCAGAAAATAGGAATAGATTGGATGGACAGGAGGCTAATCCACATCCTGTGCAAGTCTCAAACTGCTCAGGTACGAGTGGGGAATGGAGAGTCCGGATGGGCAATGTTAGGAAGAGGTGTAAGGCAGGGTTGCCCATTATCACCGGTAGTGTTCAACATATATGTATGTGGAGGGAATGATTAAAGAGCCAAGGGAAGAACTGGAGGTAGTAATGAAAGTCGGAGGAGAATTCGTAAAATCAGTTTTAGATCAGACGATCAAGCTTTAGTTTGTCAGTCATCCAATGGGTTTCAAGCATTACTGAGTGAATTGGAAATTCAGTGCGATAGATATGGGATGAGAATCAATATTAATAAAGCAAAGGTTATCCCATTTTCTAGATAGAAAAAGGTAAAGCTTAACATTAAAACAGGACGGAAAAAACTATAGCAGGTAGAATAGTGTATGTATCTCGGAAGTGTATTGGACCAACATGATCAAAGTAGTAGGGACATAAGGGGAAGTAATGCGCTAGGTAAATAGACTATCACAAGGAGGGAGTTGATGATAGGGACGTTGAGTAAGGAGTTTAAGAAAAGACTCGTTAAAACTTTAACATGGAGCGTACTTATGTGCAACGTGGAAACGTGGTAATTGAACCAGGAGGATAGACGTACATTGGAGGCTTTTGAGATGTGGGCGTGGAAAAGAATGGAGAAGGTGAAATACTCCGAAAGGAAAGCAAATGAGGAAGTACTATGTATGGAGGTCAAGGAGAGGGGTTTTTCGGAAGAAATCCTTAGGAGGCAAGAAAAATGAATGGAGGGCGTATTGATCAGCAGTTGGATGTTGATGACTGTAATAGAGGGGAGAATTTTAGGCAAATATGGAAAGGGCAGGAACAAGATAGGGATGTTGGACGGGATGAAAGGAAGAAGGAAGTACACAGAGATGAAGAGGGACTTGATGTAGAGTAGGTTGCTGAATTGTGTTTTATTAGAAGTCTCAAAATATTAATTTGGTAGCGGTAACCATCTAAATCTGCCCTAATTGGTAGATTACTTAATAATATATATATATATATATATATATATATATATATATATATATATATATATATATATATATATCTGCTAAATCTGCCCTAATTGGTAGATTACTTAATTATATATATATACATATATGTGTAATAGTTCGACTGTTTGGAGATATATGGCACAGGTTTTTCATATAATAAAACGAGCGATCGATTTTTGCCTTCCAAACCAGAAACTTTCCTTAAAATAAAGTATGTGAATACTTCATTTTTTTAATTCCCTCGGATTGACGCCGGAAATTGCGCCGCCATATATGTGCGTTAGAATAAAAATAAGACAAAAGTGGGCTTCGTTCATCCTGTCCCGTGTTTTAAATCGAAAACCTCTTTGGCCACCGGTGATACGGTACTACAAATGGCTTTCCGCTGTGTCGTTCGCAGCGAAATTGTTTTCGCGGACCCGACAATGCAAACGATGGCCCCGAAGGGAGGCAATTTCACGGGAACAAAGGAGCACCGGGGGCCGAAAGGGGTTTTCGGATACGTCCATTCACGACCCGAGGAGATTTATGCCTCCGCGTTAAGATCGTTAGTGAACCCGCCCTCGGTTGGCCTGTGCGCTGGGTGGAGTTTTATGGTTGACTCGGGAATTCTCCCGACTGCCTCGCGGGCCTCGACGCGACCGGTCAGTGTTTCCTACTTGGCGTGGAGCGTGGCCGTACCGAACGAAAAACATTTCCCTTGGACTCCCTCGAAGGCATCACGCCGCAGATATCTATTCCAGAAAACCGTGACGGACCAGTGGAACCCGAGGGTTGGGTGAGACGCCTTTTCGTGTTCGGACGCATGCCGAGAGGTTGAAATATCTGCTTCCTGGTAACAGTGTCGATGGGAAAGGCAGGGTGGGGGATGAATGGTTATGGAGAAATGTGGGATCGGTGGGATCTCACGTCATCGATATCGGAAATGCCATTATGCTTTCCACACGATTAGAAAATGAATATACTGGTGAGGCTAGCTTCCATGATACAAGACCCATAACACGAAATTGTGGTGAAATAAAGATCTAAAATTCTTGTTACGCACACGAGAGTGAAATTGAAAAAAAATACTATAGATTTTTCGTAAACCATAATGAGAAGTGGTAGTGCTTACTTCCGTCCAAATATATATCATTCTTTTAGTGCTATTATATTCCAAATAAGAAATGTTAGGCTAGTGGGTAAATAGCTCGGCGGGATGAACTTCTCGCATCAAAAAGAATATTATCCTCACCTATAAACCATCCTTCATTTAGATCTTCTACTTTAGTGTTCTCTTGGGAAAAATAATAAGGGAGAGATAAGTGGAACGGCTAAAAAGATGCTTAACTAACTTTACTATCATTTTACTCAATGTCATCACATATGGAAATGTTATCGGCCATTATACCAAGAAAGAATGGACACTTTTCATAGAAGCCTCTTTGGTTTAGTTTGGCCGAAAAACTAATGGATGAACGCATTAAAAGATTGTTAAGGAGGTGGCATCGCGAATTCAAGTATAATATATAATTTCTAGCAAATTTCCTATATATGTAGCCCTAATGCATTCTAATAAATGAGTATGATAAAACAGGGCCTTAACGAGTTAGTTTTCACAGAACTTGATTTGAAAATTCTGAATCGTATACATGCTCTTCCTTATATGGAAAAATGGAAGATAACCAACAGAGATATTATGGATTAATGGTGCAGATATGCATGTCATTCTTACGTAAAACTGATTTAATGCCCGAAATTATATATGTACTAGTTGTAGTATTTACATTACCTGATAACCTTCTTTTGATATTAATTAATTAATAGGATAAAAGAGCCAAAATACTATTGCTTAAAAAATGGTGCCTCATGGAGAGTTTGACATACTATATGCTGTGGAGGAAGTTTAAATATTAATAAGACCCTAAGATTGCTTAAAAACTATATTAAATTCAAATATGTTTACTTTATACACATGAATGGGTGTAAAGCATTGTTGTCACTCGTTGATACATGAACTAAGGTAGCTCATTAACTCGTAGTAGCAGTTTTAGGGGAGGTGACCGACAGCTAAAGTCATTTGCGCTATTAGCGTTGGTTGGGAAAGAAAGGGTGGAGAGAGACCCGGTGTCTGTATTAGCCTACTTTTGTCGAAAGGAGCCAACAGGTACGCAGTTTAACGTCCCATCCGACGGACGTCGTACTCACTCAAAGTGCTCTCCACAAATCACCTCAATTAGGGGTCGGGATGCAGCTGAAAAAAATCTGCTGCCTCCGAAATTCGAACCCGGAACCTCACGGGAGAAAGCCATACCTTAGCTATCGCACCATCCCTTTTCCCCCACATGAACTTATTAAGTAACGATCCAACTTTCTCATGACTAAGAATATTTAAATAGAGATCCTAAAGCAGAACAGCGTCCATTAAACAATTAAAGAATATGAGAGAGGCTAAATTAGCATGCAGGGTCTGGTAAGTGTGGAAAGGAAAAGTAAAAATTATTACATTCGCTGAAATAACTTTAAGATGAGGCTATTTTTGGATTTGGTAACCCTGAAAGGGAGCGGCGTGATATACCGAATTTAGGGAAAGACTGGGGATTTTCATTACGGGAAGAATAAGTTGAAAGGGATTTAATGTGGAGTGTGTGGGAGGGAGAAATAATCCTTTACTTCAGTTACTCATAAAAAACCAAATATTATACTCGCCTCCCCAAGAGAATATAAGTTGTCGGGTGATGGATGCCAAATTGGATGAGCTAAAACCGATCTAAGTGTGCCTTCATTGAACGGCGGGAAGATATGCAGGCGTTTCCTTCAATAAATTGTCACCTTTTCCACGTAACCTCAAGGAAATTAAGAATGTCTTCTCAAGAGCAATCAATTCGATTTAATAACCAGAGCGGCAGTTGACGAAGGGAATGTTGAATATTTCCAAGGTTCACCGCATTTTAAGAACGAACACTACTAGGGGGAATCCTTTTATAATATAGATAGATAATAAACTAACTAATCACTTCAAACTTTTCATCGATTTGCTCAGGTTTTGATGCTAACATGAACATTAGATGGGGTTGGAAGAAGTCACCCGCTGATGTTTAGCATCGAAACCATTGACGTATCATAATACAAAAAAATTAATGTACCATTATTATAAATCTCTTCTCAATCTCCATTTTCATCGAACTTTCGAAAAAGGAGTCAAGGTGGCTTTATCTGGTTTTCTTATGATATATTTATGCATATTATATCTAATTATGACATTCTCCATGCGAAAACTTTTATTTCAATGTTTCCGTTCGATCTGTTTCTTTGTTTTGAAGGACTATTCGCAAAACTTGTTCCTTTGCTGTAAACAAATAAGTCTTCAGTCATTAATACATAAGCCTTCATATTCCACTCAGGCTGGATCATTCACAGTGAAATAGAAACTTTTATTTCTTAAAGGTTTGCTACGAGTTCATAAAATTTAAAAACTGTCTAATCTGGGACCTAAGAATGTCATGGACTCCAAGATTTAGGTTTTGAATTACTCAAGACACGAAAATGTCAAGACCTTGAGGTGTCTAAAGAAGCTAAATATGTGCATTCATCAAGGAAACATTCTAAATCGCCAATTATTTCAGTACATTCCTACAGGTAGTAGTAATAGAACTCCTCCGGGTCCATCGCAAAGTATTATTATCGTTTTAATGGTTAAATTTTTAAATAATTTGCAATAACCACAAACACTTTTATACTCATTTCAAAACGGGTTCCAGTATGCTGGCAAAATACTACTCGGTTGGCAAGCACTGTGAAGCTTGAATATTTTTAATGGGAACACTATAGCTTTGGTATGGACATACTAACCTTCTCTACATTTCTAAGCCACATCTAAAAACACTACGTGATACCTTGCACTCCTGTTACCCATTCTTCAATTCGTCATACTTCTTGCCTCCATTAATATCCTCACGAACATTATTTTCCACCCCATCCTCACCTATCCAACATATTCTACTCAATTAAATATCTGTAACATTACCCATTGCCAATAAAAATGCTCTACATCCGATTTCTAGACTTAAAATTTTTCCCAAAGACTTCCTTTCCTCCCCTACCATGCCTAATACTCCTTCATTTGTTTCATCCGGGACATTGATAAAAATTTCAACTTTTATCTTATTTTTCCCGTCTTGAAATATTGAAAGTTGATATCTTCGTTATTTTATTCCACGAGCACCACAGGTGTCCGTGCGCCCAGAGATTCCAATAAGGCAACCTTGATTTATCACCGTACGATTTCTCAGGAGATGGTACATTTCAGGATACGCAATTCGCATGCCCTACGTATAACACGAACATTCTACTTTATAATTAATAAATAGAAGTGTTTCTCAGTGGACGGGCGGGATGATAACGTAAGTTTCAAAGAAAAAACGAAATAAATAAATTTAATTGCTTTATAATCGGAAATTTTCCCCATCTGCCTTCGTATGAAAATTGCAGGGTTCAATTAACCACGAGAAATGTCACCTTTGGGTACTGTGATTGGAAGTAGATCATAATAACTGAGGTATATAATAACTGAACAATGAGGTTACTAATAACAGAATAATACCAATAAAATAATTTTACCATTTTTGAATCAAACTTTCTTAGGATTCGTTAACAATTTCTCCGGAAGAACCTATAGGACATACGTCATTATATGTATTACAATCAATTTGATACTTTTTTCCCCTTAAACGGAAATTGCCGAAGCAGAAATGTGCATGGTACCTTTTCTATTTCAGACATCGTTCAAAGCCGTATTTCTATCGCCTAGCTACACTAAAAAGCTTACCACAAATTACGTTTTCCGAAATGCTGGCATATCTTGTATTCTTGCTAAACTGCTTTACTCTCAAAGAGATTTCGGATGTTTACCTCTAGACCCGACCGCGCATCTCAAAAGGAGAAAGAGCAACCAAAAGTTACGAATGGCCAATAAATTTGCATTTCTTTGTGGGTTGTCATGATGGGGTTGGTGCAAGCAGAACATTAACGGGCTGAGAAGGTTTATGTTTGATGCATAGAGACTCATTTGTGAAGCCCTTCCAAATATTTGAAAATAGACTAATAAATATTTAGAGCGATCTAGCAAAACACTCCGCTTGAAAATATATGAACAGTCTAATTTATAGCACATGAAAGAGCATTATTTCTTGTATTAATATTTTAACATACCGTTGCTCTAATACGAGCAAATATTCTATGAATGAATGTCATTAGCATGCATAAAAATCTCGTCTCGAAAACGGCTCTACGAATTTGCATACACCATAATACCTTTCTATTGAGTCCATCATTATATTCTATATGTTAAGAAAAGACTCGTTAAAACTTTAATATGGAGCTTAGTTATGTGCAGCGCGGAAACGTGGTCATTGAAGCAGGATGATAGACGTAGACTGGAGGCTTTTTTGGGTGTGGAGAAGGATGGAGAAGGTGAAATGGACAGAGAAGAAAACAAATGAGGAAGTACTTGGTATGGTGGGCGAAGAGAGGGGTATGTTGGGAGAAATCCTATGGAGGCAGGAAAAGTGGATGAAGGGGGTATTGACCGGCAGTGGGATGTTGAAGACTGTAATAGAGGGGAGAATGTTAGGCAAACGAAAAAAGGGAAGGAACAGGATAGGGATGTTGGACGGGATGAAGGGAGGAAGAAAGTACTCAGAGATGAAGAGGGACCTGATACAGACTAGGAGACTGGATTTTGTGTTTTGTTAGAAGTCTCAAAATATTTATTTGGTAGATGTGTTCATCCAAATTCTACCCTATCCAGTAGGTTTTATGCTTGCTCTATGTTAACTGCGCTTCTTCCTACCTCTTTATTCAATATTATGGCAGGCTATATGAGGTAATATAGGTTTCCCTGCAGGAAGTCACGCGATTATGTCCTCTTAACTGTTCGTATATCCTATGGACTTCTTCCTCTTTATGGTTGCTCGGCGGCATGTATACCTGAACAATGACCAAGTTCGTTGGTTCTGATTTTATCTCTACGAGTAATATGTAATCCATTGCTCGTTCTATGTTGACTACACTTCTTCCTATCTCTTTATTCAATATCATGGCAACCCCTCGTTGGCTCACGTCGCATAGACCTAAAATATCTATATTTCCTCTTCCCATCTCTCACTTAATATTAATTTTCCTCTCCTTAACATTGTCCTAACAATCCAAGTTTCTATTCTAACTAATTTGGTCTTCTTCTTCTGCGTCGTCTGTCCTGCTTCTGTCGGTTTTCTTTTTCAAGGGTTTCGTGAGATGACGAGCGAGGAAGCCTTACCTCTCCCGCTGCCGGGCACGACACACGGCCGATTGGGCCGAGTGCCGTAGTTACCAGGACTCATATTCTCTATATTTTCCATCATTATTTCTTTGGGAATAATAGTTGAGGTGGTTTCCCGTTGTCTTCCTCAATAGTGACTTTAACGTGACACCATCACTCAATGGCCGCCTCCTAGGGTCAGACGCCTTTGCAGACGCATAACTGAGGAACCGACGCTTGGGAACTCTAACTGAAGGGAAATATTTTTACAATTTACAGAAAGAGTAGTTATGTTCGATTTTGATGCGAGTAAGTAAATGAAGAGAGGACCCTGTTCTGTTACGTCTTAAGAAGTTAAGCAATGTTTAAAAATAATAATTTATAGGGGATCGAAATGTTGCGGAGAGGGCCCGAGTTCAAATCCAGGGCGGTGTTGCATATATTTCAGTGGTATCCCTACTTGAGGTGCTTTGTGAAGGGCACTTTGAGTGAGTGTGTTGTCCGTCGGATGGGACGTTAAACTGCGGACCCCTTGGCGCCTTTCGTAAAGAGTAGGCTAATGCCGACGCCTGGTTTTCTTTCCACCCTTCATCCTCAACTGTCCATCCCTAATGGCGCAAATGACGTCAGCTGTCGGTCGCCTACTAATAATTGATAGAGGTGTATGGATGTGCTGATAATTTTTTAATGCAGGGGTTTTAATGAAATGAGGTTAATTTACCGTCTTTTGGTGCGAAAAAATGATGTTTTGCTCGGTCTTAACATTTGGAAAATAAAGGAGAATGTTAAAAACTTAATGGGGTAAATGTTTTGTATAAAAAGAAGTCTTGCATTTTGAATTAAATAATAGTGGAAACCCATCTTTCGGGGCACTGATATTGAAAATAGAGCAAAAGATGAATAAATGGAAAAATAAAAAGATGGAACGATGCCGATAACATAAATGTTTCTGTGCAAATATTTTGTCCTCAAAAATTTTAATGAAATATATAAACACAGTAATCAACCCGAAGGTCGGTTTAGTAGGTGATGTTAGAGTTCACCCAGTTCTAAGCCCTATACGGCATGCGGTATTCACACATCAGGGTAGGGGGGCCAGTTCCTTTCCCTGTGACGGTTGTGGCTTCCCAGGTAGATCTGTTACCCAAAAAAATCACGTAGCTGGGGTGGATCTGCAGGTGCCTAGAGAGGCTTGCCCGGAAATCGAATCCGGGCTCTCCAGGTCAACGCTCTTTCCCTTGACTACTGCGACCCACAAATAAATATATATTAACATTTAATTATGTTTAAGTGTTCTTACTCCGATGCAGACAAAATAACAATGGTAATTATTCTTTGCCTCGAGGATGGAATCTCAATGCTTCTATATTTTCCTTATTATTGTTGATTTAAAATATTTTAACTTATAATAACGCTCCCCAGAAATAATACAACAAATATTTGCACGGACTGTTATTTTAACAGTCACCTCCCATTTAACGAACAAACATCCACGTTCTGGCAGAGAGAAAAACGTCGCTCATCGAGAGAAAATATTACCAAGATAATCTAAGATACCCTAGAACGTATTATTGACATTGCATACTAAATTTTACCTATGAAAATGAGTGAACTCAAGCACATAAAATGTTTAAAAAAATACAATTCATACATGTATCTTTGATTCAGTTTGTTTCAGAAAGAGGGGAAAAAATGGTAAATGGTCAAAATTGTAGAAATAATGAAAGTTGCCGCTTTATTTTTCACTTTCCGCTAAAATATCTTCAAGTGGAATATGAAATTGAAGTTTACGCAATAAACATACATGTTATCTGTGACTATTTAGAGATAAAACTAATATAGAGAGTTAATTAAAAAAATAAACAGAAATAACATTTTTATTTCTCGGAAACTGTAAATGATATAAACACACTCTGCACATGTTAGTCCTTAGGCTTCCGCCTTGATATTAAGTAAAATTGACCTCCATTTTTCGGGTATTTAGCTCGTAAATTGATTTCGTGGACAAAGGTTACGCTGGTGTTCCGTCGAGCGTCTTCAGGTCAAAAGTGTTGGATTGAATTTTGGACTGCGTTTACGTAAGGTGCGGGATATGCCTAGATATTAAAGTTCACTCAGAGTTTGCTCGAAAAAAAGAAAGTCCCCTGAATTTCGATTACAGAAAACGCCAAAAGCAGCTTACTCGCCTGAGTGTCTCTTTCACACTCGACTACGGCAGGCTTTTTATCCCTTCATACTCTAGTAGCATGGAAATTGACCTTACCAGAGAGACAAAGAAGTGGATTCATAGTCATTAAGAAAAATTGTCGTCTTATGTCCTATATTTCTCCAGCGCTGAATACCTTTTCATGACCACTAGAATTTAATTCCCGTTGCAAACACAACATGTACGTTAACATATACAGACGATGTTAAGGGCTTAATTGATCCTTGAGGAATTTCAAGTGTAGAGTTTTCTATGATTTTGTGGACAGTACGAACGCACTTTGGTTAAGAACAACGTTTCTATCTAACGTGCAAGGACGACCAGTTCTATTCCACCTGCATATGTAACAATTTTTTTATGAATGTTCTCTACCACTCGTAAGTTCGTCAATGGCGAGGCAGCTCTGCGCTCAACGGCGAATTCACTTTAAACCATACAATTCACAAACTGCAGCATACAAAACGAATTCCCCTCCGACTTCGGCATTTTACTATAAACAATATAGGAGCCGATGTGTGGATTTGAATGAATATTATCGGCGGTATTTTAAAATGTTAAACCTTCTTCCATTCAATGATAGGCAGAATATGTTACTAGATTTTTCAGTTTCTTTGAAATATTCATTTTAAAATCTGCTCTTTCTATTTGAATAACTTTGTATTCAGATTTGATTAGCAGATGGAGGTCGACACAAAATTTCCAGCCAGTGGTCAGTGAGATTGTAGAGAAAATTTCTGAAAGGATTTGGCATAGCATTTGATTAAATTGATGACATTGAAAGTTTGTTGCGTTAAAAGTTTTTATTGATTGAATGAAGTATTAGAAATACATTACACTCAGAACAAGGCATTAAAGTAATTTAAAGAGTGTGATATGGATATTTTTATACATTTATGCATGAAAATCTGGGGAAAAATATGAATAACCTAATTAATACTATCGATATATGTGATATGCATCATTTGGTTCACGCAAATATGCACATTATATGTATGAATTAATAATTATGACTTAAATCTTTTGAACTGTTATTATGGTGATTTGAGACAAAAAGATTGTTAAAATTATAAATTACATTGAGATTGAATAATTTGAATTGCCGATTTTAATAAATTCAAGAAAAAAGTTTGGTAATCAATAAGTTATAAAAATAGTGCAACTTTTCAAAGATTTTTATTTACGTCAAAAAATTAATTCGAATTAATTTAAATTTGGAAAAATAAAATTGACTTTCAAAAATAGAAACAATACATGCCTATTGATTCAACTAAAAGGTTCATTCATGTAAATAATGCGACAATAATCCAAAGTTTCATTTTTGGGTGTTAAATATATCAATTCGGGACTTAGTTGACTTTACTAATTGGTGTGTCAATCTTTTATCCTTTTTGTAAAAAATATTATTATTAATAAAAGAATCACGTCAATATTCTAAGGAACCATCGGTGCAAGAGACTAACTGAATAATTTATTGCATTTGCTTATGACACATTCAGCAATTATCATATGTCATCGAAGAAAAAGTCAGACACGTTTAATAATTGAATTGAGAAATCATATCAAATTGAGAAAATATAAAAAATATACCCTCATTTATAATGCTCATTCAAAAGACGAACGACTTTAAGGGTTAGAAAGAGGATATGAATGTACACCAGAAACGGTCACTCTGCCAAAATGGAAACGAAATTCGTACAACAATTCATAAAAAAACTCTTCTATTCGTTTGGCACACAGCCGAATCCGGATTGATAATACAATCCTTACCGTATCCGAACCACTTTCTGAATCCGATTGCTATTTAATTTCCTACTTTCTCCGGATTCAAATTCGGTTATTTCGATATAACTGTGCTACCCCAGAAAAGAAATTGGGTGGAAAAAGTAATCGAAAAATATTTTTAGCATTGAATTTCATTGGAACATTTTGGCAGGAGCGCTTGGTTTTCCGTTAGCTACTTACAGAGAAGCAATCTCATATTTTATCTGTCTCGAATCATTTCAATGTTTTAAGTTGGATGTAAAAACTTAAAATAGAGACCTAGTCAACTGTGTAGGATTATAAGATGATTTGGAATTGAATCAACGAAAACATTTTTACGGAAACGTTTGGTAGCTACTATAGGAACAGTATTGGTGACAAACTTGCTATTTGGGGAAATTTTTAACGATATGAAAATATCCTACTCCGAGAGAGTGATCGCTAAGCTAAATATAATATTTCTTTCAATTACTAAAATGGTGAATTTAACAAAAGTAAACGAAGAATTTCTTACTCGCGTCAAGTGTACATAAGAAAGGTTTAAGGCATCAAAGTAGTTGAAAGGCAAAAGTTGACAAATACCTGTAATTTCTTATATTTAAAGCTGAGTAAAAACATTTACGACTGGGAAGTCTTCGCAAAAAATTGCTGGTCAGCTTTTGCTCATTAGTGCGTACGGGCCTAGTTCACAGAAGCTGAATGTATCTGAGAGTTGTGTTAAAAAGATGTGTCCCATTTCAATATTAATGAGCACAGTTTTCTTAAACATGGATCGGACAAGACTGTCCTTTCCAACCGCGTAGACTTTCCAATCCTCAAAAATAGTTTTTGAAAATATGCTATCTATCAAACTGATAGGTTGCCATGATTATGACATTTCAATTAGGTACAAAATTTGTAATTGATTTAAATGGAATAAATAATCTTGGAAAGAATCACACATTGGGAAGAGGAAACAGTTTATTACTTTATTATTACTAATCATATCACTTGGGCTTCTTTGATGTGAACATTTATTGAAATGAGATACATATAATATGAAACGTTTTTTTACAGAAATATTCTTCTTTGAGATAAGCACTCCTTTTCAAATCCCATTGGATATGCCGAAAGGATGGAAATGTCTACGAAAACATAATGGTGGAAACCTTTTCATGCATGTAAATTTTTCGGAGAAAAAATCTTCCAATCCCTTCACGCTCTGTTCATTATACGTTCATTATTAAGTAGACACACTTTGTATACGTTTCGGTAGCGCTTTGGAGGTTTTCTTTGGCCCCAAGATTTCGCGCGAAGGAAGGGGAGAGAAAAGGGTTGGCAGGAGGGGAGGATGGACCGGTAGTGATCGGAAGGCTTATCGTACACGTCCCGGACTAATGGCGTTGGGACATTGGTCGGACATACTCGGAAGTTCGCTTACCTTGTAGATAGTAAGTGAGTTTACACATCGCTTCCCCGTACAGCCAAAGGCGGTGAACTGACTGTCCAACGGCCATAGGCATGCAGATGAAGGTCACTAGCAGGTCAGCCACGGAAAGGTTCACCAGGAAGTAGTTGGTCACGCTGTTGCCCAAAACGACGACCATAGAAGGAAGAAAAAGAGGAGCCGTTTAGATCTTGATCAAATACTGAAGACACATATGAACACCTGAATGCTTTTTTGACGATAATTTACTTGCTAATTATTATTGTCTATACGAGTCACCTTAAAGTAAACGACATACATTTGCAGCTTATTACAGTCTAGGTTCAAATTTTTGTTCTTCATAAGAGTTTTTTCTAGGCATTTCATTCTCTAGTGGCGGAAATTGCGGTTGTCGATCGAAATGGCCTCTGACCTTTCGGCGTTTTTATTTAAGATTTGCGCAATTAATGATAACTCGCGTAATGAATGATGCTAATCGCTATCATCAATCATCCCAATTAGCGATAACATCAAGTTTGATGATACTAGTTGCACTAGTTTGTCAGCCAGCAAAGAGGTTGCAAATATTGCTGATGAAAGCCAGTGCGATAGATATGCAAATAGAATCAATGTAAAATTAAGAAAATTGAGGTGGTTTTCGACACGGAGGAAGTCTAAGTTCAGCGTAAAATAGGAGAGTAGAAACTAGAGAAGGAGCACAGTTTTTTATATGAAGTAGGGGCATCAAACGAAAAAGTGTGTAAGACAAAGATGTTTTCACAAAGATGATGGAATCAATAAGATTGGCGTTGAGAAAGGGTATTCATAACTTACTCGAAAAACTTTGAAATGGAGCGTGGTTTTGGGCGGTAAAGCCACATGATCTTTGAAGTAGCATATAGGCTGTAGATTGGAAGCTTTTGAGATGCAGGTTTGGAGAAAGACAGAAAAGATGAAATGGACAGAAAGGAAAACAAACGAAGAATGGCCAGTCATGGTGGGGGAAGATAGAGTATTGTTTTAACATATCCATATAGACAGGCAAGCAAGTTGGGTGGAGAGCATCATAATTGCGGATGGAATATCGAAAAATATGAAAAACGGAAGAACGTAAGGCAAGTGAGGCGGGGGGAGGAAAAGATTGAATAGAATAAAAGGAAGAAGGAAGCATGCAGAATGGAAGAACGTGCGAGGTATCAAGTTGTCTTCTTAAAAAAAATGTAGCGATCTTAAACGGTTGAATGCCAATAATGATTAATTATCAATACTTTGATGCACAAAAGTGAACAAAGAATTTCTTGTATTCTAACATTCTTGCTTTGTCTAAGACCGAAATTGTCTAGGTTGTCATTACACAGCTTTGAATATAACTATGCTTAGAACGTAAATAAGTAAAAAAATATATACAATCACTTGGGACTTAAAAGTATGTATGCCTGAATTTTATGTATTGTATTCAATCATGCAAAACTTTTACACTAATTAAAACTGACTTGATGAAAATAAATATAAATAAGGTTTGAATTATTTTTATTAAATGAATAACGACGATGAAGATAGTGCTAAGTACTCATAAGAAGTTGTGCAAAATATTACTTTGGGTCAGAGGAAAAATTTAGCATGTAAATAAATCAGTACATTATTCCGGCAGCCTCTCAACACTCATCACGTGAAAGAGCCTCGCAAGAGAGGCCCCCAGCGCATCTTTTAAGGATTTTAAGATAAGACCTTTGTGATCGTAATATTCCATAATAGGATAAATATCTTTCGAAATATCTTCATGCTGGAAAACTGAACATACTGATGTAATGTTATTGAGATAAAACTCAACAAGGCAATTATATTCGTATTTAAAAAATAATAATTTTGATTCAGATTATCGAAAAAATTATCATTATTAGCCGAATAATAGTTTGGTTGACGTTAAATCTTCAGTAATTTTATTTTCAGCGTCTTACTTCGTAAAACAATCTTTTCGTCGGTCAAATAAATCATCAAGATTAAACTGTTGATCATAACGAATCCTAGTATAAATTTTTGTCAATATAAATGTAGGAGTATACCTCATCTCATTCATTTAAATGACCCCAGTAATGTGTGAAAGGGTTGAATTTTGATAATATTCTTTCAATGAGCATAGTCGGAATTATGCGCCTTATATTTGATGAAAAATTTCCTTCCACATGTCATTGGTACGGAGGACTGCTGGGGTAGGTTTTACCAGTGACAAGAAAATATTGAATGACTTACTCAAATCTTTTTTCGTGATATTGAAACTGTAGCCTGAAGGTTTTAATAGTATTATACGACTCCTCTGGATATTTCGCAAAATGTGTTTTCTACTGACCTATCATCAAAATTTAAAAAATATTAGCCCTTTGGGATTGTCTTGTTCGGTTTTTCTCGTGGAAACCATGGTGCTTCAAATTAATTCAATCATATAGTCTGCGCGTCTCATAGGACAAATGACCTCCTAAGATGGCCTTCATTAATACTAAAAACCCTATTCTACTGTTTTTTTGTAGGTACATGTATTGTTGATTTGTGTATCCCTGAGAATTAATCACCCATAAAAACAGACTAAAGTGAATAGAGAGAAACGGAATATTCATGTTCATGGCTAGAACCGTGATTAGAAACAACATTAGATTCATATTTACGATTTTAACGATCACTACGTTTTCACTTTATGACGATGATTCATTTTGAATAATTGAGAGTAAGAAGGTTGTGAAATGCCCTCTTTCCCTAGCGCCCAATATCGTTCCCATGGCTTTCATTTCTACCACACGGGCAGATAACATGGAAATGCTTTTCACGGCGACGCTGTGGAGCTAAAACCCGTGTGGATCCGTCCCTGGAGGAGCCATAGGATGCATGGACGGGGCGCGGAAAATTTCATACCAGCCACGTCTGGGCACAGCTGACGCGATTGAGATAAAACGAGAGATCTCAGAAATTAAGCTCATCATTCTAGAAGTAGAGGGAGATAAACTCTGGCGTGCGGAGAAAGTAGAGCACGATAATCAGTATAAGCTACAGGAGCGGCGATGCCACAAGCTTGCATGTTTGTCATGCAAGCTTGAGCTATCCAGGAAACATAATTAACACAGATCTGCGATGCTTTAAGCAACCAAGTGCCCCAATTATTAGGCGAAGAGATGGCGTTAGGGAGTTTCACCCACCTAAGGAGACATAGACAACACAAGAGGAAAGGATAGTAGTTAAACAAACATACAACATCATAAAGAATAAGAACAGTGCGTTTCGTGGCACGCATAGCCAGAAGAAGAGACGAGCCACATTGGCCTAATACACATTCAAACACGAAATTTCGCCAAACGGTGAACAAATACTCATTCACATAGAAATAGATAAAAGCATCGCAGACCTCAGTGTAAATTACATTTCCTGGATAGCTCAAGTGGTAAAGAGCATCCCCCCGGCAAGTGGAAAGATCCGGAGTTAAAGTCCTGGTCTAGAAAATATTTTTACACTTTTGATTTCCCTGATTCCGGCTTCCCCACCTCTACCGTGTTCGTCCTTTATATGTATTCCTATCCCTCTCCTTATATCTATTTCTATGTGAATGAGTGTTTGTTCGCCGTTTGGTTGGGTTTCGTATTTGAATGTGTGTGAGTGTACATGTATATATTATTATTATCAGGTAATCTACCGGTTAAGGTAGGTTTTTGGATGGACACAGCTAGCAAATAAACATTTTGGGACTCCTAACAAAACACAAAATCCAGTATCCTACTCTAAATCAGGTCCCTCTTCATCTCTGAGTACTTTCTTCCTCCCTTCATCCCGTCCAACATCCCTATCCTGATCTTTCCCTTTCCTCGTTTCCTAACATTCTCCCCTCTATTACAGTCTTCAACATCCCACGGCCGGTCAATACCCCCTTCATCCACTTTTCCTGCCTCCATAGGATTTCTCCCAACAAACCCCTCTCTTCGCCCACCATACCAAGTACTTCCTCATTTGTTTTCTTCTCTGTCCATTTCACCTTCTCCATTCTTCTTCACACCCACATTTCAAAAGCCTCCAGTCAACGTCTATCCTCCTGTTTCAATGACCACGTTTCCGCGCCGTACATAGCTACGCTCCATATTAAAGTTTTTACGAGTCTTTTCTTAACATCCTTACCCAACGTCCCCATCATCAACTCCTTCCTCTTCGTAAAAACCTCTTTGCCTAGCGCAATTCTTCTCCTTACGTCCCTAATACTTTGACCGTGTTGGTCCAAAACACTACCGAGATACGTAAACTCTTCTACCTGCTCTAGTTTTTGCCCTCCTATTTTAATGTTTAACTTAGTCTTTTTCTTTATAGAGAATCGCATAACCTTTGTTTTATTAATATTGATATATATATAATATACAAATGTGTGTGTGTGTAGTACCTATTCCACGAAAAACCAATTATTTAGTTAGAGAATTAAGATATTTTCTTTTTGTCCGGGAAAATTTATATCTTTTTTGAATTGTTGAAAAGGCTGCAAATAATGTAACACTGCTCCACCTATAACGGAATTTCCTCCTTTATTTGAGAATTAAGTTTTTTCGAAAATAAAAATAAGTGGAAGGGAGAATTTCATAAATTAACGAAATGAGATGTTTTTGTCTTTTCGTAATCCCAAAGGTAACGGCGTGAACGGTGTATAGTATATGCAAATATGCGATTGCTGAGGAAACGGTTAATTTTTTAGCGAATGTTTTTTTTTCATATTTCATTATTTATAAAAATCTCTTTTTCTGAAAAAGTTTTGCAGCGCATTCATGTATTTATATATATAAATATACTGGCAAACCCGGCGAACTTCTTACCGCCTAACAACCAATGAATAGTTTAATTACACCATTTATAAATCAAGAACGGCTGTACCGATTTTAATCATATTTGAGTTGTTATAATAATTTAAGGAAAGAATTCAATAAAACTACAAAATAAGCATTATAATGGCTTGTCAGAAAGACGTTTTCTTTGTTAAATCTATGCATATTTACATACGGTTTATTCTCTCGAGTCAAGCATCTTCTGATATAAAACATTTTTTGTTTATTATCAGGCGCAAGAACAAATGAAGCGGATGGTTTACCAACACGTGGACATGCCACAGATAATTGACCATGAGAAAATTATGGGTTTACTAGATTCAGACCACAAACACTCAACGATTGGCCTTATGATTTGTTAATCGTCATCGAAAATGCAACACGAATGGGAAATTGAATCAATTTAAACTCAAAGGGCATATCGGTTGGGATTATGGGAATCCTCTGACTTAGAACCTCCTCATATTTGAATTTTCCTTTGAGTATAGAATCACATTGATCATCAATTTTTTTAATCAACAATCGCGTTTCATTGCATAATTCTGTTTGGTTTAGGTTCCGAAGCATCATGCCCACCGAGCTAAACTTCACATGTAAATTGTACGGTTGTAAGCCATCCCAGGAGTTTAAAAAGTCAGATGGATAGTTTGTGACTTCGTCTTCGTTTGTTACAAAGTAAATAAATATGAATGAATGCAGAGTACCAACGATTTCATTCTGAATAACGAAATTTAAGTACTCCACATATTTGTACTTAGCCGCCAAAATAGCTCGCTCACTAAATCATTTGTGATTTTTGTAGATATCAATAATCTTCGGGAACACTTTGTTGAGCTCATCATTCGATGAAACAAATTTCCGAAGAAATGAAATCAATCCGCTCGATTCGTCGGCAGGAACACGGCCATTACCGATAGTCAAAAATTGCTTGAAGAAATCTTCAGCAGATGGATCGTTCAGCAATGCAACTCTCATGCTTGTTGTCAGTTGAAGTTTCTTCACATAGCGCCACAGATTTTGATTTGATGCAAGCGCTTATTTAATCGGCAGCAATCGATCTTGGAATGACTGGCAGTGTTTGGCGAAATTTTGAATGAGCCGTACGAATCCTTCCAACAATTTGGCCGCTATGCCAGAACAAGCAACTGCTACCACAATGTCCGATCTCGCGCGAACAGTGTTGAAAAGCATTGATATGAGGAATGTCTTCTCAGTTCCACCAGGGGCATCCAGGAAAAATAAGCCACTATATCCATCATCAATTGCCATAATTAATGGTTCATATACTTCCTTCTGTTGATTGTTCAGCAGAGGTTCATTCGATTGAACTGATTAATGTCGATTGTATTCACGTTCAGATTCCGATTCTTGATTAAACGCGTCGTTCATTCCACGATTTGGCGCTGGCATTCCTAACTTCACTAATAAACTGCGGCACATGAAGTAACACCGGTCCTCAATCAACAGCAAAGCCTGGTTATGCATCTTCTCATTTACCTCGAGATTTCTTGAACTTACACGAATTTGATGTAAAATGTCTTCTGTTATCCTTGTATTTGTTCCACAGGTCACGTGGATTGGATGGGAAGAGTGTCGAAAGGATGATAGCAAATAATGTGCTTATCTGACTTGTAGATGCAGAAATAGTTGTTTCAGCATTTTCGTGTCCCAATAATGATCGTTTTCAAGCAAATTGAGCTCTTGACATGCAGCACGAAATGTTGAGCACACCATGAATAGTTCGCAGTGATTCGAACGATGTTGGCGCTCGAACATTCACCAGTAACAGCATCCATCATTCTTCGGATGAACTGTATAAATACGGCCAAGAGAATCAGTAGGACGCACAGCCGGTATGAAACAGTCCGCAATGGCCAAATTTTTAGACGGCACAACAGAACACAAATAAAATGGATAACACCTTAAAGGACCCTCACATTGTAGATTGTTTGATCTTTCGGCCTTCTCCGAGGCTTCTACTAGTCATACTTGAAGAAGGCCTCGGAGAAGGCCAAAAGCTCGAGCAATCTACAATGTGTCCTTTAATGTGTTATCTATTTTACTTGTGTTCTATTGTGTCGTCCAAATGTTATATATATATATATATATATTTATATATATATATTTATATATATATATATATAAATAAATTTATTTATACATGAATATCCTTCATCTACCTTAAGATAAATACTATGAAGGTATTTCGAAAGTAAAATACCAAAAGTTAATTGGCTTTAAACTAATTCACATCGTCTGCGATTTGATTTAACATTTAAGATTTTCCATTTCATCAAAAGAGAAGTTGGTACGGAATTCCGGGGAATTGAAAAATACAAGAACATGAGTATCCTTAACTTATTTTTTATACACAACACTGATACTTTTCCACCTCTGGAATATCAAGAATCCCACCGATTATATTGGGGACAAGATAGTAATCCCCTTGGTGTGAAATCAGATAAGACTTCTGAAGTGCCTTTACTTGAATTATACATTTTAAAAATCAAGCTTTGGAACAAAAAATATATTTTGCATGCGCAATATTTATTCCCATATTGAATAATAGTTCATTCTATTTAGCCAATCTTGCAAATTCACCTCTTTCAACAAACACTAGTTAATTGTAATGCATACATGAAAAGCTTATGGTTTGAAAACTTTGGTCTCATAAAAATTCCTATTCAGAGGACACGAGTTTTGGTATTCATATTAAACATGAAAAATAAGATAAAAATAATGCGATGCAATTAACAGTGGGAAAATGTTTCATTAAAGCTGAAGGAAATATAGAATCATTTTAGTACATTTTATTTTCACATTTTTCAGAGCAAAATATGTGACCTCATTTAGATTGATGTGATAATTGTACCATCAATCAATTTAATTTAATCAATTAATATTCAATGGTTCCGACGTAATGCGGTGGAAGGAATAAATATTACCAAATAAATTAAATTATTATTTTTTTAATTATTCAATTTCCACTCAATCGTGACGCTCTTTCCGGGCAGTTTATCCAACAGGTATGACGATAAATAAATTTTTATCCCAGTGGTTGAAAAAGTGCCAATTATACTTATTCTCCAATTAAAACGAAGTCACGAATAATTGGCGTGACTTGGGTTTAAAAATGAATGAACGACAGTAAAAATGTGACAACTTGATCCACGGATGGCAGTCATAGTTTTCTGGCAAGTCATGACATCACCCAGTTAACGGTTTCCGCCAGTAAGGTCCGGGGTCGTCCCAAAGTTAACGCTTGGGCTCATGAATTCCATTTGCGCTTTCATTTTTTTAATTTACCCCAGCCGTTTGAACCCACCAAAAATATGAAGGAAGGAAAGGGGCATCCTTTTTAAAGGAGCTGTGGCAACATAAATGAGGAAAGTTTTACGGTCTTTTGTCTTTTTCCCGTTGACTTTTCATGCGACTGTCCATGAAAAATTTTGCAGTGAAAGTTATTTTAATGCTATGAAAACAGTGAGTTCAGCGGTAGAGAGATATTTTCACCTTAAATATTGATTTTAGCCCTAAATATTCCTGGAGGGCAATATATGGAACTGGAGCTCAGGCCTATTCAGGGACTATTTCCGAAGTTTTCCATATTTCAGGTTTTTCTTTCTTTTTGGGAATTTTATGCTTGAGGCTATTCGGCACAATTAAGTTTGCACCTGATTTTTTTCAAGTAAACCCTTTTAAAAATAACTATTCGTCGCGCTTATGTTTTTCCTGCTATCGATTAGGACATTGAAAATCAGAAAAGAAGGAAGTCCTTATTTAAAAAAATCCAATTTTTGTTAAATTTTCAACCAGATGAAATTTTACTTCCTACTTTTAACTGGAGATGGTTATTCTATTAGTCATTGAACGACAAAATTATAATTGCTAAAATGGAAAATAAAACTGTCTATTAGTTGAAGCCATGATGAAGGAATTTCTACACTTAGGGAAACGATCACGAATGCCCATTCCTTCCTCTAAATAGCATTCTCTTCTCCAAAGCTCTATTTAATGGAAATTCATAACTTGATCACAAAGCGTTGGAATTTATGCTTTATATTCTGGTATTTAATATCTTAAGGAGATCTTTTCCTCCTCACATATTTCTTGAAACCTGCTCAACGCTAAATATTAATAGTTTATAACGCTGCACGTAAACATCAGACTTAAGCTATTAAACGCCTTATAACTATTCCGTAGGAGTTGTTTTTATGGGAGGCCATTAGGAATGGATCGGAAAGGAAGGGTGGAGAGAAACCCAGCGTCGGCATTAGCCTACTCTTGTCAAAAGTGCCAAGGGGTCCGCAGTTTAACGTCCCATCTGACGGACATCATACTTACTCAAATTTTTAAATATTCCGTTATTTTGTGTGCTTAAAGAAGAGACAAGAAGAAAAAATTGTAAAAAAACAATTAAAAAATCTCAGATTAAACCATTTATTTTTAGAAGTTACGTTTCGATTAGTCATAGCCCAAACACATTCCCAGACCTACGAGTATTTATTTCTAATCTTGATTCTATATTTATTAAAAAAACCCTCACAAGTGTCTCATAAATCATGTGAATAATGCAGGAACACTATAATTAGTGACCAAGGGTGCCCCGCCGACCAAAGACGGTGTTTGGCTAAGAAGACGGCTTTTGGAGACGGATAAAGTGGGTAAGGAGTCGTTGATTAGCATGAAGAACGGGAAAAAATAATAGTGTTTGAGCAGGAAATTTACTTTTTTTCATTTCTTTTGCAAAAAATATAGCAGAAGGTGGCAGAGTTTTAACGAGGCCGCACGAGATGCCAACATGAGCATCGCATTGGTCAACAATATGAGGTGATGACACCAGAAACGGTGAAAAAATCCCAAAAAGTGATACTGGATGATCATTGACTGAAGGTGCGTGAGCTAGCAGACAGTAGGAATTTAAAAAAGTGCTGTGCAATACGTATTTACTGAAAATTTGCACAAGAGAAAGCTGTGACAAGACAGGTGCCACGTTGGCTCACACTCGTGCAAAACCAGTGTGGTGAAGATGTTTCAATTGAGTGTTTAGCAAAATTTCACAGCAACAAAGCAGAATTTTTGCACTGTTTCATAACCATGGATGAAACATAGGTACATTACTTCACACCCGATACAAAAGAACAATCAAAACAATGGATTCAAAAGGGAGAACCGCCTCCAAACAAGGCGAAGACTGTTTCATCTGCAGGCAAGGCCATGGCTTCGGTTTTCTGGGTTGTGTGTGGGATAATTTTCACTGACTATCTTGAAAAAGGAAAAACTATCAACGGCGAGTATAATGCGAACTTGTTGCAACGTTTGAGCTAAGAAATCAGGCAAAATTGGCCGTATTTGGCTAAGAAGAAAGTGTTGTTTCATCAAGACAATGCACCAGCTCACAAATCCGTTATTTCAATGGCCCAAATTCATGAATTTAAGTTTGAATTGCTACCTCATGCACCCTATTCACCAGATTTGGCTCCCTCGGATTATATTTTGTTCTCAAATTTGAAAAAAATGGCTCGTTGGTCAAAGATTTTGCAACAATGAAGAAGTGATGTCGGTAGTAAATAGCTATTTTGAGGAACACGACACTTCTTATTATAAAAAGGGTATCGATCTTATTGAACATCGCTGGGAAAATTCTATGGAGCTGAAAGGAGATTATGTTGAAAAGTAAATGCATTTTTTCCTAACTCTTTGTGTTTTATTTGTTGGCTCGAGAACTTCTGGGACCACCCTCTTGGTAACCAGTATTGACTTGGTGTTCTTACTAAATTCAACAAAAATTAGCCGTCATAGATCCTATACCAAATTCTATTCAATTAAGCGCTTCACTGATTTAGAATGTACAGCTAAACGAATTTTAATGCACCCGAGTAACGGTCATTAGGACCGGGTAATTACAATCTCCGGATAAGAGGAAATTTAAGATATATTAGCAATTTTTAAAACATTAAAAACCATTTTCTACGCATACAAATCCACATAAGTCTATTAGATTCATTCAATTCGCCTAATTATTTCATTTTATTTTTCAAAAAGTTATTGATGCTTGAGTTGCAATATTTTATAAAATTTAACATTAAATTACTGATAATAACTTGTTAAATTTAAGTTTACAAACATTACCTTATATTTACGGACACAATATGAAAAGATCAAATTATTAATAAATAAATCTATTCAATACCGGGCATGCAAGGAAATACGAGGGTCATCCGGAAAGTAGTACCCGTTCGTGAAATAAAGACACAAAAGTAAATATTAACAAACATAAAAAATTTTATTTGAAAGAGGATACTTTAAACTACTTCTCAACATAATCTCCAAGCAAATTAAGGCATTTGTCATAACGTGTGACAAGTTTCTGTATTCCTGCTGCATAGTCCTTCGCCGCCAGCTCATTGAGATACGCGAGGGACCCATCTTGCACAAATTTTTGCATAATGCAGATGGTGTTTAACAATTTCATGAACAATTGTTCGAGAAACATTGGGAAAATGCTCACAGATGTCATCAATTGTGACGCGCCGATCGTTCCTCACGAATTCGTCAACTGAGCTCACCAGTTGGTCTGTAATGACAGACGGTCTCCCCGAACGCTCATCGTCGTGTGTGTTCCCCCTCCCCATGTTGAAGTTGCGACACCACCGCCGAACAGACGACTCGTCCATTACATTGTCTCCATACACCTCCTTTAATTGGCGATGAATATCACATGGGCGAACGTTTCTTGCATTGAGGAATTTAATCACTGCCCTCACTTCACAACTGGCGGCGTTCTCAATTTTTTTAAACATTGTAAACAATCACAGAAACAACACAGGCAATGCTAGCGTCACGCAACTTGGCTCAGAGAAGGCAGACAAGCCACTGAAGCTATCTGACCTCGTCCAGCGGCTACTCGCGTCGTCAGCACTTCATGCGGCACGAACGGGTACTACTTTCCGGATGACCCTCGTAATTTGTGCTTAAATTCACTTATTTCACAGTTCGTTTTCACATCGTATAAAATTTTATTTTACATTTACGATTTCTTTTAACTGTGTATAAGAATTTAAATTAATATAAGTTTAGTATAAATAGTATCATTGATTTCTTTAAACGTAAATTAAATAGAAATACATTTGTAATCTAAAAAAACAAATCTTACGTACCCTCAACTTGCCAAAACAAAAACAGAATTTGGGCTTAAAGGTTTATCCATAATTAATATGTAAAATCGCAATTCAGTATTTTTTGTCCCATATCAATAATATTTAAAATAAAAATGTCACAAACATAAGTAAAATCCTCAATTGATGCCCTAATCCGATTTCCATCCTCTCACCAAAAAACTTCTTTAAATGCTTTTAGTGGTGTACGCTGATGCCCGTAAATTCGCCTCCAATTCATTTTTCCGATGCACATTATACCAATCATAGACTAAATACTCAGTGCTCATCTAAAAAACTATTGAAACACAGGTAGTGAGCGTTTCTGGTGTATCTTTCAAAGATGAAGTTGGAATACCCTCTAAATCTGATATCTATACATTTATGATTTAATACCTTGGTATACATTTAAGGAGTAACCCGGCCTTAGTTTACATTAAAAAAATCTTTAATTACTAACACCCCCCTCAACACACTCTCGCGGCGGCTTGCGGTGTATTATGTAGATATAGATGCATAATCCTGAGGATTTCCAGCTTTACATTCACTCTACGGATGATAGGTAATCATTCCAAAGCACTTATTTTTTTGTATAATACTTCAAAGACAAGGCATGACCTGACCATATCTGCCGGAAGATCTGATTTTGTTCAGCATGAAAAATATTTAGAGGCTTGTTGTGCTGAAATTTATCCAAATGTGATGACTCATGATTTCAAAATTTTCACTGATTAAATTTTTCCTTTAAACATCAGATAATAGTAACAGGGCTGAATTGGCATGCATTTCGAGACATTTAATGATCTTAAGAAAGAAGCAATTGTTTCTTTCCTGAAAATCTCACTTGGGAAAGTCGCTTGGGGAACCCAAGTACAATATCCGCCGCGCAAATCCAATTTATGTCAACCCACTAGCATTTAACTTCGATCTTTCGGCTCAACGGGCATTCCAGCATTCATAATTTTGTACCACCCCAGGATTAAATATGAAAATCCTGTCGAGAAAAGTGCACCGTATGAGACTCTTTTCAACTCAGTCCACGTCCTGCCCGATTTTCTGATTTTCCTCCCGTTATACGCCTCCCCTTGCGCCTCCGGTCCTCTCCCACTCCTGGAAATGTCCCGCTCGAGAGGTCGGGCAGTGGGAGGGAGGGCCTTTTGTACGTGACAGGTCTCTTATCTCGGCCAACTGCCGGCCACCAATCCATCACCTCCCTGCCACGTAGATCGCTGCTCGTCAACAGAGCAAAGGCCCAACGCCTCTCCCGGCACCCTTCTCCACAATCTTTTTCTCTTTCCATCCTCCTCTTATCCCTCTGGCAATCGCGACCTTGCAATCCGGACGGCTCCTTCGTCCATTCCGACCTGGTCGATTTAAGCGTCCTTTACGTGATCAACATACTTTCTTCACTTTCGGATCGTTCTTCGATTCAACTATTTTTCATTCTACGTGCGCACGACTACGAATGCCTGTGACATTGTATGTACGGTATTTCGTCACAACATCTTGTTCCTTTAAAGCCCCCAAATTTCAGTGATAAGGAGGACGCCTCGGATAGCTAAACTGCCTAAAGCACTTAACCGGACAAAGAGGGATCCTAGTTCGAATCCCGGTCAAGGCGAATGATTTTTACACTCTGAAATTGTCGTATTTGAAACATGTGCTTTATAAATTGCGTACTTTCTAATGCAGCGATATTTTTTAAAGAACTACCGCCATCTCTAGATCAGACTGGGCACTTATTATATTTTATGATCGCAAAAAGGAAATGAGGGGATATCTGTTGAAACGGGAGTAGTGACATTTTTTCACGGATGAGTGGCTTTTTGTCTTTACCAAACCGGGAGGTCGTGGAGGGGGACTACGCCAAAAACGAGACCCCCATCTTCTCCGCGCCATTGCGCTCTTGAGGAAATCGCTCACGATACGGATCCTCACTCACAGCATTAGAATTTGATATTAATGTTTTCGTGACCTGCACTTGGTTATGTGGAGCTCGGCAGAACGAGACCGAAAAACGAAACAAAAAATAGATTAAATCGAGTTTCTCTGGTTTTTAGGTCAGAGGGAACGATTCTGCTTATGATGCTACATCTGTGTGCTTGAATGAATCTACAATGAATCTTCAATTTACTTAGTTTACATCAATGTATTTCTGTTTTTATTTTGTGACTAATACGTATACCAAAAGGGTTGGCTAGCCTTGATACTGAATTTAAAAACAAGAAAAAAAAGGAGACTCACAAAGACTCAACTTTAGATGGAGGAGAAGTGGCCGCTGTGGCCTCGGATGTTTTTATTCTACTCGTGCGTTTTTTCCTTGGTAAACCGTATTTTCCCTCTTCTTTTGCATTAGGAGGTAACATTTTGCGAATTAATACTTTGTGGCCATGTAAGGTGCAGGAAAAATTATTTCGTTAATGTTTTTTTGGGAAACCTGCCAAAAGCGAACTCTGTGCTAGATGAAAATCTCTCCAAACAGAATAGTTTGACAAAGACATTTTTTATATTAAGTTGAGTGTCTTGAGCGTTTAACCATTTAATTACATTCACGTGACAAGATCCACATTCTTTTCAATGACTACTCTTTTTCAATGAATACTAATTGTTAGAAGAAACATGATTATTTGCAGCCTGCTCATCTTTATTTCTCTACGAAACCATTTCAGTGACGTAAACAGTTTTATTTCATGGTACCATGTATCTCATCATCAATTTAAAGGTGAAAATATTTATTCATCATTTTAATAATAAATATTGGTGCCTATATGCAACATTCTTGGGAGGTGCCTGCAAGATGGCATTTGTAGCTAAAGGCACATTGATTCATGCAGAGATAAGCTTACACTTGAGAAAGTTATGAAATGCAAATGCATATGATCTAGCGGTCTATCAGCTGGCCGAAATCCATCATGATTTCCCGTCTCTACTCACTTAAAATCGAGTGCCACTCAGTAAGTCGGGAAACTTTATTTGGTCTTAAATTTGGTAGACTTTCCATTTGAAATATTATTATTCACCATTTATCCGTTCTAGACGAACTAACAGGTTTTCTTTCTGGGCAATATTAATGATAGAAAAAGTGCATTCACTAATCACAGTGAGCTGCATATTTAGGCTGCAAGTGACGTTCTATTCGTCTACTATCAGTCCTCTGCCAAAAACTTTAAACAACTCATTAAAAATAATCTCGTATACAAAAACTAATCCCCCGACCCATCGCAGGTGTGTATCCCAGGAAGGGCGCTGGCATGGGCAGAATACAAAAAATGGGATAGGGACTCAGATGCGATGTTTTCCCATTTATCGGGAGATTTCGGAGGGACCGCAAATTTGGGGAAATTGAAAGGGGCGTCTGCCTAGCCCCTTTCCTCTCCACTCACGCGGGGGTTGATGACTTACGAGAGAGAAAGATGCCGGCGGGAGATTACGCCTCTGCGGGGGGAGAATGTGTCGGGGTGGGGGGATGGGAGCGGTGTGAAGGGCGGGATGACACCCGCGGTCGCCTCGACGTGGACGTCGGGGAGAAGCAGGCGAGGTCGCAGCAAGCGGGAAGGGAACGAAGGTTTCGCCGGGAGTTGGATAAACAACACATGGCTTGATGGATGAGTTTGGGAGGAGGATCAGAAATGGAGGGTGGAGATTTTGGGAGCTTTCGTGGGCCAGGGGAACGGAGAGAAAGAGGAGGGGCGAAGTGGGAGGATGGGGAGGCGGAAAGGAGAGTAATCGATCGATTCATCGGAAGTTAAATCGCCTACCTCCAACCTACCCCGGATGAATGATATTACATAGTATTTGAGGATGGGTTAAATGGAGATTTTGGGGTGAAAATTCGTCGCGATACGAAGATACGCAATCCCGTCCACATTTTCGCAAATTGCGCCCACGCGGTTACGCGGACGACCTGTTATTCAGTTTATGGGGGGCACGTTTAAAACGCAAAAAATAAAATTCACGCTGCAAAAGGGTTCATCTGGATGGAATCGTAGAGTTAAAATGCGATTCGGGTATGGCTAAATTGAATTATTTTACTCGCAAGGCGACGTGAATGAAATGAATAATGAACTGATGGTAGTCCGTTTTGCTTTGAAAAAAAATGCTATCGACAAAATCTGTTTTTCAGAAATGTACCATTTTCAGTGTCAATTTACCATCGGTAAAACCGTGAGTGTTTTTTAAATTACGAGCCTAAAAAACTGAAAGGTTTTATGAAGCTTTTCACAGACGTCAAATGCATTTAAGTCAAAGATGTTATATTATCTCCACTGCATTTAGGTTACATGCATCGCGAATTCCTCCAGTATTTTATGGGTACATTTTTGTGAATCATCAAAAAATTTCTATTTAATTATAACGATTAAAAATGGTGAAAAGTACCACTGAGACCAATAAAAGTACTAGGTTAAAAATCTAATAAATTTCTTTATTCCATTTCCCATGCACTAAAGCCCCATTATGTATGAAAAAAACGGAACACTTTCTCGATGCTGTGACGGGTGCGATTTTATTTGGGAAAATCAGCAATGAAAATATATATTTTCACGAAGATATACGCTATAAAATACCAGACAAGGAAAGAATTTCAGAAAATTTCTAGCTTTAGCTAACAGAACATTTTACAATACACATCCCCTTTGTATTTTCAACGAAGGAATGTCTACCATTGGTGTCTGAATAATTTTTATTTAATCCTCGGTCGCAACCATCAATCCATGAGTTTTTCAGCTGATTAAAAGCACAGTACTTACTATAGATGCGAATAACCGTATGTACCAATTTTCTAATTGTGTTTACTCCCCACAGATTATTCCTACACCAAATTGACCTACTTATCCTCGCAAAATACTCCATAGGGATAGATATATAGGATATAAGCTTAAATATATCCCATTTCATTTAATGAGGTTTTTTACTTATTGTTCAAATATAAGAATTGTCATCTGTATCTTATTCAAAAAGAATAAACTAATCAAACAAATTTCAAACTATAAAAAATTATTATATTAAACTCTTGATTTAACTTAGGAACGTACTTCATTTTAATGCCAACCCCTTGATCTCTGATGTTTTATTCCCCAGTTTTTCAAAACTTATGCATTACTCACTTGAATTATAGGTTATTTTTAAAAGTTATCCTAAAATTTACCTTTCATAGAGTTTCGAAACTATTCCAGAGAAGTGGTGTTAACAGAATATTCTAGCTTGTAGGATGTCTTTACTTATGGCCTAATGAGCACTAACTTTACCTCAAGAAGGAGATCGTTAAACTGGAGACGAGGTATTCTAGGTTGCCGCGATAAATCTCCATGGTGGTTATGGATATCACTTCAGGTAAACACACATACGGTTAGAGCCTCTGCTGAACAAAGAAAAAGAACATTAACCGCTGTACTCGGTGTCATCACGGCAGTTCAAAGGTTCTTAAAGGAGATAGGATAACTTATAACGTTTATTACGCTCCATGAATCCAATTAAAAAAACAATTTTACGCTTTGTAAAAGTAGATCAATACAGGACTGAGATATCCAGGGCGTTATGCTAAAGGAGACATATTTTATTTCTTGTTGTAGAGAGAATTCTAATTTATCATGGGGGACACCGGAACCCTTGCATCATCTGCACCATGCGCTCGCAATTTAGGGTTATTTGTGGGAAATAAAGGGAGAAGAAAACGGAAAACACTTCAAGAATTAGTGTTAGTCTTAACATATGATTCCCAAGATTGGGCTCTTGTCCTGTACATGAGCTGTTCAATTACATAATCACACCACCGGAATAACCCTGTTAGCCTTTGGATTTTGTATCAGGGAATCTAGTTCACTGACCATCATTTTACATGTTATTCTCATGTTTTATGGGTGGTTATTACCCCAAGATATCTTTATTTTTATCCTATTTTCCAACGGCATTGAAAGTATCTAGGTGAAATAAATAACCATGAAGCTTCAACCGTTTTCGGATGGATGAAAAGCATATTGATCGGCTGTGAGATGTTGAAGACTGTGAGATAGAAGAGAGAATGTTAGGAAAAAAGGAGCAAAAATAGGACAGGGATGTTTGACGGAATGAAGGGAGGAAGGATGAAGTATACGGTGATGAAGAGGGGCTTGTTGTAAAGTAGGATGTTGGGTTGTGTTTTTTTTGGATGGACAAGATATTTATTTGGTATTGGTATCCATAAAACATTACTTAACCGGTAGACTATTTTAAATTAAAAATTCATTTTGGTGCAGCCATTCGTAGTAGTAGCAGTATTTAGGGGAGACGACCGACAGCTGAGGTCATTTGCGCCATAGGGGGTGGAGTGGAAAGGATGAAGGGTAGAGAGAAACCTCACTCAAAGTGCCCTCCACAAAGCACCTCAAGTAGGGATCGAGATACCTCTGAAAAATATTCAACAACACCGGGAGTTAAACCCGGGCCCTTTGGGTGCAAAGCCAGTACGTTAGCCCCCGGACCATCTCGATCCCCTGCAGCCATTCATTGGCCTAAGAAATTAAATTTCTGATTCTCAAAATTCTGTTCTATATCATGGATGCATACTGCTATTAACTAGTAAAATGTTATGGGTTCCGTTCGTCAATTTTCCTCTAAGTGTTCTTCTTACCAGGCAACAAATTCTCTGATAAGTATTAATTTTCTGAATATAATCATCGTAGTTTGGAAGAACTTATCCGCAACCTAACATAGATTGCTCCGGTGAATGTGATAAATGGAAATCTTTTCAGATTAGGTGCATTTAAACATTGAACTCTCCTCGCTTTTTAATAATCTTCGACTGCGTGAAAAAATAGTCTATAAAAGATATTTCGTTTCGAAGTCCAGCTTTTTCTTCAAGTAAAAGTATGTAGGAGATTGATTGTAGCCTTTTGTTTACTATATTCCTTTAATTGATTGCTACTAGCAGCAAGATCTTCAGCGATAGCGGCTCCAGGTAGGCCTTTCTGCGCACGCCGCCCCGACCCTTCTGCTCGCCGCGCCGCAATTCTTCCGTATATATATATATATATATATATATATACATATATATATATATTATATATATATATATATATATATATATATATATATATATATATATATATATATATAACACTTTTTGAAAGACTCACGGACGTGAATAATAATGTATAACACTTAGCACTAGTGGACACAGACAAAAACACAGAAACACACAAAAAAAGAGACTCACTATTTTTCGAATTTTCGGTGGTCGTTGCCACCTTTATCAAGGAGGAGAGGGACAGAACTGACAGTCAGTTCTGTCCCTCTCCTCCTTGATAAAGGTGGCAACGACCACCGAAAATTCGAAAAATAGTGAGTCTCTTTTTTTGTGTGTTTCTGTGTTTTTGTCTGTGTCCACTAGTGCTAAGTGTTATACATTATATATATATATATATATATATATATATATATATATATATATATATATATATATATATAGGATTTTCTCCTACGAGTCATTTTTATCTGAACTGCTCTTAAGTTTTTTCTAATGCTTTGTCCAAGCATTCTTTGATACAATATTTGTTCAGATCATGTCCTTTTCTGTATTACCAAGTTTTCTCATTCGATCGTAAGATTGTACGCACTTCCTTGTCTCATATACATGTCATTTTCTATTCTTTTATCATGTATATTTTCCACCTTGATGTATATAGTTTATTAAGCCCTATATTAGAAACCTATTATATTTAAAATGGGCTTGTATGGGATATATGAGATAAAATAACAGATCAACTGTAATATAGTATAGTACGTCACTTTATTCATGTACATTTCCAAACAAAATTTCTCAATGTTACCAGTCTGAACAATATAATTGGCCATTCTATTTCCTTCTCAATGATTCCCAAACACTTCCTAAATTATGAACGTATCATTTTCTGCCCATGATAGCTTCACTATAAAAATTGGATTTCCCGTATCTATTGTAAGCTAAGAAACTAGCCAGTTTGTCACCACATTGCCGAAATGTTTTTCTCCATTACGCAGGACACACGCCTGTGCTAAAGCTCACAATTCATGCGCGATAGTTTTGGCCATTTCATCTCTCATTCATGAATTTTAAAGAATTTGAGTTAGGAATTGAATAATTAATAAAAACATTTAATTCCAAACAAAAGGATTTCACACATCGGGATGAGGCGGAGTTGCAAAGCACGCCGCTAAAATCTCTTCACTATAATCTCCAGGGATTAATAATTTTATTTCTATACACTCGAGGTGATTTTTTTAAAACCCAATCAATTGTATCCCTACACTTTCTCTTAAACTAATATCTCAATTTCCGCCTTTCTTATTACGTATACATATTTCATTCAACCCTTCTCCCCCAGGGGGGTTGATATGCGATGATTGGGAAACAGCAGGGAATAAATGTTTCGGTCCCGTTTCTCCTTTTCCCAATATATTTTTCCACAAAAATACCCAGAAAGTATTTATTGCTATATTCTTTTGGTTTCTCAACTTTTCTTCCTAAGCCATTTCTTTTTTTCGCTTGAAATATTGGCTAATACTCAATTTTCCGTCTACCTCCAACCTTTGCGGGAGAGGAAAAACCATTTCCTTATAGGTTTGGAGAATTGAAGAACCGACCGTGTATTATTCAGAGTAGAGACGCTAGACACCCTAGACTTTCATGCACAAAGAATAAATATTTCGCCAAAGGTCATCACACCATTTGCTATATTTTTGTGCATGTATGGCTGATGACCTAACACCCTACGCCACACTTCCTTGCAGCGACTTGAGGGGTATTACGTTGATATAAATGTACATTCTTAAGATACTCAAACCTCTTTTTTAACGTTCCTTTTTTACGAAAGCATTTACTGAAAGTGTGATTTACATTTCCGAATATTTATGTGATTATTACTTGAAGACTGAAGGCAGATCTATTGCCCGACGACAGTGATCCGAGGTGAAATTGTACCTCGAATGGAATTTGCACCACAACTCAGTACATTTCTCTGGTTTGACCAATGACGGTCCAATACCTAAGCATGGCAAAAGAAGAAAAAATCATATAAAAAGCGGAAAGCGAACGAACAAACCAAAACAATTAATCGCAAATTGAAGTTAACTCTAGCGCTCCATGCAGTAGCCTTTCTATGCTAACTGTATAACTTATTTCGACACAAAATGATGTATTGGTTAGAGAGATATTTTGGTCTATGGCGTTGCCTAGTGAGAGAATGAGTCATGTAGTCTGAATGTAGACTAACTGATATGATTTTTCTTTGTTACCTGGGTAAATGTGGTCAATCCTTGGCATTATATATATATATAAACGAAATATTAGACCGGGATCCCGGTCTAGGAAATATTTTTGCATTCGTGATCTGCTTGATTCCGCCTTCCCCACCTCTCCTGGGTTCGTCCTTTATGTGTGTTCCTATCCCTTTTCCTTATATCTGTTTCTATATAAATGAGTACATATGTATATACATACATATATATATATACATATATATATGTATATATATATATATATATGTATGTATATATATGTATGTATATATGTATGTATATATGTATGCATGCATATATATATGTATGTATATATATATATATATATATATATATATATACATTCAAACACGAAATCCCGCCAAACGGCGAATAAATACTCATATATACAGAAACAGATATAAGGAAAAGGGATAGGAACACATATAAAGGACGAACACAATAGAGGTGGGGAAGGCGGAATCGAACGGATCACAAGAGTAAAAATATCTCCTCAACCGGGACTCGAACACCGGATCTTTCCACTTGCCGGGCGGATGCTCTTAACCACTTGAGCTATGGTTCAATTTAGTTTTATTCGGTCTAGTATGTTACACTGCTAGTGTTTACATTGTACACATTGTCAGCTTACAGATTATGGTTACAGAGTATTTTTTTTTCCTACTATGGTTACACACTTACATAGACATAAATTCATATACATTGCATTAAACAATTGTGACCATGAACAATACTGTTGAAGGAAATAATAAAGGCAGGGTTCACAAAATATAGAAGGAAATATTTGGATTAGCAACGGAACATTAGATTTGGTTGGGATTATTGATAGCTTTGAAGCACAGTTATTCAGAAAAACAACTTTTTAACCACGGACGAAGTGTGTCCGGTACCGGGGGCAGCCACATCCGTTCCACCAATGCTTGCATGCCTTTAGCGGAGTGTTTATTCGCGGTTCTCATCTGTGTGAATTCCACGATTAGGGTGGTCATTATGAAGGATTTAAAGCTCGGAAAGAGCCGAAAGTTCAAGGTGATCAGATTCATGTCGGTAATGGCACCACCACCGAACACGTCCCAGGTTTTATAGATCTTTTTTAGAGCTTCCCATTCTCTGATTTTATCGTTGCATCCAAGGATGAGATGCGCGACATTGTCTATTCGACCGCATGACGGACAAAGGGGCGAATCGGCTAGCCGAAGGTGGTGCCTCACTTCCCTCGTCATGACTGTGTTCGCGATTAGGTTAAACATTCCACTACGTGCCTCATCGTTCGCCCTGCTGGTCGCCCAGTTTTTCCAAGAAATCGTTCTTTTCGATATATTTTGTTGCTGCTCGGTAAGCGCTCTGACATACAGGGTCTTCACTCGAATTGCTTCTCCATCTCGCAGGAGAGAAGCGACTTTTTTCGTTTCATCAAATGCCCTCCGGTGGCATACGTCGCGCGCGAGTTCCTGCCACGCGTCCTTGAGGAGTGCCTTGCGCCACGCGTCCTCACCGCCGAGGATGCGCAGACTAAGCTTCGCATAGACAACCTTCGCCTTTAGAGCTGTATCGGTTAAATTGAGACCACCCTGCTCAAACGGGCCATAGAGCTGGTTTCGGGACACTTTCTTTACGTAGCCATTCCAGATCATTTGGTTGGACACTCTAATAAAGTATGCGTTGTATTTAGTGGGTAAGGGCCATAGATGGGCCACATACCATATCCTTGGGAAGACAATCTGGTTGAGGAGGCGGACGCGGGTCACGATCGGGAGGGAAGGGAGTGAAAGCTTTCCAACACTCCATTTTACATGATGGTCAATAATTCCCCAGTTTCGCTCAATCGTGGGAGCCAACTCCCTCTCCCACCAGAACCCCAAGATTTTGAGCGAGGGCGCTTCTGACCAACCGATAGAGTTCGAGGGCCGGTCGCCCTTCAGCAGCAAAAACCCGGATTTCCGGTTATTGAGGAAGATACCACCCTGCTCGTATGACGTTAATATGTCGTGGGCTAGGGCCATGTGGGACGGGTCGTCTACGAAGAGCGTTATGTCGTCAGCGTATGCGACGCCCAGGCAGACGGCGCCGTGACGACGTACCCCGATTCCACTGCTCTGTAGTCGTCTGAGTATGGGGTCTAAGGCAAGGGCGAACAGCAGCATTGACAGTGGGCAGCCCTGCCGAACGGAGTTACTGACGGGGATGGGCGGCGATGTGGCATTGTTTATCCTAATTATAGAGTATGTTCCGTTATACATCGTTGATACGGCACGAATGAAGTACTCGGGGAAGGCCATCTTCTTGAGCACGGTGAGAATCCATTCGATCCGGACCAGGTCAAATGCTTTCTCAAGATCGATAGCCACCAGTGATAAAAAACGATCGCCATACAAGGGGGCGGAAAAAATGATGTCGCGAATTAAAAGTGCTGCATCGAAAATATTTCGCGTTTTCGACACGGCGTACTGGGATGGAGAGAGGACGATGTCGGCAGCAGCCGTCATTCTACATCGTAGGACGTGCGCCAATATTTTATAGTCTGCGTTTAAAAGGGCGATTGGCCTGCAGTCGTTGAACGACTTTGGCCGCGTCTTCTTTGGTATAAGCGTTATCACGGCGGTCCTCTGACTTGCAGTCAGAGAGCCGCTAGCTAAAATACAGTTAAAAAGGTGGGTTAAAATAGGTTTTAAAACATCCCAGTACGCTAAATAAAATTCAAAGGGTAGGCCGTCCAAGCCGGGTGCTTTGCCCTTCGGGAACATGGAGGAGACGCAGTCCAGTTCGTCTGAACTTATGTCTCGACAAAAATCGTCTTTTTTATCTGTGGGAAGCGTAGGGAGAGGGGGGAGAGGGGGTGCGTCTCCCTCCTTCCATGGAGGATACCTGTTAAAGGTGTTTTGAAAGTGCCGGCCCGCTTCCTTAAGGAGGTTGGTGTCACCGGCGGCAGATTCTCTGACAGGGATTCTGTCTATATCGGAGCCAGAGTTGGATTTCATCCAGCGCCGAAGCTCAGATAGCGTTAGGGGGCCCCCTTTATCCGTGTCCAGTTCTTTTTGCCACTGTTGGGGAGCGTATTTTTGGAGCTCGTGGCCAAGGATAATTTTTTTTAGGGACGACACTTGGGCGTGGAAACCCTCCGGCGCCACATCCTTACGCAGGAGCTCTTCCAGCGCTCGGCGGTAGAAGGAGATGGTGTAGTTCTTTTCCCTACGCCACTCGAAAGTTTGCCTTTTGATGTGGGTGACAATGCGGGGTTTGAAAACCTCGTCCCACCATAGAGCGAGGTTTGCACCGGGGCGGAGTGCCGCGATCAGTGCACACACCCGGGTGCGGATAGAATCACGACGAGTCGCGTCCTCCAACACGCGGAGGTCCATGCGCCACACGGAGCCGCAGCGGTGGACGTGCGCGCCCGGGGTTGTGTCCGGGCACGTAACTCTCATGATCACTGCGCAGTGATCAGAGAAGGACACCGGGAGGGTGTCCACTGTCTGGACATCATTCTTTAGGGATGTCGAGACGAAGAGGTAGTCAATCCGCGTCCGAGAGTTAGGCCCTGATCGCGTGAAGGGGGCGGGACCGGCGCAATAAGAACGCACTGCGTCAATCGCTCCGATGGAGTCGAGCATCAGTGAGAGCGCCCGGCTTGGATAGTATGTCACGTTATCCCTGTTCGAGGCACTATCCTCTCGGCGGTAGATAGTGTTAAAATCTCCGCCCAATATGGCCTTCCCCGAGAAGGAATACAGGTAGGGGAGGAGAAGTTCATTGAAATATGTTTCGCGCTCTGCCCTCGCGCGCTCACCGGAGGGAGCGTAAAGGTTTGTGATATGGATACCATTCACGATAACGGACGTTATTCGGCCCGAGGGGTGGCGGCGAACATGAGAGAACGGAATGCCATTTCGGACTAGGGTGGTGGTGCCAGAATGACATTCGGCGAAATTGCCGATAGCCTGAAAGATGTTCGCATCCCAGACTATGTCCTCCTTTACCTCTTGAAGGAGGATTACATCAGCCCTAAGGTCGCGGAAAAAACGTTGGAGGACTGCAATTTTTAAAGCGCTATAAACGCCAGCAATATTAAGCGAAATAATATTCATTGGTGGAATGAGAGGACAGCTATGGGCACCGGACATCACTTACCAGAGTCCTGGTCATGGCTTACATCGCTTCGGTCGCGGCTCGAACCCGGGCGACGAGTGCTTCGCCGCTTCCCGGGACGCTTCGTCCGACGGGTCGACGATCGAGGTCTCGAGTTGTCACCGCATACCTCCCTTCCGACCTCGTCCGAAGAGGAAGACCCAGCCGTGGTCTCTACGAAGAGCTGGTTACTCGGCGGCATTCCACGGGGGGCCCTGTTCGAGCGAGCAGAGCTGTGGGCCGTCCCAGCCCAGGAGGTGGCCTCAGGGGGGGGCGGGGTGGCGGACTGGTGGTCTTCTGCCGAAGGGGCCCCATCGGGAGAAATTAGAGGAGATCGGTCGAATTGGTCCGCCTCTAGAGGAGCCCTGGGAAGATCGTCGACACCTTGGCTGTCCTCAAAGGAGAATGAGGATGGAATGTCTGGGATTGTTGACGTCGACAAGGTTTTGCTCGTACATGTGTCAACTTCCGCGGCCGGTGATACTTTCTTGATTTTCCGTGACACCGTAATCGAGGGGCCCGCCGTTGAGGAAGGGGGACAGTCGTAATCGGATACATCCTCCCCCGCTGTCACCCGTGATTCTCGGGGAGTTGGAAGCCCGTGAAGCAAGGATTGCGGGAAGAACGCATCGTTGGCGTGGCCAGAGAAAGGAAGGACGCAGGATGATCTGTCCTCTTTTGACGGGGTCACGGAGATAGGGGCTGGTGGTCGTGAGTGTGTATCCGAGCTGGTAGGGACCGCAGCTTGATCAATGCTCGAAATCAGCAGTGCAATGTCGTCCGTCCTCTTCTTCTTCGGATCCCTTTCTTCCGTTGACGACTTTCGTTCCCTCTGAAATTTCCCTCCGAGTGGAGGGGGATGCGGGGGTTCGGCGGGAACAGCTGGGGGCGCACCCTCGATAAGTATCAGGGACCGCGCCCTCTCCTCCACAGCCATCTCGGGCTCATCTATCTCTTCGGCGGTGTTCGGATTGGAGGCCAAAAACATTGCCTCCGCATAGCTCTTCCCTCCCTGGTTCCGAGGGCAGGTCTTGCGCTCGTGGCCTTCTTGGTTGCAACGGGCGCAGGTGCGGCGCTGACCCTCGTAGATGATGATGGCCCGGTTGCCGCCGATGTGGAGGTACGAGGGGATATTTCTTTCGACCGTCATCCGCACCACTCTCGTACCTGTTAACACGCGTGCCAATTTGTCGCCCTCCCACCTGTTCTCCCACGAGCGATGGATTTTTCCAAAACGTTGAAGCTCGCCTGTTATATCTTCCAATGGGGTCTCCACGGGGAGACATAGAACCCTGACATTACAAGGGCTACCGGAGGTCTCGTCAATGGTGATCGTCGTCCTCGGATCAATTTTGGATGGAAACGGTAGTTTTCGTGGGATATTATCCAGAATCCTCTTCATAGTAGCTTCAGTTGCCAACTTCAGGAATACCAAATGGCGGTTATATCCAAATTGGATCGCCACAATCTCTTCGGGTGTGAGGCCCAGCGACTCTAGTGTAAAGAGGTGGACCTCCAACGGAGTAGGGGGCTTCGCCTTTTCATCAACTTGCAAGGCGAGCGTGTTTACGCGACGTACGACCATTTTGAAAGAAATCAAATGGAGCACGCCAGCGCCAAGAAAAGAAGAAGAGCGCACTGAAAGCACTCCAAGAAGGAAAGAAAGAAAAAAAACACTCACGAACGCTCCCTACCCGCCACACGCACCCGGCGGTAGCAAATAAAAAGGAGCCTAAGCTCTACACCAGGAGTCAAGGTCAGTCTTGATCCAGTAAACAAAACAAAAGTACGGCCTTCGCGGCGGAAGAAGTCGAGAGTCAAACTGCACGCTTCTTGATGAACTAAGCGGTCAACCGCCGCTCGAAACAAAACACGATCGGAACCTCGATTTCCGAGAGACTCCGGCAGTGCCGCTCTCCAAACCCCGGCGGCCGAAGCCTCGGACGCCGGCGAATTTTAGACACTCGGTGAACACAGGCACGTCCTGCTATCGAGGCAGCTATCGAGGATATGTAATTTACCCTGAGATCCGTGGGTCTTATATGTCGCCAAGCGCCCCGATTCTTTCAGCCAAGAGATGGCGTTAGGGGGCAGTTTCACCCACCAAAGGAGAAATAGACAATACACAAGGAAAGGAAAGGACAGTGGGTTAGAATTCATACAACATCATACAGGAAAGGAACAGTGCGTTTCGTGGCACGCATAGCCAGAAGAAAGAGATGAGCCACATTGGCCAAATACACATTCAAACACGAAATCCCGCCAAACGGCGAATAAATACTCATATATACAGAAACAGATATAAGGAAAAGGGATAGGAACACATATAAAGGACGAACACAATAGAGGTGGGGAAGGCGGAATCGAACGGATCACAAGAGTAAAAATATCTCCTCAACCGGGACTCGAACACCGGATCTTTCCACTTGCCGGGCGGATGCTCTTAACCACTTGAGCTATCGAGGATATGTAATTTACCCTGAGATCCGTGGGTCTTATATGTCGCCAAGCGCCCCGATTCTTTCAGCCAAGAGATGGCGTTAGGGGGCAGTTTCACCCACCAAAGGAGAAATAGACAATACACAAGGAAAGGAAAGGACAGTGGGTTAGAATTCATACAACATCATACAGGAAAGGAACAGTGCGTTTCGTGGCACGCATAGCCAGCACACACATGCGTGCCACGTGCCACATGCGTGCCACGAAACGCACTGTTCCTTTCCTGTATGATGTTGTATGAATTCTAACCCACTGTCCTTTCCTTTCCTTGTGTATTGTCTATTTCTCCTTTGGTGGGTGAAACTGCCCCCTAACGCCATCTCTTGGCTGAAAGAATCGGGGCGCTTGGCGACATATAAGACCCACGGATCTCAGGGTAAATTACATATCCTCGATAGCTCAAGTGGTTAAGAGCATCCGCCCGGCAAGTGGAAAGATCCGGTGTTCGAGTCCCGGTTGAGGAGATATTTTTACTCTTGTGATCCGTTCGATTCCGCCTTCCCCACCTCTATTGTGTTCGTCCTTTATATGTGTTCCTATCCCTTTTCCTTATATCTGTTTCTGTATATATGAGTATATATATATATATATATATATATATATATATATATATATATATATATATATATAACTTTTACGAAGAAAAATCAACTGGAAGCAGCAAGAAATCATTTTAAAGAGCATATAGTATGCTGATAACCCCCATAGAATTTTATAGAACCTTAAAACCTTAAACGACTCGTATTGCTTTCTTTTGAGTCATAGAATCGTTTACTTCCAATGTGCATAACATGTAGAATATCCCCGCTTATTATTATTGAAATGATATTGCGATAAACATATCTTTGTTAATCATTTGTAATCATAATATTAAAAAAAATAATCGCAAATGTACAATAATCTCCGCAACTAACGTTGCGCGCCACATTGGCCGTAATTTATAATCTCGAGCTTTCTTCGTCACACACAATTGAACAGAGACCCCCTTTCGACCCATCGCCAATTGATTTTAATGAACCCAGCGTGACCGCAAGAGGGTTGCGAAGTGGGGCGTTGAGAGAATGGAAGCTGCGTATCAAGAGCTATTGGCGCCCAATTACTCACACCTTCCGCCGCATTTCAAAGGGTCAACATCGGCACCGCAGAGTCCCCCATCGCTTCTCCCCCACAACTCCGAGATCTTTGCGCTTACCCCGCCCAGACGAGAAACTAGATGGAAGGAAAGACAGTTTACATCCAGGAACGCAAAGTTTTATTCTCATAGCCGATCGATTTAAAAGATTTAAATTTCAATGTAACTCAATTTAATACCCATAACTTGTCATAACTACATAAGTTCAACTCTATAATCAACAAAGTTATGTAATGGCAACGCTGCAACTAAGTGAAAAATCTTCGAGAATTGATAGATGATTAATAAATAAATAAAGTGCTTGTAATAAATTTATTAAACCCTCGCAGATAGCGATAGTAATAAGGTGGGCAGCTTAAAAGGTCGATCCCAGCGATTTGGTTGAAATAAGAGTGTACACTGATAGTGAAACTATCAGATCGCTCTATTGAACTTAGCCGTGGTCGATTCATCTGTCTGTAGTTATATATTCTAAGTATAGGTTTTCACACGTGAGGTTAAGGCTCAAATCTAGCTAAGCCTTTGCGGGTGTGAGTTATATTTAGTTAGGGGAGAAGGACATATACTTTCCCTGTGCTAGCATTCAGTTTCTTATCAAGTAGGCAAACCGTTTCCGACGTACCTTCGTGAAAATGCTTCGTATTATTTAAAAATTCAAAAACTTTGTTGGAAAATTCCTTTGAAGTTGAAGTAATCAGAAAAGATAGCGTTTCGGTTTTCATGTGGCACAAAAACCTGGGCTCTTCTGTCGGGATAAACCCGGAGTCCTCCAGTCAGTAGCTGAACGCGATCCCATTCCAAGAACAAGTGGATTTGTGTAGAAAAGATTACCTTAAAAACTAAAGTGCACCTTCGAAATTGACGCCTATACGCGTGAGAAATAATCTCAGCTTACATATAAATGGAAATGAAACGGACACGTCATCATGATTTAATTCCAATCGGTATCACATAAATCTCACGTGATGTTCCTACAATGCAGCTACCACTCAATTTGAAAAAAATTCATAATACCCTGGGTCCGCAGAAAACTTTTATGAGACAAAGTAAATGATGCATATGTTAAAATACTGAGGTAGTCTAAAAAAATAATATTAGATGAATTAGGGGTAACTGATTATCGCTGAGTTAAGGAGGAAATACACGGTAATAAAATCAGTGTAGACATTTTATGCCAGTGGATTCAACTTAATATTTTCGAAATATTTACGAGCGATATCAAAATCACACCGAGTGAAGCTTATGATAATCTATATGCGTAGCTTATGAAAAATATTATGACGTACTCGGCACGTTATTCGAATACGTGACCTCCTGCGGGCGCGATATCAACCGAATTTAACGGCAAGACGACTAAACGGAAGGATAAATGAGGTAAAATTGTATACAATTTTATAAAATAGAAAAAATTTAACTTATGACTGAATTTTTATCTCAAAATTGTAGTCGGAAACCTAGAGTGGTGAACTCAGAAATATACTTTGACACTGTCGACTCGTTACAAAAACTACTCTTTCATAGATTTGGCGCATCATAAAAATTTGACCCCGAAAGGATGATTGACATTTTTGCAATCGTCTGTTGTGACCCCTTTCCCTGGAAATGTGCCCTGTTTTTCCGAAGAGCTCAGAAAATTCTGATCCCTTGGTGGCCGCAATGTTTATCGCATTCAATGGTGGCGTTCCCATTCATTCATTTTGCCTCCTGTTGACGGACGTCATTTCCTTTTTCAAGAAAAACAAAGAAAAACCCTTCAAAGATCCTTCACCCGGTGAGTGCACTCGTCGCTAAAAAATACAAGAAATGGGTGAGTCTCTCACATCTGAATGCAGCGGAGAAGAACTCAAAACCATGGGACTGATTCACAGTGGAGTCTCGCTGGCCGTGTTTTCATTGCCTACAAATACTGGATCAAAATAGTACGGCTTACATCACCGTTAAGCTTTAACTACTGGATAAAATAAAAAGTTATTACGACTTACTGCAAGGAGCTGTTATCATACTGCAAAACACCAGTTTAATTAGATTAAGAATGCAGACTTTAATAAGGATCAGACTGAAATTTATCAGGTTATGTTTTATTTTTTTAATGGCAATGTTTTTTTAATGGTAAAGGTAATGTTTTATATTTTAGAAATTTTAACACGGTATAATAAATTCAAGCAATCGATGTAGTTGAGAAAAATGACCCTTGATAATTGTAATACCTCATTTTTTCCATTAAAATTGTAAATTTTGAACGAAAGTAGTTGACGATGATAGTGCTAATGCTCGTCTATTGATAATTTGACAAGGCAAAACGGCTACTACACATACTGAAGTGAATGCATTAAATTATCACCCAAAATCATAAATTAAGGAAGCCTCAATAAAGAGTTAGATAAGAACAAAAGTTGGAAGTAGATTGACATCTCAATGAAAGAAAAAATGAGAAATTTTTAATTAGGATGACAAGAAGAGAAACTCGTGAGCCTAATAATGAGAAGGAGCGCAATGAAAATGCGATAGCCTCCTAAGCCAGTGACGGATTTGGTTTCCGCTGCAACGTGAAAAATTCGTCAGCTTGAAAAACCCCATTATAGCATGACAATTGGATAGCAAGAGAAAATATCTAATACCGATAAGGGAAACGCATTCACAGCAGAAAAATCCCCTCCGTCCTTCTTTCTAACGAGCGGACAGTTTCAACGGAGCTGGTAAGGTTTTGCTGCGGTGTTAATGAATCCGATATCTTGAGCCCCTTGTTTTATATTTCTCTTCTCCCCATATCACTCAAGATTGGACATTAACTAGAACACATGAGCGGTGTCCTGTCAAACAGGAAGCATGAGGCGGCCAATCTGTTTTGAATGGATACCCTCAAACTTGAACAGAAATAAGAGCGAGGTCAAAACGATGGAGTTAAGATTGTGTCTTCCTATCAAACGGACGATTTATGGTGACGGGGAGAACTTTCAACTCGTTGACAGAATCGTACTGATATCTCGATGCTCTCCAGCGTCAAATAGATTAAAATACAGTAGTGAGGGAATAAATCAACCACAGAATAAAGACAGTCTATCGAAGACAACTGGAGATCCAAACTCTTTAGCAATATCATGATTCTAGCCATCATTGACGCACTCGGGGTTTCGACTAAGTTTTAAAATTCGTCAAATGAAATAAGAAATATTTCAAAAAGTCTCTAACCAAGGGTGGAGAAAATGATAAAATAAAGTACAGAATTAACTTGAGATATACCGTTGCCAGAGTTATACTTGCAGTGGCCCCATGTCAATGTGTGGATGCTACCCAGGATGGAAAGAATGTTCCACACAGCAAGAGAAATCTGTTCCGATTTTGAAGTAGCAATTGTATATGGAAAAGAAGGGCTTCCATTTCAGGAGACAATCGGAAGTGTCTTGGTATGGGCTTGGGGCATTCTCTACGAAGAAATTGCAACGTTAATTTCAACTTTCCACTTAAGTCGGTCATTTTCAAGCTCGAAGTAAAGAGGGAGAACTATATGACGTTGTTTTCGCCGTTATTTGGTGGAATTTTTCCATTGAATATATGGTAGAAACAGTAATTGCACAATTAATATTTATTGACGACCATGGTTTCACCACTGCGTGGAATTATCATGTATTAATTGTAGAATTTCTATCTTTCTGTTTTCTATGCGAGGGAGAGGTAGTGAAAAGCATTTCTCAAGATCCTTGAGTCTATTCATGGCTGTTTATGTCGAAAAGCGAAATGGGTCCTCCGCCCTTCTTATGTTCCACGAAGCCTGAGACAGAAAGTATCATTTTTCCACGCCATTTTAACGCCATTAACTCGCACAGAGCATCTCATCTTTTAAAAAAAAATGACGGTATGAGATAAAACGCGTGCTGTGACAAGCCGAAGACTTGCCATTATAATCCTTCCGGATGTAGCTGAACGCCAGTTCAGCTAATTTCCGCAGGAAAACTTCTGCTCATCTTGTTTGATACTGACATCTATCACCTCCCTACCTCCCTCGGTACATCTTCCATTCCAAGGTACTAAACTTTCCCAACACTGAAAAACAATTTTCCATGTTGAGTTACTTATAATTGGAATTTCAGTTATTTACTATGTTAAGGCCATAGTAGCCCTTCACCGAAATATAATTTTCTTCAGTAATTAGTGAATTTTAAAATTACTTCGATAAATACAGAAAATATAGCTATGATTAATCAGCAAATAATATCAAACTGGAAAACTATGGAAATATAACATGGAAAATATTTTACTTTCATGGAAAGTCTTTCATGAGCCTTGGCCAAAATATGTTTTGCATCACGACCACATGCCATGATTTTAGCTCGGAGATATTAATACGCCGTTGACCGTTATTTTCCTAACTTTCAACTTCAATATTTCAAGGAATAGACGTTGAAAACTTCCTTTGATTTGAGAGTCCATTTATTGATAAAATAAATCCTTAGGGCAGTAGTAATAGTTAATTGGAGAGGCGGCCAACAGTTAAGGTCATTTGCGCCATTAGGGATAGGTATGCAGTTTGGCATAAGCTATATTTTCACAATGGTTGAGGAAAGGACTAAGAGAAATCCAGCGTCGGCATTGGCTTCGTTCGTTTTTAACGTTAGCCCGCCAAGAAATACTCAGTTGAACGTCCCATCAAACAGGCGGCCTACTCGACTCCAAGTGCGACCTTATTGAAGCGCAAGTAGGGATCGGGATACCACTAAAAAATTCTGCCACTGCAAGGGATCGATCCCAGAACCTCCCGATTGGAATCCTGTACATAATCCTCCACACCAACTTAACCCCCACTAATATTTGTTAATGTCTTTTTTTCATTTCTAAATGAAAGATTTGGCATTTTTCTCCCTAAAATATTTTCTTCTATGGTTTTTAACTTTTATGTCAAATATTTTATCGAATAAGTGTCGGAATAATTCCATTTATTTGATTTGAGCATTCATGTGTTGACAAAAATAGTCTGAACGATGAAAACCATTAGCATAGAGTACTTCCCCAGGAATCGGGAGGATTGTCTTTGCTGGTGTCATTAAATGCCTGTTTTTGAATTGGAAACGGGATTACTCAATACCAAAAATCCAACATATTTTGAATTTGTAATTAACCTGCCGTCACTGACGGCAATCCTATCGGTGGAGGATAGCAACAAGAATAATAATTCACAAAAATGAAACAATAAGGTCATAATTTTAAAACACTTATGGTGTTTATACCTTGACAGATTCCAAAGATTCCTTGATTTTTACACTCTGAAATTGTTGCAGCAATAAGGTCATATTAGATTAGCACAAATAGTAACACATTGAAGAAGTACGTAAAGGGAAATTAAATGAAGGGAAAAGTAAAAATTAAATTATAGCAGAGGAATTGGATAGTTGTTATCCACGTGGTTACGGGAGAGAAAATTGGAGTTTCATTGAGTTAAAACATAATTTAAAAATCACAGTATACTTTATCATATTTTAGAATTCCATCAGGTCGAATATTCTGGGCGGATATTTTGACTTACAAACAAGAAATAGGACTACATTTTAAATCGGGAATACCTTCCCATTACTTTAAACAAATTGAAATAAATTGAATTAAAACTTGACCTCCCCTTCAGCTTGTTGATATGAAATTCGAGCCGCCCCTAAGGAAAACAGTTGAAATTTATGCTATTTCAAATATGCACCCGAAATGGGTGGGAGAAAGCTTTCCCTTACAATAAGCTTTACCAGATTAATGTCAACACTAGTGGAGCTCTTTCTTCCTGCATGAAGCGCTTGGGGCCATAAATTACCAGGGCACAAAACAAACAATAAATTATCATTTCAATTACTGAATCCCTATTAAGAGCTGCCAAATGAGCCATTAACTAATGAACTCAATCATAAATCGGATCCGAGTGTCCATTTATCTTCTATTGAGGATTAATTTAAGCTTCCCGTCTGTGGATTCAGTCCAAAATTTCTGCTAGAATTATTTAAACAAAATTTAAACGCATTAATATTTTCCATGTTCTCCCTAAGGAGCGGGATTTAACTATAGGCACCCTCAATCAGATTAAAGCGACGAAGTGAACAACGGAAACGCCTGGGGTGAGTTTCCACAAAGATGAGGAAGAAAAAATAAAAAAAGTATGAACTAGCTAGAAATCGACTCATTTATCCGCTGATCATGAATTCGTTTGAAGCAATGGATACTAAAACCTTAAAGAAGAATTACAATAATAATTTGAGAATCCTTGTACGCAAGGGATTAATGTTCATGAAAAAGAAAATCTAAAATCACACGATAAAAAGAAATTAGCTAAGAATAAATCGAGGAAGTGATGACGACTTGGTGAACCGGGGAAGGTTTGCAAGAAATTTCATAAGGGGAGATACACGAGTGTTATCCACGGGCGCGTCGACCGCCCTCATGCGACACTAATCGCCCTAACACCCTCCACTCTCGTTCCCATCACCAGAATAATAGCTATTAAGGGTGCCATTGCGCCTTTATTTAAGGGCAGCTAGGGGTTCTTCCCTCTTTATAAGGGGTAAAGGAGGGGTAGTGTAGAAGAGAGACAACGCTAGGTCCTTCCAAAATATTTACAGGATTAGGGCTAGTTCCGCCGCGTGAAGGCGTTCTTCTCCGGCAAATTCTCGTTTTAACTCAGGCATGCGAATATAAAGCGAGCGCCGTAGAGGGGAGCACAGGTTAGCCCTCGTTCACGTGGGGCCCTTGAGAGGGCGAGAAACGTGTCCCATGCCCGTCCACACCTGCGCCCTTTTCGCAATTAACTAGCGGGTGAAATGGGAAGGGCGAAATGCGTCCGGTGCTCCACCCCCAAGTCCCCCCTTCCCCACCCAGATGACCACATACTCCTCCTTTCCCCGCAGGTGTGCATTATTGAGGAGGGCAATTTCCCCCACACCCATGTGGGGCCTCTGGTCCAACCGACACCGCTCGCCGGCCAGACCGCTCGCTCTTATGCACCCACTTACCCTCTACTACCCCTGCCGCACCATTAACCCGCCGTAGCACAGGTTGACCGTCAGTGTTCCGTGGACATAATCACCATCCGCGTCCTTCTTTCGACGATAGTCCATCTAATTTCACTACACTTCCGTGCAGTTAAGAAAGGAGACTGAATTTTACCCTCGCTACATGGTCGGGATGGCCAAGAATGCCTCACCAAGCCGTAGGCGCCAGACCGCGAGAAAGAAGCGGCCGCAAAGAAAACGTTGGCTGCTTACTGTTTCCTTGCCTAAAAATAAAAATTACGAGTGGATGAGCATGAAGCGACTCGTTGACTGACCAATGATCCTTTTCACGAGTTAAAAGTAGCCCTAATTACTTGAGCCTACTCTCAAATTATTTCGTAACTTTGTTGCATTCCATACCAATTAGTTATTAGTATTAACTTTTACAAAAAACACAATCCACTTAATAACAATGATCATTTATTGAAACCAAGGACTAGAGTAGCGTTTCTTAGATGGATCTTTAAAAGTACTTACTATTTAACCATGAAGTTCAGTGAAATCAATCTTGAATGTGACCGAATCTAAAAAAAACCAACTGATGTTAAATATGGACAAACGAAAAGTACAGGGACCTGCAAACTTAGTGGGGAGAATACGTGCGAGAACTCTTCCATAAAATGAGATCATACCTTTTTTATCCGAATAATATATTATGAAAAAAATAATTTGTAATAAATATATTAGCAAAATGTGTTTGTATATGTGGTGCCAGTTTCATTTAACTGATTCTAGGATCATGTCAGTGGTAGCCATTGTGTCCAGAAGTGTTTTCACCCAGTTTGCCTACGTCAATGATAGAGGTAGTACACAACGCTTCATTGAAATTTTTCTTCCGTCTGAAGAAATCATCAACCAAGACCTATGTATGTTCTTCCATATATCATAGCTAGCATATTGTTTGAAAGTATGAAAAGTGGGGAGACAATCAATTTCCAAAGAAGGTGGACCCGGCGCTCCAGTTTTGCGGAAGAACAAATTAACGTTACTGGAACTATTTTGAGAGTAGTCCGTCGATTAATGTTTAGAGTACATTTCCCTTGTGTGCTACCCACGCGTTGGTTACCCAAAAATTGCACATGATACATGTTTGTGCGCAATTGGTTCCGCGATACCTAGCGCGAAATCACGAAAATCTAGCAAAATTCAATGCAAACTGCATTTCTCATCCTCACTATAGTTCAGACCTTGTCAAATGTGATTTTTTCCTGTTCCCAAATGTGGAGGAACAACTTCCTGGCAAGGGTTTTTCATTCTCAGAAGTTGGCTTAAACGAACTGAGCATGTTTCAACCTGAGGCGACTACCGCTGACACAATACAGGAGTTATATCAATGAAATTTATATCACAGATATATTTTACATTTATATAGCAATATAATATCAAATTAAACTTTCAAATAAAATGTGCCTGGTACACACGCCGCGCACTATGGCGTGTTGTGTGAAATTTGCACATTCCGGTTGAATGGTCTCAATTGTCCTTCCTCCAGTGAGATTGGGCACCCGAAAGATCACGTTGCTTGGGTAACGTGGGTAATCACAGTAGTTACAGGGAGAAAAAAAATATCTCACTCTTTTTAGTGTAGAATTTCGCTTGGCTAAGTAGAAAGTTAACACTACCGTTGCTCATGCACCATATCCAATTTCGGTTCTATTACTGTTGCTTAATAACTTTTACGTTTCTTACTTCACTTTTTTTGGTGAGCGATGGAAAAACATCAAACCATTCTCCAATCAGTAAAAGCAGATGAAAGATGTATTACCTACGACAATCCAAACTCAATCTCGTTTTAGTTATTCTACCCGATATTTATCCTGAAATATCCTATGAGTAAATTAGTACTTGTCAATTTGGAGAAGAAAAAAGCCTTTTCATTAAAAAATAGGAGTGAAATATGCTTTTGAAATTTTTGAGTGCTATCATGCTTCTTTTATTTCCACCATATCACATCCCCTTTTACCTGGTATAGGTTTAAACTTCAAGGAAATCCATCACCGGTGCTTGGGGTTATCATTATGCTAATTGCATTTTAAATAACGTATATATTTTGAATGAAAAAAGGTTTCTCACAGTTATATTTGAGTATAACTGCTCTTTAAGGTTACTGGCTAAGAGTGAAACGTTTTAGCACCCAAATTGTTAAACAAAAGGCTACCTTTATAAATTTCTCCATTGAATGAGGCTAAAAATATTATTTACGCAGGAATAATATTTCGTAAATATTTTGGGAGAAAAAGAAATGGAAGGACCTAGCAGTTTTCTCACAATGAATTCGTAGTAATGCAGGAATATAACCTATGTATTCTAGCTATATTATCTCCACAATTATTCTTTTGTCTAATTTATAACTATACCGATGTGTTTAGTTGCGTCTACTGGAACACTGTCTATTCATTGACAGACATAAGCATCTTAATGATTTAGAGATTTGAATGATGTTCTAGTTACACTTAATGCGGAAGGATTTAGACTTAAGAGTGATGCAAAAATCAAGAGGGGTACGTGTCAGCTATGATTCTTTATGAACGACCAGAGACGATAGTATGTTATTAATGCAAAGTGATATTACACACCATCTCGAGAATACATCGGTTTAGTTATCAAGAACTCCATACTCGTATGTGGGGCGATAAAAATCTCATCACTTTTCAAGCATTCATTGTAAGCACTGATTTCATGTCAAGGTGATTAAACGTCATGCTCATTTTACGTGAGTTGTGTTATGAATTGATTTTACTCTGTGGAAGTGAATAAGAATTATTTACAGGCACTAGGAACTACCACAACGGTAAGTCTGAAATAGTTTTATGCAGCAGTATCAAAATCAAACGAGTATAATGAGCTGCAATTTGCATTAACTTTTGGATTCGTACGCTATTTTTGCCTTGCTGTAACTTACAAAAACCCTCAGTATCTCACCGAATAGAAATAAGCTCGCAAAAGTGTTGCGGAAGTACGTGCTAACGTGCGGAATCCGACACCACTGGCGCGATCCCATCGCACATACAGTCTCTGAGAGGAACCGTGTGACGGCAGGAGGGACAGATACCTTCATAAATCCGTTCAAAGTGGCTGAAATGTGAAGATTAGAGTCTATCACAATCAAAGGGAGAAAGGAAAAACTAACGGGGAGCCCTGGATTTTCTTCCTATTGCCACAGGGTTTCATTCACAAGATGTAGTGTCGCGGGAAGGGACAGACACTGTTTTAATTAAGAGCCAAGGTACGGATTGTAAGTTTTGTGGAACCCTAGTAAATCCCCGTTGACAACGAAAGGAGCTGGCGACACGCGCTCAGAAAAGTAACAAACGATGGATTCGTGGAAATGACTTTTGTAGAGAAGGCTGTGTCCCAGGAAAAAGGTTTTCCAGACTAGGCGTTCCTTGCAAAGCAACGCTTTGTTTCGATCCGGCGCGAGGGTGTACAATGCTCCTAATAACAATATACGTGCAGTTGCCAGGAAACAATGCTCAGGTTCATTCTGTGTACAGTAAATAATGGACCTCTATATAATCAGGTGCTTTCATAATAAATATCCTTTCAATTTCGCCGCTTGTGATGTGGGTGAGACATTTCTTTATAAGGCATGTTAAATTGCTTTCTAATCACCTATATTAATTAAATAATTCACCTTTTTTCAATGGGTAAAATTCTGTGAAGTAAACATTACTTTGCACAATAGGTGTGATATTAGCTTTTCTATACAATTTATTAGATTCCACGTGGCCCCTTTCTGTAAATAGTCTTTGTCTTTATCTCGACATCCTGGCACCCATAGCAGAAAATATGCACGTATTTTACTCTTTATTTTAAAGGGTTACTTATATGCATTTAAAGGGTTGGATTGTAACAAGTAAATTTAAATTTATTTGTTAAATATAATCCCAATATATTTTTATATTCACTTTTTTGTAAACTTTCCTTTTTTAAATAGAACACTTAATCTGCATACATTTCTGTTCTTTTATTATCTATAGGACATTGAGCTACTCAATTTTTGCAGGAGAAAATTCCCTTGTAAATTTAAAAATACCGACCTATCCTTTCATTTTAAAATAAATGATTTCTTGTTTAGCACATCGGATTTTATATATTTGTTTTTTTTTTAATTTTATCGTGGTGAAGAACTTGGACTGAAATTAAATACCAAAAGCCTTTTACTTACTCTGCTTTTATTTCTCTTCCCTTTCTTCCTGCTCTTGAATCTCGTTAAATACCTACCTTTCCGTAAAACTAGGGCACATCTTTAATTAAGATACGTATTGATATGGGATAAAGGTTGAAAAATTCAAAAAAATTAATATCAAACAACACAACTCAAAGTAGGCATTTATAGTTACGGAGAATTTAATGAACCAAGTTGCTTTGCTGTTGGTTGCTATTGTCACGTAGAAAAAAATAAATTAACTGGATATTTTTTATTCAGAGCTAAGATTATTATTATCGTACCTATTGCTATTCAGTTTAACACATGGAAATGATAATGCTTATAAACCCTTCAAATATGTAAGGCAACCTTAATTTACTTTCTGGATTTGCATAGGGAGTTCTCTTACCATATTCCCACTACTTACTTCACGAATTTCCTCTCATGTGAACTCACACTATGGAGGAAAGGCCATGGCTTAATGCATAATTACTTTGTAAATGGTCGTAGCCTACAGACGGAGATCGTAGACTGTGCAATTCCCGCGCAGCGGCTATACCTTGGCTTGAGGAAGTCCGGGTAATAAACGAAGCCGTAAAGCGAAAACAATGACGGCAGCTGGAATAGTAACTATGGATGACGCAATTTACGGAAAGATTCCTAGATCAGATTCGGGAACAGCGACTTTCGTGGCTTCAGAATCGTTTCGAGGGAAAAGTTCTCCGCGAGTATTGAGACGACGATTGAGGGAGACCTTTCAACTCTTTAATTGCTAGCAATGCAATCTGATGTGACCGAGATTCATTAAACGCCGCATTATGCACCGATGCAGCCCCAAAGTAAAGGTACGGATGACGTTTGCTATCCTCTCGGTGTTTATCATTTTACAAAGATGTTAGTAGAGCATGCAAAAATTATGCCGTCGTAATATGCGAGAATTATACGTAAGATACGATATATATATATATATATATATATATATATATATATATATATATATATATCGTATCTTACGTATAATTCTCGCATATTACGACGGCATAATTTTATATATATATATATATATCGTATCTTATATATATTTATATATATATATATATATATATATATATATATATATATATATATATATATATATATATATATATATATATATATATAAAATTTTTTTTTCATGTGTGTGTGCAATATACACACACACATGAAAATGAACACATTTTTCACATGAAAATAGATGTAAGGAAAAGGGATAAGAATAGATAAAGGACGAACCCAGAAGGGGCGGGGAAGGCGGAATCGAGCAGATCACAAATGCAAAAATATTTCTATGACCGGGACTTTAAATACGCATCTTTCGACTTACATCGGCCCGGCAAGTACATATATGAGTAGTATATATTTAGCAAGAATACAGTTGAGTTTAATACTTCTCAACCCCGGAACTCTCAACATTGGTCTCACGAACTTTTGCTTCATGGTTTCAACCTCTGAAGCCCACGAGTACTTTTACCATTTTCATATCCCCTTCATTCATCCCGACGCTTGTCGAGAAGAAAAAAGAGAATTCAACGGCTCGGTCTGTGCATTACCAGACCTTGTCGTAAAATTCTTAAATTCTACTATTCCAACCAAAATAGTGTCCTCTTTGTGCATTATGGATCGAAACTACTCAAAATATGGATACATTATAACGAAATGTAAAATTGGATTTAGATATGAAAAAATAATGTACTTTGGTGAGTACTATTGTAAATGCTGTGCTGTTCTCTTCAGTATTATCACTGTTTTGATATTCAAAAAACAACTTAGCTACTTGTAATCTTGTTTAGGAGGGCTTATGAACAAGTGCACAGGAGGATTTGAGCAAGTTTTCATTCATTTTACCAGATATAGCAATGATGTAATAAAAATCATTATAATTATCATTATTCAAAAGTGAAATTGCTGCAGGCGTCCAACTTTCTAGAATAACGTCCCAGTCCCCACTAAGAAGTTGCGCTGAAGAGAAAAATGTGACTCTTACGATGCCACTTTTAGGGGAGATATTTATAACAAGTTATACATATCCACGACTAATACTAACGCTAAAGCTCTTCTGCATGCAGTGTTTACTCTTGGAAAATGTTTTCCACCCTACACGGAATAAATTTGCATTAAATCCTGAAAAGTTTACCACGTTTAATTGAAGGGGCTAAATGATTGCCAATAAATTAGGCAAACGTGATTGTACTCCATGAAAAGATAATGAGAACCCTTACGCAATAACGAATGGTAAAGCTTGAGGTAAAACATATATTTGCAGGAATCTTTCCTCTAGTCTCATCTTATTCCTGAAATAGCGGAATGAAACGTTTGGTAGTACCATTGCGACATGTTTAATCGTGGCAATTTTCTCAGAAGTATTTCGTGCGGAGAGAGATAATGCTTTCCGAGATGTTGAAATTCTTAAACCTAATGCGTAGTTTTACGTTGCTCTATAAATTCTTTGCATATTTCATTTATACCTTCAAATTGACTTGGATTAGATCTGCATAAAGTGCATAGGGTGACCTGTTCTCTGCGAAAATAAGCTATTATTAGGGTCAGTGCTCGATAATTATTTAGTTTATGATTTAGTTTCGTAGGAACAACATTAATTTTATAAAACTTCTTGCGCTCTGAATCCAATATAAAAAAGGAAGGGATATTTTTAATGCAATTATTCACCGAGCTGAGGAAATATTTGAAAAACGCAAGTGGTTAAATTTCATGCCACGCATTGGGGTAGAAACTCCGTTTTCACATTAAAATTTGATGAATATTTTTTCAATCGAGCGATATAATTTTTTTTTCTATTTTTTAGTATCTTTGCTGGATTTATTTTAAGGATATACATCTGCTTTATAATATAAATTTAAAATCAACATCAAAAGGTTATTCGCACAAAGAACACACTCGATGGAGCGGACTGCGTAAAATCTAAATCCGTAAATCGGATTTGACGCATGGCTTATATGTCCGCAAAAAAGTTAAATCCACACATGGCCTTATTCTGATTCTCATGCCCCGAGTTCCTAATGAAATTGGCTTAAACTGTATGCAAATGCAAAAAACGCCTCGAGGGCGCAATGGCTGCGGAAACGGCACTAGGGAGCCTTCTTATTGCGGCCATGTTTCGGTGGATTCCAGCAACGGAGCTGTTAAGCTCATCGAGTTGGGAGGTAGAACGATAAAAGGGAGCACACGCGATTTTACGGAACGGAAGGCATGCAAGAGTGCCGAGTACGGATCGTCCATAAGAAACGTTCCGAAAAGTAAACCCTCTTACGCACCAAAGTGGAATGTGCGATGCCCCGCTTCTCTGGGGATAGCCTGAGGGACGTGCTGGTCACATTGTGGCGCGAAATTTTCGCCACCGCAATTGGATCGAACGGAAAAACAAAGAGCAAGAAACTTTTCATCATCCAAGCACCCATTTAGAGTAATTGACCAATACATGGCTGTTAAGAAAACTAAGGATGAAATTTTAAATTGGGGAATTCTTCCTAATGGTATTTCTCGAGACAAGGCTGGAAAGAGAGAGGCATATAGTGGCAATTGAAGTAAGAACGCGAGGAGGGGAAATTTTATCTCAAAATCGTATGCCATTATCATTATCGTTATACTTTAGTCTATCAGGTCTACGCTAGCAAATTCCTGGAGCAAGGATGCCAAAGATTTTAAATAACTTAAGGAAAATGGTGTGGTGAGAGTCAAGTAGCCTAGTCATATACAGCTTCCATGTTACTTGACTTGGGGTGAAATGGAGAGTTTCGTTCGCGCTACAGGTATGTTTCTTCGGATCTCGCAACGGAAGCGAAATTTTAATCCGTCATGATAGTGGTCAAGTCCGCAGGCCGATAATGGAAGCTTATAAATGCTAAAAAGATCCAACCGGTCGAATGTCGGTTGGATCCGCTTTCTCAAACCAACCGGTAGGTTGGAGCAAGCGGATCACGCAATAGTTCAGATTGGGTGAAAGGGAAGCAGACGGGGAGCAGTGTAATTTTAATGAAGGACCGTGCTTGGGTCGAGCGCATTTGCTGACCGTGAAGCACGACGGTCATCTATTTGATTGCGAGATTCCACATACCCAGACACGAGACGTCATAGGCCGGGCTATGATGGCTCGTGTCTGGGTATGTGGATCCTAGCAATCCGTCTATTTGCCTAGCGAGCTATATCGGTCGCTAGCGGGTAGGTGCGGGAGTCCGGCGAAATATGAATGAACATTTCTTACCAAGGTGTTGAATATTCTTCCACTGGTGGACACTTTAAGCTTAAATGATGTGTGAGAATAGAGCGGAAAATGGAATAGCTGAGAATTCTGGAAATTAATTTACCTTAAGAATCGAGGTGATATTTTTTCCTTAAAGTGTTAGCATTATCATCTGACCTATCGAAATAGTATTTCCAGAATTTCATAATCTCTTAAATAATGCTTTAAATGTTTTGTCTTCTGAAGTTGTATATGCTACCTTAAAGAAAACCGACCTGAAATTAATTTAAGAGAGCAGAGCTCTTTTCTTGAATTTACAATTTGACGAAATAGCCCCTGCAGTGACGCGTCGGACTTCTGGCTGTAGAGTTCCAGGTGTTGACTGAGTAAAAATTATCTAAACTCAATCTGTGCGAGTTCATGGGTACCTAAACTTCGACGAAAATGTAGAAGCAGCAAAATAAACGGCAAGGAGTGCCCGATTTTAAAAACCAAGGGATTAGTATTAGGTCTAACCAGACTTAACAATATCAGTTCTGGTTTGGAGTTTGTATCCGTGGGCGATTTCCTATTAAATTACACCTAAAAAATGTTATAAGGGAGATTATGGCTTTTATAAAGCGAAATTACTTCAAGGTTTCAACTAAATTACTCTCTCTGTATACATTATTGTATTTTCCCGATTAATTTCGCGTGAGAATTGATAATGCTTGGGATTTTTAATCCCCTCTAGTTGAACCCGGGTATTATTTCTAGATATAATGCCAACAATGCCATGAAATTTGAAAAAAATGCTGGTAGGTTGCACCTTAGATTAAAAACATGCAATGTGCTTGCCTATTCATCACGTCCACGAGTTATGGAAAGGGTTATTATTTTTAGTTTACATATTTAAATTAAAATTTTTAATCTGACAGTAATAGAAGCGGAGATGCTCTTTCCTTAATACGGAAAGAGCATGAAAAATTGGATATTTCAAAAAGTAAATTGCATAATTTTTAAGTATTCGAAGAAATTGGGTGAAATATCCATAACCTGTTACAGCCGTTGGGTCTTGTACGAGTGAGTACGGATTGGGCGAGCTTTACCCTCAACCATCAAACCAACTGTTGATAACTATGGTTTTGTTTTTTGATGTAAAACATAGCGAGAAGATACTGTTCTAAGTTTTAGCCGACACGGCTAAAAAATCATTGAGGAAGCCGGTTCTCGTTTAGATATCTGAAGATTATAAGAAGAAAGACGTGCACTGAAAAGTGGAAAATTCCACTAAAACTTTTGGATACGTGTAATTAGCTACTTGATTCAGCCCTAATAATTAAACAAAATAATTTCTTAGGGGCTTGAAAATTGTACAAACGCAGTGTCGTTTATTTTCTGAAAATCCGTTTTTAAGATAGAAATCGGTCAGACGGACACTTTCAGAGTGCATATTCACATATTCAACGGAAAAAAATTGTGTTCAATAAAATCTGAAAATTTTTCGGGGATTAGGATTTTTTGGTGTGAGGAGACTAAACTCTACTTTGGATCTATGACCTTTACTGATACTCAATAAATAAAATACGAGTTACAAAAGTATTGCAGCTGTTGTTGAATTAACCACTTTTCTCCACTTTAATTTACCGCCCTTGATAAATTACTTTTCTTTAAAAATAGTGTTTCCTCACTGTACAAAATCTTATTTCCGAGTGGTGAATTTCATAAATGTGAAAGCCACCACTTTTAAATCCCTTTTATGATAAGCTGCATTAATGTGTCATCAATGAATAGTTTTACCATGCTATACTTTGAACGTAAAAAACGTTGTTCAAATTGCTTTTATTTCCGTAAAATACTCCTATCATGTATCTAATTTTAATACACATATGTACAAAACTTTTCTCGGTTTTTTGACGAGCAAAAATTCGTGCCAAATCATAAACGAGTATATTTTATTAATTATGGGAGAAAAAGGTTTAAGCCAGTATCAAATGGCTTAAGTTTCCGTATAAAATTTTGCCCAATCCAACTTCAAGTACCTACCTGAAAATTAAGCCATGCGTTAAGATTAGTGGTGCTCGAAATATATTTATTTGTGGAATATTACCTGATGATGATCTTTGGATTGAAAATCTTTAATAACATCGGTTAAGAACTCAAAAGGCCGAAGGAAATAATCTATTAAAGAGCTGAAATATCTATTGATCTATTGTAGTGAAGAATGATGAAATCCATTTCATTCTATCCCCTATGACACTCCCAATTTCCGAATGTCGCACGTTTTTAATTTGATACTGACGCTCTTCCTTCGGCCCTTCTTTCTCCTCCACCTTTATAATTGAAAGCTTATGACTTGTTGATCCCTATTTGTGTCAAGAATGCCTAAGATATATTGAAGACAAGTAATAGCCTTGCATTACGTCCAGTATACATTATTCAGGGGAATAATATGTGGAGTAATAATGGGTCTGCAGTTGCGGTGATGCCAACGTTTAAACATCGAAAATCGCACTTTGGGTCAAAATTAGGCAGATGCATAATATCTTGAATATTACTGTACTAAGACACGAAAATCTACACATACTCTCTCCTCAATAGTTGAACTTAGATGACCCTTGCCGAATTAATGGGCTGAGGAAATTTAAAAGCGGAGGTTGTTATATAAACTCAGAAAATTAAGCCAAAGTCTGCAGAGGGAAGAACCATCTTTTATTCAACGAGAGACAATTTCATGAAGCAACGTTTATAGTTGTTTTACTTGTCTCGTTGACTAATATTAGTTTCTCTTTGCTCCAAGAGGAAGGGCAACATGGGTTTTTGGGAATGGGGCTCTTCAAAATGTTACGCGAGAAACAGAACGCTCATAAAGAAACATACATGTATTTGCTGAGGAAAAGGAAAGATTATTTTAAGCGTTGCAAAGGTTTTCCTACAAACAAAGTTTAAGTGTACCTTCTCATATTTCGAAAGTAATCAAATGATTTCATTTGATTGGTGGGTTTGAAACTTACCTTCTGAATTCTTACCCTAAACATTTTCTCTCCGAGTTTCGGAGTTCATTTTGTCATATATTCCAATGTCCCTTTCAGTACTTAAGAAATATCCTATTTCTACGACAAGTGTTTGACACACAATACTTGAATATAAATTTATAAAAATATGCATGGGATACGAGCAAACCTTGTCTCTTCTATATTGCCCAACGATTCGCTATTTTACTGCTATAATCTACGAACGAGTATTTTGATAACTAAAGTAGAAATAATCCTTTCCATATTTACTCAAAAAATGATTTGCCTATTATCATTTTTCGGTTCGCCACTTCCATCTTATTGGAGAATCATCTAACTGTATTCATTAGGATAAAAAGAGGAAGCAGGAAATATTTCACCATAGTCTCCACCCTCGCAAAAGATAAACGCGTAAGATGGACGGCAACAGCTGTGATTTATGCTCAGTCATATTAACAAGAAGAGCATAAGTATACACGCAACGCTCGCCTTCCCCCAATCTCTTTTTTCCGGGCCAAAACGTGACCTGCGTATTCATGAATACGTTATACTCCAATAAATTTCTCCGTTTCAAGAGACAATCAACTTTATTTCTTCTGATCAAGACGCGCGATACACGTATATCAGACAGCAATAATACTCTACCAAGGTGCTTTATTTATCTATTCTTCTCATCCATTGAATTATTTTGTGCTAAACATTATCTTTAAAATCAGAAAAATGTACTCATGGTTGCAAAATTTGGCCAATATCATTAGTAAAATGTATTCTCACTGTTAATTTATTAAAAAATATATAAAGGGAATGAATAACTTACACCAAGTTCCTGCTACTTAAGTGGTGCTGAATCCAATGGCAAAGGTTAAATGAATTAACTCTTATAATGTTTATATCATTCTAAAAATTCCATTTTTACTACTCTTGCTCTCAGCGAGCGTATCTGTGCCAATAAGAGGTAGCTATTTTCAAATTGTTAAATTGTTACTTTGGAATGCAATCCTGAGCAATGTGAGAAAATAAATATCAATGACCATTAATTGTGGGAATTTCAAGTAGATCTTTATTAAATTATTATGTATGAGAATATCACCCTTCAATTAAAGCGTTAAGATACTTAATTAATCTTCTTGCAGTATCTAATTGTTTGGTTCCTTGCACCCATCTAAAACCTACCTAAACCGTTAGATTACCTGTGAAAGTATCTAATTGAAATAAAACGTCAATAGTTGAATTAAGTAAATGAAGAAAATACTTAAAGATATCTATAGAACTAGCTGTAATGCTTCTATCATCTGGTAATTAAATATTAGATGTAAATTGTCAAACATACTCATGCAGCGTTTTGTGGAAATGAATCAATCAAATAGAAATTTTGAACCTATATATTTGACTGTGTTTAGCAGATAATAGGTTCGAAGATCGGTGGATAACGAATGCAATTTTAAGAACTAATTTTTAATGCAAAGAACTAATTTTATTTGGAGAGTAAGTTCATCCCTCACGGGGATTTGCAAATTTGTGTTTTGAATTCTAAATGCTCCTTTTCCATTTTAAACTTATCACGTGAGCTTAAATTGCCTCTAATTTGAATTCAACTAATTTCCTAGGTCGATTTACGCTTGAAAAATGTCCGTTGGATTTAGCTGCAACATAATCAATCAATTAATATCTTTCATTGATTTTTTTATTCCTCAAATATTAAGTTTGAGCGTTGAAAAATAAAATCATTATGTAATACGAAAGACAATTTTGACGACGAAGAGAAAAGTGGAGTCCACAGACCAAAATGGAAGGCTGGAAGGTATTCAGGTCGAACGGGGATAACCTTTAAGATGAGGACCGTGCAGAACACAATAGAAGTAGGGACAGAGGAACTGTGATCATTTAAGTAGACGATATTTATCTGAATCGTCACACCAATCCTAGTTGATTCCCAGTCGAAAGAACTTGCGGATACACAACATTTTTCGCAAAGTGATGTGGCGCATAAAAATCAATAAGGAAACTCACAAAGGTTATCCAAGTTATATTTTAAATTTTTTTCAGCCTCAGCCAATGTCAATAGAGTGGGAATAGGTGCAACTAAATGGGCTTCTTGATTTTGGGGTGAGAAAATTGGATGAGTGACATGAATAGACATGGAAGTAAATATTAAAGAAGAGGGTGCCTAATGAATGGATTACACAAGATGAAAGGAGGAAAAACAAGGGATGGGTTTCAGGGGAATTAAGGTGGAAAAGGAAGAAAATAACATTCTCCATTTCACGGGTGCTATGAGAGCTCCAGGCGCACGGCAGGCTTTGAAAGACCAAGTACCTTGGGGACATAACACGAAAGTAAACATACAGGAAACTAAAATCCTTGCACGCGAAGGGGAGAATCTGCAGATAGAAGCTGCCTCACGGGAAGAGAAAGGAGGACAAGTGTAATCTTTCGCCGAATTCACAAATAGCAAAATATGGGGTGGAAGAAGTACAACGGATGTCAAGCGAAAATTGGCTCAAGGTAAGTTCACCAGCAAAAAGAAACTAGTATTCTCAGTGGAAATGGGCTAATAAGCAAGTTAGCCATCCGTATAAGCTTCTGAGTAGAATATGAAACTATGTATCAGAGATATAACCTGTAGAAAAAGCATATCAGGCGAGAACAGCCTTTAAACATGATTCTGAAGGTAAACTTTGTTTTAAAAAAATATGAAGAAAGTGAAAGGTCAATAGTGTAGAAGGGGAAAGGAACAGTGAGTACGATAAGGAAAATAAGAGAAACATGAACTGAGCAAGCTTTTATTAAAAAAATATTTGAGTGAAAAACAGAAGGAAAAGCCCACATGGAAGAAAAAAGGACAATTTTTCCGGATACATTAAGAAACGTAGGATAACGATGCCAATAAGAGCAAATGGAAATTATTTATTGGAATGAAAGAAAAGGGCTTCAGTCACCTTATGATGCCCTAACCTTTCTATTTTCGTTGATCACTTAATCGCTTTTCTTCAACATATTTGATAATGATCAACCTGATTACCTGCATTACTTGATATCACTTTAAACACCTTTCTTCCTTATACCACTTTATTTTTTTAAATTTTAGATTACAAATACAAGTATCTTACAGTATGCAATATTGTGACAACAGTTTTTGCGATCAACCCATTTCTAATTTAAAGTACCATTTTAGAAAGTCCTTTTTGTAAACGAAACAATTTTAATGCCGTCTATGAGAAATATGTACTATTTCCCACTGAAATTGCTAGAAATTCGACGTGCACAGAATTATCATTGAATATAACCACCGAAAAAATTCATGTGTGTGATTTTAGTTTTCAGAATCTACTCAGAATTATGTAATGTTCATCATGGGAATTTGATTCGGTAAATTCCGCCAGTGAAAACTTCTACCTAAACCTTTAATGAAAACGGATTGCATAGTGCCCACGCAGCGGAGCGCTTCGAAACCTCGTATCGATCGATCCCCAAACTCCATTCATTGACTCTGTCCGAGAAGGGCCTCAGGTAAGTCACGAATTCGCCAATTTTGCCCGTTTATCGTCGCAACGGGTCAGGTTCTTCGTTTCGTGGAAGCTTGACATCGACGTCCTCTCCCAACTTCCCCCCTTATTTCTCTCCTCCTCCCTCACCACTCGCTGAGATAATTTCGTTTTCTCCGCTTTCCCCCGAACGCGAGGTAATTAGTTGCGGCGATCCGTCCCGCGAGTCATTTACCTCCATACAGGCAGAAAGGAGACGACATGGCTCCCCGCGCTATTACCGATCAAAGGGAGCGCTGTGACTCACCCCGCCATCTCCACCGGCCCGAAAGGATCCTCTTTTTTTCTTTTGCTCCGAGTACCCCCGATTTCGCTCACCCACTCCACACTACCGAACCGCCTCTCTTTTCCTCAAAGACAGAAATTCATCTTTCACAGTATAGTGCACAGCACTCCTCTCTATGGTCGTGTTTGATGATGCATCAGAATTTCCTCGTCGTTCGCTTGTAGCAAAGGACTCGCCCTCAGTTGTGCAATTAACATATTATTCTTTCCGTCGGGCAGTGTTATCTTAACAATTCATCGCCAATATTCTTCCAATGTAAGCTCGCTCGTAGTCTTTAAGGAAAGAGGATGAGTAAATTATAAGCCTTTGAGATGTGGGTATGACGAGGATTGGGGAAAATAAGCTGGATGAAGAGTACGGCATTGGTGAAGTTTTACCTATGATCGAAGAAGACGCTTGGAGAAATTCGAAGGGATGAAAAGTAGGAGGATATTGAGAAGTATATTATAATATTAAAGTCCGATATAAAAATGGAGAATAATCGGCAGACTGGGGAGAGGAAAGGAAAAGCATAGATATTATATTTCTGTGACTGCGGGATTGTATTAATGAATATTTTTCGGATGGAGATTTCATCAATGCATAAAGTTTATCCGAACAAACAATTTTCTCTGAAGTTCAGGCATAGATTAGACATTTTGCACGCATGGAATCTGACATAATGAATGCCAGATAAGACAGACATTAAAGTAATGTTTATTCGAGGAAAAACATGTGGTATTATTTCGTAATTACTGCCTGGAATTGTTATAAATGAACAACAGGACATGGGAAAACATCTAATATCACAATCAAGCGCAATTTTGAGCAAGCTACTCTAGCTAAAACAAATACAAATGTGGAAAATGATAAAAAAACCATTATAAGAAGTAAGAGGCAACAACTGTGGGTGTATGCGCATACAAAATAGAAGGAATATGCAATATGTTACCAGTAGAGGGTTGAGGTTTACACTGATTACTACAATTCGGTAAAGACAGAGAGGGAGGAGATCTATGCACTGGGACTTTGCGTTTTGGTGCCAAAAGATCGGATCACAGCTCGAGTGTTACCAGACAAAGAATAAAGATCGCGAATAAACCTGGAGTCATGGTTTTTAGCAAACTCTTGGTAAGCACTGGCCAGCCAACAATGGAAGCGTTGCGTATGAACGAACATCACGCAGAAGATGCCGTTAGACAGTAATTGCTATTTATTGATATTTTCACTCTCTTGGGATGTTTTCCTGCGCAACAATATTAATATGGTCATGAATTCATACACGAACTCACCACTAAAGTATCAAAAGAGAACCAAACAATAAATGGGACAAGACTGGTAATTTAACCAAGCATTCGAATTTTGCTACGAAAGTGTAGACAATAGACACTAGGTAGAGTGAAAATACGAGTGCTGTTCAGTCAGCAATCATTGTTTTCGTGTAGCGCGAGAAGTAGTGGAGGAAGCCTAAAGATTGATGAATTGACGCACACAGTAGATGAGTACATCTCGAACTGGAGTGTTTGTAAGGTCACACTGCTTGTCGTTTACTTACAATAACGAGTCGAAATGAACACTACAAGTTAAATTCTCGCCAAATTTGAAGTCCGTTCTTATGCTGAAGGAATTTGATAACTAGTTTAGAGATATGACGTATGTTTACATCTATTTGGCAAATATGTATAAAATAGTAAAGATGTATAGTTTTGAGATGAAAAAAATAACTTTTCTGTACCTATTCAAGTGTACTTTTGATAACATTAACGAAGGTTACTTTCTGCACAGCTCTCGTACATATTACCCATTGGATCAATATTATGAAATGGTTTTCGGAGTACATTATAATGTGACTTACAATGGTCATTTAAAATAATTTTAATTGCATCTATGACATAAGTGGTCATGTTTTCGATGTCTCTCCATCAATGCACATTTTAAGCATGGCAATAAATAATTTAAAAAGTCGAATAGTGAAAGGTATTTTGCCATTGCATACTAACATCAGGTGTATCACAGCGATACGGCACAATAAATGATTTGAGTGCTTCAGAATTCGGAACATCCGGATATGTTAATCTATTTATTTAATCCAAGTGCCATGCCATTTAAGTTCTCATATTAAAAATTCTAATGTCAGCAGAATATGAATGAAATTGGTATGGACTCCACAAGAGCACACCTAATGGATGGCGAATGTGGCAAACAATAATATTGACTCTTCTTTCTTTTTTTATTTGACTTTAATTTCCTTTGCCCACACCACCCGACCACCATGTCTCTTTTGTCTTTTAATAACGAGGGGGTGAAAATGGCGTAGAGACGAGTTTATCTTTCCCATATTCCCATCATCCCATTCCCTGTACCAGATGACCAAAGTGCCCCGCAGACCCTGTCGACTAGCTGCTGCGATAGCGGCTCTGCGGGAAACCAACTCGTCCACTTGTCTTCTTTAGACCGCGCGGGCCTATTTTCTTGCCGGGGTCATGGCATCCCACCGAGAACAAGCGACACAGGTCTATCTTGGTCAACCCCCGTTCCTCAATAAAAACTGGATAAGGAATTCACGAGCCACTGTGAAATGAATGGCGTTTAGACGAGAACAGTGGGGAGAAGCAGGTTCCATTCGCAATTCCAACAGAATCCACGCACCACGAAGAAATAAACGAAAACCTGGCATTACTTTGAAACCAAAGATGGAGAGACTTTTTGATTTGAAAACAATTGCAAATGATGAAAGTTAAAGATAATTCGAAAAATTAGTCTCTCAAATTCACACAAATTATATTCGAATTTTGATTATTCTTCAAGGATTTAAATTAGTTTTGAACGTGGTTTATTATTGGTTTAAACCAATTTAAAATTTTAACTTATACAAATATAAGCTTATAGTTCAGATACAAAGCAATAATAATTTCAGTGTTTTTGATTTTTATTAAAATTGGGTGAGATATTTTATGAGAGACGCCTATTACGCTGTTTGTAGTTGAGATAGCCGTTGTAATATATTTTACTTCCATTCATTCACATTAGATACGAGCCGGTTTTTTAGGTATAAAGTTTTTAATCTCCTTGAATGTAAATGCATTACGTAAAATATTGTGATCCAGTATTCCATAGGACAAGAATGTCTCTAAGAACGGCCAGAGAAATCTAGTCTATTTCCTCCCTATTTTTTTAAGGCTACCTATCTTCCAGTTCTAAAGAACTGCGTCCTCGGAAATCTACTTTCTAAACTATTTTTGGAGAGAGGGCACAACGTCGTTCGGGTTCTTCGGACCAGGAGACCCTCAGATCTGGAGTGCTTGTTTGCTTTAATGGGAAGGAGCTGTTGAATTATACGCTTGAGCCATATGAGTAGGTTACTCATCCCTGTGCTAGATACGAGAGGTCCTTGACTTGTTTTCCTACGGTCAGTGGTATTGACGCCTTGGAACGATTTCTTTAAGAAATGGGATGTCTGCGATTGAAGTAACATTAGGGTTATTGAGCTATTCAACACTTGAATCTATACACTGATCTTTCCTAACTTAGGATCAAACGATCTTTGGCTCAAATTCTAGGAATCTATGAAGTATTTATCTATTGATTAATTAAAAGTACGTATGGATAATGATTAATGAATTGAACGAATATTCGACGCGGAACTTGATCGTTAGCGATAGAATCATTCGATCCGAAGGTGGAAACTATGAGACAAAAGCCATCAAGCCTGGGTTTCTCCGAAGCAAAGAGAATACGAAACGATGACACGCCTTTGCCTGTTTTGATTCGAAGGGAAGGGGAAAGCAATTCTGGGCCGTCTCCTCTTTCTTGGGTTAAATTTCCTTCAAGGGCCGTGTAGTACTCCGTTAAATGTGGAAATACCAACTATTCATCTCCATTGTGGTTCCATCACTCATCTTTTTCCCCTTTCCTTTCTCTTCACTCATATTCCCTCCTTTCCTTCCTCCCCACTCACACAACCTCTCTCTCTCTCGCGTCACCCTTCTTCCTCTTTTTCTCCTTCGCTCCCTCCCGCAGCAACATCACTCAGCCGGCGGATAACTTCCTTCCCTCCTTATTCCTCCCTCCCTCTCTTCATCCCCCTTCCACCTAAGCCTCATTTCTTTTGCACGAGTGTGAAGTCCACGCTTATCCCTTACAGTCCCACCCTTCTACCTCTATGGTCAACTCTACGGCATGGAGGAAAGATTAATGGTCATGTCAAGATTATGCACTGATCGTAACGCCTCAACTGGATGCAGTTATCTCGGCAAAGGCTAATGAAAGGGGAAGGCGCTTACGTACTCTATTGTCTTTTGTGGAGTTTCAAATAAACTGAGGAATATATGAGAATGGTTAGCATAAGAGGATGGTAAATGCAGAAGACTTTAACATTTTGAGGCGCCTATTGAGGATTTAGTCGCATGAAAACCTTTAAATTCCGTTGAATTGAATACTCTTTATGCAATTGATTTGTTTCAGATTTCAGAGCTATTCAGCGAACTTTATACTTGAAATGACCATATTATCGATAAAAATTAATAAGTAATTAAATGGGTCCTGTCTAAAAGTGTTAAAAAATTCAGAGTGTGTTTAGGATTTCTATTTATAACGAAATTTACTACAGCTATTATACTATATGTTTTTCAAATGCTCAGTATTTGATATACCTTTGATCTTTGAAAACTATACCTTACTTTTAAATGCGGAAAAAATTGCCGAGGGTCGATGAAAACTTATGTAAAATTTGGAAATGTGTGGTACATGATACGGAAAAAAACACGTTAATATAAATGGATGGAGGAGTAAAAGCCTTGTCAAAGACTTAGTCATGGAGGGAACAAAAGTATGTAGGAAACAACCTTCTGAGACAATGAAAGAACAATTGGCATTTTCAATATGAAGGCAATTAAGAGGCATTGGATGTGGAAAACTCAAAAGGATTTTATTACATTTTCTATGGGGAGAAAGTTCTGCGAGTGACAATAATATCATTTGTTAAAATAAGAGAACAGATGAAATAAATTTAGGTTGATCAATCGATGTGTTGATAAAAAATCAAATGGAATAATGAAATTATAAAAGAAGTACAAAGAAAAGTAAAGAAGGAAAAAAAGAGCGCGATAAGGAGAACAAGAAACAGACGGATTGGGCAACAAATCACACACACCTCGTAGCACGCAGACCTCACACAACACTATTTAACGAGCGTAAACAAGAAGATATTAATATTCTTCTGCGTGGAAGAGAGCAGCTGAAGGTAAATTTTACAATTGAGGAGTAAAACTAGGGCAAAAGGTATTATTTGGCATACCTTGGCAGGAAAATAAGTTGGGATGGAAGAAGTTCAAGTGACAAGGGAGGGATAACTCAAGCTAAGGAATTCATGAAGAAGTGGTAACCACTATGTTCAAATAACCTATTGGTGCAAAGAAGGAAGCCGTTGGTCAAATCGTTCATATAAAGCACTACAATGTGTGGTTCAAAGACATGGAACATTTTGAAAGAGGACCAACGAAGGGTATAAATCTTTGAATCATGAGATTGGAGGAAAATGATGTAGATTAAATGGAGAGACAAAGTGAGGACCGGAAGGATACAAAATAACAGATGAGGAAAGGAGAATATGGTGAACCCTAACGGCAAAGAAGAATTAGAGGAACTACGGTATCCCATCTACTTCCATGGCCAAAAGATAGAATTCCCAAGGAATTGCACGTGGGAGTCTATCAGGTGCCGTGCTCATGCGGAAGTTCGTACATAGGCGAGACATGCCGAGCAGTGAAAAACGCTTAAAAGAGCACGAAAGGGCTACTAGGAACAAGCAGTTCATTTATCAGCCATTGCTGGACACGCTTGGCCATGAAATCAAATTTGACGAGACCAAGATAATATCCAAAGAGAGAAAATATTATCCCAGGATAATAAGAGAATCGATCGAGATACTCAAAGAAAAAGATAAAATCAACAGATAATATGGCTAGCGCCTATCATGGGGCCTGGAAAAGGATTTGGCGGGAAACCCCCGACCAATCACAGAGCAGGGAGGTAGAGGTGAAAAATATATAAACGCGGTCAAAACAACGTCCCGGCACTTCGACCTGAAAACGCTCGTTGAAACACGGGCGAAACTGTTGTCAGAAAAACAACCTATGCGGTGAAATCCCGAGAATGGAGAGCCTTTCTTCTGTACGCCGCGAAAATCTACGCTCCCATATTATTTTTTATTTATTCTTAAAATTTAATTTTATTAGTGTAATAATATTTGTACGCACGAATCCCTTTTATCGCCACTTATTTGACTAATGTATACATTATTCCCATCGAGTCTCATTCTAGGTAATGCGGGGTAAACGTACCAAAAAATATGTTTGTTTCGTTTAAGAATGATTGCTCACAGAACGGAGTAAACGCTGCAACCGAGTTCCCACAATTTTCCATGGCGGAGGTCGCCCGCTTACTCTTTTTAAAAGCTAATTGTTAATCATCCTATGAATTCTATAAAATCCTATGACTGCTAATCGTATTTGAAAGGCTCTCTCTCAGCTGTCAGTTGGTTCCTATGAACCCACGTACAAGCTCGCCTAGTTGGGGAATAAATGAGGCGAGAATGAAGCCTTATGCTAGAAATCCTTCCAAATCCCACCATTTCATTGGACGACCTGGGAGATAATTCTACTTCCTCTCGCTATTTCTAGAGGCTCCCTCCATTTGAATTGGTATTTACCTACGCCGGTCACTGCCCCCAGTGGGACTTAATCTGAAGCGGTTGGATATACAGGAGCTTTACAAATTATCGCTTATTTTTAGAAGATTTATGCAGCAAATCGAGTCTCTTGGGTGCGAGGGAAGCCCAAAGCTAAGTGCACAGTATTGCTATATCAAGCTTGATTGGCTAAAACATTTCTGGTATAGCAAAGTGTAGTTATCTCCAAAGAGCATGAAATTTACCTCCAAATAGCATAAAATTTACCTCCAAATCGATAATATCTTTGCAGTTTAGGAATGGAATGCACCTTAGAGTGTCAAGGTAATATACTCATTAAAGGTAGGTATAAGACGTCACATAACGACTACGTATCACGATATCTTACATTTTTTGACCTACATTGTTTCTTTTTTCAGTTATTTGTTACCTATTACTTTTTTCTGCTCTCTAAAAAGCACATTCTCATCCTTTATTTACCCACTCACTCACTTATCACCCTTCTAACGCGCCTTTTATTATTCCACTAACTTTTAATATTCCCTTTTCTCACTTTTTCTAATCTTCTGGAATTCCCAAATCAACCAACTCTCTTCTTCCTCCATTTTTAACAATCTCAATCGACCAATTCTCCCTCCATTTTTAAAACTTTATTCCTCGTTTTCCTCTCTGTTCAATCAACTTCCTTAATCATCTCCATACTCATTTCTCAAAAGTTTAGAATCTAGGCTTATCCTCTTGCCTCAAAGAGTAGTTTTCACACACATGCATCGCTCCGACAGTTATTAGTAAGTCACTAATCATGTCCTACAATCTTTAATTAGTATAAATGTTGTACATTTTATTCACCTCATACTGCTTTCGCTAAAACTATAAAATAAATACAAATACTAAATTACAGTCAGACACTAATAAGGACGTTATTCAACATCAAAATAATTTAACTATACTTGTTATAAATTGCAGAAGCCTCAAGAACAAATCAGCGGATCTAGAACACATAATCCAAACTCATTCCGCTGATATAGTATTAGGCACAGAGAGTTGGCTGTGCAATGATATTAATGACCAAGAAATTTTCCCAATAGATTTCAAAGTTTACCGACACGATAGAGATACAAGACCCGGAGGAGGGGTTTTCGTGGCAGTTAAAAGTCATTTTGAAAGCAGGCAAGTTTCATTTGAAAATAATAACATAGAAAGTGTTTGGTGCACCTTACTACGGACCAATCAACCCAACATAAATTTATGCTCTTTCTACAGACCTCCAGACTCAGATTTGAAAACACTTCACACCCTCAACGATCAAATTCACAAGTTTACACGTAAATATAATAACAGCATAAACATAATTGGTGGCGACTTTAACCTCCCTGGTATAGATTGGGACAGCAATATCGTTAAATCTGGGACCCGCGATCGCGAATCTTGCAATTCCATGATAAAATTGGTTCAAAGAAACTCCCTCCATCAAGCAGTACGCATGCCCACCCGTGGAAAAAACATATTGGATCTATTTCTTACAAACACGCCGGAACGTATTATTAGTGTATCAACTGATGAGGGCTTGAGTGACCATAAAGCAATTAATGTCCATTTGGACATAGCAATAAAAAAGATTGTTAAACCAAAAAGAAAAATTTATAATTACCATAAAGCAGACTTTGAATCTTTTGCCAATCAATTAAACTCTTCACTACCCGAGTTCAAAACCCGCTTAAGTCATGCCAACGTGGAAGAAACTTGGACAGAATTTGTCAATATCATGCAAAAAGGAATCGTAGATTTCATACCTATAAAATACGTTAAAGCAAATCGCGACCCCAGGTGGTACAATAAAGACGTTAGAAAAGCCCTTCGAAAGCAGAGAATGCTACACTCTAGGGTAAAGAGGGCAGGCGTGAACACATCATCTCCTGAGAATACACAATTATGGGACACATATAGATCCTCTAAAATTGAAACCAAAAAACAATTACGTAGCGCCTTACTGGAATTTAAACGCAAAGTACTTTGCGAGCACTTGGACACTGACCCCAAAGCTTTCTGGTCATATGTTAGGGAAGTAAATGGGAGTAAACAAACCGTGGCTTGCTTAAGGGATTGTAGCAATGTAATTCATACAGACAGCGAGGTTAAAGCTAACATCTTAAATTCATTCTTCCAAAGCGTTTTCTCGAATGATGTTGCCACCGCATATCTCCAAGAAACAATACATACTCCACCCATGGAAAAAATAACAGTGGACCAACAAGGAATTCTAAAATTACTTAATGAGATTAAACCCAACAAATCCCCGGGTCCCGAAAATATACCAGCTAGGGTGATAAAACATTTAGCTCCAAACATTGCCCCGTACCTTGAATTTATATTTAACAAATCCCTCACAGAGTGCAAAGTACCTAAGATTTGGAAAACCGCGCAAATAACGCCTATTTTTAAAAGTGGTGACAGGGAGGATCCCAGTAATTACAGACCTATATCTCTCACTTCTATCTGTTGTAAAATATTAGAGCACATAATTGTCAGTTCAATAATGAGACACCTTGACAACATTAACTTTTTAAGTGACAATCAACACGGATTCAGGAAAACCCGCTCCTGCGAAACCCAATTAGGATTATTTACACATGATTTACTTGTATCTGGTGAGAGAGGTAGGCAAGTGGATGCCATCTTCTTAGATTTTCAAAAGGCATTTGATAAGGTCCCACATGGTAAACTCATTCATAAATTAAAGGTCGCGGGTATAAACAAGGGCGCTATAAGTTGGGTTAAAGATTTTCTTTCAGAGCGGGAACAGAGGGTAGTCCTTGATGGCGCTAGTTCCGACAGCGTTCGAGTCACGTCGGGGGTACCTCAGGGAAGTGTGATCGGGCCGTTACTTTTCTTGATTTTTGTTAACGATTTGAACCGCGAAGTGAAAAGTAACATTAGGATGTTTGCGGATGACACGGTGATCTATCGGGAGATATCTGGGGATGAGGATCGTTTTATTCTAGCGCAGGATTTAGATTGCATTACTAAATGGTGTTCTAACTGGGGATTGACTCTAAATTATAATAAATGTTCAGTGGTAAATTTCTTTAAAAGATCAACGGGATTTGCTTACAAATTAGCTGGAGGTGACCTAGCAGTAGTTGATACGGTAAAATACCTAGGTGTCACATTCACTAAAGACTTAACTTGGGGGACTCACATACGTAAAGTCTGCGGTCAAGCAAATAAAAAATTGGGATTCATTAGACGCATTGTCGGCAAAAGTGACTCAAAGGTCAAGGAACGTTGTTACCACGCTCTTGTAAGGCCTCATTTAGAATACGCATGCAGCGTGTGGGACCCGAGTGAAAAAGGTCTCATTCGGGAAATTGAGAAGGTTCAACGCCGGGCAGCCCGTTTTGTAAAAAATTCCTACGATAAAACGCAAAGCGTTACCGAAATGCTCATGGATTTGGGGTGGGAATCATTAGAAGAGAGACGATTCAATGCAAGACTGAAATTATTAAATAAATTCAGATCCGCATGTTTCAGCACCGAGGTCTCGCAGATTATTCGTACTCCTACATACATTGGTCGCTTGGATCATGCATATAAAATTCGGGAAATAGATGCCAGGACTAGCCGACTCAAGGACTCCTTCTTCCCACGGACAATACGGGATAGCAACTGTAGGATTATAGATAGTAAAAATTCCACTTGCCACCCTCAGTGTCTAAAAAATAATTAGTTCTACTTAAATGCATGCTCCTCCACTAACCTTATGTGTTTTGTTATAATAACCCATTCTTTCCGAATGACCTCATTCGTGTTCTGTTCATCTGTTTTTAAGTTTCCCTTTCAATCCCTCGTCCCTCTCCGCGGGGGGAAATTCCTGCTACCTGCAACGTTGGGTCGAATTCCCTTCCTTTTACTGTCTCTTTGGGGGGTTGAGTGTTTTGTGGTGCATTTTCATGTGGTAGTGATGTTTCACATTCTTGCTTGTTGTGTCCTGGCTTGCGTGTTTTAGGATGGCTTTCGTGCTGTATCCTGGGGTGCAGTTTTTTGTTGTTTTGCGGTGTATGTGTTTGCATGAGTATTGGATGGAGGGAGTTTTGCATGAGTGTGTGCGCTGCTGGGGTGTAATTTTCCGTGTTGTTTTTTGCATGTGGTATTTTTCGTTTTTACGGTTGGTGACCTAACACCCCCCGCCACACGCCCTTGCGGCGGCTTGCGGGGTATTATGTAGATGTAGATAGATGAAAACACTGGAGAACTGATGTTTTCTCCTGGTTCAGGAACAAACTGAATTGAAAATGCATAATTCCTAATATAAAGGGAATAACGAGAATATAGAAGTATGGCGGCAATATAAAAAAATAATAATTTATAATTAAGAACAAATGCACTAGTATTTTATTCTATTATATTTGAAAAAATGATACTTAACGAAAGCTGGGAGAAGGGCTTTCGTCGGCAAAAGATGATTTTTACATGGGAGAAGGAAAGGATGAAGTCTCCCCGCTTATGCAAATACGCAAATGAGGATTAATAATACTTGACACGGAGTTTTGGGTTGTATGGAACAGAAACACGACCTTGATGCTAGAGGTAAGAGGATAGCCATAAATTGGTAACACTTGAGATGTGGATGGGTTCGGAGAAGAGTGGAGAAAATGAGCTCGAGAGAGAATGACGGAATGAGGATGTCCTAGATGTGTTCGGGTAGTAGAGAACAACGGGAAGACATTAAAGATCAGGAAAGACATTAAAATAGGACAAACTAAGGGTGATGGTATAACAGTACTTAATCACTATACCAAATAGGCTCTAAGGAGTCGTCGAAACCTAGTGCAGAGAACGTCCATAAACTCACCATATCAACTTCCGCGCTATTTTTTGGGTGGAACAATATTGTGATATCGTGGAACGATGTAGGCCATGTACATATGACCATGTCTCGAGTATATATCTTATGCATGCACGAGACTGTAACATCTCGTGTAAAAAAATTCCTATCCTTGATCAGGAAAATATACTAATATGCTTACGTGCTAACCTAAGTCAATGCTTTCCGGGTACCTTAAGATATTTTTCCCAATCTGTTTGTTCCACAGACCTCGAAAGGAAATTAAGCCCCGGAGTCCTTATCTGGCCAACAGATAAGGACTCCAGGGTAAATTTCCAAGGAAAATATTTTTTGATTTAAGAATTGAAATGATATTATTCTGATATAAATTCATTTCAAACCTTCTTTTCCGACAGAAGCGCATCAAATGTTCACAAAATTAAGAAGTAGGTTTATAAAAATTTGAAAAGAAAATTACCACATACTTACCCACCTGACATTGGTTAACCGAACAGATAGGGCTTATCGAGCTGGATTAAGGCATTGAATGACAGCATTGCCACTACACTAAAGTACTGTGTTGGTCCCTTCAAAGCAAAGCAGTTTTGCCATAAAATGACATCATCATCCAAGGATTTAGAGTGGAGAATTTTCTCAATCTAATCGACTGACCAACTTACCTGCCATTTTATTAGATCCGAATGTTATAATCCAATATGCGGTTTTGTATAGCATTACGATGCATTTGGCGAACATTTCTTGGCGGATTTAAAAATTGTATGTATCCTTCCATCGAATGTGCTTCCGTCTAAGATACTCAGAAGATCCAAATAATTGAGCAATTATAACGACATTTGTATATTATAAACTATGCCTCGAGGTTAGATATAAAGTTGGAAAACAAAGGTTTATCAATTTTTGCCGTTGATTCCATTTTCAGGAAAAAAACATAAAATTGCCAATCCAAAGTTGCTTTCTAATTTCAATGGCTAGAGTAATTGGATGATATTACGGAGTCTAACAAGATAATTTTTTACGATCATGCGCCGTAGTTTAAATTTTAATGGAAATATTAATAAATAGTTGAATGAAGTGGGTCGCAGTAGTCCAGAGATAGAGCATTGGACTAGTGACGGGAGGGCCCGGGTTTCCCGGGCAAGCTTCCCTGAGCACCCTCAGCTCCACCCCAGCTATGTGATTATATGGGTACCAGATCTTCCCGGGAAACGACAATCGGCACAGGGAAAGGAACGGACCACCCTGCACTGTCATGTGAATTTCACACGTGATCAGGCTTCGTACTGGGCGAACCATCACCTACCAAATCGACCTTCGGTTTGATTACTGTGTTTATTATTTTTAGTTGGACGAATTAAAGGAGTGAGTGTCATTTATAGTCCAGTAGTTGGAACAAAAAAATCAAAGGAAATTAACATTTTTCCCTTTTTTTGACAAATTTTCGTATTTACTGAACCAGAATTTGATTGGAAAATAAATAATTACGGAATTAATGAAATTATCCATGTTATTAGAACGATAGTTATCCGTTGGCGGATAATAAGGTTACTGAACCTGATGCAAACAGAAACTATTTCTTGAGAGACAGTCAATTTATTTTCTCCCTCCCTCGACTTTCACACATCACGCAAATCTTATTATTAGCTAACCGCATTACTCTGGGTAGACCCCTGGAGGAAATTAAGCTGAGTTCCTCCTTTGTCATACTATCCACTACGTTACTTTTACTAATTAAAGCTTGAATGCCTAGCTGAATCTGATTGAGGAAAATTCATTTATGTGCCGAGAGTTGGCATTAAACTCAAAGAGGGTATAGCGAAAACATTCTGAAAGACAAATTCTTTCCACTCTCGAGTCCTCTTGGCCCCAACCCCCTCAAGATTCATCCCAACGCCTTGTGTTGTTACTTTTCCGTGACGTTTTTTTTTAACATTCTAATTATTTTTCCTTTATTCTTGTAATGTCCCCGCTGAATGGCCACGAGACGAGAAATAATTTATCATGCCGCGAATTGCTATACGTTTATTTTTTGCTGAAAAGAGGAGTAAAAAAGAAAACTATTCTCTCTCAAAGACAAACACGTTCCCTTTCACTTGACTGCACTTTCAGAAAACGTGGTTCATCTTAGGACAGAGAGAAAAAAAGCAATCGCCGCAAGAAACGCCTCCTCAGTTTCTCCTTCGGAGCGATCAAAAAGTTTCCCATTCCCATGAGCCCGCGGAGCAAAGACTCGCACGCACGCACGTGCGTACTCCTTCCCTCTTTTATGCGGAGGTTCACATAAAGTAGCCGTTCCTTGAGGACTGGGAGGAGTGGAAGGAGACTCGAGCCCTGTCGGCGGCATGTGGGGGCAGAAACGGGGGATGAGGGTCCATATTTCATCTCGCGGCTGCACTCCCCCTTTCCTTTCTCCTCCCCCTTCACCTCCTAACGTCTCCGAAAAAGGCGGGAGGAGAGATGTAGCAGATACGGTCGATAATGGGGAAGATAACGGGACCAGGAGCTTTGCTTCATCTCCAAAGTCTTCCTTCCTTCGTCAACCATACTTCGAACCGTATTAAGTAGGGAGTACAACGATCAACACGAAACGAAGGGTTCGAATCCCAGATGCACTATATTTTTCCGCGGGGGTTGAATAGTGCGTCTCTGGATTATTTGAATATTTGGCTCCAGCCGCAATTTTACATATTCCCAAGTTGTCCTTATGTGGTCTATGCTTGAGTGTTTGTCTGTGTCTATCTGCGGGCATTGTATTTCTTTCTCATACCTTTCTCCAACTTTTTCTGACATATTCAAATATGTATGGTATCCATTCCTTTGTTTTCCTTTCCGTCCATTTGACCTATTCCTACCTATTCCACATATACATTCTAAAACATCCAGTACACTCTAATCATCTTGCTCCAATGACCAATTTTCCTCGATGCACAAAACCACGATCCACACCAAAGGTTCCACTTCATCTTTTCTTAACATCCCTACTCAACGTCCCTGATATCAACTTCTTCCTCCAAGGGACGGATTATTTACCTAACGCATTTCTTCTTCTGATGTCCGAACTACATGGACCATCCTACTTTAAAGACTTAAATTAACTCTCAGTATATATTGATAAAAAACCAGTGATAGTGGGCAGACATCTGCCTAGAATTTTTCATCCCGACTTTCCATCCCCCATTCCCACCTGAGCAGTCTGAGGCGTACAGGTTTCAAATGTGTCACCTATTCCTCCAATCTGCTCCTATCATTTATCATACACTCATCAATTCTACCGAACGCCTACTCGAAGTATGCAAAGCGAACAATTATATCCTAAAGAAACACAAATTGAAAAAATTAATCTCGACTTCCATCACACGCAAAAAAGACGCAGCAAAGAAATACATTTAATTACCCTTTTATCCGCAGTTAACCAGAGGTATCGAAAAAATTTTCAAGGCTGTTGACACGAAAATATCCTACACCGACAACAGCAAACTAAAACAGCTCCTGACAAAACACCTACAACTGAGAAGTCTGGTATTTACCAAATCAACTGTGGGACTTGCCAAGCTTCTTATATAGGCCAAACGCGCAGAAACATTCTTACTAGATATTAAGAACACTACGCTCACTCCAAACGCAATAAACCAGACAAATCCAGTATGGCACGGAATTTAATTGAAACAGGACACCACATGACAAAAGACAATTTAAATCTCCTAAAACAAACAACGAATAATTTACTTGATGCTTATGAGAGCATTTTGATTTTCAAAGACAGAGACAACGTCGTAAACAGCGACACAGGACCTATTTCATATTCCTCGCTTTTCTCCCTGTTAAATTTAAAATGGCCCTTAGTTCATTGTGAACCTACAGTCTCTTCAACGTTTGGGCTTCTCATCCCTTCATCTTTCCCTTTCCCAAACTGTCAATTCTCTGTTTTTGAGGTATGCCCTCCATTCTCTGTAACGTTTTTCCCCCACATCCTCAACGGTCATATTTCTGTTGGTTGCCTTTCACTTCTCCCTCCCCACTTATGTACGCCCAACGTTTGTGCTAAGCTTCCCCTTCACTTCTCCCCTCCCCCCTCTTTGCAACGGTCATTTTCGTAATAGTGCAATTCCCCCTCCCTTTTCACTACATAACCTATCTTTTCAAACTCCTCAACTATCAGCTTAGTCTATTGGCTCCCGTCCCTGTGACCCACCCCAAAACACCCTCCCCCCACATTTTACACTTAGTATACTTCGGATTACCCTTGCCCTTTCTCACTTCGATTTGTGTTGTCTTGACGATTCACCTTCAGTACGCTGAAGTGGGCTACTTCGTGGCCGAAATACGCGATTCGTATTCACCTTTCTTATCCCTTCCCTTTTTAGTCTTTACCCCATCCTTGACTTGTGGCGTTAGCCAACTAATCTCATTTGTACTTGGTTTAGAAAGGTAAACTGTTTACGGAAATTAGAGTTTTTCATTTATCCAATTACATCCTGGTTATGCCTTTCTAATAGTGAACGAATTAACGTTATGGCATCAGTCGGAAATCTCTCTGGAGTGGCTCTCAATTCTCTTAATAATAATCCTAGGTAACACCTTATCTGCGTGTATTATTGATATATTTGTTGTTTAGTTCTCACGTGTCTGCAAATCCTTCATACATTTTAGGAGTTTGCCATTAAAAACTCTTAAAGGCTCTTCCACCACATAAAGGCTGTAGTAGACGGGAAGGGATAACTTAAAAAAAGGAACACTTTCACAATTAAAGTTGAAATTAATTGCAAGCACATCAATTAAAAATTTCAGCCCAAAAGCTACTTTAAGCGCGTCCTCCGGGTTTTGGATGTATATTAGTTTAGATACAGAGGTTAGATGCGGAACAAGGCGATGGAAAATTAAATGCTGACATAAGGAAAGGAACTGGCCTTTCTATCCCGAATTTCACATGCATTAAGGCCTCGGGATGAGGTCTCCCCCACCAATAAAAAATCAAACCTCAGTTTGATTACAGTGGATGTAAGGATGGGCGTACTGGGACTACTAGAGGGGCAAATTGGCATTTAAATATTAATAATTTGAGGATCACGTATAAGTTCGGACGTGATGAACATTCGGAAAGGAAAATAATATTTTGCCGCAGTATATCAGCGAAAGGGGAAACATGATGATAATAGGGAGGCCGTTGGAGCCAAGGCTACTTCATTATTTACATACGAAGTACAACTGAAGTAGACCTGGGAATAATTTTTTGGAAGAGTCATAGATTTACTGAAGATACCTGCTGTGTATAGAAAGTATCGTTATAATGAGAATAAAAACTACATCAAAGCACATCTTTGCTCCGAACGTATATCTACAACAAATTATGAAGGACAAGTGTAAATCGTCTACCAATAAATAGCGATATTGATAAGGAGTGTCGTGAAAGAAATAAACCATAATCCCTTTTAACTGCAGTAGCCATGTTAAATAGGGCTAAGGTGGAAAGTTAGTGAAACAAATGAAAAGCTAAATGTTAGAGGGGATAGACTGATTGAAATACGTACACATAACAGGCCAAGGAAATTTGTTGAGAATCACCATGGAAGAACATACACATGAGGAATGTTAAGTGAGAGCACAGTATTTTAGCTTCGCTATATGAAGCTGAAAAATAAGTTACAAAACCAAGTCAAAGATAATAAGGGGTGATCCCGAACAAGCAGGGCTTTCAAAGGATGAAAATGAAGCTTTACGACAAAGGAATTAATTGGAGGTACCCGTAAAATGTTGACATATAGGGAAAAAAAGCGGAATTTGAAAGCTGTATAGCAGAACCTATCGATAACAGCCAAAATTATATTTAATGAAGTTAAAAGTTAAATATAAAAATGCAAATAACTAAAAAGGGCAGCATGATGATCACAAATATAATTAATAGGAAAACAAATTATGCTGAAATAGACAAGATGGAAAATTTATTGAAAATAATATCGGATGATATGTACCATTGCAAGAAAAGTAAAAAAAATTGACCTTCAAAGACTCACTTCATATAGCTACATTTTAAACATTATGCTGATTGGAATGTTAAGCTTTTAATGTTTCTGAAAAAAGAAAGATTGAACAGATAGAAGCTTCATCTGAAGAAAATTGATGATCGAAAATAATTATATGAAAGGATTTCTGAGGATGACGATGCTGTGAATGAAGCTGATAACAGCCTTATATATTGGTATTATAATCTGAAGCTATATTGGAGGATTTATGCCATAGTAAGGCCTCAAAGATTTACTGAATCCCATCAGAAACGTTAAATTTAAAACGAACGTTAGAAACAGTGACAACGAACCTATTCCTTACCCATCCATTTTCTCTATTTTAAATTACGTCTTTCAAATTCTCTTTATTTTTTGAAAGTTCCCTCTCTTGCCTCATCTCACTTCTTTTCACCTCCCCCCGCCTCCAACTTCCCTTTTATTCCCCCCCCTACAACGCCCCCAAAGGGGGACGTTTTTGGGGATGGGTTAATCATTGGTTCCTCCAATTTTTTCTTCCCCCCCTTCTTTGACTTAGTGCATATATTGAAAGTTAGTCCGTGCACCTTCTGTGGCAAGTGCCTATTTTCCTTCAGTTCGCTGAGGATGGCCACTCTGTGGCGGAAATATGTGTATCCGACGCACACTCTCTTCTGTCCCTGTTTGTTGCCATCTCTTGACGTTGCTTAATTTGAGCAATATTCTCCCAGTAGTTAGGCCCTTTTTCAATGTGCGAGTGAGTGCTTTCCTGAATTCCTGTGAGTGTGACAGCTCTGTGGCTGTCCCTCGCGCGATTTATTCCCGAAAAGAGCCACGAATAGTGTGTATGTGTTAATAAACCCAGGTATCCTTAACGGAGTTCTTTTAACTCTGTGAAGGATTCCATAGGGTTTAGTGTTAGTTACTGTAGTTGGTCACTGGCGAGGAAGTAACATTCCCGCAAACTACTACAAAAAAGTATTCTGGTTGAGAGTTTGTGGTTCGTCACTGTTGTGGAATTTCTTTTCCCAGAAAACATTACAAAAAAATGAGTTTTCTTTGCAGGACGATCGGTGCTAATTTATTACGGATATTGGAGTTGTGCTTTAATTTGTTATTTTACGAGGCCGTAGAGCTCAATTTTCCTAGATGTCATACCTTAATCAAGTAGGGATATGGCACTTTTCCACAAAATAAAACTTAATGGTGTGACGCGCGTTTCGACTCACAGAGCCAACATGAGGTACAAGACTAGAGTTACATCAGGTTATCAGGTCTTGTACCTGATGATGGCTCAATGAGTCGAAAGACGACTCGTAGAATAGAGTTTTATTTCGTGTAAAAGTTGTGTACAATAACTTTATTATAAGAACCTCTGACTCTATCAACTAATGAACTGTTTATCTTAATAATCCTTAAAATACACTAATTTAAATGATATCAGTACTCATACTGTATTACGCTAAAGCTCGGAAGGCAGAATCAGAAACCCAACCCGGAGGGTGTCTTTCTGCTGACTATGGTTTTGCAGTGCAGATAAGTGGTATACAGATGGATAACGGAGATGTGACAACATATCCTCGGGATCGAATGCTGCGATGTAATATTATCCTAAGACATCTTGTTTGGCAATAGATGAACAAACATTACTATTCCCCATAGGTCTTCGCTTCTATAGGGCGTAGTGAGGGGGTTTCAAATCGTGGATTTTTCAACAGCCAATTTACGTATATATATAATCGTTACGTATATATCTCGTATATAAATGTATCTATTTGGTTTCCTAGAAGTCCAACAGCATCCTAGAAGTTCAATAAAAAAGTCACTAACAAAATCTCGATTATACTTTTCACCAATAGAAAATAAAGTATAAAATTAAGGAATATTTAAGACATTTTTAGTTTCTTACGGAAGAGTGGATTAGTGCAAAAGTAAGTGGTGGATAAATAACGGAATAAAAGGGAAGAGTGGATGGATTTAGAGGTGACAGGGAAACTTTTGGTCTTCTCTTTAACACCCTCACCATTCTCATCACCTGTCCCCTTTGGAATCTCCTTCCTTTTCGCCCGTTTCTCCCTTATCTTTTTCTCTATATTTCCATCTCCTCCCCCTCTCCTCCCATCTGTTACTCTTCTTGTACATCTTAGCTCGCATCTCCAGCTACACCATTTCCTCCCAGTAGATTTAAGACCTTATGGCAAAGTTTCTTCCCAGCCATTTCTCCCTGGCCACATTTTCAACCTACAGTTGCCCGATTCTTCTACTGTTAGTCTCTCTCTCTCCCACGTAAAGCGGTCTTTTTTTCGGCTCCAATTTTCAGCCAGGTAAATACCTCGGCGAATCGAAACGTTTTGGTTAACTCGCTTGAGAGACGAGGCTATCGCATGCGCAAGATTTTTATCACCAGGAGATTTTTGTTCTCCATCCGATAAATGGTTGGGTTTTGCATTAGTAGAAGGAAATGCTGAAAACTAATGGAATTTTCGTGCACTGTATTACGCGTGATCTTGGATGCTAGTAAGATAAATTATATATTTTTTCATTTGTTTTAGTGCAGGTTTTTATCTACATCATTTTGGTGACTACAAGGCTTATTTGTTGAACGTACCACGTCGAAACTCTGCGGCAAAATTCAATAAGAGATTATACATCACATAAGTTATATATGGAACCAGTACCTGAATTAATTTTTATGGAGCGATTTATGTCTCACGTTGAAGTTAGATGTAACGCTATGGGTTATTGTTTACAATTATATCTTATTTAACTTTCTACGATATTAATTTTAGATCAAGATAGCTGATGCTTACTTCCTGTCACTTAATGGAAATACTTCGAAAATAATCTGCAAAATTCCAGGAGCTTAGAAATTCGATAGTTAACTCTCCTACGAATGTGAGACGTCGGTAATGGGAAGAACATAGAGAATAAAAGGTTGAAAATAGCATAGATATTTTAAACGATTTAAACGTTGAGAGAAACAAGAGATAGGACCATAAAACAAATTCAGTTAGTATTAAATCAATTAGTCATTTGAGGCACTTAGAAAGAAAAAACGGATTTGAGGAAGAGGAAAAAATATTTTTGCAAATTATGAGGTAGGATAATGAGCTGAATACAGAAATGAAAAAACCTTGGAGAGGAAGAAGCTCAGAGGAAAACCATTTGGTAACTTCGACACATGTAACGGAGAGTAAGGGTTCACAAACTAAGAAATGAAGACATCCAAGGTAAGCCGAGTAATTTGAGTATCTAATACCAATCAATCTTATTATTGAAGACTCAAGAGGGCGATAAATTTAGGTGAAAAAATGTGTACATAAAACATTGATGCATATTAAATTTTAATATTTTTATAAACGATAATGAGGTATAATTCTCTAAGATACTATATGCTGGTTGAAGCATCGAAAAAGAGTGAATTTATTTTTTTATTTCCCTAAATGTCCCGACTGATTAGTGACATAGCACCTTGAGCATAGAATACTACAAGTAAGTTTCCTGGAAATGAACCATCTATGGCCATCGCATCATGCGGACAATTAATTTTCATGCCATCATACGACCGCCTTGAAAATGGCCTTCTCGGAGTGTCTACTTCTCAGATATTCTCATTCGAGCAAGCATTTTTTACATAATGGCATGTGACGTGTATCTGATTACTTGCTCGGAAGAGGATATTTTCATAAGATATGAGAGAAGTTTCAACTCATTGCGATTTAAAAAATTAATAATTTAAATTAAGATTGGTATAAGGCATGGAAATTACATTTACGCAGGAAAAGGCACAAAAAACGGAAAGGTAGTAAAAATATTTCATATTTTTCATCGCTGCTTCTTTCTAACAACCAATGTTTACTTGCCGACCAATGTTCATTCGTAGATATTGATAATTACCCTACAATCAAGTCGGACCATAAAAAGAGTGGATCTATCGCAAATGTTGTGCTCTAAAGAGAAAAATAACCCTTCGGTTTCCTGGCATAAAGTTTAAACATCCGATTTCTATTTAGGTCACAGTTAATATGCTAATCAAGTGAATTTACGAATCAACTCCTAAGAATTTAAATTAGAGTATTCTATTTTTCTTCCACACGACGTATGCTAAGTTCCGATGGAAGTTTCCAATCCTAACCAATACTTCAAATGATACTCCACTGGATTTCACACGCATTTTAAAGAGTGGCGTTTACTAAAACCTCGAGTGAGGATTAACTGGACGCTCCATCGATGAAAATCCACATTCAGCAATCGAGAGCCAAGTACGCTCTCCGCCACCACTCAACCCGTCCGCATTCCCTCTCTCGCCCGACCGCACCGTGACCCACGCCCGGAGGGTGGGTAGCGTTGATGAGCCCTCTCAGTTAACTGCCTCACGGATATTTTGGTCCCATGTTCTCTCTCATTCCGAGGTTGGGGGATAGAATACGGACGCCGCGGGATAAGTGGTGGTCAAGGGGCGGGTCATTTGCATCGTCATCGTTGAGTGCGAAGTTTCATCGTCCTCTCACGCATTCCTCCCTTCAAGTCTCGACCGCTGAAAGCTTTTTTACTCTCTTTTCTAAAAGAGGGTAAGGTTTTTTTAACGAATTTCGCACACGTATTTTCTTCTCCCGGGAAATTTCCTCGACTATCTGGTAAAATTCTTTTCTTCAACTCTCGCCGTTTCGGAAAGCCTGACCAGAAAAAATATCAACCGCATTCCTTGGAGAGATTTCGTCGACGGAATCTCTCGATTTTATCTTTTGGCCTTAGTTTGGAATGTCTTTCAGCTAATTTCGGGGCTTTCTCGCAATGTTTTTCACAGGCTTAACCTTATATTCCTACCTTTGGTGGTTCCCGCGAGTGATTCGTCGAGACTTTTTTTCGTCGAAAAGGACGTACATATGAATTTTGATGCTTAATGCGGCTTCAAATTCAAGGAGAAACTTTCTGAGAATTTGAAACGAGGTTCTATACTTACATCATGCTTTCTATTTATTAGGTAAACTTCCAAAAATAGTTTTCCTAGTTCAGCATCTAAAATTTAATGCGTTATATCCAATGAGAGACCATTGAATTTCTACCGAAAGCCAACGAACTTTCTCTGTACCAAAATGAAATTTTATCATAATATGAATAATAAAAAAAACGAAAAAATATAGCTCAATATAATTAGAAGAAGCATTGCATTATGTGAGCAAATGGTAAGTTTCTGATAGTAGAAGTGATTAATATCTTTCATTGGGCAAGGTATTCTTTAAATATCCTTTGGTTTGCTTTAACTCCAGAAAAAATAAAACCAATAGGCTATTTAAATACAAAATTCCACAGTATTTTGGCTAAAATAACTTATATAGTGGAATATTGAAAATAATTATATCGGTTTAAGAGTAAAAGATCTTAAATTTTCGTGTTGTGAAAAATTTACAAACACCTATTTGTCACATGATGCGGATTTGTCGGGAAAGATCAGTTTAAGTACGTAATTCTGGCTGCGAATTTCGGAAGCGAACAAGACCGCTTTTAAATCTGAAATAAAACGTATTTATAGAGAACGGAATACCCCTGTACATGTAAAATGCATCATTCTTTCACCTGGGGAAAGCGACAAAAGTTAATGAACAATAATATGCTCCATCCCAGGGATCAGACTCTACACGTAATAGCGTGGGGAGTGATGTTTTCAGCGAAATTGTTGTTCCATTTTCACGAACTCACTCTCCACGTCGTCCACCACTTTGTCACTTTCTATGCTCCGCGGTAGAAGAGGAAAGCTTTCCAATGCACTTTCATCGTTCACCATTCGCACCCTCTTCAACTTTTTCACGAATTTTCTTCCCACTTTTCACTTTTTATCTCTTCCGCAACCCACTCTCGCCTGCCGTAGGCGCACGGAGGAGAGTGTTTGCGAGCTTATTTCCCCTAACGAAAAATATCTCTCGATCCATCTCGCACTTTAGAGGGAGAAGGGGGGCCTTTTCCCCCCTCCCCATACACCGTCACCCGTCTCACTCTCTTCCCAGTCCTCCTCCGACGTTCCCCGCCCGCCTGTCGCCGTTTCCCGAGGCCTTAAGCCACACGCGCGCGTCGGCCTCTCTTGCCTCCTCCTCTTCCACGTTTATCTCACATTTTCCGGGACTCATCCAATTCCTGCCTCTCTCGGCGCCCACGCAAGATTTCCCCCCTTTCACTCTATCTTTGTTTCCTTGCCGGTGAAATGAAAAGGACAGGGCAGTATTAATACAGGGCAATCAACAGGAGGCCATGCGGTTTCAGATGTCCAGGAATTTACAAATGATGTCGTAACAGTCCGTGTCTACTCACCATTGGCGCGAAGGGTATTCCCTTCCCCTTTCCAAGTTTCCCCGTAAAGTAAAATGTTTTTCGCTTTTTAGAACTGTCCGAAGATCTTGATGGAGGAATAGAAATATAAGTTCAAAGACAAGAAAATTCAAAGGTATAGCAGGCCCATCGCCAGTATCCATATATATCTCCGTCTGCATCTACGATTAAAGAGATATCAGTAAGTTAATTGTAAATATCTTCACAAGCTCTAATAAGATTATTAGAATTAATTTCATACCAAAAGGCATCAAATTGCTGCTATACTTAGAAGTGGCTATACCTAATTACCTCCGAGCCATTTGATGCTGATATGAATATTTCTGATGAAACTACTGACGATAGTCTAAGAAGTTTATTTTTTCATTCCCAGGTTAAGATTGATGGAAATAACAAATTTGTTGCAAAAAAGAAAGGAAATAATGGCAATATCAATGAACCTTATCAATGAACAAATTGTCAATGAAAGTTGTGATTTTAAGGAAACACAAAAATTGTTCCGTCTAGTATTTCTCTTCACTTAGAATATACATTTTACCTTAATGTATTCCTCGTGGTTCCTAGGCTTCAATTATCCTTTTGTTAATAAAGAATCTAAAATTGATGCAATGAGGAGATAGGAAACTAAATAGAAGGAAATTGATAAAAGGTGAGAAATGAGAACTTGAGAGTGAGGGGTGAATGTTATGTTGGCCCCCGATGCAGAGATCCACACACAATTCTACCTGCACACACGAGACCTCGCGCTTAAGGCCTATAAATGACGGGGCGCTACTACTTAATAGAGTGAATGAGGAAAGCAGGAAGGATTTATCCCCACGTTTTTGCCACGAGAAGAAATTTCCATAAAATGCATCAGCAGTTTAATATACAGTATAATTTGCGCTGGAAACGACATGTGCATTCGTGACCCATTTGAAGGGCTCCTGAATTTTCAGGAAATTCCTCCAGCGATGAAGGGGCACTGCCATCTAAATATTGTACGATGTGGTGGAATATCACAGTTAATTAGATTAAAAAGTGAAAAACTTACGCGAAACGTTTTCTATTGGAACTCATTGATCCTCATCTCACAATTTGCCTAGCAAATGCTGCAAAGGTATGATCGGAGATAAATACACATAAAAATTACTTCTTCCCACTCCATAGCTGTGAATAAACAAATTGATGAGTGAAAAATAAATGATGATTTTAATTTTAGCCTTTCAATTTATCTTCACATGTTCAACATAAATTTGTGATCCACGAGCTTTCAATGTGTCATTTGACCGAACTGGTTATCGTTGATAAGGCGAAATCGAAAAGTGCGCTAGATTTAAATATCAATAAAAACACTGTGTTAAGCGTTACTTAGTGGAAGTTTTTCATGCTAGGCTTAAATGAGAGAAGACTAACTTTGCTAACTCAACTAGAATTTTTATTTTCACGACCAATGTTTCGTCGGAATCCCCATCATCAGGTGTAACGAAACTATAGTCGCAAAAAATAAATATTCCGGTGAAATATGCCAAGTTAGTCTTCCTTAATTTACGCCTACTTATACACTGATATTTTGATAATCACTTCTTGAATTGAAATAATAAGAAAAATCAATAGACCATTTATGTTAAATCGAGCTGATCTTAATGCTCTCAAGCTTCAGGAGGGTCAGGAAATCCGCGAAGAATGCAAATAAAAGTTGCTTCAACTGCATGTATTGCAAATAGAAATGATAAATCTAATGCAAAGTAATACATTACGTAGCAAAATAAGCATAATTTTACAATCCGAGTAAAAATTCAAATAATGAGTACGAAAATAATTATAGGAGTTTGGCAAGGATGCAGTCTTTCACCAACGATATTCAGTATATTTGAAGGTCAATCAAAAATTGGAACAGAATAGAATTAATAAAAGAATAAAAAGGGGAAGAATTGAAAGCATTATGATTCGGAGATGAAATTACATAAGTAGAAAGAATAGAAGTCTTTGAAACCCATGCAACGGGTGGATTTTGAATATCAAATGAATAAAAAAATGAGAAACGAGGAAGTTACTGAAGGGTAGAGGAGGAAAAGGCAATATGTAGCTCGATAAGGGAGAGAAGGAAGAGATAGATGAAATGATCACGCTTCGAGGCTAAATGGATTTGATACTAACATAATAATTATGTCAAGAGCAAATTTAGGCCAAGTAAAGGACAATGCTAGAAACATGAGCTATGAGGGCAAAAGAAAGTTAAGTGTACAAAAGGAATAACGGAGAAGAGGTGCACACCGATATTCATATTGACGCAGTAATGATGCTGATGATTACATTTTACGATTCTGAATATTCTCTTACCGGGGGGATCGCATTATGCGAGTACATGAGAGGCGTTTCAAACTTCACATCAGGTACAATAATTTAGTATTTAACGCTTTTTTTCAAGTCGAACGAGAAAACAAACCTAAATAATAAAACACTCTCACGACTAAATTTTCAAGCTGCATTGTCAATTTACATGCACTATTTTAGATTTGTTATTGATAAGTCTTGAGCGCATTTTATGCGCATGATTTTTATCTGGATTCAAATCCTATAGGTATGATACTTTAAGCGAGTTCTTTGAAAGTACATTTTTTTATTTATAAATTACGTGGAAAATTTTTCTCGAGTTCCATTCGGAGAGTGGATGAACGCTAAAACCTTTGAAGCAACAAGCTGATTCCGTCCGTGCCTTATAAAGTATGGTTCCTCGCTGGAGTAACTCATTTTAATTCAGAATATATTCTCCAAATTTATTCTTCCGACGGGCGAATCCATTAAGTCTTTTAAGATCCTTATTTCCCACATTCTTCCTCCAATATCATTTTAAAGAAAAAATGAAGTTCAAGCACGCTCCCTACCTCCATTCCCTTCCAAACATTCCTGACGCTTATTAAACACATAAATTTAAGTCCCTGCCCGGCCTAGGCTTCCAGCTCTTTCCATTCCAATTTCTTCCCCTCTGTATCCCCGCTACGCCACCAAGTCCATTTGCCCCAGATTCTTATGATATCGCACCAAAGGTATGGAGATATCTCTTCTTGCACTGATCTAGGGTTTTTAAGTAATATTTAACGTCACCGGATCGAACTGAATCTTTAATATAGGCTCAACACTAAGCTCTCCTTATCTTAAACAAGGTCGAGTTGTGGTGTGTCTAATACCTGTGTCTTGTAGACCTTGTTCCGTTTCGTTCCACTGGCGAAAAAATGTCGGTAATGTATTCCGATGAGTGGTTGTTTTCACCCGAAAAGTATTTGAGATCATATTCCTTGCCAATTATTTAGATCTAATCCACAGTTCAAAGTAATAGAATCGAGACATTTATTTTCGCGTCTAAACCTGAAAGTTATTACCGAAATATTATCCCGGTTTTACCGATCTTTGGTTGATATGCTGTAAAATAATAATTCATCGCAACTCATCAAAGTTATTGCTTACTAATAATGGCAGGGATGGATCAAAAGAAGGCGGGGAAAGGATACCCCACCTATTGGGAAATATTTTCGGCTTTAATAAAATTCAAAATGAATATTTCTTATTATCCGACAAGACCTATGAACAATTTTTGCTTCTTAACCACGAAAATATCTACTGCAGGGTGTGTTGCGGCCTGTAAATTAGCGAGAGTACTCGTATTTTACAGGTTAACGCAATTCTTAATTTCCTATGTTTCCGATGATATATTATTTTATAGATTATAATATTAAATTATTATTATAATTAATATAGATTCACCACTGCACACGAGTCATCTATATTTAAGGATTTGTCTTGATTGGCACATTCGTAGTCATTATTACAACACATCGCTATTAATTAATATTTGATTTTAAACAATATACCGCTCAAAGAGGAAAATTTCAGTAACATGGCAAGGGTTGTAGTAGGGTGAAACAAAATTATTACCTTTCATGCTCAAATTATCCTATTCGTTAGACTTATATAAAAAACTACTGTAATCAACCCGAAGATAGATTTGGTAGGTGCTGGGGTGAGTTCACCCAATAAAAAGCCCGACGTGAAATACAAACATCAGGGTAGGGAGGGTATATCCATTCCCTGTGCCACCTATGGCTTTCCAGGAAGTTCTGGTGCTTGAGAAATGACATGGAAGAAGTAGAGGGTGCTCAGAAGTCTCAAAAGGAATCGAACTCATGCTCTCGAGTTAGTGGCCCGTTGTTCCACCAACTAAACTTCCACATCTCCAACATTCATATGGATAACTAAAAAAACTGCCTGTTTATAATAGGATCCAGGAGAACAAAATTATAATTCTTTTACATTTTGATACCTTTTTGTGAACATCACTTTTACTACGGTGATTAAGTACTGTTTCATAAGGTTTGATTAACTCAAGGAATATGATACATTTATAATATAACAAATTATTGTTAATGCGAGGTTATATTATAAACTTTTAAATATTTGTTCGGAAATAAATTTGGAATGGAATATGCCAATTTTTTTAAAGCTAGCAACTGAAATCACTGCACCTGAGTTGATGGTACATACATACATTTACCTTACCCCCAAGAAGAACAGTAGGGCGTTTGGAATTACGCGTCAGGTTACCGCTTTGGGCTCTCCTTACCTAAAATAGATAATAAATTGCCATAAATTATAGTTCCCAGAGATATAAATTTAACTATAATCAAAACGAGCTTTTACATTTTAATAAATTTATGTCTACGATCGCTGGCAATGACACTATAATGGTGAATTGATCGGAATATAAATCAAAATCATGATACAAGGGAGTACTGGGGCTCATTGAGTACGTACATTATGATCAAATTAAATACTTTCCACAGATATCTCTGAAGACGATTAAGGTTCTAGAGTCATTTATTCTAAGAAATATTGTCCATGCTCCTTAAATTGCTATACTTACATTTAAAATTGTTTGAAGCACAAATTGTAAGGATTTGAATTTTAAGTGAATATTGGGCATTAAAATTCTTGGATCAGTTCATTCTAAGAGGTCTTTCAGTTTTATACTCTTCAATAAGAATTTTAGATATTTTGACGAGAATTTTTCATGTAATTTTCGAAAACTGTAAACAAACATTTTGTTTACAACATTGTAACATACGTTTAAATCGTTTCTCAGTACATCCAAATATGTTTACAGCTGCCGATAATCTTCAAGATATTTTTGAATCCCTTCAAAGTATTCTCCCGATTATAGGTTGGTTTTGGACGGTCAATTACAACCTACCTTTTACGTACCACACAAACTTCCCCTCGTACACACTATATAATTTCCTTCTTGAGGTCTTGTTATATTTATAATATTTCATGTTCTTTTCAGAGCATTTCTCTTCCTCCTTCTACCCGCTTACCATTCCGCTTATTCTCTCATTTATCAAGATCTATTTGAATCTCATGTTGAATTTCAATACTTTTCAGTATTCCCTTGACCCACTTTTCTGCCTTGGGGAGTACCTGAGTACTCAAGAGTTTCATATTGTTACGGCCTTTCCTCAAAGAAATTTTTCTACTCACTATATTGTCGCGATCTATTTTTACCGTTAACTCCCCCCTCTCTCTATCCCTCTTACTTATAACTTTTACGGCTCGTCACTCCTGTCCTTGACGCGCACTGCCTCTCCCACGCCATTTTTCTTCGGTTGAAAAAACAGGCTCCGAAAGAAATCACTTCTCGTAAATGTTGACGATGATGTGAAGGAACCACTGCGTGAAAATATGACGGCGTAAATAAACCACAGTTGGTCATAAAAAAGATATTTCGGCCGACGAATTCCTCCAACGCCCTCCTAACGCTTAGGGAGATATTTGCATCCGAAAACTCGGTGATGCAATAGAAATGCCATGTTGAACGGCATCGTAAACACAAGTGTAGTCTTAGAACAAAACCTACTTACATTCGTAATATGTATAAGTCATGACTAGATCGATTTGCGAGTTGAGGTGGAATTCCACTAAAGGTATTCATCAAATAATTTCCGCCCAAGGCTGAGGTGTATTTCGCTTTAATCTCCGTTAATAATTTTTGTGTTTCACCAAAATGTTTTCTTTGATCTATTGAGTTTTTAATTGTTTGGAATATTGTCAAACGTATTTTTTTCGCCGTCTAGAAATATTATCAATATCGCAGCCTTTGTAAAATGAGAAAGACTTGAGTGCGAAAGAATGGGCACCTAAATGTAACGGCACTTTTTCTCGCAAAACAAACGATCACACGCATATAGGTAATTAAATTTTACCAATAGCCCTTTCTTTCACTAAAATAAATTGACACCTAGTTTTCGTATCGAAAAAGACAAAATGAATTAATTTATAATTTTAACGTAAGATAATAATTAATTAAGTGACCATCGTCTACTTTTCTCCAAAACGTAAATCATTTAAAACGTATTATTCAAAAGATATATTTGATGAAACTTATTGTCATACCATATTATTAAACATAATTTGTAGATGTTGTGGTCATAAGTCTACATATTTATAGTTAACAAAAGATAATATTCCTCCTCAACTGAATTATTGTTTTATATTTCAAATTTGACACAGTTCATTTATGTTATTTAACACAACTATATTCAAGTCGTGGTTACCATATTTATTCAGAACCTGTTAAAAATTGAAAAATGAAATTTCAATACACCTTAGTTTGTCACGCATATTAATTTACGAATAGGGAAAGGAACTGGTCCCCTTTAAAGCTTTAGTTTGCCAATCAGCCAAATGTTTGTGATCTTTCTCAGCACATTAGACGGTCAGTGTGATATGTATTAAATGAGAATAAATGTAAATATAAAAAAGGTCATGCGGTTCTCGAGAAGGAGGATAGTAAATTTAAATAGGGAGTCATAAAATAGAGCAGGCAGAACGTTTGAACTATCACAGAGAGATTTTGGATCAAAATGGTCAAAGTAGTTGAGGCATACGAAGGAAAATGCGTTAGGCAAAGGAACACCAGGAGGGGGGATTTGATGATAGGGACCCTGAATAAAGTTGTTGAGAAAAGGCTCGTTTAAACTTTGAAATGGAGAATGGTTTTATACGAAGCGGAAACATGGCCATTAAAGTAGGATGATAGGAGTAATTTAGAGGCCTTTGAAATGCAGGTGTGGAGGGGGATGGAAAAGGTGAAATGGATATAGGGGAAAACAACGGGGTAATTCTAGGCGTGGTTGGAGAGGATAGGGTGCGAGTTGGAGAAAATCCGTAGGAGGCAGGAAAGAAGAATTGAGAGTGTTTTGATTGGTAATTGGTTGTTAAAAACTGTAATAGAGGTGAGAACGTTAGCCAAGCCACAAAGATGTAGGAATAGAATAAATATGTCGGACGGAATGAAAGGAGAAGGGATGTTTGAAGAATTGAAGGGTTTAATGAAATGTCAGATGTCAGATTCTGTTTTTTTATGTCGAGGTAAAGAAATTAATTTTTTCGATTTGTATAGCGAGTGTCCGTCAAAACCCTACCTTAGCTCACTAGTATTAATAGTTTATATTTTGTCTTTGACCATATTTCAATTATCACATTTAAAAATTATCTTTCAATTGAGAAAAAATGACTTATCTGATTTTTCATGAAATCATTGACATGACTCAAAATTAATTTTTTAATTTACCTCTCATGCCAGTTTAAAAAATTTAATGTGTGGACGTCAATAAGGTATCAGCATACTGCAATATGCCATGGTATATTAAATGATCTGCTTGCTGTTACATGAAGATGCACCTACGGTAGCAACATATGGAAACTGGCAGAATACTGAGAACAATGCCGACCTTTATAGGTATTTGAATAGACAATGCTATGCAATTATAACCTCTATTATTCAAAATCGGAGAATTAGAAAAGTTTATGGAAGTTGCCAGCAAAATAATAGATGCTTATTGACTTCTTTTATCAAGAGTAAATTAATTCAACAAGCAGTTCATCCTATAAGAATACAATATAAAAATAGCTTTGCACGACAGGATGAATTAGTAGATGTGCTACGCAATATACGAACATAGAAGGAAACTAGCATTGGAGAGTGAATGGGAAGGACCAAGGGAACCAAAGGCAATGTACGTCCAACATGGACCGTAGTAGCACAGAAAAAACAAGTTAGGTGAACCCCGTTCTGTAAAACAGTTTAATATTACAAGATGAAAGGGAAATCTAACTATAAAATACAACGAATGATTGGTTAAAAATGGTCCAGGAAATCATATTAATGATTAGAAAGAATAATTTAGGGACACATGTACGCTCTGAATGAGGTACTTAATACCCGCATATCCTTGATTGAAACCGACAAGGATAAATCTGCTCTTGATTGTGGGCGTGGGTAAGGCATGGCTTATATCCTACAAATTCATATCGACGATTTAAATGCAAGTCCATCCATTCGACAGGCTAAATCTCCACAATGGAGAGAAAATTACTATTAAAGTCCGAAAGAACCCATATCCGAGGCCTGTGATGTCGGATAAATGATTAAAGCAATTGAAATGTCGCTTAGTGACATTAAAAATTGAATTATCATATAAAATTTAAAAAAGAGGAATAATAAGAGCGGAAAGGGTTGTATCATTGGAAATACTTTGAGGCAAAGCAGTTCACTGTGGAAAACAGTAGAAGGGCGACCAAGAAGCGAGTGATCAAAGATAAAAGAACAGAGTTAAATGCCAGGGTGGAAGATCTCTAGTGAGGTACGGGAAACAATAAATCGGAGACGTAAAAGTGAATAAATCAAAAGTCTTGGATAGGTTACCAGATTGGGGTTGAGTCGGTTTGTATGCGGAGCCAATTACAGGATGTCTACAGATAGTAACAAATCTAGCGAGAGGAAATAAGGGACCAGTTTCCACGAAAGTCATAATATTCAAAGTTACCAGCGACTGCCCTCACTCCATTTGCATCTAACGTCTTCGAGCCCTCCTGTGTCCTCCTGATTTTTCCATCTCCTTGCCTGTATACGTTTTTTCAACCATCTCCCGCCTGTATTCACGTCTCCTTCTTCACCAAAAAAACAAACATTAGAGACGACATCTCACCCTTCATCTCCTCCCTCCCTATTCTCTCGTTTCTCTTTCTCTCTCTCTCGCTCCCATCAAACTCCCACACGTCCATTCCATCTATCTCACGACAGCCCACGCATCACAAAACTTTTGCCACGCACACACTATCCAAATTCTTTCCCCATACATCCTCTCCATCAGCGCACCTCATCCCACTCCTCTCCCTCCTTGTTCTTTTAGTCAAAGGTAGACTCCTGAGCGAGTGCGCCTTCCCACCATGCTAGTCTTCCTGCCCGTTGAACAAGTCGAGAGCTGGGCAGAAAACAGGTAAGGAGGGCTCCCTCACCCAACCTCCGTCGTCTCTTAACCACACATTACCTCCGGGCCAATCTCCCACGCGTTTGAAACTTGCACACCTTCCGCTAATTCCCGTGAAAAACTTGACGCTATTAATCATGAGGGCATTTGTTACGGACTGAAAAATGCTGGCGGCACGACTTAGAAGCGTTTGGCAAAAAAATTATGATGCCGATGGAATTTATACGAATCCGTAGAGAAAGATTTTAATGTCTTCCGCAAAATAAATTTCAAACTAACGTCAAATTTAAAAGAAGAATGACTAGAGGAGATGAATAACCATATGTAATATTCCCAAACATGGAAACTGAAAGTTCTAAGAGATTTAGGAACAACAATAGAAATACAACTGTAGGTTTGTAGCATATTATTGGGAAGAGATTGTACTAAATTTTATTGGTAATGTCAATAAGCGACGCTGAGACAATAAGGACAATGAGAACGCTTAATTTCTAACTATAACGCTGAGGTAAAAATATATATGAATATTTCTAATAAAAGATACTAAAATCTCAATGCATTTTACCACTATTAATACACAACTATAATGAAACTCGAAAACTATTTAAGGGATTGGATCAAAATGTGAAAATGGCATACATTATTTTTTAAAGTCATGTTTAAAAATACTATTGCAAAAAATAAAATCTAAGGTGGGAATCCTACCATTTTTATATTAGAGTCTTGCTTCTTGTCCACATAATTACGCACCCTAAATTTTTACATCTAATCCTTAAGTTTCTAAATTTGTTGTTGGTCCAACTTTTTGCCAATTTTGATTGATTCAGTAAAAGCTTGATATATATAAAAATGACTAAAATAGCGTGGTTAAATACCATTTATATTTCCTCATGTATACATCTACCAAGACTAATAAGTAAAAGTAAAGAAACGTAAAATAGAAGTAAGGAAAATTACATCTATTTGGAGATTCTGATTGCTACTTATGTATCAGTTGGTCCAATTATATATTTGTCTTAGAGTCGCTTCTTTAAAAGATTTCATTGTCACTCTGCATTGAATTTCCAACAATAAATTAATGTATTTTTAGCAATATTTGGTGAATCTCCAAATGTTCTAGAAGTGGCGTGCATGAAAAGGAAGAGAAATAGAAGTATGCAGCGCAACAATTTTAAAGCGTAAAAATCATTTGCCTTGACCGGGATCCCTCCGTTCCAAGTTACTGACGCGGCTTCTCCCGCAGGTCCTTTTGAATTTGAACTCATACATATCATACAAGCCTCGTACTAAAGGCCTCCACTGGTACATTTTCATTAGTTTATTGGGTGAAGAACTAAGTACTAACATAACATGCAATTTTGAAAAATTAATTATTGCATTAGATGCTCAGGAAACTATCACTCCGAAATTATTTTTTTAATATTTAAGAACTTGATGTGGAGATAATTCCATCGACATTAAATTCACAACTGCATAATTATTTAGCTGTAAATTCGGAGTACTTAAGTAAAGGAAAAATTTCAGAAGTATAGGGAGATCAAGTAAAAAATTGGTGGCATCAAATTCAAAGATGTCTGTTTAGGAGAATTTATAATTTAATTAATTTCTATAATGAAATGTTATGAAAAGCATCATACCACCAAAATAATAAATATTGAATACCAGCAATTTTAAATACAGCTTTGAATTGAAGGGGCTTTAAGCTATTGGGAAGGCCACTATATTTGACATGTGGTGGCAAGGGTAGGGTGCAAAGGCGAAAACATACAGGTATAAAGGAAACTGATATAGATAGATAATTCCAGACATAAAGTCTTCCATAGTGGCACATCAAAGAGCAACTCTCGCTTCAAACAGTGGCCTAATATTTGAAAGCGAAGGAAGAGGAACTCAGGGGTTAGATAAGAGGAAACATATTAATTCAAAGAAATTCAATTTCAGTGTGTTTTCTAAAATACGTATAATGAGGGGGACTGTACGAAAAATCTGACACAGAATCTGGACTCACAACGTCGTGCTTTTCTATTCAAGCGATTTACCAAAGGCTTAAATGAATCAACCTCAGTATCTAAATCATGGCAACCTGGAATAAAACAAGGCTGGTCATTAAACTTCCGAGAAAAAACCAATAAATCGTCGGAGGAAGATTAAGATGCAGCCTTTAACTAATTGGTTAAATGATGAACACCTTCGTGAGATTTTTTGAGAAGTTGTCTCTAAACTTTCCATCCGCATACGACTCGATAATTGTTATTTTCTCTACCCGCTAGAAAAATATGAACCCCTAACTTCCATACATTTAATTCTCACCTTTTTATTTTCTTGAAAATATCAAAGATGATAAGTAATGGGGAGGATTTAGCTAATTACCATTGATTAAATAGCAAATTTTTTTGAATTAGGCAAATATTGGCTCATATAAGCTGTATTTCTTCAAAATTTATGGATAGATAATTATGAGACAAGTTGATAAAAATATATAAACATTACGTGCCCACCAAAAAGGGGTGAATTCAACCATCCTTTTTCCTCGATGACTCGATGATCTTGAGCAAGTATGCCACCGAAAGAAGTTGTGTCCTAAAATTGACGATTTAATTCCAGTAGATATCTCCTTTTTACCGGAAACATTGCTGTGAAAACATTATTTTTTCGAGGTATTTTAGAAATCAGCTTTCAATGAAAACAGAAGAAATGCGCATGCAGTTATGTATCCAAATGATGATTTCCATTGGTGAGGGAAGAGTTCACCCGGAGCTCTTCCTTAAGTTAAGTAAACATCACGCATTCACGGTAGTAGAAGCCAGTTAAATTTCCCTCTCCCACCGGTTGGACTACTGACCGGCCCTCCGATCAGTAGGCCAAAGCTAATCTTACCCGCTCGACAACGACGCCTCTATTAATATAGATTACTATATAATATTAATATGAGCATATTTTGAACATGCCTAATTTAAGTGATAGAATTATGTTGAAGTATTTTAATATGAGGGTGTGGAAATGAGTGTTGGAAAAGATGAAATTTACTTAAGTCCAATGAAAGGAAAACAAACGTGGAAGTGGTAGGCATGGTGGGGAAGGAATTTTTGGGAGTAATCCAAAGGAGGCAAGAAAGGTGGATGAAGAGTCTTTTGATTAGCAATGGGGTGTTAAATACTATGATAGGGGGGAGAGCTTTAGGAAAGCGAGAAAAGGGTAGGAAAAGAACAGGAATGTTGGACGTTCTAAAATTAGAGAGAGAAAGTATGCGGCATTGAAGAGGGGCTTATTACAATGTTGGATGTCTGGCTGTGTTTCGTTAGACGAGGCAATGGAATGTTTCAGTGTACTGTTGGGTAGATAGTACAACGCCATCCGAAGACAACCTTAACTGGTAGAATAATAATAATAATAATAACAATAATAATAATAATAATAATAATAATAATAATAATAATAATAATAATAATAATAATAATAATAATAATAATAATAATAATAATAATAATAATAATAATAATAATAATAATAATAATAATAATAATAATAATAACAATAATAATAATAATTTCTATTTATAATCATCAGTATAATAGCAGAATGCAATAATTCTCTAGTTATTCTTTACTAACATACTCCGAAAGCTCAAATTTCCTCATTATTTATTAATGCAAAAAAATTAATCTTTTACAAACTTCAGTCTTTTGCTGATGCATTTAATCTATTCTCTTCGTACATATCTGCTCTTGAAGATTTTTCATTATCGCCGAAAGGGAGATACGCAAATGTTTCTGGCGGCCCTTGCCACAAAGAAACTCTCATTTCCCAGCTGATTACGATATGGAACACTCCTAAACGGAAACTTAATGACGACGTCGAGTCTGTCATTCTCTCCCTCCTTCCAGCATCCTCATCTACGCCCGAGAATAGGCAAGGAGAAGGTATCATCGGAAGAGAAAGGGAGCCGGGAGGGTTCGAACCCTAGGGATCACTAGACAGGACCCTCCCAGCCTACTTTGGGCACTTGCTCAAAATTGTTGTCCGCGAAGCGTAGGGCTGCAAGACGTCTCGCCTCTTAAGTCTCCCTGCCCAAGGGACTTTTAAGTAATTGCTCGGCCTCGTCGAGGGGTGGTTCGTGGGGAGGGGTTTGGTGTCTGTGCCAGGCGTTCCTTCTCCCGCTTCCTCCACCCCACCCTTCTCTTAGGGCTCCGCACCGATCGGGTCATGGTGGCATCTTGTCCTGTCCGACACAGCCTCTAACTCCCTTGTTTACGCTTGTTTTCCTTCCTCTTTCGCCTCATTCGTGTCTCCAACTCGAGCCCACCTCCTTCCAGTAGACCCCTTCTGAGCTGCACTCAAAAGACTAGTCACGGACTTCATAATAAATAATTGAATTTAATTGCCATTTTTTAATAGCACCGTTAACTATTTTATATGTAATCACTTGCATACTTCTTACTATTTTGCAAGTAGAATGAAACAGACGAAGGCAGTAATTTTCTTTGAGGTGAAGACTATTTTTATTATCATTCTGTCATCACCAAATTAGTTTTTCTGTCACCATAGGCATTTTTAATGAAATGTTACGAATTAGCAATTTTTATCATCTATACTTAATTGACTTAATATCACTGATTCAAATCACTTACTTACTATAATAAATCACAGTTTCATCAAAATGGTTTTTACAATGTCAATGATTTCTATGGTTTAGTCATTTCGAGTTTGTTTCCTATGCTCATGATAATATATAGGAGATTGATCACATTATTGCATTTGAATAATTATGTAATATCTAATTATAATACAATTATTAACAATACATTATTCTCTCCGTGTTTATCTAAATATTTCAACGTGTCTCCCTTAATTGTCAGAATTCACGTATTTATTACTTTTTATATTTCAACCATCATTACAAAGTTGGGTTTTCATTCTATTGTATCTCTTTTTATTTCCATTAATAATAATATTCAGCAATTTCTGTAATTTCCTAAGCACTATTAAACCGTCCTTAAAATGTTCATATGGAATCAATTATTGAATTGTGCAGCAAGATCTTAATTTTAAGTGAAACAATTGGAAAAAATCCCTTGCAAATTCCTCTTTCACTAATTTTTCTGTTAACACCCATTTTAAACGATGAAATGCGATTGTTGCTGCATTAAAGTTCGTATATAAAAATCAAATGTCTTTGCCTCTTCAATCATAGTCTCCTTAAGACTATTATGGTTTGAACAATTTGAGTAACTTCAGGCGTGATGTGGTGGAAATCTTGAAATAAAATTTTATCAAGTGGAATACGATCAGATTTAAAGGGAATATCAACAACAGATGTACCAATTTAACAAAAAAAACAGAACTCAAATCGGAACGATGGGAGCGCCACACGGTGGTTATTCCGGGAACTTTTTGATCAAGGTAGTATCCAAACTACATATGATACTTGATTTAAATGCTGGTTTTGTTGAGAACCATCCTTTCAATGACAATTATTTCATACAATATTCCTCTTACAAAAATGATAATTATTTATGGGTCTTACATCTTACACTTGCAAGATAAAGATCACTTTCAGGCGCAGGCGTATTCAGGAGCAAGGAATAAGTGACCCGGAATTGAGGCTTAAATGAAATTCAAATTATAAGCTCTTGTGATACAAGATTAAGGAATTAACTAATGAAATAGAGCTTGAAAATATTTTTGAAAATCGACACCCAATAAAACGAAGAGTTATTTTAAGTGTGGTGAGAGCCTTATATCATTTCATCGTGTAGAAAGTGTTTACAATTAACATATATATGGTATGAAAATATTATATTCAGCGTTGAGTATACTATATGTGCTTGTACAAATATTCAGATGTATTTACGGAAATAGGTCCGTAGTTGCTAATATTTTATGAAAAATTTTTATGGACAATAATTTGCCTATACATGTTGATTGATATGAACATATAACGTGAAATACACATGTGCAATCTACTGTATATATTAAAAAAACATTAGTTTTTAGGATTTAACTTAATGCATGCTCAGAGATTCAAATAAAAATTTATAATATGACCTATGAATTTCTTCTCAGGCATTATAAGGAAATATAACACGCAATATGCTCTACAAACAATTTTTGTGTGATGGCGTCGCAATGACTTAGTGAGTGGTAATTAGCTAGTAATCATTTGATACCTGAATGAATATATTTAAAGATTTCTGACGAAAAGGCAGAAAGAAATGCCAACGGCAGTTTGGAACCTGGTTGATGGCAACCCCCGTATCAGGGATACTTTTAGTCAGAGGCAATTCGTCCAAAATTCAAATCTTTTTTGTCTATTCCCCGCAAAGCCTCCCACCGCCTACTACCTTGCTCCGAGGCTAACAACTCCACTAACACTGAGTGGAGCGAGAACTTTACCATCTTTTTTTCTTCTTGTTCAGCATCCCTCTCATCCCCTCTCCACTTCACTCCACTTTGGGTTTTTGTTAGCTTATAATACGCCAATGTACAGGAACATGCTAAAGGAAATAACAAATCTCTATTTGGCATTATGATGCCACTCGACGGATATAGTATTAATTCAAACACACAGAGCCTTACCGTTTAGAACGCCTAGAATATTTAGGTGTATCCTTTGATATGCTTTCCCAACTCTTCCAATAGCAAAGTGTGTCTTTAGCATGTTAATTTCCATACCCACAATTCCTCTGGGATTAAGTATCCTTGGCTTCACAAATCGCTTTCATCCCCATCCGATTAGTAATGAGACACATCTAATTCCTAGAGTATAAAATTCTATGCAAACTTAAAAACGAATAAGGGTGATGATAAAATGTCACCCTTCTTGAAACCAATCGAATAAATGCTCACATGAAAACTTTTGCAGCAACCCCCTCCATCAAATGGCATCACAAATGTTTCAAAAGGTATGTCTAATAATTTTGCATGAAACTTTTTTTAAATATGGAAATTGCTTTTAAAAATGGGGCTAATCACAACAAAAATGTATTCTTCATACTTTTATTTCATAGTGACGGTGATTATTTACTTGATTTGAATAGCTGCCTCGGAGCAGAGTATGTTATCGATAATTAAATAGTAATGTTAGGGCTTGAGTTCATTTTAACGATGTATCTTAAAACTCGGAATCATATCAATGTTAAATAGCTGATGATAATACCATACTCTAAATTAGTAAATTACAGTTTAATTTTTTCGTAACCAGAGCAAAAATGAATTAAAATAAAGAAAAGATAATAAACTATAATGAAAATGAACCATCTATAGCAAAGAGGGATAAAACTTCTCCATTCCGAGCAACTTGGCAGTAAGGTTCCTTCCCCGTCAATGCAAAGGACTTCAATATGGGGCGTGACTGCCATTTCCCATCATTGGCGCGGTGGAGTCAAATATACTTACAGAACAAATATGATCACAGCTGCCGAACCAAAAAAAGGGATCTACAAATCCTTTGTAACAGTGACGTTTACCCTTCCTTTGTCAACAGGTTACGAAGTATTTTTGCTGACATTTATTTCCACCGTTGGTTGAAACTACTGCTCCGTCAACATGCCAAGAATTTGTTCAATATACTACGTGAGTCTGTTTTTTGGGCAAATCTGATGATTTCCTTTTCCGTTGACGTCTCCTTTTTCCAATCCCGGATGTTCGATGGACTCGGCGTTCCTTTCTCCCGGTTCTGTCGCTCACTCTGACCGCCAGACTCCCCTTCATCCCACTCGCTCCCCCCTCCATGCAGTAGACTTCCCCCCTTCCCCCAAACCTCCCACCCACGCACGCGCGCTCCTGCCCCTACTCATTTCTGCCTCTCGCCTACTTCTCCCAGACTTCTCCCTGCAGTAGTATCACCGTCCGCCTGATGGTTTTGGTCCTTTCCCTTCTGTCTCTGCATTAGTCCCACCCTTTCACAGAATTCTCTAAATCCATCACACGTCCGTATGAAATGGGTCTACTCTGCAAGCCCCCGGCAGAAGGAAGCCGAAGAGCCATAAGGGATAAAAGGGTTACGAAAACGGACAGGAAATCGGTCAAAAGAAAACAGCATCATGTAAGAGGTTGCACCAAACTTAGGAAAAATGTCGGGGTTCATCGGTCAAAATCTGCATCTTCGAGAACGTTTCTAATTAAAACAGAGTCTCATAAGGGTGGTTATAAGGGCAAGAGGACAAGAAATGACGTCCTTTTCAGAATTGCGAATATGAAGGCAAAGGAATCTTTAGCTTCTTCTTTTTTATACTGTGATGCGGTAGAAAAACAATTCGGTATTAGCCTGCAATTAATGAAAGGCGCGAAGAAATTCAAAGCGTACTGCTCGGTGCGTAATTGGAGAGATTTCCACAGGTCATCGCAAAAGAAGATGTCAAAATACCACTGAAAAATCTCTCATCAACAGGATTCGAATCTGCTTAGTTAGCCAGCTAGGAAAGCCAACGCGTTGAATTTTGGAGGATTGCTCATTTAAAATAAATTTAGGGCTAAGAACACGGGCGCGATACATCTAAAATCTTGCATGATAAATAATGATCTAAAATTTAAGACAATACTTTTTGTTGCTTTGTAAACATTTCAAATAATGCTGCATTTTCTGAAGAACTTCAAACATCTTAATTCATAAGACTACGTGTTACATAACAATGTCTAGTTTGCCAAGATTCAATGAAAAAAATCGTAATGTATCCATTCTATTTTCTCATTAAATATCCAGAACATACGTATTGACCATAGAACATTGAGCATTTTTTGTAGAGAATTTCATATGAAAGTGTTCACTAGTGTGATCAAGTAAAAAAATCCAATGAGAATATGCATTACTTTACATTGCCCTGAAAAACTCCGCACTGGTGTGATGCAGGTGACATTATATCATCAGAAATTATGGAAAATTGCTCATTGTTCATATTTAGGACGTAAATATTAATGTTATTTTTTAGTATTTTAAATGATTGTTTACATTGCTTTCTACCACAATTATCCTAATTTGTGTATTGGAATAAAAGGTCCCTTACTAACGCGATTCCCAAAAAGTGGTCGTCCTAGTAATTTAATATCAGGTTAGAATAATTCCAATATATTAGTAATAGCATTTTTCAAATAGATTAGTCGTTAACATTACTTCCTAAGAAGTGATAAGCATAGTGGTGAGGATTTAGAAGGAGAGTGAAGTGATAGTTAAACTTGACACCCACTCCTACGTAATTACGTACTTTAAATCATTTTATAAGCATAATTTACTTCACGTGATGTTCATTAAGGTGTATTATCGGGCTTTTCTTTGATGGCGGCCATGTTAAGGTTTTCCTATGTGACTTTCCTTTTTAACTTTTCCCTGTTTTCATCAGAGACCATCGTGTCACAAATTGTGTCCGATAAGGTCATCTATCCTACATTTAAGATCCTATGTTCTTTTCGGAGCTTTTATTAGAATTAACTATTCTTCCTCTCTTATGAATACTTCTTACTCAATTATTTGGCCTATCCATCAAATATATTTTTATTTAACTCTACTCTGAAAACATTGCATTGCATCTTCATTTTATTTAACCTGAACCTCATTTTCAATGCTTCTAATCTTCCCTTTTCTGTTAATGATAGTTTTCATACTCCTTGAAAAATCACTACAGAGAAACATGCCCCATATACACAAGTTTTAATGGAGTTAACTTACTGCCAGACTCGTATTATCAGCTGTCACCAGACTTTACCAATCGCTTCATGAACATAGCCGACCCAAAATGAAATGGGATGGATTGATGGGACAACAGTAATTTTGTTTTGAAAATGGATCATAGGCTCTTTACCGAAGAATTCCTTCTTAAATCCACTTAAGGACTTGCCTGTAAACGTTCATGTCTCTTGCTTCGGAACTGCAGCCAAGAGGTGTCACAACCCATGTCATCAGCGAAACCTATTAGCCAGAGTAGTCGAGGGGGATTAAGTTACTTTTTAATGATTCCAGGGTTTGAAAGTTTAACTTTTTAATGTTTACCACAGAGGAATAATTAGAAGGTACCTTTCTGTGAAAAATCACCGGAAACAACTCAGTGTATGCCTGCCTCAGCTAGGCCTGACAAAATGAAATTATCAACATGCTAACTCAAATATTGAAGTAAATATTAAAAGAAAAGAAGTATTATATTTTTTAAAATTTCACGTACCTTTTTTAAAAACTAATTATTTCTCATGCCTCCAAATCGAGAGTGAGACTTCATACACATAATAATTGTCATTCAAAGATAGATCTTAGGGCGTTATTAAAGTTTATAAATACAATATTTACTTCAGTTTTATGAAATCTTATGATTCTAAAAGCCACATGTACCTGCTCATACAGTTTCATCCCTCTCATCCGGCGCTCAGCCTGCATACGCAGTTTCGTATCTATTCCCTTGACTTTGCGCCAAGACCGAAGTCACACTAAGCCCTCGACGAAGCATGTAAGTAAATAATAGAATAAAGCAAAAGAACTCTTGTAAATAGCCTGGATTCTGAATTTGGTTTTGATAAACCCGCCAGGGACTTGGAGTTGGGTCTTTAGCCTGCAAATACTTCCCCAATCCACAACTTTCGGAGGGAAGCGTTAACCCGTCCGAAGTTTCTCCTCTTCAAGCGAACTATCCAATTAATGAATATATATATAGTTAAAGGGTTCAATGCAATCACTACTCTTCACTTGCCAAGCCACAAAAACATTATCAGGAAGACATTCTGTCAACTCCGGGGAAATTCCGCTTTGTTCTCACCTCCGCAGATTCACTGAGTTGAATATTAATGACTCACTGCCGCAATAGAGTACTAGAATCTTTGTCGACGCTGCAGGTTAAATCCCAAGTCAAAGGATGAAAAATATCTTGTCGATAGCGAGTTAATTTTAACATGTTAATGGTATTAAAGAGAAACTCATAATACATTTTCATTTGACGTTACAATATTATATTCCCATAAAACTAATCGAATGAATCAAACAGCACTAAAGCCCAGAGAAATTAATTTCCCTTCATTTTTCGCGTCTTCGGCGCGTTCAACCAAGGTTCCACTGATATTCCAACCAGCGTCTTCATTTTGGTGACATTGAATGGAAGTTTTGACCATCATAGGGCCGCCGCAAACATACTTCTTTTTGACGAAGCAAAAATCATTGCAAAGGAGAAAATATACTATCCCAGGTGCCAATATAGGAAACCTTTGAACTTATTAAAACATGAATAGAGAAGACGAATACCTTTTTCATAGTGCCTGGAAGAGATTTCTTCAAGAAAGAACCAATCGGGACGTAGAAGGTGCGCGGTATATCCTATATAAATACGTCTAAAACTTCAAATCGATACCTTCAACCTGGTTGGAACACGACAGTGTTCTCAATAACGTCAACGCCCAAGTCGAAGGCCCGAAAGGTAAAGATGATTTCTACTGATCAAATCCACGGGAATATAAAAAACATTCAAATAAATAATCATCAACTTCTTTTCAATAATATAATCAGTTCAAAGATTTAATGTAAACTCCTGGTCCATTTCCAATTCTCTCAACACTTGATATCTCTTCTTTTCACGTTCTTCTTTATCTGGCCAACGAACCTACTTTTCTCTTGTATTATTTTTCTTCTTCTCGAGGCTTTCTTTTCCTTCAACTTCCCATCATATTATCTTGTTAAAAAACCCTTTGAGTTTCAAGACGATCGAAATCCAGCTGGTTATGTTTTCCTTTATATCTCTCGTGCCATTTTCCCTGTGGACTCAACTGTTTCTCATGTTCTCTCTCGGTTTGGTGTTCAGTTCCACCTCCAGCGCAAAATTTCTAAGGGATCTAATATTTCTTAGATCACTTCTTCAATGGTCCACATCGCGCCACAGAAAATTTTAAATGAAGAGTATTTCTTTTTTAAGTGTTTTATATTTTCCTTTTGTCTCGTCTGTGGGTGGAAATTTTATAGAGAATGCACATAAAAATACCTGGCAACTTATTTCTTCTAACGCTATTTTTCTATATAAATATCTATAACAAACTCTTTCAAACCCAACAAGTTATCTATATAGTGTATTAATTGAATCTTCTATAATTAAAATAAAGCCAAGTTAGGCGTTTGAAATATACTCCATTACATACCCTGTTTGTACGTACAGTACTCTTGTTCAGGTTTAGTTCTTAGGGGATTAAAAATCTTAATGAGAGCCTGTGCAAATCCTCAAAGAAGGTGCACATTACTAATTAGGTGATTAATGTTAATCTTCCATCTTCTTCTCGATTTATAATTTGACAGTCTCACTGGACTTTATTATGTTTCAATGAATATCCATCCTTAATCGCGCATAGCTTTAAAATTCTATTCGAAATCATTTCGAAAATTTTCATGGTTGTTTAAACTTTTTCTTTCAAAAAGAATATCCTCAATCCAGTCTTCTCCAGCCTTTTATTCTATTCCACTTTAAGCGCACAGCAGAGAAACCATTTTTCCTTAAAGGAGATGTAGGTATTCAGAATTTTACCTTCTTTTATAATCAATTTCGCCTTTGAAAAATGCCCACATTCTGTTCATGCGTTTAGGATGGTAAAGTGGAAATTACAATTATTTAAGACATATGTTTGTAAAATATATACATATATAAGAACAATGCAAGGAAATAAACAGAAAGAAATGGATGATCCATTATATATATATATATGTATATATATATATATATATGTATATATATATATATATATATATATATATATATAAATGGTTCATCCATTTCTTTCTGTTTATTTCCTTGCATTGTTCTTTGAATTAAGATTTTAACGATCGATAACGAAGTAAAAAATTCAGTGTGTGCCAATTACATAAACGAATTAAAGTATAAGTATATATTTTGATACTTTACAGAATGGGCAGCAAGGCCGGAGGCTTCAGGGTTGCTTTTTAACCGTGAATTTCAACAGCAAGAACACAAAATGGAAAAAAAGAGAAAATAAACTGACTTAAAGGAATTTCGTCGAGTCCAGTCGATCCCACTTCTTCTTGCATTAGTATTGTGATACTTTTCGTTTCCTTTAGCTTTATGTGTATCAATAAAATAGTCATTTTTGGAGATTTTTTATCATCATCTATTGAAATAATTTTTGCGTTATAACCATTGTAAGAATCCATGAACTTTCCGGGCCAATGCCTCACACCAATCACTTTGGCCGAGTTATGAGAGTTCAAATGTGAATTAACATATTAAATGTATTTGCGGTAAACCATTAAAAAATTATCGAAAACCTAATTAAAAGATAAGCTTCAGTGGCTAAAAGTCTAATTTACATGCCTACACCCTTCGAGAAGCAACATTTTAAAACTAAACATAATATGAAATTTTAATAAAAATAATGAACGTTTTGGATATTAAGCAATACCTAAGGAGTAATATTCAAGTATTTGTGATGATGGAACAGAAGCAAGGTCTTTGCGTATTTTTATAAATAATTGGTTTTATATTATTGGTAAGTAAACGTAATAAAGTGAAGAAAATGAATAGTGCACTTGTCATGTTAGGAAACCTTAAAGTGTAGAGGCAAAAACGAATTCAAATTGAAAAGTATTTTTTGGATTTTGCGAATATTAATAATTAAATGATCCAGAAGCAATACTTAAAAGGCCACAAAGAATCAATATAGACTAGATTAATTTTATGTCACACTTGGAAAGAAAAATACCATGCGAATGCCTAAAAGATGATACTCATGTGTGCTAGTCTTATGTCAGAAGTTATATGACAGGTTCTGGCATGTTAAATTACTCAGGCACTATATTAATGATAGGGCCACAGCAGGAAAGGCGAATGTTTTCAACGAACTTCCTCTAATTAAACGGATTGAATGACCGCTTCTACATAACAAACAAGGGTTATTCTTGGATCACATAAGGGGGTAATTTGGGAACTCTCTTGAATTAAAGAAAACAGGTCTCCATAACAAAGGGGGTAACGTAAAGGGTTTTCAAAGAGATCAAACCTGACGTTGAACGTTTCTCAGAACACGTGTATAGAGACTTCATGTGTCTTTATTTTCCGGAAATGAACGATAGTGAACATTACCTGTCTTTGAAGATGGGGATAATTAACAATTCTGGCAATCACCAAGTAAACTCTCTTTACTCAGTCTAATGATGGACGAAATTTCAAGCAAAATTATCATATTACTCATTGATAGAAACGTAAAAGACTAAACTGATTTTTAAATAGAAAGTACGATAAATAACTACCTAGCCTTTATTAAAATTATATTGTAGCAGAAAAAGGATGAAAAAAACAAGTTAGAGCGATCTTATTGGATGCTAAGATAAATATCGCTCACAAAATTGCGTAAAAATGATATCTGCCATTCCTGAAGGATACGTATTCGAATAACTGAGATCATATATAAATATTACAATAAACCTAAAATTAGCCAAAAGATATAAATTCGGGATAATTCATTTTGTAAAAATACCTTATGAATAACGTAATCGACGGAAACTATATTCATTACAGTTGAAATATGCATACACAAATGGAATAAATTTTAATACAAAATGAGAACACTTCTATGGAATATTTGAAATACAATTGCTTAGGGAAAAGTATATTCGGCAACTCTTTTAGAGTTAATCATATACCATCTGGATTGCCATCGCCATTCGAGTGTTATCTAAAAAGTAGACCTGATATAAAGCATTGAAAAAGTGATTAGAGGCACTTAACGAGAGATACCTTTCAGTAACAGTCTAACCAAATCTTTTGTTACGTAAGAAAAACACACAATTCATTATAGATTTTGAATTTAGCAGACTAACAATGAAAATATCGCGTGGATCTAACAAATGTAGTTTTGCATAAATAGTTTAGGGTAGAAGCAAGTGCAAACTGCCTGCGCAGGGCTTTTGTCGCATGAGGCTACGGCATACGATGAATATAGTGAAAATGAAATGAAACTACAGGATTTCTGGTAGGATTCCATGCGCAAAGATACGAGAAGGAGCAGTTGGTCTAAACTAAAACTATCAAGGATAAACTTCAGTGAATGCCTCGCCTTGTTTTCAGCGCCAAGCTAGTTTGTATCTAGGCACTGGAGCCTAGGGCGTGTTCCTTGTGGACCAAAGTGGCCCCATAACAATGTGGTCGCTCGGTGAGCCGAGACCCTTATATCTCATCTCCTCTCTCCACTCAGAAGTCCCTTCAAGCTAGGCCCCTAGAGGTCCCTCTCCTCTGGGCCAAGATGTGTCTTCCCTTTTTATTTCCATTCCTTCTCTTCCGGAAAGCTAGGTATTTCTTCCTCGTTTTCCCTGGGAAATAAATTCGCCTGACTCTCCCTACTTCACCCGCGACCCCTATTCCTTGTCCTCCCCCAAATTCCTCTGCTTCCACTTAGCTTGCCCTATCTTAATCGTGCTTTAGGGGATACCTGAGAAATGGAATACGATATAGAAATAGAGTAACTACGAAAGATATAGTGGTAGTCGATTATATCAAATGTAATCAATACCCTTGTTTTTACGATTGCATACGATATAGGATTCGTTATTTTTTCTAGGGCTAGGTCCTGATGCGTGCATTATCACAGATGAAAAATCTGAAGAGAAGTAAGTAACCCGAAGGCTGGTATGATATGATCCGAAATTATTTAATGATTTTTAGAGCTAAAGGGACTTCAACACAAGATTCCATATGCATTTGTCCTTTACTGAGACTCAGTGATGTATATTGTAACAATAACTGCAAGTATATACGTATTGCATAGGAATATATAATTTTGAACGTAAAAACTGTTACACGTAGCCCATTGATTAGGAGATAAATTTATAAATACAATGCACTTATTACGGCAGTAATTAAAAGTAGTAGAAGCTATTCATTCCTTTAATGCATTGAATTCCCATCTAGCAGTACAAGGTCGATCCAAAAGTAGTACGACTGAGTTGATTATAAACTTTATGACTAGAATTGATGCAATCACTCAAAAATCTTGGAAGTAGCCCCCTTGTGCGTCCACACACCGCTGCCAGTGGGTTTTCCACGCCTCGTACGCCTTCTGGAAGGCGGTGCCCGGAATGCTGCTAAGCTCCCTCGTCAAGCCCCGTTGTAACGTTTCTACGGAGCCGTGGTGACATCCTTTTTAGGCGGGGAAGAGGAAGAAGTGTAATGGGGCATTTTATAAAAAAATTGGATCCTCAATCACATGGTCGACAATCTCTTAGCAGATCCGCATGCGAATTTCCTTTTGTTCGTCAGAGAGCACTCGTGGCACCAACTTCGTACACACCTTTCGCACGCCCATATTTTCGGTCTCAAGTCAATGCACATCACTTTAAGGATGCCAAATTCATCAGAAACAACATTAATACTTAATCTGCGATCCCTGTTCAACATAGTCTTAACTTGTGCAAGATTTTCGTCAATTTTTGAGGTCGAAGGGTGTCTTCAATGTTTGAAGTCTTCAACAACTCTCTACCCTCCAGAAACAACTAGTGCTACTTAAAAACACCCATATACCCATGGAGTTATCAACCTAAGCATGAGATGAGTCTCTTTCCCGGTTTTGCCCAGTTTCACGCAAAATTTGATGGCGTAGCACTGTTCAAATAATCAGTTCATGACGAGCATAACGTCTTCATGTTATAGTAGAGGTTGTTTTGTCAGTTAAATTTTTGTTATTTTAGTAGTCTACGTTTTTAGATAGGAGAGACAAACTGAAGAACGATATAGTTTTTGCTTTCATAACATAGTGCAATCTAACATTTTAAACTAATTTTCCATTCTGTATAATTCCATCTTTCATTCCATCCAACAGCCTTTTTCGACAAATACTACCGCCACCAGATAGTATTTTGCAGATTTTGTGCAGTCTATGACCAGACAGTATTTTTCGACGAATGACATTTTTCACGACACTAGCTTTTACTTCTGATTAACCCTTGGGCCATATTTTCCTTGATTTTTTAACGATAGTCATAACACTTTACTATTATCTTAATATTTCAAAAGTATAGTACAACATATATGCAATATAAAGAAAAGGCTTTGGAAGATTATCTAATTTAAAATATATAAAAACACAGCTAACAACATCAGCATATTCAGCAATGGATGTTTCTTAAGTCTCTCATTATATTTAACCCTGTGAGGTAGATCTGGTACTTATCGCATTCCGTGGCCATGTTCGACTGGAAAGAGGGGTTAGGAGGCATTCAGGATCTTTAGTGCAAGAGAGTGGAATTTAGCCACGAGGTATTTTGTGGAAAGCCACCCAAGCTTGCGGAAATATGGGGAGATATTTCGTCATATATTCCGTTCAACATGGAAACGTATTCCTCCTCATAGGGACGGGGAACGAGAATTCAATGGGGTTTTGAGGGACCCCGACACGGTCTCGCCCTCATCCTTATTCCCGATTCTTCGACCTTCTCCCTCATTCCTCTTGGAGTCCTTGCCCCAACGACACAACGCCACCCATCCGCTCGCGTATCGTGGAGCTTTTGTCGCTTTTGAACATGTGGGGGAAGCAGATAAAGTGAGGAGAGACGTGATAAAGAAGATATTACCCACCTAACACATCGACTATTCCTTCCTTTTGCTGTATGCTATCCTTCTGCTGTCGTAAACGGAAGGATAAGAAGGGGTTGACCCGAAAAATGGGACGACAATTCGGCGTCCTGGAGAACTGATAAAGCACGGATATGTTGAAAGGTTATGTGGATAAGTGCAATTTAAATCCTTCACATCGATGATTTGGATCAACGATATATTCGCATCATTCATTTACTTTGGATTAACCTAATGTGATGGACGAAATATATTTGCTAAGATATTTTCCGATATGGGCAAACTATTAATTATACCAGGTTTCTTTATTTCGCCTAGCCAATAGGATACTGTTTGGATTTGGTCAGCGAAAGGTTTCAGTCACACCAGTTTGACGATACCATTTAAATATGAGGTAACATTTTGCGTTAATAACCGCAGAGGGCTCATTTAAAGTACATGTGCTTCACCATTCATTGGAACTTAACAGACACTCCGAATATTTTAAGTACCAGCACAAAACTGTTCACATGGCAGTTTATGGCTATTTCATTTATTCAGGAATTAAAAATGTGGCAATCCATTTTACTTCTATCTAAATTTCCTGACAGAAACAACGGAAACAAGTTCGCAATAGGTTCGAGGGATGGAATTTTGTCACATTATGACATTTATTTTTGGTGAGTTTTACGTATGATGTGACTTCAGCAAAATTTCATATTTAAATTTCAAGGAATGGCTCTCACATGCATCACTCGTGGTATTTAAAAACGGACACTCCGGAAAAAAGTGGACTTAAACTATGCTTCAATATTTTACCCCTGAGGCGCTCCTAACACGTCCCTCGTACGGCACTTCCAAAGCTAATGGCGTGAACTCTTTTTCATAGGTTGCAATGACTGCATGACGGAAGTGATACAGGTTGCGTCATTGCTTCCCCTCAATTCTATCCTTGTCCAAACGAGAAGCAATGCGAGAAAACAATTGCGGCCTTTCCTTGTAGCATCCCTTTCGATAAAAGTAATGTTGAGGAATTGTAAATCAACCGGTTAAGGTCATTATAGACTTATCATTGGGTTTTATGAAAATAGGCAACAATACAAAACGTTGGTTGATTAATAAATCGGATTAGGACAACCAAAATTACGGAGTTGGTCCCTAAAGGATTGTCTCCAATTTTTTAGGCATAAAAAACGTTTATTTTTAATAAATTATATGTATTAATCTAGAGAATTCTTATATTTTTTTACTTTTGACTTTTTACTTTTGACTTTTCGATTTTTCTAGGCGGTTGGGCAGTTCATGCAAACTCATGTCATATCTTAGAGACCTTAATTGAGGATAACCCTCATGATACAAGTTACTAATTACAGAAAAATGCGTTTTTATTTTACGCTGCTTTAGTGCACGACTGTGAAGTTACTGATCGTAGATTTTCGATAAATATATTGCCAAATAACATGAAAGTGAAAATAACATTTCAGCGGGGTCTTTATAAATATTTTAACATGAAAGTGACCTTTAAGAATGAAAGGTCGAGAATTGTCAAGATTGCCGGATTTGTAGCACTTAGCTGTCAAGTTTCTGAGTGCTCATGCTTCACTCCGACTAAAATGCGAGTAGTCTAGATGATCGAACATCGTTAAAGCAAAGCAATCTAATCTTTAAACTGCCATAGTTTTGTCAACTGTTTCCTTTTGTTAGGAACCCGACTCCCACGCCTCGTGTGAGGCGCTCTTACACTTTCACTCCCTTCCCTTTGACTTCTCCGCCTCGCTAACCTTGCTCAACTTTCCATCTCGTCTATTCGACCACCTTCGTCACTAAAGTCCTCCGCGGGAGTTGAAATATTCATGGGGCTGGATGGCTGAGGTTCGCAACCTCCATTTAGTACGCCGTTCATCTTTCACTTTGTGGAGAGAGAGAGAGAGCTTCTCGTTTCGCTTCTATCGCTCCAGCGGTTTTCTTGAAATTCCGTTTATAGGAAAGCGGTATCTGAATTGAAAGAAATTAAATTAAGCTACATTTCATACACAGATATATTGAATCGGTGCGTCATCTGATGATATTCATCTCCTCGTTGAGTGCCCAAGTTCAAATCCCAGGGGAAGTACTTAGTACTAGATATTATTTAGTGTTATCGAGATTGTCCTTAGCAGGGAAAACCGGAAAGGTATCGTCCTTGAATGACTCCGTTGTATTTATCCATTATAAAATTTGATACTGATACTCTGGATATGACTGGGAAAAAATTATTGGACTTCTTTAAACAAAAAATAAAATTAATTAAAAATATAAATATCAAATATCAATTGGGTGAGACCAAATTATTATAGTAACATTCACCGCTAATTATTTGACATTTCTCCGAAGACCATTAAAACATTCTTATGGACCATTGGTTGGTGACCGCTGAATTATAAAATCAAATGAGAAATAAAAATAAGATGGTTTTACAAGCCTTGAGGCAAACTGAATTAATTGTAAACATGATACAGTGTAAAATGGAAAAGCACTTCGTGTGCAGGACTTCAGACCCTTCAGAAGTTAATACTGCTGTTAGCCATGTGTTTTCCTCTGCTCACTCCCCCGTATTAAACACCTTTCCATGTGGCACAAAATGACACGACAGTACTTTATCATGCCAACTACATCTAAAAAAGGTCAAAGGTTTCATTCCTAGCGGTATTTGGCAATGGGAGTATCCTATATCATTGGCTGCTCAATCATTGTCACCCACCTTTCTCACGCCTATCCCTCTCCACCAACTTTTCTGGCCTTCACGTGATGCTCTTCCCTTTCTGTCTCCTTTCTAGGCGTTCAATTCATTTTCTTTCCCTCCATTCACATTCTTTCATCGAGCTCCACAAAGGAATTCCTTTCAGAGAAAATATTGTATTAGCATCAGAGCTCTCGATAGAAGATAGAAGGGACCGACTAGCCAACATACACCATGATTCCGACTTCAGAAAGAAGTGGAGAACGTTCCCCATTATTGGAACTGGGAACCACAGAGGAAGTGCCTCTGAAGGAACAGTTAATGGAGAACGACTCAGGAGCATCTCTACGTGAGTAAAACGAAACGGAAAGCTGATTCGCCAAGCATAAAAGTTATATGGCGCAAACGCCATTTTCCATTTAGTTATATCGCTTTTCTTTAAAAGGTAAACACTAAAAAACGTATGAACAAATAATTACTATCTTAGACTGTTAGTTTCAAAATTAATTAAATAGGTAAACACGTGAATAAGTAATAAATATCTTAAGTAGTAGATAAGTGAATCTTAGTAGTGACTAAATGAATTGCTTAGAATTAGTTAATGAACTAAAGTAATCATTATGGTGAAATAGCGACTATCACTACTCACGCTTATTCAGCTACTAAACATCAAAATGATTGGAAAGAGACTTAATTAGATGATGACAAGTTTATCGGAATCTTCAGTCAACATGTAACAGGAACTACTCCTGGCGCAAGACACCTCGAATGATATGCAGGAAAGCAGTAATTGTAGATGGATAAATTTCTATTATAAACTATTTGTGACTATTTATAAACGGAATTTGAATTCGGATCCCTTGATTTTCATCCAATTGAATTTTATCTAGTTAACTCACCAAAGCGTTCATTGTTACGGTACATCTTCAAGGAATTTAAAAGGAAAAAGATATTATAACGACTTAGTATCTTCCATGACAGTTCAGCACCTAGATCCACCTAAGAAATCCTTTAAAGTCAAGTTAAAAGACGGGGTTTTTGTAGGCAAATACTTTATGGTGGAGTACGCCTCATTAGATTATTTATTACCTAAAATACCTCCGGAGACTTTTAGAGCCTGACTTTGAGCCTCCGAGTGGGTGAGTGGTGAATTTTTCTACTCTGATGTTCTCCAATTTTCTAGACAACTCGCCTAATTTTAAGAGTAAGGGGAGAGAACACGATGATTCCATTTAGGCGAAGGAAATATTAACCCTAAAATGGGAAGGTAAAAGGGAAAATTACCGTACCCATCCTCGCAGTTTACACATTTAAAACCTTAAGTGTTTTCAGGAACTCCATTTCGTTGAGCACCACTCATATCGCGAGGGATATTTTAGCTCAACCCTCATAAAATAACTCGTCTTTTGTTCATTGAGAGAGGAGAAACTCTGAGATAGGGAGGAAACGGAAGGAGGAAGAGTAAGCGAGACGATGGGATTGGTCTCTTCTCTCATCCTGTTTTTCTCCAAAATCATCTCCTTGCCTCCTCTAAATTCACCCAACAGCAGCCTCTTCCTAAGACACATACCCCTCCGCTTCCGTCACATCCTCCGCACTACTGCGAAGCGAGCGGAGTCGATACGGATTGTATTTCCCCGGAGACCTACCGTCCTTTTCCAGATTGAGGTTGGTTTCGAGTATCACATTTTTTCATCGCCACTTTCCCACGCTTCCAGATGGAGTCGAGGATAATAATATATCCATTCATTTCTTCCCTCCGCCCATTCATCGGTACGTTACCCTCGTCGCCGCTTGTCAGTAGGTAGGCCCTTTGCGTTCTGCGCGTGGGCTAGGAAACGCACCTCGAGAAAAGATATTTAGCGACTGCGACTTATTCTCTGACTTTAACGTCCCTCTCTATCTAGCTTAATTTTCTTTTCTATTCACTAGGTTTCCCCCTCCTACTCAAGAGGTCTTACGTAAAGGAGGAAAGGCCGCTGTATGCCGTTTCAGAGAAAATGTAATATGAGAGATCTCCAAGCCTGCATGTTTTTTTTTAAGGGAGCTGATAAATGCGTAGCAATAATAAACAATTAGAGCCGGCAAAAAACGACCAGGAAAAGAAAAGTGTGCATCCTTCCTTCTCACTAATTTTGCACGTATTTTTGGAATATGTCAAATGTTTAACTTTCTGCACTTCATGCGATGTGAGAATATTATTATCGAGCAGAGGTGAAGTTTGATGACGCGGAAATATTTCTTTTGAATGTTTGGAACAATACAAATTTTACTTTTTTAGAAATCTTTCGTTCTAGTCTTGTGAATTATTTTTAAAATGAAATAAGAGCCAAAGCCAGTTGGATTACCGTTCAATTGTATGCCATTTCTTTCCAAAATGTGGTTCATTGCTTGGTTCATTTTGGTGCCTGCACACCATTTCCACCTAATTAACTGCGCAATTTCTTACAGATAATTGTTAGATAATGTATGTGAATTTAATTAGATGCATAAATGAAGCGAATAATGAATAGTATAAGGAACTGTTTATAATGATCCGACGGAGCAGCTAAACAGGTTCAGCAGTACTTAGATTTCTAGAAACTCTGTAAACAAGGTAGGATAGCTCTTGAACTGCTTATACAAATACGATAGGCATTTGACGCAATATTCATTTTAAGTTCTCGAAAATTTTATCTTTCTATACTCTCTTAAATATCAAATTTGATGTTTGATCTTCTCCTGAACTTCAAGCGTCGTGATTTCTGCCTACTAAATTTGAATTTGTTGCTGCAAATAACTTAACTATTTTCATATCAACGCATAAAAATAGAAAAATAATATTCAACTCAATTTTTATGATTTTATAAATGAATAATGACGAAATAAAAAATTAGGGTAAGGTGGGCGAAGATAAATGAGGTTCAAATATAGTCATAAGCATATTACATATAGCAGTGAAATTAGTAATGAAAAAAATACGTCAGGAGTGGGCAAAATCAACAAAAAAAGCATCAAAATTCGTGAGGCAAAACTAAGGATGTCCTAATTGAAATTATCAAAGAGAACTATGAAAGTGACAGACTACCGGAGGACTTCGAGAAGAGTATTGCGATTGCAGATCCAAAGAAAACGACAAGCGACAAATGTGAGAGACATCGAACCTTGATGCTAATTTCACACGCATCTAAAATGATAACAAGAATAATTAGGCGACGGATGAAGCATACATATGATGAAGGTAAACCGCCGGAAAAACCATTTCAGATTCAGTGAGAAAATACAACGGGAGGGACTACACTTAGCCTTTAATTTATGATTGAGAAAAAATATTGTAATTAACCGTGCACTTATATGAAGCAATAGCGAAAGCACAATTAATCGATATTAAAAGGAGTAGGGCGAACGGAGAAGATATTAACATGGATCGCTTCACGGATGACATCGATAACATTGAAGAGGATACTGTAGACTTGCAAGAATTCTGGAACTTAATGAATTTAGCGATTCATAAATACAAAATGAAAATAAATGAAAATAACACAAACATCCTTATTTGCGAAAACGAAAAGTTTAAGACAAGTATTGCGCAGGGAAAATGTGTAGAAGACAGAAACAGCATAAGCATTTAAATACCTCGGAATCACCATAAAGTGGGTTGGAAGAACCTGAATGGATATCAAGTGCAGAATATAATAAACTTAAAAAGCGCTTGTGTTGGAAAGGCAACTTCATGCTAAATAAAGGTATGGCTTTAAACAAGAAAGCATCTTGTGAAGACACTCGGACCGTGGCATTGTATAGTTCAGAGACATGTGCCATGGGAAAAATTGACTAAGTGAATATATAAGATTTTGAAATAGGATAGAAGCCTTTCAACATGGTACTGGGGATAAACGCTGAATATTTAATGGATATATACTCGTATCTTAAGAAATGAAAAATACAGAAGAATAAAAGAGGGACAGATCTAGTGGATCACTTTAAGAAAAAAGAGAACCAGATGGATTAGACACACTTCGTAGCACAACGAATCTATTTAGTATATAATATAACGAAAAATGGATTGAAATATCCCGCAAGGAAGCACAAGGGAAAAGCATATCCGCCAAACAAAGAGTGATAGTTACAGGCAGTTTGAGGGTAGACAGAAGAGTTACCAGGGCATTAGAGAACTAGTGTGAGATGGGGAAGAATAGAGTGCTGCAGCCAATCGCTCTTGGGAATAGTGTGACGATGATTTTATACCGATCGTAATGGTCTATAGAAACGTACTTATGGGATAGAATTACGTTCATAATTTCAATTATCGGCCCATATTCCATTGTATGATGTTCTTTTCCTTTCAACAACACCTATCAATATAGTCACGCCCAAATAAATACCTCTATCTATCTATCTATCTATCTATCAATAAAGCGTCTGAATCAAATCATTAAAATCGAGATAAAACCAAACACATCAATATGGCACAACAAGTAATCATGTTGCTATGCTAGAGCATAATAACGGCTGTTTAATCTCCAATTTAAAACCATCATTACCGAGTGATACGAGATTATTAAAAGTCTATTCAACGTTAACTCAAAGTTTTTATATTTCTCTTTTCTTTTCCTGCCAGTCTTCATATTCTCTTTAACATTTATTAGTCTCAAACGTAATTTTGTAGAAATTATGTATCCATATTCATGAAACTGGAAAACAATAATTTATAAATTTCCCTTGCACTTTCTCGTAACACTTCTATCTGAATAACAATTACTGTTAATGAAATTAAGAATACAAAGTAACTTTCCACTGTCCTTTATTAGCGTACAACCGGTTTCAACGCTAAAGCGTCATCATCAGGTACAAAATAAATCAGCGTTGAGCGTTGAAACCGGGTGTACGCTAATAAAGGACAGTGGAAAGTTACTTTGTATTCTTAATTTCATTAAAATGAATTTACCCAAGGTTGAGCCACGAACAATTGAACAATTACTGTTCTCCACATATTCGTAAAAGTAGAAAATATTTTTAAAATGAATGTAAAAACAGTCATTAATTGTGCAAAAACAAAAATTTAGAAAAACACCACGATTTATACAGCTCTGTCCATCTATACGTACTTATGAACGCAAAATTAACGATAGTCCTGTTTAAAATACTACGGATGCACGGAAATATAGCAGATAGTTATTTGATAGTCTAGCGCGTAGAGTAGGCTTTGGATTTACATGATGACTAACCATTACTACAGTCCTAAGCCTCGCCTAAAAAGACAGATCCTTTATTTATGTAAACCTTCCTTCAGTTATGTATATATTCTATCACCCTTATTTTCATTTAACATAGTTGTTCTCTTCCCGCTCTTCGCATAATTAAAGTTTACCTTTTATAAAAGTCTTCAAAATTTCATCTCTCACTAAAAACTTCCCGCATTTACCCTTCCTTTCGATTTCTCTATCTCGTACACCATTTTTGCACTTATTTCTTCAGTCTCTCAGGTTTAAACTCACCCACGGTTCCCATTGGAGTTTGGTAGCGAATCAAGCAATGAATGGGGGATAGGCTGGCCAAATTCTTTCCAATATCATATTTATCTTAGCAAAGGTGCGATATACTAGGTAAATATTAGGGCTTTGTGTTCTTTACCTCTTCATTCCTAATGGACATAGTTATCGATTTGAAGCATAACTGTTGGAAACCATCTAGTGGCTCATTTTATACCCTGATCTCCATAGGGTGTGATCATTATCGCGCTGTTAAACTCCGCCTCAGATAGTCCTGATGATAGCGCTTTTGATCTAAACAAATCGGTAAGTGCTTAGGTCACAGTGTCCACATAATCTCACTCCCGTGTGATAGGGTGGTTGACCCCGGAAACTCTCACCACTCCTCTTTCAATTTTACGCTCAGACTACCGATAATGGCCTCACAACTCTCTCTCTTATATACCTCATGTAACTTTCGCCCTTTTGTCTCCCTTTGTGGCACCTGGAACGCACCCGTCCGTCCGTAGCCTTAGGTATTCTTTCGCGCTTATCCGTCAACAAAACGACCGTACTAAACGGGCGTTGCTGATAATGTCGTTTAAACCTACTCTCTGTCATCCGGAGAAATACGACATATCTCTCCCCACGTTTCCTTCTCCCTTTGTCCTTTCCAGTTTTGCACTCTCTTACTCCAAAAACTTCTGGAAGTTTTAGATAATATATGTAACAGCAACTAATGTAATGCTTAAATAGAAACCACAGATGATCCATATAACCCTCAAATTATCTTCATTAGAGTTTGAAAAAATTTAATAAAATATGCCGAAGGCCAACTTCTCCCTTGTGCAATTTATGAATCTGATGGTTCGAAAATATTTTGATACTCATGCTTAATGTGTGAGATTTCCTTCTGCATAACTATCCATGTCTAATGAAATCCAAACTATTAAAAGTTTACTAAAATTACAGCAGCTTTTTATCGAGTCACCATGGATATTAGTTCATCAATCATATCAAAATTATTTCTATTATCCATGGGACTTATGCTTATTCTCGATCGAACAGATTTTTCCGATTGTACGACCTTGGTCTCTTTTGAGTATCTTAACACCAGATGGGTAGGATAAAAATGAAAGTAACTGAGGGCGTAGGAAAAAGTACTGTGAAAAACTTAAAGAGATTAACTTTAAATTATACTAAATTTAAATCGTTATCTATGAGAAAAACATTTTGAGATGAATAACGATAAATGCATTATTTAGTTTTTCTTTACTGGTAAGCTATTGCTACATAGTTTTCTATTAATAACGAAACTGGTGGTGTGGTATTGTAGTGAGCATAGCGATCCCCTACCGATTGAAAATTCTTGAACTCAATTCCGGGAAATATATTAGAACAAAGCTAGTTCAATGTTTTTGGTTTCCTTAAAACGGTTTATCCTTATCCTGGGGGTTCCAGGAAGGACAAGGGAAGAAAATTCTCCCTTAACCTGAATAAGTAATTTGGACGTGGTGTTAGCCTTTGGTATAACCCACTAGTTTGTCCATCTGTTTGGTAATAGCAGTGTATTGAAAATTGCGCCCTAATTACTATTTTAGCCCTTTGATTCGATATTAGCATTGCTTATTACTCCATTAGTATCATTTAAATGAAATGTGTGTTCCACTAATTTTTCGGTTAATAAATTAAGTAATGTGGCTTGGACTATTGTAGTTATTGCCAGGAATCAACACCCACTTTTCAATTTTCGGAAAATTCAAAATCATCTATGATAAGCTTGAAATCATGAATAAAAAAGTAAATATTCATAATTATTTCATCAGCATCATTACAGTGTCGTAATGACTGGCATTTCCATGCATTAATCAATGGTGTTTATGGGATCAGAGGATGCACATACGATGGCTGACGATACCGTTGATACTGACGTCATAGCATACTATAATCTAGTATTAAGTAGAGTGAAGGAAGAAGGACGTGGACCACAGAGTCTGCCCTTGAAGTTAAAAGAACCCTGCGTTCCTTGAAGGCTTTATACAACTCAGAGGTGTGAGGATTTTAATACACTGGCAGTTTTCTGGTTGAAAAATCTCTCGGCAACTCCATTCATTTTGAATATTCTATTCATAATATAATCCTGCACTAATAAAAGTCTTATGTAAATGCCATTTCATTAGTATTAAAATATATCAGGTTTCATTTGAGCCTTTAGGAAGGTTAATTATTACAATTTTGAACCAACACCTTAAAATACTCAGTTTTTGGCAGTATTTTCTTTGAATCTGAGGAAATAATTTACCACTTTAAAAAAAAAACTAATTTCAACCAAGAAAAACAGGATACACAGTCTTCCTATCGATAACGACAATTACTAAATGGCCTGAAAAGTTTTTTCAAATTTGATAAATGGTTTCCATTTACGCTCAACTTGACTTGCATGGGGTCGAACCTAAATGATTTAAGCACTAACTGAGAATGGTTGATTGGTCTTAGTGATACTTTTCAAGAGGTGGCTGACCCTCAAAGAGAACACTCCATTGAGCCTGTCAAACAAACTAAACATGTAGAATAATGCAATTTCTTTTCGCTGGTTCTTTTGTTTTGTAGGATTTATAATTCGCAGTTTTTGGAATTTATCCCTTGGTAAAAACTGGATTCATTATTAAAAGTTTCACATATCCAATCATCAATTATTTTACACGCTAAGAGATTAGATATTTTAATCTCTGTGTCTGAATGATCAATGATCGATCGTGTCCGAATGGGGAAGTGGAGACCAAAAATATTTTTCAAACACTTTTTGGCAAGCTAATGTCTCTTTTTTTTAGTTTCAACTCTTTATGCTGAAATTACGCTGGACTTAAAATACTCAATGATGCTTAGATGTGACGGGTACAGCTTCATGAAGAACTTCAGATTCGAGCGCTTGGTGATAATCCTTAACAAAAAATCTTTTTTATTTATGTTAGGTGAAATATTATACGTTTCTAGGACATATTAGTTTTTAAAGTATTAGTACTTGTTCTAAGAAAATGCGTAGGGTATTTTCCACCATATTTGAACCTTAATTTCGACGATGAAAGCATTTCTTTACGAATGCACAATTTAAAATTTAAGTCCAAAAATATTCATGCAAATGGAGTTTCTTGACTTAACTTAGACTTAAATAATCGCTCAAATCAATCGTCGAGTAACTTTCAGGGAAAAATCGTCGTTTAAATATCACTGAAAAGTTGGCAAACAAAATTTAACAGCATAACTATCAAACAATTTCTCTAATACTCTGCATAAATAAATAATTTCACCTAACTGTATGTGTGTGGGTGGTCTTAAGAAGCCAGAGTACAAGCACAAATACTAATCTGAAATGATCGCTTCTAATTCAATTTACGGCTTCAAATGCATAATATTTAATGTACTTAGACAACTTAGACGCTAACGTGGTACGACATAATTTTGTGCATGTTTAATAACATGTATCCTGATATCTATGCTTTTCTCCAAGACAATAAGTAAAGAAATAACCAACTCCTCAGGATAAAAAAATACCCGTAATTCACAAGTTGGGAGAAATAATGCTCCCCCGTGCATTTGAATTCTACAAATGTTTATCTACATTTCGAAGAAGAAAGGGAGGAAAGCATTTAACAAACCATATTTTTACCACAATAAAAACAAAAGAAGAGGTACTCGGTGTGTGGGGGGGAGGAGAGGGATTGTTCGGAAAAATCGAGGCAATAAAAGGTTGAAGCATGGGATTCTGAAGGTTAATATAGAGGGGATAATGGAGGGGAGGAATTTGGGCCAGCGAGGCATGGGGATGAAAAAAATAGGCATGCTGATAGAAATGAAAGAAGTTAGAATGCATGATGCATTTATGAGTTTAGTGTCGTGTGGGGTATCACTATGTCTTACTAAGAGAGGTCAAGAAATGTAGGGGTGTTAGTTTAAGACCATCCAAAACCTACCTTCAACGCTAGATTACATATTTATAACAATATTATTTCAAACACACTTTAAATACGCCACCCTCCAATACGGTATGGTAGAGTAGCTAGGGAAATATGAGAGGAATTTTGATCGAAGTCGTATATTTACGGGAAGAAGCCAATCTGACAAAATTACATACAATTGGGCTAGAATCGAAGGAAAATGAACGAGGAGTAAGAGTTCACTAAGATTATGGTAATTGGGAATTCAAAATAAATTAGTTAAAAAACCGAAGTCAACATATGTTCACCTTGGACCGCCGACCTGATGGAAGTAATGCGCAGAAAACTATTTTTATTTTCAAGTACATGTAATCATTTGGAAGCAAGTATTTAAGGTCTAGGTTCCCTAAGTGCATAGAACTCTGCATCAGTCAAAGCTAGTAGACGAATAGCTTTAGGGCTATCTTGATTTGTAGGCAAGGCGCTCATGTAGGAAGACAGCAATATTTTCTACCCTTACTATAGTATCGTACCAATCTTAAGAAGACATTTGGTGCGTTTCCCAAATGCTAACATAGGACGGCAAATGAAAAGGATCCTTTCAGTTTAGCATTGGAGAAAGCAAATTTTGGTACATATTGTCATAATAAGGACGGCGAAAACTTGTCATGTCTTCATTGCGAACTGTAATTGTCAATGATTCCCTTAAGGCACCATTGAAAATTACGGTTCGCAAAATAATCATGAAATTGTTTCACTATGTAATCTTATTATCCCTATAATATTCTTATATTCATTAACGCCTTCATCAAGAGGACTTATAATTAATATAATATGGTCTAATTTGAAAAGAACAGTGAAGTAAAATATTTAGTTTAGCATTCAGAATTTTAACTTCAAAATATTGAAACCTATAGCTGTGACTATAATTGAGTAGAATTCCTTCATATTTCTTATTCCCGCGTCATGCTTCTAAAAGCTTATATTATCTTTAATGGGTGCTTTTGACCGCCAAAAAGTCAATGTGGGAGCATATAAAACTCCACATTTCATCATTATTATCTCCGTACCAGTATTTACGCATTAGATACAAGACTTTAAAGATACTTTTAACTTAAATAAAATTCTATTATCTCTTTGACGAACTATCCGTTATTATCAATAGTATGCAATCGTTATTGATCATATTTCTTAAAATGATTTTATTTAGATCTTTTCAATGATATTAGATATTCAAAATACGGAGTTTTGTAGAAAAATGCTGGGAAGGACATAATAATTATTCGGCGAAAGCAAAGATTTCTGGATAGCAATTAATGCAGACTAATACACGGATTCAGTTCTAAAAGGTGTGGCCAGAGTTACCCGATGGAATGTAATATGTTCAAACATGATATAAAGTTAATACACCTGTCAATCTATATAATATATCATTAAATCTGTTAATGGCATATTTTTGATGGAATTGTGTGTGGCATAACGTTTTAAAAAGTGAACAACTACTAGCAAGAGTGGTAGCATTAGTTAAAAAATTATGATTAAAACATTGAATACACTACTACGTCTGCTAATAAACTACAAGTCTAATCTGGGATCATAATAGTAAAATAACCGGCTAAAATGAAGGAACTTGAAATTTGTATTTAAAATCGTAAGTAGTTTTAATAAATTTAAGGTATAATGTAGCATTGCTTTGTAATTCAAAATTTACGTATAAAGTCTTGTCTTCCCTATATTTTTTCTGGATACATCTATCTTTAGATATATTGTTGTGACTCTTAACCGTCCGTTACGTCATTGACTCGAAGGACGGAAATGTAAAAGACCACATGAAATCCTGGTGGAACCATGTACCATACGTTTAATCTTCCTCTTCAGAGTAATTCTATAGCAACCAAAATTACGCAAAACTTTAATTTGCATTGCTGTTCATTCTTGGGGATAATTAATTTTGAACACCTCATTACGCAAGATTGTTGCATGAAGGATTTCACTTGTTACTTAAAACATTTATTAACTTTCTCCAATAAATTAATTATTTTAAGTTCTTCGGTCGTTTTCCATGCATCATGCCTCCACCTCTCCTCAACCACTATTTCCAAAATCATTACCCCCCCCCTCCCAAGGGGTGAGTGGGAGTAAATGAATTAACAGGGGTATTCTGTCTCTTCCATCACTCAAAACCGTCCTGCCCACCCTTCTACTTCCACAGTCACCCCTCGTGCACCCGAGAGTAAACTTAGTTACCTCAACGGCTTTTATTCTCGGAGGAGTGCACTCTCTACGCTTCCATACCACCTCCTCCCAATAATGAGCTTAATATCTATCACCAGGTCCTCTTCGTTCTATTCCTATTCATTTTAAACCCGTCATTCACTCTTCCCCTCTCCATTACCTCTCCAATTTTTACCCTTACACTCTCGTAAACTCGTAAATTGCATCCGAGTAATAAGGAACATTAATATTAAAAGAATAGAAACTCACTTCATATATATGTCTATATATATATATATATATATATATATATATATATATATATATTTCATAAATATATATACATATATATATATATAATTATATTTCATATATATATATGTTCTAATGCATATGCGTAATCTCATATTTTTGCGAGGAAAATTGTATTAATTTGTTCTGATCCTGTAAAATAATGTTGAAAACAACGCATGCCTATAAAAATGATGGAAAGATACCGCACTGCGACAAATTTAACTTTAATATTTCAATTAGTCAATTTTTTTATGTCAAACCTTTAGTCTATTTCCTTTTTTTCTCATACACCTCTCCCCAATTAAGTGATTTTTGAGAGCATAATTTTTATCAAAGAGCTCCATGTTTTCTACTGAGGTGGGCAAATTACCATCACACTGGATTTAAATTGTTTTCCTCGTTTAAATTAAACAGGTTTTTAAACATATGAAATTTTTCTCTTTATAACTGAGGTATTGCTCAGCGCCAAGAAAGAAAAAAACTACCAGTACTTCAATTTCCCGCAATTTCACAAACAATACTGAATTTTATTTTTTAAATTTTTTTCAAACTAATTTTTTATGTGTATTCTGACATTTAAACTATGTAGAATATTTCAGAATATATTTTAATTCCTCCCGAAAATTTACGCAAGATCGGCTCAATTTAAATTTAATTTTAATCTACAAAAATCGCCAGACGAGGCCCCTGTACTTTTAAAAAAGGCTTACAGGGAGTCTGGTCTTCCCAATAGCATAACTAAACGGTATTTTAAATGTATCAAATAAGAGAAAATCAATTTCAAAGAAATGTGTACCCGAAGCCCCGATCACTGTTTTCATGGTAGTAAACATTAACTCGGCTCCTACCATTGTTTGAGAGAATTGTAAAAGTACGCCAACATCACTATCAGAAATATTGAAAATTTGCTTGGTAGTAACCTACGCGTTGTTAATAGAAAAACAGCAATGGAAAAGTTCCGAGAATGCTCTTATCCAAACAACAAGATCTAAACTCACATATTTGTTTGTGACTAAATTTAATGTTTTAGGAAGACTAGAAGTTTCCTTCCAAAGTTATCTCTAAAAGTGAAACCTGGATGATTAATTTTGATCCTGAGAGAAAAAAAAGTGCTGACTGGAAATTTCAGGATTTTATGCAGGCATCACCAACACTAAAAAAAATCAGCTGGGAAAGTAATTGTCACATAAGAATTCGATATTCAGATAATGGTGTTTCAGCATATCGTAGCAGTACATGAAACTATAAAAGGAATACTTTTGGGATGCGCTGAAAATCCTCCAAGGCATATCAATCACAAAAGAACACATTTCAAAGCAACAGGCTGGATTTTGCATCACGGTAATTGCCGCCACTCTAATATAGAAGCAGCACTTAGCAAATTTTGCTCCTGAATTTCCACGAAAATTACTGTGGTGAATTGCGCTTCCCATCTCTACTTTAGTCCAGAGCTCCATATGACATTTTCTGTTGCTCAATGTGAAGAGGAACCTTCATAAAATCTTTCTTCATCTACATAATACCCTACAAGCCGTCGCAAGGATGCCAGGGAGTGATAAATCACCAGCCGAAAGCAGCCAGAATGCTGCTAATGTGAAGGAAATATCAAAACATTGCTTTCAGCTTATCTTTAAAGACGGAAAAAAGGTGGGGTAAGTAAATTGCATCCAATTGGGACTACTTCGAGAAGGACAAAATGTATCATAATTCCTTACAGAACAGCCGTTGTACGTGCGGAAGTTAGCTTTCGAGACGAAAACCTTTGATTTGTTCAGCAAACCATATTCACTATCTCATTATGGACCTCTTTCGTATATTATATCATTCCTATTATTTTACGAAGCCCACTGCGGTGTTGAACAGTTTCATGCATATTAAACTGCAACCACAACCACATGCAACTTAGAATGAAGTCGAAATTAATCCATTTACTTATAAACACGAATTTGAAAAGTAAGAAGGCGAAATATCACTACCACATGGGCAAGCAATGTACAATGATCTCCGCCCCCAAGGACACAGGTAGGGAATGCGATAAAATGCTGCAGGGAGCAGGATTTCCCCACACAGAGAAAGATAAAGCATAGAACGGGTCACTTAAAAACAAAAAAGAAATCAGAGTAAGCAATACTGTAACGAGCACTGCTTTCTTTAAGGGCAGCCCCATACGGTCATACGGGAAGGGTTTTTGACCACAAAATACATAAGATTAGTGAAAGTGCATGAATTTGAGTAACACTAAATATTCTCTAGGCGCTGAGGTTGGCAAGTAAAATTTTTTCCATCTAATAAGTTATCAGAAACAAGTTTACACAACTTTTATGCTTTTGAATTTTGATAATTATATGGAAATTTTTGAATGCCTGAAAAATCCTAATATACATTTAAAGTATGTTTCCTCGTAAAATAAGATACTCACAAATCCACCATAGTTATAAGGTTGTGGTTATGAAGATGATTAGATGTACTTTCCCGTGAAAAAAGTGCCAGCCGCTTCCTGCCCTTTCATCAGTGTGAATTCTACACACTAAAGCAAAGTTTAGTACTTTGATACGATGAAATGGTATTTTTCCTTTCTCGTACTACTCTTTACCTATATTATTTGCGCCAGGTAATAAGTACTTAACCCTTAGCATGTTTGTTATGATCCCCATAAAATCCGGAACGAAAGACAGCTTAATCACTCCGAATTATGTTTTCACTGGCTTCATAAATTCCTCCCACGCCTTCACCTCATTTTCCTTTCATATCGTCAAAATCCATGGTAAGAGGTATTATTATTTTCAGTTTTTGTTGTAAATCGCAAATCCTTTATTAAAAAATAATGACCCTTTCAATGCTAATTCTGTATTGTTTTCATAATTTGGGGAATTACGTTAATTAATTTTAAGTTTTTGTATCAGCAGAATGGGGAAATACGCTTAGAATTACCTCACTTTTTAGAAAAAGTTGGGGTGCCTTTTTAATGATGAATCCTATAGAAAGCCCATGCAATCATTGCTCTTAATGGAATTATTCCTTAGAACCCTTGAATTTTGGCATCCTTCCTTCGGCCGCCGTCCCATTCAACCTCAGAAATCCTTTTTTCGGTCAGTTCCGCCCCCTTGCGAGAGGGCCGTGTTTCCACTCTCACCCTCAGCCCGTCCGCGGGGAGAATACCCTCCTGCTGGAGAAAGGACAGCTCTGTCCGCCCATTGTATAACGTCCCCCACCACCCCGATCCTCTCCTCTCCTTCCCGGCGAAATAAGTCTCCCAGCCGCTGCCACAACCCCCGCCGTTAATGGAGGACAAGGGAAAGAGAGCGTTTTGCTAAACCTTTAGTGGATGGCAGAATATTAGATCAATTTAATCATGCAATGGAAGAAGGTTTGGTGTCCTGTATAAAGAAGGATTCAGCGTATAGAAATAAAATGTCAGGGATATGAAAACCTTTTGGAACAGTTTCTTAGCTCATTAGAATAAGCATGATTCGATTAAAATGTTTATTCAGCAATATAAGCGAATTAATTAACGCGCATAAAAATCGCCGCACTAAAATGGGAGTTTATAGAGTTAATACATATACAAGAATACCGGAACCTATTCAAAAATACTCTCATTCTCCTCTCTGATATAATGAAAGGAGAAACTTTGTAATTCCACATAGATTTATTCGACGGACGACCTAGGTTTCGACGTGGCACGTCATCATCAGGTACATTTTGTAAAGAAGACAGAGAATATATAGTCACACAAATTGGGGGGGTGGGTTGGGGGGGGGAAGGCGAGAAGAGAGACAACTCCCCGGTCTGAGGTGAGGGTTAGGGGGTGGAAGAGGGGAAAAAACCCAGGGGGGGTGTTGGCCCGGAGGTGGTTAAGGGGGTTGAGAGCAAGGGGCTAGAAGAAAGGAAAGGATTAGGAACTCCGTAAACTCAGGAAGGGGGAGGTGGTGAAGGGGACGCGTGGATCAGGAGGGAGAGGGGAAACCCAGAATATACGTAAAAACGCTGTATTAAGAGCCGGTAGGGGAGGAGGTAAGGTAGGTGGGGTGTCATTAGGTGTGGAAGGAAGGAAGGTCTAGAAGGGGGGAGTGGGAAGGGTACAAGATTTCGTTAACAATGGTAACCTTATTCTTAACACATTTCAAAATTTCAAATTGCTCTAGCGCGTCAAGCCTTTGTCCTTTCTTCTCAAAATGTAAGAACTCTGGCACAAAATCACTCCGATGATTCTCGTCCAGCAGATGTTTGGCAAAGAGAGACGCCGAGTCCTTATTTTTGACGCACGATTGGTGTTCCTTGATCCTCTCTTTAAACTTTCTCCCAGTCTGGCCGATGTATCCTGCTCCACATTGACAATTTAATTTATAAACACCACTTTTCTCACTTGTAGGGATTCTGTCTTTGGTATGAGAAATTAAATTCCTCATGCACTGTTTGTTATAAAACGCTAGTCTAATTTTGTCTTTGGGGATTTTTCTGCATACCCTCAGGGATAATGGGCCTAAATAGAGAAACCTTCTCCATTGAGCCCTTGATATATCGCTAGGTATAGACCCATAAATACTGTTTCTGGCTAACTTGGACATTTTCCTCTTATAAAGTTTGTCTATTAGTTTTTCCGGGTAGCCATTGTTTACTGCTATTGTCTTAATACAGTAAGTTGACTTATATATATATTATACTTATATATATACATATATATATATATATATATGTTGACTTATATACAGTATATTGACTTAATAAGTAATTAAGACAATAGCAGTAAACAATGGCTACCCGGAAAAACTAATAGACAAACTTTATAAGAGGAAAATGTCCAAGTTAGCCAGAAACAGTATTTATGGGTCTATACCTAATGATAATAATAGCCAGAAACAGTATTTATGGGCCTATTCCTTACTGTCGCATTTGAGTTTGGACGGGATGTACGTCTTCATTCCTTCGCGTAAAATATTTAAGAAATAATTCCAAGTGTTCTCTGTATTGGTTGTCAGTGTTTTTGTCTTGTATTCCGGTAATTTTATCTTTAAATATTCTCTTAGTCCGTTAAAATTTGCCTTGTTGTATAGGTATATTTTACGCTTTTCTTTGTTTATTTTGACGAACTTAGTTTTTAACTCCACAAGAATAGCCTTATGGTCACTGATTCCGTCTATTATTTCAATGTTAGTAATGATTTCGGGCATAGAAGTCGCAAAGATGTCTAGTATGCTTTGGCCCCGTGTTGGTGATTTAACTATTTGTTCTAAGGAGTGTTTTGTGAATATATGAAGGAGTTCTTGGCATGAATCTCTGTATTTGGCAGATTTTCCCACGCAGTAGTTTTCCCAGTCAATTGACGGTAGATTTGTGTCACCAGCGATTATAGTAATACTGTTGCTTTGTCTGCTGCTGATAGTGGATATTTGTTCGTCGAGCTTGTGTAGGACATCTGTGTTAGAATCTGGGGGTCTATAAAATGAACACACGTATAGGCTTCTGCCGTTGTAGTCCTTAATGTTGCACCAAACGCTTTCTATGTCATCTACGTCGCATTCATATCGTTGGCTACTAAGATGTGACTTTACTGCAATGAATACTCCCCCACCCAACCTATTTGGTCTGTCCCTTCTGTAAATTGTGAAGCCGTTTGGAAAAACCTCATAGTTAAGGCTTGAGAATTGGGAGACCAACCATTTAGATAACAGGTAGGTGGGTGAATCAATACTAGAAACAATAGGTCTCATGGGGCAGTGTGTCATTTTGGACAAAGACCATTATTTTGAAAAAGTCAGTATTTTGTTGTCAAACGGCTCTTACTCTGAGGTCAAAAGGAACCCTATTAACAAACTTGTGTCCCAGTGTAAATCTGTCCTAAATGATTGTCCTACTGTTATTGATAAGAAGACAAAATTTAAACTTTACGTGTCTAATCCCATTTTACCCAGACTTTATTGTCTCCCCAAAGTCCATAAGACAAACTGCCCCATGAGACCTATTGTTTCTAGTATTGATTCACCCACCTACCTGTTATCTAAATGGTTGGTCTCCCAATTCTCAAGCCTTAACTTCGTTAGCCCTCACTCAGTTAAGAATAACGTAGACTTTGTGAATAAAATTAAAGACCATACCTTTTCAGAGGGTGAAATCATGGTGTCATTTGATGTCGCTAACTTGTTCCCTAGTGTCCCCATTGATATTGCCATCCAAGCATTGGAAAACTGGCTTAAATCGCTTCACTTAGATTCCGAAACAGTTGACGAATATGTCAGACTCACCCATTTGGTGATGAACCAAAATTATTTTACGTTCCAAGGTAAATTTTACAGACAAGATTTTGGAACTGCTATGGGCAACTCACTTTCTCCCTTCTTGGCCAATGTGTTCATGTCTCACTTTGAGTGCACTTTTAAAGAAAAATTCAGCTACTTCCCCGCGGTTTATTTACGATATGTTGACGACATCTTCTCTGTATTCGATACGACTAAGTGTGAACTTAATGACTTTGTGAACAATCTCAATAGTCTTTTCCCTTCCATCAAATTCACGGTTGAAACCGAAAAGAATAACATCCTCCCTTTCCTAGACCTGTCCCTCAATAGATCGAATGATAAATTACTTTTTGACATATACCGGAAAACCACACACACAAACAACTACATCCATAAACATTCTTTTAACCATCCTAGCCACAAATACGCTGTCTACCATTCTCTCATACACAGAATGTTAAATGTCCCTTTGGAAACCATGGCTTACAATAAAGAATTAGAATACATTAAAAATATTGCCAAACTTAATGGTTTCCAAGAATCACTGATTGACAACATATTAAAGAAACACAAATTAAAGAAATTAATTTCCACGGCCACCACACACAAAAAAGACGCAACAAAGAAATACATTAAATTACCCTTCTATCCTCAGTTAACCAGAGGCATTGAAAAAATTTTCAAGACTGTTGACACGAAAATTTCTTACACCAACAACAGCAAACTAAAACAGCTCCTAGGAAACACCAAAGACAAAATACCTACAACAGAGAAGTCTGGCATTTACCAAATCAACTGTGGGACTTGCCAAGCTTCTTACATAGGCCAAACACGCAGAAACATTCTTACGAGATATAAAGAACACTACGCCCACTACAAACACAATAAACGAGACAAATCCAGTATGGCACAGCATTTAATTGAAACAGGACACCACATGACAAAAGACAATTTAAATCTCCTAAAAGAAACTAAGAATAATTTACTTGACGCTTACGAGAGCATTTTAATTTTCAAAAACAGAGACAATCTCCTAAACAGTGACACAGGACCTATATCATATTCCTCTCTTTTCTCCCTGTTAAATTTAAAATGCTCTTAGTTCTTTGTAAACCTACAGTCTCTTCAACGTTTGTGCTTCTTTTCCTTTCCCTTCACTAACCGTCATTTTTCCGTTCTTGTGGTATTCCCTTCCTCTGTTACGGTTGTCCCACATCTTCAACGGTTATTTGTTGTAGGTTGCCTTTCACTTTTCCCTCCCCCTTCTACGTTCGCTTAACGGTTGTGTAAAGCTTCCCTTTCACTTTTTCCCCTTCTTTGCAACGGTCATTTCTTTGACCGTGTAATTCCCCCTCTCCCTCACTACATAACCTATCGTTTCAAACTCCTCCACTATCAGCCTCGTCCATTGGCTCTTGTCTTTTTCACAACCCCCCCCTTCCCCCACACATGTAACACTATATATTCTTCGGATTGCCCTTACCCCTTCTCACTTCGACTTGTGTTGTAGTGACGATTACCCTTCAGTACGCTGAAGAGGGCTACTTAGTGGCCGAAATACGCGTATTCGTATTCACCTTTCTTATCCTCTCCTTTTTTACCTTTTACCCCTTTTACCTACCTCATTATCCTTTTTTACCTTTACCCCTTTTTGACTTGTGGCGCTAGCCAATTAATTTCATTTTCACTTTGTTTAGAAAGGTAAACTGTTTACGGCTATTGGAGTTTCAAATTTATTATATATTACTAGCCGTAAGAGCTCATTCCTATCAATATATATTCTCTGTCTTCTTTACAAAATGTACCTGATGATGACGTGCCACGTCGAAACCTAGGTCGTCCGTCGAATAAATCTATGTGGAATTACAAAGTTTCTCCTTTCATTATGTTAAGTCGATTCCATGAAGTCACGCCTGAGACAACGAACTCCTCTCTGATGGCAAATTCTCTGCAGTAGAGTGTTACCTCATAGCGTGGGTGCTCTTGCGAGAGCTGAAAATTCAATGAAAATAGGAAAATGAGAAAGGAAGCAAAAATTATATAGGTATCGTATGTTGTCAAGATACTGCCACTGCGATGGAGACTGAGTGTTTGCGTGGGTTGGCGAATAATGCTCGGCGAGATATAGCCAGTAATTGGGAGAGCATTCTCATTCCAATCATATAAGTCCATCCTTAGTTCCCCAGAGTGAATAAGACACTCAAAAAATATTAAATTGGTTGATTTCGTCGAGTCTGGATCAAACTTGGTGTAAATTTTTCATGTGGTCACGTGGCCCTGAACTAAATGGCCCCACATATTCCCCGCTGCTGCCTTAATGTTGCCTCTGACCAGACAAACGACCTTGAAGGATGCATTTTATCATCATGGAGGGTGGCCTACTAAATTTACTCGAATCCTACCATCATTTCAAGGGAGACTACCGCAACAAACACGGACAAAACAAATAGCAAAGTTTGCCTTCGGACTCCTTGGTTGAGGAGCCCTCGTAGTCCCTTATTTTTCTCCAAATTGCAGCCTTATTTCCCACCTCTTAACCTTCCCTTCACCCTCCGCACCCCGGTTTTCCCACGCACGAATCAACAAAACGCGCAGGCACGCTACCTTTTAACCACCCCCTCTCCCCCATCTACTCTCTTTCTCTATCCGTCCCATCCATTTCACGCCCGAGGACGGTAAGAGCAGGGTCGTTGGTATTCCAGCAGAGGGAGAAGATAGGCGACTCGAGGTGGCGTGAAAGTAGTTCCAAACATTTGTCAACCTCCGTTTCGCGTGATTGTGGAAAAAACACCGAAGCGGTGACTCGTGAGTGCAGTGTTATTTTTGATTTTCAAGACAGTCTAAATGCGTTCATAAATGTTTGTTGTAATTTGCGCACGCTGCGAGGAGTACATATACGTGCATACATGAGAACCTATCGTATGACTCACATCAGATTACTTGTGGATATCATTAAAACCTTAATAAACTCCAGTGGTACTCGTATTAAATGACAGTTTATTTTTTAAGAAACTTTTCCGCCAACAATTTCTAATCATGAACAAAATTAGATATTAAATCAATTTTGAGATATATGAGAAACATTTATTATTTCTTTTTTGTTTAAAAATTTGACTTCTAGAGTTTCATGCACAAATTACCTTGCACACGAAAACAAATATTCTTTTCTCAGAGAGATTTCATGTCAGCGTGGATATTTTATGTTTCCTACACATGAATTAAATTACACGTTAAAAGTTTTAAATCAATACAATGCGAGTTCCTGCAACATCGAGTTTACGTCTAAGATATTGATAAGCTGTTAAAAATAATTATCAAGTACCGAACAATACTTGAATAAAGTAGTTACTAGTTTATTTTACATAAATGTTCTTATACTTTAGATTTTGTAAATAATTGCGATTTAAAAACTACGAAAATATTCAGCTGATTGAGTCAGGGTGCATATTTTGAGTCAATGAGCAACAATTCATACTTTACTTCTTTTTTCACGAAAGGAAAAAAAAATTAAAATGCAAAAAGTTCTTTGTGATAGTTACGCCATCAGGATTGGTGGAATATACTTTATAAAGAATGATTTTCAGCAAAAAATTAAGAACGGCACCAAAAGCGAAATATTAGACTTAAACAGTGATTTCAAAATGAGTTCATATAAAAGACAATTTTTAAATATTTATTGCAATTTTTCAATGATAATCCATAAAAAGCCCTAGTTTGGCCTTTTAAATCGGATAGTAAAAAAGAACTAGATAATGGTGAATGACTGAAACTAGACAATGATGTATACCTGAACCCTAAATAAAAACCTACCTGGGTGTAAATCGTCCTCGTTACCTATGTATTAGCAGGCAAGGAAGTAAACCTCTACCAGCAAATTCGGACTCTCATTCTTGGTAGCCATTGCGATCAGAAGAAGTATGATAAGATTGATAAGAATTAAGCTTTTTTCCAACTATTCAGTCGGATGAGGGGAATATTTACATTGTGTTCCAGTTTCTCTCCATTGAAACCGCCTCCTTCCCTCTAGCGAGATCCTATTTAGATGCAGTTTTCTTCTATCCTTCACCCTCATTTCTTCCTCATCTCATCCCTCCCCACTTTCAGGCATTCTTGCTCCTGCGCTGTTGAGGGTTGAATGGGAGGGTAAGGATCCATAAGGGGGCTTTTGGGATAGGAAGAGGGAGGCAGAATGGCCTGTGGTGTCCCCATTGTCTACGCTGAGTGCCCTGGAGGAGTAAGGGGACGAGAAAGAGGACGTGGGCGAGGAGGAATGAGGGAAATGAGTTGACGGAAGGTGTCATACTTCAACCCTTTCCTTCGTCTTAAGGAGCAATGGATAAGTGGCCGCGAGAAGAGATCCTTGAGGTCTCCAAGAAGTCAAATTCCTTCCACTTCTCCTCAATCCATCTCTCCACCCCCAACGACGGATTCATATGACTTTCATAAAGGATAAAACCTAATTAGAGCGCGTTTAACTCTTTTACATCGGCATCCTCCTACTTCTGAGTTGGGAATAATTTATTGGACGGGGTGGGGAATGAGGTGGGAAGCTGGTTTTGAGATGCGTGGAGACGTGCAGCAGTCAAAAATCTACTTTTATCCTTACCGAGTCAATTAGGGATGACTCGACGCGGGTTATGGGACAGGGAATATCTCAGATTTCTGCCAAACGTGCTTAATACTTTGAAAGGTTATTATGTAGAAACCTACTGAACTCTAATACAGTTAAGTGTAACAATTGAAACAGAGATCAATACATTTGCCGGTTCGCAGAATGGTTCATTGTACCTTATTTCAACTAAAAGCACTTTCCGAATTTATATATATAGTATATATATATATATATATATATATATATATATATATATATATATAATTTATAATTATTCCCGTAAGATAAATAAATCATGTTTAAAGGTTCATTTTGGATAGAGCCCGACCTAATAATTAAATATTCATGTTAGTCACAAATATTTATCAAAAATTTCAAATTAAATTTCCAATCAAATGCTACCTCGATGATCCTATTCTAGAAAACGTTTCATCATCTGTCTTGAATTTTAATGCCAGAAATAGTTAATTGCTTCCCCTCAGAAAATAACCTGCTTCAATAATTAGTTATACCTGAATATCAATGATTGTAACGAAACAAAAGATCCAAGTACTGATAGCAATTAAATACTAATTTTATTAGTATATTCAGAATAGGGCAATTTGCCATGGTTTATTGAGAAATTTTCGACTCTACCTGTACAAATCCGGACTTCCTCCCGTTAAATATTGTCTATGGCGAAAGTAATATCACTTACTTCCGTGGTTCTATTGCTATGCTCATTCATTGTTTTAGGTTTGCGGATAATACTGAAATATAGTTAATTCGAGTTATAAGGCTAAACATTTTGAAAAATAATATTTTAAGGTAACAATAAATGTCAATAAACGTCCATAAAAATATAGTTCTGATACAAAATTTTAAATCAAACCTTAGATGTTTTTCCAGTGGAAATAAAATATTTTGCGTATCTTTCTACAAGAATCCTGATTCACAATACGCATTTTGACAACTTGAATCAAATAAAATACCAAAAATACCATTGAATTCGCTTATTTTTATGAAGTACATGAAGTAAGACATCTTTATGTATGTTGTACAACTTGTAAGTCAATCGAGGAGGCATCATGCCCATAAAGCTTCTTGGTATCCATTGGACCAGAAAGAAATTCGGAAGCACATATTAGTGTTTGGATTTTGTCCATTTTAGAAGTATTTTATCGATTAAATTATCGACAGTATTATTTTGAGAGTTTTCTGAGTAACTTTTCCAAGACTAATAAAACGCAGCAAATATAGTAACCCTAAAACGCCCATCACCAGAGGAAAAAGAAACTCAATATTTTGATTGACAGAGAAAATTTTACCTATTACACCATTTATAATCATAAATCATAAATTTCCTTTTTTACTCATCTCTAAACGTTAAGTTTCAGATTTGCAGGAAAAGGTGGCGTAAGATCGCATGAATGACTTCAAATTTAACAAAACATACAGGCACCAACGATGGAAACCAAACTGCTAATCCAGTCTACTCTTACCAGTTAAGTGTCGGATTAACAACCAACTCATTTCACAGGTTTACACAGGTACTCAAACTTTTATTAAGACAGCTATAATCAAAGCGATAAATGATGAAACTAATTCTGAACTAAATCTAAAAATACGATTCTAGTAAAACCTCATCAAAATTTACAATTTTCTCTCAATACAAAAACTCTTTAGTTAGTTTTCAGGGTTACATGGTGAAGCAAATAATGGCCTAGTGACACACAATGTTTCAACAAATTGAAGATTTATACATGACCTTGGTTTTGACGCAGGCGCGACCGGAAGATCTGTCTCGAAATCTGGGCCGTCATAAATGCGTTATGTGTTGAAATGCCAATTGTTTCACTAGGGTAAAAAATTAACATTACAACATCCAGAGTGTAAAATCGCACCACTTCCACGTATGGTGTATGCCATTGCTTACTTGCATGGCCAAAATACAGACCTTTCCGATGTTCTCAAAGTTCTTTCGAAAAGAGACCATCATTAAGTCTCTAAGAGACCGTTTCACTCAAGTTCCTAAACGTCCAAATTCAAGACAGGAAATAAACTTACGACGCTTGGATAAGCAGACGGAAGTTTATTAGTGTTTCCCTAATTTCACTCCCAGCATCAAGCTTCCTACACCTCCTGCACACATATTGCTCCATTAACCTTAACTGCTCAAATAGCCTGGTGCCCACTTAAAACGCATCAGTATTCACGTCAGAAGACGAAGGTAGTGACTGGGGTGATAAATGTACGTGATGAAGGAACGATCTGCAATGCAGGATGAAATGGAGGGGTACCAGTGCTATTGAAGAGAAGATATATTTTTTGTTAATACTACGATGGAAAAAATATTTTAATTTAATTTTTTGGGTACCTAGACGACTGAGGTCATTTGCACCTTAATGAGTCCATATTTAGAAAAAGAAAGGAAATGAAAAGGTATTGTTAATACTAATTCCTTTGATAAGGTATCATGTACGGTAATATCCTTAAACGGAAACCACGGAAAATTTTGACACGGAATAAGCCGTTTTTCTTTTAAAACAAAATTACTCCGGATATGGCTTTAGAGTTATCACGAAGGATAGTGTTAAGGTATCCTTTAATTTTTAGAGGTTCACATAATGCCAATGGAAGAAAATGCCACCTACCTTCACGCAATTGAATTCTAATTGTCATTTAAGAAAAGGAATTAAATCCGAATATTTTTATTCTCAGCTCCATTTCGTTTGTAGAGTATTTATCACTCCTAATTCTAGTAGCCAACTTATGCATTGTAACAGTCGCACGCAATTTAAATATATGCCCTATTACTTCGTATTACATGAAAAAAATTGCATGTTTACTCGCTAGAAATACTATTATTGTCCCCGAATCGCAATCGTTTGCATTAATTATCTGTACCCAATGATGGATGACCATGATAAACATCAAGTACAGGAAACTGGGGTTCGCAGAATAAAACTCTCAATCTTAATCAAGTTTTCTTCAATTTGATTCAATCTAGAATTGAAATATAAACTATCAGAACAATTGTTTTGAATCTTTATTAGAAATCTAAATCAGAGAATTAAACCATAAAAAATAAAAATATAGGGTACCAAATAGATATTATGCTGTCATTTGTTGAAAACAGCTGACTCTAATAAATGGTTTTACAAGCAATTTGATGCTTCTACACATAAAACTCGTAATTATCTATATTGCTTTCCTTTTTCACCACTAAATTGATATACCACACCTATTTTAAACGGTAGACTACCTACTAACAATAAAATTGAGAATAGCATAGGACCTATTGCCTAAATGCACAATGTTACAAGAAACATACATTTAGAGTCTGTGTAATTTTTCAGGGAACTAAGGTTTTTTTGCATATGATACGCTAAAGAAAACTCAATTATAGGCGTACCACCCACTAAGTCATCCCAAACAATTACCTATTGTATTTAAAGTTTTACGCTCAGAGACAACATATCACTTCTTCCCTTCCCCTCGTATCTTTTAAGAAGACTCAAGTAGATGCATCTGGAGTCGGGTCAAACATTCCATTACGAAAGCAATCGGATGAAGAGCCATTCTGTAGAACTAGCTAAATTCAGTCGCGATCGAATTTCCCCCGATCATCGTCTTACGATCGCCATCATCCATAATGTGAACAAGCATAATCTGTGTTTGGACAAATATACCTTTTACACTCCAAAATAGAAAATAAGTTCTTACTATGACTGGAATAAAGAATTTTGATGCTCAATTACATCTTTTAAAATTAAGATTTACTTCTTGTAGTCAACTTATTTATTTACCATTTAAAAAAACAGACATTTCAACCCTTAGGCGTGATACTCAGGCAAAACTATAGGTTTTCTAACGAGCATGGTGTATTATAATAAATATCTAAGTGGCCAGTACAAAGAGCCGTTAGAACTATTAATTATAACATACCGTTCCACCGCGCCACATAGAAAAAGATCATTTGAATTACAATAGGAACAGGTTTGAAAACTTTGCGCCTGAATTATGTCTAAAAACTATCAACTAAATTCTCGATTGGTACAGAAATAAATTAATATAAAGGTGGATCATTAAATTATCACTCTCAGGATTTGATATATTGATGAGGAAATGATAAATAATTAATTATTTTTATCCTTGATAACACGTTTAGTCAGCAATGCTGATTTTTACGGTATCTTTGTAAATAAGTTATTTAGTCAATCACATTTACTAAGAGTTATTATGTAAGTTCCCTTTCCCTAAATAGAAAATACGCTGCAGCTGCTCTCGAGCTTTGAAAAGCACTTGAAATTCGGTCAAGCGCAAGCATCAACACACCGATGAACGTGTCCAACGTCATTTACCAGTGCAAGACAAGTGACGCGGAGGGACTGGTCACTCATGCCATCTGCCGTAGAGATGAACAGCTGGAAATCTGATAATGACAACGGGTCATCATTTAGTGCACACCCTCCCGATCATATGCTCTCGAATGCAAAATTGGGACTCCCATAATTTAATTCTAACATGCTACCGTTTTAAGTTCGGTACATTTATTTATCGCATACAAAACTTTCGCTGCAGAAAATAAGTCTCATGATCGTGCGGAATATGTGCAATTACGATTTCAGTACGATCTTGTTGATTAGAAACTAACTATTCGTAACTATATCACGACAGTAGATCTTCCAGGTTGACTTATCGAAAGCTCTTGGAGGAAGTTTCCCGTCAAATAAGAGAACGATTTAGTTGATACATCAGTATTGATGATTTTTTTCATATATTTGAAAGGTGTTCATTTTTGATATACCTAATAAAATCAATCTCACGGAAACACCATAAGAATATTAAGTAGTGAAGACATTGTCCCGAAAGAAAAACATTTTTAAATATAGCTAAAATAACTAGGATTATATGATATCTGATAAAATCTTGTTTTGTACTTTCATAGTTTTTATTCATATTTAATTACGGAGAAGTCGATTTGATGAAACAAAAATCTGACGATACAATAAAAATGTAAGTTTCAATAATTAAATACCAGCTAGCGATAAAAAAGAAACAAAATATTAAAACACATTCAGTCGCAAAAAAATCCAATCAAAATTATAGGAAACGAGAGAGAAATCTCCCGAAAGAAATTACAACAACCTAGTCAGCCTAGTAGAGGTCAATGATAGTTCCCTTTCTGTCAAAGGAGCAGCTCTCTCGTAATATAGGCCTCTTTGTTCCACTTGGTGAAGCTGAACAGTATCCCGTTTTCCGATTTCCGTTGCTGTGGAGTTTTTTGAAAATATTTTTGACAAGTCGTCTCCCTCGCGGGAGTGAAATAGGGTGAAGGGCGAATGGCTTTATCGGCGATCTCGACCGCGACGTCCCAAGCCCACCGAATCGTCCAGCATGATTGAATGGGCATCCACAGCGGAGGAAACAACAGCCCCTCCAGCCCACAAGGGACTCTCCATCCGGTGTGGCGTCGAGCGCAATTTGTGACCTATCAGGCAATCCAGTGGCCGACAGACTGATAAGGGCGCGCGGCGATCATATCGTGCGCGACTGCATCCTGAGAGTGAGCCTAAGGACTGGTGCTGTGGTGGGGTGAGAGAGAGAGAGCTCTCTTGATGAAAATTTTTGGCGCGGAATTCCTCCTTCCAAACCTCCCTTCCCATCGCCCGCTCTGCTACTCTGGACTTTCCAGGACTTGGATGAGATCTCAGAGGGTTCATGAAATGACATCAATTAGAACACTGCGGCCCTTGGTGGGCATTCGCTTTTTACTGATGAGCACCGCAACTCTGGAACACCACACTCCTCCTGATATAAAGGCGTAATTTGAATCTAGTGATAAGAAAAGCTTCCAATTGTGGAAGTTTGGTTCAAAATTGTGAGGTTAATTACGTATTTCAACCGCGTGCTCGCCTAAATGTCGCGAATACCAGTCCTGCACGGGCATAGATGTCACGAGAAACTCAATCGTCATGTTAATGGAAAACCTGATGACAAGCAAGGGAATATCGGGTTTATTCTTATCGGGATGTCGGTGGCACAGGAATACCAGAAATATCCTGATAAGAGGAAAAAGAGGTTTATCTTTCGGTGATGTTGCTTTAGTAAAGCGGCACGTGGCTTGCCATTTCACTCATAAAAAATTTCAGCAGCGCACTGGTTAATCCGGTATTTCTAAGTGAATTTGAAGAAAGTACTATTTCCCGGAGTCGTAGGATTTTGAACGAAAATCTCTCTCTATGTGCTCCGTACTCCTTGAATTATCTTACTTCCACGACCTCAATAAAACTTACTCCTCATTTAAAAATCAAACTTTTTATGTACACAGGTAAATTGCATTAAAATATATTTTGTTTTTAAAGTATATGATTTTTCCAATTACACAATTTTTATCCACAGAATGCTTTTATGCTATATCTTTTTTTATTTTTCCTAAATTTTTGTTTTATTTCTACTCCCCACGAATTAATGTGGTTACTATGATACACATATATTATTAACTCAATTATTAGTTGCATACCTTATGGTTTGTTAATTCCGAACTGTAGATTCAAAGTATGGTTTGATGAACCACAATTGATTATTGATGCATCTCGAAAGGGCCAATCCCGGTCTATAAAGTTTTCTTCTTTGTCAATTTATTCATATAATTGAAATTATTTACTCATTCAGTTATTTGGTTAATTAAAGTCTTTGTTTTGTTGAGGGTAAGTATTTGATCACTATTACTGCATCTGAAATATTGATTGTCGATTCCTTATTTTTGTAATTTTTTATTTATCCTGTATTATGTTATTCCTTTCATCAAATAGTACGTAATACAGCATTATTTTCACGTCTATTCTTAGACCTACCAGCGGCAAGCTAAGAGTTACGGGCGTTGGTCCACCACTAGATGCACAGGGTGACTGCAAAATAAGGGAGTATACTCGACGGTGTAGGTGCCTCTTCATTCTTTAGAGGAGATAAAGGCTTATAAACAAGTTGTATGAAATCCTATCAAGTTTTCTTGACTGAGGGAATCGCAATTGCGAGCCGAAACGCCGTTTATGACGCCGATGAGGAGACAGAACTCCCTTTAGTAAAGCATACGCTTGTGCAAAAGTACTTTCACTGTAGGTGGAACAAGGTTGCATTATTTCGATATGAAACGCAACCGGAAGCTGAATTATTTACTGGGCACTATATCTTCTTCCTTGCCTTTATTAATTTAATAAGGAGTGAAATGTAACCACCATCAGAAAATATATTTGGAAGTACACTACTCATACAAACAATTTATGATTGTAACTTCGGGCACTAGATTGCTTCTATTCTTTAGGAGACTGGAGAAACTGTAATTGAATATACGAAACATGGGCTTAGTTACACATACGAAAATACATCGAAGAGCTACACAGGGAACGATGCTTGAATTTTCACTGAACAAAGAGCGATGACAAAACAGTGGAGCAAGCATGAATATCTAAAAAAGGGAGAAGAAGGATTTTATAATATCGTCTCCCTAAGATGACCTGAAAATTATATCGTAGATTTGCATTGTAAAATGTATTCCCCAATGACAGAATTGTTGAAGAATATCTCTTGATGCTGAACTTTCAGAAGTTTTGCCTCTACCTGAGAGTGTATGATAGAATAAAAAAATGGAGGTGTTAAACCTGTATTAGAAAACGCAGGAAAATGTGTGTGTTACCATACTTATTTTAGAGTGAGCATGCGTAAACAAGATTATTCAGGAAGCAATAAAATATGTAGTTATAATGCTTAGAAATTAGTGAGTATTTTGAAGGCCTACAAGACAAGTTTATCATAGAGGTAGATTGATAGCCATTGAAAGAGATGGCCAACTAATAATGTATAATAAGGATTAGGAAAATTCAATCGGAGAGGGAAAGAAAGAATTGGATTCTACAAGATATATGACTCCGTTTATTAATTACCTCTTTAAAAAACCTAATCTGATGAAGATTAATGTGGACAATTCTGGAATGAGGAGGAAATGCCAAATGGAATATTTTCCAAGAAGCAGAATTTGAAAGCTTAGTTATGGATTGCGACGGGTATCAGAGCATAAGCACTAAAAGTGAGTAAAGGAAGTTTAATAATAATAAAATGCCAACTAATATACAATAAACTAAGTTAAGAAAAATAAAAGAGATAAAAAAGTTAGCCAAGCCTAGTCTTCCATTGGGCACTGGAAACATGTTACAATACCCCACAGAGAATAAGGAAATGGTGCAGATATGAGAAAATATTTCTTAGGAGATTTTATCCCTACAATCTGTTAAAATAAGGAACATGTTTATTCCCTCTTAAGAAAAATACAAATTTCTTTCAGAGATTCGAAAGAAAAGCATTGTGTGCCATGTCGACGAAGTTTGAAATGCAGATAAGCAAGGACCTTGTTCTAAAGAAAATAGCGATGCTGGAAATTAATAAGGGTAAACTAAAGAGAAAAAACCCAAGTAATAGCTCGCGGTAGTAAGAGATAACAAGAAAAATTGGGATTGATAAATAAACACTAGCAGTGGAAGAATATAATTTTTGATAGGAGTTGTTAAAGGGCAAAATAACAAAGAAATTTCAACATATATTATTAAATAGTTATTTTAAAATGAGTATTCATGAGATAAAAGTAGTAGTATGAGGTAAAATGAATATTCATGGAATTTTTTATGAATATTGGGTGCATAAGCGTTACCAAATTGTCAGAGAGAAAAATTAAATAAAGACCATCTTCCAACTAATATAAGAAATGCTGACATGGTTTCATGATGTGGTTATGGTGAAATTTCCCCAGATAAGAACATCATTACGTCTATATATCTCTCCAAATTTGTGCTCTAACTCCGAAAAGTAAAATTCATTAAAAAGTTTGATCAGGAAGAATAGATTTTTGTCCGGAATGAGATTTACAACGGGTGTAAATCCAACGCCTTAAATATTCTGATTTGTGGGATTAGTCCTTTACTCGTTTCACCTTGAAAATCCGATTAAGTCCGGGTTACCATGAAATCAAACCGTTTGAATGGATTTTTTTTAAAAGGCAGCAACAGACAACAACCAGAGTTTGAACCAGTTACCCTTCGGCCGCATGCCAATTCCTAACCCCTTGGATGGAGTTGACTGCCTGTAGAATATGGATATTTTATACGCGGACCAGTTAATAATGAACAATCCTGTCAATGGCAATTTTTTTATTATTTTATTTAGTGATATTTCCAAAAACAACTAAAACGTCTTTCCTGGATTCCTGCGACATCCGTCTGCACCCTTAAAAACTTTTTCTGTGGTGTTACACACTCCCCATATCGTTTAATAAATCGAGGTTGCAGACTAAACAGACTAGTCGCAACAAGAAAACGAAATAATAGTGACTCTAGAGTAATTCTACATCGCAAAAGACCCCCTCGCAGGTCAGCGCGCCCATATGACGTTCCCAGCGAACGGTGTGTCCTATTGAATCGGAGGCTGAGGAGTGCCCGGCTCAAGTCCTCGAGGGCGCATACTTGTACATGAACTTTTATAAGTGCACGCAGAATACGACGCCCCCGGTCGTCGTTGGCGCGTGCGACCCCGAGACGTACTTTATCCAATTACAAAAATCACTCTCTGGATGCTCTGGGAAATATCTCCCCTCCCTTTGTGAATTTCCGTATACATAAACTTTGTCAGTTTAAACGATGAGAGATAAATGAAGGAGCAGGAATTTTTTTGCGCAAAAACTTTCCATCAAAATTAAATATTTAGAATAGTGACCGATTAATTATTTGCATGGCGCGAGCTCATTTTCATTAGTCAGTAATCATTACGAGAGTTTGGCTACCACTGAGGTAATTTTCGTCATTAGGGACATGAAGATATTACGTTGTGAATTTTAAAACTTGACGAGACCGTCGGTCAGTTATTTAGGACTCCAAGAGATTTTTATGTCAAGGGCCCATGGTGGGTGTTCTAAGTTCTAAAATACCAAAATAAGTTCTAAAGTACTAATTTTTAAAATTTCATTACATCATAAAAAGTTGTATCTCAACAGGAGGCGCTGGGAAAATTTTTCCCTTCCTTCGCGAAGGTCTCCAGGGTGAAGAGCCTCAAGTCGATAGAATTATGTAGGTATGTAATGTAATGAAATCTCCATTCATTATACCACTGAAAACCAGTCAATAAATTAGATTCAATCTCGAGACGACAAAGTATGTAGATAGGAAACTCGATGTATATAGCTACTATACCACCCCTAATCCCTTATGTTTTTAGTCACAAAACCGGCGACAAGGTGATTTACATTGCTAATTTACTCACTTTAAAGAGCATAATTGTGCTCAATATAAAGAGATAGGTTGTGTTTAGAATACTACTTCCGTTCTTGGAAATGGTAGGAACTTTCTAGAATTATTTGAATAGCATTCTATCAGATAATCATATGCTCATAGCAGGCACTTGTCAACAGATGAGAACACATAATATAATTACCCGGATCACAAATTTTTATTACCAAAATAAAATAATTTAACTATCAGAAATGATTTCTCTCGGGATTCACAATTGTTCGAATCGCATAATTCATAGGAGACCTACCCACTCTCTCGTGAATAACACGTAAATTCTGTTTGTGCTTATAATTCATCAGACTTAAATATTACACGCGCATAGAAAGGGTTCTGCATTTTAAAAGTGACAATTAACCTTCATCAAACTGGAATTTATTCCGTAAAATATTTACGAGTGAGGCGGAATAAGGCGTTGGGGACAGGGTTGAAACAGATTGAATGCCGCAAGTAAATTTCTGAAAAATTTCTCATGGGACGAAAACAATACTTGATCAATTATTAATTGTTAACTATGGAAAAAGTGCAATCACAAAAAAACTGGCTTATTCATAACAGGATGCATTTTAATTAGGGTATATAGTAGACTGCCCATCGTGGTGTAAAGGTCATGTACGATTGGGATAATCCACTTGCATTTACTCATGTCTAGGTCAGGCATATCATTTATTTGTAAACATACTCCGAATGATTTATCACACTGCAAAAATAAATGAACTGTCACTAGTATCCATGGCGACCTCGGCGTTGACCCCTAAAACGGATCTGTGTCGTCTGACATGACTACCTACATTTTGAGAGGCTTTTCGACTGGAAACAGAAGAGCCATTGGATTTGTATCGAAAAAGAATGAATAACCTGACACAGCATATATACGAGTATATACTTGTATAAATAAGCTTAATGCAGTCACTTGGGATGCATTTAGCAATAATGGGAATCCGTAAAAAACACTATTTGGCCAGTTGATTCCGGGATTGCTATCATAACACTACTTTTACGTTGTCTTTATTTTTTTGATGCCACATTTATTTTTATTTCAAATGAAACATTTGAATTTGACATTATTTGACATTTCTACCATACTGGAACTTGCGCTAAACTAGGACTTCCGCACACACCGTGTCTATGCAAGTGAACTGAAAAATTTGCATATAATACGGAATATTTTTAAAGATCAATTTTAATATTCTGTGATATTTGCCACCCAGTCCTCGGGTTATCCGTTGATCAAAAGAAAGATGTAAAAATTTTCCCTTTCGAAAACAATTGTTTCATATTTTTCTGCAAAATCACGCTTTCATTTTCTCACATCAGTGTAGATGGTAACAAAGTAAATTAATTTTACTATCTATTTATATTAATTTACATACATGAAAGCCCTCTATATATTTATTTAGTTGTGTTTTGAACTACAAAGGAAATTTTGAAGTTTCTCGATGTTGTCAAATGAACGTTCTATCAAGCCGTTATTTTTCATTAAAAAAAATTCCTCTAATCTAGAAAATTCTTTAATTCGAAAGTACACTTATATTTAAGGTATAATCCATTCCAAATTGAAAAATCTAGGAAATAATAGAAGATTCGCACTTGAACACCGTAAAACGAGTAAAATGGAGAAAATTAGAGTGGTGTTCTGCTGAACTGAAAGTTCAAAGATACCTTTCAACCTCTTTCCTAATTCATGTCTCAATAAAAAATATTTAACACTAACGCATAAACGCATTCTCTCGTTTGTCTATGGTATTTTTCATTGGTGGTGTCCGAGTATTAACTGCCACACGTACATGCTATTGGTTCTTGGGAGGGGAGGCGTAGAGGAAGTGCAAGTATGGAAAAAAAAGAAGAGAGCAATTCCTGGGTGAACTGCAATTTGAGTTTGGAAATAGTTGGACTTAAAGTGTTACTCGGAAATTTTTCTGCATCACTCCGAAGATGCATTTCTTTGTTGCTTCTCACTTCAACTCGTCCCAAGGATTTTCAAAAGATCAAGATGTTGGTCATGGACTAGCTTATTTCTTCCTGCTTTATTCTCTTAACACGGTGAAATTTCAAGGTTGAAAAATTCAAGATATATTTTGTATTCTAATCCAAAGTTCACACTCCAACTCAGCATGTGTTAACTATGCCATACAATAATGATGTGAGAAAACGCGAATTGATATGAATCACCTATTTCTAAGATACACCATTGCAGAAAAACAAATAACCAATGAAAAATATTTTTAATACAAAACCAATGAGTGATTATGTATATTAAAAATAAAGCAGTATTAACTGCTTACTCTTAAAAAAAACTAATAAAAATTAATTTTAATCCATGCAGGTGAATGATACAGTTTAATGAAATTAGTATTTTTGAACCTTTTATAAAACTGGGTTTCAATAAAGCATTACTTTATGGCTGTTATGTGGTCGCTAATACAATTTAAGCATCAAAAAATAATGACGTGATCCATAAATACATTGTTATATAAATTACTTTTTACGGGTGGAGTGCGATTGTTATCTGAAATTATTGCCTTGTTCTATCCATTTCACGCATATTTTTGCTGAGTTTGATGAATTAAGGTGCGTTTTAACTCAATGATACTTCGTAAATAAGGATTCGCTGAAATGAGGATTCAGAAATAGGCGTAGTTGAAGGACGTTAAATGTCAGGCATTCAGAATTTACTCTGAATTCGAAGTTCTCAATGTCTAAAGGCAAAGTCTTAATCGGACTAACTCAGACGACATAGAACGAAGAAGAATTCTTCAACCTTAATTCTAGAATTTTAAAGAATTATGATCAAAGCATAAATACACTGACTCATTTTGAAGGTCAGTTGTATACTTATTTCTAGCCATTCCCTCCAAAGGATCTTTCCTTTTCAACTTAAGACGGGGAACGACCTGCAACGAATCGGACTCATCTGGGGCAGCAGGGAGACTCGGGATGGACGAGAATCTTAAAGCGGAACTTTTCGACGCTACCTTAAGTTTCCTTGGAGAAAGTCTTCCCTCAGTGCGCAAGTCCTCTTGCTCTTCTCTCCTCCATGCTTCTCCTCACCAGAGGACGTCTTTTGTCTTCCTCTATTCTTCCTCCTTCCTTGTTTCATGCCCTCTTTACTTCTTTTCCTTCTATCCTTCCTTTCCAGTTGCCGTCCCACTTTCCCCACCTTAAAACTTAACTCATAATCCCGCCATTATTTCTTGGTCGTACCATTTAATTCTTCAGCTCCTCCTTCCTACATTTACCCGCTCATAGACGGGCCTAATTAATCTCTGAGCAACAACGGGTGTTGATGAGCACCTGAGTATATACACATCCCAATGGCCCCTTGAGTGCTCCTCCAAACGTACGTAATGAATAAGACACGAGAGTGTACTCGCCCACTTTAAGCGGATGACTAAATATAACCCTTTAAGCCCATTTAAACCTCCCTGAAATGTTTGATATTTTTACTTCTTAGTTTTATTTTTGAACTTTACGTTCAGTTTGAGGATAAGAATGTGCCGCTTATTTAAAATCCGACTTGGTAACATGCTTCCACTTACTTAAGCGTTGGCTTACTTAAAATGTACCATCAGAATATTTGAATCGCAATTGTGCTTCGTGCTGGGATTGTGCTTTACGCTAGAGGCGCATGTCAACCTTGCTGCCCTTCACATATTTTTTAACCTCCTCCAGACCACACTTCAAAAGTTTCCAATCTACATCTATCATATTCGCTTCCGTGCCGTAAAAATACGCTTCATATCAAAGTCATAACGAGTGATTGATTAACATCCTTACTCAACATCCCCATTATCGATCCCCTACTCTCTGTGAAAGATTGTTCGTCGAACTAAATTCTTCTTTTTAAATTCCTATAGCTTTGCCCATGTTGGGCCAAAAAACTTTACATAGTTATGGTTGTGTAGTTATGGTTAGCTGAAACTTAATTACACGCGATCTCATTTAATATGAGTACTTGATATCCTGTTGGTATGCAGACATAACCCTACATCGAGTACATTACTATTATATCACCCTCTTCTTGATTGAAAACACACTTCAATTCATTCATCTCGCACCTACAATAACTTCAGCACGCTGTTTTTTATCCATTACCTTTGTAAAAATAGAAAATTTCTTCCGACAATGACTCATTAACGGGAGAATCAAGTACAACGGGGGAGCGATAATATCATGGAGCAAGAATTAATATTTGTAATTCGACGGTAGAACGAGACCTAACAAAGTGAGAATTTATTTGGAGAAAGTGCAATGTCCAGACGATATTGAAGGCAAAAGTTTTCATCCCAAAATAATAAGCAATGTCTTGGAGTTCACTTTCACTTCAATTGATAACCAGGTTGTAACAACGAAAACTTAAATTTCATATACCAGTTTTGCGACATCTAGGCATTACGATAGTTCTACCTTGGCCGTAATCTATTTGATAAATGTTTTCCCAATATAGATCACCGTTCCTTAAAAGATATATTTCAATAACTACGTTTAAAAAATGCTTCACACAACATTTAATGCATCAAAATTCAGTCCTCAGAGAATGGGCCTCACTAAATAATTATTTGAATTTCTCACTCCACATTCCTCATGATGTATCAGTTTAGTGTCACTAATGAATCATCTCGACCAAATCGATTTGTTTCAATCGTTGGCTTAACAGAAATTTCGAAAGCGACAGGCCACCCGATTCAACAAACGCCACAGGTCCATGAGTGCTGCATATTTTCAATCACTGCGGCATCACCAACCCACATAGACAGAAAGAGGGATAATACTTGTCGTGACGCTTCACTCGAGGGTGTCTGCTCGCGTCGTTCAGCTAACTGGCTGTGATTCAGCCAATTTACTGTCACGAAGAATGAAAAACAGAGACATTGCGACCTGCTCAATACGAATATTTACGGCTGGCTGATCTTCATCAATTGAAAATGGATATATAGGATAAAGGGCGATTGAAGTGGAATAACTAATTAGAAATTCTCTGAATTCAGGATTCTACGAATAAATGCGAAAATATACAAATATATTAAGGGATTAAAATGGATACGAAAGTGTAGCAAAGTGGATATGTTACGCAAATCCTAGAATGCATCTGAATGGACAGCCATGAATATTAATTCCTCGAGCACCACGACGAATGATAGTGTATGGGATGATTTTAAATTCATTTTAGTTCTACTAATGTTGATGTCTTTAAGTCATTTGAAAAAATTGAGCAACATTTTCCCCGGGTTTGAGAAATTATAAAAAATGGTGAAAATAGTTTCACTGGGAATATCTCCTTTCCGCTTTAAAAAAAAGAGATGGGTTTTCTTTAATTCATTTCATCGTTCATTAATGGCCCTAAGGCGATGCAATAACACTTCAGAGGAACACTACGGACTAAATTTTACCTAGCAAAAGTCTAAATTGGATAAATTAAATTCTGACTAAGAGCAGGTACGGTATCAATACTTGGTACCGTACCTGCTCTGTACCTACCTGCGGGTACCAATAACTGATTATACAAGCACAATTTCTGAACATTAATGAAAATTGAATTATTTAGCATTTATCAATCAGCATGCAAGGCACGAATTTCCTTTCTTTGTAATAAGTTTACCATTAGCCATATATGTTTTAATACGTCTACCAAAATAATTGGAATTTAGCGTCAAATTCCTATTCATGTAAGTCCTCACTTGAATTCGTGAGATATCCCGGATTTTCAAAGCTTGTCTCGCTTTTCTATTCGGCAGAGGGATGAAAACAGTCGTTTCTGTTTCGAATGATACAGCGCACATCTTCATTTATCTGTATTTCCACTTACTTCAATCTCTCTTCACCCTTTTCACCCGGATCCATATTCTCTTCCCAAACAAGTCTCAACTACTGAAGGAGTCTAAACCCTGAGACCGTCTTCCCCCATAAACATAATACTCACGCCATCTGACTTGGCTTCATCGCATACTTAACTCCTACATCGTTGTTTTTGTGCCAATTCACACCTCGCCGTCTATCGATTGCCGAAATGTTTCACCTCACCCAAGGATTTAAGGCTCCATTTCATTGATGCATTCCCTTAAGATTTCTCTCCTTGTCTTACTCTCTCCCTTCCAGATTATCCTTCTTAGGCGCTTTTAACAAGGATTGGATGCAAGTGTGGCTTATTCAAGATTTATTCTTGAGACTAAGGTGAATTTCCTAACATTCCCCTTCAGCCCGTCTCCACACACAGGGATTTTGAACACATCTTAGGCTTTAGATTTTTTTGATGATGACTTATTCTACTCTAGACCCCCCACCTGTATTCCGGTTGCTGCAGTATCGAAATCTTTAAATTTCGTCCCACGCCAGCGATCCCGTTATTTCTGTTAGCGTTAATTATTTATCCCGATTAGAATTCATGGTGCTCGAACATTTCCCTTTTCTCTGCTGTGCCGCAAGTGACTCGAATCTTTTTCAAGCTATCTTTTCTTTTTGAATTCTGGATTTAGAACATGTAGGGAAAGCAGCTACGCTTAAAATTTTACTTAAACACGAATAGGTAATATTATGAAAGGGAAAGTTAGTTTTCCTTGTCCGCCCTTCCTGTTCTTGATAAATAAATGATATTGCACTCCAAATGTTTGCAAAAGAGGAATTAATAGTTGTTGCCAAACGTAAATCTAAATTAACTCTACGCCAGATATTACGTTTCAATGCTATCTAATATCAAGTTTCGCAGTCATGAGGAATGGGACTACCATCATAATTCGTAATTAGTTTATTTTTCTGTGTCTGCTTCGAAAGGGAAAGATACGCGTGGAATCTAAAAATTGACCCCTTGATAGTTCGAGTGTTTCTGTGGTGGAGATTTGATGATCTCTGCGTTTTTCTCTGGGTTTTTACTGTACTCGTTGACTTGGGTTGACAAAATGTCGGCTGGCGTATCAACTCATGCCTCAGATTAAAATTATTCTTCGTAATTGACTTGATTTAAAGGTGGTGGCTGGAACGCTGACGAAAAAGTTGACTAGCCAAGCCCACGACATACGTGAAAGCCTGGAAATAAAAAAAATAAATAAAATTCTATGTTAACAGGTATCGTCCCGTCTTGAACCAAAAGCTTATCCCGATAGGGCCATGCGCCCTCTGTTTTTATTATATCATTCTTATTTTAGGCCGTCGCTGGGGGGATAATAGTTATTCCCCTCCGTGTAAGGCTCGACCTGGCGTTCAGTTTAAGAGTACGTATACACTCTCATACACACATACATCCTTCCATCTACTCTAAGCTGTTCACCTCACCCCCCTCACCGTGGCCCTCGCTAAATTCTATACATCCTTCCCCTTGCCTTCTTCCCCTCTTCATCCAGTAACCATTACCTCCGCGTAAAAGTAGATAATAGGTGCCCCGTACTCAAGAAGGCAGATGGGTGGCGACGGGGAAAAAATCCTCCAATCAGCCAGTAATTCTTTTTAAAATTTATCAGAGTGAGGTTACACAAACCCTTAGCGTAGTTCTGAGTAAACTGAGCGTAGTTCAAGGTAATATGTCATTACAAACTAACAAGGTAGTGAACGAGAAGTATACACTCATGATCACTTAATAATTCTTAAGGCTCGGGATATTGTATCTAACTTGACTTTAAACTCTATGAACAACATTAGAAATCTAGTGAACTCGCATGGAAAACTTGTTGTGTTAGGACATGCAAAATGTATGTAACTAGAAAAGGATAAATAATTCATTACGTTGATGTAAAAAATATTTCGTGGTCATATCTTGCATTTATATCCGAATTAATATTCTCCTTCAAATGTTTAGAAAGTTAAAATTTAATTCGAAATTTTCAGGCTGAACAGGATGGTAGTTCATGCTGGTGATATAAATAATACTAGGCATTCTAATAACTTAAATTTTATTGGATTATAAATTAGGCGCTTATGCTCTGGAACCAATGAAGATTTATTGGAAGGATATATAAAATTCGTCATATCACTGAATATACTTTTTAACCTAATGTTTGAACTTTCCTACAAATTTGTAGGCATATATAAATACCCATTGTTTCCTTATCTCTTTTAGATAGCCTAGATATAATTAATGAATTTTGAAAAAAAACATCATGAGTGCCAATAAAATTTTGTGTGAACAAAAGAAAAATTGGTAGACTTGGAGATTATGCTATAACAGTGTATAAAATTGCAGGTCTTTAGGTAAGGAAATTAAACAGTAAATTTATACTCAGCACACTTAAATTCCCTAAGTGATTTTTTTCCAACGTGAATTTTTCCGGACAAAAGGATATGATTTTTCCTAATATCTCTTGAATGTTTGATAAGTCTTGAGGCATTTCAAGCTGGAAATAATTTGGAATCAAGCTGAAAAATATTCTTGAATCACATTTCGGGAGATGAAGAGAGGTAGCAGTGCTGCCGCAGCCTCCTAGGTACATCCTTGAGATAAGCTTCCTCCAAAACGGCGAAATCGTTTGTATCCGACGGGAAGGAACAAAGAAACCCTTTGGCATCACATTGCAGGCGAAGAAGTGGGTTATACGCACGACTGAATTCACATACTCTTAGACTTACAAAGCCAAGTTTCCAGTTAGGCTCTAAAGCAAGTCTTTTGAACCATGTATCCCTAAGAAAGCCCTACGAAACATGGCTTAGCGCACGCGGAGCGTAAAAGATTAGTTGGTGCAACAAAACTCCAGGTTGCTAGGGAACGACTCTTAAATCTTTTTGCCTTCATAGAACTAGAAACTTCTTCCTCAATATGACGGATTTCAAATATTTTCACTGGTTACTTGAAAATAGAGACTCTTGGAAATATCCTTTGCAAAGTGAAACCTTTCAAAGACCGTTTTCCTCGGTTTCTATTCTGTATAGTAATAAAACTTGGTATCAGATTAAATGAAATAATTTTTACTTTATTGAAATAAATATTTTTGGAAGAAACCAGAAAAAATGCTGGTTGGAGAAAAAAGGGGTAATTAACGTGATATTCTTCAGCTGAGTGTCATGACTGTTTGATACGCTTCATGTGAAAACCGCAAGTAATTAATGCGAATCGTTTATACAGTCATTACATCCGATGAGGCATTTAACTTTAAAAAGCCACCGTGAGGGTCAATGCTAAGCTTTTGATAAGCACTCAAAAAGATGTTATGCACGTCGTAACGATTAATTTCAAGATGTTTGCGTGTGTAAAGACTGTTTCAGTCAAGGTAATGGCCTTAGGGAAGCGATATAGGGACCCTAATCTTCTTGGTACCCATTAACGATATAATATTCCTCATCAACAGCAATATTAGATTTTTTGCAGATCACACAGTGATTTATAGAGAAATTATAATGATAACAATAAAAATAATACGCTCCTAAAAGGGCAAGTTGGTAAATAGGTCCTGGATTAAGGACGAGATGATTGCTAAGATAGACGATAGAAGTACATGGACGTATTTAAACTCAGAGTTAGGCAGAAGAAAGCACAAAGAGTTGAATAATAAATAGAGAAGGGAAACTAATTGGGCAAAAGAAGCGTGATGTTAGATTTAGTGCGAGGGTATATAATGTTTATAAAGGAAGGATGAAATTGGCGGACTGCATAGAAAGGGGAAAGGTATATCAGAAAGTAATAAGGGGAAATCTGGGGAAACCAGCTTAAGTCAGGAAAGTTATTAATTGAACCAGCAAATATTCAAGAGAGATTGAGAAATTGAGATATAAATAGAGAAACTATACATTAAAGCTATATATATATATATATATATATATATATATATATATATATATATATATATATATATATATATATATATATATATATATATATATATATATATATATTAGCTTAGGTCCAGGGTTACTGGATGGAAATATGGAAAGCGCTTTAAGGGAATTGAAAACTAATAAGACTGGGGGGTTATATAACATTCGCGCAGAACTACCCAAAGAACATGAGGAATACCTGATAATAACTGACTTTTACGTATTCATAAACCTAAACGTGAAAGGAAGCGTTTATTTGGATTTATTCCTTGTATTTTTATTGAGAAATTTGGAGGGAAGATTTCGTCATACGCGTGTTAGTTTCCATCCCAAAAAACGCAGGTTAAATGCAGGTTATTCGTTTTTTGAGAAAAAGAATGGTAAGTGATATTTAAATAGCAGCTCATGAACTAGAGCAGACGGAATAGTTTGCTCATCTCAGAAGTATGTTTTGACCAAAATGGTCAAAGTAACAGTAGTATGAGAAGAAGAATTACTTCAAGGAAAGATACTTTTACAAGGAAGAGAGAGCTGATGACAAGGAGTACAGAGGATAAGAAAAGTCAAAACTTGACTATGGAGCGAGTTTCTATACCAAGTGGAAACCTGATATTGTAAATAATACACCAGGCGTATATTGGAGACTTTTGAAATATGAGTGTAGAGAATGATGGAAAAGGTAATGTTGAAAGAGGTGAAAACAAATGAGGAAACTATAGGCATCGTTAGGTTAGAGAGCGGAATGTTGGAAGAAATCGAAGTGAGGCTGGAAAGATGGATTCAAAGCATTTTGATTAAAAATGATATGTTGATGACATGTGTGGACAGATGATATACGGGAGAAAGTTATACAAAAGAGAATGGGATAGAAAAATGTGAGACGGAATGTTGAATAGAGTCAAGCGAGGTAGAAAGAATTGAACAGTGGCACATTGCTGTGTCAGATTTGTTAGGAGAGGTAAAAATATATATTGTTCTATCGCTGTTCCGTCTATGCCCATCCAAAATCTACAAAATAGGGAAGAATACCCATAATAATATGACTGGTGTGTAATGCCTCACTCCAAACGTCCTTGCAGCAGTTTGCGTGGTATTGTGCATTCGTAGATGTAGAGGTTTGTTACAAAGCTTCCGCGGTTTTTCCCCTGCAACAACGATATTCATTTATTTACAGTTTGACGGAATATTCCAGGTTCGCAGCTATGGAATTACGCTGATTTTCCGATATTCGATAGTTTATCTGAAGGAAATTTTAAGTTTTCTAGCCGTAGTTAGTAAAGTTTTGCAGAATTTATCCACCCTTTAAAGCAAGAAGTAACGAAAGGAAAAAATCAATTTCAGATCTCCAAATTATCTCGGTGACATTATCCGAAGCACGACAGAGGATGCGACATAAAGGTCGGCGAATTCAATCCTAGGAAAGGTGGGAATGAGCGAGGCGAGGTGGTCGAGGTTTATGGGTGCAAACCCCTATCATCGTGGCCTACATACGTGACGCTTATGAAGTGCTTCCGCCTCGTGACCTAGTCATCTATTGGGGGTATGGCAATAGTACTCCATTTGCGATGTCATGATGCCACGCACGGAATTTCATACGCTTTCAAGGGACGGAAATAGATCAGCAGACCACGGGAAAAGGAACATTACGATTTCCCGTCCATTATACATCTCCAACGGCTTGTCGTAAAGGGGAATTAAAGAACTACCGGCTAAATTTATTATTCCACTAATTCGAGGGAGGCTCCATAACATAAGGAAAGTTATTATGTGATATAAAACTTAATTAATTGCGAGCTAATGCGAAGTTAAATAACATCCAATGCCTTTGGAAACAATATAAGAAGTCTAATCCATCAAATACTCGCTCTGATAAACAGGATCAGTAGAAGAAATTGATCATAATTGATAGAATTACTATGTAGGATCATTGCCATATTGCCTTTCTGATAACATTTAGGTGAAAGTAATCGCGTCATGTTTATTCGCGTGCATATTTTTCAGAAAGTTAATGAATATACGTATGTGACTAACTAGAAAACCTCAAACATTTTTAATAAGTATTTTCGAAGTAACCAGTAGTTTTTAGTGATTTTAAATTTTACCAAATTATAACTACGAGTAACATACTGCTTTAATTGTTAAAATAAACTATATATATGAATTATTTTTTAATTAATTACTAATATATATAGTTTTAGAAATTTCCTTCACAAAACGAGAAGTTTTCAATATTATATAGTAAAATACCCGCATATAGTTGGTGTAAGCAACTGATCAAGTTAGGTTTTATTCAATATATCAATTTGATTACGTAAGATTATTTGCTGGCCATTTTCATATCATGGAGTAACCATTACAATAAGATTGAAATTGTATTAAAATGAAAGTAAATCTTACCTTGAGAAAAATATGCAATGAATCATCTCCCAGCGTCAACATTTTAAGTTTCTTCAAAATATTCGCCACAGAGCTTTTCATAGGATAAAACACATCAAAAGGCCGTAAAAGTTAATATAAATGTAAAAACATTGTTTTCATTGGGGTACCTTTAGTAGAGATGTTGAAAATGAATTTTTAACTACCCTTCGACAGTTAGTAGATCTGTATTAAAATATCTGTTATTTAATATAATGTTTTGGTACAAAATACCTGCTTCCGTAGTATTCACATTAATTTATTAAGATGCTAGCCTCTATGCGATGTTCTACAAACAAATGCGCACACAGGATGAGATTTTTATATCGTTTTGAGCGCCTTGAATGGAATTCGGCAAGCCTAAAAAAAATAGCCGTTTTCCCGGGAGAGGAAAGCAAAGAATGAGATGGTTGTGGAGACGGTACAAAACAGAATTCACTCTCTGGTGATCGACTAATTGCACACGAATGAGGTTAGAAGAAAACTCTCGATTGAAAACGAAAAATTTTAAGGCGCGGACGAAGGCTTTATTCTTTTATTCTACTTCCCTTTGGAAATAATTACGAGTCGCCCTCCGCTTCGTGCGCGCCTCTCTCTTGCTCCACATAAAAATGTAACGACGAGACAATTCTTTTCATATTAGTGGGAATGGATGAGTGAAGGTGAGGAGAAGGAAAATAAAAATATATTCCAATTTTAAGGAGACCCGCCAACCGTCTTTGGAAGGGTGAAAAGGAATTAAAAAAACACAAGCCCAAAAAATGGCACCAGATGCTGTTTCCCGCCCAGCCAGCAACCTCGAGAGATGCTGCTCCTTAAAAACTTCCAGATGAATAATGTTTTTATTATTCGACACCATTGGCCCGGCAGAAGACCATTCCACATTTTGGTGGATCCTTTTCCATTCTCCTAACTTATCCCAACGTCTTCTCTCATTAGCCAAGAGGAAAAAATGAAGGCAAAAGGAAAAGTAAAGGGCTGGGAAAATTATAGAGCATACAAAGAGGGGATAAATGAGAAGAATGGAGAAATACAAGATTCCATGGACAATAAATAAATCTTCATCCCAGATGAAATAACAGCAAAGGTCGATTACCTTGTTAAAATCATCAATTTGCCATCAATACTGGGGAATGTTATTTTTAGGAAATAAGCTATTTGGTAAAATTTCTAAAATGATCCTCGCAAAATAAATTGATAAAACACGTCTCTCTGTCATTAAAATACTTTTACAATGCAAAGACTTTCGTAAAGAATAGGAAGCATCAGAATACACGTATCGTATTTAGATTCAGTGAGAGGAAACAAAGAATATAAGCTATATACTAAAATATGTATGGGAAACATGAATTCGAGGTTATTCTTAAAAACACATATACACTTTTTACCATATATATATTCCATATGCCATTCTTTTCCCCATACATACATCTACCTGACGCTCTCCCTAGCTTTTCCCACAAACCTCATTCTTTGCTTAGACTTTCCCTATTTTATTGTTATCTATCTAAAACCCATAAACACAGTAATCAACCAGACGGGAGGGTTGATTAATGTGTTTATGAGTTTATATGTAAATATATATATATATATATATATATATATATATATATATATATTCCTCCCCGGACTACAACCTTGACGTGGTGGAAGGGCTTGTGCGTTCCGATGACCCCTAGAGCTGTGCTGGCGGGAGGAATGACCGCGGGGAGAAACCAGTTGGGTTCTGCAGTAGGCAGGGGTTAGTCATCACCAACACTTGGTTTAGACACCACAAAAGACGAAGGTATACATGGAAAATGCCAGGTGACTTAGGAAGGTATCAGCTAGATTATATCCTGGTTAGACACAGGTTTAGGAACAGTTTGATAAATTCCCACAGCTTCCCGGGAGCGGATGCGGACTCTGACCACAATTTAGTTGATATGAAATGTAGCGTCCGTTTCAAAAAGATAAGGCAGGGGCGGCGAGTTAGAAAATGGAATGTAGAAGCATTAAATGGTTTGATAAGGAAGGAATACAAACAGTCGGTAGAGGAAATCATGGAGGATGGTAAAGGGCTACGTACTATCGAAGAAAAATGGGAAACTTTCAAGAAAGGGTTGTCTAAAGCCGCAAAAGACACTATTGGAACCGTTATCGCTAAAAGGACTAGGAAACCATGGATCACGGATGAGATGATTACAAAGAAGGATGAGCGGCGAAAATGGAAGAATATAAATACAGAATTAGGAAAAATGAAGTACAAAGAATTGAACAATAAATTGAGGCGGGCCACGAATAAGGCAAAAGACGCATGGTGGAAGACGCAGTGCGAGGATATGGAAAGTCTGCAGAGGAAGGGTGAAATCGGTGCGCTGTACAGCAAAGTTAAATCGTTATCGGGAAGTAAGAAAGGAATAGCTATGCTAACAGTTAGAGATAAGGCGGGTAAGGTAATAGTTGACGCAGGAAAGATCCAAGAGAGATGGAAGGAGTATATAGAAGAACTGTATAGTAAAGAACTCAGACCAACAAATTTGACATTGAAAAAGAAAATGACGTAGAGGAAGACAGCTTAGGTCCAGGCATACTAGACAATGAGATAGAAAGGGCATTAAGGGAGATGAAACTAAATAAGGCCGTGGGGGTAGATAACACTCCCGTGGAACTTTTAAAATGCTTAGGAAAATGTGGGAGGAAGAGCCTGTATGGGCTGATTCGTAGTAATTATGAGGAAGGAATGTGGCCGGAAGACTTTGCGAGATCAGTTTTAGTTCCTATTCCGAAAAGGTAAAGTCTACATCATGTGAGGACTACAGGACGATAAGTTTGATATCCCACGCAGCTAAAGTTGTTCTCAGGATCATAAACAAAAGGATAGAGAGTAGGGCAAATGATTACTTAGGGGATGATCAGTTTGGGTTTAGGAAGGGGAGATGTACGCGTGATGCCATTGCAGTAATGAGATTATCAATCGAGAGGAATGTTGAACACAACCAGGAGGTATTTGCCTATTTCGTAGATTTCAAAAAAGCGTTTGATAGAGTGAATTGGGAAAAACTAATTAGTATTCTGCAGTAATTAGGAATAGATGGGAGGGGAAGGAGGCTAATCCGCAACCTGTACATGTCTCAGACTGCTCAGGTGCGGGTGGGGAACGGGGAGTCCGGATGGGCAATGTTAGGAAGACGTGTAAGGCAGGGTTGCCCATTATAACCGTTGCTGTTCAACCTGTATGCAGAAGAAAATGATCAAAGAAGCATGGGAAAAACTCGTAGAGACTCGTAGGAATGAAAGTGGGCGGGGAATCGTAAAATCAGTTAGGTTCGCTGATGACCAAGCTTTAGTCTGTCAGTAAGCCAAGAGGTTGCAAGCATTGCTGAGTGAATTGAAAATTCAGTCCGACAGGTATGGGATGAGAATCAATATTAATAAAACAAAGGTTATGCGATTTTCTAGAAAGAAAAAGGCTAAGCTAACCATTAAAATAGGAGGGCAAAAACTAGAGCAGGAAGAACAGTTTACGTATTTCGGTAGTGTTTTGGACCAAAACGATCAAAGTAGTTGGGACGTAAGGAGAAGAATTGCGCTAGGCAAAGAGGCTTTCACAAGGAGGAGGGAGTTGATGACAGGGACGTTGAGTAAGGATGTTCTCCCCGCGGTCATTCCTCGTGCCTAAACCGTAGTCCCAGACCTCGTCACCATCTCTTCCTTCGCCTACCGTCGCATTCCAATCCCCCATCACTATCAAATGTTTCCCTGCAGGAACACACGCGATTATGTCCTCTAACTGATCGTATATCCTATCGACCTCTTCTTCCTTATGGTTGCTCGGTGGCATGTATACCTGAATAATAACCAAGTTCGTCGGTTCTGCTTTTATCTCTACTAGAAATAATGTATCCGTTACCTGCTCTATGTTCACTACGCTTCTCCCTACCTCTTCATTTAATACTATAGCAATCCCTCGTTGGCTCTCGTCCCCGCCGCTGTGTATTATTCTATACTGATCACTCCAGTAATCCCCGCTATCCTTCCATCTCACCTCGCATAGACCTAAAATATCCATATTTACCCTTTCCATCTCTCACTTAACATTCTCCTATTTCCCTGTCCTCATCATTGTCCTAAAATTCCACGTTCCTATTCTAACTAATGTGGTCTTCTTCTCCTGCGTCTTCTGTCCTGCTGCTGCTGGTTTTCCCTGGCAAGGGTTTCGTGGGATGACGACCGCGGAAGCCTTGCCTTCCTCGCTGTCGGGTACGACACACGGCCGATTGGGCCGAGCCCCGTAGTTGCCAGGACTCAAAATCTCTGTTTTGTCCATCATGTAAATCTTGGGAATGATAATTGAGGTGGTTTCCCGTTGCCTTCCTCAATGGTGTTTTTAACGTGACACCATCACTTATTGGCCGCCCCTCTGGGGTCAGACGCCATTGAAGCCGCCTCACTGAGGAACAGACGCTGCGTGGACTTCCTTTCGTGCGGCTCCTAACCTTCGACCTATCTGGTCACAGGAGCAATTATTATTACTCCCGCCAGCACAGCTCTAGGGGTCATCGGAACGCAAAAGCCCTTCCACCACGTCAAGGTTGTAGTCCGGGGAGGGATATATAAATATATATATATATATATATATATATATATATATATATATATATATATATATATGTATATGTGTGTACATGCATATATGTTCTTTTTTTTCTTTTCGATGTGCAAATCTGTGCTAAATGAACTTATATCTCTCTTTTTGTATTTATGTGTTCATATGAATGTGACTATAGGTTTAATACTTGATATAATATGTATACGACGATGGATTAAATGGAGGAAGGGACCATTAGGTCTCAATTTCGCCCAAATAATGACATCTATCCATCTATCTATCTACATATACATTATTGGCCATGAAACATCGCAGAGTATATCCATTTTATCATGCAGGAACCTAAATACTTTTAGAAGCGATGGAATTCGTTTTCGTCAGTTATAAATTCGAAGAATAAATCTAAGTATTTACTTACAAATACCTTAGTTATCATTTAGCAGCTGATTACGGGAGTACTTTTTTTATTACTACCAACCCATTCAAGGGGAGAGGTTTTTAAAAATTCTAATAGATTATTCAGCAACCTAAATCTACAGGACAGGGTTGGTCAACCATTAGCCTCATAATTTAAAGTTCTTCCAAATCAAGTTTTGTCTTGTAAAAGGATCGTTCTTCTCTAACTTAGTTGTAAGAAAGGGCCTAAAAGTTACAATCTTGCGTAATTATTTAGAGGATAATTTTAAGGTTGGATATTTGGTTTCAAACTTATATAGTGACTAGGGTGAAATCAAGTTTTACGATATTAAAGTTACCCCACCGGCACATAATCTGGATGCAAAGCAAAGGTTTGGTTGACAATATTGTGTTTAAAAGTGACGAAGCCCCTGATATTTAGCTAAACGAGCGTGACATATGAATCTACGGTTTGGAAACTCAGCTTTGACTTCTCCTGTGACGACAATTTCACAGAAAAGAAAGGCCAGCAAGCTTGTCTACCTAAATAAAAAAAATTAAGAATCCATGGAGGTATTTTCGTGCAGAAAGGTATTTGCTAAAAATATTTTCGTCACAATTTCACAATTTTTGAAACAAACATGCATCACCTAGAGATTTTTTAATGATTCCTCTAATTAATACTTTAAAATGTGCACTACCCTTTAGAAGACCATTAAAATAATCATTCATCCAGGGAAATTGGAAATAATTAGTCGAAGAACAATGAGGTATACAAGCGTATACCTCATTATTGAAAATATTAAGTACGAAGTTCTTGTGAATAAAAATCTGTTGGCACGCTGTCCCGGAAAAAAATGAATTCAAAATAAAATTAAAAAATGAAAAACTCTCTCCTAAATGAGCGAGTAGGTGTAACAGAAGATCCATTTATGTTTTAATACTCATTCTTAAAAAACGAACAATCAAAAAGAAAAGATTGTACGAAATAATGAGTCAAATTCTTGCCTTGGCATGAATTTAGTTTTATTATATTTAATTTTTTATTAATCGGAGAGCGATGGATGGGAGATGAGTATTCTTGTTCGGAATTAGCTAGCGTTACTCTGGCACGAAAATTAATATTCACTACATGACTCTCAATTTTAGATATCACTATCCCGGAATCGGCAATGATTACAAAGCGCGTCGTTGTTTCATGAAAGCGATCAGACTCTCGATTTTTAAAGAATGGCAAGAATCATTTTGCATTCACATCAAACAACGTTCCAATCTAATAGGCTCGCACAATTCGATAGAAGAATGTTCCAGAAAAGAAGACTTTTTTCACAAGGCCCGAATGCCTTGAAACAATGGATGTCGTGGAGAGACTACTCAGAATTTCCTTGGAGGGAACGGGAGGTCAAGCGAATGTGAGAGGGAAGCGCGACAAAAAGCCATAAATGGTGGCTGTCTCCAACGTTGGAGCGACGCGTTGTTGAAACAGAGATGGCTCTAGGACAAAGAGCGTCACCAGCGGAGGATCCCTTGGGATGCCGAGAAAGTGGAAAGTTGGAGGTACCGAATGGAGGAGTGGAGAGAAAAAGAGAGACACATTAAGTCTGCATTAGTGGGAGATGGAGAGGATCCTCTCCCGCTCAAATACATGGTGGTGTAAGAACGCAAACTAAAATATGCAAGCATCATGACGCTATTAATTCGCTCTTCAAAAACTCTGGCGACGCTTTACTCCGAAAACTCTAATCAGAAAGACAATTCAAGGGCTACATAGAATCCCCATAGGTCCACAAGAGAGGGACAAAGCTCGAAATAATTAATTCACCTGGCTAGCGTTTGCCCCACCTGCATAATCACGCTCCTCGGAGCTACAATTTGATTTAAGTTCCATCTAAAAACAATCTTAAATTTCACATAAAACTTTCGAATTAGCGTATTGCGTTATTTAGGCAAGTAAAAAGGTCTTCACCGCCTGGTACTACCAGCAGATTTCACGTGTGCAAATTACAAGTGCTAGTAAAATCATCTGCAGCTTTGAGAAACGGATAGATAATCCAAACGATAACGGGTAGATAATTCAATAGAAACCTAGTTACCCTACACAGTGGACACAAAGACTCAAATGCTGTGGTTAGAGTGAAAATATGTGAAAATGTTGATTTAAGTTACTCTTTACACCTGTGAATGCAGCACAAGTTCATTTGTACCCATGAAAATGGTTCTACGAAATGGACAGAACCTATATGATTATTATAATAATTATATCGTCACACCAATGGGAGTGATATGGTGTGCACCATCAGATTTTTTAATATAAGACAATATAGCCATTTATAGTCTAAATAAAAGACAAAAATAGCATATGAATAATTTATTTTTGGGAGCCTGAGTGACTTAGCGATAATTAGAACAAGTTTCACTGAATAAATAACTTGGTATTTTTCAAACAAAATACCAAGTTTATCAATCATCTACTTCTTATCAGTTTTTGAATTCAGTTTTATAAGTTATGTGGTTTAAATTATGACTGCCTCTTAAAAGTGTTCAAATTAATGATTTTAAACCTTTGTAAAGCCTTAAAAACATATATATTTTTACACACCTTCAGATTAAATGTTTCCAAGAAAACAATCAATTGAAAGTAAGAAATAAAGTGTGAAACATGGTTGCAGAAAGAATAAAGTGCTGAAAAATTTCGAAGCGGGAGTCCTTCCAAACATAATGGAGCTCTCCACAGTCCGAACGCATAATCAAAGTTATAGAAATTTAGATAGCTTTGATAAATACAATACACAGTAAATAAAATAATTAGTATGCTCGATAAAATATACTAATTTAAAATATAAATAAAAATTAAAAATAAATAAATTAAAAATAAATAAAAAATAAAAATTACCCTAAGTGAAGCATTTATTATACTTAAATTAATATCACAAAGCATCGTTGAGTTGTAAATTAATAAATAACAATACTAAAATTTCGAATTTATCATGCTTGATTTCGAACTTTTACGTATATCCTGGCAAAGTTCCCTCCCCCCCACCTCTACTTTCTGCTGTAAAACGTAGTTTGTCAATCGTTGTTGTGAAGAATAAAACCGCCATATTTTGTTTTAAAATTTAGATATCTTACATTTATTTTATTAAGAATCAGAGTATGACTCATGCAATCGTTGCACATTTCCAAATTATCCACCGATTATTGTCGGTAGGAGTGAGAGATGGCGGTTAAGAAGGACAGGGAGGGCCAGGCTCACGTTTTCTCACAAGAGGAAGATATAAAAATAGGTGGATAAAAGACGTTTCCCGGCAATAATGCTCGGTCAGGAGACGGAGAATGGACGCGTTTCACGGATATTAATTTACTTCCTGAGAAGGCGTTGTTAGAGTTTTCCCGGACCTCTGAACAAGTTTTAATGCGTGTAATGTGTATGTGTATGTGAGCACCCTGGTGGAAGAAGGCTTTTAATGACTGGTCAGCTTCTCTCGGCCTCCTAGACTACTCCTCTTGACAGATAAAATTTCTCGCCCTGGAATCGACTCTATCTTGCCTCCTTACACGATGCCTTTCCTAAAATATTCTTCCGGTCACTTTTCCTCCCTCTTTTTCCTACCAACGAAAATATTTAATGTTGTCAACTTCAAAGCATGCAATGAGGTTTTACTTTCATTGCCTAATACGAGGCATATGCGAAAAGTTGGGCTGTTCATTAAAAAAATATTTATTCGTTAGAAAAAGTTTTTATTGACGGTTTTAGTTTTCTCAGCAAAGAAGTCCATCGTCTGGAAATTGAACCAGTTGACAACGGCGGTCTTGAGTACCTCATCGTCTTCAAATCGTTGTCCACCAAGCCACTGTTTCAAGTGCAAGAAGAGAAAATAGTCGCTGGATGCAGTGTCGGGACTGTCGTAAGTAGTCCAAAAACACTCGTTCACTTAACGTTCTTCCCTCTTTGTGTTGATCGGTAACCTTTTTCGGTACCTGCCTTGCATACGATTTGTGATATCCACGCTTTTTCCAATCACAAACGTGTGAATAGTGGTGCGTCTAATGAGAGAAAATTAATCCATCAGAGCCCTAGTCCTCAATCAGTTCGCAGTTCTTGGTCCACTTATTGATTTTTTTTGGATGGATGGTGAGCATGTCACTTAGCACTTCATTATTCAAATTTGTGGGGCCATTACTCAAGTCTCGACACCATTGTCTAACCTTTCCTTTTCTCATTACTGTAGATCCTAAGCTGGGCACACTACTGAATCAAAACAATAGTTTCAGGGGCTTTGGAAACAATCAGTGGATAGCGCCGTATAGTTGGCAACTTTATTTTGAACTGCAAATATTTGTATATAATAAGACGTTCCTTAACTTTCGAATACGCTTCATATATTGTTCATCCAGGAGAAAATTATTGAAAATTCTGCAGTGTCTTCACCCTGCAATCATTTTCATACCATATTTATAAAAAGTAAACTAGATTTAAGGGCTTGGTTAATATGCAAGTGGAATTAAAAGGCTCACAGAGAATTCCAAAGGGCAATAACTTACACAAAATAAAGTGAAAACTCTCTCCATTTAAGAAATCAAAGAATAGTGAAGAAGATAGGTGAATCAAGTAATCTACGGGGTTAAACAATTTCATGGTGACAATGATGACGGACAGGAGCTCTATTATCTAGGCAAAAAATTTTCAATAGTTTACCTATATCTCTTGAAAACCATTTCGTTGCTCTACAGTAATCTTTGTTTCATTTTTCACATCTCTTTTCATGCATGAAGATTTAAATTATATAGTCTTTGACATATATCTTCAAAGTAAACTCGGTAAATGACTCTATGATAAACAGTAGTGACCTCTATTGTGGTCATAAAGATTAATTCACGCTGGAAATATTTTATTCAAATGTCTCTGGTTTCGCCTACGTCATTTTTTTATGTCCGAGGATATAGGCAATAATCAATGTATTTTTATTTTTTTAAATTTATTTTATCGACTTTATTAGGCGAGATTGAGACTTGTGGTCCCTTCTTCCACCTAACCCCTAGATTACAGACATTACATTGAAGAAAATCACATAGATCGAAGCCCTAGATGGAGGTAAATCCACCTAGGCGGGAATTGAACCCGCGACCTCTGGGTTGGTAGGCGAGGACGTTACCCCGCCGCCACCGGGGCCGGCATCCAATTTATGGATGTAAGTCAAATTATACGTCAGCATTTTTCATGCAATACATATAGTTACAAGTAAAGTATTATTGCAATACGCTCTTTATTTTCAGAAATTCTGATTACTCGTAGTTATGAGTAATCAGCATTACTGAATGTCACTAACATTACTCGCAGCTAGTACGATAATATCGCTTTGACTGACGAAGACTCATATCACGAATTAGGCACTGACGAAAGTGCTGAAGAATAGACCGAAGGAATCGACGAGAGAATACTTGCTGCGCATTACTACTTGGGCAAGACTAAAGGAGAGATACGGTCTAAAAAGTGATATTTTACAGTCACAGCTGAGGGTATGTACACGGATCACGCAGACGCCCTGCACAGTGGAGCTGATACCTGAATAATATCCACGATGGAGCGCTGCACAAGCCTGACATGCTGAATACGCGCACTCCTGTTAAGCAGAAAGCGCTTCCAAACGCCCGCCGCCATCTGTGTTGGGGGTTCGCAAAGCTCAAAGATGACAGAACTTGAAAAGCCGCGGCGGCTTAAATTCAAACAACTCATGGTTACATTGAGTCAAAAAAATAATGGACATCTTCATAGTCCTCTCCAGGCCACCGCTATGGCGTGTAGCGGGTGATTTTATAACAACAGGCGTTGTGGTAATTGGTGATTATGAGGGTCAGGTCATTAATGGTTATTTATAATTTTCGTACTTGATGATGTTGTGGTCACGAATTTTGCAAGGGAAAAGTCTTCGATATCCCTATTATTAGCCTATTCCCCGTAAATTCTCAATGCAATCTCGGCTAAGAATGTAATTTTGGGATATGCCCGTAATTATTCCTTCTTGTTAGATGTTAAACTCAAATGAGTTATGCAATACTAATACTCGTTAATGGTTATAATATACATCCCTGCGTCTACTGGTTCGTATTAAAGTACTAGAGCTCGAATCGACATCTAAATTCATTTACCCGGGGGTCAATCACCAGCTTGATAAGAAAGTTGGTAATCCTATTTTTCCGTATTAAAAGATGTAAAATATTATTAACACAGGAACACATAGTGTCAAATGTCAAAAATGATTTCAAGGTGAAGAAAACCATAGAGATAAAATTGTTAATAAAATATATGCAGAAGCTTTAAGTATTTAAAATGTTAATATCTAACATTTATACTTAAAATTGCTATTATTAGGAGTAGTCCATCGGATTAAGAAAGGTTTTCGTAGGGCTTAGACACTACACACCGCTGACTTGACTCACATGACCAAAAAATTCTTATATCCTACATTAAATTTTACAACGACTCAATCTTTAGCTTCGCGTACCTCCAATAATTTTTTATTCAAAATGCCTATTTTTTTCCTCCATCTACCTCGCTTTTTCTAAGTTCCACCCTACTATGACCTCCCGCGTTTTATTTTTCCTTTAAACTCATAGTGTTTATAGCAAAATACTACCTAAAATATATTTCATTCGTATACGTATCCAAAACGTTAATATATCGGCCTAAAGCAGAGAAAATGACTCATAAAAAACACCCATATTTATCTCTTTCGTTATTTCTCCCTCTCAAAATTCCCCAATCTCATTTTGCCCTTCTTTTATAAGTATTTTTGAAACCCACCAGTCCTGACTTCCTGTGACTCGAGGACATTATTTTATTATCTTGATTCACTCTGGACCCAATGTCCTGGAGTGGGGTCTGTCACCTACCGTTATTCAGCAAATCTGAAAAGGATTGGATCGAGGGTATATGATTTTTATAGGGTGAGTGCTCTGAATCACTCTCCATATATCTAATATCCCGATCCTCTGTAGATTATCGGAGTCAGTGCAAGCTTTCCAGATCTCAACTTAGATAAATGTGGAACAATGACATGATTTAGATATTGATAAAGCGGTGCCAGGGAACTTTCGCAGGCTCTGGCGGTTGCGAACGTTTCGCGATCAATTCTCAGGGGTGAATGATTTGTCGGTGGCATTGGAGAGTCTAATTACAAGGCAAGGGGGAGAATTATAATTGTAACAGGCTGGTTGTACGTAAAGCGAACAAGATGTTTAATGGAAATTCCATAGAATGGCAAAAAAACAATACAGGTTGATTGAGAAGCCGGATTTCTCTCAATTTTTTCCTCTAAGCTTTACACTGATTCTCCATAATCGCTCCCCCGCAATTACTACCCTCATAGTATTATTGGTGAATTGCCGCCAAAGTCGTTTACGTTGCGCCATGGCTATTTGATTTTGTTTAATCTATTGGAATACACTGCGGGCAAAAAAGTTCTTCCGTTTTATAAATGTACCTTCATCTCTTATTATGAATTCAGAACTATAACATCATTAAAAGCATCCATGTAGGCATGTTAAAAAGTAAATAATCTATATAATTACCCATTATTTCGGTAATTATAATTATCACCGTTTTAGTAGACAACAGTTTCAGCAACTAAATAATTATCGACGATGTCTACACCCACGCGGTGCACAAGTAATTTATACACTTCTAATGAGTCTGTCTCATTCCGATGTCGATTACTATTTCATGATTATTTAGGATTGAATTTAAGCAGAATTTGAGCATGGTTTTAGCGAGTGTTTTTACCTAAGAATTCAAAAACAATTAAGAGGCAAGAACGATCCTGAGGAGGAAACTTACAAAGGGACCATTACCCAATGTAACCATTCAAATCGTATATTTTACTGAAATAAGAGCCGTCACATAATACACCAGCATATTACTCATTGAAAATAAATTTTTTGCAGAAAAAAAACTCTAAAAAGAGTTGTAGTATTGCCATACGGATTTGCAAATATTTTCCGAGGAGACTCTAGGTCGCAAATAAAAAGTTCGATTCTAAAGACCGAGTAAAGTTAGAGAGTCTCATAAAAATGCAAAATATTAACACGCCATATTAAAAAAATTCGTGAATATTTCCCATTTGAGAAGCCATTATATTTCTGGATTACATTTGATGATGTGGAGTAGAGCGATCAAAATTGCCGAATTATCACTATTGACACGGTTCTCACGCAATTGGCTGCAAATGACTACATTTTATTTCCTTATAGTAGAGTGCCTTAACTTCCAGAATATAAAGAAATCGGAGAGAGACATATTATTCACTACCCAATTATATTCTTCCCTTTTAAAACTATATCGTGGAAGACCTAATGCAAAATTTTCCCTTTTATAACTAGATCGTGGAAGACCTAATGCAAAATCGGATGAGTTTAAATTTAGTTGCCATTAACTTTTAATTTGCAATAGCTAAGGTTCCCTTTGAGAGAAATTTCGCCCTTTCAACTAATGGCATTCAAGTCCCGTGCCCTAAATGCAGGGGAATATAACACCGTCTCTGCCAGGCGAGAGGGAACGTATTTCCTTCTCATTAAGGACCTAAAAAGGGGGAAGCCATTTCGAGACTCTTAGTCATCCTCGTCCGTCCACCCACTCTCGGCATCCTCACCCTTCTTCCATCATAGCAGACTGTATCGCTAAGATCACCATTTCTAACGACACGAATTAACTCTAGCTCTGCGAGTAAAATATTTTTAACTCCACTGCGGAGGTAATTCCTTCGGAATAATGCAATGGTTTCATCATAGTCATGCTACATTGAAAGTATGTTGTGAGAACACAATTAATTGCTGAGAAACTCGACCTCGGTATTTTTGTTTTCATTATTATATAAGAAAATCAAGAGTATCTAACTCTGTCATAATCAAATTACTTCTAAACGCACGCGCGCTCAACTATAATAAACATTTAGCTTACGAGTATATTTCGAATATATTAAGATAATTCAGTTTCATCAGACACTGCTAGAAAAATATAACATAAATATATATATATATATATATATATATATATATATATATATATATATATATATATAGTATAATTTATTAGTTCGAATTTGAGCATACTCTCAGGGTTTTATTAAATATTTTCAGTTCTTTTCTAGAAGAATCCTACCAGTTCTTCAAATTCTTTACTTAATAATTCAAATAATATGATACCTCACTAAGTTATAAACAACACTCTATACAAAGCGCAGATACGATTATTAAGTCTTAACATATTTACGCTACTAAAGTTATTAGTTTTGAAACGTGAAACATGCATTTCATTTGATGGTAATGTACGCTGTCAGTAACAGCGAGTACATTATTAACTTTAGAAATATTTTTAAACATTATTCTGTTATTTTTGAACAAAAATTACCATGGATTATACACGTAGTTCCATTTATTTGAAAATATGGATTTTAATGACATCCGGGAGAAAGACCATCAAATATTAACCCTTTGTAACATGAAAATCAAACCCCGAAAGAAAAAAGGGAGCTAGTTCCCAAGAAAAGTCAAGGTTTTGAAGCACGTGTCTTTTAAATCTAAGTAAATACCAAAGAAAACGATCACTTTTTGCTTGGTTTACTCCTGACGTACACGCTGAAGGACTGACAATGAGAATTTCAGAGTTTTTGGTGGCACCAATTAGTACATGGTTGGAACACTACGGACAATATTTAAACTATCAAATTATTCTGGAATTCACTAAACTGTAGAGATTCAGATGAAAAATTCGATTGCATTAACTGGAATTTGTAAATTCATATTTCAACCTGGGAGCCGTTGATACTCCATGTGACGTATTTACTTTTCAGCGGAAAGAGCCAAGTGAGTAAATATGAGGCGGTCGTGGCTTTGCATCATTTGATAATATCGTTGAGTCTATAACTCGTAAAAGTAGCAGGAAACAGCAAAAATTAGTCCTTATTTATAACTATCTTCAGATAGAAAATACCAAAAAGAATTTGAACGCCTCAAGGGAGGCTCGAACTAGATTCTTCCTTGGGCCTGGAGTGTGCGGTACCATCCAAATGAATATGCGAGGTCTAGGAAAGTCAACGTCGTTGGCTGGAGGATTTTCGACAGATTGAATGGAAATTGACACGAAGCTTGAGGCAACAGGTTCTATTAGTGTAGAATGGAACTCGAGCTAAGCGATCTCTCTTAGACGTACCACAATCGAGTCAGTGGGCTGACAAATGCAGGGAGATTTCCGCCGTCAATATGACAAGAGTATTGACGGAGCCAAAGGATAGATTTATGAATCAATTCAAGCAATATCCCGTTGAAAAATTATCATCGCTGTCGTAGCACCCATCTAAAGTACCTGAAAAGGCCACCTCATTTAGTTTAAAAAATGCGACATGAAAATATTTTCTTAAGATGGTTAGTTAATATTAACGCACAGGATAGGAGATATTTGAACAAAACATGATGTTAAGAATTCAGACTCCCGTACTGATAAGGGTTTGTTGCGATAATTTTTTTTAGCGTATGACCCAAAAGCTGGTGTTGCATCGTGCGGTTAAAAAATAAGAGAGAACAATGCCCTATCATTTTCGTAGCTACAAGAGGCGGAAATAATAGTAACCACGTTGATCCAGTTATCTCAATCCATATCTTACCATTTCAGCCACCGCGATAATCCCCCCCGCCACACGATAGTGTGTGGCGGGGGGGATTAGGTCACAGCCATGAGAGCAATCAGAATCATTCATACTGTAATTTATGAACTCTATCCTCGTCTGAATCAAACTAGGCGAGAAAAAAATGAATCCTCAGATCGATCTCTTCCACAGTCAATTTTCCTTAACTTATCAATATGGTATCGCTAAATTATCGTATATAATGGTGCGAGGATTATTTCTTCCATGCCAGCCTCAACCTCGAGTGATTTCTACTTTTCCACAAGTTAAAGTAACTCCTGTAATCTTTGCGTTTCCATTGGCTCTTAATCCATGTTTTCCAGCTACAACGCTACGCTTTCTCAGAGATCATCACTACAGTTAACAAAATCGGTAACATAATTGGGGCTTAACACACATTTACTAGGCACACGATACATGTTCAAAGTGAGGTCTATCCAACGCAAAATTGCAACTCTCCTTAAGAGGTTTTCATCGACATATCATGTACATGCCATTTCGATAAACATTCCTTTATTTATAGTCTTATGTGCATCTGTCAAATGATGAGAATAAAGCAGGACAAGGCCACCCTAATTTTCATAGAAATTGACATAAAATTTCAGTGATTTTTACAAGCTACTATGGAGCTGGAGAACTACGAAGAACCATGGATTAATGTTACAAAAACGCATGTAATTTTCACGAACGTAATATACACATGATGTGCGCAATGGTATACAAATTCTAACATTATTGAGATAAAAGTACATACTCACTTTCGGTTGCATATGGTTTTAGGACACATTAGTGACATAAAAAGCCGAAATTGCATATTTTCAAAAATTAGGTGCCTAAAAACTTGCCCAAAGTAAAATTTAAAGACCGTTTTTAAAATAAATAAAAACTTTAAAGTGCCCAAAAACTGTAAATTCACATCATATCCGTTTATGAAATCCGCATGAGTGGGTGTTTTATGAATGAAACGAAACACGCACAAATGAGTGTTGCATTAATTTTCGACACTCACCATTAATACATGAACTAAAGTGGCAGTCTGACAGAACTGGTACAGTCACAATCAAACCTCATTGGAATATTTTCACATTATTCTTTCATGACCCTAGTTCCCTGAATTCTACGCTACGCCAGAGTCCTTAGCTCATTGTGCTGAGCGAATCCCTGTTCTGCGGCGTCCATTCCTTTTTGGACTACCGACCTCCAGCAAACGTACTTGGACTGCAGGTTTAGTTACTTTGACCTAGAGAGAGAATCCCCTGAGTTCATCGCTATCGTGGAATATCCTAGTGCGCCTAGCAAAGTGAACGCATAGTCTCCATGAAAGAGACACGCTATCCCGGCGGCCCCTACGAGGTCGTGAATTCCGCAGGGCAGAGGGCAGTCATCCATTCTCTTGCTTTCCCTGTTGCAAAGGGCCGTTCCCTTCTGCAGAAAGGTATTCCTGCGGTGGAAGACCCTCTCTCTTCTCATTTAGCGACCGTAAACAGGAAATCGCTTTGCCGACGATACATCAACCTCACGTCTAGACCTCCTCCCCTCCAAGGGCATCCCTTCCGTGTCCCCTCCTCACACACCCGCGAACCTTTACCACCACCCCCCCTGCCAATTCCCCACCCTCCTTCCCCTTCCCCTCCCTCTCTCACCTCCATCTTTCCTCTCTCCTTCCTATCTTCTACGCGTCAAACCCTATCCGGCAGTCCGTCGGCACGTCGCTCGATAATTACGCCTTTTGCGAACTGACAAGACCACCGCCTCAACATTGCCACCAACCCTCCATCTTCATCCCTCGGTTCTTTTTACTCATACGAGTAACGTCTCTTCCTCCGCTACCCTTTTAGGAGAGATTGGCGGCAACGCGAAATCATCGACTCACGCGCTATGAACGACCATAAAGCGTGTTGGAGCGCTCGAGCTGTTTTATTCATTTTCATTTCACACTGTTTTCCTTCTTCACGGGGAGGTATGTGACACGGCCTATTGACTCATTGTTGGGAAAGATAAGATACTTACCGGACTATAATAGGGCGAACAATTTTCTCTTTTTTTTGCCTCGAGATTATCAAAAAGAATCCTATCCGCATCATGTATTGCGAGTGACCGTAAAAATCGACAAAAAGGATATATTGTAAAGGTGTCGACGGAAATAGTTTAGTTTACAAAGAAAGTAGGTCAATTGACATTAGCCTCGAATCGGATCTCGGGTACGATTGTAATCATGATTCAACTTCTGCAGCGCAGCTAAAACAAATTGAGTGTTTTAGGAATGTGGTTTATTTTCTAATAAACAAAGATATTACGAATATATTCAACAGTTTCAGGCAAGATGTAGTGGAAGTTCATCATTATAGTAAAAACAAATTTGTACTTTTCCACAGATTTTGATCTGCGGAAAAGTACAAATTCGAATAAATTAAATAAATGAAATCTTTGAATAAATGAATACCAATCTCCTCTGCTTGTCTCATAAATGGTTCGGTCATGATTATCTTCGATTAACATCGAATAGGTAAAAGAATCATCATTGTATTATATCCTTTTGTAGTACGGAAGAAATTCTGATACTCCCTCCACCAACTGAGTCTCTCCACAAACTATTTTTCAAATATGTACTCGTTTGAAAAAAAATATTAGCCGTATATAGTTGCTGGTTTATGTATTTTTATATGTGAGTAAGTTAAAAGTGAATTTTGCATAAATAAATAAATGAGTAAGTGTGTAAGTGCGTGTGTGTGTGTATATATATATATATATATATATATATATATATATATATATATATATATATATATATATATATATATATATATATATATATTCGAAATGAAACGCTCTTCGGCGACGCAGAAACATATAAAAACACAGAAGTAGATTTTTTAAACATAGAAACACAAAGAAAGGACACATGTACATATGTAGTTATATGCATAAGGACATATGTAGTTTTGACATTTCGACGGCACGACCGTTATCATCAACCTAGGTCCAAGGGAATAGAAAAAATTATAGCTTAAACGAAAATAACTCATCGAAATATTTAAAGCATTCATCTTAACCCTAGTGATGTTTGCTATTATTAAATATATGTACCTTCAATAAAACCTGAGATAAAATATAATTTGGTTTTACAATTTCTTTGCATTATTTATCAGGTAAATAGGTACACATCGGGAAAGATCACTATTTATACATCCCGATTGAAAAGTTCGTGTTGCATTGCCATATGCTAGGCCAAACTGTCCGACGCTTGAATCTCAAGATTATTCCTCCAATCCCTTTTCCGCCCTCCCTTGCGCTCCACTGAGCCAAACCGAGCAACAATCTGACATCAGAATATGTTATACGGCGACCGTTTGTTAAATCGCATCTAATGGTTGGACTGAATGGAGAAGAATCCGGTAAAGTGTGAAATTGGCGATGGATGGGCTAATGGAAGTGTGGCGATGCATGGGAGTCCCCCTGAACGCTAAGCAAAGCATACAAAAATATAATATATACTCATTTATCCGAATCCCACTGCATGGGAGGTCCGACAGCGACCTTTACAGTTGACATTGCAGATTCAAATATGAGAAATCTGACATGGTCAGAACACTATTTTCGTCCTAGTCCTGGAAACCTCATTTTTAAAAAAGTCCAGTGAGTAATTAATAATAAAATATCATTTTATATGAAAATTTTATGCAATTTAAATGAAGATAACAATCTTTTGAATGCATGACTAGTCGTTTCCAAACGCTCCGTACTCACTATTCTTGAGGAGTACCTTGTTTGGAGATTTCAAGAACAAATAATACCATATTTTTTTCCCTTTTGTTCTCGCCATTCTAATTCCATTCCAACTCTTCTCGTTCGTATATCCTGCAAATTGGATGAATTCTCGTGTTTAAATTTTCTCTAATTATCATGATATGCATGTTCTATTGCTACTCCTGAAAACCTAGAGAAATTTACTTTACGGGGAAATGATATTGATGCAAACGCCATGTACTTCAATTAAGTGTAAATAATTAAACAATTACTTCAGTTGCTATTTAGAAAGTCGATTAAAATTTATCAGTCAAATTATTTTCAATTATTTCATTTATTAGACATAATATGACGTATTAATACGAGAGAACCTAAAAAATATCTTAAGATTTATGGCCCTCAGAATTGCAGGTCTTAGGAAAATATGGTCGCAATGAAATAGTTGATAAGTAATAACTACTTATTAGAATCTAGTGATCCTAAACTTATCACTACGTTTGGTATCATTTGGATAAAAACAAAGGGTTTTATATATTTCATAAACAATGGATCACAGAATTTGAAGAATCTGTTTTCCTGCTCCCCCGAAAAGGGACCTTTCCGAATAAAATATGATTTCCGGATCGTTGTTTGGTTACATAGTTCACATTACTGTTATGCTTATTTCCATATAAATAATTTCCATATAAAAATTGTGGGTAAACATATAAATTTATATAAATATTAATAATAATACATGTTTTTTTCACATATATAAATGTATACAATAAATTTAATTAAAATAAAATATAAATTCATATATTTATACATATAAAACCCGTAATCTACCGGCTTAGGTAGGTTTTGGAGGGAAACATGCTACCGAAAGATTCAGGGACAATTTCCTGATGAATGAATGCCTTTCCAAGCAAAATATAATTCAACATCCTGCAATAAACACCTCTCATTTCCGATTACTTTCTTTCTTACTTCATTTAGTCCAACATTCCTATCCCGTTTCTACTCCTTCCTCGCTTGCCTAAAATTCACCCTACTATCTTAGTCTTCAAAATTCCATCGCCAATCAAAATACTCTGCATCTTTGGATTTCTCTCCACAGAGAGAACTACTGTAGCTGCATGGAAAATCAAGCTCATTGTTCTATAGTCCTCAATTATTGCAGCCTTTACCATTTTAAAATGAGAACTAAAACTGATCCGAAGAAGTCTTTCAGCCAAATTTATTTTTCTTAATGTTTTTATGTTCGGAAAAGTACTTAAACTCCTCCTCCCACCTTTCACTAAACGTTTAAGTCATTCCGCGGGAATTTTGTCAACCAACCAGGCCTTATTTGATTTAAATTCCCTTCAGGCCCTTTCTATCTCACCTTCTAGTAAAGCTTGACCTAAGCTATCCTCATCTACGCTATATCATCTTTCTATGCCTAACCTTGCTACCCTGATTTCTTTTCCAAATAGTTCTTCCATATATTCCTCCCACCTCTCTTGGATCTGTTCTGGTTCAACTAAAACCTCTCCGGACTTATTTTTGATTGTTTCAACGATTTTTTCTTTACACTCCCTGACAGGGCTTTAACTTCTTGAATATCGCACCAATTCCACCCTTCCTGTTCAAACCTTTCATATCCTCACAATGCTCCTTCCAGCACGTTTATTTTGCTTCAGTTCATTATTTAAATCTTTATACTTTTTTCTGCCGTATATCTCTCATGTGATATTGATATACAAACACACACACATAAATACGTACGTACACACACACGCATATATTTATATGTATATATATATATATATATATATATATATATATATATATATACACACGCACACATACACATACATATATATACATTCGCGTGTGTGTGCGCGCACAACATCTTGGATTGATGAATCCAAAAGGATAAGTGGTTGTGACTTATAAAGAGGGATATCTTGTTAAATAGAATGATTATTAAATGCTTACTATTAACATATGTCAAATAATAAACTTTCATCGGTCAATTAAAATTTATATTGTAATATTTAGGAATACTCTTTGGCCACTTCTATATAAAGCTAGCTAATATCCTGAATCATGCTCTTTATGAGTAGAAATAGTACTTAGAACGCAAATGTTTTCATTACACGCGCAATAAACGTGTAGTTACATGATAGCGGATTATTTCAAGCTTAGTTTGGGATCACGCAACGGTCGACAAAATGTGATCACGACTCTTCTCACCCTCTCTTGATCTCTTGGGGGAGAATCTCTCGAATTACTTTCCTTCGCCTGCCTGGTCTCAAAATCGACTCGATTTCCATATTTCGATTCGTCCGATGATCTCAATCGTTTTTCACTCTTGAGGAAGCATCTCCCTTTTCCCCCTACAACGTCTTCTCCTTTCCTTAACACCCCCGTATCCATTCCCCCTCCCTCCCGTGATTTATTTAGTCCACCCACTTTTTCCTTTTTTCCCTCACCCTCTTAACCCCCTCCTCCACCCCTGGTCCCACGATTTTCCTTTTCCTCGCTCAATACTTACGCATAATGCATCATCGCGTGTATTCCTCACCCTCTTTCCCCTATGGCAAGGAGTGGGAGCTTTAAATTGCTCGCTGCGCAGACCGCGGATCAAATATTTCACCCGACGACGGCTTCTGGGAGTGGCATCATGCCATGCGTCTGAGCGGCGCGGCGAAATACTGACCACTTCATCCAGGTCTTACTTTTTGACGATTACTACTGCTATAGTGCTTAAAAATTTTTAATATAAACTCTCTAGCCATTTATTTTACTACAGACGAATTAAACCTTAAAACCGATCATTTAGGAGTGATTAAATTTATTTTGCGGTTCTTCTTCCCGTTCCAGAACTATTTGCTACCCAAGGACGCATATAATTGATCCAAGGGTTACAGTTGTCGTATAAAGTGACGTACTCAAAAGTATACACAAAATCCTAGATGTTGACAATTTCGCACCTTCAAAGAATTTACATCCTTAGTAAAAGTAATTCACGGTCACGTGGTCACGAAAACGTTTTGATGATTGAATTTACTTAATAATGATGACGATGCTGACGTTATGGTTTATGCTTTGTCTCAAATTGGTTGCTGACATTTTGATACCTGATCCTAATATTATTTAATTGAATGATCAAGGCACACACGTATGTTGTTTTTTAATTTTCTGAGAAGTTATGAAAATATGTTTTTCCTAGGACATGTACATTCACAGACTGCTCCATCGTGATAGCTGTTCTTGACGCGACGCCACATTAGTGGTAGTGGTCAGTTGTAGTGCAGTTATACTTCAAACGCCAAAAGAATGAAACGTAACGCTTTGTTACTCTGCATCAAGAGCATGACTTATTTTAATCCGACGAGTCAAAGCGGAATCGCACGGTAAAAATATGCAAACATGCACGTTCAGTCAAAGCAATACAGGTCGATCGTGTGCCACGTCTTCAGATGATTAAAATTTTAAATTAATAAAATACAGTAGTTGATGACGTAATTTGATATTCAGCACTTTTGATGCGTGAAAGTTAAACATTCGAGGAAGTTATGACACATTTCATTGCATAGTTTTGTAGGCCTTTGGTATAAAACAAAGGCATACTTTTGCACTATTTTTAACGAACCCATTTTTTTATTCAACATATTAATACATTTAAGTAACAAAAAATGGATTAATTTATTTGAATACTATGAATGTTACATGTTAGGGAAAAAATCATTTTTGCCTTTTGAATAAGAATGACGTGAATCTTTCACGCGCTCTTTTTCCATGGCAAAAATATCAACTGTTATCGCATCCAAGTTACACAAGATGTAGTATTAGAAACGGAATTTTCTATGTACATGGTAGAGCTATACATATAAAATCGTGGGACTGAAATAAATAAATTAAAATGTCGTGTTTGGATGATCCAAGGCATTAAAAAAATGTAGTGTAACATATTTCCCGTTCTTTTTATTTCCGAACCTTTTGCCGATCACCATTTGTTTTAGGCCATGTATAAGCATGAAAATCTTAGATTTTTAACATCTCAACCCAAAACAGTTCCGATGACCTTCGTGTGAGATAGTCTTTCATCAATGTCATAACCATTCGCCCTAACTCCATGCTTCTTCTTTTTCCTAGAAACTCTCCCAGTGTGATTAGGACTAATAGGATATCACGTCATTACGTGACTAAAATATTAGAACTCTTGGAACTTTTATCCTTTATTCATGGGTATTAAGGATTTAACGTTGGGTACTACAGTCTATTTACATCATTTTTAATTTATTTGCTCAGATTTTTAACGATAGAGTCAATAAATCTCCAAAATGCGGTCTTCAGATCTCCCAACCGACGAACACAACGGTGGTCATCGATATAAATTATTCATCCTGCTAAGCGTCCCATATTTTCCAAATAGAAGAATATAGATACAGGAGGAGATTTGTGAGGAACTTTGTGACATGGTGGACACATGGGTGGAATAGAGAATAGAAGGCCATGATGCCCTACTCACGGACGGCCAAGTTTAGATGTTTCGGTGGATATACGACGCACCCATTCCCTCTCGGGAAGATTCTCGTGTTGGAGAACCTAGTAAACTTCAATGCAGCGCACGTACTAAAATCGGAATATGCACTTGGATTGCATTTCGGGACCGGATAAATAATAACTCACTTCCCTACAGTGAAACCCATTACATATTCTTGGTCGCGGTAATGAGATCCTATCATTGTCCCAAAAGAGGCTCTAGCGATGCTTGAATTTCGTCATCGATGTGTGAGGTAAAATGTATATATTTCAGAAATGTCGGAGATATAGCTCTGTGAAAATTTCTGAACTGAAGTTATCACACAGCATATTTTACATGACATTCTTATGAAATTCATTTAATTCACCTCACAGCGTCAGAGACATCCTCGTACAGGTAATTTACGACACATCTGCATTACTTTACGTTTAATTCGGATGAATTTTGTATCTTCTTCTATTTGGTCAACTTATTCAATAAATGCATAAAAGGAGCTAAAGTTTCGAAAAATTAAAAATTGAAATAAAAATTTTTACGGCCTTTAATAATCGAAAATGATAGAGGTGCGAGACCAATTACGTATTAAAATGGATAAATGGCTCTTCGATGTCAGTTTGTACTTATCATATTGACCGCCCAATCTCGTTTTAATACCTTTAAATGGTGAGCATGGGAGAGTAGTTGACATTTTGACTAGCTCTACTGAAAACTCTTCCTTCAAAAGTAGCTTAAAGACGTTAAGCTCGAAACTCACTAATCAAAAGTCATGACATTGTGACACAATGTTGACGAGGTATTTCCATACATGGGAAGGCTACGTTGCACCATATATGATGATAAAAATTCCATGACGCCAAAAAAGAATTAGTCACAAACTCGGCGATAAATAAAAAAAATGTCAACATTTCAGGCGTCGAGTAGCATCGAGATGGGTGATATATCTCACAGAAAAAAAACCGTGATCATTCCTTGAAGATATTCCTTGCTCTCGCAAACAAAAGCCATATAACTATAATAAAAGAAAAGAAAGTAAAAAAAAATTGGGGAGAGGAGACGACCCATGAATATAAATCAAGTATGCGAAGTATTTCCAATCTTTTTTCCTTCACCAGCAGAGTAGTGGAAATAAAAAAGGGGAGAGCAACACATGGTATATCGGAAATACGTTTTCCGGGAAAAACACATTGGTACTAGCGATGGCGGGAAGGAATAAGGTTAAAATGGCCCATTTTAAGGAAACAAGTCTGTTCACGCAGAACCTTTGGACTTCCTCATGACCATGACACATTTCAAGAAACATTGCCGTTAGTTATTATCCCATCCATTTCCTTAAAAGTGATGGTAATATCAGCATCAATCATAATTACCTATCCTTCCAAAGACATTAACTGATTTAATTCAAGTTTATAGAAATAGATGGCATGCTCTTCAATACCAGCGTTCTTTTGTGCTGAATTAGAAGTTGAATGTTTTTTCCACAATTTTTCCTTGAGAAATATGTAACCAGCATGCCGAAAATTGGGAATCATATCCGCTTCCTGCACTAATATTATATATTATTTCAAAGGGTTTTTAAGTTATGTAGCTATCATCGCTGTTGAGATTGTGGCCTACCTGATAAAAACACTGTCCCACCGTTCAGTAAGAGACATGTTGTATGGTGAAGCAAAATGCAATATAACCTAAAATACGTCTGGATAAAAGTATAAAGAATGCGAAAAAAATACCAAAATACTACCACAAGAGTCAGTTTTCTTATAATGATTATGCTGGTCAAGAACGGACTGGCACAGTGAGATAACAGAAAGTCCCCGGTGGGGCGTTGTACAAAGCGTTTTTGAAAGTGTTTTGCGCTTGAAAAAAGGAAGTTATGTTGCCGCATCCTGTATTACTAAAATGTTTTTTCCCGGTATTGTATGTTCTCTCAATATTGTTATAATTTTGCTTACATGGCAAGGGATTCTCCAGAAAAGGATTAAGTCTTTAGATGTCATTTTTTTACATCAACTATAAAATCAAGCATCGAAGGTTCTTCTCAAGTGAGTGTTTACGTAAATGCTACGTATTGACGCAACTCCCATTACCAGAGAAATTTAGAAATTTTGTCTTATTTAGTTTTAATCAGAAGTTAATTGAAAACATAATCTAAAGGCTACATAGTTGCAATCGGCTGATTTAAATAGAGTTTTAAAACAATTAGAAAACACATTCTCTTTCAAATTAGTTTGCAAAAAAGGACAAATAAAACACGAAACAATCAGAAGTTACGTTTGGCCCCTACTTACGGGGGCAATCCATAAAATAATCTCCGCTGGGCTATAAAAAATGTAGTACATATCTCTTCTATTTCATACATACTCGCAAAAGAGACTTAAACGTTGGCCATATCTCTGAAATAGTTTTAAAATTCCTTCAGCATTAAATTTTGCCGCCTGAGATTACTGCCAACCGATGACGGCATCTAGAAGTTCCTTATCGTTCCTCGACGAGAACAAAACATATCGTAGCTTACTTATCCGTCGTGTTTCCACGCAACAGAGTGGTACAAAACTGTGGAAACCTTCAGATATTATAAAACGCCCGTTTTCACGAACTTTTCGTCAATATTCAGGTCCAGTTTATTTTTCACCGCTGGCGGGTGGCCACTTCTGTCATTATCATTGACATTAATGTTCTCTTTAAAGCGAACGAAAACACTGACCCTCAACTCTGTCACTCATCACATTGGAACGATACCGATCACAAATTTCCCGATGAATGTCACCAGCTTTGAAGTTTTTTCAGCATAAACCTTATCACTGAACGAACTTCACATTAGGCGGGAATTTCAATTGTACTGTCCATTTTGACTCACTACTGAATACAAACGACAAGCGGCGCGACCTTCCAACTACTTCAGCTCAAGATATACTGAACTAATGCGTGCATAAATGCAGCGATCATTCGGCTCCCTCACCTAATTCTCACGCTACACGAAAGCGGGGGTTACTTCCTGGACAGCGCTCGTAATTGTAATTTTCAAATTAAACGGCAGCATAACAAGTTTAAATTTATCTGTTTTAATTTCATACCAATTTAATTAGATCGTTCAATCATTTAATTCGAGGTTACTGTTTTGGCAATAGAAATAATAACGGTAATAATTAAATAGAATGCTTTGAGGCGTCAATTTGTGGGAGCGATTCATATCGAAAAAGGAAACACTTTGTTCTTCCACATATATTTTACTATGCGACTTAGGTTTCGACTTACAAAGTCATCATCAGGTAATGATAAAACTTCTGAAATGGAAGGGGATGAAATTAAGGAGAGGATGTTTTGGTAAAACTTCCAATAACATTAAGCAAATGGCATTGCCTAATATTATTGTCACCTGGTCAGTATATTCTTTCTTCGAAGACTGACAATAATCCTTTCAAACGTATTATGAAGACATTTATGAAATTTCTCGTGGAATATTAAATGAATTTTCAGCCCAATTCGCTATGAATGAAGCCCATTATTCAAGTCGTTTTGCCGCTTTGAATTCTCTAAGTTCCCCAGATATCTCTCGTCATAAGGTTTCCGAAAGCTCTAATTTATCTTTAAGTTATATAAACTCCCATACCCATGGAGGATTAAAATCCACATTTACGAATTGTGGCCGAAATATTGCGTTTGAGACATTAGGATTAATGCAGTTGAGCTATTGGTGTTTATGAATGCTACCAATAGATTATAAATCTCACGATTCACCGAAAAATCAGCCATTTGGGGCACATCACGAATCAAGCAGGACTGCAAATACTCTTCAATTATATAAACAAAAATTTAGAGAAACAGTATGAATATGTACCTAAATCCTAAGCCTAATAATAGGTAAAGCTGAAAGTTAATTTGTTTGTGTGTTTTTGGGGACTTATCACGCTATGAAAATATGAAACAATGGTTTATTTTTTTGCGTATACAGTTTTAAAATAAAAAAATTAAAATAAACTAGGTCCGATTTGGATAAAATTTACTGGAAAATATTGAGAAAAATACAATTAAAAAATTATGTTTCACGTACATACGAGTATAATAGCTTTTGTTTGAATCAGAATATATATTTTAATTCTTTCCCTTAAATGAGGAGTAAAAATAAAATTGCCACAATTTTTATCTTGCTATTATGTCATTTGCAAATGTATGTACATTACGATTTATGCTATTTGTATAAAAAACATAACAAAATAATTTGGAACTTCGAATATTTCACCAATTTTTTTCTTCTGAAACTGATAGAAAGAATAGGTAGTTAATGAATGAAAGATGATATTTGACTTGTTAATTTTCCAACCTGAAATCTAAAACAAACTCCTAAACTTGGCTGGGATACTTGTGATTACGAATCTTCACTGATCTTATAATTTTGAAGCTAACTTTTCATGGTGATATCTTCTAAAGCCTCAGATAAGCAGCATTTAAATTACACAAGGAGAATTTAAGAGAAGAACAGAGGAAGGTATTCCACCATGTTACGCCAGATACTGTGTTAGTTATTAACTAAACAAAAGTTCACCGAGATGTTATTTATGCTAAAAGTATATACCTTCAGAATTTATTACGTTTGGTAACATTGATTGAAAACCAAATTAAACTTCTCCATTCGAATTATCCCTAAAACAGGTAGATTTTAACTAAGTTAAAAGAAAATTGATTGCATTTAAATATTTTATCATTACAACACGGAACTACTTGGAGATGAAGAGGAACCTGATATAAAATAGGTTGCTGGATTGTGTTTTGTTTTTTTTAGGAGTCACAAAATATTTATTTGGAGTTGTGTTCATCCAAAAACCGACCTAATCGGTAGATTAACTTATGATGATATACATATACATATATATATATATATATATATATATATATATATATATATATATATATATATATATATATATATATATCTTATCTCTATATATATAAAGGAGAGTGTTTGTTTGTATGTATGTAATTTGTTTACTTTTTTGCTGTCATAGAAACAGCATTTTTCCAACTATGCCAGCAGGATACTTTTGCAAGAACACTATTGTATTCAGAATTGCCGAGATATTATACGTGGAATACATCAAGGAAAGCCTTTTGTAGAAGAAAAATGGGCAACTCTGATCCTGAGAATAATATTTATTCATGTGACGCATTGGGCCGAGTCTACACAGTCCATCCTAACAACGCCGAATGTTATTTTTTAAGAATGCTTCTACATACCATTAGAGGACCTCGCTCATTTGCAGAATTAAGAACGGTAAACGGAGAAATATGTGAGACATTCAGAGAAGCTTGCCAGAATTTAGGGTTGCTAGAAGGAGATCAACACTGGGATGACTCATTGCGAGAGGCCAGTTTGATTTCTCTTCCAGGACAAATCCGAATTTTGTTTGCCATCATAATAACCTCCTGTAATCCATCTAACCCAAAAACATTATGGGAAAAATATAAAGAACCAATGAGTGAGGATATACTGACTAAAGTTCGAAGTGAAAATCCTACATTGGATATTACGTTTAACTCCGACATTTTTAATAAAACTTTGATTATTTTGGAGGAAAAGTGTATCACCATGGTTAACAAGACTTTAGTGGAACTCGGTCTTTTTGCACCTGTACAAGATCAACAGGGTGTATTTTATCCAGATTATATACGTGAAAGTAGCTACAGTGTCTTAGACTTAGAAGCATACATCGCGGATAAAAAGCCACTTCTTAATGAAGATCAGAAATTCGCGTACGAAACAATAATGGATCAAGTAGATAAACAAGAAGGAGGTATCATTTTTCTTGATGCTGCTGGTGGCACGGGAAAAACATTTTTAATTAATTTAGTTCTCGCTGAAATCAGGGTTTATGGAGAAATCGCTCTAGCCGTTGCATCTTCAGGTATTGCAGCGACATTAATGGAAGGAGGAAGAACAGCCCACTCTGCCCTTAAGTTGCCACTTAATATTTTTTCCGACCAGGAAATCCCACATGTCATATAAATAAAACAAGCGGCCAGGCACAAGTTCTTATAGAATGTAAATTGATAGTATGGGATGAGTGTACGATGGCTCATAAAAAATCTCTTGAGGCCCTCAACGCAACACTTCAAGATCTTAGAGGGAACTGCAGTTTAATGGGAGGAGCTCTGGTACTCCTGTGTGGAGACTTCCGTCAAACTCTGCCTATCATTCCAAAATCGACTCCAGCCGATGAAATTTATGCCTGTTTAAAACATTCTGTTCTATGGAATCATGTCCAAGAAATTAGCCTTAAACAAAACATGCGAATCCTCTTAAGAGATGGGAATGCTCAAAATTTTGCAAATAAACTTTTGGAGATTGGAGAAGATAGATTAGTTATTGAAGCATCTGGTATGATAAAATTATCATCAGATTTATGTGTATTGGTGAAAACTGTCCGCGATATGATACAAGCAGTCTATCCTAACGTTAATCAAAATTATAAAAATTTAGAATGGTTGCGAGAAAGAGCCATTCTTGCTCCTAAGAACGATGATGTTAATGAAATTAACAAGGAGATACTAGCCATGCTGCCAGGAGACGTGATTGAATATAAATCGGTTGATACTTAAGTGGATGCTGACGAAGCCGTCAATTATCCAACGGAATTCCTAAATTCACTTGATCCAGCTGGATTGCCACAACATCGCCTTATACTTAAAGTAGGATCTCCAATCATTTTATTGCGAAATTTAGATCCACCAAAACTCTACAATGGGACACGGTTTTGTGTGACAATATTAATGAAAAATATAATCCAGGCAGTCATTTTAACTGGAAAAGGAAAAGGTGAAATAATTTTTATTCCACGGATACCTCTAATCCCAACTGATCTTCCCTTCAACTTTAAACGATTGCAGTTTCCAGTCCGGCTAGCTTTTTCAATTACCATTGATAAATCACAGGGACAGTCTTTAAAGTTTTGTGGTGTTGATCTAAGATCGCCATGTTTTAGCCACGGGCAACTTTATGTTGCTTGCTCCAGAGTAGGTTCGCCTAAAAATTTATATATTCTTTCTCCTGGATATGAAACAAAAAATGTAGTTTATAAACAGGTGTTAAATAAAAAAGATTCTTAAATTTGTAGGAAGTAGTGTATTATTGTACTTTATAATTTGTTGTTTTTATTTATGTAGTATATTTATATTATTGTTTCTCTCTAACCCGTGTAAATCCGGGTATTCAGCTAGTATATATATATATATATGCATATATATACACACATACATATATATGTATTTATAATTATGTAAAAAATGTATATATGTGTGTGTGTATATATGTATATATATATATATATATATATATATATATATATATATATATATATATATATATATATATATATATATATATATATAAGGATGGGCAGGGTTAGGAAGGGGTGTAAGGCAGGGTTGCCCATTATCACCGTTGCCATTCAACCTGCATGCAGAGGAAATGATCAAAGAGGCATGGGAAGAACTCGAGGTAGGAATGAAGGAAAGTGGGCGGGGAATTCGTAAAATCAGTTAGGTTTGCTGATGGCCAAGCTTTAGTTTGTCAGTCAACCAAGGGGCTGCAAGCATTGCTGAGTGAATTGGAAATTCAGTACGACAGGTATGGGATGAGAATCAATATTAATAAAACAAAGGTTATGCGAGTTTCTAGAAGGAAAAAGGCCGAGCTTAACATTAAAATAGGAGGGCAAAACTAGAGCAGGTAGAACAGTTAAGTATCTCTGTAGTGTCTTGGACCAACACGGTCAAAGTAGTAGGGACGTAAGGAGAAGGATTGCGCTAGGCAAAGAGGATTTCACTAGGAAGAGGGAGTTGATGACAGGGACATTGAGTAAGGATGTTAAGAAAAGACTCGTAAAAACTTTGATATGGAGCGTAGCTATGTACGGTGTGGAAACGTGGTCATTGAAGCAGGAGGATATACGTAGACTGGAGGCTTTTGAAATGTGGGTGTGGAGAAGAATGGAGAAGGTGAAATGGACCGAGAAGAAAACAAACGAAGAAGTACTTGGTATGGTGGGCGAAGAGAGGGGTTTGTCGGGAGAAATCCTATGGAGGCAGGAAAAGTGGCTGAAGGGGGTATTGACCGACAGCGGGATGTTGAATACTGTAATTGAGGGGAGAATGTTAGGCAAACAAGGAAAGGGCAGGAACAGGATAGGGATGTTGGACGGGATGAAGGGAGGAAGAAAGTACTCAGAGATGAAGAGGGGCCTGATATAGAGTAGGATGATGGATTTTGTGTTTTGTTAGGAGTAATAAAATATTTGTTTGGCAGTTGTGTCCATCCAAAACCCTACCTTAACCGGTGGATTACCTTAAAAAAAAAAAAAAAAAAAAATATATATATATATATATATATATATATATATATAACACAATATAGAAACACCAAAAAAGAACACCCACACGTTATTTCTTGATATTTCGACGGAAACACTCCGTCTTCATCGGAAGATATAGAGGTAATGCTATGCCTATATATATATATATATATATATATATATATATATATATATATACATACATATATATATATATATATATATATATATATATATATATATATATATATATATATATATACATATATAAATATATAAATATAAATATAAATATATATAAATATATATATATATATATATATATATATATAACACTTTTTGAAAGACTCACGGACGTGAATAATAATGTATAACACTTAGCACTAGTGGACACAGACAAAAACACAGAAACACACAAAAAAAGAGACTCACTATTTTTCGAATTTTCGGTGGTCGTTGCCACCTTTATCAAGGAGGAGAGGGACCCTCTCCTCCTTGATAAAGGTGGCAACGACCACCGAAAATTCGAAAAATAGTGAGTCTCTTTTTTTGTGTGTTTCTGTGTTTTTGTCTGTGTCCACTAGTGCTAAGTGTTATACATTATATATATATATATATATATATATATATATATATATATATATCCATATATCTATCTGTGCGTGTATTATGTTTACGTGTAGATGTATGTATGTATACGTATTTCACAAAAGTAAACGGTTCAAGGGCTTTTAAACTCATTATTTAGGGGAAAATAATCTCTTTCGTCGGAAGGGAAATGTAAAGAACGGTTGGTTTGATTTTGTCGGCTGGGAAAATACGTACGTAGCCTCTCACCACTGCTCTTTGTAGGAGAGTAAAGAGGAAACAATGGACGGGAGAAGATTGAAAAAGAGAATTCCCTTTCTTATCCTTTGCATCATGGCAATAAAAGAAAGGAGGAAAGCGTAATTCAAAAGTCATCTCGTCTGCGAAGCAGAAAGTTTCATTAGTCCCCCCTGGAGTTCGCTCCATGTTATTATCTATTTTTTTTTCGTGGAAACGAAAGCCGGGATGGTAAGAGCTAATGAGTGGTAAAAGCAACCCATCTCGCCACCATCCTTTTCCTTGTCCGACCTTTGTGCTCTTTTTGCGAAGAGCGTGTGATACACACCTTCTGGAAATAGGGGAGTGTAGAGCTTTGGCGTCCACGCGCTTTTATATGGGCGCCTGGGTGGTAGAGTTAGGCATTAAACTACCACCTTTTTACCGTAGACCAAAAAATTCACTCTCACGTGGTGTTTAAAACCTGGAGAAACATGCGCTTCAGCACTCGTAAGCACAAAGAAAGAGTGAATAATTTTTGGGCTTGGAAGGAAAAGGATATTCCAGTGGCACTTATTTATTTAGTATTCGTTAATAACATTTTCGTGCATAATTGAAGGTGTTGATCATGAAATATCATACCTTACCCGCCCCATGGGAGAAGGTTTGATATTTTATTTTTGAGAAAAGGTATTTAGTTATCTGTTTCCACAGAAATAGTTATTTACTTTCGCATATTATTTGAATTCTGGAAAAAATTAAAGGCGATAGAAATGTCCGTGATCCTTATATGAGCAATTTCAAATTGACGAAACCATATACGCTTTTTCGGCCATAAATTATAAACTCTGATGCTCCTAGAGAACTAAAAAGTAATAAATTGGTTGTACAAATACCCATTTCACATTTTATTGGATTTAATGGAAATGATATAGGAAGTAAAAATATTTTTAAATTTCAATTGGTAAAAAAATTAATGAGATCAATTTCAAACGTAAAAAACCTTAAATGACTGACATAGTGTGTATAGAAATATCGGTTAATTAGAGGAGATTTGACATGAGTTCAGTGGGAACAAGTTCTAACAGGACAAATGGCTATAATTGTAACGTGTTTGATTTCGCCTTCTGTAAATATTCGCGAACAATACTGGATTTATCTGGAAGACATTTTATAAATGAGCCAGTTAATTTTTTCCGATTAGGTGAAATAAAATAGTAAAATAAAGCTAATTACCTCTTATTCGTATAACTGTCGCACTATAAACGATAAATGTTAGCTACTCTGTTATTAAATTAAATATCTGCTATAAAATGGGATTCTAAAAAAAGGTTTAAGTTACTCATTAATATTATTTGACTAGAGCGAAATCGTAAATAGAAAATTTCTTTAGCCTCGGTTTAAGAATAAATATTTAAAAAAATATCCAGCGGAGAAGTATATGTAACGAAAATAGCAGTCAGTTCCTTACTGAGTCACTGTGGCATAAAAACATTTCAACTGCAAAAATCTGGCAAAGAGAGTACGGAATTTCAGAAAGTGAACCACCGAGGCCAAGAAAACCTTTTTCCATGTACAGTTATCGAGTAATTCCATCATTGTGAATACTTCTCTAAGTTTCATCGAAACTCAAAGCATATTCATCATTATCTTGAATGGGGCTATGTTAAAATGAGGAGGTTGTGATAAAAGACTTAAAAGAATAATACTCTTCATAATTGCGGTCTCTTAATTTAAGAAGTTAAATTCTCTCCTTTGTTTTCATTTGTTAAACCACAATCCGTTAATTATTCTCAAACTAAGAGTTTTAGATTAAAATGCTATATATTCTACTGATCCGTAAAATTTTAATAATAAAACACAGTTGGTATAATTTAAATACGGGGAAATAAGTTAATATTTAAAAATTGCATTCTGCAAAACGATAAGTGAAAATAACTTGAAAAGTCTTTTCCAGCCAAAAATGTCTCTTGTGTAAGTATGTATAGTTTGCTCTCGAGGATAATAACATTTCTCTCTGCCGGGGCAAGTGAAAGATAACGCCGTAAAGGGCAAAAAATCGCCACACACGGCACGCCGCGGAGGTGGCAATTCCCTCGACATAAATATCTGTTAATTGCCACTGGTAACCTCACGCAACAACTTCTTGGCATCACGCTTGCTTTGGTCTTAAACCCCGAGGTTCTATGCTTATATCTTCTACGTCCGCACCTTATTCTTCTTTACCTATATCTCGTACCCCTTTCAATCGCTAGAAGAAAAACTGAAATCAAAATAAAACTTTTTTCGAATTTAAAAAGTTTTCATGACATTCATCTGACCAAACTTTATACACGATTACAATCATCAAAAGCCTTCACGTTCGAAAAAAATGTCTTCATCGTAATACACTCTGTTACGCCACTTTTTAATTTTAACCAGCCTAAAGGCTGGCCAGATAATTACCAGAGTCTCTGAATATTCTAGAGAGAAGTTAAAGAGTTTATTTATAAAGGCTGTTGAAAAGATGTTTAACCGCTTAAAATAAAAAGAGTTCAGATAAAACGAGTTATTTTTTGGTAAAGTGGACTTACGAAGATAGTAATGGAAGGAAAAATTTAATATCACAGATGAAGGTCTGGTTTAGAATAGATAGAATCATTAGTGGGTGAAAAAAATTGTATCGAACTAGAACTTGAAGAAGAAAGCACAGAAGCGAAAGGGTTGGATAACTGCTGACACACAGCCTATGACAACGTAACCTAATAATAATAAGATGAGTATAATTAATTGAGAAATTGAGACTATAAATTGTACAGCATGCATTTTCATCACAGCGAAAACTTGGTGTACACACCAAAACAGACGTAGGTTTATTATTATAAGGTAATCTACCGGTTAAGGTAGGTTTTGGATGGACACAACCACCAATATTTTGTGACCCCCAATAAAAAACATTCCAGTAGCCTAATCTACATCAAGTCCCTCTTCATTTCTGTATACTACCTTCCTCCCTTCATCCCGTCCAACATTCCTATCCTGTTCCTGCCCTTTCTTCGTTTGCCTAACATTCTCCCCTCAATTACAGTCTTCAACATCCCACTGCCGGTCAATACCCCCTTCAGCCACTTTTCCTGCCTCCATAAGATTACTCCCCACAAACCCCTCTCTTCGCTCACCATACCAAGTACTTCCCCATTTATTTTCTTCCCTGTCCATTTCACCTTCTCCATTCTTCTCCACACCCACATTTCAAAAGCCTCCAGTCTACGTATATCCTCCTGCTTCAATGACCACGTTTCCGCACCGTACATAGCTACGCTCCATATCAAAGTTTTTACGAGTCTTTTCTTAAAATCCTTACTCAAAGTCCCCGTCATCAACTCCCTCTTCCTAGTGAAAGCCTCTTTGCCTAGCGCAATTCTTCTCCTTACGTCCCTATTACTTTGATCGTGTTGGTCCAAAACACTTCCGAGATACATAAACTGTTCTACCTGCTCTAGTTTTGCCCTCCTATTTTAATGTTAAGCTTGGCCTTTTTCTTTCTAGAAAATCGCGTAACCTTTGTTTTCTTAATATTGATTCTCATCCCATACCTGTCGCACTGAATTTCCAATTCACTCAGCAATGCTTGCAACCCCATGGCTGACTGACAAACTAAAGCTTGGTCATCAGCAAATCTAACTGATTTTACGTATTTCCCGCTCACTTTCATTCCTGCCTCCAGTCCTTCCCATCCTCCTTAATCATTTCCTTCACATATACATTGAACAGCAACGGTGATAATGGGCAGCCCTGTCTTACACCTCTTCCTAACACTGCCCATCCGGACTCCCCGTTCCCCACCCGCACCTGAGCAGTATGAGACATGTACAGGTTGCGGATTAGCCTCCTTTCTCTCCAATCTATTCCTATTTTCTGCAATATACTCATTAGTTTTTCCCAGTTCACTCTATCAAAATCTTTTTCGAAATCTACGAAACAGGCAAATACCACCTGGTTGTGTTCTATATTCCTCTCGATTAATAATCTCACTAATGCAATGGCATCAAGCGTACCTCTGCCCATCCTAAACCCAAACTGATTTTCCCCTAAGTAATCATTTGCCCTACTCTCTATCCTTTTGTTAATTATCCTGAGGACAACTGTAGCTGCGTGGAATATCAAACTTATTGTTCTGTAGCCCTAACATGATGTAGCCTTTACCTTTTTCGGAATAGGGACTAACACTGATCTCAGTCTTTCGGCCAGATTCCTTCTTCATTAATACCACGAATCGGTTCATATAAACTCTTCCTCCCACATTTTCCTAAACCTTTTAATAATTCCGCAGGAATATTGTCTACTCCCACGGCCTTACTTGATTTCATCTCCCTTGATGTAATTTTCTCAGATCCCTTCTTCACTTCCTCGTTAAAGGTGGCTTTTAATACCAAAAATTCAAAAACTAGTGAGTTTCTTTTCCTTTATGCGTGTTTCTGTATTTCTGTCTTTGTTCGCTTATGCTAACTTCACATGTATTATTATGTACACATCAAATTATACATGTACACATTAAAAATCAAAACACAGCCTCTTAAACTGTACATATATATATATATATATATATATATATATATATATATATATATATATATATATATATATATCATTCTGTTGTTTCTTTCGTTATTCCAACTTCATTAAAATATGACGACGTAGAGGATTAGGAATCTTTAGGATGAATAATGCTTTCAACAATCACGAGAGCAAATGTAAACATGGAAATTAGCAATAGCTTCAAAAATAAAATTAATTGAAAGAGGAAAAAATCGAACTTTTTATACCAAATTATCAACTTAATGCGTCTAATTACTTCACTGCAACTAAGGCACAATCTATCAATGACGATATGAAGATCATATTTTCTGTCCTCGTCGAGGCCGAGCAAAATCTCACGAACCGTCCACAGATGCAAAAAATATCTCTCTTTCTCTATCCCTCTCCCACTAAGGCTGTGACGGGTCGATGACAAAACATCCCAACGATCCTCCTACCGAGGTGTTCAGGGAAAGTTCAGCTAAAGAATTTCCAGAGGAAAAATATAACTTGATAGAGGAAATGTTACTTTATAAGAAGGGCAACGTAAGACTAATTCTAATAATTTTAAAACTGATTTCAATGGGGGTTATTTTATACATTTTTATGCTCTTAAAATTGAACGAATTGTTTTAAAGATAACGCAAACTTTGAATTCATTCTCCTACTGCCGCATTCCACTCCAAAGAATCACCCACACGAAAAACGACCAGGTTCTCCCTCCCCACCCATTATCTGCATCTCTTTCTCGCCCCTTCCCCTCTCGCACGGATACTCTTTATGGATTGGGAAGGAGAGTGGCGGTGTGGCGGCCTGTTGTGACGCTGGGTGGGACCGGGAGTGTGGGTGGGGAGGACGGAGAGGCAGTGAGAAATGGGAGGTGGCACTTTGGGGTAAAGGACGTGGGATTTCGTCGGAAATAATGGGGCGGTTGGGATAGGAGGACGAGATACGAGGACAGTCTTCGGTTGGCGATTGCTACTTGTTATTTGCTGAGAACAGGGGACTCAAAATAACCATCGTCGTGTTTGCTCTCAAACGTTCTGGTAAAAGGGAATGGTGTAAATGGAAAAAAATATCCTCCTGACGAAATCGAAAATGATACCTAACAGGGCTACATTGTGTGGGCGGCGGAAATTTAGGAATTTGTTTTCCCAGCGTCGTGCCGTAACTAGAAGAATTACTCCAACGTAAAATCTCATGTATACGTAATATGTAGATAAAGTGGATGCTGTATTTTCCCATTCACTAAAAGTTTGCGTTATTGTTTTTTTTCAATTCGCTAACAAAATATTTTTGATTACAGCAATATAAGGTCTGAAGGAACCTATGGATTTTATACTTGTACATATGAGATAAGTTTACGATGAAAATTTCATCACTAAGGGAAATGTATTTTTACTTTAATGTTAATGCCTTGCTTATGATATTGATTTTCTAATTCACTCAGCAATCTACAAAGACAAGAAAAAGTTACGTCTTGGCTGACTGACTAACTAAAGCTAGTAGTATTTAGGGACAAGACCGACACCCATAGTCATTTTCATGAAAATAAAAGCTTGATCATTTTCAAAACAAACTAATTATAGGTTCTTCACCCTCTTTCATTTCTATCTGCAGTTCTCCTAATGCCTTTTTCAATGTTTAGGGTTCGATTCAACCCCATTAAGGTGTAATGAAATACCAGATTGAAATAAGTTTTCTTAATTTTTATATGTAAGATATATGTATAATTATTACAAAAAAATAGATGAATGTAACTTCAAGTACATTAGCTAAGGTATCTAAGTAAAACATACTTCTGTAAGTGCAAGAGAGGAGCTGTTAGTAACCGAGAGCAAAATATAATAAGCTAAAATACCCAACAAATATATCCTGATTACGTTCTATGTTTCTCTGTCTTGGGTGGTCTCATTGATCCTATGCCATCACGCGCGCCTCTGCCCTTTATATACTTAAACTGAGCATCTCCTAAGTAATCATTTACCTTTCACTCCATCCTACTTTTGATAATTCTGAGTACTAGTTTAGCTATTTGGGAAATCGAACTAATTGCTCTATGCCCTCACATATGATACCCTTTCCCTTTTCCCTTTGACTAATGTACAAATTAATTAATGTTACCTAATTTACTCTGTCAAATACATTCTCCAAAACTACGAACAAAAAAATACATCGTGTTGGTGCTCCATATTCCTCTCTATTCTATTGTATTAGTGAACTCATTAGTTCTTCACATCTTCTCGGCCCTCTGAGAACATTTTGTACCACCGATAAACGTTGCTTCGGTCCAAGGTAGCTTCTCCATATGCCACAGTCAACATTCGGAATGCGTCCGCGCACTTAATTTCGTTTTTCACACAAAATTTGATACAAATTCTTTGGTCTATTTTTTGGAACAGGCAAATCTCGAAGACAAGACAAAACACTTCCCAGCAAAACGGCAGTCAAATATTAACGGAACATTCAAAATCGTTTGTCGGTAGTACAAAATGTTCTCAGAGGGCCCAGAATATGTGGACGACGAAGAGCATGCCGGACGCCAGAGCACGTCAACAAAAGACGAAAACATTGATGAAGTGAATAAAATGGTAATCGCCAATCGTCGAATCACCGGTAGAAAAGTTGCTGAGGACTTAAACATATCGATTGGCTCGTGCCATTCGCTTTTTACCAATAATTTAGGCAGGACACGGGTCGCCGTGATATTCGTACCAACATTGCTCAATTTTGACAAAAAACAGCAACGCATTAAGATTGCTAATGAGGTGTTGAACTCTGTCCCCGACGACCCAAATTGCCTCCAGAGGGTCATAACTGGTAACGAATCATGGGTTCATGGTTATGACGTGGAAACTGAAGCTCAATCATCCCAATGGCGGCTGCAGCACGATCCAAGACCGAAAAAAGCGCGCCAAGTTCGGTCGAATGCGAACGTTTTGCTTAGTTTTCTTCGATTGCAGGGGCGTGGTGTATCATGAGTTCCTGCCACAGGGTAGAAAGGTAGATAAGGAATATTACCTGCAAGTCATACGCAATTTGTGCGAAGCAATTCGCCACAAACGCCCGGATTTGTGGGAGAACAAAAATTGGCTTATGCACCATGATAACGCCCCTGCTCACACATAGTTATTTATGCGCGAATTTTTGGCCAAAAACAACACACTAATGATGCCGCAGCCACCGTATTCCCCAGATCTGGATTTTTCTTGTTCTCGAAACTGAAGAAGCCCATGAAAGTTCGACGCTACACTACGATTGACGAAATAAAGAGTGCATCGAAGGAGGTGCCGAACGAGATCACAGAAAATGACCTTTGAAGTGCTTCGAGGACTGGTAAAAACGGTGGCACTAGTGTATAATATCTAATGGGGATTTCTTTGAAGGGGACAAAATAGATATTCATGAATAAGTAAATAATTTGTGAAAAAACACAAAAGTCGCGATACTTTTGGAATATAAACACCTCGCACATATATACATAATACATATATAATACTTTTAAATACCTTGTGTTTTCATATAAATTTATTTGAAGAAATTTGAGAGAAATATTAAAAGGATATTGGAGAGTAGAATGAGCATGAGTTAACAAAAGAGAAGTAAAAGTTGAGATCAAACAAGTTAGGACCTCGTACATGAAAATGATGACCCCATAAAAACGGATAATTGAGAAGAGTGCTTAACTATTCCAATTTGTCTGAATAATAATTGTCAATGCAAGCATTTATCTTAAATTATCGAGAAATGAGATATTGTACTAATAAAGTTAACTTCAACTACCACAATTCACAGTTAAATCCATATGACTGGTACCCTTCGATTAACTGAATGTCCTTATTAGAATAAATGATTAATGCAATTTAAGGAAGCATGCATTTTAAAATATAATGCTTTCTTAATGCTATCGACGATGAGAAACAATAAATACAAAAATTAATGCAGAATCATTAGAATGAATTAAAGATAAACAGCGATGGGCAAAACCTAAGGACTCTTAAAACGAGTAGTTTATACATTGAGAAAGCTGAGGGAAGAGGAAAAATGGCTCTCGGATGATTAGAGGCGCTTATTTATAATTTTTAAAAATTGAAACCTGAACTTTATCATTGCTTTGCTTTATTCTTCAGGTCCATGATTTAATTGGAATTATAACGGTGTGATAACGTTATCTCGGCCGCGATACTCATCAGTTTCAATTGAAATTCCTCCAAGACAAATTCAGGATGTAAAAGGTATATTTCGAACCTTACTATCTTTTTTTGCAGCGGAAATGATCGGAGAAAGCCGCAGAGCATATCTTGGCGGAGTGGCAGGGCATCTCCCAGTACGCCTTCCGTACCACTCTACTCCCCACACCAAATTTCTCCATCCCCATCTTTCGCATTGGGCCTCAATCCGCTTTCCGTGCATCATATACAAATCAGAATGTTGAGTGGATGACAATTTCGAGGGATGGGACAACAGGATAAGTGCATCCTCCTGGCCACGCTTACTCTGTTCGTCGTTTCTGTAGTATCAATGGTTCCGAGAATCGTGGAGTGAGAGCAACGGGACGCCACGCTGTTTACCTTCGGAGTAAATCTCTTCCTTCATTTTTTATCAATGTTGTCCCTCGATTGGTCGCTATCCCTTTTAACCTCGCGGCGAAAATGGAAATCCCTCTGGCCATCGTCATATTTAAATTTTAATCTACCTAATTCTGCTGAAATCAGCATTCTGGGCATATTATTTATTCTGTGCACATGGAAAATAAAGCAAACTCATTCCATAGAAAAATCGCCGGGCATCAAACAGTGTTCACATGCGATGGTAACAGTAAAATTAACCGAAATTCTCCCCATTGTACACAAACTCATGGCAAGAGCTATGAAAAATAAAGATTTATTAAAAATAGTTTTTGAAACTTGCCCTAGATAAATATTTCATGCACGATAAACTATTGAGAGATCGATAGTCGAGGTTGTGATATAAATTTCATTCGAAAAATGTTAAAAAGAATGAGATTGTAGTCAGATGAGTTTCAGGGTGAAGGGTTCCAGCACCAGCACAATCATTCCCTTAAAACTAGAAAATATACAGGACGGAAATTGAATGTGATTATAAAGGTAATAACACATGAATGTAAACAGTTGAACAGGAAGTTTAATATCCTCTGCTTTCAGAAAAACTAATAAGTAATTCATAGATAGTAGAAAGAGGAGAGCGCAAAACATAGGGAAAATCTTAGAACCTTTAGAACTGGTTTTGAAAGCATGGAAAAAAGGCAGCATTTGGAAGTTTTGAAGACAGAAATGCAATTACCACACTAAATTTTAAAGTCAAGGACGAAATAGGAGGGCAAATGAAGTGTTCAAATAAGTAAAACATAAGGTTAGTTATAACTTATATGCATGTGAAAGATAAATCAAATTACACATTTATTGGAAAAAAGGTAGAGGAGAAGTGCCTGCACCTTCAGAACCCTGAGTCACATTATGAATAATGGAGTATACACGTCTTTTATGAGTGACAGGAATCTTGCAGTTAAGGAAATAATAAGGAAAAATAGATCTTATTCATCGCGTGCGCGATGGGGAGAAGTGGAAAAAAATTAAATAGATTTAAAATTCAAAACTTGTACCAAAAGTCCACCAAAAATATTTGTAATGCGGACACGATATTTGCAGTCACTCGGTTGCAATGGACCATATGACATTACTCATTCCCAAAAATAATCAATGGAAAAGGGGATTACTTTCTTCCCCCAGGTTCTACCAAAAGCCATTTCTCACATTGGCAGCAATCAGAGTAAATTGGGACAAACTGGGCAAATACGCCATATGCAAATGCACACCTGAATATCCTTCGAGCCTCACGAGGTATCCACTTAATGAAACTAACATACTCTGAACTGAATGTACTGTAGACATTCCAACTGCAGCTGGATTACTTCTCAATATTAAATACAGAAAAAAGTCAGTTCAGTTTCCTCTTTTTTGTGTAAAATCCAGTTCATATAGTCAGTTTAACTATTTCGCCAATTGAAACGCCAAATGATATGTCTTGGTGGTTAGAAATACTATTTCAAGAACCAGAGGGAGCCAACGGAATGTCTCTTTTCTATGAAGTCGTATGTTATTCATCCGACGTCAAATAATGATCCATCGTGGTCATTTGAACATAGATACCAGATAGGGTAAGGGAAATAAACCATTTAAACTTTTTTCAGCAATTTAGGAAGTGATTAAATATGATCTCACCAAGACTTTAAGTGAGGAAATATTAAAAAACACTCTTTCATCAAACTAATTACAGTATTCCCATCACATAACCATTGACAAATCATGGCCATAAGGTTTCCTTAAGAATTGTGTTGATCCTCTAGTGTGTGTAATTCTACCTCATATATTAATAATAGCAATAAACAATATCTTAATACGTGGTTTTAAGGGGAAGTTTTTTAAGTTACGGCATAGCTTAATTAGCTTCCACGTAAAAAATACACACTGATGGAATAAAAGGAACATTCATACATATCAACCAGGGAAAAGTCACCATAGATCAGGAAACATTTAAATCATTGAGAACATTTGCAGGGTTTAACTCCCTCGTGAAATGCTAATAAAATCAAATGCAAAGTAAAGAGACGAAATTTAAAAAAAGAACTGCCCGAGAGCAGAAATATTCATGCGCAAAATGCATATTTAAGTGAAAAAAAAGAATAGCAAGATACTGAGAACGAAGACATAAATGTGTCACGACAAGCGACCCTCAGATAACCTTATGAATATACAAATTTCGTGTATATCGCTAGGAAAAAGGAAGGTGCACCCCACCCTATTTCCGCCTACCCTTAAGGAGACTCTCCTCTTGGAGCCCAATTCAAGCTCCCTCCTGTTCGCGGTTCGTTTATATTTATCTTTCAGTAATCAAAAAAAGCGGAAGGCGCGAATAAAAGGTTTATGTTATATGCTGATGACCTCAATGAGTATATGCATTATCATTGAGAATGAAGAATTTTACGACTGCGGCTGTGCAAAACTATTTTGATACTTAAAATAATGTGTGAACTAGATAAATTAATATTAAAAATGCATAAGAAATTAATTTTAGTAGCATCACCAATTTAGAAGTTGAAAACATTTCAGTTCATATTCAAATGCCGTCCGTATTTAATAGATTTCAATGCAGAAGAATGCGAGTTTTTTGAAAAAATACAAAAAACTCAATTAAAAGAAACGAGATTCTGCTTCGCATTGAAACTCAAATACATATTTCACATTTTTGTTTTCAAAGATAATGCCGATCAAATCAGTAGTCCTCCATGCTTCTGTTTGTGGCCATTTTATTTAATGACCTCTTCAATGAACGAAATGAAAAGTAGAAGATTACCATCACTAGAAGACGCAGCGCTTTCTAGTGAAACAAATCAATTTACATCGTTTGATTTTTGTAAAAGTGCCACTTATTAACTGTAAAAGTGTATTAAGAATTATGTGTTCTAATACCATGCCTGTATGCCATCACCATTGCATAGTACTGCCAAAATTATCCCATAATACATATTAAAAAATTTAACAGTCACATTTGACCGATTATTACTACTTCTGACAGTTTCTCTCTCGTTTTATCATTTTTAATAGACTGCTTCATTCTCAATAAATATTTTTAGGTGAAATTGTGTTCAATTATATTTTCATCTCCACGTTGCAGATAATCACGTCATTTTAAAACACGCCATGATGTCTACCCATCATACATATTCATCCATACTTTAAAGGGTATTGTTCATAGAAAAAAACCTTATTACTAAGTTTAAGGAAAGACTCGAGAAAGGAAAGGAAGCGATACTAATGGTCGCCATGGGAAAGTTCGTAGTAATTTTATCTTTCCTCAACTTATTCGAAATAATCCCACCATAAATGTTGACAAACGGGATATAAGGGATTTTAATCTGTTTTAAATCGTACAAAAAATTAAGATAAATACATGTTATTAGCCTTCTCTTTATTATTTTTCTGGTGGATTATATGAATATATTCTGTCAATTATACTATAAATAGAAACAGTTAAATTTCCAGGAATACATTAGAAACAGTCTAATATAAACAAAATAAAAACTCCTCGGATAAAGTATAATGCCGAGATTATGGCTAAATTTGGAACTGTGAGTGAATTTTTGTCATTCCCAAATGCTACCAAGCTTTAACATGCATCAATAACATTGGAAACTGAAAAAATATTAAAAAATATAAAAAAATGCATGAAAATATTATTTAAAAGCTAAAGAAGTCATACCGATACCTAGGAAGAAAACAAAAATGACCAATTTAAATGTTGATCAATGCTTAACATTTGAAAAAGTGTATTATATTAAAACCTTATCTGGGACACCTTTTGTCTTAGTTGTTGATTTATTGTTATTCCTTAGTTGTAAATCCACTTATACAAAGTTCATCGCTGCACTGACTGAGAAAAGGCTTTCTTCTGGCTAGCATACATTTATGCTATGAAGTTTATGCAAATATATACTATGCGAGAAACCAATAAAGAAATTTGCCGGCATACGATCAAAATTTGAGCCTAAATGATGAATAGTTATTTAGTGTGAGTAGCCTAAAAGGCTATCAAGATATGCCACGAAAGGCATGTCCCTAAAATACTTATCTTTACCATAGTAATGAATTTACCATATTTGGACACGTGGTAGGAAATTAAAGTAAATCCGCGGAGGGTTAGGAAGCTTGAGGCTGAAGAGGGACATGTTCAAACCCTCCCATGTTGTGCAAATTAACAGTCCGCATTTATTTACCGAACTTTATTCCCCAACGAGGCCACAGAAATGTAATCTAAACTGGGACAACTCCGGCCTCCCGCCTACGGTTGAATAAGGGGATTAGCGCAGAGTTCTCGAACATATACACGTGTTGGTATGTATATATATATATATATATATATATATATATATATATATATACATACATATTCTATCTATATATGTAACTTTTGAAAATATATATACATGTATGTATGAATGTATATATATATATATATATATATATATATATATATATATATATATATATATATATATATATACAATTGTCGGAATGCATGTATGTATGCATATATATATAGAGGTTCATCCATAGATAATACAGATTTCCTATTGTACAAGCTCTCACCTCCTAAAAAATCCCGAGCGCCAAATTGAGTTCAGCAGTGATTTTCGTGTTTCCCAAATTAATTCATCAAAGAGGAAATTCTACTTTTGGACATTTCCACGTACTTTCTTATTGTCATGGGCGTGATTTAATCTTACTGTTGACCTCTCTCATCGTCCAGTATGCCTAAACGCTTAAAGAGTTATACCTTTTTTTAAGTGGCTCAAGGATGAGTTTCCCTTCAAATTATCTCACGATTCCTCATTTTTCTGTAACTTGCATTACTTTCATTTAGTATTAATCTATAGAACCTTTTTTTATTTAAACAAATCATTCATAATTTTTGTTTGATTTAAATGTGTATAATTCTTTCATAATGGGAAATTAGTGAATTGTTTTCTCGGGATCATTTAGAAAAACCATTTAATAAGACTGGAAGCGCAAGCAGAGGTATTTAAAAAATATTCAGATGGGTACAGTAGAAAAATGTAGAAGGAATAAAAATGAGAATGGAGAATTTATCAAAGCACTTCAACTGTTAGCATGAGAATTACGAGTACTCTGGGAACAGTGGAATATTTCTGGGCCACATGTGAGTGAATGTTGAGAACACCTTTGTTGCCCAGTGTTTAAGTAGTGTTGCTGCACCCTGCATATGCACCCCTAAAACCTACACAATGGGCGTTTGGAAAGTTAAACAACACTTAGATTTAAATATAAATCTTTCTTAAGAAAAAAATTGACGTTAAATAATAATTACAATTCTTTTTATGATTGATTGCAATCTTTCAATACACGAGCTCTGTTCAAAAAGTATCGCAAATTTTGAATTTTCGCGGGCTACGTATATTTAATTTTCGATTTTTTTATGGTGTTATGTTGTTACTTATATCTCTCACTAATTCCGAAAGGTTGGGCTATTTGAAATGTTCAGTTAGTTGTTGACAGCTGTTTTGCTTGGACGTGTTTTGGCTCGTCTTCGATTTTTGCTTGTTTCAAAATATGGATCAAAGAATCTGTATCAAATTTTGTGTGAAAAACGAAATTATGTGCGCGGACGCATTCCGAATGTTCACTGTGGCATATAGAGAAGCTACCTTGGACCGAATCAACGTTTATCGGTGGTACAAAATGTTCTCTGAGAGCCGAGAAGATGTGAACGACGAAGAGCGTGCCGGACGCCCGAGCACGTCAGCAACAAACTAAAAGATTGATGAAGTGAAGGGAGTGCGGCGATGGACGGTGCGTTGTATGTATAGTGTGTACCTAGCCCATGTGTGATGGTAAATGAGAGGTTAATGATCTTTAAGTGTCATTGTATGTAAGAGCATTTTGACTCATATCTGTTCTTCTTCTGTAGGTATTTATGTATATTGTACATCAGACTTGGCCGTTGCCACCGGGACAAGTGCCTAATTGCAACGAGATTATTAAATAATAATAAAAAATATAGCATATTCGTCCATAAGCAATTCAGGGCAACATTAATGAATTATGTGTAAATATTTTCAAAGAATTCCGCGATCTGTTTGGGTCATCATTACTCAGTTAATTAAAACTGATTGGTGGAGAAGTGTTACTGTACATACAATATATTGTTGATTTTTTTCGAATTCAAATAATATATTCATTCCTGTAGTAGTATATATTAAAATTGATTTAAAAATAAACGAGGTGAAAATACTATTGTGGTTTCTCTTCGATTCTTAAGTCTTTTTGGTGTCAATGCTAACTATCATTTCATCTCCTAAAACTATTTTAGATCTGTCGCCTCTTCGTGTATTCTCCAATATATCCCACTCGTCCCAAATTCCAAATTTCCCATCCCTTCGATAACAAGCGTCCGATTACACACCCTCGTGGATAAATCGGAGTTTGATGGATCGCAAAGGGAGATTTTTCCAGGCCAAGCGCTCGTCGGGGAAATTTAAGACTTCGTAAATGGTGACATACGCGTGAATGGTTCAAGGAAAAACACCCGAGTTGCAGAGAAAAATTTCCAGGGAAGTTATACAACTACCGTAATTTATGTTTGCATTAAAGAAGCAGGATGCCTTCTTCCTACCGACTAACCGTCATTCTTATCTGTACGCAAACATGACATGACGCGAAAAACAAGAAAAATGAACGTATGATTCGTTCGTAAACTAAGCAAACTGGGTTTCCTATTTTTACAGAGGCGAGCGAGTCGGGGAATATTCGTATAAACATACTTGTAGATCTATTGAAACTGACAACCAGATGTTTTCTCACGATGATAAACTGGGTACATCTGGGTACATTGATTAATTTCAAAATTCCAATCTCCTGATTTCTCAATTAATATTCCAACGAAGTTTTCATGTGCATTATTAGAGACTACCAAAAGACACTCCCAAGCATATCAACCTAAAATTTCTACACGGAATGTATTTGGATACACATCTGTTATTCATCAAAATATAGCAATATATGATCATGTAAACTGCAGACTTTCACACAAAATTCACTAATAAATCACGACCCAGCTTTCAATCTGAAAATATAATATAATAATCAGGTAATATCTTGCCTAAATAACGAGAGAATAGTGCCATCTGCCGGCTTCCTTATTTTCCAGAAAATCATGGTGTCTCCTACAAAGAGTCTAAGGATGCTGGTAACACGGGAGCTCAGTTTATTAATGAATAGCAAGAAGAACAGAGCATACGTATACATCTATCTACACGTATAGTAATTCGCTGCGGCACTCCTGAAGTTACGTCTACCTCTAATGACCTTAACCCATCGACAACTATTTTTTGTGCGGTTATTTGAAAATTACGTAATTCAATTGGCAACATTCTTTTTGATAACATTGTGTCATAATTTGTGTATCAATTTCTTGCGACAAATAATGCCAAAAGCTTTCTTGGAATTTAAAAATTGAACGTAAAAAAAACAGGATATTAGACCTATCGCTCATAAGGTGGTCTTAATCTTGGAAAAAAATACTGATACAATTGACCGTATTCTAGGTGAAGTATATTTTGTGTTGAGCTAATGAAATCGTGGTTTATCCAACGATAAATTTTAATGTCATTGATATAGAAAATGTATCCACCAAAGTGCTACCAAAATAACATACCAGTGTCATAATACAGAGGATGTTATGAATACAAAATCCGCTTCTGTGCATTCGATATGCGTTTCACTAAATTTTACACTTTTAAGTAATAAAGTTTATGGACAAACGGATAGCTCAGCTACTGCTCCAACGATTTCCCCGTTGCTAGGACATATAAAATATGAATAATCAAACAAAATTAATTATGAAACCAATTTATTAAAATCCGTTGCATAATCGTTCGTATAAAACAATGATATTTTTGTTTTATGGAAGGTCTTGGGTTTTAAGTTGGGTATTTTCCTTTACAAAAGTTTGAACATATCCATCCCATAATTTCGTTTTGCTATGAAATATATTCAGGTAGAACTTTATAATTGTTCGATTTTTTTAGATATCCTTTGTAAGAGTTTTACACGTTTTCTCAACAAACCGTAATTCTACTAATAATGAAGACACGATGCCGGCAGTTTCTAATAACGTTTTGTCCTTTAAAATTTGGTCATCATTTCTGAGATTTATTCTTATCAATTGTCTTTCAAAGTGCTATTAACTAACTAAAGTAAATCAGCAGGATAAAGTATTGTTCAAAATATTTGTTTCGACGAATGTAATCACAAAATACAGAAAAAATAATGTCACGCTCGCGAGACGAATGTGATGATGCCTATTTTGAACAAAAGAAAATTTGAATATTTTCCGGAACAATTTTCAACAAAGCAGTAATTTTTAAAATTACCTTATAAACGGAAATAGTATTTATTTCAAGGTTAATGTGCTACATTTTATAATGTCAAGTTGGAATTAGAGTTTCCATATAGTTTGGATTTTAAAGATTTTCTGTAATTGTGCATGTGTATATTTCATTTGTAAAAGTCTGCAGCAAATAAAATGCATAGCGCAATTGAAATATTTCAAATCCTTAATATCTCTAATGAAGTACCTAAGAACTATTTTTTCAAGCTTCCGACCATAGCCTTCATGGATATTTTAATGATTCTCTTATAACACTTTGAAGGCATAATTCTACGTTAATTTTGCCACTCGAGGAAAATTTTCCTTTGCGCTGTCTCGAACTCATCCTTCCATTTTTTCCTAGGGTTGAGATATGGCCGGTTAAAAAGGTAAATTAATGGGGATCACTTCAGAAAATATCGAACTGTATTATCCCAGAGAACTATTTAAGGACTTATTTTAAAACTTAACGTGTTTTGTCTCGTAAATGTCTTTTGATTCGTAAAAAGAGTGGTCCCGCGATGTATCTTTTCATTTTCTTCATCTTCACCGTTAGAAGTTAACCTTTTGACCGTTTGCTTCACTCGACTTGCACGTTCCCATGAGGTTTGCCCTATTGATGCTCATCCGAACCTATGTTTGAAGGGATTAAGAGCGATAGGAGAGGATTGACACATGGGAAGACTAATTTAGATTCAGTAACGGCAGGAGCTTTCGGCTGTGAGGGCTCAAATGAATGAGGTCATCCGAAACTGTCATCACTCGGAGAATGTCGTCCGGGCTACACGTAATCGATGGCCTTGAATAGAATTCGACATTCTGGCCCCTGGATTATCTGGCCAATAAGTCGGATCGTATGTTATTTGGAAATGAGTTCCGCATTACGTCGATTTGGCTAATTCCAAGCTTTATGTAGGTCGGAAAACAAGCTGTCTCGCATTACATGCTTGTTTTGGAAACCCCAGCTCTCCCCCACAAAAAAGCTCCTGCGGTAATCAGCTAGTTGCGATGATAGGTACGTGTATATTTAGTACATGTACTACTAGCCTAAGAGGCCGCATTAGATAACAGGCAGATTAGGACTTTTTTCCGTTAGGGCATTCCGATCTTGACTCAAAAATCGTATGGGAACGTAAATAGGGAACTTTGCATGGGAAGCACATCACCAAACAAATGGGAAATACTCGTACCTTCGGGCATTTACAGTGGATTTTAGCTTTTTCATAAATGTTATCTCGTTACCTATTTTGTAATTTCATTTATTCTCCTTTGTTTTAAATAATTTATTATTTTTATATGCTCTCTTCGCTGTACTGAATGTAAGATTGCGTTATGTAAGAGAGGCAGGATAACTACCGTTGCACTGTTGTGTACACTGTGTCCATCTGAAGTCTTAACCGAAATAATATCATTAATATTATTAAATAAATTCTCTTTTTGCACTTTACTATCTTATCAGTTTATTAAAATTTTCCTGGGTCTCCCTTTTCATTTTTTCCTCTAAAAATACAACACAATTGATTACACCACGGCGTTTAATTTAAACGTATATTTAAATAAGCATAATATGAAGAACAATTTCTGCCAAATAGCTATAACGATAATTTACCTCTTCTCGTAAGAGTTATGTCTTGAAATATATTTGCAGGGAAAATTTGATTAGAATTACAACCGAACCGCGTTTCTTTCTGCGTCCATCCTCTCTTAATTTTGGCAGAACTAAATTGTATAAAATTGGGCGTAAAGGAAAACAAACGATCAGTTCTATGCATGGTACGCGAAAGAGAGAGGTGAGTAGGCTGAAATTCGGGGAGGCCGGGGTAAGTGGATGCCGAAGATGCTTAGAGGCAATGAGGCTTTTAAGACGGCAGTAGAAGGGAGAATGCTACGGAAGAGGGGCAGAGGAAAAGAATAGACTTTTTGCATAAAATTAAGGGGGGGTAGAAAGTACGCACGGCTTAAAAATGAGTTCTTGCAATATGAACGTGGTGTGAGGACAAAGGATATTTTTTACAGTGTTAATTAAGGTTTAAAATTGCAAAAGTGTGTAGAGTCAGGGTCCTTTAAGATAAACGTCCGAAACTGGTTGATCATTGCTTGTAACTAAATATTATAAAATTCCATAAAAGACCTTGCGTTAGACTCATCTCCTAAAATAAATGCAACAGTAGAATGTTTATCCTCGGGAAAAGCGGACTAGGAAAATGGCATTTATGAATGATAATCCTATTCCTGGGGCGTGCCTACGAACATGGATATGAATAAAGCTACTTTTGTTGTTAATTATATTTGACGAATTCTCAATAAAAGTAAAACATATTTAATATTCACTGAAAACCTTAAAAATAAAGTCTTATATTGATTTTTAGTTGCCCCAATGCACTGTCGATTCTATTTCGTTGGCGTTTCGGCTTTAAAGACAGAATTAGGATTTTATTTATCACACTGAGGGCTGAACGATGGGAGAATTTTATTACAAAAAACTAGCTTTTTCTGCACTCTGAAAGTATAAACAATACAATAACGTTCAATTTTCTTCGTCGGCGGTGGTCTTAGATTGAATGAGCCGAAGAGTTATCACTAGGCGTAGCCGTTGTAGTTCGTAGCGGTACCAGAGTTTGCGGGCAAACGACCCGGGGCAGAGGTGGCGGTTGGGTGAATCGGACGAGAGGATCGCACTTCTGCGGGGGTCACCAAATCAGCGCTGGCCCGGAGTAGAGGCTCCGTAGTAGGGACACTCAGAATTTGAGTCTGGCAAAGGTGGATGAATGACGCATCCCACAGCGATGAAGGTTTGAAACCTGATCACAACAAAGGAATTGAGAAGGCGTAGAGCCTAATCAAGTAGCGTCGAAGAGTCTCTGATAAATACCCGTGAGCTTAAGTCTCAACAAAGGAGTCGATAAAGCATCATCTTAAATTCAAACGTCCAGAAACCTGAGTGATTTGTAATTTCATGAGAATTATATTTTTTCTTTCATCTCCAACTTTACCGTAAAAATCGATTGAAAAAATTGTATCAGCCAGTATCTTCACCCCTAAAAGTACTCACGCTATCTATTTTACTTATTGTTAATTTTTATTTTGGAGCAAAAAATTAAATTTCAGGAAGTCATTCTGAACAATAAATTTAGCTTGGCGATTTTTATTAATATTTGGAGATCTTCTATTACGATATCGAATATAATTGCATGGTAAAATGTATCGTTTTACTTATGCCATTTTTATTTTTATTTACCAAGCCAAACTGTGAAGTTATTTTTCTCATACTTCTTGCAATGGCGAAGGCAATGCACTGGGACGTAGATGGGAATTACCGTGACTACTAATTACTTCACAAGGATTCAAATGATTTTCAGATAACCAATAAATCAACAATTAGGTTTTTAATTTGTACGAATTGATTTCTTATTTTCGAAGGCGTAACTGATTTACCATTAGGAAATAAGAATAGAGAAATGCAGATATTCGGATTGAAATAATTATTTCGGCGTTTTTTCGATGTTTGCGACGATTTTGTTCTTGTAATACTGTTAATTTTTCGCTTCTCCTCCTCGTCAATATTTATTACCGTTCCTTTTTCTACTCACAGTATGTATTGGATTTATCGAGGGTATCAAAGGCTCAGTGTCCTTTAGATACAATCAAAGAAAGCTCATGTGAAACGATAAGTTATATTTATTCAAATATAAATAATTCTTTGAAAGGAATTTGAGTGAAATTTATAGTAATTAACGAGTTAATAATAGTTACTTTTTATTATTTCGCTTCGTAGACAGAATGCCTTTCAAAATTATCGGCAACAAATGACATTTTGAAACTTAAATGAAGCAATTTAATGATAGTTAGTTACCTTAATGGCCCATAAATAAAAATTTTCATAATAATTAACATATAATAGTATTCCTATTTTAGTTTCACTAAACTATTTAAGTAGTGGCAAAATATTCTCAATTATGTGCACCATAGTAGTTGATGAAGTGAATTCTTTCATACCTGCTAAAGTATGATTGTTTATTCATGAGTAGTGAGTGCATAGTTCCAAGATTTTCAAGGTTACCTGAGAACATCAACGTACATTTTCTCACACGTTTTCACGTGTTATTGATGAATCCTTTACTCAAATATTAACCTTACGATTTCTCCGATTAGCTGAACAAAAGGTTATCGCTATCGCATGGTGTTCCATTTAAATTTATTTAAATTAAATGCTTAATTGGCATTCAAAGTATTTAAGTTAAGGCATTGAAAATATTAGCTCTATTATTTACTCCCTTATTGTCAATAAGGTCCAAACATTGTAATAGAACTCAATTTTAGTGCCTGCATAAATGATATCGGCTATGTAGGCTATGATGTTAATTGAATCTCATAATAATTTTCATTATTTAAGCTGTGTATACTGGAGCTAGCTCACTGTGTTTCTTGTTGATGAAGTCGCCCTCATAAATCTTATTTCAACCTAGTAGTAGTTTGTTTGCCGGTTCAAAGTAATATGGAGCAGAGAAAAGAAACGGAACACAATTGCCGCAGTGCGCGAAGACTGTCTCTTTACATTGACGAATTGTTGGAGTAAATGAAATTCCGAGGAAAGAGGATCAATCCATTCCCACAAAAGGGGAGGGGGAATAAATTATAGGATTATACCCTGAAGCAGAAAGGAGAACTCTTTGTTGACCACTCAGAAAATCCCGAAAATTGAATACACGGGAGGGAAATACGCAGCGTATGTAGATGACATTTACAAGAGAAATGAAACTAGCTTGATTGGGTCTCCATTACGCCAGGAATTGAAAGGTAGCATTGCGTCACAGGAAGCATCCAATACAAAGCTAAAAACTATACAGCAGTAAATATTAATCCGGGAATCCGCGGATGTTGGTGGTCAGGATTTCAGAAATAGGGGGAATTGTAAAGACATTAGCCGCCTCCTAAATAAAGAGCCCGAAACGAATTCGAGATATTAATTTATTTAAAGCTTTCTAAGCAATTCGTTCAGGAGGGATTCAATTTCAACCTGAATAAATATACACATGTAAATGAAAGGATTCAATCCTTGACTAGTGGACAGAGTAGATGCGTGGGAAAACACCATCTTCCGCAGCACCATTTCCCGTTTTATCGATAAATTTAACCCTGATTAACCGAAATGTTCATGTCATTATTTTTAGAACAATAGAAATTTTGAAATACTAAATACGATATCAAAGCCGATGGATTTGATTACTAACTCATACTAACTATAAATTTCAGGATAAATCACAGTGTCTTTAAATAGTTCTGTCATATTTCAGTACATATCTCAGGATCGCTAAAACTCAGATTACGTTTTCAAGAAGTTCTCTCGGGTTTCCCACCGGGTCAGGTTGTAGTGCACCGACGTTTCGAAGGCTGACTCTGCCATCCTCTTCAGGGTGAAGTATTGAGCATGAAAAAGTCCTGGTATTTATACACTCCGCCGGGGCTCAGGTGTGCCCTGATTGGCCGGCAGCGTTAGTGTGCTCCGCTACGGCCAATCGGGTGCGTTCCCTTGCATTCTCAATTTTCTTTAGCACTGGCTTCCATGTTTTACTGATTTGGAAGCCGTTGTCTCTATTGAAAAGTTTGGTGTCTAATCTGATTTCAACGGCTTCTTTCACCACGCGATCCCAATAGCCGTTGGCGTGGCATAGCCTCTTCGTGCCGGTAAAGTTAATTCTGTGGTCGTTGTTCAGGCAATGTTCGGCGACCGCAGATTTCTCTGGGTATAATAATCTGATGCACCTCTCGTGTTCTTTCAAGCGTGTTTCTATGGTGCGGCCGGTCTCCCCAATGTATGCTTGGCCGCACTCGCAAGGAATCCGGTACACTCCTGAGGTCTTCAATCCCCGTTTGTCTTTCGCTGTGTCAAGGACTGATTGCAGCTTTCTTATTGGTTTGTGGATCGTTTCCACCTTGTATTTCCTTAATATCCTAGAGATTTTATTGGATATCGTAGAGATAAACGGGATGCAGGCTCTCGCAACAGGTTTTTCTGCCTCTTCTCTCCGGCCTTCAGGATTCGTGAAGGCCCTTTTAAGGGCCATGTTGATTTCCCGGGTTCCATATCCATTCTGCTGGAATGTCTTCCTTAGGTGTTTTATTTCCGCCTCCAGGTGCTCTTGGTCCGACACTGAAGTGGCTCGGTGCACGAGTGTGGAGATTACTCCTCTCTTTTGTGCGGGATGATGATGACTTCTCCCGTTCAGGTATAGGTCGGTGTGGGTCGGTTTTCGATAGACTTGATGGCCTAAGCTGCCGTCCCTTTTCCTCTCGATCAGAATATCGAGGAAGGGCAGGCGTTTATTCTTCTCAGTCTCCATGGTGAACTGGATGTTCGGGTGGACACTATTCATATGGCCGAGGAATTCGGTGAGTGCTTCCGTTCCGTGTGGCCACACGATGAAGGTGTCATCCACATATCTGAAGAAGTATTTTGGCCTTAAGGGTGCTGTTCTAAGTGCTCTCTCTTTGAAGTCCTCCATGTAGAAGTTCGCAATTGCCGGTGACAATGGAGAACCCATGGGGACTCCCTCCACCTGCTCATAAAATTTGCCATTGTAGAGGACAATCCTCCATTACTCAGCTTGAAATCCTTCATTACTCAGATTACGGTTTGAAATACAAGCAGTATAAAACCACCTTCAATCCAGGAACTGAATTTAACACGGCTACATTTCCTACTCTAAAAATCGAAGTCTTCAGCATGGGATACCGGTTTTTGACCGGGCTCTGGATGTTACACGGTGGTTCTGCAACAGTTTCACTCTTTTTAGTATTTTTTTAGCATTAAAAATAATGAATACCCTTTAAGATTTCTGGAAATATTTTAAGGTTCCTATTTGTCGGCTCATTAGGGAAAGGGATGTAGTATCAAAAGGCTTATGTTCTTACAATGATTACACCGCCAGGTTCCGGGGAAAAATCCGAGGACCATAAACCCTGAAGTTGATTGCTCTCCTTTCTTTGATTTTGTGCTTAAGGCGAGCACACACGTAAGGGTATGTCGACGGAAGGGATAAGACAAGGAATTTTTTTATCCGACAAATGTGGGGACGTTGAGGAGAAGTTGCGAGGGAAAGGGACGAAGATTTTAAAGCAGGCTTGTCATGTTATGGAACGAACCCCTTTCTCTAAATGTGGAATAACCTTTGTAGGATGAAAATGAGAGAGGAGGCGCAGAACACACAATTGTATTTTCATGGCGTGCACCATCAAACAACTTTAACTCGCTACAATATATATTTCAATGAATAATAGGCAAAAATGCACTAAGGAACGTTTTGACAATACAAGGAAATGGTACGTAGTAGAAAGCGGGTAGAAATGAATCAAGGAAAAGAAAAGTGCTTCGTAGTATTGAAAAATTTACGACCAAAACATCGACTGATTAAAAACATTTAATTTTTAAAGCCGGGATCAAATTGAAAGTGCATCTCCAGCAAATTAAAAACAATTTCATTTAAAAAAATTACGAATTTTAATACAAAAGAAAAATGTTTGGAATTGTTGGTCACATAACTATTGAAGAGATTTAATTGAAAAAAACAATTAGGCAGAAAGAACCAGCCAAAGCTTGGCGCAAGTTAAACGTTTCGATGGCTATAGGAAGATGAAAACTCTGAGCGGAAATGGTACTCAGAAAATCGATTCTGAAACAAGGATAGAAAATAAAATCCTACTATAATGGTGTGGTGCAATATAATTAGCCATAAGCGAGAATATTTACGAAACCTCCGGGGCTGAGGAAATTGCGATTAGTAAATGTTCTGCTCTCTTCGAAAGATTTTAAAAATAGCATCAAAATTTCGGCATGATTACGAAAAGTGAACGGTAGAATGGGTAGAAATAATTGAAGGGGAAATATGCGCGAGGACGGAGAGAAGCGGGCGTGGGCTGAATTGATGCGCTTCGCCGGGAAGAGAATGACACGGCAGGGACGCCTAAACCGTCGACGGGGGTGAACGGAATTAGACATTGGCACATCAATCATTATGGAAAATTTTTTCAGGTGATCATAATTTAGCAGGAATTTTTTCGGTTCAGAGTATTTCGCACATTATCCCCTCACGCTTCCTATCATTGTTCCCAGGGAATGTGGGCGAGGAAAAGAATTCCTTTAGCTGGTCGTCAGGCTAATCCATTTTCTCTAATAACTATATTTGTTTTATTGGGCAATTTCCTTTTCCCTAAGTTTTAATCAAGTATTAAACTTTCCAGAGTCGCACCCATTATACTAAGAGAGCCTAATATTTGAGATGATATTTATCTAATGCACAATAAAAATTCTCATTTAATTTGAGGGAAATAGTTTTTATCGATTCAACTCCAATGATTAAATTACAAATGGACAACAGGGTGAAAGCCCAAGCTATTAAGTTCGTTAAAAATTATTAAAACTTTTCCTAATGCTATGAGTAACTTGTATAACAAAGAATTTATATGGTGTATGCATGGTAATAATAGGTGAACCTTATTATTATTTTTAATAAGTTTTCGTCAATTTAAATAAAACTAAGACTCGATCGATTTAAACAAATTTAAGACAAAAATACGTCCTCGTTTTTATCTTCAAAACATGTTTTCATCGTTTGCAATGTAGAATTTCAGAACATTTGGATATCCTGATACGGTGAAGAATAAACGAGAAGCCAAAACATTGTTGATAGGACATTTATCCATTGGCTCAATGCTTTCGTCGGAAATAGTCAGTATTTTCAGGTTGATGAAATACGTTCCGTATTTGTCTGTAGAAACACTAAATCTCGCAGATAATCTCTAACGGTATAAGCGTTGTGCAAGGATTTTTCATTCTCTACCTACATACATCTTTTTGAAGTTATATTACTATGATGAAGTTTTCTCGGTTCTTCCACCGGGTGGATACTGGGACCGCGCCAGTGGTTACTGGGACCGCATCATCAAGGAATCTATGGAAATTAGAATAGCAGGACGGAATTTCAACAGGGATTCCGTCTATTCCCTCAGCCACACTAATGGAGGTGAGAAGAGAAAGGAACAGAGCACAACGACCCGGTGACCAATCAGGAAGCTCCCTTTCGTCGGACCAATCAGAGGTCACCTGAACCCGAGCGCGCATGTATATAAGACGGCCAAAAACGTCGCCAGTCCTTTACGGAAATAAAACCTTTTAAACGTAAAAAAAACGTCGCCAGCCAATCCTAAAACAGGGTTTCCGCATTGTTATTGTTATTTACATAAAATTTTATATATTCCTGTATTACTGTTACGGAGTACGGTGTACGGAAATAAAAAGCTATGAAATTGAAACTGAAAAACGAGTGGCAATCATCATCCCTGAAGACGATGCACAAGTCGGGCATCGAAACGTCGGCCAACATGGAACCCCTGACCTGGTGGAATATCCGAGAAAACTTCATCAAGCAAATACGCCGGGAAAGCACCAGATCTTACTTCTATAGTACTATCTTGAATATTCCAAAAAAGGGAGTTCATAAGGATATTTATAATGAAAACGGATGCATTTTGAACACTAATGGACTTTCATGTAAAATTAAAACCGATTCCTATCACATTAATAATTAATAATTTAAAGAGCACCGGGAATTCTAGATGCTTCATTAAAGGCATAATAGACCATTTTTATTATGAGGGCAAAAGTAATACTATTTTGTTGATTTATGTACAAACTTCATCAATTTGAAAAATGAAACATTATTACATGTAACTCTAACAGTAAGTTGAATAACTTGCTCATCTTTGTACAAAATGCAAAAAACAATGGTTTAAGTATTTTTAAATTTAATAATCCCGATCTATAAAGAGATATATTTGCGTAAGAAGAACTTTAAAATGTATAGGAACTATTTGTTTTAATTCAGCAACGGAGAAAATGCACTTACTATCCGCATAACTTGGGAATTTTATCAATAAATATAAAAGAATATTTCCATAAAATGTCGAAATGTATGATGTTATGAGATATGAGGTCCATAAGGTAGCACAATATATTCGTAACTCTTAAAACCAGATCATTATGCAAACATAATCGATACTCTATATTTGTTTGTCTCATATTTGAACTTCGGTAAAAATCACTTATTGCATTTGAGCGCCTAAATGCCAAAGCGCCTATCGCCAATTTAACTGCAACGCTTCCTGGAACCGCCATACGAGGTTACTGCAGCGAACACGATTCCTCCATAACACTACCTAGGAAAAGCTCAGAACTTGCTTGAGAAGAAATTTCTTATCCCCTCTTCTGGGCCCTAATTCCCAGGACCCCTCCTGCGGTTTCGTTATTCGGGAGGCCATTTCATGTGGAGGGGGAGTGAAGAGCGAGAGAAACCACACGCTACCCAAATGGACCGGATGCTCGAAGTCGTGGGGGACGGGGAAGTGGCCGGTCGGTCACCAGGCTCGGTTGAGGGACCGAATGTGGCGCCGGAGAGAGAGTTGAATCTGGTTGAAGAACTCACCGAAGGTGCGCGGTTTTGAGAGGGAATGGGAGAAGTCGTGAGGGTTCTCTTTGGCCGGAGGTCTGACGGGAAATAATATAGGGTGAGTGCGAGATTGATTTGCTGGAGCACACATTCAGGAAAGGGAAAAGACTTCACTGTGGTCACCCATCCTTGGGATAAAGTGTATGAAGTGAGAGGATCTGTGATGAGGAGTTAGTGGGATGGTTTAGAAGATGTTCGCCGTATGCGGGAGGGAAACATCAAATACATGAATAAAAAGTCACACGCACATATATACGTACACACATACGCATGTGTGTGTGTATATATATATATATATATATATATATATATATATATATATATATATATATAATATATATATATATATAGTAATATATGATAAAACTAAATAAGGCCGTGGGGGTGGATAACATTCCCGCGGAACTATTGAAATGTTTAGGAAAATGTGGGAGGAAGAGGCTCATATGGGCTCATATGGGCTCATTCGTAGTATTTATGAGGAAGGTATCTGGCCGGAAGACTTTCTGAGATCAGTGTTAGTTCCTATTCCGAAAAAGGTAAAGGCTACATCATGTGAGGACTACAACACAATAAGTTTGATATCCCACGCAGTCAAAGTTGTTCTCAGAATCATCAGAAAAAGGATAGAGAGTAGGGAATGATTACTTAGGGGATGATCAGTTTGGGTTTAGGAAGGGGAGAGGTACGCGTGATACCATTGCAGTAATGAGATTATTAATCGAGAGGAATATAGAACACAACCAGGAGGTATTTTCATGTTTCGTAGATTTCGAAAAAGCGTTTGATAGAGTGAATTGGGAAAACCTAATGAGTATATTGCAGAAAATAGGAATTGATTGGGGGGACAGGACGCTAATCCACAACCTGTGCTTATCTCAAACTGATCAGGTGCGAGTGGGGAATGGAGAGTCTGGACGGGCAGTGTTAGGAAGAGGTATAAGACAGGGTTGCCCAGTATCACCGTTGCTGTTCAACGTATATGAGGAGGACATGATTAAGGAGGCATGGGAGGAACAGGAGGCAGGAATGAAAGTGAGCGGGGAATACGTAAAATCAGTTAGGTTTGCTGATGACCAAGCTTTAGTTTGTCAGTCAACCAAGGGGTTCCAAGCATTGCTGAGTGCATTGGAAATTCAGTGCGACAGGTATGGGATGAGAATCAATATTAATGAAACAAGGTTTATGCCATTTACGAGTCTTTTCTTAACATCCTTACTCAACGTCCCCGTCATTAACTCCTTCCTCCTTGTAAAAGCCTCTTTGCCTAGCGCAATTCTTCTCCTTACGTCCCTACTACTTTGACCGTGTTGGTCCAAAACACTGCCGAGATACGTAAACTGTTCTACCTGCTCTAGTTTTGGCCCTCCTATTTTAATGTTAAATATTTGTTTATGTCTTCCTCCCACATTTTCCTAAGCATTTTAAAAGTTCCACGGGAATGTTATCTACCCCCACGGCCTTATTTAGTTTCATCTCCCTTAATGCCCTTTCTATCTCATTGTGTAGTATGCCTGGACCTAAGCTGTCTTCCTCTACGTCATTTTCTTTTTCAATGTCTAACTTTGTTGGTCTGAGTTCTTTACTATACAGTTCTTCTATATACTCCTTCCATCTCTCTTGGATCTTTCCTGCGTCAACTATTATTTTACCCGCCTTATCTCTAACTGTTAGCATAGCTCTTCCTTTCTTACTTCCCGATAAAGATTTAAATTTGCTGTAGAGGGCACCGATTTCACCCTTCCGCTGCAGACTCTCCATATCCTCGCACTGCGTCTTCCACCATGCTTCTTTTGCTTTATTTGTTGCCCGCCTAAATTTATTGTCTAATTCTTTGTACTTCATTTTGCCTAATTCTGTATTTATATTCTTCCATTTTCGCCGGTCATCCATCTTTGTAATCATCTCATCCGTGACCCATGGTTTCCTAGTCCTTTTAGCGTTAACGGTTCCAATAGTGTCTTTTGCGGCTTTAGACAACCCTTTCTTGATCCTTTCCCATTTTTCTTCGATAGTGATAAGCCCTTTACCATCCTCCATGATTTTCTCTACCGCCTGTTTGTATTCCTTCCTTTTCAACCCATTTAATGCTTCTACATTCCATTTTCTAATTCGCCGCCCCTGCCTTATCTTTTTGAAACGTACGCTACATTTCATAACAACTAAATTGTGGTCTGAGTCCGCATCCGCTCCCGGGAAGCTGTGGGAATTTATCACACTGTTCCTAAACCTGTGTCTAACCAGGATATAATCTAGCTGATATCTTCCTGAGTCACCTGGCATTTTCCATGTATACCTGCGTCTTTTGTGGTGTCTAAACCAAGTGTTGGTGATGACTAACCCCTGTCTTCTGCAGAACTCAACTGCTTTTTCCCCGCGGTTATTCCTCGTGCCTAAACCGTAGTCCCCTACCTCATCACCATCTCTTCCTTCGCCTACCGTCGCATTCCAAACTCTACCTGCTCTATGTTGACTACGCTTCTTCCTACCTCTTCATTTAATACTATGGCAACCCCTCGTTGCCTCTCGTCCCCACCGCTGTATATTATTCTATACTTATTACTCCAGTAATCCCCGCTATCTTTCCATCTCACCTCGCATAGACCTAAAATATCTATATTTCCCCTTTCCATCTCTCGCTTAACATTCTCCAATTTCCCTGTCCTCATCATTGTCCTAACATTCCACGTTCCTATTCTAACTAATTTGGTATTCTTCTCCTGCGTCTTCTGTCCTGCTGCTGCTGGTTTTCCCTTGCAAGGGTTTCGTGGGATGACGACCGCGGAAGCCTTGCCTCCCCCGCTGCCGGGCACGACACACGGCCGATTGAGCCGAGTTCCGTAGTTGCCAGGACTCAAAATCTCTGTTTTGTCCATCATGTAAATCTTGGGAATGATAATTGAGGTGGTTTCCCGTTGCCTTCCTCAATAGTGTTTTTAACGTGACACCATCACTTACTGGCCGCCCCACTGGGGTCAGACGCCATTGCAGCCGCCTCACTGAGGAACAGACGCTGCGTGGACTAACTTTCGTCTGGCTCCTAACCTTCGACCTATCTGGCATGGGTGACCCTACCAGGAGCAATTTTTATTACTCCCGCCAGCACAGCTCTAGGGGTCATCGGAACGCACAAGCCCTTCCACCACGTCAAGGTTGTAGTCTGGGGAGGGATATATATAATATATATATATATATAAATTTGACGGCAACAAATAATATAGACACGCATAAAAAGATCACTCACATTATTTCTTGACCATTTCGACGGAATGTTTTCAGCATTCAGCAAGATTTACCATATAAATTTGATGTTAGGTATGGAAAACATGGAAGATAAAAAAACTTCAAGGAGCAAGAAAAGTTATGATCCTTATTGATAGATAACTTTCATGTTCAACGACATGCAAAATACCGATAGCAGAATTATAATCGTATGTAATAACTCTTAAAATGAGTTATTAATTATTATTTAACTATATCAATAAAAATTTATCAGAAATAATTTTCCAAAGAAACTGCGGGAGATGCCGCAACAGTCCCAAAATTTCAGAGTTTAAGAGGACGCCTCGGTAGCTTAAGTGGCTAAAGCACTCGACCGGATATTGAGGGATCTGGGGGCGAGTCCCAGTCAAGGCGAATGATTTTTACGCTCTGAAATTGTTGCAGAAATAATTTTCATAAACTTTTAAAGGGAGAATTATATAAATTTTTGACAAAATGTGGTCAAATATTGTGGCATCTCCGTTTATAAAGTAGCGATTGGGTATTTGATTATTTTTGTGCCAATATAATATGTTCAGTATGTATAATATGCACAAATAATGTGAATAAAACGTAATACACTCTGAGGCAAGAAATAGTGTTAAATCATTGCCGCGTGTTCTTTAACACTATTAAGGTGAAGTAACAGGTCTGCTGCAAAGGTAGTGGATTTATATTTTCTCGTATAGACAGACGGACGGGCGGGCGGCGGTTTCAATGGCTGGTTTCGAGAGCTGGTCTCAGGAAAGACTGGAGGCCGGTGCCAGTTGACGCCCAGCCGTTGCGGAATCCGGATCATTCATTCGCGAAACCTCTGGATGGAACAGCGCTACATCACTAAATTTTGCGTGAAATTGGGCATGAGACTCGTAGCATGCTCAAGGCAGCTTATGGCGATAACGCTATGGGCCGATAGGATGTTTTTGATTGGCAAAACTTTTTTCGGGAGGGTAGAGAAAATGTTGAAGACATCGAAATTGCAGGACGCCCTTCGACTTCAAAAAATGAATAAAACCTTACAAAAATTGAACAGGGATCGCAGATTAAGTACTTGTATGTATGGCAACCCTAAGAGTGATATGCATCGACCTGTGACCGAAAATATGGACATGAGAAAGGTATGTGCGAAGTTTGTGTCGCGAGTGCTCTCGGACAAACAAAAGGAAACTCGCTCGCGAATCTGCGAAGAGCTTCTCGACCATGTAAGAGAGGATCTAAATTTTTTAGACAAGGTCCCACTAGACTTCTTTCTCTTCTCCGTCTCAAATCCATGCGGAAAAGACGTCACCACCGCTCGGTGGAATCGTTACAACAGGCCGTGACGAGAAGCTTATCAGCATTCCGGATGCCGCCTTCCAGAAGACGTACGAGGCGTGGAAAATCCGCTGGAAACGGTGTGTGAACGCACAAGGGAGCTACTTCGAAGAATTTTGATTTAATGTATCAATTCTGGCGATAAATGTTTTTAATCGACTCAGACGTACTATTTTTGGGACAGACCTTGTATGAATGATTAACCTCAATGACCATAAAATGGTCAGCTAGGTTAATAAATACCGATTCAATCAGCCGTATCCAAAGAGTAATATGGCTTAGGAATATTCTTGAAATAATTCGTTTAAATATTATGGAAAAAATTTAAAATCACCAAGTGGAGCATGAAATTATTTTATTTTACTTGAATTGACTATCAGAGGGTATGGCTCTTGAAAATTTGTTGATTTAATACTTTATTGTGCAACTATTTTTTATAATTTATGGCTTATAATAATGTTTATGTCAATGGCACTGTCACTTAAAATGAAAACTGTTGTACTCTCCATTTTCCATTATTTTTTTAATTTCTGGTTAACGTCACCTTTTTCTTTATCACGTGCGGGTGAAATGGATGACTACCATTTTGATTTCAGAATCATAATTCCAGGGTGGAAAACCCACGTTGCCTTAATTCATGCATTCTTATGAAATGTATTCCATTAATTTATTCGTCCATGGACATTCTGTAGATAATATCTCCTGTTAAAACAACTTAAATACGTGATTTTTATTGAAAGGTGATTATTATTCAAGTTTTTCGTATTCTTATCATCTGTCCCTTGTAGCTGTAAAGAGAAATCAATGATGTATACTCCACCACATTATGAAAGAAATGCATGAAGTAGCAAAGCGTTTTCACCCATTTACCTAAGAAATGAAGTATAACCTGTAACTGTTACATTTCAGTTTATTTCGTGGGATTAAGTTTTCGTTAGTTTTTCTCTTACTTCAAATACAGGTTTATCTTGCTTGTTCCCTAAAAATCACAAGAAATCGCAAAACCTTTTAAATTTGAAATCAAGTTTGTTTCCTTTGCTTTTTCATTTCGTCTAAAATATAATATACCACATTAGTCAACACGAAGGTGAGTTTTGACCAGTGAGGGTAAAATATATCTTTTTATTAAACCCTAATCCTTACGAAGTTCGCACATTCACGGCGCGGTATCCATTTTCATGCGCCTCCGCTCCGGGCCTTCCGACGAGATACCTAGCAACGTTAAAATCATACCCCTTGAATTTAAAAAGGCATTGCCCAAAGTTATAAGCGGGTATTTGATTCCGGGGCCCTCAATTCATCCAAGGGCTCTCCCCACTAGACTACCAAGCCGCAGTGTACGACACACGTTTTTTTTCAACGCTCCTGGCTGCGTCATATCAGCTCGCTGTGAAGATATTGTCTTTTATTCTACCACCAAACGCGATGGGGTAAAATAGTTTTTTTTTAAATTTAAGCCCGTTCTCGCTCGCCAGCTCGCTGGTTTTTGTCACAGTACCTCGGGTGTCCAATTATCCTCACTGGTTTTCATTCGAACGCCCGGCCGGAGAGTAACTCTGGGAAATGGGGCCAGTGTGGTAGTGTGTGTATTCCCCGTCGATCCGGCAAGGCCACACAGCGGAGAGCCCCCATCTGAACAGCAGACACCTGCTGGCACTCGCTCATTTCAAAGCCATATTGCCCTGGTTCTCCCGAGGCGTGTTAAAGAAAATTCTGCCAACACAAATTCATAAATACGCAATAGGCGAAGCAAGATGGGACTGCTGAAATGTGGTGTTGGGAAGCCAGAAAGGGTACTAGGGCGTTAGGATTTACTAGCACAGCGTACAGTTAACATTGCTCATTTCAGAAATATCTCTTTGTAATTTGAACGCATAGTCACAACAAGCGTAGTAATCAATCTGGAATTTGGCTTTAAAGGTGAGGTTCAAGCTTCACAAAGACTATACCCAATATGGAGTGTTAAGTTCTGGGTGACGTGGAGACTAGTTCTGGGCAATATTTTGTTTCCCGGGGATCTGGTACCCACAGAATCACACAGCTTTGGTGTTTATTCCCGAAGGCGTCATCGGGACTCGAATCTGGGACCTCAGGTCAACCGAATTGAATTGTCTACCAACTAGAACGATTAGCATAGCAGTTATCATTAGGTTGGGCGTTTGGGCGTTATTATTAGTGCATTTGCGCCTATTTGTTTGTTTTTTATGAGATTTTGATGTGTTATTAAACGAAAAAAGTTAATATATGATTGATAAGCCGAACTATTTGACTTCGTCAATAGATATCCATGTCATTTATGTTGGAGGGAGATATACAGTATTATAAGTATTTCCCTACAATAATAAAATATATCACTCTATGCAATTCATGAGCGCATACCCCAAATTTATGCTGTCTGCTGAAATTAATAAGTAAGTTATATGTCACTACAACATCAGACTCGGTAGCCCTACCATTCCCTTGATTTCCGATAGTGGTAACCTTAATGTGCTGGCCTATTTTTGCTCATACGAGTATTAGTCAGAATGCCGCAAGCGATACCAAAGTCTCGCTTCTGTTTATCCAGATTCTAGTATTATAAATGAGCTAGAAAAGCCGCCGAAGAATCTACCTCGACGCTGAAGACCGCCGCTAGGAGTTTAATATAAAATTAAAGAGGAATATAAAATTTACGAGAACGCAAAAACTCATCATGCCATGGGCAGGAGTAAATGGAGTAACATACAGGTACGTCGAAGTCGATACAATGTCATATTGCACCGCTCATGACGAAAATAGAGAAGAGATATTTCCAAGAGTAGGTAAGATTCAATTCGTCAACGCTTCCTTCTGATTTTGTGAGTGGGCAGAAGGGGTATTATTTTGGAATGATGACCCCTTTATATCTTACCTGTGTATGCAACAGCTGATTTCTCATTATGAACGGACATGCCAATGTGACGAGAGGGGCTTCATTTATTCCTTAAACATGCAGTTGACTGGCATGATTAATTCATTCCATTAATAATAGCATATGGCCTTACATTGAGCCTCCTTGACTAAACCTAAGTTTTTCGTCATTTGCTCGCCGCCATGTGTCCTTCCAGAGACAAAGCGGTTTTTCCCAATCTGTTCGATTTTTCGCACAGCAGTTCGTAAGCCGGGCCTCGAATTTTCACGGTAAATTCGACGAGGGGCCCAGCAAATATGAGATTTCATGTCGCCGCTGTTTTTGTAATGCTTTGATTTCCTAAAATTCGTAGTAGAAGTAGTATTTAGGGGAGCGACCGACAGATGAGGTCATTAGAGCTCTAAAATTCGCTTAAGACCCGACGGTTTCATCAAGGCGGACTCGTTTGCGCAACGAATGTGGTTTCAAAATTTTAGTCCGCCGTGAACTCGACGCCAATGTCATTTTTTTATGATGAGAAACAGGCAAAATGTAAGGGTAAGAGGACGATGGGAGCTTGTGTTTATCTGTGGGTCTGAAATCGTTCCACAAGTAGATATATTATGGCCTTCAAAGCCCCCGTAGGTTTTTCTGTCAGCTAAGCAGCCGACCGAAGTTGCAAAATTACACCTTTCCAGCACTCGGCAAGGAACGTTAGCACATGCAGTAAACAAAGAACCACTTGGAGCATCATAGATCCGGAATCAGAGTGAGAGGCGAGGGCAAACTCTACAGTAATACCATACGGCTTTATTCAGCGGAGGGAGTATGATCCCCAGGGATTTCAAATGGAGCGCAGCGCGATGTACTTTTCTTCCTAAGCCCACTACCAGGATCTTTTTCACCGGGATCTTAACGGGACCCTTGTATTTGGATAACGTCTCAGTGCAATTCGCCGTGGGACGGCATACGGCAATAATTTTAATTGTTTTGTTTTTACTCCACACTTGGGAGCCCACCGTTACATCTTGCTGGCGGATTATGTGGCGAGGATTTAAAGATAACTTTGGGTAGTATGTCATAGCAGAGATAAACCCATTATTTCTTACTACGTGAAAGCACGTAATACGCCACCTTGTGTGTCTATGAAAATCGTCAGAGTTAGAAAATACATGTCGTGATTTCAGCAAAAGATAACACAATCCTAGGGACAATTAACTCTAATAGTCACTTCAGTAATTATTATACTGCTATTTGACGCAATTTTAAGTTGACATTATTACATTATAAACAAATAAATGCCTGGAATTCATCGCCTTAAGATGTCCACATACGAATAGGATAGCTGAAATTGCTGGCGATTGTGAAATTACTGAGAAATGATTTCTGCGCCAAAATCTATTTTTTATATTTAATGCTATTTATTCTCTCCTTTTTCTTTTAATCTCATTTTATAAAAAAACTTCAGGAAAAAAGGAACAAAGTGCTGAATGTATAGCTTTCTTACGGTCTTAATTTTGAAAATGTGAAAATATTTGTAAAATAATCTTTTTTCCAATTTATTCAACTTGATAGAGAGTAAATACATATCTTGGGCTTTATTAATGTGAGACTTGAGAGAAAATACTCATCTATTTTCTGTAAACTACTGTAAGTGTTCATATTGTCGATTTTTATTGATGCTGGGTTTTTAATTGCTCCAAAAAGCTTTTAATTTCTAATCGAATTGGTTACAATTGCTTCATGCAATTAAATTTGATTTATCCCACTTGAGGAGGAATGATATATCAGTTATGCGAATTTGTTACGAAAATGTATGCATACAAATTTATTCTTGCTAATGGTTTTGATGCAGTGGAGTTTTAAAACCACACCAAGTTATGCTTACACAAAAACAAGTAATATGTAACTGATGAATTAATTGAAACTGAAGAAAATTTAAATTTAATCTAATGGCCAAAACATTCATTATAATTGATTCTCGAGCATTAATTTTTCATCCATTAAGACTGATACACTCATCATCTTGAGATGATTATTAGTCACTAAGAGTCTTGTGGATGTTAGAGGAACGTGGATTCTCATACGTCATGAACGCATGCCATTTATTTCATCGGGATACCCAAGCCTGCATGAATTTTGTTACTTTGCATCTGCTTCAGACCTGAGTGATATTTTTGCGGAGATATAGCATCGCACCAAATAATTGCTATTTGAATAGTGCAGGAACCTTCAGCGAATCGTTGGGACGGAATTGGTTGCAAAATCAGAAAATGGTGTGGATTAGAGCGGCTAACACATCATAAAAGAAAATATGATCACTAATTTTATGCTAAATCCACAGAGAATATCAATCAGGAGATAACATTCTACCATCTTAAGGGTGTAAATATCACTTCTTTTCCTCGGTTGACATCGGCACAGAGGCATGATATGAACATCACACCAGTTTCCGAATTAGTAGAAACTTTTAACACACAATAATTAGTAAATGTACAATATCCCATGCTAGTAATATGTTAGCTTGTCATAAAAATATATTATAGTCTTTTTGGCAATTTTTCAATTCACGCTGCATAATTAAATGGGCACAGCAAAGAATCGTAAATTCAGTTATCGCTTACCTATTCATTAATAGAAGTTGCTTTAAGAGACCGAACTTGAAAAAATCAACAAATATTTAACTGTTATAAATTTCAAACCTCAATTAATTTAACATCTATTCTACCACCGTGACTGTTGAAATTTATTCAGGAGTGGAATGACAGTTTTTTAATAATCATAAAAACAAAACTCGATTCTTATCCATGCATTAGCACACGGCAATTATTGGCTCAATCAGAGACCCGTATGTTGAAAATTAAACCTACTATTTCATATTTAAAATAATTATGCCTGGTTCATCGTCCATACGTTAAAACCTGACTTGATTGATGAGCGTCATAGGCTCTTGAAGCGAGAGTTTAGGAAATATTATAATAAATTATAAGCGATAGAACAAAATTGCCTCTAACATGAATTAAGAAGTAAATTGTTCGAAAAATAAGGAAATTAATTCTGATTAAGCATAATTGAAAGAAAAAAATAAATCTGGCAGAATAATGGCATTTGAAGTGAACTGATTTGAAAATATAGAGGGGCAGTAACACATTTTCGCATTTTACAAATGAAAATGGAAAATGATTACTAGGACCGGGAACGTATAATGGAAGTCCATTTTTTCACATCAGCTTAATATCCATTTTGGCTATGGTTCCTAAACTGTTTCCCTCCTAAACGGTTATAAAATAAAAATTCTTCTTTAAGGACAAATATAAAAAAGTGTTTCCTTTGACTTTAGAATTCTCTAGAATTATTACCTCACAGTGAAAACATTTCGAAGTGTAAGACTCGTTCGCCTTGACCGGGATTCCTGTCAAGGTGTACGATTTTTACCATTTGTAATTACTGCATTGTACTTCGCATTAGCGAATGACTCCGTTTAAAGTTACAGTCGCGGCGTCTGTCGAAGTTTCTTTGAGTTTATTATTTCACGACTAAAATTCTCATGACTCACTTAATAAGATTAAATTTTGCTTCTGAGAATGAAATCATCTTTTGTTTCTCTAGTTCTTGCTAGTAGTATCATCTACTTGTTTCACTCATGTAGAGTTTAACTGAGTTTGCAGCTGCTTAATTTTTTTAGTGTTCATCCTTCGGAGGATATTGGAGACTAAAAGGATTAAATGCCAGAGCACGTGCAGGCGAATATAGGCAGAAAGGACCTTTCTTTTCAAAGATCGCGTGCTAAGTGTAGTGTAGCAAATATCTCTCCATTCATTCTATCTATGAAATCTAAATATTTTAAAGTGATTAAAATAAGTAAATGAGCTACTTCTCAAAGAAAAGGCGGTTTCATTAGTTTTCTTGTAAAGGCTGGGATAATTAGATAAGTTAGTGATTATGGGACATACAACATTTGTTGCAGTCTCATAACGCGCATAGATGTATCATAAATTTTGAGAAGGCGTCCCAGAGTTTGAATTACGTAGAATTAGAAAATATACTGCAGAGAAATAGGAGTTGATTGAAGTTACAGGCGACTTTTCCGCAACCTACACGAGTCTCCAGATTGCTCAGGAGCGAGAGATAGATGGAGAATTGGGATGGGAAGTGTAAAGAAGAGAAGTGAGACAGGGGTGTCCAACATCACCGGTGCTCTTCGACTCATACGTAGAAGTGCTAAAAGAGACATATGAATATCCGGAGATAGGAATGAAATTCTGTGAAAAATTCATAAAATCAGATTTAAGGATGATAAAGCTTTATTGATCGAGTCAGCCAAGGCGTTACACACCTTAATTTGTGCATTAGAATGTAATTTAGTGTGTAAGGTATGGGTTGGTAATCAATGCAAACAATACAAAAGTTTTGCAGTTTTCGAGAAAGAGGAAATTTGCTTTAAACTTTAAAATATAGCATAAAATAGAGAAGGTGGAATATTTTAGCAATTACGGAAGTGTTATGGACTAAAATAGTCAAAGTGTTGGGGACATACGAAGAAGAATTCCGTTAGGCATAGAATATTTCAAAGTAGGAGGGATTCATTGACAGGAACGTCGAGTAAGGATGTTAAGAAAAAGCATGTTTAAATTCGATCTGGAAGTTAGTTATGTTCGGCACAAAAGCATTGCCATTGAAGAAGGATGATATGCGTAGATTAGTGGCTTTTGAAATCTGGATGTGGAAAAGGCTGAAGTTGGAAGGTAAGGAAAATAAATGAAGTTCAAGGCATGATGGGGGATGGGGATTGTTGGAAGAAATCAAAAGGAGTCAAGAAAGATGGATATTGAGAAATTTTATTGAAGATTTGGTAGTGAAGATCGACTTTGGAGTAAAGAACTTCAAGTAGACGAGGAAGAAAATGTAGGGGTAGAATAGGCATTTTGGACAATAAGAATGGAGGAAGGAAGTATGCGTATTTGAAGAGGGACTTAATGGTAACGTCGGGTTTTCAGTTGTTTTCATTAAGAGGGGCATGGAAATGTAACGTAACCTTACAGATTTGGATGAACACAAACTATACCATTATCTCAGTATCTCTTACATCCACTTGTCCTGCCCTCTTCAAATATCTTCTTACAACCTCCTCTCCCATATCAAACCTACAGGTTTCCCTTTAGGTCCACTTTATTATTTCCATTCTTTTACCTACTAATAGCTCCAAAGCTTCCAATGGACAGTCATTATCTTGTCGCAACACCCAACAAAAAGTTTCCCAACCATACAAAATACGCTATTAAAGCTTCAATATTGAAGTTTTCACCAGTTTTTTCCTTCAATAATTAACCATAGAGCCATCGAATCTCTTTTCTCTGCAAACCTTTTTAGCTAAATAAAAAATAAGCAATGAAAAATCAAAATTTACAGGATTCAAGTGCAATTCAAGTTCATCCCGTATGTTAGAGAAATGCAATGGCGGTTTTGTAATAATTATTAGACTGATGATATTCCATAAAATAAAGGAAAGATAGCCTGTATTGATGAAACAAAATATTCATAACCCTATGGCCTTCGGCAGGCAACGACTGTATTTCGTAGAAGATCAATGATGCGTGTTCAAAGTGTTTGGCTAACGATCGTTGTGCATGCTACGAGACAAACGGAAACCAAAAAAGAAAAACGACGTAGTTCACCCGCATTGGAAGGTAGGTGAAAAGGCGGAGGGCGAGTGAGTGCGTATAATCCAGTGAATGGCCCATTTCGGTGTGTGTACATCGTCCCGAATTCCGAAGGGTTGAAAGATAGAAGGCTTCAGTTGGCGCAGCGCGGAGACAGTGTGTGAGAGCGAGCGAGCGAGCCGGGAAGGAGCATGAATAAAGCATTGGTCCCCGAAGGACATGAGACGGCTGCCCCGAGGCCACCCATCCTCTTCCCAGCTATTAATTCCGGCGGGGAAAGTAGTATGAGGACGTTAAGGGGAGATGAAAGATGACGGCGAGCGCGTCGAGGGAGCCATGAGGTTAAAGCGGAATTCGGAGAGGGTTGGATTGCGGGATTCACGTTGAAAAAAAATGGGATATAAAAGGGAGGGAAGAACGTGAGGCGCAGCGCTGATTGATGAGGGGCATGACGCGCCGAATGAAACATGGTACCACCCCGTCCAGTCCCCATTGCATTCAATTTTCTCCGAGACATCGGATAATTAAAACATATTACACCTCCCAAGCAGTGACTGCTTCATCATGAATACATAATTGAATGACCCAGTGCAAGAAATGGCTTTGCACAAACAGTGGGCGTTGACAGTTCCCTCCGGGGGGAAAATTTTTGAACAAAGGTAATCGGTAATGACATAAGTAGCATACAGTTTTTAGGTGAAAGGTATGAAAAACATAACAGGATTACTCGCCTCTCGTAAGTTGCGAAATTATATGTCTTATACACGTATATATATGTGTTAGGATTGGACATAAATGAAAGTGAGTAATGCACAAATTTAGTTGAGAGGAAAACGACGAAGATAATTGCAATAAAGAAAACACCATACCGTGAGCTAAATCCACTGCAGTAGTTGTACGGCAACTGTGCGCCAACAAGATTCCCAAAAATCAAATGTATTTAAGAGAAGCGTAATGTAGAATCACGATGCACAAAATCATTTTCGATAGCTATTCAAATGCAAAAATAACGATGGGCTTCAAGAAGAAAACCATAGTTGATACCTAATCCTCTGAAACAATTATGAACATTTAAAATGTTTTAGGAGATAATGCTGACGGTTTAGTCCAGCAGATACCTGGAGAGGCCACCTAGATAATGATGAAATGTAAAACAGAAGATGTCAAAAAAAGGCTAAACTGAATTGAAAATTGGAGTAGGGGTTACAAAATATTAAATGCTTCGATCGAAAGGATGCGTATTTGGAATAAAATTGCAAAGAATAAATAATAATAAAAATGTGATTTGTTCTGGGATGCTCGCTCCCGTCCTTTATCATCAAAGTCTGCTTAGATTAAGGAATAAAATAAATGAAAAACAATGCCGTCAGACTATGGAACGGCCAAGAAACATTGCTATTTAGCGTTCTGCAAAAGACTTTTCAGAAGGTATAGGGTAACGGATCGGAGTTGGATGCGCAAGAATCTAGAAAGTAATTCTTGATAACCTCATCATATAAAAATAAAGTCTGAGGTAGAATAATATAACAGCAAAAATAATATAAAAACTGGAGAAATTAAAGTAAAATAAAATGAGAGAATTTTGAAAACAGAATTTATTTCAGATCTAGTAATCAATGTCAGTTAGTCATCATGAAATCATGACTTTCGCCAAAGAGACTGGAAATATTCAGTTTAATATTTTTGTCTGAGGAACAAGAATGAAGGAGGAACTGCCTCTCACAATTTCAGAAAGAAATTGGAGTCATATCCTTGTAATTGGTTTTAACTATACTTAAGCCTGAATGCACGAATTTCCATTTATACAAATATATTCATATTTATCCATATATTTCTATATATATCCATCCATATTCATATCCATATTTTCATCCATATCCATATATTCAACCATATTTTCATCCATATCCATATTTCTATATATCCATCTATATATTTCTTCTTCTCTCAAAATAATACATTTAAAATTCTTTGGCGTCAGTTTGAGGAACTTATGTATATTCTTCAAAGTGGAAATATTCCTGCATTGTCTATTTAAATATTTGTCTTTCGAACTAAATTTCGACACCGACTGTTATAATGGAGGGATAAAAACCTTGGAATTGACATTAAGTGCCAAAACTTAGGTTGCTTGATAAAACTTCAATTTTACTATACAAGATCATATTTTAAAAACACAACTTTTAAAGCAAAATTTTGAGAGAAAGGACAAGGTAACTAGGCGATCTTGTGGGTGATTCTGCTGGTATATCTTGAACTACTTCGAATTTATTGGTGGCTTCGTAAAAAACTTGTTAGGGTCCGATAACTTTTGGAAAGTAATTTAGTAATATTTTTTGTGATTGTAATCAAATTATGAGGAACCAAATGGGTTCTTTTTGCGTTTATATAACCAAATATGACATCAGCATATGTTATTTGGGTATAATGCTAGTGATTTCTCCAGTGATATCATTTAATTAAATTAACTCTATGTTTTAATTAGGAGTTGGTACTGCGTCTGGATCAGTAGTAAGCTCCAAACGGCAAGGAAAAGTGTGTAAGCTGGCGATCTCCAAAAGTCTTAAGATTTTCATCCATTATCTTTAAACAGTGATTATATTTTAAGTAACACGTTTACTGGAAAGAGCAATACATCCTAAGCTACTTCAAGCAGTCAGACTACTTGTTACTTCAAGAGCCAACAAACTAAGTAGACTATACTAATGCAAGAAGACATCTTTCATCTTTGTTCACCTCAGTCCTTAGGAATCCTGACGAAGAGGAGTCGGATAGCTATTTCAAGCATTTTTTATTTTAGTGTTGATATAACGTTAGTTTGAAATTGAAAGGTTAATATCAAATTATTTCTTAAATGCATTCGTTTGATAAGAGAAGGATATTTAAAAAAACAAATAAATGATTTTGTTTCTTTGGTGAATTAAGCCTTAAAAATAAAACCTTGTTTAAAATCGTGTGGATAACATTTTCGTTCACGAAGATACCTTTTTGGTTTAAGGTTTTCGGGGAACCCCGGAAAAATCCGCATTTGCTCAAGGATTGCAACTATTTGCGACGGACTTATTCATCGCCAATGGCGTGCTACTTAAGATATTGAATTAAAGATTAGACTAGACTATCACCATTTAATTTCTCTAAATGACACTTTAACGACATTATAGGATTTATATAAACATTCAAATTTAAAAATATGAGCCAAACAATAATTTAAAACAATAATTCATAAAAAGTAATAATACCTTGTTACGATAAATGAAAATAAGGGGACAGTTTTCACAAAAAGGTAACTCATGAGACAGAATGTCATAAATGGAAAGGTATTCTACATATTTGAATACCTGCAAAGTAAAAATTTTAAATACACATCTGCATGTAGAATAAGGCGCGGGAGTTATAACAACAAATAGTTTATTCTCAAGTATCTGAAAGTAGGTTCAGGAGTATATAGCCTACTAAATATTATCTCCTAGTTATTGTTTTAAACCAGGCAAAACAATAAATTTAATAAGAAATCCAATCATCTTTAGCAAGGCAAAGGACGAATCTAACTGTAATTAAGTAAAGGATATAGCTAAATTTAAGCCCTTCGCTCAGTGTCAAGACATCAGTACTTGCAGCCCTATACAATTCCTATTTAACCTCAATCATATGTAGATAGAGGATTCTTGTATATTCAGACTTATTGGCTCGAAGTAATCGACGAAAAACTTGTTTCCTGCATATAATCCTATGCATGGGATAGTGAGGAGGGTGTATTTGTCCCTTTAGTATCCTGAAGCCATTCCATATTTTTCCTCGTCTTGATAATGGTCCTTATTAATCTCGCGACCGCTAAACACGCAGCAGTAACACAGCAGTCATGCTCTTATGTTCAGCCGTAGACAAATACGCGTTTGGAAGTAAACCTACATGAGACTATTTGAGAAACTTCTCGTGGCATTTTGAGGGTTCAGCGGAATTTCCTGCTTGACGGCACAAAACTACCTCATGTGTTTCCGTACTGAAACTTATCAACTTCAAAATATTGTTTTGCTTTGAATAAATTACTCGTTTATAACACCACCTTCTAAGTCCGTCCCTTATTTTTGTCTAATGCCTTTTTTGTCACTCATCCAGGTTCCTCTTACCTTTCTTAAAATTTCTCTCTACTTCTCCAGTATATACGAACAAATAATTCCACAGGCACTGAAACTCTTATGGCACGCCCAAAAAATAGGATTAATTAAGCTTTTGCTATGCAATTATTTTGTTAGGATATTTAAGAGTAGAATGCACGAATATTAAAATTAATCATTTAATCCTCTCACAGCCTGTTTTATTCATCTCATTTTATTCCGTGCGCAGGAAACATTTAGACTGTCTTTGGTGCAGCGCTTTGTTTTTATCATTAATACGAGATCTTGTTAACAAGAAGAGAGTTACAGGCGTAATAAGGATTAGTTATTACATAAGAAATGATTAAAACCAATATCATTATTCCATCTTATTTGAAGTTACTTTATCTTTAAGCACGTATTGAAATGATCCACTATTTGGTCAAGAGTAATATAGTTATCGTTATTTGGTTTATCTCCGCTAGAGCTAAAAGGTTTGTATAAAAAGTATCGTGAAAATCCTGAAGTGTGCGTGAAGTACTGAATTTAGACCATCGGTTAAGCGTGCTCATGATCGCAGATATTATTGGCATTATTAAATGACGGTGGACGCCGTTATTATTGAAAATATGGCAATATTCTGCGCTAAACTCGTCCCAAAGGTCTTCATGTAGAGTCCAAAGGCCAAATGTAGAGTCGAGTGTCTGCTTCCAGGGACCTTCTATAACGCGACGCGATGATTCCCCAATAACTTGGTACCAGCAGACTATTTCCTATTCCCAAAGGTGAAATCCTCCCGCAAAGGATACCACCATGGAACACTTACCTAAGTGCCTTCAAAGAAGCTTGCATGTGTACCCTTAAGGACCTTCCAAAATCCGCCAACTATGGAGTCTCCGAGTCGAGGAAAAACCGCTATCGAAAGCGTGTCGATGCTCAAGGGATGTACTTTGAAGAATTTTGAGGCATTGTAGCAATCTCTGAAGTAAATCTAGTTTTCCAAAAATATTTCCGATACTTTTTATACAAACCATGTATGCACAGTCTCAATGATTTAATTGTAATCATTAAAAACGCTAAAATTAACGAGTACAGTGAATGGTGAGAGAAATAATGAAAATTGTTGAATAATTATTAATTATTCTCCATGATTATTATGCAACAAAAACTCCAATCTGAAAGATATAGTATGTAAGCATTAATTCTATGAACTCCACTTCTATGAACTCAGAAAGCTCTGAATACGTGAAATTATACCCTTAAGAACATTTTTTTTAATTACGAACAGATTAATAGAATTTTACGCAATTGGTTTTCTTGTGAAACCAAGTGTAAATATTCCTGAAAACCAAAACATATCACTGCTCCATTAAAAAATTATAATGGCAGGAATTCCATACCAAAGAAAAAATTAAATATGCAGAATGAACGATCGTATAGCCTCTTATTCAGTGATTATTTTTAACAATTAACGGGGATGGACTTATGCTTTCAAGCTCTACGTAAAACCCCGAATAGACGAACCTACCTCACCACACCGGGATTTAACGTTTGAGAACTCTACCCCACCTCCTTAAAGGTGAGCAAAATGAGAGTGGATATTTGGAATTATTTCAGGAAGCAAGAGTCTTTGTACCTGGCTCAATATTCCAAGAACATGGATGCATATTCAAATACACCAAGCCGAATACAAACCGAAGAGAAAGGAGCGGAAACTCCTAGTGTACCATGCAAATAGTTCACCGCTTTCAATTTAAGCGCGGATTTCGGGAAACAAAGAATAACGACAAAGGGAAAAGAAATAAAACTCGAGGGATAGTCTTCATCTGTTTGGGACCCCTTTTACATCACAGCATCTACGAGCCTCGTAGTAATAGTCGGTACGTAGGGCGAGTGGGAGGAGGTTGTGTGCTTCCAATTTCCAGGTTGCCTCTCTTACAGTTATATCATCTGGAGATCTTTGACGGGAAAGGATTTAGGACATATGTGTACCAGAAATAAATTTTATGACGATAGGGAGTTTGCCAATAGCCAATAAAAATGAAATATATATGAAGAAATGGAATGAATATGCTCTTTTGAGATATTTATATTTCCGCGTGTTTTTTCATGAAGTTTCAAAGCATTTTTATAGTAAAATTGTGTCTTGAATGTCAATTCACTTCAATGAAAATGTATTGTGATTTTTTATGAATTTCCTAGGTTTTCAGCATATTTTTAAAAATACCAACGATAGTTATCAATCCGAAGGTTGGCCTAATGCGAGAGGATAAAAACTCACCTAATGGTCAGTTATTTCCCCTCTGAATCTGTGATTAGTTGACAGAAAGATCTAGAACCTAAAAAGTCAAACGTCTTTGGTGAAGCTGAGTGTATCCTTTGGTATCCACCAGAATCAACCATTAGCCCTCTGGATCGTATCGCTTTACACATTCCATATTTTTAGTTAACTACCACATCCCATGTTTTTAGTGGTATGGATCAATCCACAATACTCGTGTGGTTCCGTCATATGGATAAGATTTAAAAACGATGTATGATTATCGCCATTGAAAATCCATCCCCAATTGCTGCTCAGGATGCAAGCTTGGAAACACATATCAAAATGTCTGATTTGTCAAACCACACCGATCTCTCCAATCAAAGCAGCTGACTACTCTTTCGTCGTTCAATGGAGCCCATAATTACATACAGCAAAATATATCATTATTATTAAGTACACATCAATAGTCAATATTTTCCTCATAAGAATAGGAAATTAGGTGATAGCATGAACTCATCGAGTGAACGCAAACAAATAAATAGCCATGAAGTTCATCATTCAAATAAAAACTCAAATAAAAAGTGAATATTTCAACAGTCTCTAAATAAGCGGTACAATATTCCTGAGACATGATACTCTGAAACTCATCCGTTATTTAGCGGGATTACCTAAAATACTAGCTTACTTGGCGCTTGATTTGAATTCGAAATTTATTCGTCCCCGTTGTTTATCGAAAGAATTTATTAAATGATTTGCACATGACGAGTCTACGTATTTCACTGCGCATTAAACATGGAACTTCTGGTGAGAACGACTATCATGCTAGAGTAAGGCCGTGAAGTGTTTAGAATTTCGGGAATTATTCACGCTGTCTCTCATACCATAGAAACCAATGGCACCAAATTCTGTTCATCTACCCAGGATTAGGATAAATAATTTTAAGGAAGTCATTCTATTCATTCAGTGCTCTCTTAACTCATTATACTATACGTAAATTTAAATAAATAGTGCCTTTCTATTTCTACAATATTTTCTTCCCATTCCTATCCATGTTTATATTTAATTTTTATTGCAACTACTTAATAAATATCTGGTTGCCTTTCTCCTTACTGGCATGATAATAATTGCATGAAGTTTAAGTTTACATATTTCATAACCTATAGGTCTTCTGATATATTCAACTATTTTTGGTGTAGTTTCGACGGTCCGATGCTACGGGATAGCGTTTTGCTTTCTCCTCCCGCTAGCATTAGAAATGGATGCCCATTCCACGACCCAAGGAAACGCGCCGGGTAAATAAAAGAAGTGGAAACGGAACGAAGGTCAGGAGAATGAATGGGCCATTGGGGACCGAGATAGGAATAAAAAGTCCTCGAGGCTCCCCGGGAATGCTCGGGTTATATGTTCTCCTTAAAGCTTCCCTTTGTCCCTCCCTCGCTTCTCTTCTCCCCATTGGTTCATCTCCATCTCCCTTCCACCGTGATCTTTTCCCATTCCTGATCCAAAAATCCTCACAGATATGTGGGTTTGTTCCTGATATTTCTTCAGGTCTTCCCTTCTCACTCCTCTGCTCTGTTTTTGGTTAATTCTTTTAATGGCGTCATTTCCATCATTCCTCGAACCCTTAAGAGGAATGAATATGCCCCGCCCTCCTAACGAGCGTGATTCCGCGTAATGCAGAGAGCGAATGGCTTTTTCAAGATGGAAAATATTAAGCTTTGAAGATGGACGAACTTTAAGGCACATTTCTGGAACCGGGTGCCGTACAGGAGTTTCGCGACCGCCAGGAGGCTTGATAGAGATAACGATCAAATTTGTTTTTCTTTCCTTATATCCGTATCGCATTAAATATTTGAAGTAGGCCTTTTTATGCAATCGTATGATATAACCATCCCACGTAGGCAGGACTGGATCCGACAAAACCCGTAATTCGACTCCAAAAACCGAATAAAGGAGCCCATAATTAAAGAAGATTTTTTTAATAAAATATTTTAGTAAATCAGAAAAAATATATTTTTGCACGTATTATTAATCCCTCCCATGGACTACAACCTTCACGTGGTGGAAGTGTTTTTGCGTTTTGATGACCACTAGAGCTGTGCTCGCTGGAGTAATAATAAATGCTCCTGGTAGATAGGTCGAAGGATAGGAGCCAGACGAAAGGTAATCTACGCAGTGTTTGTTCCTCAGTGAGGCGGCTGCAATGGCGTCTGATCGCAGTGGGGCGGCCAGTAAGTAATGGTGTCACGTTGAAAACACTATTGAGGAAGGCAACGGGAAACCACTTCAGTTATCATTCCCGAGATTTGAATGATAGATACTACAGAGAATATGAGTCCTGGCAACTACGGGGCTCGACCCAATCGGCCATATTCAGATATACATGCCACCGAGGAATCATAAGGAGAGAGAAGTCGATAGGATACACGTTCAATTAGAGGACATAATCGCGTGTGGTCCTGCAGGGAAACATTGGATATTGATGGGGAATTGAAATACGATGATAGACGGAGAAAGAGATGGCGATGAGGTGATGCAGACTACGATTTCGGCACGAGGAATGACCGCGGGGAGAAAACAGTTGAGTTCTGCAGGAGATAGGGGTTAGTAATCACCAACACTTGGTTTAGACACCACAAAAGGCGCAGGTATACATGGAGAATTCCAGGTGACTCAGAAAGGTATCAGTTAGATAATATTTTGGTTAGACACAGGTTTAAGAAAAGTGTGATAAAGTCGCACAGCGTTCCGGTAGCCGATGCGGACTCTGACCACAATTTAGTCGTTATGAAATGTAGCATCCGTTTCAAAAACATAAGTCAGGGGCGACGGACTAGAGAATCGAACGTAGAAGCATTAAATGGTTTGACAAAAGGAAGGAGTACCTGCAGGCTGCAGAGAAAATAATGGTGGATGGTTAAGAGCTGAGTACTATCGAAGAAAAATGGGAATGTATGGATAACGGATGAGATGATTACAAAGATGGATGAGAAGAGAAAATGGCAGAATGTAAACACAGGGTTAGGCAAAATGAAGTCCAAAGAGGTTAGTAATAAATTGAAGCGACCAACAAATAAACAAAAGAAGCATGGTGGAACACGCCGTGCGAAGATATTGAAAGTTTGCAGAGGAAGGGAGAAATTGGTACGCTGTACAGCAAAGTTAAATCACTATCGGGAAGTAAGAAGGGAAGATCTATGCTAACGGTTAGAGATGGGATGGGTAAGATAATTATTGACACAGAAAAGATCCTAGAGAGATGAAAGGAATATATAGAAAAACTGTATGGTAAAGAACTTAGGCCAACAAAGTTAGACATAGAAAAGGAACATGACGTAGAGAAAGATAGCTTAGGTCCAGGCATACTTGACGATGAGATAGAAAGGCCATGAAGGGAGATGAAACTGAATAAGGCCGTGGGGGTGGGTAGTATTCCTGCGGAACTACTGAAATGTTTAGGAAAATGTAGGAGGAAGAGGCTGTATGGACTGATTCGTAGTATTTATGAGGAAGGAATCTGGCCGGAAGACTTTGTGAGATCAGTTTTAGTTCCTATTCCGAAAAAGGTAAAGGCTACGTCATGTGAGGACTACAGAACGATAGGTTTCACGCAGAGCAAAAACTAGAGCAGGTAGAACAGTTTACGTATCTTGGAAGTAAAATTTGTTCTCTCAGGCGTAACTTTATGGAATTTGCATAACATATTGAAATGAAATGAAATAATTGACTTTGTGATAAATTGTGTGGAATTACTAAGTCAATTATTTCATTTCATTTCAATATCTTGGAAGTGTTTTGGACCCAATAGGAGGGCAAAAACTAGAGCAGGTAGAATAGTTTACGTATCTCGGTAGTGTTTTGGACCAACACCGTCAAAGTAGTAGTGACGTAAGGAGAAGAATTGCGCTGGGCAAAGAGGCTTTCACAAGGAAGAGGGAGTTGATGACGGGGACGTTGAGTAAGGATGTTAAGAAAAGACTCGTAAAAACTTTGATATGGAGCGTAGCTATGTGCGGCGCGTAAACGTAGTCATTGAAGCAGGAGGATAGACGTAGATTGGAGGCTTTTGAAATGTGGGTGTGGAGAAGAATGGAGAAGTTGAAATGGACCGAAAGGAAAACAAATGAGGAGGTACTTGGTATGGTGGGCGAGGAGAGGGGTTTGTTGGGACAAATCCAAAGGAGGCTGGAAAAATGGATGAAGGGTCTACTGATCGGCAGTGAGGGTACCCTGAAAAACTGCTAAACAGTAAAATCCTCAAACCGTCAACCCAATACACTCCCCTCCCCAAACCAAACCGCCCAAAATGGCCTAATCTTATCACCACTTTCTTCCCCGGAACACACAAAATTAAACATCTAATCCGTGACCTCTTCCCAATTATCAATAACACTCAGTCCACATCACTTTTATTCCCACACTGTCCCTCTGTTTCGTTTAAACGCCCGTCGAACCTGCGAGACATCTTTAAGTCCACAAATCCAACTTCAAGCACCCCCGTCTCTCCCCCGCCCCTATCCGCACCATGCAACCGCCCACGCTGCAAATGCTGTCATCTTTTAAGACCCTCCCCCTCACTCAGTACCAACTCCCAACCACTCACCACCTGTACCTCCAAAAATATTATATAATGCCTCTCCTGTAACTTCTGCCCTGCCTTCTACGTGGGCGAATGCACGACCGCACTTTCCCTCCGCATGAATAACCACCGATATTCCACCAAATCTCACACATTTCTTAATTATCCCATCCCTACTCACACCGCTTCCCACAACCAATCTTTTGACGACTGCTTCTCTGTTTCGGTGATTGAAATCCTCCCCAAATCTGCGAGTATAATAGAGGGGAGAACCCGCGAGATGGCGCATATCTGGGTGGCCCAATCGTTCAAACCGCCCGGGCTGAACCAAGCCCACTGAATACATCAATTGGCTGCCTACATATCGCCCCCACCCCCTTGTTCATTTCCTATTGGTCCCTTTACCTCTCCTTCCCCCACCTCTCCCCCGCACATCCTCTCCGCTCTTCCCCGAGAACGCCATTCTGAAGACGACAGCCGTGCTGTCGAAACGTAAAATAACAAATTGTGAGTGTCCTTTCTTTGTGTCTCTATATTCTAAAAATCTTCATCTGTGTTTTTATATATTTGTGTGTCGCCGAAGAGCGTTCCATTTCGAAGATATTTTATATATATATTGGAGAGTTATGTCCATCCAAAAACCTACTATAACCGGTAGATTACCTTATAATATAATATTTTTAATAGTATTATCCCACCGGCTAAGGTTGGTATTCGGTGAATACAACCCACACTGCGGTAGATTGATTGATATTGATTGATACAGATACATGCTCACCTATGAAAAAAACTACTTGACTTCAAAAATTATAATAAACCACTTTTCAATTCTGCATACTTCCTTCCTTCGCTCACTCCATCCTTAATGTTTAAGCCATTCTTTCCTCAGCCTCGTTTGCTTAGCTGTAACCCCTCTGTTCACCTTATATTGCCAATCAAAACATTCTGCATCCATCTTCCCTGTCTCCTTTGGACTTTTCCCAACAATCCTTCTCTCTTCCTCCACTGTGCCTAGCACTTCGTAGTTTGTTTTCCTTTATGCCCATTTCACCTTTTCCATTCTAATGCACACTCACATTTCAAAAGCCTTTACTACATGCTTATCACCTTGCTTCAACTGCCATGTTTCCGCGCCGCACAAAACTACACTCCAAATCAAAGTTTTAGCATGAGCATAGTGTATCAATTAGAGGTATAATGGCTTGTGTTTAATATATTTCCTAAGAGATTCCAATCCTTAACCGAGTGAATGGCCTCAATGATTCTTTTTAAACCCTTCATTATATTACATCAATTACCCGAAGGCTCATTTTATTTAATTGATTCCGAATTTCATTTGCTTTCACTACTTCCATTAAGGCTAACAGAGTATCATAAGTCTTTAGTAGTTGTCTTCTTAATATTTCTCAATCAACTGCAGTTAATGGACATCCCATCATCACTGAGAGGCTAAGCTGATATTAAATAAATTCGGCGTTTGCAGTTATCATAATGGTGAGTTAATATCTCTGTAATCGCAAAGCCCTTATTTCTGCCGGAAAATTTTCAAATATTTCTTACACTGTTCCCTGTTCCATGAGATTAATGAATCAAAAAATTACAGACAATAACGAAATGTATAAACTGATATGAGATACTTTGAACAATTTTTCATGGAATATTCAAACTTGGATTTGAAACCTGGATCTTTTCATTGATCTCAAATACAACCTCTCTTTTGCGCAGTTGTTTTTAGGATAATTTAACAGAGTAAAATTCTACATGATAAAAATTTAATTTTTTTTCCAATACGAAATGGCATACAAGTTTAAAATTGTTACTAACTTTTAATGAGTTTTATTATCTATGACAAATATTTCGATTCTTTCAAACAAAAACCTATTTTGTTAGGTTCTCATCAAAATGAAATACAGATAATGCTATAGCTGAATACTCCTTTTCCGGCCCATTATCCCTGGTTTCTGCACGCTTTAACTCACGATCATGATGTTTCCTTCTCCGCTTGGCATGTAAGAAAAAGGATTGGGTTAGTCAATGAAGGTTTAAGAAGGAGGAGGCAGTATGACAGGGACGTTGATTGAGGACTTTAAGAAAAGGCTCGTTAAAAATTTGATTTCGCGCGTGCTTTTGTACGACTCGGAAACTTGGTCGTTGAAGCAAGAATATAGGTATAGGGGCATATTGGATGCTCTTGAAAGGTTGTTAGTGAAGAAGGATGGAAAAGGTGAAATGAAACTAAAGGAAAGCCAACGAGGAAGTCCCAAGCATACCGAAGGAGGAGAGGGGATTTTTGGAAGAAATCAAGAGGAGTCAGGAAAAACGGATACAGGGCATTTTAATTGATGATGTTGAGGACTGTGGTACGAAGGGAGAATGTTAGGCAAGCAAGGGATAGTTAGAAATAGGATAGGGATATTCGACGGAATGAAGGGAGGAAGGAAGTATTCGTAACTGAAGAAGGACTCGATGCAGTGTTGAGTATTGTGTTGAGTTTTATTAGGAGAGGCTTAAAAATGTATCGTTGTGCATTTTATAGTACATAGGTGCCAATCCAAAGCGTATCTTTAACAGTAAAATAGCATTGATAATAACACAGAACTCAGATCGGCATCATCATCACGAGTCATCAATCTCGGGGTTGCTTAGATGCACCACTTCGCCCCATTATCCTATCAGGTAACCTATTTAGGGACAAACCTTCCTCGCCTCTCACTAGCTCTCGGAGTGACTCATTCGGGCTCTCATAGGACGGAGTTCGTGCGCTCCACCGCTGTAAACATAATGCAACAAAACTGAAATTGTGCTCGGAATCAGGCAATGCAAAGCCGAAGCTCTTGGCTCCTAAAGATGTAAAAACGTCACGTGTTTGCAAAAACATGATAAAATGCAGATAGAACGCATAATTTCAAAGGAAATTTCTAATTTTAGAGTTTGACGGAGATACAGAAATTTGTAAGTACGAGGGTCATCCGGAAAGTAGTACCCGTTCGTGCCGCATGAAGTGCTGACGACGCGAGTAGCCGCTGGACGAGGTCAGATAGCTTCAGTGGCTTGTCTGCCTTCTCTGAGCCAAGTTGCGTGACGCTAGCATTGCCTGTGTTGTTTCTGTGATTGTTTACAATGTTTAAAAAAATTGAGAACGCCGCCAGTTGTGAAGTGAGGGCAGTGATTAAATTCCTCAATGCAAGAAACGTTCGCCCATGTGATATTCATCGCCAATTAAAGGAGGTGTATGGAGACAATGTAATGGACGAGTCGTCTGTTCGGCGGTGGTGTCGCAACTTCAACATGGGGAGGGGGAACACACACGACGATGAGCGTTCGGGGAGACCGTCTGTCATTACAGACCAACTGGTGAGCTCAGTTGACGAATTCGTGAGGAACGATCGGCGCGTCACAATTGATGACATCTGTGAGCATTTTCCCAATGTTTCTCGAACAATTGTTCATGAAATTGTTAAACACCATCTGCATTATGCAAAAATTTGTGCAAGATGGGTCCCTCGCGTATCTCAATGAGCTGGCGGCGAAGGACTATGCAGCAGGAATACAGAAACTTGTCACACGTTATGACAAATGCCTTAATTTGCTTGGAGATTATGTTGAGAAGTAGTTTAAAGTATCCTCTTTCAAATAAAATTTTTTATGTTTGTTAATATTTACTTTTGTGTCTTTATTTCACGAACGGGTACTACTTTCCGGATGACCCTCGTAAAAGTAACCAGACAATAGAATCTGGCACAAGCAAAGTTTCAGAGGTATCAAAACAGCACACAGTGATAATGAGGAGCATAAAAAAACCAGGGTTCCAAAAATCAATCTTCACCTTTCTTACAGGAAACTGAATAAAATTTATTTTAAACGTCTCAATTGTAGCATCATAGTGTTCCTATGTTTACTGCATCAAATATGGCATGTGATATGATCGGCTGAAATTGCGGTCTATTTCTGTTCTTAGAATAGCATTAAGATCAGTGATAAAGGGGCCATGCAGAATAAAAATATTCATACATGACGCTACATTTGAGGTCTTATGTGAAAATGGCAGTGGAACGCAGACTTTGATGAGATAACTTTACGATAGAGCATGCGTAAAAGACTTGACATGCCGTACGGATGAATATAGCGTCGTTTAAGCTAAAAAGCCCTACGCCCAACCAGGAACAACGGTTCAAAGGTGGGCAGCCAGCTGATCGCGTATCCCGGAGGAATTCGGCGGGTTTATGCTGGGCCCAGGTATCTTCCCTAAACCTACGTATCGCAGCGTTATTACCGTTGGCTTATTGCTGCGTAACGGAACGTAATGAAAGTTGGATGAAGGTCAATTTCAATAAGGGAGTGGGAGTAACTAGACTCACTGACTCCGAAAGGTGACAGAGAAAATCACCAAGCTTAAAGAAAATACAAAAGCCTGAGTACAGTTAAGGGAAGAGGCCAACCTCAGCGTTTAAATAAGCTAAGAATGGCCGTTTTAAGAGTTCTACAGTTAAAGTAAAATCATTTTATCTTTAAGTTATGTCCGAATAATTTCCATCATTTGACTAATGTAACTTCTCCGACAGGAAATTATATTATAATAACATACCTATAAGTAAGATGGGAGCATGCCTCGGGCAGAGCCACCCGCTTTCGCGCATTCTATAGCTGGTTTCTTTGAGAAATAAAAATGAAGCTGAGTAAACATCTTAGATAGAGCTGAAACACATTAAAATAGCTCAGGGGAACGAGAAGGTGCGATGCAGTGTTAAACTGGTTGTTTTGCGTTCATACTGCGGTCAACAACATAGTCATATAGTTTAAAGTATTATTCATAAAAATAAAATTTAACTAAACTCGTCAAATAAAATCGAGAAAATTCTAAAAGAGTTTTCACGGACAATGCTTTCAGTCCAGTTGAATTATCAGCTACATGAGGAAGAAAACCTTAAAAAATACTTTTTTTGGCACAGCCAGGAAGTTGAACCTGTATAATCGTTATTGTCCTGCTTCCATTCAAAGTATTTTACCTATTGAAAAGAAAGTTTTGCAAGAGAAGTCAGGCTAGTAACTAAGTTATTTTCTACGGATCACAAGAACGTCCTCTTCTTCATCCTACATTTTCATTCTTCATTTCTTCGTACCTTCCACCCCCTTTTAATGCTATCTGGAAATCCCAACGATACTCAACGTTCTCCCTTCTATCAAGGTCTTTAACACCACCGTGCCTTGCCATATTCCGTTCATCGTCTCTCTCTCACTCTGTCTTTTTCAGATTTCAGCTCGTATCTTCCTCCCTTCGCCCACCCATTGAAGGTATAAAATATTAGGGCTGCGGTAAATGAAATAATGGCGCACAGTGCATATAACCGCGCGTATATTTGAGTTGAAGCTACGAAAATAAAGAAATCCTAGTCCTAATTCCGGGCATATTGAATCACTTTGTCATCATGAATCCCCACCCGTTTCTTATAATATTTTACATAGAATGAGGTGGACCCTAGGAAAGGTTTTCTGTTTTGACTCGGCGGAATTTCTTTAAATCCATCCATGGTATAGAGAATAATGTTATCGTGGAGAAAATATATAAGTATGGTTTAGGAATTCATGCGTGATTGTGTTGCATAGCATGTGGTCCGAATGTCAAACTCTTGTTTAATGACTAACAACTGTAAGTCTTCATATTTTAATGACGCCGAACATTCATTAATTTAATATTAACTATTTTTAATAGATTTTTAACATGAAAAGTAATAAAAAATGAAGAAATGGTCTAAAGAAATCCAAACAGGATAGGATATATATATATATATATATATTATATGTCACATGCTATTTGAAATATAGCGTGGGACTGCTTGCAATTCCCGAATCCTATTAATCCCTAATTCGACGCTAATAGCTGGTAACCCCTGCCACATGCTCTCGTGGCGTATTACTTCATGTGTACGGAGGATTTATTTGACAAAATTTCATTTCCCTTTCTTTGCCCGTAGATCGGTCTCCGTTTGCGCACGTTCTGCTGAGAATGGTGGACAGGCAATTTTCGGAATCACTCTTCTTCAAAGTGAGAGAGAGATAGTTCGGGAGGCACTCATTTCCAGAAAAAGCGATACAGCCAAGAAATTTGACAGTTGCAGGTGATCAAACTTAGTTGAATCCAAATTTGAGTCACGTCCGACAACGGCAGTGCCGTTTCATCGACCCATGGGCTTTTTGAGTCCCCTTTATCGCGGGGGAATCTTGACCGTCTTCGAGGACGCTGAGTAGGGAGAGGCACACCATTAAACCCACAAAGGAAAGTGGCGCTTGGGTAGGCGAGATGCGACAGCCCTCCCAAATTCCTCAATCCCCTCTTCCGGCGTCTTCATTTCGGATTCCATCTGAGTCCCTCCCTGCCCATCATTCCCTCCCTCTCTCAGTCTTCTCCTCTCGCCGTTTTGTTCGCCCATAACGAGCGAAGCACGACTCCGTTCTCCCACCGTTCCGCCCCGGTTACACTACCCTGAGCCCTGTTCTCGGTCCCTTGTCGGCCTCGTACGATCCCGTCGATATCCTCAAATGAAATTCAGCGTTTTCCTCAACATACCCATCCAACTTCACTGGATGAGCCTTTTCGATGGCAAATTTTGCGACACGCTTGATTCGCGGTTAAGACGTGAGTTTCTCTATTATACTTTGCTCGGGGTTATATCAACGTGTGATTCCTTTTAATTCATCCTCACTAAAGAAAATTTCCCCCTGGTAATTGGGTATATAATCACAGTCATTCCAACGGAAGAAAGTAAAATGCCCTCAAGAAGCCGTAGGCAGTGATCTTATTTCTTATCTAAAGATCTAAGACTAATCGTCTTCCTACAGGGTAAGATGCAGTAAATCCGCGCGAACCAAAAGCCGAACGTAGAGAGAAGCATTTTGAAGAACTGGCCGAGTAATTTGATTTAATTAGATTGTAAAATGCGAGAGCAAATCCGAACTTAAATCCAGAAAACATAACCACGTACGGTTATACTTTTATCCATTTTCCCTTGCGCGAGTGCATATACGGATAATCTCCCTGGAAAATCTAGTATTATGCGTAAAAATACTAAAAGGTGTGACATCATACACGCATATATATATGTTTGCATGAAAACAATATTTCATTTATTTTTTTATTATTAGGTGAATTTTTATGCATAAGGAGCTGGTGTTCTTTCAAATTCCGCCACACTCCTTTGCGGTATCTTGCGGTGTTTTGTGTATTTGTATTGTACACAATAAAATACACAGGTATCTAGTGCTGCTATTACTGCTACTGGGATTATAACTAAGAGTAATGCAGTGCATAAGAGTACCATAAGGAGCAGGGAGCAAGTAAAACTATAACTGTAATTGTAAAATTTGCAAAGCAAGATCAGGATTTTGTCGTTTTTAGATAGGCTACGGTTTAAACTCTATAGAAACAATATAAATGATTCGATGGACATTTGACATAAAGGAAAATTAATAAAATACTAAATTATATTGTTTCGAAAAACTACCTTGAAAAATAAATCATAATAACATAATCAACTGATTTTAAAAACTTGAAGCTTTCCTAAGAATTTTGAAAACTATGGAAATAATTATATCTATTTCTGTGCCTGATACATATCGAAACTCATTAAAAATTTCATAATGAACTCTCAACTAAGTACAGATGTTGGGAACTCACACTAGAATAGATAAGATATAATAATGAAAATTCCTACTGACGTGCCAAAAGAGGGTCATCTCTGGGTTGAAAGTAATCACAATTTTTAAGTGTAGTGCGATGTTTATGTATGACACTATTTGAAAGCTTATTATCTTTAGTATTTGCAAAATACATGATATTTTTACTCCAACAAATGCATCGAGAAGGCCGTAGAGTGATTGGCAAACATGAGGGAAGACCATGCTTGCTGGTTAGGAGTATAATTTCATAATCTTCATCGTATTCCCGCGTACATATACTTTGGTGCAACACCTCACTCTTAAAAATATCCATGCAGTCATTGGATAGACCTCTTCCATTCACGCCGAATATCACCATTAGTCAATTATCACGGATATTGAGTGTATACAGGCTTGATATCTCATTGCCAAGAGGAGCTTTTTTTGTAATACTACTATCTACTCACGGAACCTTCGAATAAACAACTTGCAAAAAGCTTGCAAAAGGAATAAACTCACATTTATTTACACATTCATTCATTTTCCTGCAATATATAGTTTGTAATTCCTCACTTATTTACTCGTTGGATTTTAAGAGGAGCGGATTTTCACTCCGGAGCTTTCACACTTCTTCGCCTTTGGTGAAAAATATTTGCACAGGGCCCCCCGACGGGGCGTCTCCCGATCTCTGGTTTCAATGAAAGCGTGCAAAGGGCGAGGGCTTCCTTTGTATTCGCAAAACTCAGCTCGCGTAACCCTCCTGGCACTCTGGTGGGTAACGAAAATGGCAGTGAATTGTGGGAAGGGGGAGTTGAATTTGAAAACACCTCCCTGAGAATAAGAACTCGGTGCCCTCTAGAAGAGCGAGCGCCTCAGGAGAGGCCTCAACAGAAGTCTTAATACTACTCTTCTCTCATCGGGATCGCTTTACTCTAGGCATAGAATAAGGTGGAAGAAATGAGAGGATTTGAAGCACGAGATGGGAGGAGATGTGCGCATTGGATAAGGGCCAAGAGAGGAAGAGAGAGGGTGAAAAAAGAAGGAAAGAGGATCATGATGATATAATCTCTTCCTCATTGTGCTAGCGGAAATGAGGGCGGATTTTTTCAACTTGACCGAAGAGCTAAAAATACAAATTGGTTCATACGCTATACTGCTCGTTTACCAAGATAAATAGCATCCATAGTTTTAACACCTTACTCAGAGCCCACTATAATCGAGGTCGACCCCATTTTATAGAGAATTAGGTATTTGCGTTATGTCCTTCAAGCCGCCACATGGGCTTGGAGTGTGCGAGGACCAGCCTCAATAACGCCCGCGCAAGCGGTTAGATGTGAAAACATAAGAGTAGTATGAAAAAATGAAAAGGGGGAAATATTATCAAAGGAAATATTTTAAAGATTATGATTCTGCTGTAACATAGTTTTTAAAGTCCACAACCTTGACTCTCATGGACTAAAATCTAAACGTGGTGGAAGGGCTTGTGTGTTTCGAAGACACATAGACCTGTGCTGCCGGGAGTTATGATAATTGCTCCTGGTAGGGTCACCCATGCCAGATAAGTCGAAGGCCAGGAGCCTTTTTATGCAATCGTATGATATACCCATTCCACGTAGGCAGAACTGGATCCGACAAAACCCGTAATTCGACTCCAAAAACCGAATAAAGGAGCCCATAATTAAAGAAGATTTTTTTTACAAAATATTTTAGTAAATCGGAAAAAATATATTTTTTCAAGTATTATTAATCCCTCCCATGGACTACAACCTTCACGTGGTGGAAGTGTTTTTGCGTTTTGATGACCACTAGAGCTGTGCTCGCTGGAGTAATAATAAATGCTCCTGGTAGATAGGTCGAAGGTTAGGAGCCAGACGAAAGGTAATCTACGCAGTGTCCCTTCCTCCGTGAGACGGCTGCAATGGCGTCTGACCCCAGTGGGGCGGCCAGTAAGTGATGGTGTCGCGTTAAAAACACTATTGAGGAAGGCAACGGGAAACCAAGTCAATCATCATTCCCAAGAAAATAATGACGGACAGAATAGAGAATTAGTCCTGTAGAGTCCTTGCAACTACGGGACTCGGCCCAATCGGCCGCATGCCATGCCCGGTAGCAGAATAGGGAAAGCTTCCGAGGTCGTAATCTCACGAAACCCTTGCAATGGAAAACCGACAGCAGCAGGTGAGAAGATGCAGAAAAAGAAGACTAAATTAGTTAGAAAATAAACTTGGAATGTTAGCATAATATTGAGGACAGGAAAATTAGAGAATATTAAGCGAGATAAGGAAAGAGGAAATATAGGTATTTTAGGTCTATGCAAGGTGAGATGGAAGGATAGCGGGGATTACTGGAGTGATAAATATAGAATAATATACAGCGGCGGGGACGAGAGCGAACGAGGGGTTGCCATAGTATTAAATGAAGAGGTAGGAAGAAGCGTAGTCAACATAGAGCAGGTAACGGATAGATTATTACTAATAGAGATAAAAGCAGAACCAATGAACTTGGTTATTATTCAGGTATACATGCCACCGAGCAACCATAAGGAAGAAGAGGTCGATAGGATATACGATCAGTTAGAGGACATAATCGCGTGTGTTCCTGCAGGGAAACATTGGATATTGATGGGGAATTGAAATACGATGATAGACGGAGAAAGAGATGGCGATGAGGTGATGCAGACTACGATTTCGGCACGAGGAATGACCGCGGGGAGAAAACAGTTGAGTTCTGCAGGAGACAGTGGTTAGTAATCACCAACACTTGGTTTAGACACCACAAAAGGCGCACGTATACATGGAGAATTCCAGGTGACTCAGAAAGGTATTAGTTAGATAATATTTTGGTTAGACACAGGTTTAAGAAAAGTGTGATAAAATCGCACAGCGTTCCGGTAGCCGATGCGGACTCTGGCCACAATTTAGTCGTTATGAAATGTAGCGTCCGTTTCAAAAAGATAAGTCAGGGGCGACGGGTTAGAAAATTGAACGTATAAGCATTAAATGGTTTGACAAAAGGAAGGAGTACCTGCAGGCTGCAGAGAAAATAATGGTGGATGGTTAAGAGCTGAGTATTATCGAAGAAAAATGGGAATGTATGGATAACGGATGAGATGATTACAAAGATGGATGAGAGGAGAAAATGGAAGAATGTAAGCACAGGGATAGGCAAAATGAAGTACAAAGAGGTTAGTAATAAATTGAAGCGACCAACAAATAAACAAAAGAAGCATGGTGGAACACGCCGTGCGAACATATTGAAAGTTTGGAGAGGAAGGGTGAAATTGGTGCGTAGTAGAGCAAAGTTAAATATTTATCAGGAAGTAAGAAGTAAAGATCTATGCTAGAAGTAAGAGATAAGTCGGGTATGTTTTTAGTTGAAACAGAAAAGATCCGAGAAAGATGTAAGGAATATACAGAAAAACTGTATGGTAAAGAACTTAGGCTAACAAGGTTAGACTTAGAAAGAGAACATGACGTAGAGGAAGATAGCTTAGGTCCAGGTATGCTCGACGATAAGATAGAAAATGTATTCAGGGAGATGAAGCTAAATAAGGCCGTGGGGTGGATAACATTCCTGCGGAACTACTAAGAGGTTTAGAAAACTGTGGTAGGAAGATACTATATGGACTGATTCGTAGTATCTATGAGAAAGGAATACGGTCGGATGACTTTGTGAGATTAGTGTTAGTTCCTATTCCGAAAAAGGTAAAGGCTACATCATGTGAGGGCTACAACACAAAAAGTTTGATATCCCACGCAGTCAAAGTTGTTCTCAGTATCATCAGAAAAAGGATAGATAAGAGAGGAAATTATTACTTAGGGAATGATCAGTTTGGGTTCAGAAAGGGGAGAGGATCGCGTGATGCCATTGCAGTAATGAGATCACTTATCGAGAGGAATATAGAATACAATCAGGATGTATTTGCCTGTTTCGTAGATTTCGAAAAGGCGTTCGATAGAGTTGATTCGGAAAACCTAATGAGTATATTGCAGAAAATAGGAATTGATTGGGGAGACAGGACGCTAATCCACAACCTGTGCTTGTCTCAAACTGATCAGGTGCGAGTGGGGAATGTAGAGTCTGGACGGGCAGTGTTAGGAAGAGGTGTAAGACAGGGTTGCCCAGTATCACCGTTGCTGTTCAAAGTATATGTGGATGACATGATTAAGGAGGCATGGGAGGAACAGGAGGCAGGAATGAAAGTGAGCGGGGAATACGTAAAATCAGTTAGATTTGCTGATGACCAAGCTTTAGTGTGTCAGTCGACCAATGGGTTGCAAGCATTGCCGAATGAATTGGAAATTCAGTGCGACAGGTATGGGATGAGAATCAATATCAATATAACAAAGGTTATGCGATTTTCTAGAAATAAAAAGGCTAAGATAACATTAAAATAGGAGGGCAAAACTAGAGCAGGTAGAACAGTTTAAGTATCTCGGTAGTGTTTTGGACCCACACGGTCAAAGTTGTAGGGAGGTAAAGAGAAGAATTGCGCTAGGCAAAGAGGCTTTCACAAGGAGGAGGGAGTTGATGACCGGGGCGTTGAGTAAGGAGATTAAGAAAAGACTCGTAAAAACTTTGATATGGAGCGTAGATATGCATGGCGCGGAAACGTGGTCATTGAAGTAGAAGGATAGACGTAGACTGGAGGCTTTTTAAATATGGGTATGGAGAAGAATGTAAAAGGTAAAATGGACAGAGAAGAAAACAATTGAGGAAGTACTTGGTATGGTGGGCGAAGAGAGGGGTTTGTTGGGAGAAATCATATGGAGGCAGGCAAAGTGGAAGAAAGGGGTATTGACCGGCAGGGGGGCGTTGAAGACGGTAATAGAAGGAGGAATGTTAGGAAAATGAGGAAAGGGCAGGAATATGATAGGGATGTTTGAGGGGTAAAGGGAGGAAGTAAACAGAGATGAAGAGGGACTTAATGCACAGCATGCTGCTGGATTGCGTTTTGTTGGGAGTTATAAAATATTTTTTTGGTAGCTTTGTCCATCCAAAACCTACCTTAATCGGTAGATTACTTAATAAAAATAATAAAATAACCTCGACTCTTTTTCAATATAATCTCGAATCATTCATGGGAAGAATGTGTATCTGAATCCGTCTTCATAGCAGTATATGTTTCTCTTTTTTTCATGGGTGACCTGATATGGGGCTTTAATTATTATAGAATAAAAAATTAAACTCAAAGGTTACGTCCTAATAAAATTATAGTCTTTCACACTTTCTTCTTTTTAGAGGAACTCCTGGTTCTTAAGTAACTCAATAACACTCTTTTTGTATAAGGTTTAGAGAAATATTACGGTCCTTTTTTTGAACATCATCCATTTACCTAAACCTGGTTAAAACTTTTTCCAAAGATCCCAAAATACATTTTACACCCAGTCTCATCAATTCAAAATGGCTCCCTCATTTTACTTTTTGTCTTCTGCGCCTCGTCCAATTAAATTTTGCTTCCATCTCTACCGTATATTTTTCTTTTGTTTATGAGCCATGATAGCTTGCAGGTAAGATTGACACCGTAGTACCTACTAGACCTATTTAAAGTTAGCTGATTTTATCCAATCTATTATATAATCAGTATACTATTTAGTATTTCCCTGCTTCTTCCAAGTATACATCAATAAAATACTCTGGAACTTTATTGTTTGAAATATATCGCCCTTATTTTTACTTTCTGTGAATCATAATGCATAATTTTCCATCTATTTAGGAAAGATCTACCAAATTTCCATGGACTATAAAACTAGTGAAGACCTTTGCGTTTAGAGTTATCCTAAGTCATTGAAAGATGCATATTTATTATTGAATGAAGGTATTTATTCAGAAAATTCACTTATTTTTGTTTTGAAGTATTTCGTAAATCCATTTAAAAATGAGATATAAGGCATCAAAGATCCATGTCCGTAAAGACACTACTATCCGATTCCTCGTGATAACGTTCATTTCTTACTTTGAGCATTTTAATGTCGTGCGCCCAAGTAGCAAATTTTATATTCCTCTGGCTTTCACTCATGTTTCCGTAAATTCAACTTTTTTTGTTTGTACATTCATAAATTTGTTTTTTGTAATCGATCTTTTGCTAGTAGCGAGTGCTAAGAGTGGCTAGTCTCATACGCAGGGTAAGCTTACGAAATGAAAACTGAAAATATCTATAAACTGTAGAAACTGATTTATTGAAAATATTCAAAAGGGTGTTCTTTCGACATCTTGACTACTTCATATGAGTAGCTACTAAGAAAAGGTGAAGTAACTTCAAGTTCAAATAAACAGCAAACTGTAAAGAAAGTATACCGAAAACTGCAAGAGAAGTAAACATCAAACTGCAATTAAACTACAACATAGATCGCAGGTAAAGAATATCACAAATCGTAGATAAAGTGAACCGCAAACAGCCAGTAAATTAAAGTAACCCGAGGAAAAATATGCCGCTATTTGGACGTGGTAGTCCGTTGGGCAGGGAGCTGAGCTAGTGACCAGTGTGCCCAGACTCGATGCTGGGTTACGCCTCCAGACACCGCAAGGAGAGTAAACCGTAAGTAAAGTAAACCACAAGCAAACCAGTATGCCTCTTAAGCAAGCCACTATGCCTCTGGGCACCTTCAGCTTCACCTGGGGTTTGAGGTTTTTCGGGGATCAGATCTTCCCGGTGAATTGTAGGTGGCGGAGAGAAAGGAAATTCCCAATTTCTATGTGTGTGCATTTCCCACTTCCTAGAGCTTAGCGGGGGATGGGCGGGTTCCCTCCTCTACATGAGTGGCAGGTACTTGTAGTTCCTTTAGAATATAAATTTACATGCATGCATGTTCATCTACATCTACATCTACATAATACCCCGCAAGCCGCCGCAAGGGCGTGTGGCGGGGGGTGTTAGGTCACCAACCGTAAAAAGGATAAATACCACATGCAAAAAAACAACACAGAAAATCACACCCACAGCAGCGCACACACTCATGCAAAAATCCCTTCATCCAATACTCATGCAAACACATATACCGCAAAACAACTAAAAAACCGCACCCCATGATGCAGCACGAAAGCCATCCTACAACACGGAAGCCAGGACACAGCAAGCAAGAAATTGAAACATCACTACCACATGAAAATGCACCACAAAACACTCTACCCCCAAAGAGTCTGTAAAGGGAATGGAATGCGACCCAACGTTGCAGGTAGCAGGAATTTCCCCCCGCGGAGAGGGACGAGGGATTGAAAGGAAAGAGACTTAAAAATAGATGAACGGAACACGAATGAGGTCATTCGGAAAGAATGGGTTATTATAGCAAAACACATAAGGTTATTGGAAGAGCATGCATTTAAATACAACTAATTATTTTTTAGACGCTGAGGGTGGAATTTTTGCTATCTATAACCCTGCAGTTGCTATCCCGTATTTTCCGTGGGAAGAAGGAGTCCTTTAGTCGGCTAGTTCTGGCATCTATTTCCCGAATTTTATATGCATGATCCAAGCGACTAATGTATGTAGGAGTACGAATAATTTGCGAGACCTCGGTGCTGAAACATGCGGATCTAAATTTATTTAATAATTTAAATCTTGCATTGAATCGTCTCTCAGCCAATGATTCCCACCCCAACTCCATGAGCATTTCGGTGACGCTTTGCGTTTTATCGTAGGAATTTTTTACAAAACGGGCTGCCCGGCGTTGAACCTTCTCAATTTCCCGAATGAGACCTTTTTCACTCGGATCCCACACGCTGCATGCGTATTCTAAATGAGGCCTTACAAGAGCGTGGTAACAACGTTCCTTGACCTTCGAGTCACTTTTGCCGACAATGCGTCTAATGAATCCCAATTTTTTATATGCTTGACCACAGACTTTACGTGAGTCCCCCAAGTTAAGTCTTTTGTGAATGTGACACCTAGGTATTTTACCGTATCAACTACTGCTAGGTCACCTCAAGCTAATTTGTAAGCAAATCCCGTTGATCTTTTAAAGAAATTTACCACTGAACATTTATTATAATTTAGAGTCAATCCCCAGTTAGAACACCATTTAGTAATGCAATCTAAATCCTGCTCTAGAATAAAACGATCCTCATCCCCAGATATCTCCCGATAGATCACCGTGTCATCCGCGAACATCCTAATTTTACTTTTCACTTCGCGGTTCAAATCGTTAACAAAAATCAAGAAAAACAACGGTCCGATCACACTTCCCTGAGGTACCCCCGATGTGACTCGAACGCTGTCGGAACTAGCGCCATCAAGGACTACCCTCTGTTCCCGCTCTGAAAGAAAATCTTTAACCCAACTTATAGCGCCCTTGTTTATACCCGCGACCTTTAATTTATGAATGAGTTTACCATGTGGGACCTTATCAAATGCCTTTTGAAAATCTAAGAAGATGGCATCCACTTGTCTACCTCTCTCACCAGATAAAAGTAAATCATGTGTAAATAATCCTAATTGGGTCTCGCAGGAGCGGGTTTTCCTGAATCCGTGTTGATTGTCACTTAAAAAGTTAATATTGTCAAGGTGTCTCATTATTGAACTGACAATTATGTGCTCTAAGATTTTGCAAGAGATAGAAGTGAGAGATATAGGTCTGTAATTACTGGGATCCTCCCTGTCACCACTTTTAAAAATAGGCGTTATTTGCGCGGTTTTCCAAATCTTAGGTACTTTGCACTCTGTGAGGGATTTGTTAAATATAAATTCAAGGTACGGGGCAATGTTTGGAGCTAAATTTTTTATCACCCTAGCTGGTATGTTTTCGGGACCCGGGGATTTGTTGGGTTTAATCTCATTAAGCAATTTTAGAATTCCTTGTTGGTCCACTGTTATTTTTTCCATGGGTGGAGTATGTATTGTTTCTTGGAGATATGATGATGTATTGGAGAGATGTTAATATATTAGTCTTTCCTGTATTCGTCTTTCATATGAGTTCCTACCCCTTTTTCCTTATATCTATTTCCATGTGAATTAGTATTAGTTAATATAGTATAAAAATATACGAGGCGTATTAAAAAAGTATCACGACGATGTGTTTTTTCAAAAATTACCTATTTATTCATGAGTATCTATTTTGTCCCCTTCAAAGTAATCCCCATTAGATATCATACACTTGTGTCAATGTTTTTTCCAATCCTCGAAGCACATCAAAAGATCATTTTTTGTAATCTTGCTCAGCTCCTCATTCGATACAGTCTTTATCTCGTCAATCATAGCGTAGCGTCTTCCTTTCATGGGCCTTTTCAGTTTCGGGAACAAGCAAAAATCACTGGGGGCCAGATCTAGGGAATACGGTGGCTGCGGCATCATTAGTGTGTTGTTTTTGGCCAAAACTTCGCGCACAAGTAACGATGTGTGAGCGGGGGCGTCGTCATGGTGCAAAAGCCAATTTTTGTTCTTCCACAAATCCGGGCGTTTGTGGCGGATTACTTTCTGCAAATTTCACACGACTTACAGATAATATTCCTTATTTATCTTTCTACTATGTGGCAGGAAACCCTGATGCACCACGCCCCTGCAATCGAAGAAAACTGTAAGCAAAACTTTCGACAGAACTTGGCGCGCTTTTTTCGGTCTTGGGTCGTGCTGCAGCTTCCATTGGGATGATTTAGCTTTAGTTTCCATGTCACAAACATAAACCCGTTATTCGTCACCAGTTATGACTCTGAAGCAAATTTGGTTATTAGCGGATGGAGTCCAACACCTCATTAGCAATGTTAATGCGTTGTTGTTTTTGGTCGAAATCGAACAATTTCGGTACGAATTTCGCGGCGACCCGCGTCATGCCCAAATCATTGGTAATGGCACGAGCCAATCGATTTGTTTAGGACCTCAGCAACTTCTCTAACGGTGATTCGACGATTGGCCAATACTGTTTTCTTCACTTCATCAATGTTTTCGTCTGTGGTTAACTGATGTGCTCGGGCGTCCGGCTAGCTCTTCGACCTTCACATCTTCTCGGCCCTCTGAGAACATTTTGTACCACCGGTAAACGTTGCTTCGGTCCAAGGTAGCTTCTCCATATGCCACAGTCAACATTTGGAATGCGTCCGCGCACTTAATTTCGTTTTCCACACAAATTTTGAAACACATTCTTTGATCCATTATTTGGATCAGGCAAAAATCGTAGACAAGCCAAAACACGTCCAAGCAAAACAGCTATTTTTGGCGTGATAGAGATATACATTTTTGGCATAAGAGAGAGAAATAAGTACCAACATAATGCGACAAAAATATCGAAAATCAAATGTATGTAGTTCGCGAAAATTCAAAATTTGTGATACTTTTTGAACAGACCTCATATACTCTAAAAGAACTATATCATTATGTATATAATAGGCATTTCAAGAAGTAGGAGCCGTTTTTTAAATTTAAATATTAGCGGTTAAGAACAAAGTTTCGTGTGTGCAACGCAGCCTATTGATTTTTTACGAAACTACTGGATTTATATTTTTTATTTAATAATCGTTCGTCTTTTGATGAATGCAGATACCCGTAACAATATTTGCGACAGTTTTTGCTCCCTCCAGCTGCCAAGTACGTGGTGCCTGTACGTACGCCCAGCACGAATTTTGACGAGGAATAAACAGAGATAGCAATCAATTATAGCGAAAGAAGCGTGGTGGAAGACGCAATGCGAGGATACGGTATATCGTATTAACAAATTTAAGGTGATATGGGTGCGCTATATGGGAAGGTGAAAGCACTGTTGGTAGTAAGAAGGGACAATCCATGCAAACAATCAAAGATAATTCAGGAAAATTATTGATTCAACGAGAAAAGATTCAAAAGAAATAAACAAAATTTATGGAGGAAATACATTGCAAAAAAATTCGACCATCAAGATATATTTGGAAACTTAGTATGCCATAGAAGAGGTTGGCTTCTAGGAAGTCCAAGGTTTCTAGATGGCGAGATAGAAATGTAAATAAGAGAAATTAAATCAAATTCGGCAGTGGGGATAGAAAAAAAATCCGCAGAAGTACATAAGGATTTAGAAAAACTTGGGAAAAATAGGTATTATGGATTAATTTGAGCATTTATGAGGAAAGAATGTGGACGGAAGAATACGTCCGATTAGTTCCTGCCCAAAAAAAGGGAAAGATAGCCGTATGTGAGAACTATAGAAAAATAAGTTGCTGTCATGCGTACATAGGGTGGTTCTCATGATCATCATTAAGTGGATGGAGAACATGACAAATGATTATTTAGGGGATGATCAGTTTTTGTTCACAAAGGGGAGAAACATTACTACTATGACATGCAAGATGCCATAGTACGAGTACTATGCTCGTAGTACTGAGTTAACTAATAGAGAGGAATATGGAATACGATCTGGATTTATTTGTATGTTTCATATAAATTGAGTGAATTGGTTGAAATTAATGAATGTATCAGGAAGGCTAGGAGCAGGTAGGAGAGATTATAGACTTGTCCGGGACCTATACATTTCGCAGACTTCTCATGTACGAGTGATGGCTGGAGATTTGGGTAGGCAGGTTAAGGAAGAGGATCAAGAGAGGGAGTGCTATGCTAATCAACATTTATGGAGAGGAAATAGTTAAAGAGGAATGGGAAGAACTGGAGATAGGAATGAATGTCGGCGGTGGGCAATTCATAAATCAGTAACGTTTACGGATGATTCAACTTAAGTTTATCAGTCAACCAAGGGGTTGCAAGCATTGATGAGCACATTAGACAATCAGTGTGGTAAGTATCTGATGAATATCAATTTAAACAAGTTTGAGGTAATTTCAATAACTTTGAGGCACGTTAAAAAGCCCTTTAGATAACTCTATATTACTTACCTATTGAACATGATGCTTATTCATTCCAATATTTCGATAAAAACCCCTTAAAACGACATGTTTACATTTCTCCTGATTGGAAAATATTTTTTCCAGATTTTGCCTACCAATATACACTTTTAAAATTATGCACAATTAATTATTGTAGAAAATATGTTTATCTCATATTCAGCGAACTGAGCATAGACGTTAGAAAGCGGGTACTATGAGAGCAGTATAAGATGTGGTAGTCCCGAAAAAATGTTATTTAGTAATTAGTTCTAATTGATCGGCAAGATAATTTTTAAAATATAACATAAGCGAATATCTGACCCTTACTTTGATCAATTTTGAACAGTAATAGGAAAATCCTATTTTACAGTCTATAAACATTCAAATGAAAAGAATGAACGCCATTTTGGGCTATTTGTTATGTTGGGATATACCAGAAACAGAATGCTTAATAAAAGAGGAACCAATGTTAAGAAGCCACGCGTCATTAAGATCCCATTTCCTGAACCACTCGGAATTCTTCATTTTAAAATATCGGCCCTGTAGAATAGGCTTCGTATTGTCCCCTTGTCATTTTTCTTGACGATGTCACGAATAACACGACGGTACACAGCTGAAATTAGCTCATTTCTCAGTAGCGTCTCGTTCTTAAATGGACCGCGAAAGAAGCCGGAGGCTTCCTCTTTAAAAGATGAGGAAAGGTTGGAATATCGTGGAATATTCGATATCGGATACTCTTGGTCTAAATGCAGAGGCACAATTATACCCATGCTCGTTAGGAGGAAAAGACAAGAGATAAGGAAAGGAGGGATGTAACCGGACGTAGATGTGGTTTAGGAGAATACGAAGAATGGAAGGAAAATAAATTGCCGTAGAAAGAAAAAAAGACAGGACGAATTATGAGCCGACATTCAAAAAGATACGCTGACACTGCTTTCAGCTTTTGTCGTAAACTTTTCTTTCGATTATTAATAATGAAGGTCAATATGATGGCTGAATAATTGCAGGCTTAAGCCCCCACGGTTACGGTCCAAAAAATTATTGATGGAGGATACACCCCAACCTTTTCCCTACGGGATTTTCCCATTGTTACCAAAACCGAATGCGTCATATTTTTGGCCTTTCAAGACCCATTTTCAGTTATGTCGTAGTTTGTCACAAAGTTTCAGATCCCTACACCAAACATATCATTATACCAGTCACTTCTAACCCGTAAAAAGGTTTAAATTTTAAACCATCTTGTCAACTGTGAGTGAATCATCGTTTCCATCGAGTTATACATTAGCCCAAGCAGCAAAAAACTCACCCTATTCCTTCAATCGCCAATACATAACAACATGAGACCCTCCAGTTTTATTCTTTTGAATGATAAATGGAAGAGTTCAGCGCAAATAGGGACCTCAATTAAGTTGACAACAATCTACAATGGCTTTAAAAGTCAGCGGTGATATAAATCATTAACAATTTCGAAAAAATTTCATATAAAGTAATTAGTTTAAAGGAATTATAACTTTACTCTGCAAGATGCAAATAGGCGCGTCTACCTGCGTTTATAAACATACCGGTATATATTAATGTAAAATATGTAGAATATTTGTACAAAAAAGGCTGATGTTTTAAGATCTTCCGTCAAAGCGGCGGCTTGCGGGTCACTGTATACATGAGGATATCTTAATTTTCTCATTGAAGGGACTACACAATTTGAGTGAACAAATTGAGTATATCAAATTATCACCATTGAGGCCATAGGTGTTTCCAAGTTTTGTGGCAAACCAATTTCCGGACTATCCTAGTTAGTGAAATTCTCGCTACGTATTCTTGTTCGCTGCCTCATCCAAATCCACTTATGGCACTCACGTAACTTCGGAATTGCATGTTCATGTGATGTCCGCGTGCATTAGTTTTATGCGTTTGAGAGTTTGGTGATAAGCTTTGATGGATTTGTTTCAACTCTCTCTTTTTGACAAGGAAACCTACTCACTATAATGACAATTCTAAAACAAATAGGTCCGAGTACACACTGTTTAATCATATAGAATGAATACACATATTTTGACTATAAATGAAAATCTGCGTTGTGATGTCATTGTATCCACAAAAAGATTGGATCTAATGAGGAAAATCCATCAATACTTAAAAATGATCCAATGTTATACAGAGGGCGCACTTCATGAATTACATCGATACATATTGTGTTAATCAAGAATTGGAAAAATTGAAAGGACTTGGAAAAAGTTTACAGAAAATCCACTAGTTACGTGAAAAATCGCTGAGTGAAAAGAAAAAACGTGACGGGTATGCTGGAGTGTGGGTACCCTTTGAGTCAAAAGAGTGAGAATGACCTACTCGTTAAGAATGTTAAAACTGTACACACAACTGAGTTGACAAGTGACGTCGATTGAATAATTATGGCCCCACAAAATTGGCATATTTGATAGCCAATATACAGTGAGAAAGGATTAGATATCAGGCCGGGCAAATTCGGCTAATTGTTATTTCCTCATACGATGTATAGTCATGACAAAGTACGTATTCATGGCTACTTTCTAATATCAAAAAGAAAAATTTTAAACTTTAAAAACTTATGGTGTAAATAGGTATGTATATAAGAAACTATAGGTTTATCCATATGTGTGCAAGAAATTATTTATATTGCTGCAAGAGTTAATATTTGTCCACAAAAAGCTGGTGACCTAATAACTCCTGCCACCTCCCCTTACATACGAAGTGCGATGCATTACATAGTTGCAAGAACGCAAATATTTATAATGTGCTTAAGTGTTTCCTTAGTATAAAATAATATGAAAATGGATTACGTTGACTATAAAACTTAGAATCACTTGGGAAATAAGTTATATTACATGGACGATGAAAAAAATGACCGAGGGCGAAGTCGTATAAGAAGAGTGAAGGTAAACGGAATACATGAAAATGCTGCAAAAAATAGGAGGCCAACTTTTTGGATGTGCTCCAAGGTGGAACGGGTTCCTGATAAACATAATGAAAGGTCGATTGAATGGGAGGGGCAAGAGAGAGAGGTCACTAATTAGGTTGTCGAGATGAAACATGAAGTTAAGTGTGAGAAGAAACGAAGCAAAAAAGGAGCTTTCTGTGGTTGGAAAACTAAGAGAACTACCACTCGAGCTCCCCACATTACGATTCACACCGGTATCACTACGATTGTTATCTCTTGCGGGGTGAGTCCTAAACGACCTCGTCACTAACCATTGGTCCGTCACTAACCTTTATTAAATTTAAATTACAAGTAGTACTTGTATTATGAATTTGATGCTTATTTAAAATAATGGTACATAAAGGGTCACAAGCTTTCGATGTACCATGCCACGTGTATTGATAGCCAACTGTTTTTCGATTAATTATTGACTGATTTATGCGGAATTTTAATATCTTATTGTTTATCTGAAGACGCAAATGTGTAGTATTTAGACGAGTTAGGAGTTCTAACGGGTTGGTATGATTTATTTTATCAAGTAAAATATTAAATTAGTTTTAAACTTTACAAACTTATGGTGTAAATAGGCATGTATATAAGAAACTATAGGTTTATCTATGGATGTGCAAGAAATTATTTATATTGCTGCAAGAACTACCCAGATTTAAAGGTTGTTCTAGATAATTTCTGTAAATATTTGTGATTAAATGACAAATTAATGTAAACAGAAAAATATAATAATTCGGAATTTTTTGGACCAAAATTGTCAAACTGGTAGGGATATGAGAAAAATAATTGCGTTTGGCAATGCTTTCACAAGTGGGTGGGAATTGATGACAAATATGTCATTTCGTTCCCGGGATACGGTGCGAATTGATAACGCTGCTCATAAATCTATGCCTAGCTATTAAATAGTCAAACTGATATCTTCCTGAATCCCCGGGCATTGTGCTGCATAAGCTAAATGCTCGATATGGTTAACACCTGTCTCCTGCAGAACCCTGTTGCATTTTCCCTGCATTCATTTCCAAGTCCTAAACCGTAGTCCACTACTTTGCTGCGATCTCTTCCTTCTGCTGCCGTTGCGTTCCAAATCCATAACTATCAAATGTTTCCTTCCAAGAAAAAAATTACGCCCCTAACTGATCGTATACCTTGTCGGCTTATTTCTTCCTGTGATTGCTTGGTGGCATGTAGGTTTGATAATTTAGTTGATTCAGCTTTTACTTCTACTAATAAATTCCAGTACCCCGCTTGCTTTATGTTTACTAGATTTTTCCTGCCTATTGTTTTAATATTATATTCACCATCGATGCCTTTCTTCCCTTTTTCTATGTATTACTCTTTATCCATTACTCTAGTAATCCCCCTTATTCTTCCATCTTACCTCGGACAACCATAAACTATCCATGTTTTCCCTCTAAATATATTTATTTATCCAAATTTCACTATCCTCAACATCGTCCTAACATACCAAACCTAAATTATTCTTCTTTTGGTTCCCTTATGTGTTTTTTATGAATCTGCTGCCAAATCGCAGTGTAAGGATTTCATGTGAACACTAGGCCGCTGGTATCCACCTTTCCAGCTGCTGGACACACAGGGCCTAGCGGGCTGAATCCTACAGTTCCCAGGACTCATTCCAATAATTTTGTACATCATCGGTTCATGGGATAATAGTTGAGGTGATTTCCCGTAGTTTTTCTCAATGATGTTTTTCAAATTCATTTTAATAACGCCATCACTGAAATGGAAGTGAATATTTATACTAAGGTTGGTGTTCAACCCCCACCCCCAGTCAAGAGTCTTGCGACTGCATGTAAACTATAGTGTACATGAAGATAAACCATTCCTTCATTTGCATAAGTATCGTACATAATTTCATCGACAAATTACCTACCAGAAACTTTATCTAGATAAATGTAATACTTCGAAAGGTTAAATGTTTGCAGCCTATGACGAGCAAAAATACGCGAACGAAAGATGTCTCTGGATTTCAGATCTCAAACATTTATTTTCAAATTGATTTTAAGCGATACTAAGTTTTTCCGCTTGATTAACTTTTGCCAAATCTACTAGCTTCTCATATACATATCACATTTAAAGCAAATAAACAGATTTGAGAATAAACCCTGAGAAATCAATTTTATACTCTATGGTCTCGAAAGATAGTATATATGCACTGAATTAAATTTTCAAATAATAATGGAGAGTGATAAAGCCTATCGACCGTAATTAAACCCTTTAAAGCATATCATGATTTCCAGTGATAAGTGAAAAAATATACATACACTCTGCCACCCTATCGAAAATCATCTATCAGTAATTTCCCTACATTGTGATTCGTACGAAGAGACTATATATAGCACAGCGCTGTCCAAATAAAATATCTGGATAAAGCTCCCTGTTTAGCAGGAGCACTAATTAAAAATTATGCATAGCAATAAGAACAATAACTGCAAAAATTTACATGAGAAATGGAATTTAAAACGTTTTGTAACACAAATTAAGCATTATACGCCTAAAATTATAACTCAAGAATTCATAAATAAAGGCAGTACACAATACTTTTTATAAAATCTAGAGATATATCTGGTGAAATGGCGAGAAATCGGGAGAAATCTCAACACATGGATATTCACGTCAAGTTTATGAAAATAATATCTAACTTTTACAATTGAAAAGAAATTGAACCTTGGTGACCTTGGATAATTTTTTTTATTGATTTAGGCGTCCTTGAGAGTAGGCACTCTGCAGTTGCGGCTTTTTTTCAATTGTACCATTCCAAATTTTATGTTTTCTTCTGGCTACAGTGACTTCTTTTTTACTATAAAATCAATATTCAGGAGAAAGGAAGGAAGCTATTTTTTAAGCAGTAGGAAAATCACAAGCAAGCTAAAAATAAATATCGCAAAATTTATGAATTATTATTAGTGGAGGGGGCATTTTTAAACTGTGCTCGCACAACTCCCAATCAACGAAGGAAACTTTCAACGCATTTCCCTAGGGTATGTAAAACAGATATGTATATATTCCGGCATACCTATCCCTTTCACTTGTGTGGAGCATTTTGACTCTCAACGTTTCCCTCCAATTTGCAGGAAGCGCCTCAGGGGAAATTCAATGGCAATATTAGATATTTAAAAAATACTTGAGACTGACAGAAAGACATTGGTATTGGTATTTCAAACCCCCTCCTGAATAAGAAGGCAAATGACCTCTGCTGTCGGTCGCCTCCCCTTAAACTACTGCAACTGAATAAGAACCCTGGAGAGAAATATTCCCTAATGTATATTCCACCGTCCAATACACACCCAATTCTTTCCTTTCTATGCTTTTTACATTGGCTCGAGTAAGTTTTTTTGCCGACTGTCATCACTCTTCACATTTTTTTCGAGCGAAATCACCTCTATGATTTTTTCCAGGGTTGGTGTGATTCCAGAGCGACGTCCATTTTCCGTCTATGGACAGTGTATGAAAACAATGGAACGTATCGTCTGATTCGTATCGTTTGTACATTGGCAATGATTTCTCCATGATAACTAAATAACATCACCGATTCATAAACAATGAGAATGAATGAATTAGGTCATGTTATCTTAATGGATAAATACAATTTTAAAAATCTTGACTATGTTTCAAGTTAATAATATCCATCCACCAATTAGCTCGTGTGCTGATATTTTCCCAGGGTTCACATTGAGTTTTACCTCCATCAAATAATTCTCTATAATGCCGCAGTGTGCTTTTCAAGTTATGTAATTTTTGAGACCACTCGTGACCACTGGGTAAACCGAGAAATAGAAAAAGAGAATGCGAAAAACTTTGATTTATAATCGGTTTATTACGACGGCCCTTGTGTTAACACATGAGCGTCAATGTCTAGGTTTTCTGTAGAGAATTGTGTGCTTATACGTAAATATATATTCAAAAATAGGGCCAGGGAGTTAGTTGGCAGATCGGGAGAGAGTGGGATTGGAACATCATGGATAGGAGAGTAGGATGTGTCTCAGATCACAAATTGTCTGGAGTCCAAAAGAGAATAAAAGAACCAGCATGGCAAGTAGAGACAAGAGGAAGTAAGATATTCTATCTGTCCTTGTTCCTGATCATTCAGGTTAAGGAAGGTAAACGATAGGCATTTTGCACGAAATGAAAGTAGAAAGAGTTAATGCGAAATTGAAGAAGAGTTGAATGTAAAGCGAAGTCAGGTTACCTTTTCAACGAGGCTAAGAATCGTAAGGGTGTTTGTATTCATCCAAAACCTACCCAAACGATAGATTACCAAAAAAATAAATAATAACCTATATCCTCTTACCTTAGGGTTTAATTTAGCTTTTCAAAAATCTTGAGAATCTCACTCCTTCCATTTTACCCCGATTGCAATAAGCCCATCCCATACTAATACAATTCACCCCATAATGTGCTCAGCATAGAATGAAATCCCTTACTTAGTTGACTAGCAAAACCTTCCTTTCTGTCGGAATTCCCTTAAAAGCAACTAGGACCCAATTGCCACCTTTCTGGGTCTTCTTCAAGCGGGAGAAAAATATTTGAGCTTATATGCATAAAAGCAATCTCTTTTATGTAAAGAGATAAATATTTGAATGACAGTTGATGCATTACCTTAATTCTCGGTCACCAAATCAACGGGATGAATATGTTTTCTTACCTGGAAATATAATAAGAAGCACTTATCAATTATATTATTAATAGTCATTTGTACAGTTACACTGTTTAACACATATAGCACGGCTTGTGTGGATGGCAATGTGTGAATAAAAAACAGGCATGCACCGTCAAAATTAAATATTAATCAATTGCTATCAACTAATGGAGTAATATAATCTAAAAATGTAAATAAAGTTTTATTAAGATCTTTAGATCCAAAATGCTAGATATCCATATTTTAAATAATGCTTTATGAGTGCGATATAAGCGGCTATGAAAGAAGAGTTAAACAATTGATACAACTTGGGCTACTTCGCATTAATTGTTTCCTGAGCGCCATTATTGGGAATAATTACGATCTTTTATCTTTCCGGGGGGTCGATGAAATTTTTAAAATGTCGGTTCTGAATCTCTTCTACACTTATTATTATTATATATTCTACAGTAATACGACGGGTTAAATATTGCATCTTAAATTAATTGAACTTAAAATTAAACCACTTGGCTTTTCCACATAAAAAACTTTTATTTACGATCTAGGTTTCGTTATGGTATAACATCATCAGGCCTGGCGATGTTATACCATAACGAAACCTAGGTCATAAATAAAAGTTTTTTATGGGGAAAAGCCAAGTGGTTTAATTTTAAGTTCAATGTGAAGAATTTCCACCAAGTGACGCCAGAAACTGTTTTATTCTTAAATTAATTTTTAAATGGAACTGATTCCAATTTGTCTGACTAAAACTATTCGCAATGTAACCTCCGATTGGTGAGTGATATTCAACCGTAGTCTTTTAATCTAGTTGCGCTACTAAAGCAATCATAGTCTCTACCAATCTAGCCTCTCTGCTGCCCACGAAATCATTCCACCATCAAATTTCGGTAGAAATTCTTATACTGTAAATTCTAACTGAAGCCCATCTAGCGTTAGATCACAACGTCACATTACTCCAGTACGAGTATTCTTATACATCCTAATTTACTAATGGATCTTCCTCATATTTTTCGTTTCTACCTATATATATAGTCAGAGGTATAAGCATTCAATATACTCTAAATTTGCAATTTCCGTACCTTGGATACAGAAAACCTTTGGAGAAGAGATATTCTCTTTCGAAAATTTCATTACTATACATATCATTTTACGCCAGTTGCAATTTCAGTGTTTTGTGCCAGTTTCTTATTGAATTTAAGTTACAGCTGATTCTGGTCTATGCCCATGATGTCATATAACCCGGTAAGCAACTTTTACCATCAACCGTTGTGGTGGCGTTTTCTTTCCAGAAAAAATCATATCCTATGAAACCTCAGTGCGAAACATTTGATGTGAATTTAGTCTTATTATATCGTACACCATTTATTACAACCCTTCATACGTAAAAATTAAATAAAAATCTCATAACCATTTAACTTAGTGATTACTGCCATCAGTTACTGTGTTGAAAGCTTTGTAATGTTTAGAAAATACTTCAGAAACTGCAATTTAATGTCCACCACAATTCAAATCATCATCAAATAAAAAAAAATGTTCAAGCTAGTTATAGACAAGTCTACCCTTGCGAAAACCTTGCCAATTTTCCATAATCAATGCAGGATATAGAGATTCCACATTGTCAGTCTAACAATTACGTGCATATGCCCATGTAGCATGAAACCGTTGACTGGAGATAGGTTTGTCATAACTCGGTTCTTGCCTATCGTCACTTTGGCGACAGGCGAGAACCGAGTAATGGTTCTACAGATGGTGCTACATTTTCTATTTTCCAGTAATAGATGTTATATTATCTGTTAGATACTTTACAAATAATGTTTACACAAGGCTTATTTTTCAGAAGCCAGCTCTTGGAAGATGAAAATTAATGGATTCCGAATATTTTTCTTTGGCGTAAATAATTTCCAGCGCACGTTCCATTCCTTCCACTAATTTTTACTGCCGATCATTGCTTGCGTGACGCCGGACAATGGTATCATGGCATTGTCTAGACAATGATATTGTCACATTGGCAAATCATGACGATATGACGTCAATGACATTATCATGACACCATGGCAATGTCATGGCAGCCACCGGAACACACTAGTAAGCAGTAACATAACACAATACCCAAATATCCGGACATTTTTCTATGAAAATGTGGGCTTGTAGACAAAGTAACTGAATTCCGTACAAGCCCACAACCACGCGTTACAAAATGAAAACATAAAAATGTTCATTTTTTTTTCGGGCGAGACACAAATTAGAATTAAAACCAAATTACGCAGAGCGCTAAGTGGTGGTGGGAGGTCCATTATGTTCTTTGCATATTGCTCTCTCGGGCGTTTTATTTTCCTTCCGTGAAAACAATAACGCCCATTTCTCATTTTCACTCTTTTCTTTCCCTCACTGTCAATTTTTTCCCCTTTACTGTTGCTGCCGTCCCCTCCGCGAGAAACCCTCCTCATCTGCCAAAGGTTTATTTTATTTAAAAGACAAAAAAACCTGTCCCTTCTTTCAGGATTCGCATTTTTTCCCCATTACCCTCTCCTTTCTTCTTTCGCGCACTTCCTTTCCGCCATTTCCCGTTTCCTCCACTCAGCTAAAGCTTTCTCCCCATTCTCCTCGGAAAGCTTTCTCACTTCCATCTTGGTTCATCCTGCATCTTTGCCGAAGCATTTTCTCCGCTGTGCTTTTTCATTATATTTTAATCACTTGAACGTTCACCGAATCACGTTCACCGTTGACGTCGGCTTACTTTTTCCTTGCCTAAAATACCTTTTCCATTTCGGTCACGTCTAAAAAGTTGTCTTCTTCGGCCCTAAATCTTGCTGGACGCTGTTCCAAAATATAAAAAGGACTCCGAAAAATAAAAGGACTCCAAAACAACTCTACGCAAAAAGTTTAACTTTTAAACATTTTTCTGCATATAATGGAAGTGACTTTTGCATGATAATTTTTTTCAAAAACTAACCTATCGTTTAGTGATTTATTTTATTTGACATGCAGCCTTTCTGTTACAATCTTTCTCACATATTTCAAAGAATCGTTTTCCATTTGCCATTCTTATTTTCCACTGGATACTATTTTAGGTTTTTTATGTGCATTGTCATAATATAAAAAAAAGTAAATAGCCTGTCGAGCCATCATATTTGAGAGTAATAAACCTAATCCATGTGTAACATTGTATTACTACAGGATGGAGCGATCTCATTATTATAAATGTCATTTGTACTAGGAAATAATTTTATTCTGAGGGCCGAATATAGGGTGGAATAGAGCTGACATGGCTGAGAAACTCAGAAATAATAATAAATAAAGACAGAATTAATTTTCATTTTTCCGTGTTGACTTCTACAATGTATTCTCTCGTTTGCATTTTAGAGAGCTAATTATATTTTTTATTACATTACCTAATAAGATTCTGAACTCTATTTTAAAGTATTTGTCTGATTTACGTTAGTCGGTATGATGGCTTTATGAATTTATATGAAATTTAAATAACTGCTGGTTTGTACTTTCGTCTATGCCTTAGCTTGATTTATAAACCTCGAGAAACTGTCGCAGACAAGGTAAACGTGTTCAGGCTACCGAAATTTTGAGATTTGAAGACTTTATTAAAACCTGTCACTCCAATGATCACAATGATGAAACTCCGTTCAGCCTTCTCATTACCTTTAAAGGGGTCCTCTCGGCTTTGTGGCTGATGTCGCCATTTTAAGGCAAATTCGTGGAATATGGGAAGAATTTAAAACTTAACTTTGTTACTCGTGTGTGAATATGTCCCTTTTTACGGAGTGAGGTCTTTTGATAAAATTTAGCCACACCGGTGAACTATATCATGAACCGCAAAGAGCGATAAAATCCATATGGCAAGTGGTTCATATAATTTTATTATATTAATCAACTTTAAAATTACTTTTAGAGACATTTTTGTGTATTCTTAAGTTTATTTGGAGACCTTACATTGATTTCGCGTGAAAAAATAACGCTGTACCTCCTCGTGGGGAGCGCGTCAGTCACTGTACTCACCTCTTAACCCCAGTCCCATTCCAATTTCGTATTTTCTAAGGACATCTGCTATTTTCTCCGCCTACCTTTCTATCCCGGACCACAGAAAGTTCTTATGTTACTATTGTTGGCACCGTTAGAGTCACGCCCACTTCTTTCCATTTCGAGCTAAAAGGAAAACCCGAAATTTCACCAAACAACCAAGCCATGACTGAAGTGAGAGATTAGGGTCAAGTTAGTCGAGTTTCCTCCCTTCTCATTTCATTTGTGCCATCGGTCATCGTCTAGATGTGTTAATAATTTATCTCCTCAAATACGACTTTCACTCCATTTTGAGTCGCGGCAACCCGTCTAATGATCACCGCATTTATCTTACAGGTATTCTCTATGAATTACGGACAACTGATTCATGCTCCAGATTGGCTCTCCTTTCTGATATAGGGACTGTGATGAGGTGCACATTACTTATTTTGTTGAAATCTGAAAGACTGAGGAGGATATTTTGAAACAAATTAAAAATAAATCAAATAAAATATTATCCAAAATATTTGGCGGTATGTATTAATATTAACGGCTAAAAACGTCTAATTGATGTGATTAGTATGTTGTAGAATTAATGAATTTTTGTCGCCTTCATAAATTGCATGCGGTTGGCCCTGGTTCTTGTGATGGTCATGTTCAACACAGTGTAATTTATATTTACCTACTATGACTATAACCATGGGGTTTGAAGGCAACCCATGTTTAATGGAAATACCTCAATTCCATTTACATAAACTACATATTTATCTTACATGGCCAGCACCCGATTGCTCATCGTCTTTAAGACAATTTAGTGAAAAGATTAGTGAAGCTTGTTGTATTTTTCTCGAACCTCGTTATCCTGACCTAAGATTATAAACATTAGCAATCATTTCAGCACTCCTTCGAGTTTACCAAGCTAATCTCCGAATTAATCCATCAAAATCATATAATAAACTGTAACGCAGGAGCGTGTGGAAAGGGCCTCACGCCATATCAGCTACTAGGGTCAATTCCAAGAAACTGAGAGATGCTGCGACCTCAACTTTTGACGGAGTCATCCGCTAATATGCATTAAAATGCAACGATTTCAGAGTGTAAAATTCAATCCCCTTGACCGGGATTCCGGTGAGGGAGAATGATTTTTTCAATCTGAAATTGTTGCATTGTAAAGCTACTAGGCTAAATGTCGATTTTTAACATTAGTTAACACTTTTTTTGCGAGTGTTTTACATTGTCGTATATGATATTTATACTGTCACATCAATGCATTGTTAGAGGAACAAAATAACCATTTTAACGCATCCCTCCGGTAGTCACACTAACTTCCTATGGTTGTTTCACCTACCAATGTACAGTGGATTTGAAGTTAATATTGACGATTCTTAAACCTTAGAATACTTCATCAGGAGTGTTTTTCACTATCCCGTCAATGAGCTTTCTTGACGCATTCTTTAAAGATCGTATACATTCCTATTCTACTTCTTCCCACATCTTGGCTTATTATTTGCTATCTTCGCATTTGATCGAAACAGAGCATGCATTAATTTTCTGTTTTTAAAACCTTTCCGAGCCCCATCGAAATAAGTAGTATTATGTCCCAGTGCATTTTGTGAAGTCCTTTCTAGGTTCACTTAGGTCAATTCCTGCTATTCTTCCATCTCCTCTAGATAAGTCCGAATAACTAATATTACTTCTCTACTTCTTCAGTGACCAGATGGATCTTTACATAATTACTCCTGGTCATAACCCTTAATTCTTTGAGTTATGATTCTTGACGTAGTTTTTTTTTATGGTCGCGTAGTCAAAGATATCGCTTGAAACGTTTCAAACTCGTCCACCCTTTTCTTATAAGCGCCGGAATTATAATGTTTTTCACGCATGATAGGAAAGGGAACTTAAGATAAGCTCATAATTTATTCAGGGTACGCTCATTTATGAAATGGGTCCCAGGAGGAGTATATTTTTCACCGTTAAATTAATAAAAACCTTTATTATTTCATATTGAAAACAATGCCTCAATAATATTATTTTACAGAAATGCGTGTAGACATTTTTCCCTTTTATGACTCTCTTTGAGGACACAATATGTTAACCAATAGTCCACTGAAGCTACTACCGGTCATCCATGTTCTTATAGCAAAATTTGATTGAGCGCGATGGAAGTTTTAAATAACCAATTCCTCTTGATAGTTTTGGAATTAGGATTATTGTAGAATTATAAAGCTATTACATGAGTGTACTAAGATAATTCATCGTATAACTTCATGGAATTGTAAAGGCTCGGTGTGATATATTAATGTTTCTTTGGGGGAAATTACTCTTGGGTAGAACCCCAAAAGAGAATTTTTCTGGACTGACCAATAAATCAAGCAATATAAGCAAATGAGTTAGAGGGCATGAAATTTACATTTGGAAGGAAAACGTCATTACCAAAAAATCAGCATCCAAAGAAAGCACTATTGGCATACGTTCTTCAGATCAGAAATAATAAAACATACGTGGTTTTCAGCCAGAGAAAAATTTTACGAGTTCAGGAAGGTAAAAATTAACCTACAGATGGGTAAGCTCTAAAATAAAATAATAGTTCAGCGGAATATTAATGTTAACCCATTCGCCAGAATGAATAGACATAAAATATTACATTATCAAAACAATATAAATGATATTTTTTATACTTTTAACATGAACTTAAACTTTTCATCCAAAGAACCTGTAGAAGATCGATAGGGGATAATACCTCATGGCAATTAAGTTCAAGAGTTGATGCAACTCCAGTGGGCATAAAAATACCAGTTAGAATACCAAAGCGAGCTAAAATGAGTTATATACAGCGTCTCTGAGTGATCCAAGTTGGTAAGGCCATTGAAATTCTTCACATTCACTACAAGTAAGGCCCAAATCTAATGGCTGTAACTAATTCTAAGGCTGCATCACCGCGGGAAAGAGATGCACTTTAAATTGTACGTATATGGAATATATTTATTAACATATCTCCTTTTGATATTATACTGACCTTATATTTATATGTATATATTTTTTTCTTTTAATAGGACTCCTTGGTCCTTTAAGTATGTATGCGTAAGTACGCATCAAAAGAGCTGCTGAGGTAGAGAGAGAAGGAGATCTGAAAAATCCCCTTATCTACTGGTTAAAGGAGGCGATGAAGAGGTATCGTATGAAAATAGAAACAAAATAAAGATATTTATATATGAGCTTCACAACGTGGCACAAATTAAACTTGAGGAGCAAAAGCAATGAGAGAAAACAATTTTATTTGCGATGGAAGAAGCAACCCTGAAATAATTGGCACGGTACGCGAGGAAAATAAAATATTCTACCAAAAGAAAAGTCTGAAATTCACTAATAACTTTAATAAAATGTTCATTTGGATTGCATATATCATGACATGAAAAATGAAAGCAGTAGAAAAAGCGTGGAAGCCTTGGAAAATCTGGAAGTTTAGGAGAATGAGGAAGATCAAAAGACGACTAAACTAACAAAGTGGTTCTACAGGAGTCGGAGAAGAAATAAATCTAATGCTGAATTTGGGGAGAAGACAACCGGATTAACTTTCTAGACTCTTTTGGGACTGGATGGCCTGATATAGGCAATATCGTAGAGGTTAAATTGAACCAGAATTGCCAGGAGATACGTGGAGCAATTGATTGCAGCCGACCAAGACTGGAAATATGAAGACATGAAAATATTAATCAATGGGGAACCCGAGTAAAAACCCGCGTCAAATCAACAGGAGGATTAGCAGCTAGTGATGATGTTGAGAATGAAGTTCGCTCATTAAGACGCGAGGACACATTTATCTTGAAATTTTAGGACTGGTATAGGTTACGAACGTTCACCACTACAGTAATGAAACAATAATTTAAGATTAAATATGGGTAAGGCCCATATTGGATTTTCAGTCAACACTGACCGCAAAGCCAAAGCCAACCGCACCCGATTTCTGTGGCTATACCCTCCATTCCACTCAGCTCCGATGCTCTCTCGCTCAGAATCCATCTTGCGTGACCATTTGTAGAGAGTATGTTGGAGATAAATCAGACGTCGGTATCGGAATACACTTTAAGGTGCCAGGAGGTTCACATTTATAACGTTCCATGCGACGGACGATTCAATGGTCTCCAAGTTCTGAGAATCCCACCACATTTGTATGAACTCCCGCATTCAGAGCAGAATTGAAGCAGCTGCGCTAAATTTCGTCCCTGGTTGCTGTATTTTTGGCAGGTCGAAAATCCGGGTTCAATCACCGGCTATAGCAATAATTTTTGGAAGTATTCCATTCCCTCCTTGGTGGTCACGTGGCGGAGAGCACAAGTTGATAACGCCGTTCATTGAATGGGACGTTAAACTGCTATCCCCTTGCATCTTTGGTTAAGATTAGGATACTACCGATATCGGGTTTATTTCTATCCACCCTTCTCCCATTCCATGAATATCCTACCTCCACAAAATCACCCACGTTTCCTGTATGGCGCAAATTACCTAAGGTGTCGGTCGCCTTGCCTTACAACTACTTAGCTGCGCTAGCTACAACACCAATGCGTTTCCACCTGTTCCTAAATGCAGAAAAACCCAAAATCTACCAGAAAGGTACAAAAAATGGAATGTACCTACAATTAATTCGCTCTTGCAGTGGAAAGTGTTTGCGTTCAGCTAGGCAGGATCCTTTTTTGTGTGACTAGAAAAACTGCCAACCCATCAAAACGGTGGAAAATATTTTTGCCACGCTTGGTTCGCTTCATCCGTTCATGTGGGGATCCAAGTTTTTTCAGAGCGAGAGAGAATTTTTCCGAAGCACGGTGGCAGAAGTTTGCACTTTCCACCTTCGATCGCCGGCACCTGACCATTCGGCCCCCTCGTGACTTTCCCCCTTCACCCGCCCGGCACTCAACTCTTTCTCACTACGAAAGGCCTTCCAACACTCGGCTTCGAGCAGGCCGCACTTCGGGTGCGTGGACAGAGAGGGTCAGGTAAGGGGAGGTCCACCAATGGTGCTGTGTTCAACCGTTGAGAAGCTCATTATTCCTTTCACGTGAAGTCCGGCAAAAAAAGGCACACTCAGCCCACGCTCCCGAAAAGTTTCGCCCTACGAATTCGATATTCCTCCGACGGGCTACCGCCCCTTGTCCGAGCGAGACCACAATCACTCACCTCCCGGATTACCGCATTATGTATACACACATGTAGGCAGAACGAAACTGAAAAGTGACAAACGACCCATTAAAATGATCTTCAGCCTTTATAAATTTATAAGATAGGGGTTCATATTTCGATAATATAGGTGCAAAAAGACGAGGTATGGAGAAGATGGATGGTAGGTATTTGGAATGAGGGAAGAGAAAGAGCGGCAAGCGACTATTAATACCAACTTTTTCAGTGAAATTCCTGCAGTGTACACAACATCCTATGCAAGTGCTCATATGTCATGAGATATTTACAAAATCATATTTATTAAATAAGTATGGCTCCGCTCATAACTTTTGTCTCCAAATAATAATGACGAATGCAAGTCAATCTGTCATTTTATGGTGTGGGAATCAAAGAATAATGAAAGCATACCTGTATAACAGGAGAATGCTTTAAAGCCGATGTTAAGTCATATTTGCTTCGAAGCTCTTTATCACTTCGCCTTCGATTTTATAAGTGAATAAATCTACAGGATTGTGACTATTACGCTCTTGGGAATAAATATAACATTTTGAGACAGTAAATTGAACAGTGAGGTACCAGTGAATGAGTAAAGCTAAGATTCTCAAGTACCAAAAATTGAAATACACGTTTGAAATACGTTTAAAATTTCATACATACATTCTAATTATTAGCAAATTCAAAGAATGCATCCGCATATGTATAGAATTTAAAATATACCACACTAATTCTTCATTACGTATTCTTTCAATGATGAATATTATCGCTTGATCACATCACGTTTAATTTAATTCACTTTCGTTTCATATTGTTTCTTGGTTCAGTGGAGTGGCCTCCGTCCGTGTTCTTAATTTTCAAAAGCCCACTGACGTATCTGAATATTATACGAGTATAGATTTCTCTTTCTGCGTTAAATTTAAAATATAAAATCTTCTTAGGCATAATAAGTTGTAACTTCACATGATAATTAGCATTTAAGAACTATACATAAACTGTTACTGTATTAATTGCTAACAAACTAGCTGAAATCAAAAGAAAAAATTATTTGGCTGACGTTGCTGCCGTAAGAATTTTTGCTGAAGAGTTTTATCAAGTGCTTGAAATATTAAAATTCCATTTGACTCCCAATGTTATGTGGACAAAAACATTTGGTGCCTTAATTATGTTTTATCTTTCGTCCTACCCCCCAGAACAACTTGGTGTTTTTGTGCATTATATCATCCAAGCCATCACTATGGTGTGATTGCCCACCAGGCACGCAACATCAAGGTAAAGTTTAGATTAATTGTTAGCTACTGATAAATATATAACATATTTCAATTGGGGCCTTGTTAACTACAGCTACAAACACCATGGTATCTAAGAGTAAAAGCTTTGCTATGCATGTGAGATGACCTGCTAGTAATAAGAAGAAAAATAAAGTATACATTAGATTTAATAATGTCAACTTAACAATTCATTGTATTGAACTTAGGATAAGACATTATTAATATTTTATTTAGAAGTTGACATCTCTTTTATCTTTACTTTATATAAAATTTTGAATCAATTTTCATTAATTATTAGTCCAAGTTTCAGAAACGCTTAATCCGATTAGTTGATACAGCTTACGAAAATAATTGGGTTTTTGGCTCAGATACTTTTCATTTTTCCTTTACGTCGCCTAATCTTGCAAGCAATTTGAAGTTTTCTGCTTTAAAAGCTCTTGTTAATATATACCCCAGAACTTTCCAATGCTCTATAAATCACGTGTAAATATATTTTGCACCTTCTTTTATGCAAACGGTAGTTTATTTGCTAAAATATATGTCCTGGAAAAACGAAACCGATAATTATGTCGCGCGGCGTATTAAAGTATCCAAATGAATACATCACTTGGAAGCAATCCGAAGGAATTCAACATTTCGGGCGAAGGACTCCTACATTGGAATTTTGATTAATCTCTGCAATGTGCTTATTCCAGAAGGGTTCATGCACTTGTATGTGAAGAGCTCAAATATCCATCCAATCTCGTTAATTAAGTGCATCATCTGCGCCAAATGGCACACTTAATCTCATTGAGTGCAGCTTTATTCTGTGTAACGCTCCCAATACACGCCATCAAATACCACCGTCAAGCCATTACCTTAGGGTATACTTTCAAAATATTTCACCGACACCCCAGGAGGATTGGAAGAGATAAGGAAAGCTGAGAGTCACTATTTCCTCCTCCTCCCACCACCATGCTATCTCTATATTTCCCCATCTCTCATCGATCCCACGCACGACTTCAAAAAGCTTTTACCGCTAGGAAAAGAGAAAGGATTTTATTTTTTTCTAGCATCGCCGATGAACAAATAATGACCACAGGACAGGTAAAATGTAAGGTTCGAGGAATAAATAAAAAAATAAGACATTTTCATAAGTGAACTTGTTCCCGTATATTCTAAATCACACAAAAAACTTTCGATCCAGGTTAATCAGTCTCACAATGAGTTGTAAAAAAACGGCAATTACCTCATAGCTAGTCAGCAGTAAAACTATTGATTAAATCTCAAAAGCGTAGGCTGGTCTAGAAAAATAATGGGTAATTTTCTACAACAGTTGTTGCGGTTTATTATCGAACCATTGAGTTTAAAATCATCACAAAATGTTCTTCGAGAAACACCAATACTAAACTTTTGTTCCTTTACTGTAATATTTTACATGGCTAAGATTTATTATAATATTACTTTTCTCCTGATAATTCGGTGGTGTACAGATCTATATTCAAAATCAAAAATAGATTTCCAATCGAAAAAAAATGGATATGTAGAAACTTTGAATTGCATTTGAAAAATAATTTTTGAGGAAGAAGTAGTTTTCTCTGGGACACGTCAAAAATCTTCTGTAGGATACTCACCGAAAACCTCTTTTGTAAGCACCAAGTGAAATATAGGAAAGAGCTAATAGAACACTGCAATTTATTAAATAAGTAATGGAGATATCCAATGAGAAATTAAAGATCTATAAAATGCATATAAAGATTTATGCTCTCACTTGAATGATGACATGCTGCCACGCTTTTTCAATCTTAAGAAAACTTCAATTCAACACGGTCCACTTAGTTATCATGAGGTATATATTGGTACATAAACACCCATATATATATATATATATATATATATATATATATATATATATATATATATATATATCCCTCCCCGGACTACAACCTTGACGTGGTGGAAGGGCTTGTGCGTTCCGATGACCCCTAGAGCTGTGCTGGCGGGAGTAATAAAAATTGCTCCTGGTAGGGTCACCCATGCCAGATAGGTCGAAGGCTAGGAGCCAGACGAAAGGTAATCCGCACAGCGTCTGTTCCTCAGTGAGGCGGCTGCAATGGCGTCTGACCCCAGTGGGGCGGCCAGTAAGTGATGGTGTCACGTTAAAAACACTATTGAGGAAGGCAATGGGAAACCACCTCAATTATCATTCCCTAGATTAACATGATGGACTCTACAGATATTTTGAGTCCTGCCAACCACGGGGCTCGGCCCAATCGGCTGTGTGTCGTGCCCGGCAGCGGGGGAGGCAAGGCTTCCGCGGTCGTCATCCCACGAAACCCTTGCAAGGGAAAACCAGCAGCAGCAGGACAGAAGACGCAGGAGAAGACCAAATTAGTTAGAATAGGAACGTGGAATGTTAGGACAATGATGAGGACAGGGAAATTGGAGAATGTTAAGCGAGATAGATGGAAAGGGGAAATATAGATATTTTAGGTCTATGCTAGGTGAGATGGAAAAATAGCGGGGATTACTGGAGTGATAATTATAGAATAATATACAGCGGCGGGGACAAGAGGCAACGAGGGGTTGCCATAGTATTAAATGAAGAGGTAGGAAGAAGCGTAGTCAACATAGGATAGGCAACGGATAGAACACTACCAGTAGAGATAAAAGCAGAGCCGACGAACTTGATTATTATTCAGTTATACATGCCACCGAGCAACCATAAGGAAGAAGAGGTCGATAAGATATACGATCAGTTAGAGGACATAATCGCGTGTGTTCCTGCAGGGAAATATTTGATAGTGATGGGGGATTGGAATGCGACGGTAGGCGAAAGAAGAGATGGTGACGAGGTGGGGGACTACGGTTTAGGCACAAGGAATGACCGCGGGGAGAAAGCAGTTGAGTTCTGCAGGAGATAGGGGTTAGTCATCACCAACACTTGGTTTAGACACCACAAAAGACGCAGGTGTACATGGAAAATGCCAGGTGACTCAGGAAGATATCAGCTAGATTATATCCTGGTTAGACACAGGTTTAGGAACAGTGTGATATATTCCCACAGCTTCCCGGGAGCGGATGCGGACTCAGACCACAATTTAGTTGTTATGAAATGTAGCGTACGTTTCAAAAAGATAAGGCAGGGGCGGCGAGTTAGAAAATGGAATGTAGAAGCATTAAATGGATTGAAAAGGAAGGAATACAAACAGGCGGTAGAGAAAAACATGGAGGATGGTAAAGGGCTTAGTACTATCGAAGAAAAATGGGAAAGGATCAAGAAAGGGTTGTCTAAAGCCGCAAAAGACACTATTGGAACCGTTAACGCTAAAAGGACTAGGAAACCATGGATAACGGATGAGATGATTACAAAGATGGATGAGCGGCGAAAATGGAAGAATATAAATACAGAATTAGGCAAAATGAAGTACAAAGAATTGAACAATAAATTGAGGCGGGCAACAAATAAAGCAAAAGAAGCATGGTGGAAGACGCAGTGCGAGGATATGGAAAGTCTGCAGAGGAAGGGTGAAATTGGTGCGCTGTACAGCAAAGTTAAATCATTATCGGGAAGTAAGAAAGGAAGAGCTATGCCAACAGTTAGAGATAAGGAGGGTAAGGTAATAGTTGACGCAGGAAAGATCCAAGAGAGATGGAAGGAGTATATAGAAGAACTGTATAGTAAAGAACTCAGACCAACAAAGTTAGACATTGAAAAAGAAAATGACGTAGAGGAAGACAGCTTAGGTCCAGGCATACTAGACAATGAGATAGAAAGGGCATTAAGGGAGATGAAACTAAATAAGGCCGTGGGGGTAGATAACATTCCCGTGGAACTTTTAAAATGCTTAGGAAAATGTGGGAGGAAGAGGCTATATGGGCTGATTCGTAGTATTTATGAGGATGGAATCTGGCCGGAAGACTTTGTGAGATCAGTTTTAGTACCTATTCCGAAAAAGGTAAAGGCCACGTCATGTGAGGACTATAGGACAATTAGTTTGATATCCCACGCAGTCAAAGTTGTTCTCAGAATCATCAGAAAAAGGATAGAGAGTAGGGCAAATGATTACTTAGGGGATGATCAGTTTGGGTTTAGGAAGGGGAGATGTACGCGTGATGCCATTGCAGTAATGAGATTATTAATCGAGAGGAATATAGAACACAACCAGGAGGTATTTGCCTGTTTCGTAGATTTCGAAAAAGCGTTTGATAGAGTGAATTGGGAAAAACTAATGAGTATATTGCAGAAAATAGGAATAGATTGGAGGGAAAGGAGGCTAATCCGCAACCTGTACATATCTCAAACTGCTCAGGTGCGGGTGGGAAACGGGGAATCAGGATGGGCAGTGTTAGGAAGGGGTGTAAGGCAGGGTTGCCCATTATCACCGTTGCTGTTCAACCTGTATGCAGAGGAAATGATCAAAGAGGCATGGGAAAACTGGAGGTAGGAATAAAATTGGGCGGGGAATTCGTAAAATCAGTTATGTTTGCTGATGACCAAGCTTTAGTTTGTCAATCATCCAAGGGGCTGCAAGCATTGCTGAGTGAATTGGAAATTCAGTGCGACAGGTATGGGGTGAGAATCAATGTTAATAAAACAAAGGTTATGCGATTTTCTAGAAAGAAAAAGCCCAAGCTTAACACTAAAATAGGTGGGCAAAAAATAGAGCAGGTAGAACAGTTTACGTATCTCGGTAGTGTTTTGGACCAACACGGTCAAAGTAATAGGGAGGTAAGGAGAAGAATTGCGCTAGGTGAAGAGGCTTCCACAAGGAGGAGGGAGTTGATGACAGGGACTTTGAGTAAGGATGTTAAGAAAAGACTCGTAAAAACTTTGATATGGAGCGTAGCTATGTACGGTGCGGAAACGTGGTCATTGAAGCAGGAGGATAGACGTAGATTGGAGGCTTTTGAAATGTGGGTGTGGAAAAGAATGGAGAAGGTGAAATGGACAGAGAAGAAAACAAATGAGGAAGTACTTGGAATGGTGGGCGAAGAGAAGGGTTTGTTGGGAGAAATCCTATGGAGGCTGGAAAAGTGGATGAAGCGGGTGTTGACCGGCAGTGGGATGTTGAAGACTGTGATAGAGGGTAGAATGTTGGGCAAAAGAGGAAAGGGAAGGAACAGGATAGGGATGTTGGATGGGATGAAGGGAGGAAGAAAGTACTCAGAGATGAAGAGGGACCTGATATAGAGTAGGATGATGGATTTTGTGTTTTGTTAGGAGTAATAAAATATTTGTTTGGTAGTTGTGTCCATCCAAAAACCTACCTTAACCGGTAGATTACCTTAATATATATATATATATATATATATATGTATATATATCCATGATATAGAAGTAGTCGCACGAGCAGTGTAATATTTTGACGGCACAATAGAACACAAATAAAATGGATAATGTTTAAAAGGACACTCACATTGTAGATTGTTATATATATATATATATATATATATATATATATATATATATATATATATATATATATATATATATACATACATATATATATATATATATATATTTCTATATAAAGGTCTTGTAGATAGCATATACAACTTAGAAACACAAAATAAGGTGACATAGTTTTGTTTTTATAACAATGTGGCGGCCACTTTCCAGCGGAAGGAATGAAAAGCAGTTTTTTTATCTTCATTCCGTTGAGAAAGGTGATTGAGCATCGAAATATTTTTAAAATAACTGAGTCTCTATATTCTAAATTTTTAATTACATCTCCACTTTTTCTTGAGGCGATGACTGCTGCAAAAAAATAGAAAAACTTCAAAAGCTACCCATGCCACTAATTCAGTAACAAGGATTTTAATGACTGGAATAGCATTGTTTTGATTCCACGAATTACAGGTATTAAGTAAAATATCTTATTGCATTGGTTTCCATTCGACAATATACATATACGACATGTGTGGAATTATTCAATCATCCAATTCTACTTTAGTACCGAAGAAAAATGTTGTAGTCATCAAATTCATTTAGATGGATACAACCTTTTCAGCCTGAAAATAAGTTTGAATTTGAAAAATATTCAATTATCCTAACAATTACTGATGATGCTATTGCTCTATCTATTCGCAAAAATATTAAGATGTAGAAAAAATTGAATATACAACATCTCTTTCCATTTATGGAAAAATATTTCTTTTTTTATATGAAATGGTCAATGTTTTCTATTTCACTGCACATATTCAGCAGCGAGCTCACGTAACCTTTAGGAAAAGCACATTAACTGTGAAAGAGTGGTTTTCAATTCGTAATTATTTAATATTCTTGGGCATTAAAGAGGCCAGGATATTCCAGACGGATGCGCTAATCATGCATTATAGTTCCCTTCGTGTATGATTGTGAAGTTCTCTAGTCCATGATTTAAGTCTTTTTTGGGGAGACGGCTGGGAAATGGCAAGGAATAGCGGTCGATTGACCTTATGCCCTCCCCACAGAACTTATGTTCCATTTGCGTCTCAAGTTTGGAATTACTTACCACTACTTCCGCCCCAAGTCGTGGAAAATCCCTTTGGGGAATACAAGAGTGTGAAAGACCACACTAACAAGAAGAGGAAAAGCATTTCGGACTATAGTACCTACTGACCAATAAAATTGTCATTTAATTCGTGAAAGCCACCATGTATCTGTGTATCCTGTCTTAACATATATAGGCTAACGATAACTCTTATTTCAGAGAAGATTAATATAATTTGTCAATAACAAAGACGAAGAATATTACAATTTTCCACTTAATAAAGATTTATTACCGACTAGTTTCGATGCACTACATCATTTTCTAGTTTAAATCTTTATTAAGTTAACACTTTTAATAGTCTTCATCAACAGTTCCCCCACATCACACGTATAATTTATATCAGAATTTGTGAACCCCTGTATTCTATATTTGACGGGATGAATGGCGAACATTGTGGCAAAAAATATGCTAAGAATTTAAGTCAGCTCTTATCTAGCAATATAATGCAAAATTATGCAGAGAATTTAAATTTTAAAATAAAGGAAATTTAAATTTACACACATAGATTTATATGCATCATAAATTTAACACAAGAATTTCAACGTGTGTGGTTTTAGACATAAATGATAACTAATGGGATATAATTTAACTTTTAAAAAACTGTTATAAATAACATTGCCTTAGCTATTTTGCTCGTCTTCACAAAGAGACAAATACAAATGTTTAGGCACCCTGAAAGATAACGCCATTGTTTTGGAAATATTTATATGAACCATCAATTAATTTGACCTTGAATGCCGCGTTTGTGATAAAAGAAGGGGTTGAGTCCGTGGTTAGGATTTTTAATATTCCGCACCATATCAGAGGCGGCAGATAAATCTACCAATAAAGCAACTGGGAACAGACAGATAAAAAATGAAAAGCTCTCTCTCGTTACCCCTAAGGGCTAGTTCATATAAATATGTCTAATTTCATCTCTGTCCACTGCGTTTTCTTGTATTCATTTGCTTTCATTTACTTAGTCTCTCTCTGTTCTGTTACTGTTATTACCAGCGCAGGGAGGCTATACATTCATTTCACGCATAAAAAAAACAAAATTTACACAAAAAATGTAAAGCGTTTTTTTGACGCCCATATAACCTCATTAAGTAGCTTTTATTTATCGATTTAAAAAAATATATATCGATTAAGAAGGTTACGATTTTCAAAACAAAATTACATGTAAACGCTAGATGATTCCCATTTTGCAATGGTAATATACCAATTAATTATGCCTAATTATATGTTCACAATCATAGATAGCTGCCACAAAGTCATACTAAATTTACTCTAGCGTAATATATGGCAATAAAGTGTATTTCTTATGAAATGATCATATATAAAGTATAGTTGAACTATTGATCGATACTAGACCAAGTAAAGAGATTGATTGTAAGGTATTTTAAAAACTAAATGGGGGTGCTAATGGAACGATGAGCCACATTTACTGTAGCACTTTTAACTCCTTCCGAAATAATTATTTAATACATAATCATATTTACTATCGATTGTTCCATTGCAAAAATTTCTGATAAATCAAAATTACATCTATGCCATCATTAACATCCAGCAGAGGGTGCTGTTGTATAAGATGTTGGTTTTTAATTCTATTAATTTTAACGAATGTAATATTTTATAATTATTGGTAACTATAATAATAATAAAACGACTTTATTGGGGCGAAATTGTGACTAGATAGTCCTTTCCTTCATCTAACCTCTCATTATTTGCAGGCCTCATCATTATATCCAACTGGTAGGACATTGCCATCCCACCCACAGGCAAGTCAAGCCATCGGTCCATGGGGAGAAAGAAATTAGTTCTCTCTCCTCCCCACCCCCGCTTGCCTCTATACCTCAATTCATTACTTTTCTCTGTCTTCGGGGCAACTTCCCATATGCCGTGATCGGGCTGTGGATGACGGCGGAGAGGGGAATCGTGATGGAGAAAGAATGGAGGAGGGGTGTAAGAGTTTACGTGGGGGATGGAGCAGAGAAATGATATAAGAACGGTCCACGAGAGTTCCCTGACTGATCCTATCACGCCAATTGAGAGTTTGTCGACGGGGGAGGGAGAGAGTGACGTGAGCTCTTTCCCGACAAATATCATCGCTTTCTGATGGTGAAGTGGCATCCTTTAATAAAATCATTTATCATACGCCTTCTTCTTAATATTTCCTGGTTTTTCTATCATGTCAAACCATCCGTTCACCTATTCCTCTTCGCAGACCTCACTTAGTCCTCATCCAATATCCCCTGCTTTCATTACACCATCTCCATCCAAATATACATGGTACCTATCCCTGAGGTATTGATTAGGGGATGATTTCACACCAAAAATGAAATATTCGTTGAACGTTGTTGAAGTGTTAGTTAAGGTATTTGAAATTGTCAAAATAATGGCAATAATTAATAAACGAAATATATACGCACTACGATATGAAATGTAAAATACGCGTATACACATGTAAGATGAACTGTCAGTAACAAGGTGAATGAAATAAATAAGATGACACAATGACAGCGCAGTGGGCTGTTTTAAATATTTTTCCTTTGTCCCTGTTTATTCTGTCTGTCTCATTCTACTAGAGCAGGGAATTAGGGGTAAGCAAAGACATTTTCAGATTTTCTCATCCTCATCCAACATTCTTACATACAGTAGTGTTGTAGGAGACAAAATGTAGTATTTTTCCTTTCCACATCCTCACCGCAGTACCTTTCCAGTGTTTACACAATGCCCGCTCATGACGCCAAATGGAAAATATGGTCCGAGGAGCACCTACCACTTGGGCCGAGAAGATTTTAAATGGCTCACTAGGAGGCATTTCCCTGCCTTCTCAAGCCAGCAACACCTCCTGCGTTAAACCTCACTCTCCTACCAAGACGAATTCCCCAACACTCCCTCAAGAAAACCTAAACGCATTTTCCTACTTATGATGGCTCGCGGATATCAAAAATACTTTAGTATTATAGAGGTAATTTTTACTGTAAAACCATATCATATATCCATTTTTAGTGTATCCTTAGCGCAAAGTTACATTACCAAGCACAGCAGTGGTGAATTTTGTATTTATGATATGTTATTAGGTTAAATTTCTTTTATAAACCATAATAGTTGGCCAACGAAGAACTTTCTTGAGTGAGGAAAAACCATGGATCTTTTACTTAGTGATGATATCAGTTCATAATGTACTTCCGGGAAACTATTTTCGATTTTTAAACAATTGTAGATAACATTTTTCTATGGTCATCACTCTCGAAACGTGCACATATCTCAGACTACCCAAGTGCGTGTGGAGGATGGATAGTGGAGTGTAATGGACAAGGCATTGCAATACAACAATTTTAAAGTGTTACTATCATTCTCCTTGACCAGGATTCGAACCTGGATCCCTCGATATCCAGCCGAACAGGTCAAAATTATATTTACGCTTAGAAATGTTAGCATAGTAAAACGCAAAATGTGAAGAATCCGTGAAATGTTATTTTTTTGGCATCCCCCGCAGTTTCTTAAAAGCTGGAAAAGGCAAGATAGGCAAAATAATTAGTAGATGGGGAATCTATATAATCAGTTAGATTTGCAGACGATCAAGCATTGATTAGCCGGTCAGCCTGAGGTTTTATAATCATTGATGTTCCAATCAGTTATGAGTTCATTAAAAACCGTGTGAAAGTGATGGGATGGGTATTATTGTAAACAAAACAAAGGTTATGAGATTTTCGGGGAGGAAGACTTTGTTAAAAGTTAAAACAGGAGTTCAGAAAGTAGCGCAGAAAGAACAGTTAACCTATCTTGGAAGTTTTTTGGACTAAAAGTAGTAGGAATATAAGAAAAATAATTTCGTGGGCAAAGGAGTTCCTAAAAGTTGGGTGGAGTTAATGACAGAAATGTTGAATAAAAATATCAAGAAAAGATAATTAAGAACATAAATACGGAGCGTGGTTTTGTACGGCATGGGAACATGGCAGTAGAAACAAAATGATGGGTATAGATTGGAGGCTTTGTGGGAGAAGGAAAGGATGAAAAAACTAAAATTGACGGAAAGAAAATCAAACCAAAAGGTATTGGGCATTGTAGGCGAGAAGAGAGAGTTATTGGGAGCAATCCAGGGTAGGTAGGAAAGACGCATATTGATAGGCAACAATACCATATTGTACCCTATGATATGATAGAGGATGTCGGGCAAGCGAGCAATCGGAATAAAAAGAATAGACATTTTGAACGGAATAAAGTGGGGTAGAAAATATGCAGATTTGAAGAGTAGTTTTTTTAAATGTGGGGTCAGGTTTTGTCTTGTTTGAGGCTTAGAAGTTCAGGGGGGGTAAGTTAATGTTCATCCAAAATTACCTTAAACCGTAGACTACCAATAATATTAATAATTACATACGACTTCAATAAATATTCATGAGACTTTGAGAACCTATGCCCTTCTATGTTTCCGCTAGCCCACGTTCCCCTGGGACAACTGGTATTCCGCAGGTCTGAGTTTCCCCATCAGATTACAGAGACCGAACCAGGTTTATGGCCTACATGTGAGTTTAACTCCCAAACCGCAACTTAAGGATTAGAATAAGCAAGTTTCCGGCAGATCCAGAGTCCAGGCCGGAAGATTCAGTGTGCTTGTGGTTGCTTTTCTGCATGGATAATAAGTCAATAAAGCGTTCTAACTTCAATGATTTTTAATGTGTAGTATTTCCATGCAACTACGATTGTTTTGCCCTATACAGAAAACATACATTGTACTGCCCATCAATTTGCGGTGGAAATATAATACAAAATAAAGTATATTCCTTATTGAAATATTATGCTCCTTTTGTTATAAAATTAGTATCTTATCTAGATTATCTGAGGGCCTAGTTTGTACTCACAGCGCGAAGGCTAAATTACATACCATACCATACATTTTTGATATACCGTGTCCATACTTAGGAAGCAGATGTCTTTTACAACACTGTTGAAATTATATGATTGGCCGTATCGATCGTAGATCCGACTGATTTAAAATATCATTTTTGCGAAAAATATTGCATTGGAGTAACTAAAAACGACCCCTCTAGAGAAAATATTCTCATATCCTTAATATATAGCAATTATTTTACCTGTCCCTTATCATCTTGCACTACTTGTTAATAGCAACTCGTCTCGCATGTAGAGATAAGTACTTTCCATTTACCATTAGATACCATTGTGTATGTGGTTGTTATTGAATTTTGTCCGTTAATTAAGCTATTTGATATGATTATTTATTACTTAATATTAAGTAGCACTTATGTTGCATTACTGTACTCATGTTTCCATTTAATATTCCGCCAACCTTTCTTCTCGCTCTGATTTAAGACTAAATATACTAAGTTATTTAGATTTAAATTTTAAGACATTTAATCAATTTGGCTTGGTTGCTTATTTGTCATCGTACAATTCGTGGAGCTTCCACAGCATCACAGTTGACTGTTCCAACCATGGTCTTCACACAGAGTTAGAAGATGCCTTATGAATATTTGGTAATTGAACTATTATAAATATATATTATAAATATATATTATAAGTACATATTATACACATATACATATATGTCTAAGGGTAGAGCGTTGGATTACTGACCGGGGGGTCCCGGGTTCGATTCCCGGGCAAGTGTCTGGGCACCTGCACCTCCTCACAAGCTATGTGATTTTTCGGGTACCAGATCTTCCTAGGAAACCATAACCGGCACAGGGAAAGGAACTGCCCCCCCTTCCCTGATGTGTGAATTTCACATGCCGTCAGGCTTAATACTAGATGAACTCTACCATCACCTACCAAAGCGACCTTCGGGGTGATTACTGTGTTTACGGCTATAAAATATCACGCAGAGTTGTACCTCTCGCCACTGTGTTGTCTTGTGTTGGTCGAGCCAACAGAACTACAACTTTGCTTCACCGATAATATTATTCGCTATCCAAGCAGATCCTATCCCACATAACTTGAAGCCGCAGCAAGCTATTAGGAATAGCAGTGGCTCAATGCCTCTCCCCCAGAGGACCTACTGCCAAGCGACGACATATCCTACCTGCTTCTTCTTTACCACACCATCCAAAGGAATTCAAAGACGTGAAAACCTTAAAATAACCTTCTTAAATAATTTAGCTCCGCATTCCCAACAACTCTAGATGATTCGAGGGAAACGTTTGATGAAATGAAATGTGTGAGCATCAGAGCAGCTAGGCAAGTCGAAAGATCCGTGGTTCAAGTTCGGTCAAAGAAATTTTACCTTTGCGATCTGCTTTCCCACCCTTCCTGTGTTTCTCCTTTAAATGTGTAATGTGTTCCTATACCTATTCCTTGTATCTATTTTCCGTGTTATATATATATATATATATATATATATATATATATATATATAACACGGAAAATAGATATATATATATAACACGGAAAATAGATAGATATATATATATATATATATACATATATATATATATATATATATATATATATATATATATATATATATAAGATAATTATGAAATCGCGCCAATAGCTGATCAAGGTTTACTATATACCTCCGCAGTTATCGGTAATTGAGGAATTTAATCGACAGAAGGAATTGACGAGATGGACTAAAACCCATGGTACCTAGGTACGTAGTTTCCTCAAGTTCTTTTTAAATTTGCATTTTAATCAAACTGCAATTTAAAAAAAACTTTATTTTCCAAAATATTGACCTTAATAAAGCCGAGCCGAGGATGTACGTAGCGAACAAAATTCTTCCATCAACCGACGGAGTCATTGTTGCCCGCGTAAGCTGAATGGAGAGGAAGCAAAATTTTTTTCATGGTCCCTGTATGTTTTGGAAGCCATGGCTATGTCGCAGGTAGCCATTTCTTCTTAACAATGGAAAGATGAAAAACCTGGCCACGTCACTTCTCAGTCGTTCATCTCCGTTAGCTCTTCCCCATTTTCGTCTTTTTTTAAATCATGACACTGTTCTTGTTACACTACCGTCTCGATTTTTACCCACCCCTCCACCCACCCACTTTCTTTTGCATGCCACCGTGAAGTCGAGGACGGCGACCTTTTGTGCGCTCTAGAGCGCATGACGTCCTCACGGTGATTCGGAGGGGCTTTTTATAGCGCACGTGCGGATATATCCATCTTCTGTCCCCGACAGTAGCCATTTATCCTTCCCGCTTACCACTACCCGTCCGCCATTCAAAAAACCATTCCAACGGCTTTGCAAACGCAGTGGCTGCCTTCGAATTTTATCTTTCATGTGTTCCAGTTTCTCATTTGTTATGTACGGACAGCCTTGATCTCATTTATTTGAATGATTGTTGATAACCTTATCTTTATATGGCACATTCTTATATAAATTACCATCTCTTAGGAGGAATATTCTCGATGTTAGGTCGACCAGAGTTTGGGGCTTTGCACATCCTGACCAAGCAAAAGCTGTCTCCGAAAATTTTTATCAAGATTCATAAGTCCGTATTTAAATAGATTCTGCAATGGATGATGATCTCGTAATAGCCCGAAATAAAATCGTATCTGATTGTGCAATGTAACCCAAAGGTTTCTGTTTTTCAAACACGCAGGAATCAAAGAGCAGGGATACATTATCTTGAAAAACATAATAAAATTTGAACAATCGCTTCTTTCCGTAAAGCTATTGTCAACTCTATTTTCTTAAGAATTTATATGGCATCTATTAAATGTATTGCATTTATCTCTTTGCGTGAAAGAACGTATCTTATATGGTTATGGTTCAGCAGTTGAAAATTTATTCCAAAAAGAAAAAAGTTAACCAAATCTCCGCCTCATGGAATTAAATTATTCATGGTCAATTTTAAATAAATAATTTTTAGCTAGCTATAATATTTCCTCTGTTTTATATATATATATATATATATATATATATATATATATATATATATATATATATAAAGTTTAAATAAGAGAAAATTTTTCAAAATCAACTTAATCAGGTGGTTTAAATATATAGAAATCTTTAAATATGCGATATTTTTGGCTTCCACTAAACGTCGACTCGCTATCTATCTTCGATGATTACACTTGGGGTCAGACGTGTCCCAGTTCCCAAACTTAGACCATACGCCAATGTGACTTCCTTTTGTGGGTGAGGACGGAGTATGACATTGGTCTCCATTTTTCTCGTACTGTGGCGATGACCCTCTTTGCTCATAAAATATCTCACTTTAATGCGAAATACCTTATGAGGCATAACACGCTCCACTCAAAATTACTATTTAAATTCACCTTAGCCATAAACCATCACCTCGCCGCTACCTACGAAGCAAACGCCGCCGATCAAGAATATTTTCTCTGCATGCACAAAATATAAAAATGGCAAGTGAAATAATGAATAGATATTTTTTGTAAGAAATGATAAAAAAAGGATAGTTTTTGTTATTCCTAATGATAAATTGATGGCAAATCTTATATTTCAGCAAGTAAAGATTTTGAAAACATTGGTGGATTACTGATTCAGTCTTGAAACTGATGGCACTGTCTGTTAAAACCTTTTATTTTGACATCAAATACCCATGGAACTCTTTAAATACTCCAACGTGACGTAATACTACCTAGAGTTTACCTGAAACTATGAGCCGTAGAATATAAATCTTAATTTAAAAATATTTAAGTTCAGGACCCAAAAATCCCAGCGCAGTGCATTATTTTTTTCTTATTCTTCCTCTCCAAGGAAAGAAGAATTACGTACAATTCGTTGCTGACTCCGTATCCGCCGCACACTGCTCGTGATGAAGGTACAATTGTTGCGTAAGCAAACTCGAGGTTCCGCAAGCTCACGCACATGTAATAACGGAAAACTCGTGTTAACAAATAATAATCGAAGCTTATGCTCCGCTGTTAAAGGTTGATTTATGTTTATATAGGCAAGGGTTTCCCCGTTAATCGAATTCTAAAGAAAATGGTACATCTGGACGCTATTTTTGCGTACCCCTATTTTATAAACATATATGCTTTTTCCTCCCAATCGCGACCCCATATTCAGCTGTGTTTGTGTGTGTATATACATGTATACACATATTATATATATATATATATATATATATATATATATATATAATATGTGTATACATATTTGTATGCGTGTATAATGATAAAAGTAATATAAAAGTAATATGGGTATATGTAAATATATGTAAGTATATGTAATAAAATAAATATCTATATATATAAAAATAAATAAATAAATAAATATATATATATATATATATATATATATATATATATATATATATATATATATAATTTTATTCTCTGATTTTCGGGAATTATGCCTATGAGTTTATTGTCAAGTGACGGACGCAATTTGTATTATTTGTATGATTTTACTTTTCAAAGTAAATCAAACAGTTACATTACGACCGTATTGCATGCCTAAAAGAGGAGCGATCTGTCTTGTTTCGGTTTCCTCCTAAATTATTTCAACAATTTGGCAAGGTTTTAGGAAGACATGCGGTTTCTAGGCCGATAGTAGCCTGTTCTTTCCTCTTCCTCGTTCTTCTCTCCCTTTCTCCTACGCTTTCTTTCTGACACTTCCTTCCCTTCGATCTCCCCGCTATCCCTCTGCTCATTCTACTCCCTTCGACCTTCGCGCTAACGGGTGCCCTTCCTGAAAACCCATTCGCTCGCGTCGAGGCTCGAGTTATTTGTGGCACTCAGGGGTCTTCCTGACTGAGACCCCGAGGAAAAGAGGACCCAAGAGAAAGATAGAGATAGAAACGTCTCTTTAGCTGGTAGGAAGAAAATCCGCGCATTATTCTAAGAGCTGGTTAATAAAACGTCGATAGTTCTCTTGCCTTCCCTCCGATCGAGCTCGCTTGCACGCACTTCTCATTCGTTTCCCCAACTCTTCACACCAACCAAAAGGTTAATCTTTCGTTTCTTGGCTGCAGTTAATGCCTTCCGTCATCAGTGTCCAAGTAGCTAAAGAAGCGATTGGAGTCACATTCTCTCTCACTCCTTGGGAGACTTCCGTTATTTTCCGCAGGATTTCCAAATTTCCGCATATGTGCCAGGGCGATATTATTACGGCTCTTTACTCTGTTCTCGGAACATCCGAAGTTTTTTCGTTTCTAAACGACGTGTTTGCAAACGGTAGGCACTCGTAGTTTAAACCTGACAGTCCGACAACGACTAGGGACGATCCTCAAGAGGCCCGAAACCTTAAAGTTAGACCTAAGATCTCGATCATGTTTTGAAGTGCCAACTACCTTTGGGATTCAAATATAACATTGGATTTAACATCTGAAAATGTTTTTCAGTTTTTAGAGAAAAAATTAACAATTCATTTCAAACAACGACCTAAACCGTCAATTATTCATCGAATATTGGTAATGATCAGCGGACATTTTCTTTCCATTTTAATGAATTGAGCTTTTTTATATGAGATTGAAGGAGCTAACATACTATTTTTTTCAAACAAGGTTTCATCACCAAACTCCTCAACATTTTCTTTTAAAATGCCGAGGATTTATAACACTTTAAAAACGTCTAACCTAATTTCAATGGTTTTAAACGAATAATTGTAGTGGAGAGAAAATTTAAGGACACGCTATTCGTTCCATTAAAGAATTACTTAGGTGAAGGAATATCGTGCGCTTGGATATCGTATTTACCATTTTATTTTTTTTTCCAGTATTTAATAGGAAGACAAGCCCACGAACCTGTCATTTGAACCCAAAATCTCCGTTGGGTTAATTTTTTTCCAAGTGACATGTACGAATGTACGTTTTTCATACAACTAGAGGGGCGTAATATCCAAGTAGATAGAATGCTCACTTACTGACCATAGGCACCCTGCCACGAATACTGTGAGCATTTTTCCCGCAATGATACAAAAAGATTGTGAGTGTGATGGGGAGCCGGAAAATCTAGGATGCAAGTGTGCCAGAAACGACTAAAACAAGTGTGACTTAGACTGTTATAAAAGTAGAAGACTCTTGAGTCTACTTGCGGCATCGAAAGAATTAGGACCCCATTAAATATGGTAGATCAGAAAACCAAAGTTGAAAACGAGTGCGCATTAGGCTTGGCTATAAACAGATGTAGCTGCGATCTTACTACCCTCAATCACAATAAATACAACCTTTAGCCCCTCATAACCTATGATCGAAGTATCCAAGGGTGAAACGACCCTCATTTTACGAATCCCTTTCACTCACAAAATATGGAGTATTCTTATTTTTTCTTAACTACACATTCAACGCAAGAGACGCTACGTTCCATAGTGTATCTGGCTCGGATCAAGGTGGCTGTTAGAGACGGCGTAGTTAACCCCATCTGTGTAATAACCTGACCAGCATCTCATTTTCCTGCGATACAACAGATGACTAAAGCAAAATTAATACCTCCCGCTTATCCGAGGTGAAAGAATATGACGAACTGTGGGCATTAGTGCAAATTGAGCTTCACTTTTGCTCTCAAAACTAATATTTTAAGTTTGAACCTGCGGTATTTATTTTTCTTTGGGGTCTTATAGAATTATCATTTTCTTTAGCTCATAATATTGCGCCAGATTTCTCAGATATTGAGCTAGTTTGATCGAAAAATATCGCGAATATTATAGCCAAACCTTTTTAAAAGAAAATGGAAATTAAAATCAATATCCCTTTGATAGAGTTCAAATTTTGCAGTTGTAATTCGACCAAAATATTATTCACAGTTGCTTTAATTAACCCGCTACAAATTGAAAAGGTCGCCCTTTTTGATTTTCGAATCAACATGACCGTATTCACCAAACCAAAGGACCCCCACCCGGCTGAATTCAATTTCCATGGATCACCGCTCTCCTCCACCCGGCAGAGGATTATGTAAAATGCCCCTTTGCGATTCCGGCAAGTCTCTGCCCGGCCTGATTAGTTTCTTTGCCTACCCCATCCTCCACCCGCAGGACGTCAAGACCATCATGCGTACTTACGTGGTTGATGTGGACAGCTTTAATTTCCATCACAATTCCGAGATCGCCGATCAGAAAGGGAAGAAGATGAAGGGAATAAAGGTGATTCGGATACCGCTTACTACTGGCTTTAAATTGTAAAATTCCATGTTCACCGGTTAATTACGTGCATTAAGTAGTTACTTTTTGGTCCTTCATTCTCGTATTTGATTTAGACATATAGTTAAATGCCAGCGAGTACATGGGTCTGAGACCCAGTACTAGTTTTTCTATATGCCTGTACAGTGTTCATTCAGCAAATTTTAATTTAAGGATTATTCCTTATTAAGTAATCATCAACGAATTGGTTATTAATAGGTGGTCTGTGCAATAAATGTGCCAACTGGTGGAATCTGGCAGCCATGACGCGGACTGCAGCCCCGCCCACTAGCGGCGCTAGTTGCTTGAGAACCAATGCCGTCTGTGCTTGGCGGATCGTCGAGCTGTGTGTATGGTGACAGTTATGTGAGTTTCTGTTGTCTTTATTTTTAGTGTTTGTCGAAAATGGAAATTGACGAAATCACGGAGCAACGAATTAACATCATGTTTTTTTGGTGAAGTATGGTAAGCATTATCAAGAAATCACTGAAATGTTGACAGCTGTTTAGGGTGATAATGCTCTGAAGAAAACATCCGTTTTCAAGTGGATTAAGCGTTTTAAAGATGGACGACAAGACACCATGACGCAAGGTCGGGACGACCTTGAACCTCCTGTGGTGACGACAGCATTGATCGTGTGCAGCCCCTTGCCCTTACCGATTATTGAAAAACTGTCCGAATAATAGCTGATGAATTGAAAATAGGAAAGTCAACAGTTCACCCTATTTTAATCGAACGTGATGGATAGACCCTTCACCATGACAATGCATCTGCACATTCAGCATTGAGTTCTCACCAGTTTCTGGCAAAACATTCAATCACCATCCTTGATCATCCTCCTTATTCGCCAGATCTCGCCTCCCGCAATTTTTTTCTATTCCCAAAGTGCAAAAATGTGAAGAGGGGACATCAGTAGTTAGATATGGACACAATCAAGCAAGAAACGACGAGAAAACTAAAAAGCCTAACTTCCAAGCCTAACTTCCTAAAAGGACTTCCAAGGGTGCTTTAATGAGGGGAAAAGAAGATGGAATAAGTACACAATATTAAATAGAGAATAGTTTGAAGGGAACAAAAGCGATTCAGACTAAATTTTGCAAAATAAGGTTTTTATGGCCTCAGTTCACATGTTTATTGGACGGACCTCGTATTAGTATTTCTTGAGAATATTAGCTTTGAGCTCATTGCAGTGAAAAATACATTAATTTTTCGATTGAATTTTGATGTGCGGATCTACTCCTTCTGAGAGTATAATTCTCACTAACAGGAACAACATAGTTTATCTTATAATATACAGAAGGCCTGTCCAAAAAGTCGCCGGGCTGAATCGATCAAAACATGTTATTGCCAAAATTGATATATTCACTCAACATTTTTCGAAGTAGCACCCTTGTGCATCCACACTCGGCTGCCAGCGGGTTTTTTAACGCATCGTACACCTTCTGGAAGGCGGCTCGCCTTAAAGCAATATTTTAAGTAGCATTATAATTAGCCACAACAGGCCGTGACGTGGGAGCTACTCAGCTCCCACTTCACGGCCTGTTGTAACGGTTCTACCGAGCCGTGGTGACGTCCTTTCAATACTGATTTGATATGGCGGAAGACGAAGAAGTCTCGTGGGGCAACTTTAGGGCTGTAGGGTGGCTGAGGCTTGGTCAAGAAGATCTTGGCAGATCCGCGTGCGAGTTCCATTTAGCTCGTCCCAGAACACCCGCAGCATCAACTTCGCACACACCTCCCTCATGCCCATGTATTTAATCACAAGTCGATTCACATCACTTCTACGGATTCCAATTTCACCAGTAATCATACAAACACCTAATCTGCGATACTTGTATAAGAAAGCCTCTACCCTTGATATATTTTCGTCACTTTTTGAAGTCGAAAGGCGTTCTGAACATTCGGCTTCTTTAACATCTTCTAAACCCTCCCGAAACAATGTGTACCACTCAAAACACCCGATCTACCTTTGGCGTTATCACAATAAGCTGCCTTGAGCATGTCATGAGTCTCTTTCAGGTTTTTCTGAATTTCACGCACACTTTGATGGCGTAGCGCTATTCCAACGACCGGTTCATTGCGGAGCGTAACGAGGTCACGTTAAGGAGGTTCCGCAAACGAGTTGTCCCTACTCGGAAAGACTGGGAGCCAACTGCCCCCGACCTTCAGTCTTTCCTGAAACTCCCCTCCCTCAAAATCAGCCAGAGAAACCGGCGCCCGTCTGCCCGGTAAAAAAATAAGTCACGCTACTTTTGGGACGAACCTTGTACCTACTTAGTTTACCGATCGACTGTGATAATTTAGCCCAATGTCATTCAGAAATATGTAATTCCTTAATTTTCCCTCGGTGGGTCTTAATTATTTGCCACAGATTTTAAGTGTGGCCCACCCAATATGAATTTGAATATTACGACTCACATATTACTCGCACATTTTCTACTACATCTATGCAAAACCTGTCTAATAAAAACAATTAAAATAGAAATTTTCCTCAACTCATTGCATATAATCAGGGCGGTACGCAATGCAAAATATAATGTGCATGCAAATGTCAATATCAATCCATAGCAATAATTATCCATGCGTCTTCTTTAGATGGCAATACTTTTAAAGAACTCGAACATATAAATCCCTACTTAAAGGAGATAGCGCCGCTAAGGGTTATCTCATTTTTAGCCTTGGAGAGAAGCTTTTGAGATGGTTTACGACACGATACATAAGTACCGTTGCTTGAAATATTGAAAAAATTACTTTGGTGTACATCTGATAGAGAAGATGACCAAATTTTGAAAAGCTTACGGTTTGAATATGGAGTAGAATATTTAAAGAAAACTAACCTGTAATATTTAATGTTTTTTCATGATGAGATTTAAGAAAGCAAAAATATACCAAGGAATTGGAGCTGTTTGGGATGACAGAATGTAAGTTTATGTAGCTTACTTAAGGTACCCATTCTTAAGGTGTAGCTTAATAAATAATTAGAGGTCTTTTAGAAAGTAATAAAATATGATGTTAATATTTGCCTATTTACAAAACGACGAACCAATCGAAAAATTCGGGAATAAAAGTTGACAATATTTTTCGAATGCGATAAGTCCCAATTCGTGAATAATAAGACTAAAATGTATCTCCTACCTTCATCGCCGTAATTAACATTACAACATTTTCGGAGAGGGGTGATTTTAATTCCATCTCCACCTCATTCCTTTTGAAGAGAGTAAATTGTAACTAAATGGGTTAAACGCCATCCACTATTCAGATGGGAAGAATTAAAACACACGGTTACGCAAAGAGATTAGATATTAAAAATCGTAATTTTCCATTTTTAGGGCAGAAGTTTATTGATTCGATATAAAGGGTTCGTCCGGAAAATAAGTGTACTGAGCTCAGGAAAAAAAAATTATTTCACTTTTACATATCTTAAGCTAATATTCCTCAAAATAGGACCCTTGTGAGTCGATACACTTGTTCCAGCGGCGTTCCCATTCCTGGAACGCTCCCGCGAAGGCATCATCGGGAACCTCTCGAAGACTCGTCGTCGACCTCTTCTCTGCCCTCCACGAACATCTTGTGCCACCGAAAGATCATGTTTCTGGACATGGCTGACTCCCCGTAAGCCTGGTTAATCATACCGACGGTTTCGGTAGACGATTTCCCAAGCTTTACCGCAAATTTGATGGAATAACGCTGCTCCAAAAACTTTGGCATCGCCCGCATTGGAGCGGCGCGCCCAGCCCAGGAGTCAGTACACATGTTATTTTCCGGACGAACACTGTACGGTGAACTGATTCTTCTCGCGGGTTTTTTTTTGGTAGCGCAAATTTTAACCGCTCGCTATGAGCAAAGTAGAAAATCCACATTCTGCACATACCACGGCAGGATGCGTACTGTGTATGGGGATGTTTAGATCCCAAGATGGTGGCTCTAGCTCTATCCACAGCTACGCTAGGCCGAAACGTAAGGTACTTTCTTGGGAGCCCTTGCATATACATATATATATATATATATATAAATATATATATATATATATGTATGTATATCTGATGATGACGGTCGTGCTGTCGAAACGTCAAAACTACATATGTGAGTATTCTTTCTCTGTGTTTCTATGTTTTAAAAATCTACATCTCCTACATCTATATATATATATATATATATATATATATATATATATATATATATATATATATATATATATATATATATATATATATATATATATATATTATATGTATACATATGTATATATATATGTATATATATATGTATATATTAAAATGCACTACATAACAGAAACATTCCCTCGACTATACTACTTACTGAGGTCCTTGTTCAAATATCTATCGTACATATTTTAAGCATCTTAAAGGATTGCTCATCATTAAAATTCCTCAACAAGAACAGACTTAAAAAACCTTAAAATATCTCACAAACGACATTCTTCGCTGAACAACATTTTGTTTGGTCACTGGGTGGAAAAAATATTTTATACCTCAGCAATGTTTGTGGTTCTACCAGAACTAAATGATACGTTTTTTAGGCTTTATGAAACATACGCGGTCTTATGAAAAAATAATTGAGAACATTCTTTGTGGCTTTAATTTTAATTGAGATTTACATTTGTTCATGGGGTTGAAAAAAAATGAAGTCTTGATGGAGAGGATTGTTCGCATTTGTATGTAAACGTATTCACCCACTCAAATTCTTCATTTCCACTGCGAACACTTGGTTCCAAACATCAAAATAAATGAACTCTCTCACCTCTTTGTGAATATCTAATCTTAAAGTCGTGGAGAGTATTTGTCGATGACATTTGCACATTTTAATGAAAGGTTTAATTAAGTCAACTTAATAATACCTTTTGAAGTGTTGTGATTTGCATGTGGTTGGCATTAAAATACCTGATTATTGGCAATCAGGATTTTGTCTCAGTTTATGACTTGTCCAGCGATGGCTTTAGACCGTCGCCAAAATTTCACTTACTTGAACAGGGCAAATATATACATAATATCTCTCTCTCTCTATATATATATATATATAATATATATTATATTATGTATAATATATATAGAGAATAAAATATATTTATTATATATACACATTAGTATATACTAATTGATGATAGAATGTTGATGACTGTAATAGAGGGGAGGACGCTAGGAAAGCAAGGTAGGGGCATGAAACGGATTAGCATATTGGACAGAATGATGAGATTTTGAAAGCATTCGGAACTGAGGAAGTTTAATGCGGTGTCGGGTACTATGTTGTCTTTTTGGACCAGAGCAGTGAAGTTTAGTGATGTTAATTCTGTTTCCATCCAGAACCTACATTACACATTAGATTACTCATAATAATAAATAATCATTCCAATTGCCTACAGTATAATTCTTGGGAAATTCTTAGGGAATATCGGCCCTCTCCGACTCTTGTGATGGGGTCGGTACATCTCAAGTGTGCTCTGCAAATCGGCGAAATATGCATTCGCCGATATATTGCGACTATGAGGATAACAAGCTACGTTATTTTCATTATTTTGACAACTAAAGCAAATTTAAGAAACTTGGACCTTTCCATGCAAAGAGAGTTACGTAGAAAAATATTTCCGGTATTTGGAAATCCTTATGCCGTAAACGGAGTGAAATCAAGGGAAACTGCAATTATCGGCATTTAGTTAATAGACGTCTTCCCCAACCTCCTAAATTACTCTCTGGACTCTTTTAAGACGAACAACTATAGTAACAAAATTCTAGAATATATATAATTTAATATGGACTTCCATCATACCATATCTTAAAATTATTTGGGGGTAGTCCTAACACCACGCCTTTCTTGGGGAGCACATCAGAAGAATACGCGGATCCGCCTTGAAGAAACTCGGCTTCCTTAAATAGGTGGGGAAACGTAGTGCGATAGTTAAAGAGAGGTGTTATTTCGCTCAAGTTATGCCAAATTTGGAGTGTGCCACAAGTAATTGTATTTGGGATCATTGGGAGAGCGCGTTGATAAAAGCATTAGATAAAGGTCAGAGAAGATATGGCAGAATCGTCAAAAGTTGTCACGATAAAGAGACGAGTGTAACAGACATTTTACAGGAATTAGGCTGGGAGCCGCTACAGACGTGATAAGTATAAGCGATATTTAGACTTTTAGCATGGTTCATAGCAAACGAGTTGAACTATGAAAATAAGGAAATTACTAAAACTCCGCAGCATTTAGGTAGGTTCGACCATTAAGATAAGATAGACTTAAGTACAGATGGAAACAAATATTCGTTCTTACATCAGGAATCTTAATGGCAAGAATTCGAAGTCGTTATAAAAATAGTTAAGGCATTCGATTAACAAGTGGGGACAAGAATAAACGCTGTGAAGACATCTAGTGCACTCGTAGGGGTATGTGCTTGGCATAATAGATTCTTGTATTTATATTTACATGTATTTAAGTTAAAAAAAAGTTTTCAAAGAATATATTCGTCCGTACGGATGTGTATTAGCATATTTTTTCATTTTTTTTGCATGTAGTTTCATTCTATTTTGGGGTTGATGTCCTAACAATACCTCCACACTCCCTCGCGACGGCTTGTGGTGCATTCTGGAGTTGGAGGACGTTATCACAACACAACTACTCGTATATCTAAGGAATCTTTGCTTTTCTAACCGGAAAATTGGAGAGTTTTATTTGAAATGTACAGACAGGTATCAAATAAGCATTGCATTGAAGCGTGAATCCTACCTATGAAGTTTCGCCTTTATCAAACAATATTATATGTATACAAATTCTATCGAAGAAATAACGACTATTATGGATGAGTGTGTTTCCTACCTCTCGTGATTCCTTCAGTGACTTTGAAGAGGAGGGAGGACTCAGCAACTGATAACGAGTTGGCCGCTACATATTCCTTTCATCCCCCATACCCACTTCCAACTGCCCATTAACTTCGGCCCTTTCAATTTATTTTAGCCAATTTCCTACTTTAGCCACCTCCCCTCCCTCTGTTTTTTTTGCTATATAAACTATGCACCGCAATATTCTGTCCCTGAAGTTGTCGTGACGCTACGTACCCCGGGTTGCAGTAATAAATCATGAAGTTGGTTTAACAATTTTTTTCGTTATTTCTGTGACAGACAACTCTCAGAATAAATCCTGAAACAGATTCCTTCGCAAAAATAAAGGAGCATTCGATAAGTGAGTGAGAAAGCATATAGATCGGATAAAATAATATGAACAGTTTTCGCTTAAGATTGCTACGGCTAATTATGTAATTTCATGTTCCTCTACTTAATAACTGTATATGACTAATGTTTACTTTAACTAACATATTTATTGTCTCAAGCGTAACGTTATGGAATTAATAAAACATATTGAAATGAATGAATTTGACCTGATAATGAAATTCAACGTCGAAACCTGGGTCGTGTTTTAAATAAAATGTGTGGAATCACTAAGTCAATAATTTCAATTAATTTAAAATTTTACTAAGATGTTGGTAAATTCATAACTTTGTTTTTCTATATCTTATATGAACCGCGAATACAGTGCCAAATTAACCAGCAAAAAATAATTCAATATCTTTCTTATGTTTTTCAGGTTGATTCCACGTTGATACAACTTGTCGGACTAACTGCGCAGCCAATTCTGTGAGTAGTCCATTAACTAGGACAACTTTGGGCTTTCTATGAAACCACTTCAGACATTGTATAATTTTTATCCTCTTCCATCAAATATCCACTTGATAAAAAGTAAGATTTATAGGGTTAATTAAGAGTGTCATAAATGTTATTTGATGGTATTTAATTTTAAATTTCAATAATTTGCGCTCAAAAGAGGACAAAGAATGTCTGGTTAAGGAGTTCATCTCTCATGATACATACATAATATTTTAACGATAAAACTTTACGGAAGTAACGGCAAAAAGTTACGGATGAAAACGGGATTCAAATTCCAATTCCATTCCAAAAGAAAATATTGTTTCCGACAAAAATGGTGAGAACTATTGAATACGAATATTATAGCATTTATTAATTCAATATGAAAGTTACCAATAGAAACCTAAAATACCGGTTACAGAACGATGACTTTTTAATTCGTCACCGGGTAGTCTCAATACATTTCATATGGAAAATATCGTGTTTTAATATTCGCATCACGATCCAATATTTAATTTCTACGGCAACGCCATCATGTTCCAGCGACGAACGTTTAATATCATTGGGATTTTTAGAGGCCATAAAACAGTTTAAGGAGGTAGCATCGATATTTTAGGTACATGTCATTTTCATTAATTTTCCTCTCTTTGCAGCCATAATTGTACTATATCAAATGAAGATGGCCAAACTGGGTCTTATTATATTAGTTGTTACAGCATTTTACTAGAATACCTAAGATTTTATGCATGCTATTATGAAAACGGAGGACTAACTGAGGAGAACTAATTTCTAATTCAGGAGAAATAATATTACGTAAAAGTTTACTTCACTCCTGATTATTTTAAAACTGGTCAGAATTAGGACGAATACGCCAATTCTCTTGTTCCCGAGTATTTGTGAAAAAATAGAAGATATCGAGTGTGGTCAAGGCATATTTTTTCTATGAATCAGCAATAGAAGAATGTGAAATAAAAATGCCTAGCAATATTAGGAGAATAAAGTAAAGTCGAATCACCAAACAGAGGAAGAAGAGAAAATGGGCTATGAGGAGGTGGTATTCTAATGAGGAAGAATATTAAATGACTCAGAAGCAAAGGAGTACGTACCACAGCATTTACGAAGATAAGCTTTGAATTTAGTCATGAAAAGACGAGTTGGTATGGAGTAAATTATTTAAACGACTAGGTTTCCTGAAATTGTATAAAATCAGTCACTTTCTTAATTTTTTCTAATCCTAAAAGATACACGTAAAGGCAATTTATTTGAGTGTTTCGGTAAAGATTGAAAGCACCAAAAATGGTAATAGAAGCTGGCCTTTTTTAATGTTAAATTTCAACTGTCTTTAGAATAACTAAGAATAATTGTAGTTTGTCTTAGTCAAACTTTTAATTTTAAACGTAATCGTCTTTGAATGCAACGCGAACTAAAATGTTTTTTGATTAATTATCGAAGCTTCTATTCGAGTATCTGCATTTACTTCAATGCACGATGAGAATTTCAGTTTGTCATCGAGACACGAGTCGATTAATATTTTTCGCATCTATTTCTTTTACCGAACCAGTGTGCATTTTGGTACATTCATTTCGCCAATTTCATGTCGGTTGAGCGAAGTTGAAGGCAGTGTTCTCGTTCTCAATGGTTCCATTCGAATTCGATCGCATTGCTGTCACGAAGTGTGAGGCAACAATTACACAATTCCTCCTGCATTATTTACATTTAGGTAGTGTGCTGCCAATTCACAGTCCCAGCATTGACATCCAGCTTAGAGGACGACCGAGTTCAGAGCGTCGACTTTTAACCCGAGGAGAAGAGCCATTTTGGAAAAGTTTTCTTGTAGAAGAAATATTTTTTTACATCGAGAGAAAGAGATAAGACACGTGCGGCAGGTGCACTTAAGAGCCGCTAAATGGAATCCTAAAACGAATACTTATTCATGTGCCTATATATGTATCGCAACGGGACGGATTATTATTCATAGTGTTTACTCTCTCTTATCTCTGTTACTTCGTGGCACTCATGAATTTGGGTAAAAATCCCTACGCACAACGGATAATAATTCCTTCTGTGATGCGGAGTGTATCTTTGAGTTAATGAAGTTAAGCGCGACCTCGCAAGTGACTCTAAGCAAGTTCTGAGCCCCATTGTGCCTTGAGACCTTCAGGAAGGAGATCCCTCCTTCCTAACGAAATTTTCAGACTTCCCTTCCACCAAACCCCTGACGCGGACACCGCGGCGCGGATTCTTTTTTTGGCATTCTATCCAATTCTTGTGAATGGATAGTGGGATAGACACTACAAATACATTTCCGTAGACATGGATGACGAGCAGGACGAAGCAGTATACATTCCTATCTGCCCAGACCCAGTCCAAAAGAAAACCCGAGACATTCGTCGTAGGACGCTAGCCAAAGGATTACTTCGCGACAAGAGAAGAAATTAACCTCCCTCGCCTTAAGAAGTACGTGTACCAAATCATCATCCACCGCCTTATTTTCTCTCCGCACTGCATGGGGATCAAAAGAAAGTTTTCCCACCCTTGGTCTTATTCCAAAAATTCACCTAGTTAGTCTGTTTAGTGGAGTGCTATGGAACCACTAGACCATCATTTACGCCTGAACTTTTTTTCTCCGTTCCCTCACGGTCGTGTCCATTGCCCAAATCGGACGTGTACCAATAGCCATTTATGTTATTATTGATTATAATTTTTTTCAGGAAATAAATCTTCCATATTTGAATCACGCCCAGGAGAAGAGTAAATGCACCCTTTGCCATGCCGTGACCCATCAGAACTAAAAGGTGGACTACTAAGTCCTGGGATTGGCTCTAATTCAGCTGACTTTCATTATTTTGTAAATAGAAATATTTTGAAATCGTATAGTGGTACCTCTCCCCTCTCTTTCACTTGAATCTTCAACAGCCGTCCATCATTTATCGGGGTCATATTTTTTAATATAACAACATTTTCTTCAATGAAATATTTTGTGGAAAAGTTTCTCTTCCATATGTATCTTCTTCATTAAAAATTAATGGTTCCAAATGGATTGAGCCGCTTGTGATCTCCTAATGAAAGTGTTAGTATCGGTGCCACCTGAAACCTAAGCTCACCTTTAATCCCTTTCGATATTGTCCGCCTCCTATAACAGGAAGAAAGGTGTTCCCAAACTGTACTTCATTGGGACTGTAAGGTCTAGGAATTGGGACGCAATTCTCACAAAACCTTAAGGATCAATCAGATAACAGACCCGAGTGGTCCGTGTTTTAATGGCCTTGCGGGTTTGGCCTCGCGTCTTTCTCTCTCCCTCAGGGCTCATGAGGATTTTCATAGTTTGTGGATTCCTACCTGCAGGCTTAAAATACTAGTTCCGAGACCAATAAAATCACTGGCATGGCCCTATCAGAAGAAAGACGAATGAATTTTCCACGAGTTGGTGTGCAACCCTTCAAGCTCTCAAGTCAATTTTATTTTTTTGTAGTCACACAGAAAGACCACATGCCACAACATATTTTGGTTGTACCATACCATAACTTTATTCAGAATTACGTCAAAATCTTGTGTTAATTCTGGGAGAATACAAGAAACAAGTTACAAGTGAGTCTTTAATCCTTGAATATTCACCAATCGTGAAAACTTTGGAAGTGTCGAGAAAAGGAAACTAAAAAGAAATGACTTTCAAGAAACTGCGGGAGATGCCGTGAGAGTAACTTTTGACGGAGTCATCCGCTATATGTACATTACAATTTAAAAATGCAAAAATACCTTCCCCCAAGGTGAATGGATGGTGCTGGGAAAATAAGACATGGTTTTACCGCAATGGTGCCGATATGTTGAACAAATATACCAACATCCCTCTTCACCTGGAGATTACATGCGTAAAGTGGGCTACAAAAGTTTAGAACGTCTGTTCTCTTGGTAATTACCAGTGTCATTAACATTAATACTGAAATACACTCATATATCTTTATTTATGCATAAAGTATTCTTTTGGCAATTCAGATTTTTGAGGAAATAGCTGAAAATATCCGAACAAAAAAAATAATGATTGGTCGGCTATGCAGGCAAAATTAAATTTGAAAAATTACCTTCATTAGCAAACGTAGGGTCGTAAACAAAAAGAGTAAACAAAGGGAATAAACAAGATTACATTGGTGCCGAGTCCATCCAGAATGATAGCCGATGGTCACGCTCTTGTAACTTAAAATTAAGCTTTGGCAAAGTTAATTGCTTACATTTTTTATCACGGCGATGCCGAATTACTCATGTAAATTACTGAAACGATATGAATTTTACAATTAGGAATTTCAAAAATTACTAATACGAGGAACGAAAATATTGCCAAAATCTTCAAGATTTTTGCTTCAAATTAGGATTTTTAAACGCTATATCATCAATGACTTACAATAATTTTTATTCACTTATCTGGTAAAGAAATAATTCCTGCGGTCGCTGTTTTTTGGTGCAGAAAAAATTGGAAAACTATACTATGTGAAATTTAATTTGTAACTAGGAGTGATTGCTCTTTCCAATGAAAACAGCAAATTGAATGGAGTTTTAAACTAGAACGGGTAACAAGGCATTTTGACCAACAATGTTGGCGTAAGTCTATGAAATAATACTGTGGGAAGAAAATCTTACTTGATTTTATAGGGAAGGAGGCAGATAAAGTTAGAATATGGAGAGTGGCAAGATAACAAAGGAAAAAAGGTTGTAAAATTTTTCCATCAGCAGCGAGGGAAAAGGACTTTGCTGCCTAGTGGGCTGTAAATGTTTTAGTTTAACCGAGCACGGCAGAGCTTTTGCTTATCTGAAAGTAGTAAACTCCCGTAAAGCTACAAACCCCATGAAAACAAGTTTATTTTTTTCATGCCTGCCATATCTCGCTTCTAACCTGCTTACAATTTTTATTTTTACTATCTAGAATTTGTCAAAACTCGTATGCGGTAAAGGTTAACCACTACTCTAATTATTTATTCCTCCATAATAAAAATTTTTATGGAGCTTATAAGGTTAAAATTTCCTTAAGTGTGGGGGCACTTCTATTAGTACTCACTCAAGCAATGTTAAATTCACGATACTGCTCAATACATAATTCAAAAACTAACCCAAATCAAGCACAAACTAAAATATTATAATTGAGCAATTTCCATTGGAAGAAACAAGAATTATTCTGACAGCGTATGGGTGGAAGCAACTTCAAAGGTACAAATAACTATGCAGTTTCGGAGGGCAATTTCATTGTATGATTTCCATCTTTACAACTACAACTTGAGTGCATATGCATTAAGCTGCCTGAATAGATTTCTCTAGCAGAAGCAGCCTGACTCATATTTTTCTTAAATCCACTTAAATAGTGTGCCACCTCCCTCTGCAAACGGCAGGATTGTTTCAAAATTCTAGTTGAGAAGACCACTAGCTTGTTCTTTTCTCTCAAAAGCATTGCTCAAGATGTCTTCACACTGTTACTTCAAGCTCATTAGCAAGCATTCAAGCATTATAATGTTTTGGTTCAATAATTTTCCTCGTAGTTCAGGAAATAAAATCTAAATTTCTCGGTAACTAATTATTGGGCATAATTTTTCCTGCCTCAGGAGTTAAAAATCATAAAAATATTAAACAAAATTATCTTTAATGTACATTTATCAGCATTAAAATAGGCATTTTTTAGTTGATGCATTTAATCAACTATGTGTCACTCCCGGGTACACGAATTTTAAGTAGAAGTAAATAGCATTTCGGAAAATGCACTTTTAAACCTTAACTCTCAGACTTTCAGAATTCCTCTAATATTTTTCCTTACTAAGGTGATTTTGGGGATATTAATAATTGCTATCTGTTTCGTTAAATTTTAGCGTACTGGTAGACCTTGACTCTGTAGAATATTCCTAAAACTTCTTTAGCCAATGGAGTTCTACGCTTTTTAATAGTCCATAAAATATATGAGAAGATCCAACTAAACTCGCAGAAATATTGAAGTAAATTGGATCGATGGCACACTTACTGGCTAATGGCCGCGTTGGTACTCGGAAATTATTATTATCATACAAAATGGAGGCACATTCGAAAATTAAAGGTCGTTTTCTTTAAAATTCGCGGGTCAGAATAACATTGTACACAAGCAGTTACATCTACAGGTATTGATTGCTTCCAAAGCCAAAGAAGTTATTGTTTTGATTGAATAAACGTTTGCTTGCCAGTGAATGCAAATAACAATGTCAGCAAAAATCGTTGCTCCCGCCACTTGCAATGTACCTACTTTGATTCAACTTTTGTGTGCAAAAGGATCATTGGTGGCCAAAAGCCATCAAGAGTTGTACCTAGTTTATGGACCTACACTTGGTATTAAAGCAGGATAACAGATATGGCATAGCATTTTGCATAGAACTTTGGCATAGCACTTTGTGCATTTAATCTTTTATTTGCAATTTTTTAATTAATGAGTCTATCAAATTTATTTCGTGCTTAAAAGTATAATGTTAAAAAAATTCAAATTCTCAACTTTTCTTGATAACATTTGCATATTTGCGGATAATAAAGGCGATCTAGGAGAAAAATTTATCGGCGGAAATAAATATTAAAATTGTTACTTAATTAATAGTTACAAAGCCTAAAAAATACAGGGCAAAATACCAAGAAATAAAGTAAATTCAAGATTAGATTAGTGTAAAAAATGGAAGAGATGAATACATAATTGCAACATATACGTCAAATGCATAATAATAGTAGCATATTTTAAAGCGAAATTAACAAGAGGGATAGGAAGCACAGGTAGAAACCGTATCATATCCTAACATAATATAATTTAAAGTAAACGGTGCAGACCTCACAGTGGAAATTGAGCTGTGAAACAGGACTCATGCTAAGTATATTTTCAAATCAGGGATATATATGAAATTATAAATACATTAAAAGGGAGGAGGGAGGACTGTGGTTGTTGGATATGCTGTGATGCAGAAAATTGCCAAAATAATTGATGTACGGGACGAATGCTCGGTGAATGAACCGCATGAAAAGGATAAGGAAATAATGCATTCTCATTTTAATGCATGAATCGCCCTTCTAAGTATGAATCTCTGTTAAGGCGAATAAATTTTAAATTGTTGAATTGAATATTATAATGAGAATTAAAAATTAGTTATAGACAGTGGAATGAAAAGGTTACAGTATTTCAATAATGCACACACACCTTGTAGACTGCGAAGGCAAGAAACAATAAATTATTCAAATTAATAGCTGATAAAAGAACAAAATGGGGACGTGTAAAAACTGAAGATGGTGAGATCCACCATACGATAAGAGAGGCGCCCATTTAGAAATAGCGGCGTACACGATCGTAAATACGATTTTATGTTTTATCTCCCACACCTTGAAAATCTGTTTTATATTCCCATCATTTTATCCAAGCCTTCATAAATATTCCCTAGACCACATTTCCCTCGAAACGAAATGGAACTTAATGGAATGCAAGGCGGCAATTTTATCTCCCAACTTCACCCTTCAAGGAAATCTAGCGACTTTCCTTGAGTGATTCAATTAATGAAATGAACTCCAAAACTAACACAAGATGAAATTTTCAACGACTTGGAAAGTTATTCTGAGCATATTGCCCGATTTTGGGATCTTGAATATTTGCTGCTTAACTTAATTTCCAGTAGAGACGAGATAGGGTTTTGGAACACACGACGCAGTGATATTAAGTAGCAAAATTTTACCGGAATTGTATCACTGCAGGAGCTGAATTAAGAATTAATCTTCAATAAAGGACCACCAGTAAAAATTGCATTAGGTACGGTCGACCTGCTAATAAACACTCTTGCCACGCTAGTTTTTCGAGTTTTTTTATGTCTGTCTCATAATATCTCCACGAAAACTATCGCATTCCCATCAAATTGAATGCAAAGGTTATTCTGGGACATCTAAAAATAATTGAATGTCCAAAAGTTGTTCTTTAATCTTGCATTCAATTTCATTCAGTTAAAAACTAATAAGTTCAAAAACGCCATAGATATTCGCAAAGAGTAAACAAATGTATCTGAATCATACAACTCTCGCCTTAAAGCCACTAGAACACTTCTCCAGTACCCTTTATCATGCATATATAAAAATTGATTGTTTGTAAAAACCAGTATTTTAGTGTCATGTGTTTTATAATAAATATAAATGAGTAGTTCCATGGACTTCTGAGAACTCTTCATTACGGACATATGGTAATTTTATACCCTAATTTTTACTGCGTAGTGGAATCAAAAAATGGAAATGGAACGAACTAGGCTGTCACAGTGTATTAGAGTGTCCTTTTTTTCCATTTAAAATAATTAACTCCCTAGGTTTTTTCCGAAGTAAGGATTGCGTATGATAACTTTTTCCTTAGAAGATCTGAAATTTAGAAAAAAATGTTTTATCGGAATACTATACGAAGGACAAATAATTTCCTACCGGAAAATGGAATTTAGTGGCTATGGTTGTACATTAGGACTACCAACATGAGACATACAGGGTCCGTACAATAAGTATCGGGACTGGTTCCAATATCAAAATTTATAGCAGTCACCATTACAATTACTTAATACTCTTCAAAACACATTCCTCTTGCATCGATACACTTAGTTCGGCGCGTCTGCCACTCGTCAAAAGACCACTGGAAGTCAATTCCCGGAATACTGTTGAGAGCCTTTGTCGTCGTTGCTTGAACCTCCTCTATGGAGTCAAACCGATATCCTTTGAGCTCCTTTTGATGTAATAACGTTGTCGAGAAAATCTTCAACTTCCTTGACGCAGTCCTAAATTTCTTGCGAAATTTCCACCCGACAGTTTTTGTTCCTCGCTCAAGACCTTCGCCACCAGCTTCGCGCAAACTTTCCTCGTCACAAGATCCTCTGTTACAATGGTGTGGATATTTTCAACTGAACGGCCGGTCTACTTACTGATAAGGGCGATGGTTAAACGCATGTCAGAGTCCAAAACATTTTTCATTTTGGCCACCAGAGCATCGGTTCGAGCGGTCGTCGGGCGTCCGACGCGGTGCTTGTCTTCGACGAGCTCCCAGCCTTCCTTAAACATTTTATGCCTCTCAAAAACCCTTGTGCGGCCCAAGGAATCATCCCCATAGTCTGTTTAATTAGTTCAAGGATCTCCGACGCAGATTTCCTGAGTTTAACGCAAAACTTCACAGCGTAGCGTTGCTCAATGGTGCGCTCCATGCTGGCGCGACGGCACGTCACAAAAATCCATCTCCTGTCTCAACACATGCCCACAGGCGACTGGACTAAAGTTGCGCCTGAATGGTGGGGGACCCCTCTACCAAGTTGACTGGTCGGACCCCAATCCACCGCTCTGTTGAGGCTACGGCGAAACAGTCCTGATACTTATTGAACGAACCCTGTATTACGACGAATATTCTATATTCCTGCAAATTGGAAGTCATAGCTATTTGAATTTTTAAAATAAGGGCTTTAGAATTACTTTGTATGACACGTATAGCACTCATGGAAAGATTTCTTAATCTTATTTATTACACCGGTATTCTTGATAATATGCCAGGCGAAAATCTACTCACGAAGCACCAGATTATCTCTATCATCTAATTACTCGTAGCTATGGGCTTAAGAATACAAAAATGAAACTTGAATTTCACCTAAAATGGAAAAGGGGCAATATTATTCAGGCATATATTACTTTTAAGAAATTATTAATGCTGAAAATGGCACATTAAACTCTTCTTACAGCATTTAATTCAGTAGCATGTACAGAATGTATAAAAATATGATTTAGAGCGAAACTATATGAAACCCAAAGGAAACTGCCCTTTACTTAACAAGTAAATCATGGATTCCAGACGAAATGATTATGAAGAGCGATAAGAGGAGGCAATGAAAAAGTGTAACCACAAAATTAAAGGGTTAAAGAAGCACAAAGAGATAAACTGAAACGGGAAACAAACAGTATGAAATAATGGTGTTGGAGTTAACGAAGGAATGAAAAAAATAATGCAAAGCACAGAACGTTGAAAATACTATCAGGAATTAAGAAAGGAAAATCCATTCCTAATAATAAGGGAACAGTTGAATAATTATGGATTAAATCATTAAAAATTCAAAAGAGACGGGAAGAATATGTGGTAGATCGGTATAGTAAGGCTATAAAGCTAGTGAATTTAGAGATAGAGAATATGACGATGGTGTCAGATTGTTTCTTGTAAGACAAAACTAAGAAATAACAATATTCCAACTCTACAGATCCAAAACCCTCTTTAAGCGGTAGACTGCCAATATTAATCCCGCGGCTGCTGTAAAACTATTTTAAATTTTGAATACTTATTTAAAATTTTAATATTAAGCTTGCTTGCAGGCAGATTTTGAGATTTCAAGGCATGGGTACTGGAGGACATCTGCCAATATTTTCTGTTACAATCCTATCATGAAGACTCACAATAAATGTACGTAGCAATAGTGTAAGGAAACTACATCGCACTTAATTAAATCTCTATGTTGAAACTGAATTATTCAGATACATAAGAAAAACCAAGTTGGCCGTGAAATGAAAGAATGACGAAAGAAACGGTTAAGGATAGAGGAAATAAGATCAAAATAATGCTTAAAAAAGGTATGATTAATGCAAAACTAGGAATTCTTGTCAAAACTAAAGTTTTGAGCAGATGGAATTCAAATATCTTTAGAGGTTGGCCAAAGCCTAGATATTATAGTAAAATGAATGACATGAAGAAGAGTGGATTTTAAACTGATGTAACTCAACTTCAACCGTAGCCTCTCTCAATTCACTATGAAATACAAATTCACCGAGGAAAAAACAGAATTTGGAGCAGATAAAATTTAAAAATGATGAATTATAAGCACTTAAATTGAAGCAGAGGTTTTTGTGACCTGAATGACCTGACTGCAATAAATCACTCTCAAGTGAGAATGTTTCGGCATTAATGAACATATGATGAAGATCAGATGCACCCTGAAAGAACAATGGGCAGGAATAAAAGACAGTAAAAACGCATGACAGCTGAGAAGCTACCTAAAAGTGAGGTGCTGTTTCATCGCATTGAATTATTATAACATACCATTCAAGCTGAAATTCATTATGTTCATTTATTCCTTCATTCAGATGTTTCATGCGTGATTAAGTCTGATAACATGAATCAAATAGGCGTGGTGGTCTATATACCCGCCACTGACTTCCTACGCCTAAGGACCGGAATACATCACACGGTTGAAAAATTTCTTGATTTACACTATCATGTGAGAGACACGTCAGATAAACATTATTCCCGTCTCCTGCCAGAACAATTAAAAGTTAAAATATATATTCCCAAAGGGATAAATTTTTTAAACAATACTTAAATAGTTATGTAAAAAAGTGAAACGTTGATATTAAATTAGAATCAGTATAATCAGTTTGAGTATAAGGGACGCTAAAATTATCACCATGCAAACTTTCAGATAGAGTTATTTTTTCACTAGATATGACGCAGGTCCGATTTATTATTATGGATAATTTCAATAGGTTTCAAACTATTTCCCCGAGCCTCCCTCTACTTCTTGACAATATTCATTTCACAACCAAATACCTTTTTCAGTCGGACGAGACGTTCAGTGCAGGACCGACTATAATACGCTAATTTAGATAGAATGGTATAGATGTCAGAGCTATCGTTCAGTCAGATAACGTGTCTGAGTAATTTTCCCATTTCTCCGATGCTAAAGAGACCGAATTTAATGTTGATGAATAAAGCTTTAAAGATTGAATGGAATTATGTGTAAACTGTTGCATGGAGGCAACCTCTAATATCTCAGGGAACAATGTAGATGTTTCATTTCGTTTATTAAATTAAAACTAAATTAACAAGATAAGCCTCCACCAACGTTTTGGTATATACAGATACATATATATATATATATATATATATATATATATATATATATATATATATATATATATATGCATATATGTATTTGTGTGTGTGTGTGTGCCGGCTTAGCGGCTTAGTAATACACTCCTAAAAGACGATCAAATTATTTGGCGATTATTGCGTGAACGAAATGCCGTAACGAGATTTCCTTGTTTGGAAAAAATCGATAAAAGTGGCAACGAGAATTGTACCATCCGAACAGGTAGTATTCTTGCCAATTTCAAAATCCTGCTGAGTTTAATCTCGCTAAGCCATCCCTCCAACCCCCCCTACCCGATCCTAACTTCAGGCATTCCTGCATTCGGGAGAGGAGAAAATAGGATCTCCGTTGACCCTGAACTAAAAGCACGAGAGTGGATAGGTAGATGGGTACTTGACTGCACTCGGGGGCCTTCGCACACTTTCCTTTGAAAACAGCATGGTTGGAGGAACGAGGAGAATGAAGGAGGAGACATAAGGAACGCGCTTTACGAGGCCACTAGAAGACACGGGACGTGGATTTTTATCTCCTCGAGGCGCATTCCGATGGAAAACCTATTATCCCCGGGCTGCGGGGCGAAAATAATGGTAGTAGTGAGAGAATGAGAGAAAAAGAAGAGAGGAAGAAGCAGGAGACATAAAACAACAAAAGATTTGCCGGTGAAGAGGGAAGGATTGAGGACGGAGGAGGTGGGAGGGTGGAGAGTAATTCGCGACCGTCACTAGTCCAATAATACGAGCTCAGTTGTGGAGCAGGCGAGCGGGATCCTCATTGTTTCTCATCTTCATCTCTTTCGCACCACGCCATAAACTTATGTACCGCGAGGGAGCGTAAAATTCGATCAAAGAAAGCCCTGTCGTAGACCTGTGTTCGACATTTTTAGCGGTTCAACTGTTATTTTTTCGATATCCCAATCTTTATAACCCTCGAAAGACCTCGGTTCCCATCTGAATCACAATTTTCACAACTGGACGGATCTCATGAGCTCAGTGATAAAAATCAAACATTAAATATCGTACTCTCTAGAACATAAACGCATTAGGATGACTGTCTTCATATAAGGGACATAATTTTATAATCTACCCATGCATAATTTAAACAATGTACGTATATTTGTATATTATTGGTGTTAGATCAAGAACCATGTTGAAGTTTGAATATAAAAGTGAATATATGTATGTAATTTGTTGTTCATTTAAAATAATAGTATTCTGAAATGTTTTAACACAATATGTAAATAACAAAACAAATTTATGTCACCCTTACAATTAGCTATCAATATTTTTACCATACAAAAAGCTCATGAATATTTGAAGAAATTTATGAACAAGGTACAATAATTGGTTTATCATGCGACGTGTAGATACTACTACCACATGTAGTACGTTTAGGAAAGTGGTGTCGTATTCTTATCAGAGTTATCAGGCAGGGATTCTTTCACTCTCACCAGGGATATCAAGATTTCTTTTTCGAGAATTGATACAAACTATAGTCGAATTTTGATGCAGCTCCAAATTAAGTCATGAAAGTTAAACATGAGTAATAGATTAAAAAATGAACAAATTAATAAATTCTGATCATTTGCTCGCGATTTTCACTGTCATAACCTGAATTGGGCCATGAAAGGCCATATCTGAGATATGTATTCATTATTCCCATTACTTTTTCCTGATTGATTAATTGAATAGATAATTAACTGACTTTAAAAAATAGATATCTTACAATAGACCTTGTGGCATTTATTGCAAGATAATATTTAGAACAAGCTAGCTCTTTTTTCTCTCTGATTACAATGGATTGAAGAACATTTTTAAAATGCGTAACTTATGCGTACTCATTACTAATGAATTGCTTTTTCGTCTTTTAGTTAAAATAAATTTAGTTAAATGGTTTTTATTCTTTCGTAAGTCAATTGTCTAGGTTTTAATCTGTCAGAATAACTAAAGGTATGTTTGAAAGATATATTTAAATGAAAGTAATCCTACGCATTGCGGCACTTTGCGTCATTTTCTATTTCAAACATATGATGGTGCCCATCTTTGAAAACAAATACGAATGATAAAATATCGCCAAGACGATTAGTATCAAGTATGCATTATATTTCTAATGCCACACTATTTTTCTATCAAATACCAAACGGCTTGGATAGTTGCATCACATGGTGTAAAGTCAATTTAAAACGGGTTATTGAAAGTTTAATTCCAATGTTCGAGCACAAATACGTTCAAACGTGGAGGGGTAAAGAAGAATTGGAGAAGGCCGCAGGACATGCATTAACCAAAATGTTCCTTTCATTGATTGCTACGAGTTTTGTACGAATCCTTCTCCTTAATAGAAATGAGAAAACAGCTTAGAGAGATCGGAAATTCAGCACGTACTGATTGTTTACTGCGAGTTGATCTCAAGGTAGTGGCTGGCCGAGCGTGCTCCAATTTTTCTTTCCGTACACTTTCGAATGGTGTATTGCAGTCTGTTACAACGTGCTCGAAATATTTCTCCCCTCATTCGCTCGTCGAAAGCGAAGAAGGAAGTCAATAATATGCTCGACAAGCTTCATACATGCACTCGTCATGTCTTACTCTGTGGTTCAATTTCATTAATAAACTCTATAAATCACCTATAAAATACTAAATTTTGTATAAAATAACAATATTTTCACAAATAATGTAACAGTATGAAAAAAATTGTCGTTAAATATTCCAATATTATTTCTAGTGCATCGATATGTGCACTTTATTGAAATAATAAAAATAGAAGTATATAAATATAAAAAATCAATGAAGAAACACGCGTACAACATATAAAAACACGAATTCACTCAAGTATAAACTCTCTCTCCCTGAGAAAGGCCTTGCTCGTCTAAAACGTCTAGAGTATTCCTCTGTTCGATTTTTGTGTTTCTATGGCTAGTTAAGGTTTGAAACAGAACATAGAAAAGTGATATATGTATATATATATATATATATATATATATATATATATATATATATATATATATATGTATATATATATATACATACATATATATATATATCCATACATATATATATATATATGTATATATATATATATATATATATATATATATATATATATATAGTATATGCTTTCATAGACGTAACACGGAAGTGCCGAATAGTACAATACACAGTAACACATAATATAGAAACACAAAAAAAGAGAACACTCACACGTATTTTCTTGATATTTCGACGGAAACAATCCGTCTTCCTCTGAAGATGTAGAAGTAATGACTGCTGGAATTGTTGAGGTGAGGGGTGCGAGAGAAAGGGAAGGGGGCCAGGGGAAGGGGAGAACGGGAGGCGAAGGAGGGGTGAAAGGAATGGTTGGGGAGAGGAAAGGGAGAGGGAAGGGGTGGAAGTAACAGTTTTAGGCCACTCCCATCAGTGAACGACATTGAGGCCCGGATGCTGATAGGCCATACAGATGTAAATGAAAGCCAATTCAAGGGTTTTTAATTCTATAGGGTTATCGGATGTGGGAAGGGACGCTAGGACGGAAACATTGTAACACTGGTTGAAGGGGGTATTATGATGGGAAGCATGTTTAGGGATGGGGAGACCCGCGGACGGGGAGGAGGGATTGCACGAGGCGCGGTGGTTGTTAATCCTAATGTTAAGTGGTGTGGAACATTGGCCTATGTAAAAGGACGGGCAGAGTTTACAGGTAAGAAGATAAACAACATTCTTGGAAGTGCAAGAGGAATAGGGGAAGGGCGGGAGAGAGTTGAATGGTGGGATGGAGTGGGGTGGAGTGGTGAAAATAGGGCAGGTTTTGCATCTTGCTCGATGACATGGAGTGGGTATGGCTCTGGGTGTGTGAGGGGATTTTGAGAGTGGCCTGGTGGATTTGAGGATATCTGCTAGGTTGGCGGGACGTTTGAAGGTGACAGAGGGGCAATTGGGGAGAAGGTTGGAGGAAGTGTTGTGATTTTTGAGGATGGGGAATAGGTCTTTGAGGATGACTTTGAGAGACTGAATGCCTGGGAAGTAGGTCGTACAGATTGAGAGAGGCTGGGAGTCTGTGGTTGACGCAGGCTTGGGGGTGTAGGAATGTTTAAGTATTTTTTTATGGAGGAGAGAATCAGGGTATCCTCGTTGGAGGAGGGAGTGGTGAAGGTTGTTAAGGTATTTGTTAAGGGATTCGGGATGGTTGCAAATGCGGTGACCGCGGATAGAAAGAGAGTAAGGGAGGGAGCGCTTGGTATGGGAGGGGTGACAACTGCTGTAATGAAGGTATTGCTGCTTATTAGTAGGTTTGGTGTGAACAGAGGTAAGGAATTTGTTGTTGCTGAGGGAAATATTAACATCGAGGAAGGTAATCTGAGAGGATGAAATGGTCGAGGTGAAAGACAAAGATGAGGAATCATTGAGTTTGGAGATGAAGGAATTGAGGGAATCTATGCCGTGTGGCCATAGTAGAAAGATGTCGTCAATGTATCGGAGCCACAGGAGAGGTTGCAGAGGATAGTTGGAAAGGAAATTCTCTTCCAGGACACCGAGGTGGAGGTTTGCATATGAAGGGCTGAATCTGCTACCCATGGCACAGCCCTTTATTTGGAGGTAATGGTTATTGTTGAAAGAAAAGGAGTTGCGGGTGAGAATGAAGTTGGAAAGATCAATGAGAAAATCGGTACTGGGGATTTGAGGGGTAGGGCGTTTGGAGAGGAAGTAACGTTCCAACCTTCTCCCCAATTGCCCCTCTGTCACCTTCAAACGTCCCGCCAACCTAGCAGATATCCTCAAATCCACCAGGCCACTCTCAAAATCCCCTCACACACCCAGAGCCATACCCACTCCATGTCATCGAGCAAGATGCAAAACCTGCCCTATTTTCACCACTCCACCCCACTCCATCCCACCATTCAACTCTCTCCCGCCCTTCCCCTATTCCTCTTGCACTTCCAAGAATGTTGTTTATCTTCTTACCTGTAAACTCTGCCCGTCCTTTTACATAGGCCAATGTTCCACACCACTTAACATTAGGATTAACAACCACCGCGCCTCGTGCAATCCCTCCTCCCCGTCCGCGGGTCTCCCCATCCCTAAACATGCTTCCCATCATAATACCCCCTTCAACCAGTGTTACAATGTTTCCGTCCTAGCGTCCCTTCCCACATCCGATAACCCTATAGAATTAAAAACCCTTGAATTGGCTTTCATTTACATCTGTATGGCCTATCAGCATCCGGGCCTCAATGTCGTTCACTGATGGGAGTGGCCTAAAACTGTTACTTCCACCCCTTCCCTCTCCCTTTCCTCTCCCCAACCATTCCTTTCACCCCTCCTTCGCCTCCCGTTCTCCCCTTCCCCTGGCCCCCTTCCCTTTCTCTCGCACCCCTCACCTCAACAATTCCAGCAGTCATTACTTCTACATCTTCAGAGGAAGACGGATTGTTTCCGTCGAAATATCAAGAAAATACGTGTGAGTGTTCTCTTTTTTTGTGTTTCTATATTATGTGTTACTGTGTCTTGTACTATATATATATATATATATATATATATATATATATATATATATATATATACATACATATATATATATATCCATACATATATATATATATATATATATATATATATATATATATATATATATATATATATATATATATATATATATATATATATATCGGAATGATGGTTTACCAATTTAAGTATCGAAGAAACGTAATTACTGGTCATATCCGCGGGTAGCTTTTGTAACCAAGTGAAACAATGGTTTGGTCGATAGACTGCGCTCGGGAGCTATTTCATCCTCTGCTAGAGAAATGAACGAACACGGAAGAGAATATGTGAAAAAGTCAGGTATTGTCATAAAGAGTAGGAATTGCATTTAAAGGCACGCATAACTAGAAGATGAAAGTGAGCTATATTTGTCAATCACGCGTTCTTTCATGAAAACCCACCAAAAGGAGAAAACATATTCATTGGGAAATGGGTGTATGGAAAAGACGCAACTTATATGGAAGTATTCATTTATGTCTATCGTGAAACTGATTGTACGTTATACCCTTCTACCAGTAGGTGAGAAAGAAAATACCTCGACACCTTACATACTTCTTACACATCCACATTCAAACCTTGAAAATCCCTACGCCACGCATCTGAAATATCCTACACCGGCTGGAGCGATGGAATACGCTTCTGATCACCAGCGAAGACTAAAAAAGGCGTCAAAGTGGTGAGGTCATTCCTTTTACCTATCAATCCCTCATCCATTAGTCCCGTTTCATACCCTTAAAGGGAAGAGCACACATGTTGAAGAGGAGCAGGAATAGAGTCGTGTGACAGCGTAAAAACCTCACCGGAGGCGGAGAGGTGATAGCACTGTCAACAGAATGTCAATGTTCGAGTACAAAGTGACAGAGAGAGGCATTAATCACAGAGTGTCCGAATGCTATTTACACTTTATTCCTCTGAAAACCATTCTCCGGAGATTCGGGCAGTGGCTTTACCATTACGCGTCTGAGAAAGGTATTTATTGTCACCTATATTATTATTATTAGGTAACCTACCGGTTAAAGTAGGTTTTTGGATGGACATAATTACTAATTAAATAATTTGTGACCCCTAGCAAAAAACAACATCCCACTCTACATCAGGTCGCTCTTCAGCTCTGAGTACTTTCTTCCTCCCTTCATCCCGTCCAACATCCCTATCCTGTTCCTTCCCTTTCCTCTTTTGCCCAACATTCTACCCTCTATCACAGTCTTCAACATCCCACTGCCGGTCAATATCCCCTTCAGCCACTTTTCCTGCCTCCATTGGATTTCTCCCAACAAACCCCTCTCTTCGCCCACCATATCAAGTACTTCCTCGTTTATTTTCTTCTCTGTCCATTTTACCTCTCCATTCTTCTCCACACCCACATTTCAAAAGCCTCCAATCTACGTCTATCCTCCTGCTTTAATGACCACGTTTCCGCGCCGTACATAGCTATGCTCCATATCAAAGTTTTTACGAGTCTTTTCTTAACATCCTTACTCAAAGTCCCAGTCATCAACTCCCTCCTCCTTGTGAAAGCCTCTTTGCCTAGCGCAATTCTTCTCCTTACGTCCCTACTACTTTGACCGTGTTGGTCCAAAACACTACGGAGATACGTAAACTGTTCTACCTGCTCTAGTTTTTGCCCTCCTATTCTAATTTTAAGCTTAGCCTTTTTCTTTCTAGAGAATCGCATAATCTTTGTTTTATTAATATTGATTCTCATCCCATACCTGTCGCACTGAATTTCCAATTCACTAAGCTTTTTAGGGAGGGAGGTCCGGGGAGGGATTGTCACCTATGTCATAATTTTTTACTCCATCTCGGGTGATATTTGAAGGAAGTTCGGAAGAGTCTAAAATGCGAGCAAGTTTGGAGCTGAGAATTTCACATCCTTGAAGCTAACAACGTGTCTAATTTAAGGATGTCTCCTGCTGTCAACCTGGTATTGCGGGCGAAGATTAGTATTTTAAACTTTGAGATCGAAGTACATGTGTGCTGTATGTAAAAATTGTTTTCTCCTCTCAAATCCACATTCTCGTAAATATTAGAAATATCGTATTGAGTAGCGTAGAATAAATGTATTATAAATAAATTATTTTAGGATATTAATTTACTGAGTTATTTAATGCTTCCTTCGGCCAACTAATTTATTTTCGCCTATTGTAAAGTATTATATACAGCACTATAATTTAAATATAACAGAGAATACCACTTAAATATTTGATGGCCATCTACCGTTAAAACTATGTTTTTGATGGACGCAGACTAGTGAAATGATAAAACCTGTCACATCAAGCTACATTAAACTGTTCCTCAATTCCGAATACTCTTTATCTCCCTTCATTCTGTCCAACACACCCCCCACCTACCTTCCTTGGCCAAAGTCATCAATTCTACCAAAGTCTTCAGTATTCCATCACTATTCAAAATACTCTAGATCTATCCCTACCTCCTTTGGACCAAAACCTTCTCTTCTCTATCACCATGCGTTCAAGTTGTAGTGTCTACTTCCTCGTTTGTTTTTCTCTGAGTCCATCCGACCTTCTCCATCCTTCTCCATATATTAAAGTATATATTCCTAATAGAAGCAGGATGCAAAGTTTTCTAACAGTACTTAAGCTAATTTGATCTACTCCATTAGATGAATTACTCTTGATTTTTATCTTTCAATAACAACTGTTTTTGTTTTCTTTTTCTGATTTTTAAAAGTATGATTATTTTTTACTTGTCATAGTTTTTGACCTTGCCATTATTATCCAAATTAGATATTATATTATCCATTATTAATGAAAATCATTTCAGTGTTATCATATGGACGCTGAAAATACAGTATGTGAAATTCTTTCTGGTTAATTACATTATTCACCAATATTTGCTGCGAAAATGTCAGGAAAAAATAATTCACATCAGAACATATTCAAAAAATAATTCAAATCTACAATAAAGAAAGATGGTACCGAATAAATGAGGACAGCCAGTAGATGTGAAGGTGGTGGTGAATTATAAACTTTTCTGCAGAAGGAGGTTTGGCCAGGCAAGAATATTTGGAGGGGGTTCATTTTCGAGGCGCCCGGTGCGCCTCTATCCACAATGGGGGGAACATGATGGTGAAATAATGAGAAAACTGCGAAAGGCAGAGAGGAATGGGAAGTTCGGGGATTCACTTGAAGAGCACGTCCATTAATCGATTTTTTGAGACTCCCTGGAATATTCCGTTGTTTACCACGTATTTTTTATACATTTATCCCATTTTAGAAACGATTTCGATGGAGAGGGGAGGCACATAGTTTTTTTAATGTCATTTTCATAATGTTATACTCGGTTTGTACTATCAAAACCAAGATTATTACACTCCTTCTACACTCCAATTAGTATTTTTCTGAGAAAATTTGATGAATTAGAACGAGAATCCGGATTTTAATTTTCCAAAATAACGTCCCGACTGAACAATATAGTATGGTCTCGATGATTTGTGTCAATGGCCTCTCCTACATATAACACACTCTTTGAGGAGGTCGATAAACTCATTTTGCAGACTTAATTTGACTTGCAACAGCTTTAACACCGGTTTCCATAAGCAACTCTCTAAGCTTAACGGAAATTAAGACACAGAATCGCTCTAAAATAACTGCAATGGGCATAACTATTCTTCTATATAAAGTATTATTTCATTTCATTATTTCGTTCAATATCATTCTTCTATTGTGAAATTAGTTTTATATTTTGCAAGGGAAGCATTCGCACAAAGGGCAAATTTTGCCATTATCATAGCATTAATTAAAAATAGCAATTTTCCACAAAAATAAAATTTAATGCGACCGGTTTCAATGTTACTACATCATCATCAGGTGATAGTTAAACCTCAGAGTCCAGTATATATATGATTAAAGGCAAGTAAGGGGAGGGTGGAGGAAAAGAGGGGAAGAGGGGGGAAGGTGGAAGGCAGAATGGGTGACTATGTGAGTGGGGTGGGGGGAAGAGGGTTGGGGAAGACAAGGTGCAAAGACCCTAGGAGTCCGGAGAGCGCGTCGTGGCCGAATGGAGGGGGGTGTCTCGTTGAGGGTGTCCCACGGTGCGCCGCAAAGCTCTTCGGGCCGCGGGGGAAGAGGACGGGATCGGGGGTTTTTCCCTATGGTCGTGGTCTGGGAACAAGGTATCAATACACAAATAAGCACTGAGTTGAAGGGTAAAGATTGGGATCACTGTATAGTTTTAAGGGGGCGCCCTAGCGAGGTTTTAGGGAAAGGGTGTAGGAGGGAATGTTATCACTAGCACATGCCGAATAGGGGGGGGGTTGGATTGTCCCGCAGCGGTGAACCTTCCCTCCTCGTCCGTGAGGAAAGGGGTGGGGACTCGGGGTTTCCCACTTGTCCGGGAAAGCATGGTCTCCGTCTGCAGAGGGGGGGGGGGAAAGGAAGGAAATATCCAATGAGAAGGGGCAAGGGATCACTGGTCACATGTACGTCTTGGGAAGGTGATGGAGAGGAGGGGGGAGGGTGAAGATAAAAATTGGACTTCGTTGATCAGCTCCAAGTCCTTGCGATGTAAGATTTCCAGCTGTTCCATGGCATCCAGCTTCCTTCCTTTTTCCAAATTGTGAAGCACTTTGAATTCGAAATTGCTGAAATGGTTAGAATCGAGAAGATGTTTGGCAAATAAAGAGTTGGTATGACCTGTTATGTAGCCTTTCCTATGTTCCCCGATACGTGTCGAAAAACTCCTGCCAGTCTGACCAATGTAAATGGCCCCACAATCACACCGAATTTCATATACACCACTTTTGGTGTTGCAGTCTATAGGATCTTTGTTTGAGCACGTCTTTTTTATGTAATTATACATAAAAAAAATAAAATAAAAAAGACGTGCCCATTAGACCAGTCGTATCTAGTGTCAGTGCTCCAGTGCAAAAATTAGCAGCAAAATTAAACTCGATCTATCGACAACTCTCAGGCTTCAAACCCAGATTCTCAATAGAAAACTCCATTTCCTTAACTGAACGTCTTCTGCCCTTCACCTTACCACCCAACGCTAAGCTAGTATCGTTTGACGTGTGTAGTCTCTTTACTTCCATTCCGACGCATGAAACTTTAATTTACGCTGAAAATATATTAATCAACGCTAATGTGAACCAACACCACATTAATGAATTAAGTTCACTTCTCAAAATTTGTGTAGACCAAAATTATTTTTTATTCTGTGGCACCTACTATAAACAAAAGGATGGTCTGGCTATGGGGTCACCCCTTTCCCCTCTCCTCGCAGAAGTTTTTATGGATAATTTAGAGGACAAGATCCTAAGTGAAAATAGATTCAAGAATAACATTTTATACTGGTTCAGATATGTGGACGATATCTTATGCTGCTGGACAGGCAGTGATAGACAGTTAGACCTTTTCTTACATTTCATAAACTCCATCCACCCATCTATAACTTTCACCATGGAATCGGCAGTGGACCATAAAATCAATTTCCTGGATCTCACTATTGAAATAAAAAGAAGCACACATCATTTTTCAATATTTCGGAAACCCACGTATACAGACCAAGTGATACCCTCAGACTCCTGCCATCCCTTCACCCACAAACTAGCCAGCTTCAATTCCATGATCCACAGATTAATCAGTATCCCCTTGTCCAAATCCAACTTCGAACGAGAGCTCAATACGATCAAGCACATAGCCTTTAAGAACGGTTACCATGTCCGCATAATTGATAATATACTGAAGAAAAAACTTAAGAAACAGACATCTACATCTACATCTACATAATACCCCGCAAGCCGCCGCAAGGGCGTGTGGCGGGGGGTGTTAGGTCACCAACCGTAAAAACGAAAAATACCACATGCAAAAAAACAACACGGAAAATTACACCCCAGCAGCGCACACACTCATGCAAAACTCCCTCCATCCAATACTCATGCAAACACATACACCGCAAAACAACAAAAAACTGCACCCCAGGATACAGCACGAAAGCCATCCTAAAACACGCAAGCCAGGACACAACAAGCAAGAATGTGAAACATCACTACCACATGAAAATGCACCACAAAACACTCAACCCCCCAAAGAGACAGTAAAAGGAAGGGAATTCGACCCAACGTTGCAGGTAGCAGGAATTTCCCCCCGCCGGGAGGGAAGAGGGACTGAAAGGGAAACTTAAAAACAGATGAACAGAACACGAATGATATCATGCGGAAAGAATGGGTTATTATAACAAAACACATAAGGTTAGTGGAGGAGCAAGCATTTAAGTAGAACTAATTATTTTTTAGACACTGAGGGTGGCAAGTGGAATTTTTACTATCTATAATCCTACAGTTGCTATCCCGTATTGTCCGTGGGAAGAAGGAGTCCTTGAGTCGGCTAGTCCTGGCATCTATTTCCCGAATTTTATATGCATGATCCAAGCGACCAATGTATGTAGGAGTACGAATAATCTGCGAGACCTCGGTGCTGAAACATGCGGATCTGAATTTATTTAATAATTTCAGTCTTGCATTGAATCGTCTCTCTTCTAATGATTCCCACCCCAAATCCATGAGCATTTCGGTAACGCTTTGCGTTTTATCGTAGGAATTTTTTACAAAACGGGCTGCCCGGCGTTGAACCTTCTCAATTTCCCGAATGAGACCTTTTTCACTCGGGTCCCACACGCTGCATGCGTATTCTAAATGAGGCCTTACAAGAGCGTGGTAACAACGTTCCTTGACCTTTGAGTCACTTTTGCCGACAATGCGTCTAATGAATCCCAATTTTTTATTTGCTTGACCGCAGACTTTACGTATGTGAGTCCCCCAAGTTAAGTCTTTAGTGAATGTGACACCTAGGTATTTTACCGTATCAACTACTGCTAGGTCACCTCCAGCTAATTTGTAAGCAAATCCCGTTGATCTTTTAAAGAAATTTACCACTGAACATTTATTATAATTTAGAGTCAATCCCCAGTTAGAACACCATTTAGTAATGCAATCTAAATCCTGCGCTAGAATAAAACGATCCTCATCCCCAGATATCTCCCGATAGATCACCGTGTCATCCGCAAACATCCTAATGTTACTTTTCACTTCGCGGTTCAAATCGTTAACAAAAATCAAGAAAAGTAACGGCCCGATCACACTTCCCTGAGGTACCCCCGACGTGACTCGAACGCTGTCGGAACTAGCGCCATCAAGGACTACCCTCTGTTCCCGCTCTGAAAGAAAATCTTTAACCCAACTTATAGCGCCCTTGTTTATACCCGCGACCTTTAATTTATGAATGAGTTTACCATGTGGGACCTTATCAAATGCCTTTTGAAAATCTAAGAAGATGGCATCCACTTGCCTACCTCTCTCACCAGATACAAGTAAATCATGTGTAAATAATCCTAATTGGGTTTCGCAGGAGCGGGTTTTCCTGAATCCGTGTTGATTGTCACTTAAAAAGTTAATGTTGTCAAGGTGTCTCATTATTGAACTGACAATTATGTGCTCTAATATTTTACAACAGATAGAAGTGAGAGATATAGGTCTGTAATTACTGGGATCCTCCCTGTCACCACTTTTAAAAATAGGCGTTATTTGCGCGGTTTTCCAAATCTTAGGTACTTTGCACTCTGTGAGGGATTTGTTAAATATAAATTCAAGGTACGGGGCAATGTTTGGAGCTAAATGTTTTATCACCCTAGCTGGTATATTTTCGGGACCCGGGGATTTGTTGGGTTTAATCTCATTAAGTAATTTTAGAATTCCTTGTTGGTCCACTGTTATTTTTTCCATGGGTGGAGTATGTATTGTTTCTTGGAGATATGCGGTGGCAACATCATTCGAGAAAACGCTTTGGAAGAATGAATTTAAGATGTTAGCTTTAACCTCGCTGTCTGTATGAATTACATTGCTACAATCCCTTAAGCAAGCCACGGTTTGTTTACTCCCATTTACTTCCCTAACATATGACCAGAAAGCTTTGGGGTCAGTGTCCAAGTGCTCGCAAAGTACTTTGCGTTTAAATTCCAGTAAGGCGCTACGTAATTGTTTTTTGGTTTCAATTTTAGAGGATCTATATGTGTCCTATAATTGTGTATTCTCAGGAGATGATGTGTTCACGCCTGCCCTCTTTACCCTAGAGTGTAGCATTCTCTGCTTTCGAAGGGCTTTTCTAACGTCTTTATTGTACCACCTGGGGTCGCGATTTGCTTTAACGTATTTTATAGGTATGAAATCTACGATTCCTTTTTGCATGATATTGACAAATTCTGTCCAAGTTTCTTCCACGTTGGCATGACTTAAGCGGGTTTTGAACTCGGGTAGTGAAGAGTTTAATTGATTGGCAAAAGATTCAAAGTCTGCTTTATGGTAATTATAAATTTTTCTTTTTGGTTTAACAATCTTTTTTATTGCTATGTCCAAATGGACATTAATTGCTTTATGGTCACTCAAGCCCTCATCAGTTGATACACTAATAATACGTTCCGGCGTGTTTGTAAGAAATAGATCCAATATGTTTTTTCCACGGGTGGGCATGCGTACTGCTTGATGGAGGGAGTTTCTTTGAACCAATTTTATCATGGAATTGCAAGATTCGCGATCGCGGGTCCCAGATTTAACGATATTGCTGTCCCAATCTATACCAGGGAGGTTAAAGTCGCCACCAATTATGTTTATGCTGTTATTATATTTACGTGTAAACTTGTGAATTTGATCGTTGAGGGTGTGAAGTGTTTTCAAATCTGAGTCTGGAGGTCTGTAGAAAGAGCATAAATTTATGTTGGGTTGATTGGTCCGTAGTAAGGTGCACCAAACACTTTCTATGTTATTATTTTCAAATGAAACTTGCCTGCTTTCAAAATGACTTTTAACTGCCACGAAAACCCCTCCTCCGGGTCTTGTATCTCTATCGTGTCGGTAAACTTTGAAATCTATTGGGAAAATTTCTTGGTCATTAATATCATTGCACAGCCAACTCTCTGTGCCTAATACTATATCAGCGGAATGAGTTTGGATTATGTGTTCTAGATCCGCTGATTTGTTCTTGAGGCTTCTGCAATTTATAACAAGTATAGTTAAATTATTTTGATGTTGAATAACGTCCTTATTAGTGTCTGACTGTAATTTAGGACGCCTTTTTGGGGAAGTGCGTGTCACATGTCTTTCTAAATCATTGCCAGTGTTGTCAATGACTTTTATATTTTTATTAATAATATTATACGCGCTATCCCCAGATGTTATTGACCCACTAAGTGACCTGCTCTCTATCCTAAAAAAGGCCTACAGTGGTCGAGTATCCTATCCGCTACCTTACTCGCCGCTTCCGCCGTGTAATGGACCCCAGATCGGTTAAGGGGAGTCCTGCAAGATCGGAGGGTTGGTCTGAGGTCGACGAAGGAGGCTCCTATGTCCGAGCAGAATCTCGATAGTCTCTGGTTTATGCCTTCCACTCGGCTCCAAACCAGAGACCCGCGATCCTCCCTCGGAACGATGCTGCAGACCGTTAGTCCCAGCCGAACCCCCTCGACGCCCTGGACGCGCTTCACCTCGGAGCTCAGTTCCCTAAGGGAACGGAGGACCTCCTCGGATCCACGGTCCGTGACGTCGTTGGTGCCCACATGGGCCACGACCTGCAGCCTAGAGCACTTCGTGCCTTTGACCGCCGCCTCGATCGCCTTCGTCACCTGAGGGACTCCTCCGCCTGGTATACACCAGGCGGTCACCCGTTGATCGGCGCCTACGCGGCGCGCCCTCTCCCTCAATGGGACCATTACACGACGGACATTCGAGCTACCTATTACTACAATTCCCTCCCTTCCCGTTCCCTGACGTCTTACCCTAGGCAGTGCCCTCGGAGTAGGGGTAGGGGCTGCAGGTACGGTGGTGCTGTCATCCGACAACACCTGGTACCTGTTGGAGACGGGGATGGTATCTGCCTCCGCAGAGTCCAATCCACGCCGCAGCGTTACCTTCCCCTTGCCCCGAGAGACAACCCTCCAATCGTCTGACCTACGGACGTGAGACACTCCCTCGTTGGGAGATGGGACACGGGGTAGGTCTCTAATCGCCCAGCCACGTGTAGCATTCGGACGAATCCGTGCACCCATATGGGCGTGGCGGGTTTTCGTATTCCCACCCCGAGCACCATCTCTCCTGAGGGGAGTCCTCCGGCCAGCGATCACCGATCGAAGCTCCCGCACCATTCTCTCCAGCATGACAATACGGGCCCTTAAAGCCGCGCATTCGCCAGTGCCTTCGAGCATGGCAACAGGGGACCTAGATGAAGCCATCCTAATTAAACTACTGAGTTCCCAATAAAAGCTAACCTGTATACACTATGCTAAAATTTCTAAGAGGGGTTAGTTAAATTTAGCTCAATCAATAAGTTACGCTTTGTAAGTAAGTAAAGAAAGGAAAGAAAAAAGATGGTAAAGAAAATAAAACACTCACCGATAACCAATTAGATTCGACGGACAAAAACCACCGCAAGCCACTAAGAGTACCCACAAGGAATACCACCAAACTATTAAAAACTAATAACAAACAGCACAAAAACTAAATAAACTAACTATTTCACAAAATTAAAGCTAACACTAAACTACACTTCACTAGGGAAGAACAAACACAGAAGTAACAGCAGGCACGCAGGTAGTCTCAGGTAGGGTCGAACCGGTTCTAGGGAGCGAGCTCGAGCACGTCTGTTCTCGGCAGAAGCCAGGCAGACCCTGAAATTAAACATCTCCCTTGCAGTCACTACAGTCTCTGAGCGCAAATGGTGCAAACTTCCATTCCATAACTCTGTGTCATATAAAATCGCGAACAGGTTTCCCAAAGACAAATTCCGCATTTCTTTTTATACCCCCAATACTCTATATAAAGCCCTATGCTCAAACAAAGATCCTATAGACTGCAACACCAAAAGTGGTGTATATGAAATTCGGTGTGATTGTGGGGCCATTTACATTGGTCAGACTGGCAGGAGTTTTTCGACACGTATCGGGGAACATAGGAAAGGCTACATAACAGGTCATACCAACTCTTTATTTGCCAAACATCTTCTCGATTCTAACCATTTCAGCAATTTCGAATTCAAAGTGCTTCACAATTTGGAAAAAGGAAGGAAGCTGGATGCCATGGAACAGCTGGAAATCTTACATCGCAAGGACTTGGAGCTGATCAACGAAGTCCAATTTTTATCTTCACCCTCCCCCCTCCTCTCCATCACCTTCCCAAGACGTACATGTGACCAGTGATCCCTTGCCCCTTCTCATTGGATATTTCCTTCCTTTCCCCCCCCCCTCTGCAGACGGAGACCATGCTTTCCCGGACAAGTGGGAAACCCCGAGTCCCCACCCCTTTCCTCACGGACGAGGAGGGAAGGTTCACCGCTGCGGGACAATCCAACCCCCCCCCTATTCGGCATGTGCTAGTGATAACATTCCCTCCTACACCCTTTCCCTAAAACCTCGCTAGGGCGCCCCCTTAAAACTATACAGTGATCCCAATCTTTACCCTTCAACTCAGTGCTTATTTGTGTATTGATACCTTGTTCCCAGACCACGACCATAGGGAAAAACCCCCGATCCCGTCCTCTTCCCCCGCGGCCCGAAGAGCTTTGCGGCGCACCGTGGGACACCCTCAACGAGACACCCCCCTCCATTCGGCCACGACGCGCTCTCCGGACTCCTAGGGTCTTTGCACCTTGTCTTCCCCAACCCTCTTCCCCCCACCCCACTCACATAGTCACCCATTCTGCCTTCCACCTTCCCCCCTCTTCCCCTCTTTTCCTCCACCCTCCCCTTACTTGCCTTTAATCATATATATACTGGACTCTGAGGTTTAACTATCACCTGATGATGATGTAGTAACATTGAAACCGGTCGCATTAAATTTTATTTTTGTGGAAAATTGCTATTTTTAATTAATCATGATATTCCACCATATCACGCCTGAAACGTCTCTTTTTATTATCATAGCAGACGCACAATAATTACGCATACGATGACGGCAGATAAATATTTAAAAAAACACGAGCCTTTAATGAACGCATTCAGACTATGTAATACCTACTGCATACTAAAAAAGATAGAACCCATACAATTTCTAATCCATACAATTTAATACAATTCCGTTTTATGTTCAGAAAAAATTCCCCCTTCCATCTATTTTCTGATGAAATTTCAAGATATTTTTTAATCCAAGGCTCTCTACGTAATGGGCGATTGTTGATTAAGAGCCGTTACATACTCAAAGAGTAACTCTTCCATTCTACCTCAGTTCAAAAATATTTTCACAGGCAGATTGTCTAGCTTCGTCCAGCAGGACACAACCTGACAACCCACACTAAATTAACCTCTTCCTCTTGCAGTCTATCTCCCTTCATTCAATTCAACATGCCTCCTCTCTTCCTGACCCTTCCTCGTTCACCTAACGTAAATCCCCTCTATCAGGTTCCTCAACATTCCATCGCCTTTCAAATAGGTATAAATACACTTTTCCTGCCTGGAAATGGATTTCTCGCAACATTCTTCTCTCCACCACCGTGCTTAATTCCCATTCATTTAATTTAAATTGAAGTTTATTTGCAATGAAAAAAAACAAAAAATAATATAAATTTTACCCCTAGATATGCAGAAGAATAACTGAAAAAACAGTGATGATATAGTTGAACTTTTTAATTTAAGTAAACAAACGAAGAAACGGGTGGGCAAGACCCTCGCTTCTTCACCTATTGGCCGAAAGTTAGAACTGTACCTCTAGAATGGTTAAACATCAAGGCAGGTATTAAATAAATCTTTTGTAGCCTTAAGCCACAACATTTATCGACGACGCCCCAAAACCAATAAAAAACCTTAAGAAAGGTATATGTGATGACAGAATAATATTCAATGTGCGGTGGAAAAACGTCTGATAACGTCGGAAATAAACATGTCATGACTCGAAGAGGTGCTCCAAAATAAATCAAATCGTTTAGCCCGCCGCTTTTACGTCAAAAAAATTTATATTTCCACAGTGTGAATAGGATGCAGTAGTCATGGTGGTCTGAGTTATGGAATGGAGAGGAATGAATCATTTAACTCCTATATATCTGTGTTCAATTCTGATTATTCCGTCGGCAACTTTTTTTTTATTTGTAAAGAAAATTCATAGAATACATGGAGGGTTTATTTAGTTTAAAATAAAGGGAAATGAAAAAATACAGATAAAAACAAAATGAACATAAATGAGAACCTACTAAGAAATTATGATCAGGCTATTAATAACTTCCTGCGACTTAACGGCTCAGTCGGTTTTAATTATCCTCCGGCGTTGTTGGTGATGCTGCCGGAAAACGAAAATACCTAATCTCCGCTCTCTATGTTCTCTCACCTTTTGAATCCACATTTCACGTTTCCAGGGGTGAGTACAATTTAAAGTATTGAAATGGGGACTTGAACGTCAAAAATATAAAACATGATGCCGGGAGAGAGGAAAGGGATAAAATTCCGGAAGAAAATAGTACGTGGAAATCCTTGAGATGGTGCACACATAATGGAACAACTATTCCGTAGTTATAAAAAATCTAGGTAGCTTCCCAATCGTATTAGAAAGAGTAAAGTTTTTTGAGTATCAAAATGATTTCGAGTTTTAATCATGTAAGTCCTCGATTTATATAATTAGATGCAAATTAGGTTTCAAAAGTACCGTGAAATAAATGAATGAATTTGGTTATGTCTCACGTATTGCGGCTGTTTTGGATATCTTAGAGACGTTTTTCACTATCAAAATTTGACTAAATATGACAATAAAATATTTTTTAAAATCAATGAGGACATTTTAAACAATATAAAGAGGCTTATTCTTCCTATAAAGATCAAAAAGGATAAATTTTAAACATTTGCTAATGCATTTTTAGTTTAATAATTTTAGTTACTGAACGAATAAAAAAATTTATTTTTTAATTACCACAAATGAATTTTGGATATTAAGATACGAGGGCTGTCCTGAAAGTAGTCTCCGATTTCGTGTAGCATGATAATTAGTGGAGGGAGCCGAATGGTCTCGGTATTGATCCACAGAGTTGGTCAGTACACCGCGATCTGCAGTAGTTGGAAGGTCATGCCGCTTGTGGTTTGTTTACAGCAGAGAGTAAAAATGAACAGCACAATTGAAATTCCCGCCAAAGGTGGAGTCCGTTCAGTGATAAGGTTTTTACTGATAAAAAATTTCAAAGATGCTGGAATTCATCTGTAAATTTGTGCTTGATATGGACCAAATGTGATGTGACAAGATTTGTGCGTTAGTGTTGTCGTTCGTTTAGGAGTGAACGCACAAATGTCTATGATGATGATGACGGAAGTGGCCGCCCCCGTCTGCGGTGAACGATGAACTGCACTTATAAGTTAACTAATGAAAATTAATGAAAAAGTTAGTGTAAAACGGCGCTTTAAGATATCAGAATCCTTAGAAAGTTTTTCACAGGCTTCTGAGACTCTGTCTGTTGCATGGGAACACGACTGAAAAGTTAGGCTACTTCATGTTTTGTGCTCGTCTCGACGAGAAACTCCAAGAGATGCCATCATCGTTTGGCTGTGATCTCAGGAGGCAGAATTTAATGCTGAAGGAATTTGTAAACTATTTCAGAGACATGACAAATATGTAAACCTGCTTGGCGAATACGTATAAAAATAGTAGAGATATGTGGTTTTGAGATGAAAATAATAACTTTTTGCATCTATTCCAATGTATTTTTATAGCATAACGGAGGTTACTTTGTGGACAGCCCTTGTATATTAAGAATGGTTTAACAAGATAACAATATAGAGTGAGAAATCTTGGACCATATCATCCAGGAAGCTGAATGCTTAGGGAAAAATATCAGCAGCGGTTCAATGAATCGTACCGAAATCCCATTTTTATACAGCCTACACATTAACATGCTCACGTTAAACTAAATAATAGCCAATCAAACAAACCAAAGTGTGGATACAATAACTTTTTAAATCGATTTCACAACATGACATCTCATGTTGCCAAGTCTTTTCACGAGTACCAGTATGCTTTCCTTTTGTTAACTGCCAGCATTCAGAAATATTTTAAATCTTCTCGTCTCACTCTTTACCGGAGCGATAGTGTGACAACGAATTGAATGGAGGAACATAAGATTGGAATTTACTTTAAAAATAGTAGAAGAAACCGAAGGAAACCAGCTTTAGTCCTTATCATTGAGGTCATTCACCTGGTGCGTAGAAAGGTAGCAAAGTGCGGAATCATGATACGATGTTCATCTGAGGGAATGGAAGTGATATGCTGCGAAAAATTTCGTATTGGTACGTGCTACATAACTTAATTGGAAAAGAGGTGAGAGCTACCCATATGTTTGTGAATGTCTCGAGAAAATTCATAAAAATTCATCAAAATTGCGCAATCCATAAAAAATCATAAAAATTTTTGGAGAAATCCAAGATAATAAATTTGAGACATAAAAATATGAGATTTAAATAGATAAATGTGCTCCATTGGTACTGCATTTTCATTGCTCATAAACGGTCCATAGCTTGATTAGAACTCCATAGATATTACTTAATATTAAATGGACACGCCAAGTTTCAAAATATTCCAAAAGGATATCTAAAAATGAACGCGCACATTTTGATAAAACCTAAACTAGAGAGTGAAAACAATTATAAAGATACAGGGTCTACCAAATAGTCACGTAAGAGATCTTCATTCTTAACAATATCAGTATCGTTACCGGAAAAGAAAGAAATACTTGGTTGTTCCACATATATTTTATTAACACGACCTAGGTTTCGACTTACAAAGTCATCATCAGGTAAAGAACAGAAGACACAGGGCTTTATATAGTGGATAGAGAACTGGAGAGGGGAGGTGTTTGAGAAGAGGGAGGAGGGGAAAGAGAAAGGGAAATGGTGTGTAAGTTTGGGGGGAGGGGGAGAAGACGGTTGTGTATGGCGTCGGGGTGGGAGATTACGGTTGGGTACTGCTTCAGGGGGGGAGAGGGGCTGAGGAACAGAGGGAGGTCCAGGAGGGGGGAACGGGAGGAATAAGTTAGGTCATTAACTAGAATACCCTTAAGGTGACTATTCTTTGAAATTTCCAACCGTTCCAAGGCATCTAATCTTAAGCCTTTTTTCTCTACATGCAGAATTTTGGGGACAAAGTCACTGGAGTGGTTGTTTTCTATAAGGTGCTGGGCAAAATTGGATGACATATTTCCGTTTTTTACCTGATGATGACTTTGTAAGTCGAAACCTAGGTCGTGTTAATAAAATATATGTGGAACAACCAAGTATTTCTTTCTTTTCCGATATGAATCGCTTCCACAAAGTGACGCCTCAGACAATTTTATTCATCAGTATCGTTAAACTAAAACAAAAATTTCCGATACGTAATTCTTTATGGAATATTGTAAGTTTTGCTATTTCAATAAAATATGAAAGAGACTTCCGAAAGAAGTGAGAAAGTGTAGAGGGTCCTTTTACTCAGTTACAAATACTCGTTTATTTTCTGGGCCAATGTTAACTTTGCTTTTTGAGACTTAATTTATTCATGTCATTTTTTGTATTATTTTCGTTTGGAAGCAATAGGCTCAAGAGAATGTTCTTTTCAATGAATTATCTCCTTAATCGTATGAAGTGACCTAAGAACTTTGAAGCTAGAAAAAGAGCCTTTTGGAAATATTTTCACAATATCTACACGGTACCATGCAGAAGGTAGGAAGGAGGTTGGAAAGATGGATACAGAGCATTTTAAAATAGAATTCAACTTGAAATTAAACCACTTGGCTCTTCCACATAGAAAAATTTATATTTACTACCTATGTTTCGTTATGGTATAACATCATCAGGTAAAAATACAAGTCAAACACAGTGTATATAGCTCTGGACGGAGGGGAAGAGGAGGGATGGAAGAAAGGAAGGATTGGTTGAGGTAGGAAGAGGGGGAGGAGGAGGAGAATTGGCAATTGGCAATATTGATAAATTAGCAGGCTGGGAGAAGGAATTAATAAAATGTTGAAAAAGTTTTGCTTGGCGTCGGTTAGTTGGCAGAGGAGTGGGGGAATGGGTAAGGCGAACGGGGAGAACGGCACTGAGTAATTAGTCTGGTGATTAAGTAGCAGGCTGGGAGGGGTTACTATATTGTTGAAAAAGTTTTGCTTGGTGTCAGTTTAGTTGGCAAATGGGCGAGGAAAATACAATAACGGGGAACGTGAAGGGTAAAGAAATTCATTGGTCAAGACATCTTCTCCGTAATCCATCTGCTAAAGTATTTTTAATTGCTCCAGCACATCGAGGCGGTGATCTTTCTTCTCAAAGTGCAGGATTTCGGGGAAAAATCGCTGCTATGGCCACAATCTCTCAGGTGTTTGGCGAAGAGTGACGTGGATATTTTTTTTCTAAAGCATGCTCGGTGCTCCTTTATTCTCGTCTCAAATCTCCTTCCCGTCTGGCCTATATATATCCGGTTGCAGTCTTTGCAGAGGAGTTTGCACACCCCACTCTTGTGTATGGGTTTAACTTGGTCCTTCGTGTGGCATAACAGGTTGATTAATTTTGATTTATTGTACAAGGCCGGTCTCACCTTTTCTTTTGGGAGGATTCTTTGCACTTTTAATAGTTTAATTTCAAGTTCAATATGAAGATTTTCCACCAAGTGACTCCAGAAACTGTTTTATTTGAAAATACTTAATTGAAAAAGGGGAGAATTTAGGCAAACGAGGAAGTGGTAGGAATAGGATAGGATCTTGGACGGAATAAAGGGAGAAAGAATGTTTGCAGAATTGAATAGGGGCTTACTGCAGTGGAGAAGGTAGCGTTTTGTAAGGAGATGATGATAATGGTATCGTTACACCATTATGTAGGCTGTATTCATCAGAAACCTACCTCAACCGGGAGACTTCCAGTAATAATAAAAATGCATACGAATATTAAGCTATATATTTTCAATAGAAACTTCGAGTTGAATATTGTGGTGTAGGGATTACCATTGAGATTTAAATGCAATGCACTCGATTTCTACTCTGAAAAAGTAGAAGTGTATATCTGGTATGACGGAATTAAAGTTAACAAAATATAATTCCTCGATTCGTATTAATAGCATCACAAACGCTCCAGATGGGGCAGTCCGGATGAACACTCCTAGTCATACTAAAGCTACCTGGTGGTCATTGCAATCACCGCTTAGGTGCCAAAATATGTAATGTCAGTTACTATCATGCGGCAAACATTGGTAAATGGAATATTATCTTTATATAATTGTAAAAAAAGAATAAACAATGCTATGAACGAGAAAGTTGGTTTGGTAGGTAATGGTAGAGTTCGTTTAATACTACTAAGGTCAACGGGGTCTGAAAACTCACTCATCCTGGTACGGGAGCCAGATGCATTCCCTGTGCTGCTTATGGTTTCCCAGGATTTTCTGGTACCCGAAAAAATTACACAGCACGGGTGAAGCTGAGGGAGCCCAGAGAATCGACACCGGGCCCTCCAATCGGTAATCCAACGCTCTACCCTTGGAGTACCACGTTCCCCTATGTTCATGTTTAACGTTAAAAATACACCACGGTCGAAGGAATGTGTGAGTATAATTGAAAAGTAACCCTTAAAAAAGTATGAACGTGAACCTTTAAGCCGTAGAGAGAGTGATTTATCTCCGTATAATCATGAGCCCATTTATTATTAGTGGCTGCAATTCACTTATTTTCAATTGGTAAATTTAACATACGCAACGATACTATCTCCAAAAAAGTTTAAAGTACCATGGCGTTCTACGTCTAGGTATAACGCAAAAAGTAAAAGCACATATTTTGATAACGGCCAGAGGTACCTCCTATTACATTCGAATAGGCTGAAGAGAATATGTTCAAGCTTGACCTTCGCTCCATGTTTTGACATTAAAACAACGATTGCATTTTAGCACTCTAGATCGCATCCTATTTAAATTTACCTTACCTTAAAAACAAAATTAGTCTGATATATCAGCATATCGGGAAAATACGTCCCGCTACGATTTTGAGATATTCAAGTAACGAGTTGCAATACGTCCTGACCATCCCCTAAGGAGGTGGATGATACGCATTGGGTTATCAAGCAGATACGTGGAGGAAGAGAGTTTCTCCTTTAGGTCAACACTAATAGTGTGGGAGGTGAAGCTGGTAGGTAATGGGGTAAGGCCAGAGATCTTGGGAAAAAGAATGAGAAGGGAATGAGAGATTCGGAGTGGAAGACGAGAGGCAAGAGAGAGAGGGTAAGCGATGTGGAAAAAAACGCACTTTGTCACGTAAACCTTTTTGTGGCGAGAACGATGGGAGAGGGAAGAAGAAGATATTGGGCAAGATAGGCGACCCGGCCTCGGCCTGTGCGAGAGGTGTCCTCGAGAGGCAGAAGATTATTTTTTGGAGAGAGAGAATGAGCAAGTAGGGGAGAAGGGGAAAAGAGAAATGAAAAGCGAGAGAGAGAGAATTTTAGGGGAAGGTGAACAAAGAAAGGATGAGTGAGGGAGCAAGGTATAAAACGATGGTGAGAAAGAAAAGTACTACCAACGTGGGCTGAGATCGCGACTGAGGGCTGCTATTTTCCCCAAAAAAATGAAGGTTGATACATCGCCCACAGGTGCAGGGGTGTCTGACTCTACGGCCGAATTATTATTCATGCTTCCATCCCGCGGAAAAGTTCTGAATCGCGGCACTTTCATTATTGCTCTTCCGCTGGCAGATGCTTTTGCAGAAATTGTCATGTTCCATTTGGCCACGTTCACGCTGAGTTCCTCTTCTACTGGAAATTAACTCTTGCCATCTTATTCTTTTGATGAAGATGCAGACATTCGCACTTCAGTGCGAACGGCATGCGTCAAAGGAAATGATATTGGAATACAACCACCGGAAACCTTTCCGGAAAGGAATGACGGGTCTACTGACTATCATGGCTCGACCATTTTTACACTCGAAGTTTCTCCGTAGAAAGGAGTTAGAAACGATGCGCGTTAAGCAACTGAAAGTATCTCGGGGACTGGAGAGGCCTTAATCATTCGAAACATTACGCATCGTGAGAAGTACACGAAATAGAAAATAAGCATTAAAATAAATTTTACAAAATTGGAGGAAAATAATTTGGAACGGCTGATTAGGGATGAATGAATCCGAATACTAATTGACTTCATTATTTGGTATACTTTCAGTTCACGAAAGCGAAACTTCAGTTAAGCTCTCAAGTCAACAGGGCAACAGATTACACCAATCGTTCCCTATGGCTCTTAATACAGGTATATACGCTATTAGATCAATTAAATGAATAAGTATTCAAACAAGTCAAGGTTTCTTAATATGATCAAATGACACCATCTGCATATTAGATTTGGCAAATGGGTAGCATCTGATATATTACAGGAGAATTAAAAAACATTAGTGCAGACTTCAGAAAAGCGCAGTATATTTTTGTAATTAAATAGCACATACAAAACCTATGTAATGAAAAACATATCCGGCAATAGGAATATTTATTCATACTTTTTACGGACAAAACCCATGTTGTATAAGATAAAGTCCTCACAAGAATAATAATGGACAGCGAAATTTGAAAAAATGCGTAGTAATACATTTTTGGGAAAAGAGTAACACCCTCCCATTTAGTTACAAAGTGAATCAAACAGAAATCGCGAGGGTAGATTCCTTTAAATACTTGGGTGTAACAATTACTCACGATCTCTCCTGGGAAAAGCACATACGGGAAATATGCGGTCGCGCTAATAAAAAATTGGGATTTGTAAAAAGAGTGCTGGGTAAATGTGACGAAAAAGTGAAGGAACGATGTTTTCTTGGCCTAGTCAGGCCCCATCCGGAGTATGCAGCCAGTATATGGAATCCTCAAGAGATGAATTTCATTTCGGAAATAGATCAAGTGCAGCGGAGGGGGGCTGGACTTGTCATAAATTGTTATGACTAACGCAGTAGAGTAACTACTTTGCTAGAAAATTTAGGCTGGGATTCCCTTAAACAGCGGCGTTTACAATATAGATTAAACTTATTAAAAACATTTAAAGATGGGTCCTTTTCCGATGACATCAAGAATGTAATACGAACCCCAACGTATTACGGGCGGAGGGATCACGAATATAAGATTAGAGAGATTGACTGCAGGACCGACAGATTTAAATGGTCATTTTTTCCAAGAACAATAAGGGACCAGAATGCTTGTAATTGAAATCCCCCACTAGTCGGCTCGACATAATAAGTATTAACCTACAAGGTAGCGACTGCGCATTATTATAATAGTATATTTATATATTTTTTGCAGGTTACCCCCACCTTTCCCCATCCATTTGAAAAACCCTAACCCCCTCATGCCTTACCCTTTCCTCCTGGTGCTGCACCCCTTGCCACACACCTTTTTGGTGGCTCGCAGGGCATTGATGTGGGTGCAGATAAAGCCGACCCCTACACATTAATTTCAATCGAATATCGGTTGCCACAAATCATTACCAACGCGTGGAAATGTATACTGAAATGTATCCGAGAGAAGAGAAAATACGATCAGCCAATTAGGAGACGAAAAAATTGACGAAACAATCAGCTGGCGCTTGAATCATAGAGAGAGGACATATGCTTACATAGCCGTCATTTTTTGGCGATTGAATTTCGCTGTATCCTTTGTGGAGGTAATTTTTCTTTCCGACCCCGAAGAGGAACTTGTTCCTATAACGGGAATTTATGGTCATTATTGTTGCTTAATAATATCCGTGAGTATAACATCGTTGCTTTTTTATTCTTTCTCATTCTTCTGTACCTGACAAGATCTCGGGAACATGTTGGACTGAACTGAGGATCGACCATCAAAACTGGAGATGAGGGTTTTCTAACCAGCTTTCCTAATGCTCAGGTGAGTGATGGCGTCCATATTTAATGACCTTTTAATTTTTCATAGTCTGTGGAAAATTACAAACACATTTAATATGGACATAAAAAAATTCGCAAGGGGAGGCCTGAAAGTGTAAAGTATACTTGAATAAGTGCTCTACGGGGAGAGGGAGGGAGCATGGGGAAGCAACATTACCTTGAAGGCGATTAGCGAGCGGTTCATCGAACTACCGGCAGGGAAGAAAGACCTAGCCCAGTAGAAAATCCGCGAATATTTCGCTAATCATAACTATACTATAGCCTGCTTTCGCGATTTAACAAACAAACTATTCGAACCTTGCATTAGTCCTGAGAGTGGCTTTATCAGTAGCCCTGAGTCCTGAGAGTGGCTTTATCAGGCGAAGGCAAATTACATAAAGTTAGCATTACAAATGTGGATACGCGAGGCATTAGAAAATGTTGTACTAATGCAAAACATTATAAATGCCCCTGTACCTGAATGAATACGATATGAACGAATTTAACATTAAAAAATGATTCGACGAAAATCGACAAAATGAATTAGGTACTAACCAATAAGACTGACTACCCATAGTTCACTACGTGTATGTGTGTGCATCTTGTTTTTATATATTTATTTACAAATTGATTTATTTATTTAGGTCCACATCTAGGATTGAGTTATCATTCTGGAGCTACATTATTCCGTCCACTCGTTCTCTTATTACGATTACGTGGGTGGGTTTACCATCGATACTTTTCCACCTCAAATTATGTGATTCTGCAGCCGCCACCTATAAAACGCTAATAAAAATCTACGCGTGCACCGTGTCTCGAGTGAGCAATTCCATGGGATTTGCTCCCCCCTACCTGCATCGACTATGGCGAGTGTGAGAGCGGCGTGTCCAAACGGCCGTCGTCCGATAACAGAAAAATGGACGGAGGGAGATTGATCGCTGTATGCCTGGCTTCGCTGCAAGCTTTTTTCGACTTCCGAGAGGGAATTTCATGCCGCATAGTTTGTTTCCAAGAGTAAAGAATACGATAAGTTCTCACTCCAGACGTTGGCGATGACGCTGATACATTTTCGTCTAGTGGTATTGAGAGGAAAAAATAAAATACATGGGCAAACAATGCTAATTTAACTGAATCTAATAATAAACTGATTTATGTACGCGTTGTTACTCACCACCAAAACTCCAAATCCACAGTTTTTTTAATTCTAAGTATCGTTTGATTCATTATGGCAGTGGTAATTTAATAATCAAACTCGGAGGCGCGTGGGATTCACACATGGAGGGTTAGGTGGCAATTTTTATGTCTGCAGTTGTGCAGAAGTCAAACGGATGGAGTGGTGCTGGTGGCATTTATAAATATTAGTTCGTAATAAATTCATGACAAGACCTAAGATATAATCTTTTTATTTTTTAAAATCTATAATTTTTTATAACCTTAAAGATTTTTGTGATTCAAAATCCATTGCTAGGTTCCTTGCTTAAATGCTTATTCATATATGCATGTATTATTTATGTAATTATTAAAATTACAAATATTTTATCTCCGTTCTTAAACTTCCGAATTACACAACTTTAATAATGTAAGATAGTATTGAAATGGTAGTGGAAAGAGCTGTCTCGGTTTTGCCATATTAAAATATTAGTAACAATCTTATTCCTACACGATAAAAAGATCAGACACAATTCAAATGATGCATATTAATTGAAATGAAAGTATCATGATACCCTTTTTAATTTTCACCAGTTAAATTTAATTGCTAGGGAATTATGATTAAATGGAATTTTCTATGTTACTCCTGCAGGAACTAGTCTCTAGAGAAACCTCATTTTCCCCACGGGTGCTATTGTATTTATTTCCCAGCTAGAAATTTTTCAAGGATCACTTGGGAATGGGTCACACAAGTGCTTTGGATAATATCAAACAATTTAAGTTGATAATAAGGCCATAGGCCTTTATCAGCAAAACCCAAATTTCTCTTGAGAGCTTAAATTTGTACACACTCAAACAAGAAAATGGCCATTTATGCATTCTTCAAATTGTTTTTGTAGCAATTACTAAGACCTCCTAACCCGTGCTTTGTTTAATATAGCACGAATTTTGGGAATCGAATAAAGTTTTGAGAATAAATTAGAAGCTTATTCCAAAATAAGACGATTCTGGGTACTTAAGTCTTAGGTGGCATGATGCATTATTTGATCTTGGTACCCAAGTATGTGCTTTAACGTAGATAACTACGGGTAAGTAAAAATTCATCTAATTCCAAAATTTAAATACTCAAAATACACGGATCTTAGGTTCGCATTTCAATTGATTGCACACACATACTTTAAATCTAGTTTCCCTGGAAGATATTCGTTAAAATTAGATCCAAAAATTTTGAAGATTATTATGAAACCAAAAATTGAATTACTGCTAACTTAAAGTTATATGTTTCCATATTTACCAAGACTGAAAATTTTTGTCATAAACTTCGATATAGATGAAAGTCCTGAACAGAAGACCGTGGCGCAAATCAAAGTTATGCCAAAGTATAATATTCCCGAAAAACTAAAATAATGTATAAATGATTTTTTGTTAACATTAATAATTTACGTCACATTTTCTGCAGTTTTATTTCATATAAGATAAATACATGAATCTTTGTAAAACCACCCATGGGCATGTGAATAGATATAAGTCATTTATTGATATTATGAGCCAGTTAGAGGGAGTGAAAGGAGAAAAGAAGTATTCGGAACTAAAGACAGATTTAATGTAAAATATTTTAGTGTCGGATACAAGGTTGTGTCATTAGGAGAAGTAAAACGCTATTCAGCCTGTACCTATTGAAAACCAGCCTTACACGCTTGACTTTCCAATGATACAATAATATTCATAAGCTAACCCAAGATTTTTATCTTCGACTAGGGTCACTTTTTATCAACTTGGGTACTGAATTGTTGATTAGAGCAGTATTATTTTGGGAAATCCGCGGCCTTTCGTTTTTCCTTTGGCAATTTGAACAAATCTCAACTATACTTAGGTCAGATATCAATTAAGTGGTCAGTTTCTCCTCCTTTACTTCATGATAAGTTTCAAAATGATCGTTCGAGCAATCTTAAACACGAAAGAGAATATATATTAGCCTTTATCGAAAACCGGAAAACATATTATGTTCGTACATAACGTTGTAAGAACGCGAATCGGTAGGGTCAGTTTCCGACCTTTGACAATGTTATTTTTTTCCCACAACAGGGTCTCAAAAGCATTCAGCTGCCCTGCAATTTATTTGAATACTTATTTTGGCAGGTTTTTTAACAACTAAAGTCAATGTACCAATTGCTAAAACCTTCTTTCCTTGACGAGAGGTTTTCCCCGCTCATAGAAAGAGACGCCACCACGCTCGAACGATTAGGAGGCTTGGAAAATCACCTGCCAGCGAGATGGATCAAACATTTAATCCTCACTTCGAAGAGAGTGGCATTAAGATTGACCGCACTCAGGCTTTAAACGCAGTAATACCTTCTCTGCCGGCTTTTCTCGTAAGATAACTTCGGAGTCCTTATTTGCTTTGCAAATGCAGGACTTCGAATAAACGTTAGGAGGAAAGCTATCCATTGTTGAGCAAAATGGCGTTAAAATGATGATTCCCTGGAATTGTGCAACACCCGCAAATTCTCGCATTTCGATTCCCTTTGGCTTTATGTAACTGTCATTCTAAATTAGCGTTTTGCAATAAATATATGGTTTCGGGTTCTGTTCCATGGTGAAACAGAGAGAATTTTCCATCCATCCGATCGTATTGCCATTATGCTGTTTTATGCGATTTCCATGCACATGCATAAGCTACGAGCTAGAATCGATATGGGCTCCAGGTTTTTTGATGAATGTTTAAATAAGAAATATTGTTATATAAAGTGTGTGAATGCGATGGAAAGTTGTGTCAGATGATTGCAATCCGGTGCCTCAGCGGTTCATTATAAAATAATGAAGATGATGGCTCAGCATTTTCGAATACATTTCAAGCTTTTTCACTAAATTCCAATTTTTTCTCTCACTCTATTGCCCTCCGCGATGCACGAATATATCTACTCTAGTAAATAATTCTAGCGACATTAGTCGCAAGGTCTTCTTAAAAGATAAACAGAACACTGAATGAGTTTTTCACTTGGAATTGATTATGACGCGACAATAAGTTAAGTCATTAAATGAAGTAAAAATGATTTTAAGAGAATACTTTTAATGAAAACCCTCTACGTATAACAGAAGAAGATATACAAAGAGAAAAATGTAACGAGTTTCTGAAAAAAATCTTTAATTTATGAGATTAAAATGTTTATCTCATCACTAATGGATACAAAGTAACAACCTCGCTGTTATGGGCAAGAGGTCAAAAGGTGGGTGTTGTCCTTAGGGGATAACAGAATTCCAGACGATAAGGGAAGACACGTTTTAATCGCGAGTGAAAATGAAATCAGAAAAAACACTATTTTCTGTGACTACAAGAGGGAGAAACGGAGGGAAAGGCGCAAGCAGAAAGAATCCCCAGCGAAGTTGATACCTCGTTTTCTTTACGCCCACGGAGCCCTGGGAAAGAAAAATAAGGCACGCATTTTCTGTTTCAGAGGGCATTTATTCGCCCCTTCCAGCCTTTCGCAACGGTACTCTTCGAAGCGTTTACATAGGGTCGCTTTCAGTGCGCAGGTAACTCAAAGTGAGGTTGATGGTAGCGAAAGTTAACGCAGAGGGTGGATGGAAATGAGATGAACGCGAGATGGTGTCAGGAGCATCTAATGGCGGGTGGGAAAACGTTTGGGTGAAAGAGTAGAAAAGGGAACAAGACAACAACGAAAGAGTAGGGCTAGATTAAACTTATTAAAATACATAAAGCGTGTGGTTTTGTATTCAACATTGGAGAAATAATTAGGCCCCCTAATTAAATTGGAAGGGCCGACAGATGCTACAAAATTACAGAGTTAGATTGTCGAACTGATAGACTCAAGAATTCGTTTTTTCCGCTCGCTATTCGTGACAGCAATAAAAGGGGAAATACCTAAGAAAATAATAGGCAAACGCTGTCTAAAATAGGGGTATAAAAGACTAAACTTTCGCCAATTTCTCTCCAATTTTAGAGTCCTAACACCCTCCGCCATGCCATGCGCGCTTGTGCCGATTGGGGTGTAGGTGAATGTAGATAAAGTCTATTGTACTTGCAATATTGAATTTTCCGTCCGGAATATGTAGAATACTAACCGGTAATAAGTGCCTGAATTGCATTTGTGCCTTTAGTGCTCCCTCTTTTAATGATATTTTCTTGTCTTCTTTGTTTAGTCATAAGAATAGCTGCTAACCATGTAATGCTCCTAATAAATGTACGCATGTTGCATAATTGTGTTCAATCGCTCCCCTTCCACACGGATTTTGGTGGATCGCGGTGTGCCAAGTGAATGAGGAAATAGAGGGAATATATGTAGAATGGCTGATGACCTACCACCCCTTGCCACAAGTCATTGCGACGGCGTATTATGTAGATGTATATATAGGTGTAGAGACACTTTATTTTTTTAATTCGAAGAAACGCAAAGGAATAGACTACGAAAACGAAGCGAAAGCTTCAAAAGAATTTGTGAATATCAAATTATATTTACAATCTCATGTTTTTACTTTGATGAATCCGCGAGAGGTTTTTATAGTATCCTGTAGTGATTCAAAATCCAAGTGACAACAATTTGAGACAGTTGCTGAGTGATGAGAGCTAAATCGACTAATTGGCCGAGGAATCTATCCTTAAACTTTCCCAAGAGGAGAAACTTTGGTTTCTATAATCTTTACAGAATTCTCATTCCCGTCGCGAAGTGTAAGTGAAATAAAACGGTGACGTCAAAAAGTATTATCGGAAACCACGAATATTACGCCTGAAGGGAAGGTAGAGAGAAATAAATATGGTGTGAGAGAATATAATGACTTCAAGGCGCGAGTGAAATTGAGATCGACGCCGGGAAACTCTTCACTTTATGGTACCTCCTCCTTTTACCACCCTCAAACAAGAGAACTTTTCATGAATAAAGCGCACGGATGGCAAGGGTATGAAATTGGGGTGGGGCAGAGAGTGTATGTCGAGAAGGAAAAGACGATCAAGAAGTCCGAAGGAGATAAGGAATACGGAGAAAGACGAAGATGAGAGAGGCGAGAGGAGTAGGGAGGGAAGGAGGAGGAGATTTCGAGAGGGAGATATTTTTCTTCTCGTGAAAGAAGCGGCAAGGGCGGTGGGGCATGGAAGGGAGGCTGAGGAAGGAGGAGTGGGAGGAGAAAGAGAGTGGAGCAGGGGTGGGGACGTTGGATCAGGTGACGAGGGAAAACGAAGCAGAAAGGGCAGGATGTGCTGTCGGTGCAGGAGTTGGGGAAGGGCCGTGAGAAGGGGGAAGCGCGGAGAGTGAGATGGATCAGTGGAGATAAAGAGCCCATTCCCTTTTGTCCCTAGGGGGAGAATTCAAGGCCCCACTTGGAAAGGAAATCACGAGGGAGAAGGATTATTTTTTCAAACATACACTCGTACCTACGTTTTCCTCATTCACCAACAGAACCGTCCACCTGCAAAGGCAAAAAGAGTGAGAAGAATCCTTATTAACCCTTGCCATACTCTTTTTCTCTCGTTGACCTCCTCGATCTTCACCCTTTTGCCTTCTCCCGACAGTCTAATATTCATCAAGGAATTCCTACTCGATTGAAAACCTTAAAAGCAAGAAATGAGGTTCTCTCTTTGAAACCTTATCTCCAAGACCTTAGGATTGCTTGAGGGTGACAAAAAATAAGTTCATTTCGACAAGGTTAGATATAAAAAAACTTGATATTTTCCTGTTTCCTCTCTTTTTAACTTCCCAGGGTGAGTTTTTAAAGGCAGAAAATATAAAATTTGAATTAATGAGTATACGAATAAGCTGTAGTGGGCGATGATGAAACCAAGTAGATGTAAAAGAATTTACGAATTAAATAATTTTTGATTGTTTAATGAAATAGCTAGGAGAATGCGGCCGACAAATTATATTTTCCTTTCTTTAGTGCTCATCCGAAATCTTATATTTTGACATCTGCATTGGTCTGACTTGACAATAAAAATGACAACAAAGGCAATAACAAATATTCAAGCCCAAAGTGAAGGAAAACCCTCTTATCTTGGAATCCAACCCACGATATCTGGGTTGGTAGACAAGGATCTTACCCGTCGTCATAGGGGCCGACAATTTAAAGACAATATCTACGATAGCTAAAAATGGAACTTATGACTGTTCTTTGGCCAATTTCAATAATTTTTTCATCAAGTTATCCTGAAAGGTTTTGAATTTTGATTCAGCCTGAAACCAGATTTCTTAAATTTCATTTCACGTGCTAAGGTACATAAAATATTTCATTTTGACCCGTAATGTACCTTGTGCGCCAACAGTCTTAGGCACTCTTATCTTTCCGCTGGTCCCGAAAAATCAACGATTATTTAAAAATATATTATCTAAAAGAGCATCTACATATACAATCCTGAATAAAAAACGCCCAATGAAAATTTTATTCATATAAATTGCAATTGCACACCACGATCTCACTGGTTAAAATAAATAGCATTTAATTAAACTACGTATTTGCTTTCCTATTTCCAATCTCCACCGTTTAGCACCTAAATGAATAGACCACTTGAATATTGGCAGACACATCTTATCTTTGGAATTGGCTATCACATTTTTAAACTAGTATTTTTGTGTGTTCTATCTTAGGAATAAAATTATATATTATTGATGTATTCACACATCAAGGCAATGTAGCTTATTGTAATTTATTAAAAAATCCCATATGCCATTCATTCTTATCAATGCATGGTTATTCTTTTTTAAAGTTCGTACACCAATTACTTCATCAAGAGAATTTATCTTGAAAAAAGGCTTTAAATTAAAGAATGATCACAGAAACCCACTTATTATTTTATTGAAATTGTTTTCCCCTTATTTATGGATAAAAATATCCACTTATAGAAAAATGTGAGTAATAAGTGTTAAGTAACATCAGAAGGTGTTAATTTGAAGGAAAATTACAAAACGTCATGTGAGCTTACGAGAAAACCAGTGCTGCAAAGAGATGGAATATATTGCTTTGTCAAAAGTTCTCGAACATATAGAAGTTATTAAAAATAATTCATAATTTCCATATTTAAGTAAGAGCTAAGCCATTTCATCAAAGCATTTTCATGTTATTGATTAGTTACGAAACAAAAATATCTGGATATCAGGAAAATGTCTTGGAGTAACATCCTGGAAATTGAAAGTTAGTTTGGTATTTGTTACTTTACTTCATGATAATAAGAGTCAGACGGAGAGTTGCCAAGCATTTCACCTTGGGAAAAGATAATAATTCGAGTAAGTTTGTTTAGGGAACCATGATGAGTGATGGTGGATTATTATTCAAAAGAGATGAAAAGTTTCACGAGGGAAATATACGTGTGCTGCCTGAGTTAAAAAAATAGGCAAAAGGGGAAAGATTTTTTACTGGGAAGATGAATAAAAGCGAACTTTTCTCAGAAAAACTTCTCATCTAGAACTGTCGTCAAAAGACCAATGATCTGAGTGATGGGGAGTACGTATAGACTGATTCATGAATTATCTGAAAGTGTCGCTTTGCATTAAGTCACTTCGGAGTGTTCCAGCTGCGGCAAATAATTCGCAAAATGTCGAAAGGTGATGCTTTGATTTTAAAAATCTTGGTTTTCCATCAACATAGATTACATCTTTAGATGTTTTTTATCAAGGATAGGTGGGAGGAATGTTATTTTGTCCGAAACTACAGTTGAATACAAGAAAAAATTCAAACGGCTGGAAAGTTTATCAATATTACTTTTTCCGATATCGGCACTGACTTTGGGTATTGCTTTTCTTTCCTTTCAAAGGATTTTCCACTTTAAGGAAAGAAATGAGTTCAAGAGGAGGCCGTCTAAAATAACATAAAGTATTTAATTAACGAAAGAGATCTTTGAACTTTTTCACCAATCTCCGTTACATCCGTTAAAATCCGTAAAAAACATTATTTCAGTTTTGGTGATTTCATTATCAACTTTAAGAAAGCTTGGTTGATATTCGTACGGAAAATGCGAGAAATGAGCTAGGTATTTAATCCAATTCATTAAGACTCCAAAGCATAATACGAGTGCATACCTAAATAATAACAGAAATGAAGACTACTACAATTCTACCGAATAAAAATTTATTCGGTATTTTAACAGGGAAAGACAAAGAAATACGAAGAGTAATTGGACTATCTGCTTTCCTTATGGCGTCCATCGTCCCGTCTCCCCACAAAGAGCGGGGAAGGAGTGGTGGTGGTGTCCTGTGGTGTCAGGTGGGGTCCGTTGGCCGATCGGTCTCTTACGTTGGGAATAATCCGGGTGCAGAGAGTCGATTCACTCTGCGGTTGCAGTTAATGGGAGGTCGGTGTCTTCCTGCGTCGGGTTGGGACTAAGCTGTTCTGTGCACGGCTGGGCTCAAGAAAGGGCCTGTCCCTGGGGGGGGGGGGTGGAATCAGTCCGTCCTCCGCGGGGGTTAACGCAGGTTGTTCAACTGTTAGTTTTGTATGCTATGCTTTGTTTTGGGATGGGGTGAGGCAAGAAGATGGAGGGGATGGATATAGGTTCCTTGTGGCGACAGGCGAGAAATGGCTCATTTGAATGTTATTGCAAGTAATGGGAAGTGAGACTGAATTCAATTTTCAGTTCACAACTGGTCTTTTTGCATCCTGTGTTGAGTTATTTCTAATTGTTCTAAGGCGTCTAGTTTTTTCCCATTCCCTTCAACGAGTAGAATTGGGGGAATAAATTTGTATTTGTAATCGGTTTTATTATGTGTTTTGTGACCATTGAAGATTCACCTCCTTCCTGCAGACATTTTCGGTGCTCGTTTGCTCTTGTTTTGAAGTATCTGCCTGTTTAGCTTATGTATCTAGCGGGGCGGGAGTGACACGTAGGTTCATATACTCTACTTTTCCGAATTCTATCCACTTTGTCTTTTGCTCAATCGTTTGGATTGGTTTAATGGGGAAAGGGGAAGCTTTGTTTTTATCTTGGGGAATCTATTGGCAATTTTATTTAACAGGTGGCTGATGTAGGGAATCCTGCACCACCAACTTTGTGAGTTTCGGTTGGAGGGATATGTTTCCGGGGTTATGCTTTGCAATTCTTTGGTTTTCCACTTCTTGTGTAGCAAGGAATCTATTAGGTTAATACTGCAACCGTTGTGAATGCCTATAGTTTTAATGGCGTTTAGGTTCTTTTTCTGAGAAGAATTTTTTAAGTGGGACGTTTAGGAGTCTGTATAGTATCGAGTGGAAGCTGGCTAGTTTGTGTACGATAGGGTGTATGGAGTCGTATGGTATGATTTGGTATGTGGATGTGGACTTCCTGTAAATTGGGAATTGGTGTGTTGAGCCCTCTCTTCTGATGGTTAGATCTAGGAAGTTAATGGAGGGATTCTGTTCTAGTTTCAAAGTAAATATTATGTTTTTGTGTGCCGAGTTTAAAAATGAAACAAAAGTGTCTAGTTGTCTATTGGTTCCTTTTCAGCAGCAAAGAATGTCATATACGTAACGGAACCAGCACATAACATTTCCGGTTAAGTTTTTGGCCGAGTTGAAGATTGCGTTTTCCAGATTTTCCATAAATATATCTGCTAATAGAGGTGAGAGGGGAGAACCCATACCCAGGCCTCCCGGGTATTTTTAGAATTTATTATTGAACGTGAAATACTTTTTTCCTACACATAAGTTTATGAGTGAGTATAGTTGATGGACCTATTCTTGGGCCGCGTCTTTGCGGAGTAGAATATCTTTTGCCAGTTGAGTGACTTCAGAAGCAAGGATAGACGTGAATGACTTTGAAACGTCAAAGGAAATTAATTTACAGCTAGTGGGGATATTTATATCTTTGAGTTTTTCGGTTAGATTGATGGACTTATCCATCGCATGTTTTGCTTTGAAATTTGTAATTTGTCGGCATATATATGGTTAGGTTCAAAAGCTATTTTGTACGTTGGGCCATCAGTGTTGGATAGTACCGGTCTGATCAGTGTGTTGTTTTTGCATTACTTGGGCGGCCCATAGAATCTGGGCGTTTGTGAGTTTATTGAAATTAGTCGGTATTTTCCATTCCCTGGGCAGAGTGATTCACTGGAGGTGATTGAAGGCCTGACCCGTGGATTGAATGACGGTGTGGGGTCATTTGTGAGCTGCACTTGTTTTGCGCAATGAAATCTTCACATTTGCGAATATTTATTTACAATTTTATTAAGTGGAAAATTGTGGTGGTATTCATCTCTGTTATTATGGAACAGTTCCACTACATCACATCTGAATCTGTTCGCACCTCAATAATTAATAGAAAATTTAAATCCACAATTAATTAACTTAGAAAGTAATAAACATTTCATATGCTAGTAACGGGGCTAACAAAACCCTTTTGATTGGTGAAAAACATTTATGGGCAATAAGATTTAGGTAAAGTGAAAACCTTTGTGTTTTCATTTGGATTATTTAATTAATTATTTAGGAATGAATAAAAGTAGAAAGTATGCACTTTGAATACGTAATTATGTTATGTTATGCACAAAATAATATGAATTGATGATAGAGGGAAGTACCTTACTGAGACTGAAAGGATTCTCGCGCTCTGAAAAAAGTAAGGTGTACACGTGGACTCAAGCCCGTCCTGGCAAGAGAAACAATGCGAATCCTTGTACGAGAAGGACGAATAACGCATAAAATGAAAAAGGAAACGTGCAGATTTAGGAAAAAGGAAAATATAGAGAAATAAGATGACTTACGGTGAAAATCAACTGATAATTGCAGGCTACTGAATCTGCACTGAGTATATTATGTAGGAACGGAAATAGATTTTTAAAAATCGTGAAAACTGTTGTAACTTCTTAGGACTAAGCTACAAATTAAACAATTTTTTCCACTTTACACACTGCTCTCTGCATAATTTTTCCTTAATAAAATAATAATTAATAGAATTCGCAGATGTACATCTACATCCGCCGTGTAAAATTGTTTGTTAACTCATTAATATTATTCAATCTAGCGTTTACTACATAAATGTACGAATTATAATTACAATTTTTCTTTCCAGACTTCCACGAACGTATCTATTAGATTATAAAGAATAAAAATGTATTTATTGACAGGTTGACATCAGAGACATTCAAATATGCCATACATTACGTCACATGACGACCCTCTATATTTACCCAAGTTACTTCAACATAATATTTTTTATACAATAAGTATTAGACTGGAGTTAGATTTATTATTCTTAATGACCATTGTTTGATTAATTTAAAAAAATATTATATCCACAACCCGTCAGTTTTTATTGCCAGAATTACGAAGTGAGTACATAGATGTTGTGAGCTATTATTCAGATTGAAAACAGCAAAAAAAATTTCTTATGCATGTACAATGAGTTTAAACGAATACCATGGAATCAAAGATTATGGTAGCTTATTTTTTTATGTTGTTTGATTCCCGCATAAAATTCAAAAAGACATTGAAGAGTTAAACTACCTCCAGAAGATGTAATTAATATGTGTAGTTAAACTCACGCCCCATCATACGTATTCCATTGGAAGTTTTGGTGTTTTTGTCTGTCCAATTTTTAATTTGCAACTCCCATTTTAAATCCTCTAAAAATTTAAAAAAATTAATAACAGTGAGTGAAATGCAACGATTTCAGAGTGTAAAAATCATTCGCCTCCAGGCGAATGGTTTTTACACCCTGAAATTGTTGCATTGAAATGCATATTACCGGATGACTCCGTTAAAAGTTACTATTATGGCATTTCCCGCAGTTTATTGGAACAGTGAATGGGTTTAACATTTAAAAACAGTCTCAATATAGACTTATAAATGAGAAACACATCACATAGAAAAGCAACAAACAGGACCCAGCCAAGACTCGGGCCCTTATTACCAAGATTTTTGTTCCGATCTAGAAAGTGCGTTTCTCATCAGTAAATTAAGTTAAGTTCAGTAAATAAAGTAAGTTAATAATCGCAACATTATTCGCGTTTAATTGATCCATAAACTCCAATTAAAGGTTAACTATAGTGATGAACAAAAAATTATTAATATCAATTTTTTTTAGTAATTTAAATGAACTCAAGCTTTAGACTCCTATTTTTAGAGAATCCATCTCCTAAATGAGAGAAATCTTGTAGTTTTTCCAAAGAATTATTTGGAATTACATTTCCATTGCATTTGACGTGTTTTACCAGGATCAATTCTTATAGTGTTAGGTGGCTGCATGTAAATAGGCACGACTGGTAGAGGAAAGTTACTTTAGAAAGAGGAAGATAGTCGTTAAGTGGGTTAAAAAAAAGAGATTTCTAATATGGAATCCAGATTACATGAGGTGTAGAAAGTTAAAGCCGTAATAGGCGATTATCTCATGGATGAACCGATATTTTACGAGTCACCCATTTATTCTGCTTTTCTTTATACTCTTAATAACTTCTAAATTCTTCTATACTTTATACTGTTAATAAATTTCGAATTCTTCTATACCCATAATACCCATACCCATAATTATTCACTTTGGATTAGAAGAGAAGGATTACTGGGACCACATTTGGACATAGACTATTGCAAAGACACCGTCAAATGCATTCTCTTGAAAGATGAATTATTTCAGGGACTAAATATTTCTGGAAAAATCATTAAGCATGTATTTTAAATTCCCCCTAGTTAAATAATTTTATTTAGCCTCGTATGCAGTATGAACGCGCGGTTAATGTGCCATAACGTGAATTTTGTAAAATTAATTAAAACTTTACTTGAAAGCACTTCAATTTGCCCCATTTACACTTGCGATTCGAGGTTTAATTGTTTAGGCACATTAAAACACAGGTATTAAAAAGTTACGAATTGACTCGACCTGTAGAAATCTAAACTTGAAAGTAAATTGCGAGAAATTTCACTTAAGAAGATTCAATTACTCTGATGCAGAATCGAGCCCTGATTCCTTCTATTACGACAGAGTGCTTTTCAGTTAATCTATCGAGGCGTACTTTTCTTCTATTAATGTATACGTTAATAAGAGCTTTTAATGTAACAGGATATCCTTAGTAAATACCGTACACATACAGAAGTAGATTAGAGACTTTTATCTGATGCTTAAATGGTTTTCGCTTGAGTTATTCTTGTGTTACGTACATTTCTTTTGAAGCCTCCTTGAATTTCAAAGAACACATAAAAATGAGGCAACGACACAAAATTCCACTGTAATAACCGCCTTAAAGTGAAAATGTAGGAATTACCCAACGGAATTCAAACAATATTTTCGTGATCACGAATAGAAACGAACAAAAAGAAATTTGTGACTACTTAATTATAAAAAAAGAATATTAAAGAATCGTTCCAAGGCGCAGCGTGCATATTCCCCGAAAAAAATGAAAATTATTCCAAGAGCAGAAAAATGCATGAGAACTCATAGGAATGCGAAATTCAGAGAGTAAAATAAATTCAGAAAAAGGATTTGTGAGAGAGGGAAGACATCTGTAAAATTATAAAGCGAGAGAAGCGGAAGATTCAATGTCGCCGAGATAAAACTCGCAGACCGGGAAGGCGGCCAGATAGGCATCCTTGTGGCAGAAGATGTGGCTTCGGAGGGAAGGAAAGGGAGGAAGTAGACGGGGGTCTTAAATGAGTGAAGGGATTTCGGAGAGAGGGAAGGAAGGGGTTAAGTTGGAAACAGTTGGGCCGTATTTTTTTCTGGGTCATAAGAAACGACGCTCTGTTGTCCTGGTGGTCCCCTCAGGCAAGCTGAGGATGAGGCTTTTAGTTTGTGAAGCCTTCCGGATCTTGGCGCCAAGAAATGTGCCATTTGTTCTCCTGCTTTCTAATGTGCTCGCGATGTCTATACACGCGTTCTCCCTCCTCGTAAAAAGATTCGCGTCGAAAGATTTTCCGTACCGCAATGAGATAGATAAAGATGCTCCACTTGAGGTCGTTGAACTAACTAGGTTATTTATTTACCCATAAGGATTCCGGGTCATTAGAGATTAAGTATATTGTATATATATATATTAAGACTATGATGTAACCGAGATAATCCTGGTAAAGCCTCTTGATTAACATATTTAAATTGATTGTAAAACACAGTGCTCCAGACGGTTAAAAACTAATTGCTATAAATTTCCGACTAATTGCTCCAAATTTTCATTCAATAACTGATGTACCTGAAAGTCAAATCATGTCAATCCTATAAAATTGTTAATTCTTTTACACGCTCCGGTTAATCCCCTTGGCTGCAAACACATTGGCAAGTTTATTAATTCCTTTCGCTAATTTGCCGAACTTTTAATAGCCTTTATATTTTGTCTACCCCATTTTAATGCTGAAATTTAGGCTCGATATTTCTCATGATACAGTTATTATATGAGCACGCGATATTTCCATTTTCCTGTGAAAGCCATGAAATTATGCTCTTATGAAGGCATATCAAAAAATGAAAATATTTCGTCACAAGCTGAAACATTTCATCTTGTTTTTTCGTTCCCCTTACGGAGTTTGCCCTTCCGGCTTGATTTCATTTTTCCTGGTCGTCGGGTTACTAAACTATCATTCAGGAAACTTCAGAGCGCGTTGATCATGTTTGTTTCCATACCCTATTATTATGACCTTGCAATACCAACTGACAGCAAGGTAATGTTTGAATGAAAATGGGAATGAATTTCCTTTTAGAGGGAAATCATGAAATAATATTCGGCGGAAGGGCGAGAAGAGCGAACTGTTTTGCATATCTCAGGGCAAACAAAGTTCGTAGCAATGGGATAAGTTGGGGGAAATGAAAAAAAATGACAATTCATCTTATTTTGAGAAAAAATGCGATTCTTTTTAGCTCCTTCCTTTGCTTTCAAAGAGTTCGGAAGTTGGTGAGCGGTTATTCTCGTGTAAAAGGTATTAGGGGAGAAACGGGGATCCCGGTGAACTATCATTCGCGACAATATATTGAGATGGAAGATAAGAGACTAAACGAGAAGATAAAGCTAAAATAAACAAGGAAGGGTAAGAAAAGTTCGACGGGGTAAGAGAATTATGACGATGCACTAAAATGCGAAGAACATGTGGTGACAGAACTTAAACGGATTTAGCTCCTTTCAACAAACTCGACATAATTCAGCTGAGGGGTTCTGAAAGGAGTCGGCAAGATATTATAGCGCCATAGCTGAAGAAAATTTACAATTGAGTTCATTTCAAAATATTTTAGTTTATTTCAAACTCCTATTTTAAATATGTTTTTTTGAAAATATGATTTCAGTCACTGACAAAAAAAGTCATCGTAATGATCAAGATTATGTAGATAAAATATAGAGTTATATGCATTTATGTTGTTTGATTTCAAACTCTCTCCCGATTTTATAATGCTGCAGTCAAACTCAATACGCCTTTTTTTTAGAAAATTCTATGGAAGTTATCAGTCAATTTAAACGACCGTTAGATTTTTTTAACAACAGGATCAAGTAAAAGTAAAATTTTAAATAGAGAAATATACGAAGCAACTTCATAAAGTAAATTTTGAACGACATGTAAATTCTGAATTATTGTAAATACGTGATGACGTACTTCATAAACATTGGCAAGCAAAAGTGCCATTCTAAAATTTAATATGCCATGATCTAATGGTGGCACAAATATGTTTAGTTAAACTTCGTGTCCTAGAAAAAAGGAAGAGAAATTAGTTTTGCAATTTGTAACAAAATTTGCGTTAACAAATGGTCCACACTTATTTATATCACGATATAAAGGGGCCGAGGATAGCAGATCGCTAGTTCTGTGGGGTATTTTGGGCCAATCGAGTTATTACTAAAGAGGTTATATAATAATTTATCGGAACCAAAACACATAAATAGGGTTTTAGATTGAAAGTTCCTATTTGGTGAAGAGAGTTCTTAATTAGACCGTTTATTTCGGCTAGAGGTAAATTATAAGCATTGCTTATATGGATACAGATTTTTTTACTTTTATACGTCTTATGTCCCAAATTCCTTGCCTCTTAAGTTCGTTAATTAAATAACAAAAGAAGTTGATTTATGAAAGATATTTCTCAAAATAATTCATAAAACATGACTACACAGACGATTTTTGATGACTTTGTTTTTCAAAATCAGGAAAACGATTATGTCATAGCCATTTTGAGTTACATAGAATTCATAACTAAATAATTTGAAAGTTACTCGTATCTTTAAAATTAATTCTCATCCTCAACAATTTGTTTTCAGACAAACTTTATTTGTAGCGCACAAGAAATAATTTTCATTGGTTCTAAATCATTCTTAATAGCTTGTTTGTGTTATAATAAATGAGAGGAAATTCTACATATAAATCAAGGTTGATGTGAAGGAAATAAATAATCTCAAAAGTCATTGAGCAATAATAATAATATCCCGGCCCATAAAATTTCAGTGAATAGAAATGTCTAAGACCTTTCGCCAAAGTGTATTAAATCTTACGTTCAAATTTGAGTTCTCAAAACAACATATATATGTGAGTCATTTTATTTAAATTATGTAAACTCTCATCCTTGTCATAGAACAGCAAGGGGAGTAATATAAACAGAGAAAGTCAAAGTTACAACAAAAGGTTCCCAAGAACTTCAACGTAAATATTTGATCTCGCAATAGAAATTGCAATAAGCCTAAAAATTCAATTTTCTCACCATGCGTTTAGTTGAGTAAACATAGACGAGGCGATATGAAAACCTTTTGTGGGCTGGGAAACGCTGTTAGTTCCCCGTACACGCCCCCTTTTAGATTAAACTGATTGTAAGAAGGTCGAGATGCTGAGCGTTGTATTTACTTTTTAATTTCTTGAGAAGGTGTGATGGGATTTCTTATTCGTCTCCATCTTCCATTTGCCAAAGAAACAGAAATATTGGGGGTGCATGAGGAAAAAAGATGTCCCTTGCCTTGTGCGTGGGCACGCTCGACTTCTACAGGATGATAGGGCCTGAGGGAATACGACCGATGCAAATCCAGCGCAGCTTATTGCAGTTGATATCTGAGGGTAGATACGTGGGTAAGAAGAACAATTGGAGAAATACAATTTTGCTTTTTCTTTTTGTTTCTGAAATGTATCCAGTTCCCGATGTCTCTCCACCAACCGTCCCCACAACCCCATGTATTTCCTCGGAAATTATGAAACCACTGTCCAACGTTCGGGATGAAAGATTTTTTATGGTTTAATATTCTGAATCTTTTTTTATGAATCTCGAAAGCTTTTAAGTCGTGGAAAATGAATAAAATAAAAAACTTAAATTTTCTTCGACCATAATAATATTTTAAATCAATTATGAAAAATAACGATTTCATAAGAATGGTAATAGTTCATTCTATATCTAAGTAATGATTTTCGGAAATATGAATCCCATGCACGGGTCACCTTATGTGGGAAATATAATTAAAACAAAGTCTTACTCGCGTGTTGTGAAGAATGATTTTTCAAATAAAAAGATCCTTCACAATAAGTTTTTGTGAGATATTTGTTGCTCTTAAAATGGGTAAAAGAATGTTCGGAAATTTCCCTTAGGATGCGTTTGTGATCCTGCGTCAAGAGTCGCGTCACCCATCTAGCCGATAATTTTCTCTTATCAATTCCACTATTAAAATTTGATATGCCCGTTCACATGAGATCTCTAGTGCTTCAGCGATTTCTCACACTTTCAGTTGGCGATCTTCCATGACCAATTTATGCTCTTTTCCAATAAAATCTGCGGTAGTGGCACAGTTTGGGCGACCACTACGCGGATCATCAAGTAATCTGTCTCGATCAAACTCGTTTGCCGACTTAGCAACAGTTAAATATGAATGGGCAGAGTCCCCTGGAGTGTTTTGAAAATGGTCATGAATATACTTTGTTTTAAGATCTTTCTTATTTTAAAGCATTCAAATACTGCTCGAATCTCAATTTTTCCATCTTCACAAATCACTGCACGGGAAGCACAAGAGAGATGCGTCCGCACCGTTGATCTCTTCCCAGAGTATTGACGCGTTACTTCTATCTCCTATAAGATTACTTATTACGACGCAGGAAGCTCGTTGTGTTACCGCAGACATCTGGAAGTGGTTCCGAGGACCTTTCTCTCTTTCCTTACCCTAGTAAGTTAGTCATAATTATTTCTCCTATACATTTATGAGCTCCATTAGAATATCCATAATCGAGTCTCGAGTTCACGCCCAGGTCTTTAAATCCATTCATCTATGATCCATTAAATGCATTAATACCTGCACTTTGCACCCATTGAGTTGTAGTTATATTCAAAAGAAAAGGCTCAATTCCTTATTTCCTTTCCGTAAGAGGACACAGAATCTATAACCATCCCGACTCCCTTGATATTTTCCTCTCAAATCTACAGCATTCCCTCCTCCAACGAAGTTTTCCTGAACCACTCCTAAACAAAAGAATCTGAAGACATGCTTACAATTTCAAACCTTCCTCCACCGCAGAAACCGACCCTATTTCAATTTGCACGATATACTTCCCTGGCCTAGAGTCTCTGAGTTCAATCCCAAAAAACTCTACCCTATCCTGAAAACCCATAACGCACTGGTTGCATACAGCATTGCAAATCTCAGCGCAAATTACGTTTCCTGGATAGCTCATGTGGTAGAGAGCATCCGCCAGGCAAGTGGAAAGCCCCGGAGTTCAAGTCCCGGCCTAGGAAAAATTTTTACACCCGTGATATGCCTGATTCCACCTTCCCCGCCTCTAATGCGTTCGTCCTTTATGTGTGTTCCTTAATCCTTATGTTCATCCTTTATGTGTCGACTTAAAACGGAAGTGTTGAATAATAAATTGTTCAGCAACAAACAATATAGAAACTAGAAACACATAAAAAGATCACTCACACGTTATTCTTGATCATTTCGACGGAATTCTGCTCCGTCTTCATCGGAAGATATATATATATATATATATATATATATATATATATGCATGGATAATAATTAATTTTGGTGCAGGAATACAAGTGAGAATTAAGGATACGTGTTTTAAACATTAAGAATACGGACAGATAAGAGAAGGGTAGGAAGCAGTTTATCCAAAATTCCAGGAAAACATTATTGCTTAGTATTTCGAAACCTATACCATAGGAACTTAATAATCTGGAGAAGGCGGCAGATCAATCGCCATTATGCACTAATCAGTTTAATTTGATTAGTTAAAATATTATGTTTAATAATGTTAAATAATATGAATTATTAGTAGCTGTTATACACCTGTATTTTACAAAGTTAATTATATTTTACTGTCTCTACGGAAGCCCCATTAATAACTAATTGAATTAATTGCTAGAAAACCTGAACCTAATTATTATCTACCAATCAACCTGGTAAATCAGGTGATATTTAATGTTGAGTGGTTACTGAAGTTGGCAATATTCTCTAATGGTCAAATTTAATTTAATGAAATTTAAATTATATTCCAGGTCGAGGAAGATACAGAAATCGTCAGGTAGATTAATTTTAATTCTGTAAACTCCATGAATTCGGTCCCACTCGATCAGGTCATTTCTCATCGCTTCGAAATAACAATTTCTCTCTTCTTTTGTAACTCGCATTCATATTCTTCCAGTTAACGGAGCGAATGTTACTACAATTTCCGCAATATTCCTTATCTCTTTTCCTGACGCATATTTTCACGGGGTTAAATGTTGTGCCGATAAAAGGTTATAAGATTCAAGGAGAGCAATAAACGGCAATTTTCTCGGAACATTGGGAAGGTGGATTACAGATATCAAAGCGGAAGGAGGTTCTGAGGAAGCAGTGCCTTTGATCAACCACTCCACTTCCCGAAACATTTCGGAAAAGTCTGTTGAGCGGGCTGGAATTCATTTGCAATAATAGTTAACAGGGAGAATCAAAATTATCCATACTGTTTGGATTACACTTACGGGTAAAATTATAACGTAAGCTGATTGATAAGGGTTACTTTCAATAAAGACGAACATAACGGCAATAATATGCATGCACAACATATTAAATATTTGTAACACTATAAAAAATGTGTGATTGGCCGGTTGTCTGTGTGGGAGAGAGGGGCATTGGGGCAGTAAGGATGAGGTAGCGTCATTATCGTGTAAAATAGGAAACAGTTCTTTAAGAAAGGTATTCATTCTGTGGGATGGGGAAATGGACGGGGAAATAGATGGTGCAAAGGTCCTGCGCCCGTGAGTCCTGCGTCAGATATGGAGTTGTTTTTCTGTGGTGTGTGAGGTCGGGTAGAGCGGTGGATTCTATACTGTAGGAGCTATTCTGGGTAACCGCATTTGTGGAGTGCATTGTGTAGATTGTGGAGGTGTTTGTTGAGGGTGGCTGTGGTGTTGAAAATCAGGTATCCGTGGATAGAGAGAGTTGGGAATCGAGTGTCATTGTGCACATTCATATAAAATGATTTTAGAAAAGATGATGTCTCAAATTGCGTATAATGGGTCTACTTTCTTCATACCGTAATTCTCAAGTTTACCGCAAGAATTTTAGTTGAAACTCTAAAATTGCAGGGAAATTTCATTTTTGCCTCTTGCAGACATTTGAAAAATAAAAAAATAATCATCTTATGAAATCAAGATGTGTCATAAAGAAGAAAATGATCCTTGTTTAAACTGAATAATTCTATCTTTTTATCATATTAATTTTGGATTCAAATTTGCGAGAACATAAAATTATATACAAATTACCTTAAATTCTTTGCTAATTGCTGAGCGTTCCCTTAGCAATTCGGCCAGAGTTGGAGAAAATAATCTTAATAAATACCAAAAAGGATCAATTGAGAAATTCCCATTTATTTATTTACTCATCCTACCATTGCTCTAGCCAGACTTCTTTATTTATTTGTTTATATTCATATACTGTGGTGACTTAATTCATTATCCTGTAAGCAACACGGAAAGATTAAGATGGAGACTTTAAAACAGAACACACTGGGTATCCATTTTACTGAATCAATTTATTTACGAAAAATAATTAACGCATATCACATTGCGACGACTAAAGGAAGAAGAACTACTGCAGGAAAACCGAACCGGAGCTTCAAAAGTTTCCCTTCGAAAAACATTTCTCCTCGTACGGTGTCTCGAGGCGCTAGAAAGATGTCTCGGAGAACCAGAAATCTTCCCGGCTAGAGTGTTCCATAAATTCTACAGCATCACAAGTATCGGAAAACTCTGCTCATTCTCTCACTTTCTCTGTCACCAAATTGCTTCAGCCTCTGAAACTTCCTGGGTTCTCCCAGTGTCTTCTATTTCATTGCGCAGATTTGTTTCGTACTCAAAGTATTCTGCAAGCGTAACTCCAACGGTCGGAATTAATTGCCACGCTCTAAACTCTCACACTAAGAAAGCAGTTATGCGAAATATATAACATGTGAAAATACATCTTGCCACGATAATTTACCTTATAAATAATTTTTTTCGCATTTGATTGCATTATGTTTTTACAGTACTATTTAAAAATATTCTATTATTTGATTCAATATTATAATATGATGTTTAATTATTTGTAAAATATCCTCATGCATTTCCATTTAAATGTTCGAGTAAATGCACAGTTTTGATCAAAAAAATGGGTTATATAAAACGGAAGTACCAAAGTTTATCCTAAATACGAGGGTCATCCGGAAAGTAGTACCCGTTCGTGAAATAAAGACACAAAAGTAAATATTAACAAACATAAAAAATTTTATTTGAAAGAGGATACTTTAAACTACTTCTCAACATAATCTCCAAGCAAATTAAGGCATTTGTCATAACGTGTGACAAGTTTCTGTATTCCTGCTGCATAGTCCTTCGCCGCCAGCTCATTGAGATACGCGAGGGACCCATCTTGCACAAATTTTTGCATAATGCAGATGGTGTTTAACAATTTCATGAACAATTGTTCGAGAAACATTGGGAAAATGCTCACAGATGCCATCAATTGTGACGCGCCGATCGTTCCTCACGAATTCGTCAACTGAGCTCACCAGTTGGTCTGTAATGACAGACGGTCTCCCCGAACGCTCATCGTCGTGTGTGTTCCCCCTCCCCATGTTGAAGTTGCGACACCACCGCCGAACAGACGACTCGTCCATTACATTGTCTCCATACACCTCCTTTAATTGGCGATGAATATCACATGGGCGAACGTTTCTTGCATTGAGGAATTTAATCACTGCCCTCACTTCACAACTGGCGGCGTTCTCAATTTTTTTAAACATTGTAAACAATCACAGAAACAACACAGGCAATGCTAGCGTCACGCAACTTGGCTCAGAGAAGGCAGACAAGCCACTGAAGCTATCTGACCTCGTCCAGCGGCTACTCGCGTCGTCAGCACTTCATGCGGCACGAACGGGTACTACTTTCCGAATGACCCTCGTATCTTCACGTACTCAGAAGTAATCTTATTTGAAATATTTTACATACTCGAATACTTTTGAGCAATTTTCAGTCAAACAGCTATCATAATTACTCTTTTTCATACAAAACTTGATTTTTTTAAGCGAAGCGAAAAAATAAATAATTCTCAACAACGCTTTTTTGTTATATTTTGACGAGGAACCGCTACCTTTCATAGTAAGTATTGGATCAGAACGGATACCTAAATGCTATTATTTTTATAAATTGTTTTCGGTGCTTTTCTTATTCAAATTAATTTCAAAATCATGTCAAATGCAATAAAAACAATAGCTACGGTTTAAAACGTAACGTAGAGCCGGGATATCTTTGAAATGTATTCATTAGATTTTCATTCAGTGCACGTCATTTAAGTACTTTTTTATTGATCACATAGGTCTTATTCCTCATATTATCTGTACTATAGTATACCAAATCGATAAGCCCCTTGACCCATGGCACTTGGCCTAGAACTATAAGTTGATATGAGGATAATATCCCATTCAAAATTCCATGAAAAATATGCCTCCGTTTAATTTGATGGAGTATTTCAACCTCTTTTGGGGAAATGATAATACAAAGGAAATAAAGGAGTATCAATTCCAAATTAATGGAAAGGTAAAAGAAACATGGGAAGAATATAGGTCATTTTTCTAGAGCTTCCTTTTTACTACATCTGCATGAAATCCGAGATAATATTGATTCACGATATGATTCGCATTTGACTCTACTCCAGCATAAACCGCTTTTTAAAAGTAGAAATATGAAAAATGTATGTTAAGCGTGGATTTGATTTATGCTATTACTAATGAATTGTCTTTTATCAAAGTACTTTACATTGAACTTAACAAAGTGGTGTAAAAAATAAAGGCCTAAAGAAAATAGTCACACACTGGAAAATCAAAGTGAAATCATGATCGGCATGAAATGGATAGACGTATTTCAATGAACGTAATCCTAAACAATTCAAATCGAAAAAAGAGAAAATTCTCTAAAATCTAAATATCCCGAGTTAAATTGATAAATCAAATTTAAATGAAGTATTTGCTAGCGGCTATGTCTATTACAAGTAGAAAATCGTGCACTAAAGCCTTAAAATTATATCAATAAGACACACCTGCAATTTTTAACAAACTCTTGGAGAAGTCAATCAAATTTATAAAATTGTTTTTAATACTGCCAGATCACTACTAAGGTCAATTCCCCAGTCCTAGGTATTTTTTTAGTAGACTTGCGTAGTAGTACATTTATGAAAGGTGTTAACTTTCTTTGTTAATGAATTCATCACTAGTTTTAGGGTATTTTACCTAACTTTTCCATGGCTACCTATTTTCACTTAATGATATTAATTACCTTTACACTATTCAATAACGTATCAGGGAACAATCGTTACTGCTAAATAAATATGTCCGGGGACTTAATTTGCCAATTATTGATGAAATATGCAAAATATTCTAAACAGTAAACTTTAGCAGAGCAAGAACTCGATTTCTTAGTTATCATTTAGGACCTCCATGCATTTAAGGCGATTAGCATTTTAGGGCCTCTTTGCATGAACCAATATTTTAATACATTCCTGGGTAACGCTTATATATGGGCTGAGGCTCAGTAATTTGCTCAAATCTACCTTTAAAAACAAGAAATTTTTCTCCCTTCAATCTGCCATATTATATTGCTTCAAAACAACTTGGTCATTTAGTTAAATAAACTTTAGTCTGCTAACAGTGAACGGCTATAGCAAAATAATTGTTTCACAATATGAAATAAGTTTTGGAATGACCAGTTAATTACAATTGCCATTAACTTTAACAATAGCATGAAAAATTTGAACTTGGATAAATTAGCTAATTATATTAGTAATAGGATTAATTGCTAACAAGCAGAAATTTTAAATCTGCAAACATCTCAAGAAAAATAACCACAAATGAATAGAGGCGAAACAGCTCACAATATTTCATCTGACGTAGTTCTTTTCGTTTGACAAAATTTTCTCCGGACACATTCAGTAAATTGAGATCAGTAATCATTTCATGTATTGCAATACAAGCTGTAAAAATGTTTTTGAATTTTTTGCCCTTGAGGCTGTATTCATTTTCTTTGAAGCTTATTCATTTATTAAACTATTAAGCATTCTAATTTACCTTGATCCGTCTCTCATCAGATTAAATATCTTCTAATACGCAATCTCGTAGTTTGTTTTAAATCAAGTTCATTGGCACGGTAGCGATGAGGGGCCAGTCACTGCCTGAACAGTAAGGATATTATTGGCGCGTGATGCTCCATTTTGTTTCCCACATTACTACGTGACTACCCCAGAAACAAACTTAATAAAAAACAATACAAGGTGGAATGGAATACATTCAAACCAACGAAGTTTCTAATGTCAAGCAGGGTCGCACCCAAAAGGGGTAGGACTGATTTTCTCTGGCGCGAACGGAGCGGTGGAGGGGGGTCTGCCTGGCAGGGTAAGGTTGACGGGGCTCTAAGCAACAGACCGACACCAACCTCAGTCGCCTGCGGGCTGTCGTTGAGTGAGGACACCGGTTTTAGTGAAGCAAGTTTTTTGTCCGCGTTGAAAAACAAAATGAATCTGAATTTAGAGCAACGTTATTCCGTGAAGTTTTGTGCGAAAATCGGGAAGACGGCAACTGAGACCCTCTATATGATCGAGCAGGCTTATGGGGACACTGCCATAAGCCGTTCCACAGAATTTGAGTGGCACAAGTTGTTTAAAGAGGGTAGGGAGCTCGTTGAAGACGACCATCGCTCCGGACGGCCGTCGACGGCAAGAACCGACACGAATGTGGACAGAGTGAGGATACTGCTGAACACAGACCGACGCTTAACCAGTGAAGAAATTGCAGACCAGTTGGGTCTGTCTGCATCCAACGTCCAACGCATTATTTCACAGGATTTGGCCATGCGCAAGGTGTGTGCCAAGATGGTGCCGAAAATTCTGAGTGTCGACCAACAGGTAACGCGTGTGCGCATTTCCGAAGAAGTGTTAGCCAATTTGCACCGAGATGAAAATTGTTTGGCCAATGTGATAACTGGTGATGAAACATGTGTTTTTCAATATGACCCCGAAACGAAAAGACAATCCGCGGAATGGCACACTTCCGCGTCCCCACATCCAAAAAGGGCTCGCATGAGCAAATCAAAAATCAAAACGATGTTGATTGTGTTTTTCGACAGTCATGGAGTGGTTCACAAGGAGTTTGTCCCACCAGGGGAGACTGTGAATGCGAACCTTTATGTGCAGGTGCTCACTCGCCTCCGAGAACGCGTGAAAAGAGTCCGACTGGCCATCGCAAACTGCTGGGTGCTTCATCATGACAACGCGCCGTGCCATGGCGCGCTCGTCGTCAGACAGCTCCTGGCCACGTTGCCGCACCCGCCCTATTCTCACGATCTGGCGCCACCGGACTTCTTCTTCTTCCCCATGATGAAAAGACAGCTCAAGGGACGACATTTTGACTCGATAAAGGCCGTTCAAGAGGCTTCGACGAGGGTCATCAACGGCATCCCCAAAGAAAATTTGCAGCGGGCGTACGGGGAATGGGAGCAACGTTATACTAAGTGTGTTAGCAGCTTAAGGAGCATACTTTGAAGATTATTACGTCGAGTTGCGTTGTTTTTATTATTATTACGTTACGTTACGTTGCAAGTATATCGTCAATAAAATTCTTGCAAAATAAATCAGTCCTACCACTTTTCGGTGCGACCCTGTATAATGTATTTTAGAGCTTTCAGAAATGGAATTTGTTAATGGTCAGAATTAACTACAATTTCCTTGGAATTTAGGGAGTTCATTGATTTAGTTGCCGCATCAAAATAAAGAGACTAGAATTACTAATGATGAGTTAATTTATTTAAACAAGAAACATTAAATATTATGTACCCTCTAAAAAATCAGTAAGTGTATTGCCGGTGAAGTTTTACCTCGATCGATTGACTATGAACTCATGAGCATTAATTTGTGTATTCACAACTTCGTAAAGCAAGAAGCTCCGGTGGGTTAGCCATAGAGGGAACGATATTAATCTGATGATAACATCGGAGAAGAAAATATTGACGGTTGAATGAACGCAGGAGAATTTAAATTGAATCTTTCTTTATTAAATATTCCATTCTTTGTGAAAACTTTGTAAATTATAACTTCATGAATACGCATTAAAACAATTGGCGTACATACTAAGCTATACAGTTAACGTGGCAAGTGAAGGAGGGGAAAAGGAAAATGATAGTAAGCCATGAATGAATTATGTGCCCACCCATGATTAAGCCCGATAAGCCATATTTTCTCATTTCAGATCTCACAAGGTCACTTCTGTGGATTCGTATTTATTCCCGGAGAAAATTGGACTTCCCTTGTCCAAAATAACCCCTACATCCCACTACGTCCGAATATGCCCATTATTTTTTAGGTCTTCACCCGTTCTCTTTCCGAATTTTTCTTCCCTGGATTTGACCAAAGAATCTCTCAGGCCGTTCTGATGAATTTATCCCGGCACAGACTACTTAGACATAGCTTGGATGAAGCTTGGCTTAGATGGAGCAGCCTTCCCAGCGGAAGAACTCATGAATCGTCTAATAAATTCTGCCACCCCCTTTATTATCTTCTTCTCTGCAAAAATAACCGGGAACCCTATCCGCCTCAATATGTGCTTCTTCGAACGATACCGTGTACTTGGTTTTTCAGTTTTTATGTTCTATTTTGCATCTATATATCTTGAATTAAGCTATAACTAAAATGTTAGACATAGATGTAATAGATGTAATTCACCTGGGTATCGCCTTTATTTTGGTCTATACGCTTCGATCAGGGAGGACAATAGTTCACTGACAGTTTTGAGGGCGAAAAGACGATATGTATATGCAGACCAGATCCAATTCATAATATGTAAAAGCAACACAATTTAGACTAATGGGTATTTGAAACAACACTTGACCAAAATTTCATGTAACAGAACAAGTTAAGTATTAAATGCAGGTATATTCTAAATGTCTTTAAAAACTCAGTGATGCTGTAATGGAAACGAAGGAAAGAAAAATGACCTTATCCCTTCCAAAGAAAAAGAATGGTTTAAGCATTACAATAAATAACAGATAGCTGTTGGAATTTCTTCCCGTCTAAATTTTTACTGTTCACAGTCTCCAGCAAAATGTCTAATGTGCTGTTATATACTTCATGCTAAACCATGCGAATAATGTATAACCATGCATGTAATATGTATTATCTTTGTATGGTAATTATAAAAACTATTTTCTAAAGTCATTCTTGCTTTAATTACAAATGTTTGCCGCTTTCAGCTTCATTTCTAATGAAGATTGAAGCTATAAATCATCCTAATATCAACATGGTTTATGTATTCCACGGCTAGTGAAACTACCAAACTGCAGTCTTACTTTTCATAACTTAGCAATATCTGTTTTTCTAATATCAGATTACCATTAATTACATATGTAATGGCAGAGTGGAAAATTCATTTTCACCGAGTATGGGCTCATTTCTCACTCTTTTTATGTAGAAAGAAAAGTATTCTTATTATTGTTTTCTGATCTCAAGAAACCATGGTACAATCAAGCAGAATGATAGAAACAAAACTCATGAAAATTTGTCAACATTCTTTCAGAATTAATGTATCTTAGTTGCGGCTGTTTTAAAGTTAAAGAATAAGGGGTACAATCAATTGATAAATGAGGTTAACCCTACTTTAATCCAGTCGTTAGCTTTTCTTCCACGCTAACCATTAACTTTGAACATGGCAACGGATAACAGAGCTCTTGACCCGAGCCCCTTCCCCATATACACATCTCTAATCCTATAACAATTTAACCCCTCTCAATATTGCGAGTATATAAACATCACAATCCGACAAAACGAAACTCGTGTGGCACAATTAAATTAAATTGTTATACTAAGCCATTCCACGTAGTTACGCGAGATATCATCGATCTAAAATAATAGTGGTGCTTCGTGTCTCTCTACACTGCAGAATGTTTTAATAAAAGTTAATCGCAAATGTTTCTTGACAAAAGAAGAGATTGAAATAAGACTTCGATACTTTTGGTCCATGACAGCTTGATATGCAATGTGGATTAATAAAAATATCCTGATTAAATGACTATCATAATTACCAGCGTTGCATCGAGTTATCATCCAAGTCTAAATAACGGTGTTGTAACAAGGGATACCCACAAGTATGCGTTTTTAACATTGGCAATAGATGAAACTTCAAGCTTATAGAAGAATTTACTCCAAGAAAGGCTTGTAATTTGGCAACTGATATTTATTATTGAAAACTGAAATATTTAAACTCTAAAGAGACTTTATTTATATTCAGTGTCATGTCTATCCTAATAGCAAAACAAAATATATAAAATTAATAGTTTAGCAGAAATTGATATTTTCTCCAGAAATATCAATTTTTTTCTTATTACCAAATTATATAGAGGCATGAAGAAAATTGCTATAATATTTTAACATAGAAGAAAATAAAGTATATATCAGTAAAAACTAGTAAATATCTACAGGTATCTCTCATATTTAACAGTTTAAAGCCAGTTTTGAAATAAATAAAAAGATATGCAATAGAAATTACTTGAACTGGCATGTTAATTAAGAATTTAGACCATAAAATATGATACACGAAATTTAGTTTTCCTCTTCTTCGAATTATCAATCAAACTTAAGTCTTACTGTAAGACATACTAAACTGAACTATAAAGATTGAACAAATATATATTTCATGATTATTTTAATGGAATAATTAAATTTCATTTCGTTCTTCGATTATGTTTTCTTATATATATGTTGCCATGTAAAAATAAGTATCATACGATAGAACTCATGTTATATTAACCCTATTCCATAAATCAGAAACACTGCAAACTCAGTGAAGATTTACGGACACTAACTTTGACTTTGTCCAAAGCTAATGGCCGAATGTTAGAAGTCTTTCAACCGCAAATTACTTCGGAACTATCTCTCTCTAGGTCTTTGGAACTTTCTAGCCTTTCATGCCCAAACTATAACATTATTTAGATTAATGCTCTTCTCAACTATGCGTTGAAAATTACTACTGAAGAAACTAGCAGAGCTAGCCCTACAAATAAAAATAACATTTGAAAAAATATCAAAAAATAAGATTGTTCGGTAACGTTTTAATAGATAGGAACTTTTTTATTAGAAATTTTTTAAATGTATGATAAAAAATTATTTAATGATTATATGTAGAGAACTCAATATGAATCATCCATCAATTTTTACATAACTTAAAGCTGCAAGGAGAAATGTACAGTTGTGGGCGGTTTTCAACTTTTTATTTTAATTATGCATGCCTAAAAGTGAAAGAGGCATGAATATACGCACAAAATATCCATTGTTCCGCTTGCAGCAGAGCTTTCTATATAAATGGCACATAAACAGCTCGATGAAAGAGATGATTTGTTATTCTTCAATCGTAGAGCATGTTAGTTCCATTGATTGTCATTATTTCTCTCCATTGCCCACGTATTCCTCGCCAGTTTCTATGCAGACCAGATTTCTAATGAAATGTTTTTAAGCAAAATGTCCCACAGGTTCACCATCTGTTCGCGTATTTTCCAAGTTGCCCTGAAAGCCACAGGAGAACTGCAATTGAAATAATGGGTTAAATTCTCCGGAAGGTGTAATCTACGTTTCAACCAGTCAAGTAAATATTTAACTGGCCTCTTTTCTAACCATAACCTCATTTTGAGGGCTTTCACTATAGAATTTCTTTGTTTATCGCGTGTTTCTAAGGACTATCTCATTTCCTAGTTTGGCTTTTAACCGTGGCTACAGTTTTTATTTTTATGATAGCCTCTCTTGATAGTGGTGATTTTTTATAGCTTGCATTAAATGAAAAAATTATGAATAAAATACGTAGGTCATTGATTAAAGTAAATATTCCATCTATCTAGTCTTACCTTAATTCCTAGAATGAAGGGAATTTAATACAGTAAATAATATAATTCTAACTTCATACCGCACTATCAAAAAACTCGTATTTAAGGTATTACAATGAATAACATTTTTATTATCCTTAAGAGCTCAATTTATTTTCTGCGTATATTAATGTGTGTATAAAACTTGCTTTCGCCAATTAAATAATAAAAATAAAAAGTGATCTCTCAACAGTGTAGCAGAAATTGAAACTTTATATCAAATTAGATAACAGTTAACGTTCTAGATATGTCACCCCCTCATTTTATTTGACGACCTTCCTCGCTGATATTTCAACGTTATCATTTCGTTAAAACCTGTCAGTTACGACATAGCAATCTACTTTCCTTTATAACTCTCAGTTTCCTTGTTCTGCGTTTCAAAATCTTTTATCTTCCCCTTCACCAAGAGCATAACGTTTTCAATTCTCCACATCTTTGTCCGCCATCGCTTAGATGTCCAAAAAAATATACCGTTTGACGCGGAAGATACTCGACCGTTTTGTGCATAAAGCTGAGTCACCTCATTCCTGTTTCTGTTTGTTTTCATGACATTCGTGGAATTTGACTGTACAATAGAAAAATATCCCTTTAAAAGTTAAAGCCTACAAGAAAATCATATCGCAATCAAAATGGGAAAATATACTGACATGGGATTTACGAACTTCCAGTTTCGTATTGAAACCGAGGAAAGTGAAAATACTGAATACCTTCGTTGAAAGAGCCATCCTATGTTTTCATGACAGATTAGTACATGCTTACTTTATGGACAAATGAGGGCATGCTTAAATGACAGATTACGACATTCTATCAGCATATGATGCTTACTGGTAAAATTGCATATTGTATTTTTGGATAAATTCTCTCTCATTCATTATATGTTGCGTGCATTACGGTGTACCTTAAATGAATTTAAATCATATTTAATATATATTTAAATAATCTATGGCTAAATTCATTTATCTTAAAGGATACACTTTAAAAGTCTTGAGATAATTTGTGAATGATACATTGTATTTTTAAAAGTCTATCTCACATTTATCGTTCTATGGCCTATCTTTTAAAGGATAAAATAGACTGTCCCCAAAGATTTTTAAACGAATTCACTAAACGGCGAGGGAAATGATTTTTACATGGTAATACCCTCCGATGAGAGTGAAATAACATGCGCAATATACTGCACTATCTTGAAGTACACAAACACTAAATCACTCAATGTCACATGCACCTCCAAGAATTATTTTGGAATCAATCTTTAGTACCCTATCGTGATTTAGTCCATTTATGATGTCCTGTTTTCATTACATTAAATAAGAACCAAATATGGCGCTGTTAAATTTTGTTTACTTATTATAAAACTCACTTTCTATTGAATAACGATGCACTAAGAAGTAATTTTAAGGATATAGTATCGCTAAACAAAGTGATCTGCAGGAACAAGAAAGCGAAGCAATTGAATCAACCAACAGTGAATGATCGTATAATTGCTAATGTCAAAATATAACCAAACTAAGACACTAAAAAATTTAATAATAAAAGTTAAACATAAAATAAAAATGTCTTTAATAAGATTTATTCAAAATACGCCAGGGAAAAACAAAACAGACCATTAAGAATATTATACATTTAAATGTAAATACATTAAAAAACGAACACGTAAAGTACAAGAAGAAAAAAACAAATCTCTAGCACCTATCAAGAAAATAAAGTTATATCAATCAAAATCAAGTAATTGAATATGCAATCAATAATGAAATTGATGGTTCCAGCAATTTATCTCCTTCCATTAGTTTTTTCCTTCCTCGTCTAAAACATAAAAGAATCACAAATTGATGGTTCGTGGCGGAAGTAGTAGAATATCATTTCATGGAAAATTTGTAAACTTGATGGTACATACTTTGATATTTATCTTAGATATTAATTAAAATGATTGAATTTCGTTTGCCCAGTTCAAAACAGGATCTAATAAATTCGTAAACGATTTTTTAAATTTGTTTAAAATTTTTACATAATTAATATTGTGTTACCAATATTATCTTCATGTCTTGTTACAGGAAAACCCCTGTTCGGGTATATTATGCAAAACACCGATCGGAGGGTGTTCAAATCCTTTCAGGGATGGGCAAAATGAATATTCCAGTGAAAATTGCAATCTACCTTTTTTGCTTTGCATAGAAAACAGTTGTGCACTCATAAAGAAGATTTTCTTCCAAAAATAATTCTTTAAATTTGCATCTTAATAAAAATCAAAATCGTGCTGGATATGATATGATATGGTTTTAAAAATCTAATAATTCATAGTTAAATATCAAAACAGAAGCAATTCTGGATATCAGTGAACGATATTAAACGAATACGTGAACCAGTGTCCTTATACATGTCCCTGCAATTGATATATATACCGTAAAAATGTTCGGGAAATATAGAAACCAATCCAGATTTGTTCAATTTTTTTTATCCACGTAGAATGACAAATTTTTTCATTCGTTTGAGTGATTTGTTTCAAGTTTTCACTAATCCAATTAATAAATGCCAATATAGCAACCCATATTCCAATGAAATGCTTTCATCAATTTAATACCCTCCACGTCTAGTAAAATTATTTTTAATATTATAACTATTCATAAATGGAATTGAATTCGTTTATTAAAATAAATATTTCAAGTGTTACGTGACCGTGAATATGAATATTTTTACGAAATGACGTCTGAAACTATTATACCGAGATCCATTTCTTATGGCCAACTTAATTTCGTTACTTTTTCCTGAATTTACGCGCTCTCATGCCTTGTGAAACGATTACGACCAAATCTTTTTACTGATCCATTTAACAGCCACCAGGCTTATCTTCCCTCGTTTCAAGAAATTGAGAAGAAGAAAGGGAAGAGTAATGACGGCCCGACACGCTCCGACACTATCAAAGCGATCGTCAGTTTGCGTTCCATAGTAGTTTATCACTCTCTCTCTCTCTCTCTCTAATTCCTCTGCACTCTCTTACCTAATCTTTTTCTTACCTCCATTCTAGAAATCTTCATTCTACTCCCTTTTAGCATCTTTTATCTACTTTACACTCCACGCACCTCCCTCGACCTACACCCTTAGGTTTTCATAAAAACCTAGGACGCCTCCCGCTATAATTCCTTCCCCCGAAGCCCTTGCAATGTACCGCAGTCTCCCTAACCATGATGAGTTTTGGTATCAACTGGAATAAGCTTCGTAATAGAATAGTGTTTCCAGTTGTTTAGCGGCTTTGAGGACTGTGGGAACAACGGCTGCGAAAAGTCCGCGCATAGACCTGGCAGAATAATCTTCACACCCAATAATATAAACCACTCCGCTTCGACAATAATCGATATCGCCTTTCCTCATAATTATATGTATACAAAGAAGACATCTTTAACATTTCATATTACGACTTAAGCCGAGCTTTTGTCTCCTGTCTTTGTGCATCATATGCTCTTCACTCTTTTTAATCCAATAGACTATGCCGTCGACGGAAAAATAGGTTAACCTTGTCATTGGTTTCGGAAATAACTTTTTTAATATTTTTGATTTCTAGTTTAATATCTGTATCACAGTAAATTTTCTCGGATTTGCTTCTACTCTTCAATAGCATTACTTAGAAAATCACGTATAAAATATTATTGAAATTTCTTTATGATTAATAAATTTTGATATAAATCAAAGTAACAATGTTGACAGTCAAATTTTAACTATCAATTCGATGAATGCATTGTAAACTAGCTCAAATGATGTAGCAGTGAGATTAGATTAATTAGATTAACTTTAGGATTGAATATATTCCCGGAAAACAAATCCTTAGACCAATACACAAAAGATATTTTATTTTTAACGAAAACTAATAACTTCATTTTAACCATTATGAAATTATATTAGATGGATGCATTTTTTCTTCAATCTAAGCTAACCTCTGTGGCTATATTAATCCTAACTATACACATATTGTTTTACTAAAATCCCATTTGAAAAGATGCTATAATCATCTGTGGTTATTTATTCCAAACACAGAAAGTTTAAATGTATAATCCTGAATTTCATTTCATTTATTTAATCAGCTCTAACTGATAAAGACAAAATAATGAATTTTCCACAGGTTTTATATGAATATTCTACTCACAAAATTTTCTTAAGTATATTCTGATGGAAAACCATTTTGTATAGTTTTTGCCATTAAGTGTATCCACATTGGAATTCCAGATAATAATAATTTTTTCATTAGCTCTGTATTTTTCTATAGATGTAACCACTGCAGTCGTACAATGTAGCTACGATAACAACAATATATACAATTTAAAAAATGTTTCCCTGTTTTAAGGGAAAAAATTCCGATTTAATATCAAGTAGCACCGATGAAATACGTACATTACTTTACAAATACCTCATACTTCATTAAGAAACTAGTATGAAAAAATATTTCCTTCTTAACTTACATCAAGAGCTTTATTCCAGAGATTTTTCCGATTTTAAATGGAATCTCATTTATGTAATGTCAGAAAAAATATATGTACTACTCTCAACTATTCTACATTGTTCTAATGACAATGATTTTTGGATAAAAGGGTAATTAGAAGGTCTCATCCGTAGAAGCATCAAATCATTACCATACGTTATACTCTTCTACTGATTAACGAGATTCAGAGACCCTTCGTTTGGGATATTGAAAAAGTTCTTCTACTAATTCTACATCACAAGAGTTTTTAAGTCAAAGGTTGTGTTATAAGCCAGGGTATTTGTACTTAATACTACACACAATTGTATAAGATATTCACGCATCAAGGTAGAGCTAGTTCCTTTCCCTATGCCGTCTGTAGTTTCCTAGGAAAAATTTATATCCGAAAAATCTGGTAACTAGCGGTAAGGCAGAAGATGCCCAGAAGCGTCACCTAAGAACTAGAGTCTTCCAGATTATAACCCGGCACTCAAAACACCGGATTACAAGGCCCCTATAATACACCTTTCTATCTGAAAGAGAACTTAAGAATAAATGGAATAATCAGCGATAAACATCGACAAATATTTTTTAGCTGCCAGCCATAGCTACTATTCCATTAAAAATATTGTATTTATAAATGTACGGAATTGGCAAACTCTACCAGAAATCGAAGAAATGGAAGGATGTAGAGATGTTAAATTAATAGAAAATTAGAATAAGCAATAAAAATTGAAGCAATGAATCTGAGAAGGATAGAGCACGTAGAAAAACCGTAGGGGTCCATCTGAAACCTAAATGAAGTCCAGTTTCAAAATGTGCAACTTTCTTATTGTTAAGGGAAGGCACAAACTTTGATGAAAAACCTGAAGATCGTGCATGTCTCTCTACGTATACATATATCTGTATACGAGCGTATTGGCATCAGCCTTATACATTATATAAAAAAATTTTTGAAAGAAGCCAATGGACGATGAAAGTGACAACTTGAGAACAGGACATGTTGCTTGAATGCATTCACATGTAAATTTTCGCCCATTAAACCATTATCTAAGACGGCTGTAGAGTGCATCCTAAGGCGTGTCGGCAGATTTGAAGCCTGAAAATTAACATTCAAATGTGTCTCCTGTTTTTCTGTGTTCTTATCCTCAGGTAATTATGATATAGGAATAGGGAGCATATTAATCAGGGAAGAATTTTTGCATGAGGCCCGGTGGTTGTTAATTCTAATATACATACATATACATAAATACACATATATATATATATATATATATATATATATATATATATATATATATATAAATAAATAAATGTATATATTTTTTTGAGACATGTATGATAATTGATTTTTTAATTATCGTTTCAGAACTGATGGTGCTGCTTGTATAAGGTGACTTTTATGAAGACTTCTTCCTAGACTTGTAAAATGGCATCAACTTCTTCCGGTCGTTTGGCACACAAGTTAAGAAAAGATTTTTATGTCACTCTTGTTGGCTACATTTATAATCAAGTCGTTGGAGCCAAACTTCCTTAAAACAGACAAGTTTTAAGTCTCTTTTTCTAAAATATAAGAGTTGTAAATTTAACAACGAAAGAAAGTGTAGCAATGCTGATTCAGGAGGAATGTGTTTTTTTACAAAATCCACGAATGCTTACTAGAATAATTGACCACTGCATCAAAGTTGGTTAAATTCTATGATAAATGGAAACATCTACAGAAACATCTAGAATTACAGGCAAAGAAAAAAAACAAAATGAGAACTTTTCGTAGAAAATCTGGACGATATGTTTGACAAAGCTCATTCAGATGCTTCAGAACAAATTAAAAATGAAGAGGACAAAAATTCCATAATATGTCAGCGCGAAAAAGGACAACCGGGCTCCATGGTTGGTTTTAATCTAAAACTAAAACACAAGGAAGAAAGAGCACTAAAACTCACTGTAAGACTCGTAGAAGCATCCAGGAAAAAAAGACCTTATGTAGAAATTGGACGAAACTGAGTTATTAAAAATGATGATTCTACATCAGTTTGTGGTAAAATCAGTGATGGTGATGATGGCAGTGAAAATTCTTCTGCCATCGATAAGCAAATGACAGAAACAACTACTGTAGCAGCAACAGTTGAAACTCAAAATACCTTGCGGTCTTTTACTCCCCGTCTCTCTGAAATTTTTGATAGGTGCAAAATCACTGATAGAAATGGGGTTTATATATTGATGACTATTGCAGAAACTTTTGGGAATGATACTAAAACCTAGTAATAAATAGAATTTCATTTAACGCCTTCAAAAAAAATTTAGAATTTAGACACAGAGAAATTCAACACCAATTCAAAATAAACGACTTCCAAGAATTTGTGTTGCACTGGGATGGAATGTTACTTTCAGCACTCGCCAGTGTTGAAAATATTGATAGACTGGCAATAATAGTAACTTTTTAGGCAAGGAGCAATTGTTGGTAGTCCCTGAAATCCCAAAATATTCAAGAGAAGAGCAAGCCATGGCTGTGTACCAAGCAGTGGAGAAGTGGGGTATAATCGATAAAATTCAGGCACTTTGCTGCAACACTGGGAGTTCAGGGACTGCAAGCAACACAGGTAGAATAAATGGTGCCGGCACAAATCTATAAAAATTGTTTAATCATATTTTGTTGTACTTTCCTTATCGTCATCGCATTTTTGAGTTTTCAGAAGCTGAGTCAAATCAGTGACGGGTGTAACTTCTGGTCCAGATATGGCGCTTCTCAAAAGGTTTTGAGAATCGTCGAAAATACTCGATAAGAAGATTGACAGAACCGGTAGCAATGAAGTGCCTGATAATGTCCGCTCTACCATTCTTGGATTTCTTGAAATTCACCTTAATGAGCAGAAACAATTGCGAGATGATTACCGGGCATTGTGGGAGTTAACTATTATCTATCTTGGTGGTACTCCGAAGAGCGGAATATCGTTTCGTAAACCAGGAGCTGTGAGTTATGTTAGGTGGATGATCAAGGCAATTTATTTACTCAAGATTCACCTATTTCAAGATAAATATCAGTTATATGATGGGGAAAAGACATTTTTAAAATGATGATATATTTTTCTTGCTCGAGTTTACGTTCGAGACTGGTTTCTATCATCAGCAGCAATAAAAGAACCTTATCACGATTTCTAATTCATGCATCAATTGTTAAATTATCAGCATATTTTTTCAGAAATCAATAAGGCCGCTGTTAACACATTTTCAAACCATCTCTAGTACTTGGTCTAGCTCCCGAAACTATGGCTTTATCCTTATTTGATGACAATGTTCCAATTACAGTTTTAAAAAATGTTACCAAAGTAATACTAGAAGCAGAGAAAGGTGAAGAAGAGGAATAAGAAAGAGATACCTTGAGCAAAATGGTTTCTTCCTTTACGAACAACGAGTTTTCGTCCTTTGTAACTCTAGTGATAAAAACTTTCTTTACGACCCTTCAATATGGAAGAATGATGCTGGTTACAAAATGGCAATTAAAAAACTGGAGAAGACAGTTGTTTTGAATGATGTAGCAGAAAGAGTTTTTAACTAATTCAGAAATACAATAGCATTCTTACAAAAGATGAAAATGAAAAACAATTTGTTTTGCAGGTCCTTGTCGAAGACCGTAAAAATTACCCAGCTGGTATTAAATCTACTCTTATCAAAAAATAATATTGTATATTCATTCGTTCACATATATATGTGTTGATTCTATACAAAGTGTTGTTCTAAATAAAAATTTCTTTCCCTTAAAGAAAGTTGTAGCTTTATTAAAAAAATAAAATTTCAATTTCTTTCATGCTTTGTCAAGGATTGTTCCAACTTCATCGAGGGTCGTCTAGTAGAGATCCGATTCAAGTGAAATTTTGTATCATCTGTTTTTTTTGTTTCTTTGGATAAGATTAGTGGTTGGGAACAGCAAAAATTTGACTTTCGGAAAACAACCTATAGCTAAAAGCCACCTAATATACAGATTGGTCTGAAAAGTTTCTGACCTCACAAATTTCAGAAAAAATGTCTTGTATCTTTGTTAAGTCGGAAACTTTTCAGGCCACCCTATACATGTACACACACACACACTCATGCATATTTATAATATATATATATATATATATATATATAGGTAGCTTATGCATGTCTTATAAATGACGCATACATGAGTAGATTAACATTATTATCTACTATTCTTCACTCATATCCTTCGGTGTAGGTAATTTAACGTTATTAACCGCACGAGAATTGCATAACCTCAAGGATGTTATACTATACAGATTTGAGTCGTCTTAACAGAAAGAAACTACATCTGCGTTTTACGAGCAGTTTGGCTCATATGATGGGATGTAGAATTATAAATAGAAAAGCTTTCCCACTAAATTTAATTGGCGTTCCATATACAACATCCAAATGCTACCAACTTACGTATTCTCAGAAAATACTTATCAATTGAGAACAGGTTTGATTTTTGATGGACCTGCAAGTTCTTTTTGCTTTTTATAGCAAATATTTTTCTTCACTGCTAATTTTTCGATTGGGAGATTCCATAATTAATGGCTACGAACTTCGCAGTGAGAGGAAGTCACGTGACGAACACCGAAGCAAGCCTATAGCTCCCCACCAAACCTTCGGATTCGGATACTCCAAAGAGAGAAATTATAGTCAGTCACATTGCTTTAGAGGTAGAGTAGCTTCATTATTTGAAGTTATCAGCTCCTGTGAGTGGGAGCTTTTACGCCGGTAGTTATATATATATATATATATATATATATATATATATATATATATATATATATATCAGTATTGCAATCCTAGGATTGGATCACTGCAGCCCTCCATTCTCCTCCCTTTAATGTCAATTCTCTTCATCCCTGATACCTTCTCTGTTTTACCTCCATCTTTTTTTGTTCTATGTTCATGTCTCTTGGACTTCCTCGTTGAATATTCCCTTCCATTTTACCTTCTTTTATATTCCTAATCAACCCATTGTGCCTCAATGCGTGCCCAATCCATCTATTTCTTCTTTGCCGTAGAGTTATCCACATGGTTATAATCTATGCTGATCTTCAATATACGTACTTCCTCGTTCCTTACTTTGTCGGTCCATTTAATCTTCAGCATTCTCGTCCAGCACTGTACATCAACGACTTTAAGAGCGCCATGCTCCGCACAAAAGTCTTGACGAATTGCTTCCTTCTATCCAGCCTTAGGTGTTTTGAACACAGTAACTGCCTATTCTTCATAAATGCGCTATTAGCTTGGGCTATTCTTCGCTTCATGTCGGTCGAACTTCTCCCATCCCCATGCTATGCTACTGCCCAGGTAGATTAAGGATTCCACTAGCTCTAGTTTCACCCATTGAACTGTGATATCTTCATTTAGCTTCTCTCTTCCACACACAAGGATTTTAGTTTTCTTCTCGGTGATGTCTATATTATATTCCCCCAGTACTTGATCCATAGCACTTAGAATTGCTTGCAGGTCCTCTCGTGTTTCCGCCACTACTGTTATATCATCTGCAAACCGGAGCATGGCGACCCTGGAAAGTAGCTTGACCCCGTTGAAATTAATTGAGTGATCCATCCCGTTGCTGTGTTCGGCGATGGTTTATTTCTACAACTGCCCTAGTCGTAGGTGTGTTTTGTGTTCCTTCAACCTGGTCTCGTTGATCCGCCCCGTCTCTCCAATGTAGACATCTCCGCAGGTACACAGGACTTGGTATATGCCTGGGGTCTTTAGGCCCATTGGGTCCTTCACTCTGACAAGTAAATCTCTAATTTTTTCCGGTGGATTGTGGATTGCCTCAATTTTATGCCTCACCTGTATCCTGGATATTATCCCGGAGATCGAGGTGACGTACGTTAAGCAGGCTCTGGCCAATGGTTTTTATTTTCCTCCATCGTGCGTACTTGTGGGTCGAAGGACCTTTTTAGGGCCAAGGAGATTTCACGTCCACTATACCCATTCTGGAGAAAGATGGTTTTCAGGTGGTTATTCTCCTTCGACAAACTATTTTTGGCGGCAATGACCCTGGCTCGTTGGAAGAGTGTGTTCAGCACTGCTGACCCGGGAGCGCATGTACGTATATAAGACGGCCAAAAACAGAGTGGCAATCATCTACCCTGAGGACGATGCACGAGTCGGGAATCGAAACGTCGGCCAATATAGAACCCCTGACCCGGTGGAAGACCCGCGAAAACTTCATCAAGCAAATACATCGGGAAAGCACCAGATCTTACTTCCTGGTGCCTTGCTGTTTCTCAGGTCTGCCAAGTCTCTTTCGAATTCGCTTCTTAATATCTGCGGACCTCGATTGTCTTTAGTTATCATGCGTTCATCTTTAATAGAGCCAACTTCTAGACGTTTGGCAGCTGGATAGAGTAATTCAATGTATTATCTCCATCTATCTGGTAAAACGTACGTCAAAGTACTATTCTCAAGTTTAAAAATCATATATTTATTTTTCAATTTCATAGCCACCGTTAAGGGAAACAATTTTCTCCCAACGTGTTATAAGTTTTTTCATTCCGTCACTGAAAAACTCTTCCGACTTTTCTCGAATCCAGGACTCGACAGCTACCTTCTCCTCATCATCCGAGGGGTAATGATTACCCTCGAGGAGTCTCTTGAGTTGAAGAAAAAATAAAACTCGCAAGACGCAAGACCGGGGGATTAAGGAGGGTGTGGAATCGGTTCAAATTTCAGGTTTCGCAGAGCCTCTCCAGTTGCGCGCGAGGTGTGTGGACTAGCGTTGTCATGTTACAAAAGGCTGCCTTTAACACGAAAAACTCGACTAACTAAAAAACTCGACGTCGAAGGTATTTTAGAGACTGTATATGCCGAGGAGAATTTACCGTTTCCCCTCGTTCCAGTAAATTGGTCAAAAAACTCGATGAGCATTCCAAAATATAGCCAAAAGAAGTTATTTTGTCTTTTCAACTTTTTCCCCTGAGGAGAAGACGAAATTTTACTACCTATCGATTTACAGTGCACCTATCAACAGCATTGTCACCATAAACAGCCTTTAAACGACGATAGATCGCAGAAGTAGTAACTTTTTCAGCAGTTAAAAATTTGATAACAGCACGCTACGTAACTTGGGTGACATAGGACTAGAACACGTCTTCATACTTTCGCTTCTCGAAATACACTGGATTAATGGAACTACCTCAAACCTGCGTTTTCATGTTACTTCCACATGTCTCTGGTAGAACTTCTGAAAGTTATTCTGTTTGTGGTCGACAAGCATGCGTGCATTAGATTTCAGCCTACATTCGTATGTATCTCTTCCAAACAAGTATGTAGTAAATTTGGTATCGTGCTTTGTCTCCTGCATCTTTGATGTGGATCTTCTTCTCATATATTGATCGAAGATGATATTTGCCACTACCATGTTTTACTCGTTGCAGAATTCTATCAGTCTTTCTAGCGCTGCGTTTTGTTTTCCCAATCCGAAGTATCCCACGTAACTTCCCTCTTCCCGACCACAGCTTTCCAATCTCCTATCTCTATGAGGTTTTCCTTTCGTTTTACTGTTCCTTGAAGCATTTCCAGTTGTTCGTATACCTCCTCTATTTCCTCATCTAAATGACTGTACGTCGGCATATACACCTATACTATCACTGTAGCCATAGGTTCTGCCTCTAAGTTTATCATCAATATCCTTTCATTATATTGCCAGCACGATATAATTTTCCATGCCCATTTCTTCGTGAGTATGATGCCTACTCCTGTAATTTTCTGGTCGTCTCCCGAGTATATCACCCTGCAGCCGTCGCTCCAGAAGTCGTTCGCCCCCGCCCACTTAATTTCGCTCAAGCCCAGGATGTCTATCCCCAGCCTCTCCATTTTTGCATTTTCTAATTCCCGCTCACCCCTTTTGACCTAACACTCCATATCTCTATTCTGCATTTATTCACCTTCAATGATATCCCCCTTACATTAATCCTCACCCGGAGATCCGATTGGGGGACTAGTTTACCTCCGGAATATTTTATCGGGAGGAAATCCATCTTGCCATATTTAAATACAAGGCTGCATATTCTAGGGAGGATAACTTTGTGGTTCCATGTTGCCTTCCACTTTGTAGTACTACGGTCGATACCGGGTACTTCACTCTCGCCCGCATCTGTGGCATCTGATGCCGGACCGACCCACTCGGTCTGCGCAACCAGTGCCTAACGGTGAAAATGCTGTCTTTTACCATGGTCCAGGGATCTATTTATCTAGTTGCCTCGTTCCGAAATACCATCATTGTATTATTTCTGTTAATGTGTGGTTGCCTACTTCCGAAAAACCATTGACAAATTAACACAGGCAGACTAGTTACCTCTGGCCTACCCCCGTTCCCATTTAATGTATGTATAAAGGTGTATATTATTATTATTAGGTAATCTGCCGGTTAAGGTAGGTTATTTTTGGATGGACACAGGTACTAAATAAATAATTTGTGACTCCTAACAAAACACAACATCCAGTATCCTATTCTACATCAGGTCCCTCTTCATCTCTGAGTACTTTCTTCCTCCCTTCATCCCGTCCAATATCCCTATCGCGTTCCTTCCCTTTCCTCGTTTGCCTAACATTCTCTACAGTCTAATATAAAGCCTTAAAATATAATAAAATACGAAAGAATCCGGAGGATAAATTGCAATTTATAGCAGAATTAAATTTTAATGTTGATAGGTTAACTAAAAAATAAATGATGCCCTACAAAGGTGGTTAATAGTGTGCTTTGCAAAATATGTTATCAAAGAAAGAATACTCACAATGACTTGATACATGAATTCCTTTTGCGTAATAAATTAATCATGGGATAAAATCTATATCTGGAGTTAAAACCTGCGAGTTAAAAGAATTTTGATATTGAGATCTTTCTTTAATTGTTTCAAATGCTCTGGAGGGAATACATCTAAAAGGTCTTCAGTGAAAAAAGGAAGGTAAATACTTTGCTGTTAAGTACTGTGAAGTCTGTAATATTATTCGAAACTATTTACAAATATTTTGGTAACATAATGTAACACAAAATACTCGAATGTTGTATTATAATTCTCAAATCGTTGCAAAAGCTTGCAAAAATAAATGTAACTACGTGATAAATCTCTCTAAAAAGTCTACATTCTTCAACAATTCAAACCAACAAAAGATGCATCTTTACTCCCATTAGCCACAAATTAGTGGCCACCATTATCAATTAAATAGCTACGAGCACTTTATGGGGCCATTAGCTGTTTTAACTTAAAATCCACACGATATCAAATTCCATAAACGTAATTACTTAATACATTACTTTATAAATTATTACCTTTTTAAAATTAAAATGAACCTATTTTCTAAAAGTTTGATGCCGAAAAAATAACCAAGATGTCTTATTTTTAAAAGAACAACTACCCGTTAAACCGTTTCCCATGTTTCACATGCTCCTCCGTTTTAAAAAATACCTCTACTGTCACATGCTTTCTCATATTTTCTTTGAACCTCATCCCCGAGTTTTGAGAGATATTTCCTGTAAAAGTCTCTATAACTCGAGGAAAAGTAAAAGTTAAAATATCATGAGATGATTTCCTCTCCAACGGAAATTTTGTTTATTCGTTGGGAAATATTCCCCTAACAAACCTTTTGCATGAAATAAGATATTTCGACTTGTTATTCCCATAGAGAGGCATAGAAAATTAAGAATTAGAAATACAGTTTCAAGGAAATTTCCTTTTTAATTCAAATAATTCCCCACCAGAGTTTCAACAGAATAAGAAATTCCGAAACATCATGGATTTAACCAACCCCCAGTAGACAAGATAAGAATACTTTGTCTTTTGGAATATTTGAAACGATTTCTTAATTTTATCTCTTTCTTGGTCAGAAAGATTGACATTAACAACGATCTCCTCCTACAGCCTTCCCGTAACACGACAATGTCGCCCATTTCCACCAACTGACTTTTTCCCCGTCATTCTCTCTCTCGCTCTCTCACTCTTTCTGAATAGTGAAACTTTCAAATGAAACCCCTCGTGGACTAAAATAAATCAATACTTTTTTCAGTTATAACATCTTCACCCAAAAACATCCCTTTCTCGCTGAGAACTTCCAAAAAATCATATGTCAAAGGTCGCTCCATCCAATTCCGTTATAGACTGAACTCGAAAAAACGCACGCACTTCACTTAAAAAGTGAAAAAGTATTTGAAACTTCTGATCCGCACTCTCTCTCTCTTAATGGTTGTTTTGTAACACCTCCCAGCTCTGAGGAATTGTAAATATTCAATCATGGTCAAATTTGTTAAAATATTGCAATGACGAAATTTTTAAATATTTATTTGAATCAAAGTTATTCGATTTACATTGAAATCAGATTTCGATTAATACATTGAAATCAAATAGTAATCATAGATAATGATTTTTGTGTGTCGAATACTTTTTTATAAGCGAGAGACACAAGTACCAACATAACGCCACAAAAAAAATCCAAAATCAAAAAATGTAACCCACGAAAATTCAAAAATCGTGATACTTTTTAAATAGACCTCGTATATCTTTAGTCCATTTTTTATAGAATATGAAATCAATTTTTAACTCCACGCAGTGGAGTTTATCCGTAGCCATCTGCTGCTATGCACGAGAGTGCTCCCAGAAGAACCCGGCCTGACCTAGAGATGACGGTAGTTGTTTAAAACATATCACTGTACGCAATCTATAAAGCATATACTTTAAGTGTGAAGACGCTACGTTGTTTAGTATTTATTTGACCACCATCGATATTGAATGTTTTCAGTGACTTTGTGATAATGAAGAAAATTGGTCATTGTTAAGTGATACAATAATTCTTCTTTTTAAGGCCTCAGCGCAACCGATGTAAAAGCTGAGGTGAATTCTACTCTGGGTGAGTCTGCCCCTTCGTTTACAGCAGTAAAATATTGGCTAGCAAAGTTTTAACGAGGCCGTATGAGCTGTGAAGACAAGCATCACATTGTTCAACCAAAAGAAGTGACGGCTCCAGGAACGATGAGGAAAATCCACTGAGGGATACTGGATCATCGTATACTGAATGTGCGCAGGCTAGTAGCCATAGTACGCATTTCAAAAAGTACGGTATATCGTATATTAACTGAAAATTTGGACATGAGAAAGCTGTGTGCAAGATGGGTGCTCACACTCGAGCAAAACAGTGTCGTGAAGATGTTTCAAATGAGTGTTTAGCAAAGTTTCACATCAACAAAGCAAAATTTTGCACCGTTTCATAACCATAAATGAAACATGGGTCCATCACCTCACACCTGAGACAAAAGACCAATCAAAATAATGGATTCAAAACGTTTTCCAAAGAAGAGAAAGACCGTTTCATCTGCAGGCAAGGTCATGGGGATGCGCGTGGGATAATTTTCATTGACTATCTCGAAAAAGGAAAAACAATGAAAGGCGAATACTACCTTGATCAAAAATTTCCCGGAATTTATTCAGAAAATTAAAAATACAAGTTTATTCATCTAAATCTATATTGTCCCCTTCAAAGTAATCCCCATCGACTGCAACACACTTATGCCAGCGCTTGATCCAATCCTCGAAACATTTTTTATATTCGGTTTTCGGTATGTCCATCAGTGCTTCCTGCGATTTTTCCATTACTTCCTCTCGGCTGCTAAAACGCGTTCCCCGTAATGGTTTTTTAACTCGATTGAACAGAAAGAAGTCACAGGGAGCCAAATCAGGTGAATTCGGTGGCTGTTGGATGGTATTTGTTGCATTTTTCGTCAAAAAATTACGAATAATGATAGCACTGTGCGACGGTGCGTTATCATGGTGCAAAATCCACGAGTTTTCTGCCCACATTTCTGGTCTCTTTCGGCGAATTGCTTCACGCAAACGTCTCATAACGCCCAAATAATACTCTTTGTTTACTGTCTGGCCTTCTGGCAAAAATTCATGATGCACTACACCGTTGTAATCCATGAAAACCGTCAGCATTGCCTTCTTTTTTGACTGAAAACGACGTGGTTTTTTTGGTCTCGGCTCATTTGGTGAACGCCATTCACTTGCCTGATGTCTGGATTGCGTGTCGTACTCATAAACCCACGTCTCGTCTCCAGTAATGATCCTTTTGATGAATGTGGGATCGGATTCAGCCTCGCAAATCATGTCTTTTGCGACGTCAACACGGTCTCTTTTTTGCATGAAATTGAGGTCTTTTGGCTCTGCTACACGACGGAAACCCAAATCATTAACCACAATGTCTTGGGCGGATCCATAGGCAATGTTCAAGTCCTCCGCTATTTCTCTGATGGTTAATTTGCGGTTATTGACCAACATTTCTTTTACTTTATCAATTTTTTCACCGACTTTCGATGTCGATGGTCTGCCACTGCGTTCATCATCTTCGATTGACTCACGACCACTTCTGAACCGCTCGTGCCACTGGTAAACGACCGTTTTTTTTAGAGAATCGTTGCCAAAACACTTTTCCAACATTTCCAACGTCCGTGCGCCACTAAATCCGTTTTTTACGCAAAATTTAATACAAGTTCGTTGTTGCAAATTTAAATCCATTTCTGCAATTGTAAAAAATCGCCAACACACACAGAGATAGATGTACTCTTGGCTACGTAACTTTTGCAAATGTCAAGTTATGACACTAAGATTTAAAGGGAATATCAACAACAGATGTACCAATTTAACAAAAAAAACAGAACTCAAATCGGAACGATGGGAGCGCCACACGGTGGTTATTCCGGGAACTTTTTGATCAAGGTAGTATTATGCGACCTTATTGCAACGTTTGAAGAAGTCAAGCAAAAGTGGCCACATTTGGCTGAGAAGAAAGTGTTCTTTCATCAAGACAATATGCCAGCTCTCAAATCCGTCATTGAAATGGCCCAAGTTCATGAATTAACGTTTAAATTGGTACCTTATGCACCCTATTCGCTAAATTTAGCCCCCTAGATTGGATTATTTTCTGTTCGCGAACTTAAAACAATGGCTCGGTGGTCAAAGATTTCCTAATAGTGAAGAAGTGATTAATGATAATGTGATTAAGCGGTAGTTAATTGCTATTTTGAGAAGCAAGACAGTTCTTATTATAAAAAGGGTATCGAACTTATTGAACATCGTTGGGAAAAGTGAATAGAGCTGAAAGGAGATTATGTTGAAAAACAAATACATTTTTTTCCAAAATATTTGTTTCCTTTGTTTGGTCGGGTACTTCTGGAATTACCCTTGTATTAGGAATGTGATAGCTTTAGATTGGTGGCATGAATTCATGCCCCACAATAGTGATTTTCCTTTATATGAGTTAAAATTAATATAACTGATTTATTTTATTTTATCATTACTGCTTCATTTAAATTTATCTAATCGCTAAAACATTATTTATTGCAAAAATAACCGTTGCACATTATTAGCCATTAAACTTTACCAACAGAACAAACTTTAACAGCCATTTAAAGTCTTATTTACAGATACTGAATCTTAATTGGGAACACAAAAAGGAAGAAAATATAAAAAATATCATAGTAACAGGAATCAGAAAGAAATGGAAAGGGTAAGTAGTCGGAATAAATATAAAAGAAGTAACAATATTTTAAATTTATGACAGATAGACCAGAAAAAGAATTTTTAACAGCTGTTACTGTTTGCTAGTTAGCATCCAATCTCCCAACTACATGATAATAAAGTTGAGATAATTGAAAATATAAACGGTATATAATGTAAAATAATTTTACCGAGGATATAAACTAGGGCTTCTCCTAAAAAGTTTAATTCCTACGTAGAAAAATGCAATATTCATCATAACTAAGCTCTTATCTTAAGTTATCTTAGGGTACATGGGGAATTGATGATTTAGGTGACAAATGAAACTGTCTTTGGATGTTCGTTTACATTAGTTTCTATAATTAAAATCATACAAAATACCTACATCCATTTTTTGAGTTTAAACTAATCGCTTAATTAAATAAACCAGCACAGTTTAATCAAGTTTTAGCAGAAGGAAATTAAAAGTTCATCAATTGTCTGCTTAAAGCATGACTTTTAAAAAAGCGCTTACAAAAACAGATTGGCCTTTGTGTTAAGGTATTATTTCATTTCTTGTCGGTGGTAGTTATCATATGTTAGTTTGATGAAATGAAGACTCGCTGAATAACTATTTTACGGGCATAAAAATTTTGGGCAATGAGCATGAAAATAAATTAATGATGGTAAGGCCTATTGCGTAAGAGGATTATTTCAATTGGATGAATACCAATTTTCTCTACGAATGGCATACACAGTTTTCCGGGCCAAAATCGTCTTGGCCAATTCACTTAGGGTGTAAACGAAGCGGATGCCCTTGTATATTCTCCGGTGAAACACTTCCCCTGGAATCTTACACTCATCGGTTCACATATTACATCGTCCTGTTTCCGGAGAATCCTTTTCTGAATCCTAGAGATAGGGACCTTTACATCCCGACGTGGAATTACCGTCACGATAAAACCTCGACTGTACCTCCCGAAGCTGCCTCATACCATTCGGCCAACATGTATATTTCTCTTATCAACCAACAAATCTATTCACCAGAGACCTTCTCCTTCTCACTTCGTTGGAGCTCCATTCAGGGACTAGCGGACCGAGCATGGCGTAGAGGAGGCGGCAAACAGGCGCGGAGTGGGGGGCTTACGGGAACCCATGATAGAATACGACTTGCTGGACCATTCATTCGTCGACTGCCACAACTTGTGGGGAGGGTCGATGAGGGTTTCGTGGATCAAACGCCGGATAAATGAAGCGCACGCAGTGGACGCCCATGGAAAATAATATTCGTATCCATATATATATTTTTTCCCTCCAACCTTTCGAATTAATGCGTAGCCTTCGCCGGGATATACAATTTTACAATATAGAGTTAACGTGCAACGGGCGCGAGGCAAAATAAAAAAAATGAATGTAATAGCAATGGATAGCGGCCTTGGCAACATGAAATACTACCTTGATCAAAACGTTCCCGGAATAACCACCGTGTGGCGCTCCCATCGTTCCGATTTGAGTTTTGTTTTTTTTGTTAAATTGGTACATCTGTTGTTGATATTCCCTTTAAATCTTAGTGTCATAACTTGACATTTGCAAAAGTTACGTAGCCAAGAGTACATCTATCTCTGTGTGTGTTGGCGATTTTTTACAATTGCAGAAATGGATTTAAATTTGCAATAACGAACTTGTATTAAATTTTGCGTAAAAAACGGATTTAGTGGCGCACGGACGTTGGAAATGTTGGAAAAGTGTTTCGGCAACGATTCTCTAAAAAAACGGTCGTTTACCAGTGGCACGAGCGGTTCAGAAGTGGTCGTGAGTCAATCGAAGATGATGAACGCAGTGGCAGACCATCGACATCGAAAGTCGGTGAAAAAATTGATAAAGTAAAAGAAATGTTGGTCAATAACCGCAAATTAACCATCAGAGAAATAGCGGAGGACTTGAACATTGCCTATGGATCCGCCCAAGACATTGTGGTTAATGATTTGGGTTTCCGTCGTGTAGCAGAGCCAAAAGACCTCAATTTCATGCAAAAAAGAGACCGTGTTGACGTCGCAAAAGACATGATTTGCGAGGCTGAATCCGATCCCACATTCATCAAAAGGATCATTACTGGAGACGAGACGTGGGTTTATGAGTACGACACGCAATCCAGACATCAGGCAAGTGAATGGCGTTCACCAAATGAGCCGAGACCAAAAAAACCACGTCGTTTTCAGTCAAAAAAGAAGGCAATGCTGACGGTTTTCATGGATTACAACGGTGTAGTGCATCATGAATTTTTGCCAGAAGGCCAGACAGTAAACAAAGAGTATTATTTGGGCGTTATGAGACGTTTGCGTGAAGCAATTCGCCGAAAGAGACCAGAAATGTGGGCAGAAAACTCGTGGATTTTGCACCATGATAACGCACCGTCGCACAGTGCTATCATTATTCGTAATTTTTTGACGAAAAATGCAACAAATACCATCCAACAGCCACCGAATTCACCTGATTTGGCTCCCTGTGACTTCTTTCTGTTCAATCGAGTTAAAAAACCATTACGGGGAACGCGTTTTAGCAGCCGAGAGGAAGTAATGGAAAAATCGCAGGAAGCACTGATGGACATACCGAAAACCGAATATAAAAAATGTTTCGAGGATTGGATCAAGCGCTGGCATAAGTGTGTTGCAGTCGATGGGGATTACTTTGAAGGGGACAATATAGATTTAGATGAATAAACTTGTATTTTTAATTTTCTGAATAAATTCCGGGAAATTTTTGATCAAGGTAGTATGTTCACGTTCCTCTTTTGTGTGTTGTTCTCCTTTTTCTGCTGGACCCTGTGGGCATTCCCACTCTCCGGCTCATGAAGCTGAGCGCCTGTGGAAAATTTTTCGGCGTTTATTTGTTGATTATTTTTGCGTAGTGCGCTTATGTTTTCCATGTTTGATAACCTAAGTCAAATAGTAAAATTTATTATTAGTAAAGCAACCCGAAAATGTACACTGTGAATTGGTATCATTTAATTTGTTGGGTCTATTTGAAATAAATATATTTTTTCATGGAAGTCAAGGCCATTAGTGATAAAAGGTTTGGTAGTCTATCGTGCGTTTTTTTATAATTCATCGACAAACTATTAATTAAATAATCGCGGATATGTTATTCTCAATATTCAATATGAACAATCAGGTTAGGGATGAAAAACCGGTTGATTAAAGTCCATCATAACTTGCATACAATAGTGTTTAGTATATAAGTTACTTTTTACGATCTACCTATTTTAAAAGTAGTTTCTAAACGATCTTGGATAACTATTTATTCCTAAGTATCGTCGGAAATTCGTATTGCATTCTTAATTTATTTTTAACTTCTTATTGACTTCATGCTGATGATTTTTTTTAAAGAGAGAGTTTATAAACGTTGCAAATAGTATTACAGTTAGCATAAGTTAAATTTAGTTTAAGATGATAATCTTTCCGATATGTTTCATAATGAAAAACTTGCCCTAACACCATGTATTTTCTTTACATCATATTTTAAGTGGTTATTCAGAGCATATGATGATAAGGGCAATCCCAGGAGTTTTCTTGTAAAAAAATACTGTACACGCGAGAATTTCTTTTACTCTCTCCTTTTTTACGTCTTGGTAATTTGCGTAAGAATATGGCACATAGTCATTATTAACTTCCGCAATCTTGTAAAATTTTATATATCGTTGCAAAAGTAAGGTTCTTTTCCTCATGCAAACTTGGAAAATGGTTTAAAGAGGAGAGAGATGAGACAGAGGTAATTTATCAGAATATGTAGGAAAACTTTTCAAATTGGTAAGTCGTCAAGTACCCATGAATTTTCTTCATCTCCTACGAACACATTCTCTAAAAATTTCCGTATCATAATAAAATGTAGCAGAAGTTCTTCTTAGGATATTTTTACCAGCCATATGTACTAAAAATAAACTTAATATATTCTATTTCAAATTTTAATCGCAAATCAATAAAAATATTTTGTATTATCGTCGCTTCGTAGATAGTTACAATCACCGACTAAACTATGCCCTGTATAAGAATGCATGTACGAGGGTCATCCGGAAAGTAGTACCCGTTCGTGCCGCATGAAGTGCTGACGACGCGAGTAGCCGCTGGACGAGGTCAGATAGCTTCAGTGGCTTGTCTGCCTTCTCTGAGCCAAGTTGCGTGACGCTAGCATTGCCTGTGTTGTTTCTGTGATTGTTTACAATGTTTAAAAAAATTGAGAACGCCGCCAGTTGTGAAGTGAGGGCAGTGATTAAATTCCTCAATGCAAGAAACGTTCGCCCATGTGATATTCATCGCCAATTAAAGGAGGTGTATGGAGACAATGTAATGGACGAGTCGTCTGTTCGGCGGTGGTGTCGCAACTTCAACATGGGGAGGGGGAACACACACGACGATGAGCGTTCGGGGAGACCGTCTGTCATTACAGACCAACTGGTGAGCTCAGTTGACGAATTCGTGAGGAACGATCGGCGCGTCACAATTGATGACATCTGTGAGCATTTTCCCAATGTTTCTCGAACAATTGTTCATGAAATTGTTAAACACCATCTGCATTATGCAAAAATTTGTGCAAGATGGGTCCCTCGCGTATCTCAATGAGCTGGCGGCGAAGGACTATGCAGCAGGAATACAGAAACTTGTCACACGTTATGACAAATGCCTTAATTTGCTTGGAGATTATGTTGAGAAGTAGTTTAAAGTATCCTCTTTCAAATAAAATTTTTTATGTTTGTTAATATTTACTTTTGTGTCTTTATTTCACGAACGGGTACTACTTTCCGGATGACCCTCGTAATAAGAGATTGTAATTAATAGATAGTTGCAGTTTTAAAGATAGTTCTTATTTCACAATGGCCGTGAATATACACTTAATGCACTGTAAAAAATAACAAATATGGCCCATTGAGATGGGTTTATCCGTTTTCCCACGCTTAAAGAAATCTTATAAGGATGCCATTCTAATTAGGTCTTTGTCATCTCATTGGAAAAGTATTGTTTTCAAATTATTTTCTCCTGGGTTTGCGAAATAATATTAAATTTTTGCTCTCTTGCAGAGTGATAAAATATTGATTGAGAGGAAGAGAGTCGAAAAGATTTGGGAAAAGGCCTGATTATATTTATGCTGACTTCATTTCCTCCCTATCAGTCAATTATTCTGATTATTCACCACTACATCTATATTTAAATTCCTTAACCTGTTGTATCATTTTAAAGAGAATTTAAGTACTAACTTGTTTGTCGCAAGTTAGCGACATGGTACTCCTTTCCTGGCTCCTCCGATTACCCCAAGCGACCAAAGACACAATGCTGCAAGTATGCAGCATGGTATTCCTTCCCTGGCTCCTCTGAATGTCCCACGTGACCAAAGACAATGTTTCAAGAGTATTCCTCCCCCGACTCCTAAATTAGCTATAAAAGCCCTGGTCGCGGGGCAAACAGCGGTCAGTTGGTTATCTGGCGGTGACCGGTAGGGCACGATGCTTCGCTTGTCGCGACAGTGTGTCCTATTGCTGACTCAACTTCGGACGAGGGCTCTGCCTAAGTTACGTTCGTCGTGACCGCGTCCACCCGGCCAAACTCCCTTCCTTTCCGACGGACGAGGGCTCTGCCTAGGTTATGTATGTCGTGACCTCGTCCACCCTGCCTTATCCCTTCCTTTCCGACGGACGAGGGCTCTGCCTAGGTTACGTCCGTCGTGACCGCGTCCACCCTGCCATACTCCCTACCTTTCCGACGGTCGAGGGATCTGCCTAGGTTATGTTTCATGACCGCGCCCGCCCTGCCTTTACCCTGTACCAGGTAATTTTCTGCCACATTTGTTGGTTTACCAATGGTCTAGCCATCCATAATTTGCTTATACCTATGTAAATGGTGTATTATGTCTGATCTAGTATAATATACGATTGTTTGGGTAAGATCAGGTGTAGTTATTCTGACTTTCCCCTATAGTGTCGCACACAGAAACGCCCCTTGCGACATGTTCATTCCCCATGAATTTTTTCAAGGCTACTCAGGTTTCGACATGTTGACGATGTTTCAACCAGTCAAAAGCTGTTTCTTAAGAAAATCTCTATTGTTGTAAGTATTTGCGTCTTAATTCAATGAAGAATAAAATAAATCTATGAAAACTTACACCTCTAGGATAAAAATATTTGTTTATTATACTCTGCATTCATATAAATTCTACTATTAATTTATCTGCATAAAATCCGAAAGGAAACAGAATTTAAATTTGATAATACATATCCATCGAAGGAAATTGACAACACACAGAGTACAACAAAATCAATGACTGGGAAAAGTTAATATTGGGCTTCTACTTTAAAATATATTCGGATTGTACGTAATACAAGTCTCGAATTTAGGGATCACTTCATAGAACTGCTAATAAATTGCATTAAATTGGTTTAATCGCTGTAGGAGTTGGGTTTCAATTTGTTTAAAATGGACTAAATCTTGCATAAAAATTGAAACTACTATTAACATTGATCAAAATGTGGACGTTTATGAAACTTATGTGTATAAAATTCCTTCAAATCAATGCGGTTATTTTTCTAAATTACTTTTTTAACGAAAAAACGATTAACAGATTTAGGCGCATGCTTTCATATACCCACATTCCAGATTAAATTCCATCCTCATATACCAACACAAACTATTAATGTCATTAAGTATTATCCAATGAACTTATTAATAGTGTCTAAACGCTTATAAAGTTGCAGTTTTGAATTTTATGAAATTCTTAAAACATTCTATTTCCAACATTACATTATTCAAATGCAGTACACGGTGATGCAAACGAGTGGAGAAGTAGTCAATTTCAAAGTATTCAAACTTTGAGCAAAATTACTAAGATTTTATGAAGTAAATGGCTTGGATGTTGAATGAGAAACCTTGCTCAAGATGAACCTGTATCGTGCCTCTTCAGAAACAAAGCGCCTGAGAGAGGCAGTTCTTTGCCTTTGCGCACCCAGTCATTGTCATAAATGCGGGATGCTGACCTTGTAACTGTCGGGAAAGTACTAACACTAAGGACTAACAAAGAACCCTAGAAACTCTCTTCCCGTGGACTTCCAGACTTGGAGTTTATGTATACCTTCTCAGTGATAATTGTCCAGTGTAAGCAACATTCATGCTCGGGTCAGTTTCCAACCATCACCCCAGGGAGAGACTACAATGAGTTCTTGGAAACGTAAATTACTCGCTAACGTCCACCATCTCATTAGATATACCACTTCCCTTCCAGAAGAGGAAGCTTCAGAAATATTAAACTTTCGCGAACTTTTCATTTATCACCCTCTCCATGATAATAGTTGGTGAGAATTCATGCTGGCTAAATGATGCTCAGATGAGCTAAATATTGCTCTACTTTCTACGACGAAAATTTTTTCATTTTCGTGTATTTTTTTCAATGTGAAAATTATAATGATATTATTTAAATTTATTTGAAAACCTTCCGGATAATAATGATAACCATTTTTCAGACAATTTTGTCATAATTGATCATACTTTCGGTTATTTTGAATCTAAGTAGCGCTAGTTGCGCAAAAAACATTAAGCTAATCATTTAAGTTAATAAAAGATTTCAGATCATGATGTAGTTCATGATGTATTACAGGAAGCGTTTGATGTGATCGGCCACGAGAACTTTTGATATGTCACCTGCATATACAATTTTCATTTGAAGTGTACATCACAGATATATTTTTGAGTATTTAAAGCAGTCTGTGGTAATTCTCGATATCGGTTGTATTTTGTTAAGAGAGACAAGAAATAGTTGCTGAGCCGTTTGGTAGCATGAGTACATCAAAAGCCTACAATAAACGGTATATTGCCAAAGAAATAGTAATATTGCGTTGCCGAGTTTGTTTGCAATATTTTCGAAAAAACAGCCACCATAATTTATCGTAATATATAAATATCTTCATGAGCTCAAAAGAAAGAACCAAATCTCTTTTTATGATCAATGGAATACGGGGAAATAGGTTACCCTCAATTAATTTTCTCTACATTCCATTTAGAAATACTTACCATTATAAATATTAATGACTACTTTCTTTAAAATCTTAATAGAGAATATTTTTCGATAAATCAGCATTATTTTAGAATGTAATTAAAGTTTGAAATGCGGAGGATTTTAAGAATGTATCCAAAAACTATTTCATTTGTAATATTATAGGATTTGAGGACAAATACTTTACTCATTATGATTTAAAAGCTCAAGTTTAAAAAGCTCATAAGTTTATATGTAAAAGCAAATTTAACCACTGAAAAATAAAAAAATGCCGGATAGTATCATTTGGCACGGCTTTGGTGAACGTATGGGTGAACACGGAGTTTTTTCAGAGTGGCTGTTTTTCTTTTTTTATAAAACTTGAAAATTAAAACATCCGAAGAGGACATAACTAAGGAACAGAAAATGAGTTAATTATGAATACTCCAAGCGTACACGCAAGAAGCTCAAAAATTAATAACTTTAGCCACTTAACTAGTTTTCATAACCGCTTGCAGAAGGGCGTTTGACAGCTATTCAGGAAATCGGTGGTCTTTCCACTTCTTTACCGGGTAAAAATATTTTGGGATTTTATCAATATTATCAGTTCAGTGGGAGATTGGCTAGTTCTAATGCAACAGCATCAAATGGTTCATCAGACACAGCTGAGTTGTGGAATAATGAATTTTACTGCTTCGGTGCGGGATTACCACATTAATCGAAGCGCTAGCTTCGAACATTACAAAGAACCTCTTTTACTTTCGGTGAGTTCTCTTACTGAAAATGTATTACCACAGTCTAACACTTCATGAAACCGAGAAGATATATTTTATCCATCAAGGCTACCCATCTCATCCTAGCGGTAAATATTTCGACGGTCATATCTGAATTGGTTTTTGGAGAGATCAAAAGCCACTGTTTACGGTCGTGCACCAATGGATTTTTATGACTTCAAAGTTCTTTTGCGAGGTTGAGCTCCCGCAGAAAAAGCTAGCTGCCACTTTTTCGAAAAAGTATAATGTTTCAACGTAAATTTCCTTCACGATAGCTGTGGCTAGTATGACAGGAATAGCGGGAATAAACCAAATTGTAAGCGAAATCCATATTATAGTTTTTATTTTAACTATCAAATTTTTCCCTATCTTTTGTATTTCGTATTGTTTTTAAATGTACATGAGATCAAATGTCTCGAAAACCCAAAATTAACCGATTACATTACCAAACTAATTAGTTAATATTCACTATCTAGTTCTATATTTTATTTAAACTAAATGATAAATCGCATACTATCAGCACAAAATGATAAAAATATTCAAAAAGTCTTCAATAGTTTTTACCGAAGCGACAAAATTGCCCTTTATAGAAGAAATAATAAAGAAATATATTTTATGAAGACTGAGGTAGTTTTGATTGCTCTTTTAATTGCACATAGCAAACAGGAACGGAACTTGCTAGTATAAATCGCCAATATGAAATATAAATCAATGGAAAAAAAATGCCTTTCCTCATTTATTTGTCTCCAACTATCTTTCAGCTCAAATGCTTAGCCCTATTTAAAATAATCGCAGCAATACAAATAACTGACGAAAGATACAGTTCGAGAGGTCGTTTCACCAAAGTGAGTGGGGATAACATATATCGTCTCCAGAAATTGAATACAAGCCAATTCCGAGATTCATGAGGTTTATTTAAGAGGTAATAGGGTATGATCCAAAAGAAACCGCAGCCAATTATTAAAGAAAAACTGACTGAACTATGTCAAAAAAAATTATTATTTTAGCATACATATTTTCCCAAACCTAAATATTTTATTAAACCTATTTTATTTTTCATTAAACATTTACCTTTTTCAATTTTATATTTTACTAAAACTATTTCAACAGTTGGGATAAGGTGTTCCCAGTATATCCATGTGCCAGTGCTATGATCATAAACAAGTAAAATGAGCAACCAACGAAATATTCGTATATGAACACAACTGAGCGCATGCATGGTAAATATAATTGCACGGCGACAGAGATGCGAGTACTTATAGTAAAAACCCTAAGATTTTGGAGTCTTAAGACGATTTTGCATTGTTAATTACTTTTTAACTACTGTAAGAAAAGGATTTTCAATATTTTCCCCTAAATTTAAACAGATGTAAAATTTTAATTTTTTTATTCGTAAATCACTTTATTATGTTAAGTATTTCAAACTTGAACACATTTGTCGTTCCTCCAAACTTGAACAGACATATGAAATGTTTGATCGTCTATTACATATAAATTAATCAAAATTAAGCCTAATCATCAGCCATTTGAACGCTAACTGGATGACTGAAATGATTCTCGAATCATTTCCAATATTGCAGTTTGTATTTACAGTTATTATTTTATTCTCTTCTCAATCCGAAGGAAGAAGTTTTTTCTACCTCACATCAGTCAAAAACATACAATGAGGCAGCGTGGACCTGCAAAATGGATTCTTAATAGCCAAAGAAAATCATATTATGATTTTCAATTCAATATCCCTTAGGAAATTTATATCTCGTTGCATTAGACAAAGGGTTTGCTATTTTGCTATAATTTGCGAGCAACTACTACTAAACTTGGAGTTTTGTTCTTGTAAGCTCCTCCTTTCAAACAATTCAAACAGTTTTCAGGCCATTTTTTATATTAAGTTGAATATAACAGTTTTTATACGGCCTATATATTTAGAACCCAGTCTTACATCATCGCATATGCACATATTCCCCTGTAACGTTGAAAACATTTTAACTTACTGATTTAATATTAAGACTAAAGTGCAGCCATCAACTACACGCATAAATACGAATGATGTATTTACTCCCAAAATATAGCACTCGTTCTATTCTTGGAAGAATTCAAAGCGAAAAAGGGTCGAATTTGACGTTTCTCTCAGAAACTAGAACACGTTTCCAAAATTCGTGGACGCTTCGGCATGAAACTACAATACAATTATGGAGTAGGAAAGCAATTTGCTATACAGCAAAAAAAATCTCCAAAACATGTATCACGAACATTCCATTCTGTTACAAGACCAAACTAAATGTGACTCTAACATGTACTACTAAATTTGGAGTTTGGTCTTACCGTTCCCTGAACGCTCCTCTCCAAGAATCTTGACTGTTTGATTGTCTTTTAGTGTTTCCTTCAACTTTACATGTAACGTCCTTTTCATCGGCTTATCTAATTTTTACGTTTAGAATCCCATTATATTCATTCTTTTATCGAGTTTTCTGCAAGAGGACATATTTTCCTCTCCATCACGTGTACTACTATACATGATGGAGAGCATAAGCATACATACAAATACAAGCATAATGTTTCTGCCATGTAAAGCAAAAGCGAATATTTTTCACTTTAATTGTTATTCGGAAAATGACTACAATTCATACGAATAATCCTACAGCTAAATTCAATACAAAACATTCCTGATAACATGATTGGGAAATGTGCCTGCATTTAATAGATCGTGCAGTTGAGATAATAAGGTAATTATTGAAAACAGCAGCGTATTTTACGAGCATTACTGTAAGATGTAGACTCCATACTAGTATACGAGTACTAGTATATATATAACGTTTAACGGATCACATACTATGTCTATGCTTCTACTGTTTGTCGATAGTTGTTGCTGATATACTGATAGAAAGCCTTCTTTGGCAGCCCCATTCTGATTTTGGTTCCCCTGTTGCTTCTTCCATTACCATTGAGTCTGGTATCTGAATTGTGCAACTGAATAACTAATATAATTCACGAATAAAAAATAAATACCTTGCGCCTATACATGGAATGACACTTCAGCAGATACTACGCGTTTGTGCGCGAACGTCATATGAGAACGGATATATTGAAGAAGATTGCAGTAAAAGAGAAAAGGACAGTATTGAAGATTCAAAAGATAAATCATCGTTATTTCGTCAAAATCCCATATTTTACAGTCGATTGTTAAGCTGGTAATAAATGAAAATAGAAATTTCAATTTATTTTTCAATTATCTTCATGTTAAATAACTTCTCAAGGAAAAATACTAGAAATATATTCATAAGAAAATTTTTGGTAAGCAGAATAATTTACCATACATGTTTGACAGTGGAGTTTCAGAGCTCTTCATAAGAGTAAGGTTACTGAATGAAAAAAGAAAGAGACCAACCTTAATTTATTAGTTACCGATACAACACTACATCATTCACCTTCAGGAAAGCTAGGCTGCATTAAAGCCGCCGACCAGTATTTTTTTACTCCCGCTTTGAGTTAAACCCAAAAGGAATAGTAACAAGGGCCAATTGAGTTGGGTTTGGTCACTGAAATCATAATGAGATTTAATGGAGCACTAATGCTGACTAATATTCGTCGAAATCTGCGAAGTTCGATTGACTGATTTTCAACTTTATTTTCGGAGTCCTTAAATGTTTAAATTTTCTCTTCAATGTGAACCATACGTATTTTACTAAACACAGGATAAGTTAACTTTTGCCTCTTTCCCTATTATGCCAGCAGAATGCTCTAAACAGCGCATTTCTGAGCTTACACTGTAACTTTATCCGAGAGTTCTATCTTTGGTGATTCTTTTGGCCATTAAAGAAAATTCACACTTAAATGGATGCCATTGTATTTGGAATTAAATAGTAACACATATGGTTAACTAGGTCGTGAATATTAATGTGACTGGTGGTCAAAGAAAACTTTCTGTAGTTCGCGAGGCCTGAATAGCTTGCATCATTCTTACCTTTCGAAGCCACCATTCTTTACCGATGTCAAATTTGGATGACAAAAATGATGTTCAATTCTTACCTGTGGATTAAAGAGAAATTCATATTAGAAAAATCAACTAATTGTAATAAATAAGGAATTAACTGTTCTTTCAAGCCTTCAAATAGGCCTTTTTGAAAACAATTCCCAAGATATATTATCCTGAATTATATGGTTTTGGCTCAATTTGATGGAACTTAATTATTAAAAGTGAATAATAATAACTTTTTAAGTTCCACTGATTTTTATTTTTGAAACAGTTTTTCACTTTTCATATATTTTTCCGTTTTAATTTAATCTTTCTAATTTTATGATTAAAACTTTACTTGCAAGAGTTTATGATTTGTTGCACTCAAACATTTTTTTGATATATTATCAAAATTATCTATCGCAAATATTTAAATTAACCCCTCTTATAATAGCTGATTGTGATATATGAAGCATGGTGACCCAATTGATTCTGATACATCTAAATCAATGGACAAGGAAAAGCCTTTTACCAGCTCTTAGTAGTGGAGAAAAAGTCATGGATGTCCCTTGTAAATCCAAGTTTCTCCTCACTAAAAGCGCCAAGAGAGTAACGAGCTGTGCTACCTCTTTTTTAGTCGAAGTGTATGGCAGTGACTGAGAGGCTGCAACTGTTTTATTTAATTATTTTGAATTCAGATTAGAAAGTTAAGGATCAAATATAACTTCGGCCATTTTCAGCAAGGAGGAAACAATGAATCTCAATAGACATTATCAGGAGTTCTTATCTGCTATGGGAGTAATTGCGCATTAATTTTTGTGAAACATGTTCAAATACAAGTATGTCAATTACTTGTATATCGATTAAAAGTTAAGTATAAGTTATCAGCTGGTTAAATGTGAATTAAACAGCTAATGAATATACCATACCATTTTTACCTTGCATTCAATATTTACTCAAAAAAATGAGAACATATTAATTTCACTTGAATGAGGGGGAGTAAAAACTTTTTCCGATCCTCCATTATTTTTGTAACGGCTTTCAATACTTTTCTTACTCCCTAAAAGAAGTTCATCTGCAATCGTAATCGATCTAAAGACTTTAAATAGTATCCTAATGTTACCCCTTCGTAAATTATTATTATAAGTTATAAATTATTTTCACTTATAAAAAAAGGCCTCGTATGCTATTTCTTAAAATTACACACACATATATGAGAAGTTCTCAGTCTGACAACAAAAGACCGATTTTGAGTTAAAAAAAGATTTTATTTTTATACATTATCTCCCTCGACTTCATCACACTTGGTCCTGCGTTCCTCCAACATCGGTATTCCTTTCCGAAAGTCAGAGTCTGGAAGGCTGTAAAAATATCAATCTACGACCCTCTCAACTTCTTCAATTGACGCGAAGCGCTTCCAAGAAACAAATTTCTTAAAGTTTGGGAACAGATGGAAGTCAGAGGGTGCTGAACCGAGAGAATAGGGGGATGGTCGAGCAAATCGTAGCCCAAATCCCGTAGTTTTCCAATCGCTAACGCACCTTTGTGAGCAGGTGCGTTGTCCTGGGGCTTCCACGCACTGCTTCCACTACTGTTTGTTTCTGACGAGATGTGGTGGACCCATGTCTCATCCATGGTGAGAAATCATCGCACAAAACCGGTCGCTTCCCTCTTGAATCAGCCAAAACATTGCTGTAAAAATAGTTTGCGCATTTTGCTTTTGATGGGCATTTACCAAATGCGGCACACACCTTGCGCAGAGCTTTCGTATCGCTCTTTCAGCAACATGTTTCGCACCCTTTCTTCCAATATCCCCACAGCCTTAGCTATCTCACTCACCTTCAATCACCTATTGTCCAACACGATATCGCGCACCTTTTCGATAGTTGCCGGTGTGGTTGCGGTTTTTGGCCGTCCTTCACGAGGGTCATTTTCGAAGGATGTGCGACCACGTTTAAATTCAGCCGCCCACTTTTTAACGGTTGATATTGCAGGAGCAGAGTCCCCGTACATTTTTTTCAACTTTGGATGAATTTTTTTTTGGGTTAATGCGTCTAAAACAAATAATTTGCTGTCCAAACGAAATTAAAGTTTTTTTCATTTTAACGAAAAATACGAGAGACTGCAACAATACGCATAAACAAACTACTTGAGATAACAAGGAAAAACTTGTCTTATAAACTGAAATGACACGTGCACCCAGGCAGGATTTAAAACATTTTCGCTGATTGGAACGTCATCTCTTTTTCAGGCTGAGAACCTTTCACCTTACCCTTGTATATCCAAAACCTAATTAACTCGCAAATTACCATATCTATCTAGGAAACTATAAAGGACACAGTGGAAGGAGTTTGCCCCCTACCCTGACGTGCGAATTTCACAAGTCACTAATATTAGGTGAGCTTCACCTTCAAAATAATCAAACCAACCTTTGGGATGGCTTATGGATATTTTCGGGCCATCGACAATCAGCATCAATTTGCATTCCACAAGATAAATGTTCGAAACACTTGACTGTGAGATTCACTGGAAAATTCAGTGACACGACTTTAACTACTTCTCTCTTGAGCATTTATTAACCATGAGCGTTGCTTCACTTTTTTTCTCAACCCTGCCCCAACCTATCTCCCTCTCCCCTACCTCTCTCCCCTTGCTCTTAGCAGCGCACTTATAACCAGCATGGTTGTGCGCACAATCGATGACACACGCACTCGCCGACCCCTCTCCGTCGTAGTGCCTCGAATAAAGCATCTCTATCGCCCTCAATTTCCTTCAGCCTCTTTCTCTGCCTATCTCCACCTCGTTCCCTCGCATTATCTGCTCTTTCTATTCCCGGGATGGACCCTACTCGTGGCCATTAACCTCGTCCCACATTTCCCTTTCCTTCATGTTTTATTCTCCGTTCATTGAAACCTCCGACCATCTAAAATTCCCCTCCCCTTTAACTCCATCATCTTTCTCACTTTTTCTCAGAATTAAATCTTTGCTGCACTCTCTCCCTCTTATTTTTTCCCCTTCCAAAGAGCCCTCATATAGACGTCAAACTTCATGGCCCGGGCACCGAAACGCCCCCTCCACTCCACCCCGCCGCCAAAACTACGCCGGATGCGCTTAAGTTGCACTCATGAGGCCAACCTCCCGATTTAAGTCTTAATTTTGTGCTTGAATTATTTATGGGGCATGATTCGCAGACGCTGGAGCTAAGTCAAAAGCGTTGTCACGTTTCTACGAGCGTTAGTCAATAGTCAAAATCCGATTAAGTGAAGGAATTCGCTGAAACCATAAAGAACTCCAGTGCTTTCGGAGTTACATTTCACACTTAATCCGTTAAGAGGAACTGTGATTACAGAAAATCGATTAATATAATGGCCAGCATGGGCTGGAAAGAGTAGAATAAAACTTTATTTCATTAAGGTACTTTTAGAAAAATTATCATAAGGAGAAGATAAGGGATGGGAACAGAGTTTTACGCCTGTTGAATGTTCATTTCCATGCCTGCCTGCTTCTAAGAGAGAAACGTAATGCTGGGGAGGAATAAATTGACGACTAAAGATACCTCAGCAATGTAAGTACAATCCTTGTAGGGTTAATGTATTACAAAAAGGGCAAACATTTACACGTCTTCCTCCACTAGAATCATAAGTAGATTATGACTACTTGATTAACCATTGATTCAAAATAATAATATAGAATTATCTGTTGGCACGTTATTATAAAGTACATCTTAAATCAAAAGTAGAAACTAGCTCTAGAGGATACATTAATATTTAGTGAAAGTACACTCGGCTTAGAAAGACGTATAACATACATTTAATAAGGTTTAATATTTAGATTCGTGATCTAGTACTTCTTGATCTTCTTTAGCTTTGACCATAAATTTAGCGAGTTAACCTCAGTGTATTGCCAATTCAAAGGGTTTCCTCTTGTAATTATGAATCGATGACTTCGGTGAACGGATTAAGGTGCAGAGCCAAGTAGTGGACATCCGGATATCACATGCCAAGAATGAGTAAATCTTCTTAGCGTACCTCGCGCGTTAATCATGCAGCTATCATATAAACCGCTTGATCTGATGGGTCTTTCAGGGGATCTTGAATTTCTACAATATTAATTAGAAATCATGGATCTATGGCCATTTAGAATTACTCATGAATATCTTTAATTTACTACTTGATGAATTATATCTTGCTGTGACAAAAGGCTATCTTACAAGGAAGAATAGCATTTATAAATAATCCATTATAGACTATTTATAGATTATTACTATCAGAATCTCGCTAAGAGTTGAAGTGACTGAAGTAATAAGATACAGCTACAAAAGCTGTGTCAAAGTCAAAAGCTTAAGCTTGTCTACTAAGACGTTTGAAGGTAAAATCGCTAAGCAGGTAGCTGGAGAACTTGAACCTTTCTAAAAAGACTCTACAAGTTGTATGAAATACCAATCCTTATGACCTCCTTTCTTTGGAGAAATAAAGCTCTCTTATATACGAAAGCAAATATATACTCGTATATATTTACTACTGGGGAATGTAATGCGCCTTGTTACCGTCGCAACTCTGTTTTACTATCACCGCGAAAAGTGCAGGTGCACTCGAAACTCCTCAACTCACTACTCTCGTTTGGTTGTAGTTAGAGATCAGACGACGACTGCATTACAGAAAAGGAAGTAGCTCTGGTCCTCTGTTTCTCACTGATCAAAGGATATAAGAGCCAACCGGTACAATAGGCGAGAGCGCGTCACGTTTCTCCTTCGCTCCCTCCGTAAATGCTAGCGAGAGGCGTCGGCTCGGTTTTCTCTCGGTTGAGAGGACGTAAAATCCTAGACACCCCCGGGAATGACTGGAAAGGCAGATGGGCGGCTAGGGAGACGGATGTGGAGGAGCACAGCGGCAGGGCCTCCGCTCCCATTCCATTTTGGCCCTCCCTTTTTGTCCTCCGCTTTGTGGTTTCCCCTCCCTTCCTTCCCGACGACTCCACTTCCCTCACCCTTTCGCGAGATACGCCGCAACCCGCGCTCCTCACATTTGCGTCCCACCCACCCACCACACAGACCATTTCCCAAGAGCGAGAATGCATTGGCGTTGTGAGTTCGGTGATGGGCATAACTGGTAAATATATAGCCACGATTTCCATGGGTACAATATAGGAGTTTAGATACCCACTCGATCGGTGCATTCAAGTTCACGACCATTCACGTTTTCTTAAAGGTTGGAAGTCCTCGTCCGATTTCTAAGATATGTTTTCATCAAAAGCGACATTGCCTTTTATCTTGCAACCTTAGAGAGTTAAGTATTCCGTGAGTTAACTTGGAATGTTTTCCCTCCCCAACCATCCTTGCGAGAGCAAAATTCGAACGCTCAATCTATTTAGTTATTTTTATTTCTGTTTTCACACATTAATCTGCTAAATGATATACTCGTGCATGAATTTAAATTCAATGAGAATATGAGTGACTCCCCTTAAACCCTCTATATCTCCCTCGTATAATAATCTTTCTATCTGATGCATAACACTCATCACCACTTGTCTTTTTAGTCAATCGTGGGGTATTTGCATAATTGTAGAGTTGGGATAATCAAAATACTCACTTTACTATCTTCTGAGAAACCACTCTTGAAGCATTAAAATTGTAGGATTCATTTCGTAAATAAAAGTATTCTAAAATGTTTGGCTTTCAGGTATTGATACATCTGTCAATCAGGTTTTCTTCTCCGAGGAGAGAAAAATATATTATTAGCTTGACAGTGGAGGAGGTCAGTCCGTAATCTCCGTCCTTCGCAGTGACAGTGGCTTCACGCTGCCCGTCAAGCTTTATATATTTTTCTCTTCCCGATACTGGCGACGGAAGTATGGCTGGCAGAAACGTCGATAGTGGAGTATTCGGCTTCCGAATTAGGCTATGGGAATAGATGGCTTTAGGAACTTGACAACGAATACTCACACATTATCGTTCCACTAAAAATTTAGCCCATTTTACTTCATACGCACAAATTAAGAAAGCCTTCACGCGGGCATGCATTTAAGCAGCGTAAAAACTGTATGTATATTTAAAACTAATACTTCACCGTATTAACTAATTAGTGGATAACCTTAGACATCTGGCAATCAAAAATAAAATGGAGGAACCCGAGATATCGAGGAACATAAATTAATTTCAATGTCAGCAGTGGTACGTATAAACGAGGTCTGAAAAAAAACCAGACTACGTCTATAATTTGGTTTCTGTACAAAATCAATATATATAGTGATGGTTCCCTTCAAAATAGATCTCATTTTAAATCACCTGCATACGCTCCTTTCACTGCTCAAGAAATTTCTGCAAGTCGTTTTCCGTCAGGCTACCCTTTGGTCCCGAAGCTCTTCCTTTACCTTTTCCACCGGGGGAAAACGAGTCCCTTTTCCGCCGAATATATTTTCGGGAATAAGAGATAATAATACGGTGATAATTCATAAGAATATGGAGGATTTCAAGGGCAGTGATGTGATGCTTTTACTAGTAAAAATTTACTTTATAGAATTGTGATCCTGATTCAATATTCACACTTTTTTTATTAATCAAGACACCACTTTCTCACTCTTTCATGCAATTAAAGAAACACTTTTATAGAATTTTTGGTTAACTTTTTGACCCCCGGAAACCCACTCCTCCTTAAAGGTGCTCTGTTTAGGCAATAAAGCGATCAACATTGCCTTTAACCTCGAACGACTCTTGCATGCCTTCTGAGCTTTCGAGGAAGATGGTGATTCTAATGTCACTTGCCTCATGGCTTTTTGGTCACGTGTAGATATATTCCTCTTGTTTACCATTATAATAGTATTTAAAAACCTAGTATCTTCAGCAATCCGTTCCAAAACGTCAGAGGAAACATTTTTTCTATCAAACTTTTATTCATTCTCCAATCTTTTGGCAGAATTTTCTCACAAACTTTCACAATGTTCAATTCTGCTGTCAAAACACATTCTTTATCCATAGGCCTAATTTCAGCAACAAATTCGGGGATATCTCCGCAATTTGCTGCTAATTTCGGCAAGATTTCTGTCGCCTAACAATCAGTATGTTTGGCATCTCTCACGCATTCCCTGTCTAATAAAAATCTGCCGAGTAGCTCAAAACCCGTGCACGAGGCAAAATATCAACGTCAAACAATACGCTTCCAACGCTATTTGATGTCTTTGGTGCTGACTATTAAAGGTTCACAAGGAAATTGATGTTAACGCGGGGTTTACTTTCTGTATCCAAGATTTTACGTCCGAGTATGAAAACAGGTCTGAGAAAAAATTTTCTTCCTTTACGACTCAGTTCGTAAGTGGAAAATTGAAACCGACTTTGAGAACACGAATATTTAAAGTGTAGAGTGCGCATGATCTCACCATAGAAAATGACAATTTGTCTGTGTGAAGAAATATTTTTGTTGCATATTGTATAGCGTGGAACAATTTTCAACGCCAAATACGCATCGGTACTAGAAAGTCAAGCTTCTGGTAAAATATATGCGTTAAAACCTAGTTTAAACGTGATTACCTTTTGAGTAATTATTTATCTAAGAAAACAAGGTTATTAACCTATAACAAAATTTGATCTATGTGTAGAGTAATCTTCCGTTATCGCTCTCGATGAATCAACACAAAAGTTGTATTAGGGAAAACTTCATCGCAGTTTCAGGATAAATTTGCCCAGGAAACGCAAGCAAACTTTGAATGCATTCACCCGCTCTTTGATACTTATGTGATGCGGCACAAATTTTCCTCTCGACGGTTAGGGATATCAATGCGACTCATGGCTTTGAATCGCTTATGAGTGAGCATGAATTTAGTGAAGCCTGAATTCCAGCTGACCTGTTCGTACTAATGGATAATATATCTCCAATTCGATATATACGCGGAATCAAATTCCACCAAGGACTTTCGCAGCACTCAGTTATGACATAATTGAAAGTCAGAATCTGAAGCAACGTATTCCAATTACAGCCGAATAAAACAGAATATTTTCCCTAATATTTTGGGTTTGTTTCATGTACTCGTGTCTATTACACTGAAAACTATGTTAGTTACTCGAAGAGGGATCGTTTTCAATATCCTTAGTATACATATTTGTGTGGGCCATACCATATCCACATGAACACATTGAGCGTTTTATTTAACGTAAACAAAGAAACCTTTCCCATAAAACTGTACGCATAGGAAAGGGACTGAAAATGAAGAAAATGGCGTTGAATAGGAAAGTGTTCCATTTGAACGAACCGAGCTAGCATCATTGAAAAATATCTATGAAGAATTAGGAAGAAATAAATACATATGTGCGGATAGTCAACTGAAAGAAGCTTACCATCATTACAATAGATAAAAAAATCCTGAGGAGTAAATTAATGGAATGAAAACCCCACCCCACCATAAAGGGATTCTCATAGTTAATTTATTTGTACCATTCATCAATAATATTGAGAAAAATACTGGAAAACACAACCCCGGCACGCACAAAACCCGAGGGTGTAAATTGTGGTTTTAAATGCTCCGGGAAGTAAATATATTTTAGGAGATTTTCCGCAGATTTCAGCGATTTTCATTGGTTCGGCGAAAATTTTACACCATTTCAGCTCGCAAATTTCTGTAATTATCTTTGTCGATCAGCACTAGGGTTTTTCCAATTTTTCTATTTCAAATAGCCTCAAGTCTCTCGGAAAACTTTGCGCATCCTTGTCAAATTCGAACAACCGTCCTCAGGTCACTCCTTAGTTGTGACCTTAAGGAGAAAATATAAAATATAGCAGACTCCTTGTCATCCGCTTTAATAAATGACTCGTAAGCGGGAATAATTAAATCATGGGCTATGAAAAATAAGAAATAAGAATAGTCGAATTTGAAATAGCATAAACCTGTCGCAATTGACATAATCCATGCATTAAACTAAAATTTGTCTATGATAATATATTTGAAGCTAAAAAAATCAATATTAATAGTTTTCTGTCAATTTAAAATTAGTAGAAAAATTTAAGAAATATTATGAGTAAACAACGATGATTTCAAAGCAACAATCTCAAACAATACCGCAGGGTTTAAAAAAATAAAATTCGCTGGAAAATGTGCTTCTATTTGCTCTTCCTTGCGGACTCGCGAAATGCGAAGCACGGGTAGCCCATTCGCAGATATTGGGCCAAATCGACTAGCTCCCCATGTTATCCTAAAACTTTCACTTCTTTGTACCCTCGTCACCTCTCCCCCTTCCGTGGATTCCAACCGCCTCGTTCCTCCTGTTCAGCCCTCTGACCCCGACCTCCACACGCAACCGGTGTCGTGCCCCTGCGATAACCCCCACTATTCCTCACTTGACCAAGAGGCAGCAAAACCCTCTTCCTCTTTTATCCTCCACCTGCGACGCTATTCCAGCAGAAGAGCCCTCCTTTTTCCGTTCACCTCACTTCTGACGAGGGGCGAAAAGCATATTCTGCATTGCCGGAGATAAGGCTACTACGTACGGTAAGAGCGAATTTAAAATTCATCTCAATGAAATAATCACTTGATAGCACGGTTTAAATAATTTTTTAGGCTTAACTTCGCCTGAGGTCTATTACCTCACAGACAATAAAGAACTTTAGGATAATAGTGTTTATTACGATATGTAATTGGATGCATAATTTAGTGATATTTAAATATCTCTTGGACTAAATAAAGTCAAAGAAAATTGTCCCGCTGGTATCAGCTCTTATGAAATAATGGCAACGAGGAGTCTGGATCTTAAAGTTCCGTACGGCTGGTGGAAAAGAGCACTTTAAGTGCTCGCCGGATGCCGACCAATTTGCCGCAGGAATACCTCCGAAAATTGATCTTAGTTCTCTTGCGTGTCCACACGTGCGAGAATCCACTGGATACATTGGTCTTTGTGCGACGAATGTTTGTCCGGGAACAATTTTAGAAGTATGCTTTATAAGTTTTTCCGTTGTCAGAAGCAATGTTGCAACATATATACTACTCGAAAAAGTTCCGTGACAATACAGCATTCATTCCCAGGTTAAATAACTGGAGGTTTTCCAAGTATGATTTTTTGAGTTGAGAATTATTTTCACGCATGCTATCGACTAAATTGAGGCAAATTGAAGATTCAAAGTAGAGTAAGAAGCATCCATCCTTAACTCATCTAATATCATATGTGTGTTACTCTCAATACAGTTAACAAGGAACCACGTATATTATGTGGCTTAGTTATGTGCTTTTTTCCTTATGCGGTAAGAACCTTAGCTGATAAACAACGTTGATATATGCATTTATCGACTGACAATTGTATTCCTTTACCGGTTATTATTCGTTTTACTATTTGGTTTGTTCACTTATGCTATTCGTAACTTTATTGAAGTATGACGCACGCCTTACTCTTCAGTCTTCGCAAGCAAGTCCTATTTAAAATTCATCACCAGGTTACAGGGACTGTTCTATCAATGAGTGACAAGATATATTGCCATCAATGCAGATGGCTGGACTGGGGTGATCTGTGATGGGTAAGGTAATGGGAGATTTTGGGAAAGTAACACGACCGATGTTAGTTGACTGTGTGCATTCACAGTGTGCAGATTGCCACCAGACTGGTCCTCAGTTCCACGACCACGTTACGAATTCACGATGCCACTTTCCATGGAGCAATGATATGTTCTAATATTGTGAATAAAGCTGGAAAAATTGAGTTCGGAGACCTTAAATATGGTTAAGGATGCTTATAAAGATGGAGAAATGTCCAAAGTGATGGTTTTCTCCTTGCACAGGATGTTCTGGGAGGGTAACGAGGAGGTTGACGATGCCTTGTACATCCATCTACACAGTGTGATGAAAATGTGCAAAAAGTAAGACACAAGTTCAATGCTGATTGATATTCAAGTGTCAGTATGGTATCAGAAGAGTGCAATATCTAGAATACCACAGTGTATCGCATTATTACAGAATATTTAGCCATGAGAACGGTGGAGCAAAATGGTCCCCAAGGTGCTGTCAGAAGACTGCTTGTATGATAATCTTGCCTTGGACCTCTTACACCACGGTGAATGTGACCCAAATTTTTCACAATAGGTGGTTAAATGGTGACGAGACATGGATCCTTGAGTACGACCCAAGTAAAACCCCTTGGAGTACCATTTCGGACAACTAATTTAACTTAAAGAGGCTACGACGAGGTGCCTGAACGAGGATCCTCTTGATGCTTTACAGGAAGCATACCACAACTAGCGGAGGCACTGGCTTTGGTGCGCAGATACATAAGGGTGCTCCTTTGAATAATTTTAGCAAGTTGCACTTTGATCCGCAATATTTTTTTTCCCTAGCTTTATTCTACTTATTTTTGGGACAGACCTTGTATTTTACCTTAGAATATTTTCAATTATTTTTTTCTTATGAGAAACCTGTAGTGCCAAAAAGAATTATTTTTATCCCACTCTTCAAAAGATTTCCACAGACGACAATTAAGCCATTTTAATCTCATAAATCTTAATTGTTACAATAATTCTACCATTTGCTCTTCAAGGCTAATGATTGGAAAAGGTAAAATAAAAAGGAATAGATGCGTCAAAAAATAATGCAAAGTCACATAGATATAATGCCAGTTGAATCTATAAGTAATGTATAGCATTTAAAAAATATTTATTCATACATTATTTGTTTTTAAGGAAAAAATTAAACTCTTATAATTTCTGATGCTAATCAACTCGACACATTACTATTTGACAAATGCAAGCATGTTGTACGACAAGTATGCTTTTTACAGTGTAAATTATGTTACATAAATGTCTAAGTCACCCTATTTATCGGAGCTATTTATTATGAATCACTTTGTACTTTTTCTATTGACTTCTACGCATTTATATCATTTTAGTACATGGAAAAATGTAATGTTGTATTTTTGAGCACATCTCATCCTACAAGTTTCAAAAAACACCGTTCAGAAAATCGATTTCCTTCGCCTAATATATTAGCTCCAACTGGACAGGAATAGTATTACCGAGAATACTTTCTCTGGCCACGTTTTTGGCCGTCAAAGCCGCCTTAAGCAAAACGTTCATTCCCCCATACGCATAAGGAAATATGTTTCATCAGTGAGCACCGGGCGGTAGGCCAATTTAAGAGAAAAAAACAGAGGAAATTCCGCACGTGCGATGTATATTCGCAAATTCCCTTGGCCTCTATCCGTACCCTATCTCCCGAAAATTTCCTCTGAAACGTTCTTTTTTCGAAACGCGTGCAAGTATGAGTGAATATGTGTGCACAAAGTCGCTGTTATGGCGCCGCCGCCCGAAAACAGCCAGGAAATGGAAGGACGACGACTCGACCTTTTCCTGCTTATGTAGCCTCGCCCTCCCCCAAATCATCCCAGCCAAGATGACCTCCTCATTTCTACCCCCTTACCGTTCACCCGGGCGTAAGGGCGTCCCGTCTCCGCCTCTTTCTTCCCGCCCCGCCCAGGCAGCAGACTACCCCCCAAAAGGCCGGGCGTTATACGCATATTTTTTAATCTTTCCATAAATCCCTCGCCCTCCTTCCCAAAATTTATGCCCCGGTCACCATTCACTCGGTCCCCCCCCCACTTCTCAGTCACCGAAACCCTACTTCCTCGCTCGCTCTCCATTCCCTGACGATTTCCCCTCTCCTTCCCGTACTTCCCCTACACCATCTCCTCTGGCACGAGACGCATGCAATAACTCCGGCGGGTGGATGATACGCTCTCCCAGAGCGAGATGTATATTAAGCCATGTTCCAAACGAAGGGGAGAAGTGGTTAGGGCTCAAGGTTGGACGTTTTTGGCCTTTGAAGCGGGATTTTCATGATCTTAAAATCTACACCATAGCCAGTTTCTGCATCTGTCTGTACTGAAAATAAAGAACAACGAATCTCAGTGTTTTATTGAAATAGTCGAATGAAAGAGTCATGCGGTCAAAGGTTTCATTTTCATTGCGTGGTTTAGCAAAGTTTTTCCCCTTGATTAAGTTATTCGTTCAAATCAATTATTTTAGATTATTCAAATTATATACTTGCCTACTGAGGTTTTTTCTTTCCAAGCAAACTTTTGTATTAGTATAACTGTCCATTTGTTTTAGATTTTTTGTTTATCTTTTTCTTTAAAGGGTTTTTTTCTATTTTAATTAAATTCTTTGGTTCTTAGTACCTTGATTTTCTGAGGTTGAGGAAAACAGCACCCGATACTTCTCAACAAATGAAACCATTGCTCAATAGTGTTCATGGTAATATACGAAAATTAGAATGAGGGATTTTTCTAACTCACAATGATGTAATTATTAATACATTCCAATCTGTAAAATATTTCAAAACTGGACAAAAATCGTGTGCTCCTTTGGACGCACAAGACTACTTAATCTTCCAATGAAAATTTCTTTTCGTAAAAATGCTCTCCGCTAGCAATGAGTTTTAGAAAACAGCATGCGATAAACTGTCCGTTTCTTATGCCATAAATACTAACATAATTACGTGATTCATTACAAGAGAATTCGATTTGAATGTCTATGAAAACCTCTAATTGACATTTAGAAAAAGAGATAGTTTTGTAATATTACAAAATAATACCGAGTATTAGCAATTTAATACAACTTACAAGATACTCAGCAAAGTAATTAGCAGAGTAATAGCAAAGGAAAGCAATACTGACTGGATTTTCCAAAACGTATCAAAACATACTAGAATTATGTTAGGATTTTTATTTTAATGAATGAGTAAAATTGTAGGACTATAAGTTTTGGAAATGTGTCTTTTAAAGCATAATAGAAATAATTTTGTTTGCATAAAAAATGTGTACTCTATGATCAAAACTGAATTAAATATAACGACTTTAAATTTGGATTTGTCAAAAGCCGTGGTACTTCTCGCCAGAGAACCGAAAACAGATATATCGACCCTTGGCTTGAAGTGGGCTAACATTCTTTCGAAGACTTTCAGTAAATCATAGAGAGCTATAATTTGCTACCCGTAGCTGAAAAATTAAAATATGAATCCTTTTACGCAGCCCACTTTCGCAAAACATTTCAAAATAAAATATAAGTTCGGGGATAAATTGATATTCCCAAATTAGGATAAATCATTTTATTACTAAATTTTTTACCTATTTTCGTTTTCTTTTTCCAGGCTGAGCAACATATATCTATCTACATGTAACTACTTTCCCTTAATAATTTTAAAATTTCCAAGGCCGGTTTCCTGGAAATTCGTAAAATGTGAATACCACTAAAGAAGTACTCGAGATACTGATAGAGCCTTAAACGTCGTACTATTATGGCGGTGTGAAACTGCCATAAACATATATGGAGGAAAATAAATACGGCTATTAATTTGATGTAATAGTAAATCGTTATTTTATTATCTTGAAGTTTGGGTATCCCCATGTGTACAATTTGTCATCCCTTGAGTTTGGAAGCAATAGACTACATTTGTTTGAAACAAAATACCACCAATGACATAAAATCGATAGCGGTACCTAATCATTCCGGAAACGAATTAATGTTTTTCCATGCGTATTCTTAAACTTGTTTAATATAATTAATTATATACCATTGTAAGATAGCAATATAGATAAATCTCAAGAACAATAGCATTTGACGCATCTCAGTCTTGGTCATATGGGTTAAAACAAATGTCCATGACGGAACAACTATTTACATAAATTTTGGAAAGAGATCGTTTTCCCTATTGACTTTGCTACTGAAATATTTATTCATATCAAACTGTTGAATTTCTGTGGTTTTTAAACCCTTTACGCTTATTCTTTCATCAAAAATTCAATTCCCCATTTGCCAGTTTGCACCGGCGCATGGATTTCAAAACTTACACATTACTTGATACGCCCGTTGATGTTAGTCTTCATTCTTTTCTAAATATAACCTAGACAGTCGTTCGACATATCTGAAGGAATTTCTTTGCCAAAGACTTTTATTTTAGAATATGCTCAGCAACAGAAGGGTATGTTTATATGCTATATGATATGCTTTAAAATATTGATCTACCGAGAAAGATTCGCTCCTGGGCCATAATTTGACCGAAATAATGCATACATGGTCTCCCTCAAAAATAAGTAGAATAATTTTTTCCCGCCGACATGGACGCCTTCAGTGTGGCAATTTCTAACGAGGAAGGTGGTAGAAGGTCTTAGGAAAGTAATGTGACTGACGTCAGTTGTTTGTGGACCGTTACAAAGTGCGGATGGCTGTTAGACTGAACCCCTGTCCGAGGGTAGTGGTCGCGAATTCACGATGCCACGCTCCAAGAAGCAACGATACGCGAAAAAAAATCGTGTTAAGTTCGGAAAATCGTGTTCGAGAGATAAAGAAATTTCTTAAGGAATGGGTATCCACTGGCACAAGAAGGTCCAGGATGAAAGAGATAAGAGTGATCACGAGGAGCCACCTGGATGTCTGTCAACGACGCAAACATTGAGAGAGACATTCTGAGACTCAGGAGACTCAATCGTCACCTGAGTCCCAGAATCCTAACAGATTAGTGAAATATTACGAAATTGCAGTGTATTGAGTTCTTACGAGGGTCATCCGGAAAGTAGTACCCGTTCGTGAAATAAAGACACAAAAGTAAATATTAACAAACATAAAAAAATTTATTTGAAAGAGGATACTTTAAACTACTTCTCAACATAATCTCCAAGCAAATTAAGGCATTTGTCATAACGTGTGACAAGTTTCTGTATTCCTGCTGCATAGTCCTTCGCCGCCAGCTCATTGAGATACGCGAGGGACCCATCTTGCACAAATTTTTGCATAATGCAGATGGTGTTTAACAATTTCATGAACAATTGTTCGAGAAACATTGGGAAAATGCTCACAGATGTCATCAATTGTGACGCGCCGATCGTTCCTCACGAATTCGTCAACTGAGCTCACCAGTTGGTCTGTAATGACAGACGGTCTCCCCGAACGCTCATCGTCGTGTGTGTTCCCCCTCCCCATGTTGAAGTTGCGACACCACCGCCGAACAGACGACTCGTCCATTACATTGTCTCCATACACCTCCTTTAATTGGCGATGAATATCACATGGGCGAACGTTTCTTGCATTGAGGAATTTAATCACTGCCCTCACTTCACAACTGGCGGCGTTCTCAATTTTTTTAAACATTGTAAACAATCACAGAAACAACACAGGCAATGCTAGCGTCACGCAACTTGGCTCAGAGAAGGCAGACAAGCCACTGAAGCTATCTGACCTCGTCCAGCGGCTACTCGCGTCGTCAGCACTTCATGCGGCACGAACGGGTACTACTTTCCGGATGACCCTCGTACATAAGATTTAGCCGTGAGAAATGTTTGTAACGAGTTAATCCCTAAGATACTGTCGGAAGATCGGAAGGCTCGTGTGACAATCTCGCGTGATCTCTTGGACCGCTGTGAAGGTGTCTCAACTTTTTTAGATAGCGTGGTAACTGGTTACATGTTTTCCTCAAAAATAAAAATGAGCTTGAAAAACAGCCATTTTGGAACGCTGGAGACCGTCAAAGAGGCCGTGATGAGGTGCCAAAGCGAGGTTCTTGTCGCCTTCCAGTAAGCGTCCAACGATTGGCAGAGGCGATGGTTCCGATATGTCGATGCAAAAGGGTGCTATTATGGAGAACTTAAACAATTTTTACTTTGACCTGCACTGCATTTTTTCACGGATTTATTGTACTGATATTTGGGGAAGACACTGTATTTAAATTTATGGCGATACTTTAAGAACATTATCAGATTATTGTAGTTAGTCAGTACTAATAGTAATATTATCTTCGTCTTGGTAGTATCGAACAAAATACAGATACTAACAGGAAGATTCTTGAAAAACTACGACATCAAGAAATAAAACCCCCACACGATTATTGCAGTACAGTAAGCACTTGGAGATTGAAAGACTTAATGTGTTATCCGCGCAAAGTTTTCAATCGTAATTTTGGTCATAGCATCGAGGAAAAAAACCAATATACCCATAATAACTCACCATGTCGGGCAATAAAAACGCTTAAGATATGCACTATCGATCATATAAGGGTTCATTTTTCCATCACACAAGTCACAAAGAGATTGTTAATTTCATAGCAATATCAAATTCCATTTAAAGGCTACTTTATTCTTCTTAGCAATGATAGATGCCCCAACACTTACCCCTAGGATACGCGGTGCGACTTTCAAGGCATTTTATGGACGTAGATGATACGCAAGCTACCATTTCGGAACTTTCGGCCAAACTGGCGAAAAACACTTGGAACATATATGAGGGAGGTGGCATGAGGAGGTAGCACATTTTATGATGTGACTTCATAAGTATCAACTACTACACATCGAGACATGAAAATTTCAAAATCCTAATATATAAAATGACAAAGCATGATCCAAACATCCGTTTGCTTGCTACGCCGCACTTTTCAGTCAGCTGCGGATCTGAAATTTGAAATGAACGGAAACTGCCAGATTAAACGACTCTGAAAAACTTTCAAAATTATCACTTTCAAAATTACTTATATTATAACAATTTTGGACCTCAATATTCTATTTAAATTACGCAAGGGGTTTTGCTTGTGGATTCTTTCTGATGCACGAGGGAACAGCAATGTGTCTAGTGCAGAATATATGCATAATTTGTCTAATATTTAAGTCTATATTACTATCATTTCTTCCCTCCTCAAAATAATTCAGATATATTGTATGATGTCCTTCCAGTTCACACTGTACTACTACTGTGATTGTTTATAAAATTCCGAACTAAGATTGGTAGCTCACAAGTTAACGACCTTCAAAGCTTTATAAACATCATCTGGATGTGTCTAACATTGCAAACACAGGTTACCACTACTAATACTATCTATCATTTTTAAGTAATTTATGCCCGGTCATCACCTTTAGTTTAAACATTGTGAAGCACTTCATAGAGAAGTTAATGCATAAGAGTTCTGAATTCAATCGAAATTAAAAATCTAAAAAAATGAATTTATTTTTATGAAATTTATGTTGACTTGAATTCAGGAAGTTTTTGTAATAGATGTAAAGTGAGATAGAGAAATTCAATCAAAAATCATAAACTAATATTAAGCAATGCTTAATATCATTATATATTAGTATATGAATAAGGAACTTTTCGCAAGTGAAGTCTGAAGAGATAAGGAGTATTTTCTCGGGAGGGAAGAAACTACCAGTCTCCACCTAAATGCCGTCCTGACACAGCATTTTCCTCCCTCACAGCTACCCTCCAACCATCCCATTTTCTCTTCAGCCCCCAAATTCTTGTTATAACGATTCTCTTTGAAAACCGAATCCACGCTTCCTACGTGTCCACACCCTTCCTTCCCGAGATAACCTCGTCACGATCGAGGTAAAAGCAAGCGGTCAATGGAAAAAAAGCACGATGTCCTTCTCTGCCTTCATTTCCTTCTCTTTCCCTACGGTTCCCATGTTTGCGCACCCCCCAAAGGCGTTCTATTTCCTTTGTCTCCCGCAACTCGACATTTTCCTCCTTTTATCTAACCACACCGTAGCTCGACAAGGGTGCCAACACTCCGGCCCGCATAACTTATGAAGGAAGGTTGGGGTCGTGGAGGGAAGTGGCGACGGGAATGGACGTGTTGCTGCAATTATTTCGCAGTAATCGACATCTGTTAACCTTTTGTGCGGCGTATCCGATGCGTAACGCAAACAGAAAAGAGACGAAAATCTCATTTCCACTTTTTATCCATTATCGCTCAGATCTTCTGGGATTCAATCCGAAAAGAGGAGGATTCGTCGCCGTCGATCTTCAGGGGGTTGGAGACACTGATGTCTAAAAGGAATTTTGCGCGACGATGGGAACAATTTAAGATTGTCACGTTTACATACCCACCTCTTCATTTGTCGGAGTTCTCATTAACCCTTCTAATCAGGGGTTAGTTGGAAGAAGGGACTATCTTGTCTCTTCCTCGTTTCAATGAAGACGTTTTACTATGAACTATTGCCATGTCTAGGGGAGGTTTTCGTGACGCTCCTAAGACCGAACAATCCCCGTGGCGAAATTTATTTTGCGTTAATACAAAAAAAGAATTATTGAGATTATTTTCTTATGCACAGAAATTCAAGTTTATTCATTCTCTGAATTAACAAATTTCAATAAACTTAATAATTTACTGTAATAATGAAACAATCCTCAGATATTCAACAGATTCAGGCGATATGTAGTGGAAGTTTGTCATTGTGAGAAACTTATTTGTACTTTTCCACAGATCTTGTGGAAAAGTGCAAATTTGTTTCTCATAATCCTCAGATCATAATTGAAATTCCAAATGCCCCACTCTTATCGCTAGGTATTTTAGCCATGAAACCCAACGCAACCAAACGAACAATAGTCAGGACCCGGAATCCGCTTTTGCTTAATATAGCAGTCATTAAAGTCCTGAACCACACGCTCTTTCGATCGATACACAGTAATGCATTCAGGGAGAAGCTCAAAACATTGCAATGATAGCGTGCATTCACATGATGAGATTGATCCGATTTGAAAAATAACGTTCTTGATAATAAGCTCAAATAAGCACAAAGAGGGGACTTTTTTGGAATTTATAAACTCGCATTAGTTAAACCAAAGCCTTCTGACTTCCGAAACCTTTAACAATTGGACTAATCCGGCCAATCAAATGAGGTTTATAAAATATCTTATAAAAAGCTAACAATTTCATGTTGCTTTCAGAATATCCAGGTCACTTGTAGATAATATAAATTTCTATACCAAAAATACGACGCATTAGGAGGCAAAAGTTGTCAAAATTTCTATCACTATTATTCAAAAAATAAGGTTTAGGAAAATCATAGGGCTAATATTCCAGAAGACGTTCATTTTGTATACACATACATATGAAAATCTACTGACCAAAGCACTAACTCCTTGGAAAAGCAAAAAATGTTCACTTTCTATCAATAGCGTGTATCCAGAGAGAGACATAAATCACCACAATTCACTTTTTGTTCCGAATATCCGATATTAATCACTTGTAGCAAATTCAGAGAATATGGAAAATACTCATGACCAAATGGAGTACCAGGCTGCCATTATGTCGCGGTCCAAAAAAATCCAACGGAGTTGAATTTTGATTTCGCCCTTTTGGCAATTATTTCTGCTCGATGACACGATAACTTCGGTTCGATATACGGCAGGTGTACTAAAAAGGCCTCCACACGTGGATTTTCAAACTCGGCTCATAATTGTATCGAGGAAAAATATACTTGCAAGTATACCATATTTTCACCGACTTCCAATTTTATAGAACGTTTAGCGATACAAATTTCTAATATATGAGCGCGTAGAAAACAAAATTAGCGCGTAAAACCTCTGCTTCTACATTTTCCATAATTATTAATGAACCCTTTCTGCTCATCCTGAATTACCTCGTACGGAACTGCATGGTCAAATTCGCAAATTCACGATTATGAAAGAAAACCAATATTCATGCGCCGCTGGAAAGCAATGAGATGTTGATACGCTTTAAGGGTACAAAGATATCAGACAGATTTCAACTTTTGATCCTTAGTCCAATAACCAATCGATCCGATGAATAGGCAAGGGAGAACTGAAAAAAGCTGCCACACCATAGGTAATTTGAGGACGCAATATGAATTTTTAAATTGCTAAAAACCAGCTCCCGAAATCTTAATGCAGCCATAAATATATTTTTTCCGTATATAACTTTTAATCGTTTAACCTGGCCGATCCGTCCTCGGTATCCCATGATTTTCGCGTATTCCACAAATTTCCCTAAATTACCTTTTCAAAATGATATTTAACAGTTCTATGACGCTGTAATTGTATCTCTTTGTTTATAGGCTCTCCGCAACCTCAAACGCTGGTTAGGTTTCTGCGATTTCGTATTGCGATTTGTTAAAAAAATGAGATGCATCGCATGATAACTGAAACACCAGTTTGACATATTTAGTTCTAGTTGTATGGTTTTTATTTACAATCAAATGGTTTTTAACATCTGGTACTGATTGATCCATTATCATGAATCGAAAAATATTGTTATTTAGAGAATGAAATCGGTCCTTACGTTAAAGTGTTAAAGAGGCAGGGCACACATTAAAATGTAAATGCGACCGTGCGACCACAAATAGGCTATTCGACTTGGATGGTGTATTAGCATCATCATTTCAACTAACTGATATTTCGAAAATATTCCATTCATAGGATGGCTAAGGGCTAATTAATTTTCAAATATGAACATCACAACAAGCTTATTAGAAGCTACCATTTACGTTTTCCAACTAGCGTTTGCTTCCAGCTAATCCGCCAGTAGCTATCTAAACGTAAGTAAGCTGAATAAACAACAAGCTGATAAACCAATTATGGTTCCAAGTACGCGGAAATATGCGAATGCAATAAGCTCTAGATATCTAAAACATTGAACGGATTGATTCATATAAACTTATTAACCAAAGCCTGGACATTCTGGTGGGTTTAAAAAATTGGGAAAGGATTCACCTAGGAAAAAAACTAATTATAACTTACGATGCTTTTCAACCAAAATGAGTCGTCAACTTTTTATTGCTACTGTAAATTTTCTCAAGTTTGCTTCTTATCTCCTCTGCTGAGGAATCAGTTGGTACACCCCCCTTCTCTTGTCCAAATAAACAAATTTCAGCGTGAGGAAATAGTTAAGTAAGAGGATTTTAGGGTCCGGTCAAGACGAGGGTCCGTAATGACAGAGCTGAAGTGAAAGGAATGACGATTCGGGTGACAGCAAGTCCTCATGTTACCAAACGCACCAGACATATCAGTAAAATGTTTTAAGTGTCTCATATAACATACTCAATGGGACTTGATCTCTAAACTTTTACTTTCAATTAATACATCTAATATTTAATCCAGGCAATTGTGAATTGTGCGTGAAAATAAATATCTTTGAGTTGGTAGCTTTCATAATGTTGGTATAAATTTATCACCATTAAATCTCCTGCCATGATAAGGGGAGATTTTATTTTATTTAAGACACTAATTTAAGCCTTTACGGTACAGTTTATTAAACTGAATCATAACGGAACCCAACTCAGCTATTTTTTAAATATTTTATAATTCTACCAGTACGGTGACGTTTTCATAGAAATTAAGCGGATTTACTATGCATTAGTGTAGTTCTCATACTTTGAATGAATGCCACTTTGAATTTTCAAGCCGTGGAATAATACTCCCGAGATAAACGACACCTTTGAATTTGCAACCGCATTTATCGTGCATTTGAAGAATGAAGTTAGTGGCGAGCATGATGACAATTCTCGGTCCTGTTTCAACGGGCACTCTGGGGTTACCGCCCTATTCTCCTGGACCTTCGAGGATTGCTGTCCTTGTGAGCCGGCAACAAAGAAAAGCCCCCGGCCAAGCCGGGATCTTGCCCCCAACATATCCACATTCACGTGATTCATATCGCTTAACGGTGCGATTATTTATCGCGTTTGTGTACGTGAAATACACACTCCCTGTATATACATGTATGTATATATATTTATATATATATATATAAATATATATATATATAATATGCCTACACACCCACATTAAGTGTGTATGCATATATGTACAAAATCTATTTCTGTGAATTTTGGTTTTTAGTATGATTTTTAGCCCAATGTTTCATAGTATCAACTGAAAATTGTTTTCAACAAGATTTATCCATTAAATTGACTAAAAAAGTTATTTACTACTTTGTGGAAATTAATACAGCCATAAATACTTTGTTGTTCATCCGCTTATTCAACTCATGTTATAACCTGTAGGTATAACATGTGCTATAAATATTATCTGTGAACACTTCTTAAAGGGATATTTTAAATTAATTTCTCATTATAATTTGTATTCAATTATGAAACGTGATAATTTTTTTTGAGATTGTTTCTTCGAGTGGCTCTACGAAAAGGATCGTCTCTCAGAAAAATACAGTGAAAAATATTTGCGAGCCCTTTTTTCTCTTCCCTCCTACATCAGGTGCGATATATTGAGTCTTTAACTGACTTTCCACCGGAAACTTGACCAAAATAAATAAAACAAAAAATATTTCTTCAAAGCATCACCAATTATATTAATCTTTCTTGGTAGGGTGTTACAATTATGTGACATTTGTGATGCACGCTAAAGATTCTTTTTCTCTCCCATTTTTTTCATGGAAAACTTTCACAACCCCGAGTTTTTTTTGCAACCCTGGCATCGTGCTTTTTTGAAACAGAGGTGATAAGTATTCCCCGTGACGAAAATTCAACCACAAAGAAGCTTCCCACCGCTTCTCGCACTCCTCGCGCTATCCTATTGTGAATCCACCCCACCTTCTCCCCGTTTTTAGGTCGGTTTTCGTTGAGCAAGAGAGGATGGAAGGAAAAAGGAAGAGAAAGAGATAGAGAAAGAGAGAGAAGAGGATAAATGTGGTGGCGATCGCTTTATGGAACCTCCCGTGCAGGTATTTTTGGGAGTAAAGAACCCACCAGTACTCCCTCGACTTCCTCTTGTTCTCCATATATTTTATTCACACCGACTAACTTTTCAGTTCCGCCGCCCCTCGCACGCCCTCTGTCGACGCTCCCGTTGTCCCCTTGTCCTTCATTCTCTCCCAACACGCACCCACGCCCTTGCAATCCTTCCCCCACAGGGCAACAACGCGTCCCCATTTGCTCGCCGGCCGCTTGCCCTCGTGACCTTTCCGGGCCGAGGCCCCAAAGGGACCGGCTACACAAACACATATAGTATGTCTCCACGCGTTGACGCACCTACACACACATATATATTCAAAGACGAGCGATAGGGCAGTGAGAGGGATGGGTGAAGGGAAAGCGTGAAAGAAACGCGCTCAGGAGTGCTCCTATTCTAGTCCTTGAAAAAATAAAAATATGAATACTGCCCGTGTCACAGCCAGGAACCGGAATAATAAATTGACAAGAAGGTGCGGGTATCTGAATTTGAGAGAAGTGAAAGACCTTTTTTTGTAAGAGGCTTTCGAATGATACTTGTGCCAGTCTCAAGCTTGCTAGGAAGAAATGACCTACGTTGGGAACCGATAATTTAAAAAGGCCTTCACTATCTATCGAAGATCTCTAAATTAATTAGGCAGAATGTGGGATAAAAAATTTCACTAGCGCAAGTTTTCCAAACGCAAGAAGGACACATTAGTCGAAAAAATACATCATAATATGGAAAAAGGTAAGGATAATAAAGCCAAATCCGATAACTTTAAAGCAGCATGGCGTGTTTTCCGCAAGCATTCGCCAATAAGTGAAGAGTTCCGCGGTGCCTTTGCGACTTTTTAATCCTACGGTAGGGACTGTGAATCTTCGAAAAATATAGAGAACGCTCACCGCCTGTATACACCATTTGATTTGAACAATATCGCAAGTAATAATGAAATGGAAGAGGAGGAACTTGAAAAAGGAAATTGTGCTGAAAGGAGCCTTCTAATGCATGGTCTCTTGGACCCAACGAGATAAGTGGCATGAACATTTTGCAGCACCAAATAGTGACGAAGGATACGTCTGCCATTCGGCTATCTCCTAGGAAATTGCCTATGTATGTTTGAAAGTGCTGCGCTCCGTCTGGGAAATGTTAAGAAAAATAATGTGGAGGAACCATCGTATTCTTGGAGTTCACCGACCGCGATTGAAAAAAATATATTTTAATGATAGACGTCAGATTTCCATAAATCGTAAAGACGTTTTTACCTTCTCCGTCGGCACGGGCGACATTCTCGACTCATTATCACCACCTTTCTCCACGTAAGATATGTCGTTAGGATACTGATGGCGTGTTGTTAAGGAAAGCGATCTTAAAAAGGTATCCTTTTACGGGCAATATCAATACAAATTACTGCCATCGGAATACCTGACAGGCCCTATATTTTTAAAGATTAATAGTTCTAAGGCGTGCGGGTGTTGAAAGGGAAGCGCTGTTTGGTGGTCCCCAGTATTTCTTGAAGAGTTTCGAGCGTTTATTGGAAAGATGTCTAATTTTAGGCATTTAATCTGGAATTATTTGCAGATAACCAAGGTTGAAGCAAAAGCATGCCCTTTTCAAATGCTGCACCGAATGTAGACGCCTTCCATACACATAAACAGAAGTTACCGTGTGCGCCTTGAAAGGGGTAGTGGATTCGGGAGAAATCGGAATTCGACCACCCAAGAGGGAGAGAGGGATTGACTGATTGGGAACCCAGGAGTTAGTGGTAATAACGGGACCGATTGGTGTGTTAACATGAGGTCCTCATATGAAGGTGGCAGGGTGAAGTAAGAGACCCCGACCGTCTAGAGCTAATTGTGCCCACTGAGGCGAAAGAAGACATTCTTCGGCCTATACACCACTAGTCCCATGGGCATGATAGGACGCTAAGTAAGGTATCAGAAATACTGGCCTGTTGCAAGTGCAATAGCCACTACAGCCGGAAATCCCCGTCCGCATCAACCAATGGGGCCCTTGAACCATTGCCCGATTGAAAATATTTCCTAGAATATTTTAGAGTAGATCGGGAGACGGTAAAGACAGAAGGGAAGAAACAATGGAAGACACCAACGGAGAATCACCCAGGCCGGGAGAGACCTTAGCCGAGGAGGGGAGGCTAGTGATTTCCAGCCAGAAGCTTGAGGATATTCTCCATTTATACGCTTTGGGAATCATAGCGGCCAGCAACGAAAGGCCAGAATTTGAGAAGCGAAGTCCATCATACGGATCCTTGCATGTCGCTGAATCCCAGAAGATGACAAGGGAGCCAGATAGACTCGAAACTAGACTACTTGTATAAAGGATTTGGAAAACCCGTGTGGCTTTCTCTTTTTTTCTCTTTCCTTTTGTTTTTATTTTAGAAAGGTTGGAAAGGAAGGAAACATGAGGAGACCGATGGCACTGTAGTTGGTGCCACCCAAGCTTAGGTGGATGTGATCGCGAGGGGGGGGGGGCAGCATGATACTTTAAAGGAGGCAGTGTAGCGGTTGGGGCCGTGGTCGGTTGACGTGCTTTGTATTGGGTTTTCCTTAGGCCATTGGAAATCCCCTCTGAAGAGGAGTTAGAACCTTTTAGAGACCTCGAGAGGCGGTTGGTCTCTTCGAAAAACCTTTTGTATGAGTAAGAGGATAAAACAGTGGTGTATTGGCTCAGAAAGAAAAAAGTCGTTTTCACTCAAAAACCCCTTCTTCCTTAATCGGCGCCACTCTTGCGATTGCTGCTGACCTAAACATAGTTTTCACTACAAAGATTATTTTAGAGTGTTTTTTTTGCCAATAATCTGATATCACACATGTGTGTGAATAAATAAAGATGTGTATAAGAAAATGGAAGCTCAATATAAATTGAATTAACAGCTGGGCTAATAACTGAGGGTATTCTCCTTGATTTCCATGTATTTGTTAACCCATTGTTTAAAATTGGTACAATGATGAATGATGGACTCACGGTATTAATTTTTTTGCTCCCTAAAACCCTCTAAATTTAATTTTTGCTTCAATCCTCTTTCCATTCGCACATTGACTTTCTTTTCTACATGTTCACGTTTAGACGACAGTTCAAGCATCGTGTTCTAGTTTTTTCCATTCAATTATTTTTGCAATCGAATTTTTCTATCTGAGTTATATTCACCCAATACTATGACCTCTTCTTTCATGAAGATGTATCCACAACCAATACTCTCTCCGTAAGGAAGACTAGAAAATTTCTGACATATCGACGGCGCATTTCCGTGAACTTAATGCTTTCAAATAATACCTTGTATTAAAATTCTTCCCTAATCATGAGTACTTCTCCATAAGGTATATTTCATGCCAGCATATATTTAGAGAATACTCTATACGGGTTGCTTAGAGAGAGTAAAAAAATACACAATAATTAATTGAATGTGCTGATGTATCCCTGCCAATATTTTTTGTACTTATTTCAAGTACATGTACGCAATATTACCCTTCTCTGATTCACGTAACTTTATTCAGAATATTATTGGGGAATTTCATCAGTGTTGTTTGCTTTTGTTGAAGTTGGATTTATAACTTATATTAAAATACCTTATATTATACCATGGTCCATATACTGATTGTACGATTTCCTACGCCTATGTTTTGATTTTAAAGTAACTTTTGGAAATATTATTTCATCACAGAATTTTATTAACGGCAAAGTTGCTCTTCGTTAAATTTTTTATTTATTATCAATACGAACTCTGGCAGGTTTCTGCCTTTTCATTGGTCTATAAACATGAAATAACAATAACGACAAAGTCAAGCATCCAAGTTTTAGGTATGGGAACTTCGCCCAGGCTTGAATCCAACCCGATATCTCTGGGTTGTCAGGTGAGGTCGTTACCCCTCTATTATTGAGGCCGACCTATTTTGGAAAACGAATTATCCTGGATTCCTGTATCAGTTTGAAACGAGCCACTGACGTACCAGCGGAGTTAGAGTAGCTTGAGATTGATCCCAGGAAAAGTAAGATAATGATGACGAAATTCGAGAGCCAATGATTAATTAAGTACGACAAACCTTTGAAAAATAGGCATAATGAATGTATTTACCTTGGAGATGATTTTCCTTAAAATTAAATGTATAGAAACTGCAGTTATCATAACAATCAGCTCAAATGCTGAGCTCTCTCATTGTCAAACTCTAATTGGGCACTCAGTCACAGCACAAGTCGCCTAGATTCGTTTTACGGATATGCATCATTTTTTCAGTATTTATTTGGTAATTACAATTCTCAACCCTAGGCGGTTCTTCTAGTGATCGATGGAATTAGTCACGAACATAAGCATCATAAGCAATTAATCATAAACAAGATGGCGTGTTTCGGGAAAGACATTTCCGCCCCTGGGCTATTTATCACGCTCTCATATAATGATTTTCTAATTCTAGTGGTTTAAGGTTTAATATTACCTTGCTTTCGGACCATACTAAAAAACTCGATTGCAAATTACCCTACTCCTCAGCACTTACGATTGAGGGGTCTTACCAGAGCAATTCCACCTATACCTCGGGGAATGATAGATGCGTGATCGACAGCGTTGTTTTATTTTAATATATTTAATTTGATATTAATATGTTTAAAATTAATCATATCATGTCTTAAGCAATGATGATAATTTGTGCGCATTGGTTTTAGTAGGTAATTGATGAAGAGGCAATAGTTAAAACGTGTAAATAAACGATTTTATAATAAACTATGTTCTATATTTAATGGAATTCACAAGGAAGCTCCAAGAGAACGAAATAAATGTAAATAATGTCTAGACTGCTTGAGATTATCATAAATTTAATTTGAATAACATTTAGTGGGCCAACGGGATTACTTACGCTCACTAATTTTTCTCGGCCGTGAATTAATCTCACGCAGTGGATCCCAAGCTGACTCCTTGGGTCTGTAATAAAAACTTTTCAAATCGCCATGAAAAAGTTTTTGGGTAGTTTTTCCTAAGTTTTTCCCTCCTCCCACTCTCCGAGAATGCCTCACCTTCCACGCCCTATGCCGTCGGGAGCGTTTGAGAAGAGAAGTGAAGGGGGCCGTCGAAATTCCATTGCTCACTCGGCACGAGAGTACGCCGTTGAAGGGTTGCACTCTAACCTCTGTGGGGTAAGGAGGGCGAGAACCCTTGAATAACCCGTTCGGCTTCCATCCCAACCCACACGTTCCATAATGGCGTCAGCGTCCCAACCCTTAATCGGTATCCCCTCTCTAGTCACCCATCCCAATAGACCCTGCAGCCTCTCCACTAGAGATGCGCGATGTTGTTAATGCTGTCGATGATGATAGTGATATTCATGAGAACACCGCTATAGCGACACGACATGCATTCACAGCTCAGGGGGATGTTGGCTAGGGACGGTATTGCGATGCAAATTTCAAGATTTCCATTTAAATCTCCTTATCCGAGGGTCTCGAAAACATTAATTTAGCATTGAAAAGCATTTCTAGAGTCTTGAAGACTTATCACAAAGCTGCGTACATTCTCCTCGACGAAGTAATTCGTTTGCCCCATAATCTAGGAATAATGCACCTAGTTATCGTTTTATGAAAATAATCAATTAATATTGATAAAATGGAATTTTTCGAGGATATCGTCCTAAATTCAGTGTGAATAAAATGGTAAAAAATAGCGTATGAATTTTTTCCGAACTAGGACCATAGATTTTAAGTTTTTTTTAAACCTCATTTTTCCAGCTTTATCCGATACATATTGGTGATATTTTTGTCCAGACTATCCAACGATAACAATTAAAATACTATTCTAATGACCTAAATCTCTTCAATCATAAATAATAACATTCAATCTGATATTTATAAAGGATGTGCGATAATTATAATATTTCATTATATCCGATATTGCTTGAATTCGTATACTCAAACGATTGATTTGAAATTTGTAAATGATTACTTTTGTGTCAGTATGGAAAAAAAACAAAAAAGAAATAATTCCCACCGAACCAGTTCTACTCTGTCCTTAAGCCTCACCATAGGATTCCCCACCGCTAAGTGTTACTGGTATCCCTCGCTATCTGGAAAAACCTAGCCTCAACACCCTCGCTCTCTCCCTCGCCGCAATCTCGCCCGACCCCAACTTCCTCACTCAACCCTTTCCTTTTCAAGCCCCAAAGCTTAAAGCGAACTTCCGTTCCATTAATTATTTCATCCACTCCTTCCCTGCCTCCCTCTCAACCAAACATGCCTCGATCCACGCACCAGTAGACGTTATCTCGCGTGATGGTCCTCATTTGTCATGGTCTTTCCTCCATCGGGTGCACGAGCCAGGTCTCGCGCGAGGGCTTCCTCCAAATAACACCCACTGTCAACCCCTCCCCTTGCCTCTTTGCCGTATCGGTATCAATCATCTTCAGCTTGTAGGAGCCGTAGAGTCATTGCATCTCCCTCCCTCCCTATCGCTCCCGCTTCCCCATCATCTCATCTCTCTTTGTCCGATGCCCGTGTTTCTAGGACGACGCAACGGCAGCGAAACCTACTTACTGCATCAGGTTACATAAAGTGTTTTTGTCTCGTGATACTGGATGTGTTTTCCTTTGACGCTCTCCAATATATCACTGTCATCAGGTTATTACTTTGGACGTTCCACGCAAAGGAAATGCGCTATCATCAATTTGTTAAGTAAACATTTATCCGTTTCTACGGGCAACGGGAGACATCTTTCTCATATATTATACTAACATTTTTTCTTTGTAGCAATTAAAAAATATAGAAACCAATTGTGAGTCTTTAATACAAATATTATATCATAGTCTCTTACATGAGTGTTTTGTGCGTGAAATAGTTGCGTAAACACCACTGGGCCGTATTTCGACCCAAGGGTGATTCTAATGCCTTCCACCCATTACTCTGTTCAGCGCATCGTTTTTTTTGCTACCTTGAGCTTATGAAAAAATGAAGAAACATAAGTCGATGATCAAAAGTAAATCAATCTTGCAACATCGGATTTATTACTTGAGTTGAGTGTGAAATAGTAAAATTTTGACTGGAAATTTGGTCACGCTATATTACATATTTTTCAAAATGAGCCAATTCAAAATTAAACATCGGCATCGGAAGTCAACAATATTGAGCGCGTTGAATGAAGTGTGATGGCAGTTAGACTTTCACGATTGGCCTATACTCTGCTTCACAAAAATTTCTTTTGAATAAGCTCTCGTTGAAAAATGTATACGTCGATACCACTAACTAACGTTTCAAATACAAACTGCTTGGGTAATATCTTATTTTCTTTTCCCCAATTGTTATTTGAAGGGATATTTAACTTCGAGTGCGCAATTCTGATCTTTCTAAAGTAATGCAGCCAAAAGGTGTGTGACGGCTGGCTCTGTGACAGCTGATTTTCAATTTTAAACATTTATTAATACTCTTTTTTCATTACAATTTGCTCTTCTATTTCAAATGGAAATGATTGTTTGCTACTGGAATATTGATATATATACATATGCTTCATTACTTCCTGTGCTAGAATGTTTAAATCATAGCATAGCAAAGGACTTTTGTCAAGTAAGCAAACATAATCAATTACCTATGCTTTTGAGTAGCCCATAAAGTATGAGAACAGAAACTCAAGAGTTGTCCACCATGGTTTCTGCTGCTGGTGTCCCCAATTTCCATTACAATTGATAAATGAGAAACTTCCGAGTTCTGACGATAAAACTAATGAAAAAAATATCACCTATGTTGAACTGAGGTGATATTTAGTGATAATATTCACTCTGGTGAGATTGACCACTTACTTGCCTGTTAGGAAAATACAGTTTTTTTCCATCAACGGCTATCTCCGAAAAAAATAAAAAATAATACTCTCTCATACAAATAATGAATAGCGTCATGACCTCCTACAATTGAATTTGAAGGCACGAATTCGGGTTCAGGTAAATTCAAAGTTTGTATTTTATTTTTGCTTTCAGCGTGAACAGTTAATTTCCCAGCTGCATTCCCAAAAGGCTCACAAGATTAGGTACAGAGTAGGAGTGGATAGAGTCTCCGGCTGCGGGTTGCTGGTTGCGTGATTATCTCTCCCCCATCTCCCCAGTCGAGAATCCTCAGATTGGAGAGAATTCTCCTCCCATCGCTTTAGAGGTATTGGGTTAACTCTACTACGAGAGCCCGGAGTTTTATCAGGGTCAGGCGGTATTTCTAGGGCGACGAGATGTTCGTGAAATTAAAAGAGGGCATTCTTCTACACTGTCCCCATTCGTGTCGTCATCATCCTCAAATACACGCAATGCAGGAACGGGAATTGTTCCACCTTTAAGAAAGGTAAAGGTGCTTGGTTGCCATCGCAAGCAGATATGAAAGAATGAGGTTACTAAACGGTTACGTCTGGAGCGGCACCCTAAATAAATCTTTGGAACGATAAACCTTAATGACAAAGATAAATTGATATATTTTAGCCAATAATTAAGAATAAAATACGATTCCATCCACATTTTGGAGAATATTGGTTCAAAATAAGTCATTTTAACGATAAACATAATATTACGAGCAGGCCATAGAATAAGACATAATGTCGCAGTGATTTAATGACTAGAAACCTTCCCATCCTGGAAATTAGTTTTAATTGCAACTGGATCTCCCGCGTGAGATATTGCGTAGAGTCGTTTTACTGGTACTGGATACAACAATTTATAGTGTTCGTGAAACTACCATCGGAAAAAATTAATATTACGTCCTTTAGAAAGTGCTTTAGTTGCATACATTTTTTCTTCCAATAAACATTTTCAACATATAAACCGGGTTTCCTGAAGCAGAGATCGCAATTGTCGTCTTAATTAAGAGCAAAAGAAAAATAAAAGTAGAATAATATAAAAACGCAGTATTTAATGAGAGCATAACCTATATTAGTCGTACGTGAAAACAGTAGTAAAGAGTGAGTTTCTCTATAAGTAAAAGGCATTAAATACCGGATGAGAGTCAGGAAGGAAATAATATGTGACTTAGAGGTAAAACCTAAAGGAGACGAATGCTAGGATGCTAGGGAGAGGGAGTGAGATAAGGTAGATGGCACGTCTGTGACACTGGATTTTCCCAAGGCTTTGAGTATTGGAAAAGTAGTAAGGAGAGATAAAAGAGGCGGAAATCTTGATCTGAAGCGGATTATGAAATAAAGTGAACATATAGCATAAGAAAGAATTCGGGCAAGTAGAAGAGGATAAAAACACATTGTATGTTCGATAAAGAAAATAAGAAAGGAGTGAGCTAAGAAAGAAGAACCAAGAAGACAGAACTCATCCAAATAAAAACATTTTAGACTCAATTTCGCTGAGGAACTACACGGGACTATGTAAGCTGTCAGAAGTAAAGATTTCTGCGACGGCACGAAGGTTTGCTGACTGGAGAGGAATAAGAAGACTATCGGATCTCGACATTCGAAATAATCCCATAGTCATGCGCTTATGAGTGTTTCGACTCTTCTTGCCTACCTCACCCAAGGACTTTAATTCCACCTTCCCATTCAATCCTTCATCTCACGAAGAAATCCCTTCCTCGCCCTTTCCACTGAACCAAAAACCGACTGCTGTACGCAGCATCCCTCGCCGCCTGCTAAACCCCCAAAAGTCGTTGCCTGCCTGCATCAGAGCCACGCGCTCCCAGAGACCAAGAGGCAGGAAGTTCTTTCAGAGGAAGAGCGAGGGGTCGGAGCGATGGGGAAACTTTTAGGGAGCCAAGGGCGAAGGACGGGAAGGAGAGAAGAGATTGGCGGACGAGATAAGGAGGAGAGAGGAATAATTGATTCAGGGGAAGACAGGAGGGTACTCCAACGAGTGTGCGGGGGGGGGGGGGGTAGGTCGCGCGTGAGTTTAGGGAAATCCGGAGATAGGAGAGGGAAGGGCGGTTTTGAATGAGGGAACGGGATTAACGTTCCCTGCTTCACAAGAAAAATTCTTCTGGAGAACCTGATTAAAACTTTATACTAAATAACATTTAAAAAATACCAATCATGGTAGATAACACCAAAGCCCTAACAATGAACTCTGCCGTCAAATTAAGTATTCTATAAAAGGAACCTCCAAACGCTATAAAATAATCAAAATAGCGGCTTTAAATTACCAGCGCAATTGAATGGAATTCCTTCAATTTCATGTCACAATAGCTCCTTGTATGCATAATGAGGTATATTAAGCGTCATCTGGATTATTCAGCACTGGGAGGAACAGCAGATGGACAATGCGGACATTTAATGGTAGGAATAAGATTAAATTGTAAGAATGGATCTTTTTCTTTTCGCCGGTGACTTTTTAATTTATATGTTTAGAACGTGTGTAAAGACTGGCGTGAAAAGACCGGCTTTGAGTCACGTAGAGATCTGATTAATTTATTTCGGAATACGGAAAATAAAACTCAAGAAATTAATTAACCAAGGGTTTTCAATAATTTCTGAGTATATCACAAAATCCGAGTATGAAGTATGAGATGAAGACAAGTCAAAATCAAATTACAATTATAGTCCCTGAGGAAGGTCGGTGAGCGAAAATCGGAAGATTTTGAGAAGTGGGTGAATGGAGCAAGAAAAAAAATGGATTTCCACCCAAATGCGTCTGAGGTCCGGGTATGAAGTTGTGCTTGAACTTGCGTGATTATACGGAAATGTTTATTTAGGAGCGGGGTCTATTACCGCTTAATTGAAGGAGAAACGTGCATTTTGAGAGGATATAGTAATCATTCGGTTTCCTTAAGTGTACTAATACGCAATCTTAAATAGCATCATATAAACACTTTTACTTTAATAATATATGTAAAACGAAGGTTGTCTGAAAAGTTTCCGACCTCAACATGAATATGGAACCCTTCCTAAACAAAATTTGGAGTTAGTATTTGCACATGCGTTGAAAGATATCCACCAAAAGATTTCAGCCATTTTGGATTTCATTCGCTGTTTGAAAATCGTTTGAGTGAGACATTGTGAGAATTTTTGTGAAAATGAAATGGAAAAAACCGAAGAAACACGTTTGAAGAGCTACTATCACGGGTTCAAACAAGACATTTTTTAATCTAATTTATCCAATGATTTTTTTGCCTTGAATTTTTGGAGCCAAGAAATCTTTTACCTCAAGGCAACAAAAAATAGCATCAAAAAATGTATATAAACTGTTATTTATTTTGATCTCGATGGTTTGAGAAGCAGACCCTACAGCAACCGAAGCGACAGAGAAAAAATGGAAATAAGCGGCGCGAATTGATAACGTGTGTGGCAAAAGAAGAAAAAGTAAAGCTCTGAAAGCCTCGTTGACTCTACTTCTCTTGAGGAAAATCGAAGGCGGCCAGGGACTCTAGGTCCCACGATGGATGCGTTCGCACCTTCTCCGGGAAGTGAAAGGGAGAAAAGAGTGCGGAGGGATCGGAATGGGGCTTCGAGGAAGGTCGAGATTGTATCCCCACCGTGAAGAAATATTCGGAAGACTAGAATAGAGCAGGGGGGAGGGGGGTTGACCGACATGGAGAGTGTAGAAAACAAAAAAAAAAGAAATGAATAGGAAGGCAAATATGAGTAGTTTCGATTCCAAGGGTGGGGAATGAGGCGCATGTAATCAGGAGGACAGCCTTTGAAATGCGTGAAATTTTCCCTCTCTTAAATTAAAGTGAAGTTATGTTCTCGTAGATTTCATTTCCTTCACCCTAGATGACCAAATAGACGCACGCCAGGAGTGAGATGAACTTTCAGGAGAGGATGATGAAAGCAAATTAAGTAAGTATTCGTACTTCGGGATCCATCGGGTGTTAATCATTGGGAGCGGTTCGATGTTTTTGTCATTCTGACAGACAGTAATTTCTTAAAATATCTCTATTTATGCAAGATGATATTACTTGACGGAAGACAAACATGACGGAGTTGAAAAATAGCATTGTGCATGCTTATCACTTAGCACATGCTTAGGCACTTAAATCAAAATAAGTCATTCTAATGATAAATCGTTCTAGCGTAACCATAAAGTCTGAGCCAGGTTCATTCAACTTGAACAAGGAGGTTACTTTTCTACCGGTGTGAGGTATGGACCGTAGTAGGAGAGAAAACGGAAGACTAGATCAGAATGGAATTTTTTACTACGGTGGAATGATGAAAATTGCATGCATCGCGTAAGAAAACACGACGTTCACGGAAAGATGAACATGAGAGAGTCCCATGGTAGGTATCATGATAAACTAAAAGGAAATAAATTGAAACATATCGTAGGTTAACCAGACGCCATCAGCTAAAGAGGCTAGAGAAAAGAATAGACAAAATCCAAGGAATGTTGAAGAAAAGTAGGCGATGGATGATGACATCACAAGTAATTATGAAGAAATGAAGAGATTGTAGAGTATTTTGAAGAGCTGCTGTTAACGGAAAAATCCATAACAATGATAGGTACTTTCCATTTCAGTGATTCTCAGGGGGTTATATTTCCCTTCCGACTGCTTGTGCCAACTATGGCTTTGGAAGAAGGAAGGCAACATAGCAGGAGCGAACTTATTTTTGCTTCCCTTTTGTCAAGTTGCTTTAAGTTAACTTTAGTATGCGACTTCTATAAACACAAAACAACTGGAAAGCAGAAACGTCTCTTCGAGTTGACTTGCGCCCTAAATTGGAAAGCATCCCCCGTAGAGTGTGCGAACGGAGAAGAATAAAACATCATTCACCGCAGCAACCAAGAAGAAACGTCAGACCGGAGAAGTAAGATAGATGGATAAATGGAAGCACTGGAGCCGGATATTTTAATTAAAAATTATAACATATAATATTTGCCACACTGGCAATACGGGAAAAATATAATTTTGTAAATAATAATGGTGTGAATTTACGTTACCCAAATTACCCTACTTAACCGATAAACTCCAAATACTTGACTTATTCCAAATTTAATTCAATCCTTAAAAAATGTGGTCCCAAGTACGAGTTGCCGAAGACTATTCCTAAGCTTATAAATTCAACATATATTATTCCAACTCAATCCCATTATATCTCTTTTGATACTTTTTTGAGCTATATTTCTTCCCTGTTTCATCGGTTCTTCCTCTATCCGATTTGTTATTTGAAGCCTTAGCTGTCGGTTTATTTAATTGAAGAGTAATATTTACTGTATAATATTTTCATCGTTTTTTCTCTCAACTTGACGTTTTATAAAATTCGTATTTTTATCCCAATCCTTTCTTAGTCATGGGTATCATTTCTTGCTCAACTGTACTGCAGATCAGGTGACGTGGATTAAAAGATTTTGGCTGGTGGCTACGTAAAAGGCTGTAAAAGGTGAAAAGGACGGAAAGAAAATAAATGAAGAAATACTAGGCATGTACGGCAGGAGAGAGGGTTGTTGGTAGAAATCCGAAGGGAACAGAAAAGGTGGATGCTGAACATTTTTATGAGAAATAAAATGTTCAAGATTATGAGAGAGGGGAGGTAGTCCATCATTAATCGCTTCCAAGGGTTGTTAACCAGAGGCATTTTATTGTCATGACCGCATCAAATTCATGACGCCTTCGAGAATTTTTCGGGCAGTTGAATTAATTATTTTTGGCACTGTATCCTTTCTCCCAAGAATGTGGTATTAATGAATGATGACTCTGAATAGTAACCTTTCTCCCATTGTAAAAAGCATCAGAAACGTGATCAGAAACATGTAATCTTGCGTAATGATTACAAAGATTCAAAAGGCCATGGTTCACTAGGACTATATTCTCTAATTTTTCAAACCTGAAAATTAAGACAAGAATCGAATTTTCACGTAATTTGATACCCTACAGAATGAGGAATGATTTAGCCAAAGATAACACGTAAAGAGAGGAATGCTAATTTTCAATCGTGGGAAACGAAATGCGTTGATGTTACGATGTGCAAGGGACAGAAATCATTGTAAATGAAGAATCCATCTCCTTCCCTTCCACTCTCACTACCTCTTCCCCTATTATCGAAAAAAACCCGTAGTTAATCCCCGTTTTGATAGTATTTCTTATTTCGGCTGATACAGGTTTTTAATGATTAATTAAGCAAACGATTCGACGGCCACCATGAGTGTTCTTAAACTTTTCTAATATAACTTACATTGCTCTATTTTTACCCTAAGTTTATTGAAAAATTAAGCGCATGTACAGATTATTAATAGTAATTCAACGGTTAAAGTTAGGCTTAATTGGATGAACATACAAAGGTAAAATGAAAGTATTTTTCCAAAAGTTGAATTTCACTTTCCGTTGCATGCGTGTGAAAAATTGAGCATTTCAAATGGAATGAAGGGTCTATGGTAGTCACCTAAAAAGAATGAAAAAAACAACAAAAATAATGAGGGAAAAAAAGTTTTTAATTCACTACATCGCGTAACGATGATTGAGGTAAGCTACTCGTATTTCACATTTTTTCAAATTAATTTTCCGGTACAAAAATTAATGCGATTGAACGCGTACACCAGATAACTTAATCTCGTAAACGGTTTTATACACAAGCATATTATTCCCAAAATAATATTATTCTGGCTTGGAATGGTAATGCCACTCTTTTTAAATAATGAAATTTGAAAATAATGTTTTGGCATTAAGTTTCTAGGGTTTCACTTAAACACCTTTCTCTAATACCGTAGTCGGTAAATCAAACAGAAAATATGCAATTACACGCATCCGTTGCAAATAAAAAGTTATCCAACAAAAGAAATCTCAATTAGTATTCTACATACACCGACAGAAATAATAATTCAATGAATGAGAAAAGTACGAATACCTAAATACCTTTGTCACTACTGCTCTCAAACGATGGCATTACACAAATGATCAAGGACAAAAACGAAGGTAGTTTCATAAGTTGATAGAATTAATTTACTGTTAAAGTAATGGTGGGTTTTATTTCGTTGTTTCAAAGGAACTAAGGAATAATGTGTTACTTTCGTAAGTGTTATTTCGGCGAATAACATTCGCAATATATTTCAGGCTCGCATTGATAAATTGCAGATAGAAACACTGACAAATTGACATGTAGGTCAAGAGCGTTTATTATGCGGTTAAAATATTTTCGAATTATCGGATTTACTTCAGAAGGTTGCTCCGCTCTGACATTGCTACATGAAAAGGGTTCTATATTACACTTATATCTCCGGTTATGGACAACTGATTGACCAAGACATTTATACCTTAGATCTTTTGTGCTTATAAAATATCTTTATTGCCTAAACAATTTTACTTTTTCCTTCGTTACATTATTGGCGATCCTACTGATTAATTTGCAATTCCACACGAAATATTGAGACGAGAGATATTAAAGCAGCACGGAAATTACGGGTCACCATGGAGGGAATAAGATCAAAACTAGTCTCTTTAATATGAAAACAGTAAGAACGAAGAAGGCTTTTTTTTTGAGTGTTTGGCGTGATTTCTACACTTTATTATTGGCTTAAGGAATCGATGCTTAAGGAATACACTTTAAAGAGCTTTGAGGGATTTTAGCAATATCTGAATTTAATCTATTTTTTCGAATCTTTTCCCGATACTTTTTATGCAAACATTGAAATGTAAAAGTCTTATTTCTATCTAAAAGGATTATATTTAAGGAAATGTTTTGATCACCATTTTTCACGAAGAGTCACTTTGTATGAAGAGCCAAGAGCCAAGTCTAAAACATGAATGATCAGAAGCGAGAAACATAATTGAATGGAAAGTTTTGAAATATGGTAATGGCAGAAATAGAGAAAGTAAAATGAATTGAAAAGGTGAGAACTGAGGACTATGATGAGCAGAATAGGAGAGTGGGATAAACTGTTGAAGTATATGAAAAAGAGAAAAATATCTTGATTCGGATTTGTATTGGGCAGAAAATTTTCCCGGTGAAGGATAATTGAAGGAAAGGTTAACATTATTTCTACCTATGGAAAGAATGAGGGGAAAATTATTGGCATAAGTAAAGGAGAAGTACACTCAAATGAAGATACATGTTAAGGAAAGAAAAATATGGCAATAATTCAAATTAAATCTGTCGTATAACTGATCAATCAAAGAAAATCTGAGAGTTGGAGAAAACCTGGGAAAAAGAGCCAATAAAATTATTACTTTAACATTTGTGTAAAATCCATCCAGATATCCAAACGCCCAAAACATTACAAGCATTACTTGTAAATAATGTGGAAAATTAATATAAATTAGGTCCGTGATTGTTTAAATTTAATATTTATTCAAAAATGAGAAAATAAACAAGAAACGGCAATGCCTATTTTGGTGGTAAAAATCTATTAATAGATTAAAGAAAAGATTTAATTTAAACCATGGATAGTTTTTTCTCTCTGCTTCAAATAAAACCATGAGGGTTGCCTCCATTTCATCATTCTAACATAAAATCCCATTGCATTAAAAATCTATATTTGAATCGATTATCCAACGTTAAATAGGATCCTGTCCTCATGAAGAATTTGATTAAAAAGTTAGTTCCCATATTAATGTAAGTTTTTAGGTTTATATCTAAAAGAACGCTCTTGTGAGTTTAAACGTTGATTAATCACGCCAAAAATATTTTAAATTAATATATTATATTCGATTAATAAGGAATCCGGATTCATATTCAATAAACTAAAATGGGCAGTAAAATCCCTATAATTTTTATTCCACGGGATAGTTATAAAAGCATATGTTAATTAGTCACTTTACTTAAGTTTGTCAATTACGGCAAATATTGTGTTACTAATTTCAAAATTAATTTTTTGAATTAGATTTTTCAAAGTGTATGAGTACCAAAACGTTACTTGAAACTTTGTGGTACGCCTCTTGGAGGTAAGTATCTCTTAATGGTTAGGTTTCCATCAGGAATAGAGAGTAATTCGATATCACTAAGTAATTTTGATACTCAGTGCAATAAAATGATCTAATTGCGTTTATTTCCCATTCCATTATTTTACTCATGGATACTGAACTCACCTCGCGCGTCTGCTATAATAGCTCAGCCTGCTGTGATTAATTGCTTATGGTCGGAAATAATTAATGCGACCCATGCAGAATCTTCCTTCTTCTCTGCAGTGCACGACCAAGATTTGGTTCGTAGGTACAAATGCCTTTTTTCCTCCTGAAGTTTAATGTTATCAGCCCTAACATATCAGTTTTTGTATGCTGTCGTCACTGAAGAGCATTCATTTCCAAAGATATGTAAATAAATATGCACTATATAGGGGAGAACCTTAGAAAAACGAGGAAGGGGTAGAACTAGGATAGGTATTTTGGCTGCAATGAAGGGAGGAAGGAAGTATACGAAGATGAAGAGGGGCTTGTAACAGAGTAGGATGTTGGGCTGTGTTTTGCTAGGAGAGGCAAGATATATACATATATATATAAATATATATATATATATATATATATATATATATATATATATATATATACTCAAATATTCGTTCACTATGCTTCCATTGAACTATCAACCAAATTCGAATCCAAGGGCAACAATGGGAGTGAGAACGGTTCGCATGGAGCAAATTTCCATCACGGTCGGCCGCGGTTCTCCAAACGATTTGAGTTCCCTGAGAAATAGTTAAAATTTCTCAGAAAAGTCGGCACAAAAAAATACACAATACCTTTTAAAAGGTGCTGCCGTATTTCCACTCTCCCACGGTCTTCGCATTCAGTTAGACGAAAAAGAAGGAGCAGGAGAACGGGAAGAAGAGAAAGGGGAAAATTGGATGCGAAAAGGAGAAAAAGAGACATAGAGAGAGAAAAAGGGAAGGGGAAAAGGAGGGATTGAGAAAGAGAGATATAGCTGACGAAGCGGAGTAAGTTGCCCTTAGATGGTTTAAGATCCTACTAGCCGAGGGGTTTTATACCCACTCGCTTGACAATTCGAGGAATTGGTTCGGCGGATAAGAATTGGCTATAGTAGAACCTAAGCATAAAGGATATTATGGCGAAAGTTTATTTTTCAGACCCCTTCCATAAATCACAATGTCAATCATTCGCTAAAGGAATATCGTAACTGCCATGGACTATAGTGAGATTTAGTTGTAGGTTGCGTAAAGACTTCAGCCACGAACGCTCCGAGATACTCATATTTCGTGAGTAATGTAACTTGCTGGCACGTCAAATACATTGGAAAAAATTTCATTACCCCTCAATATCAGTATATATCTCCTCAGTTATTTTCAGAAATTTATAAGGATTCATTTTATTCTGTTTTTATTGTTTAAGAAGCCAACTCTAGCACGAAATAGTAATAATAATAGCAATTCTTAATCTATTAAATAAGGTACATTCTTAAGACAAATTAACCTTAATATAATTTGTATTGCGTGTATCATATGACGTATTGCCAATAAATTTGGAATCTGAAGAGATTTGTATTGCCATAGACAGTATTGGACACACTTCTATAAAAAAATACATAAAATTTTCAATTAATATTGGGCAAATCAGAGTCAGAGTTGATACTTGAAAATTGGAAGGAATTACACAATTATTGACTGGTATCTGTCATGTTGCGTTGTTACTGTCCTTAGTGTGGAGGGCTCGGCTTTCACTACATGTTAAGTGAGTCTCTATATATTATTTAAATCGGTAAAATGGACGTAAATTTTCAAAAGCGATAGAACAAATGGTGTGAGAGACCAATTGGGATAAACAATAGGATAACCGTATTATTGTGAGAGACGATCTGACAGACGAGATTTGAGGAAATAATCGGCCAATCATTCTGTAGCTTTTGGGTAAGATAGCATGTCATCTGTTTGTCTACTGCGCAAATTTACTGAAGATTTTTTTATATTGACATAGTTGCCTTCCCACTTTCCTTTTTATGGTACCCATTCATTTGATCATTGATCTATTTCGATATATATATATATATATATATATATATATATATATATATATATATAATTTTTTGGCTTTAATTTCAGTCATTGGTTATCAATACCCAATATACATACCCAGAACTGCAATGCAAGGGCTTGAGGACTTTGGAATGAAATTATGAAAATATGTCCAAAAATGAGCCATTTGCGATTAAGACCAAAACGGTACATCCTAAAAAGGATGACGAAAAGTAAAGGTTCATAATATATTGAACCAACCGGGTGTATTATCAGAATATTTCAATATGTGTTAACTGCACCAACTCTTCCGTAGAAAACATCTATTGCGTACATACATTTTACTTAAAGCCATTTTTATTACTTTTAGACATTATTATAATTTTCCATCTCATTCGATTATTAATACAGTCAGTATCCAATTTACGAGACTCGTAGTTATTTATTAAATTTCTAGCGTTAATTTGCAAATATTTTTAATAGCTCTTCAAATTCTTTCTCCATTTTTTCAACATAACCGATCATGGTCTTAAAAAATTAGGTAGTTTTCAAAGTAATGACAATAATACAAGTTGAAAATGATACAAGTTTCTGCAAAGATGACTGATTAACTTTAATATACAATGCCAAAATATTATAGTCATGTTATATCTTTAATCATATTTAAAATGACTTATATACATATACATATTTAAAATGACACATATTTTTATGTGAGCTACTGAATTTGTTAATAACTGTAACTATTGACAAAGTTTTGGCAAATAAAAATAATAATTTACAAAATCTTTTACGTAAATATCAGTGCTACTGAAAAATTTACAACTTTAGACGGTTGTGCAATTGCCTTCTCTGAAGATATTGTTTATGAACTGCCAAAGTATACATATAATGTTCCTTGGTGAAGAAGAGTTACGGATTGTTGAATTATACGCAAAATCTGTGGCTCAAAATAGTTCAAAAGTGAACCGAGGTGAGTATTGAAAATAGGGAGTGTCAGAAACAAGAATTTCTACCGTATATGCTCCCTCGACCGCCCTCCTGGGTTATACGAATGATTGAGGAGTAATTCCTCTCCAAACCCAACTGGTGGGTATCACTTGTAAACTTTACTCACCTACTCCCGACCACCCTCGTATCGCCATTTCATTGTTATTGGCTCAACATAGAGATCTGTATTTCTACAATGAGGTTCCTTTGCATTTCTCATGCAACACTGGGCCGATCAGCACAGCATACTGTCGTTGAAAAGGAAGCTATGACTCCGATTTGATATCTTTCGAAAGGAGCTTTTCATCGACCCTAGATATCTGACGGTCGCAAATAATTCTTGGGAAGCGATTTGGATAAATCTAGTGGAAATCGGGATTTGCCATGGAATCTGACTGAAATAATCTTCCCAATTTCGAATATTCAGCTGATTTTACAGGATGAAAGAAAAAAATTACGTATGGGCGAAATAATATTCAGGAACACAGAGTCGACTTATAAAGGGAACCTATGGTATCTTTATGGTCGCTCGCGAAAAAAACTATTTTAGAGCATCGATGCATAGTGGAAAATATAAAAGACTTCATTTATTCCAGTGAACAAGAAACACTTATTTTGCTCAACTTCATTCATATTCTCCTTGACTCGAATTCATTCGGAATTCTTCATTACGTAAGTATTTAAGAACCTTAAATCTTTCTTAATACGAGTAACATGCCTACAATGTTATTTCCATTCTTTTTGTTTTCATAGGCTCTCTTTGTGTTATGTCATGCGATTAATGTCGGGAAAACATTCCTGACGTGTCAATAATCTGGGCTCGTATTTCGTGTTTAAATTTTTCCAATTTACTCTCTTCGGTTTTCAAGTAAAAATGCAACATTTAAACAATAATTTCTGCCTCCTTTTTCCAATTACGTTTATCTCGATCCATAACAGCTAGCAAATATTGCCAAGGAAAGCACTGTGCATTACTCCCTTTGAATTCGTATCTCATCATGCTTTGTTTCGACCGTCCATGACCGGAAGGCGTCATATGGTCAAATATGTGTCAATTAGATTATGAACTCCGTGGCTATTTTACCCATTGTTTGTTTTAAATGGAAGCGTAGGGAAAAATAACGAGTTTTAATTAAGGTTATTCTTACCCTAAGTCTTTCATGTTCATTTAATTTCACCCTGCGGCCGCAAATTCCTCCGGTCCCCTGAGTATGGGACACCAAGGAAGGGAGAGGTAGGGGGAGAGGAGACGGAGAGTCGCACGAGCTGTGCCCTTTCTTTCTCCGGAACAATAAAAACGTTAGGTCTTATCCTAAGAGTATTTCTCTCTATATATATCTTCATTATTTTGGCAAATGAAAGGACCTCCCTTTACTTCTGCCTCCTGTCTAGTCCTATGTCGAAATAATTGAGATAGAAAGAGAGAGATGTCTAGGTCTACTCCCCTCTCAAATTTACAAAATACTTGTGCGAGATCGGGCGAGATAAACACGAGTGTACCCCAAGGCGTTTCGTAGTTGCTGGAGCACACCATCAATATTAAACCTAGCCTTCATGCATCATGCTCTTCTAGTTCATGAATATCCAATAGTTTCGAATAAAATTGCACCTCGCCGTTCCTGGAGGTGGTCAGCCCCCCACAGGCCAAGTTTCTGCAGCCAATATCGTCCGATAAAATGCCCGACATTCGACTCACACTGGATTTTTCTTGGGGTGTCTCCTCCAGCATTATCACTCGGATGAAGTCAGTCAAAGAGTCTTGGAAAGATTTATGGGTAAGAGAATGAAGTAGTTTCGGACGTGGTATTGCTTCATTTGAGCATATACGAGAGTGATTCAAAAAGTAAGGTCTCCTATTTTCTTTTCATTAAAAATCAAATTTATTCTCAACTTTGCGTACATTGTTGGAAAGGTTGAGCATTTAGCTATTTTACTATATAATCAACTTGACGATCAATTTTTTTTGCATCCTTGTAAGCAGCTTTTTAATACCGGCGTCGTACCTTTCTCCCGCCTCGTCGCGAGGCCAACTGACGACTGCTTCTCCGATATAAACTCATCGCCATTTAGTGGAAGTGTAAAGTGAGAAGTGTATGGACATCAAAGACGTGCGCACGTGGAGCAGGGAGTTTTTTGTTGACCGGGAAAACGTCCACAATAGGAACAGGATAAAGGGATAGGAACACATATAAAGGACGAAGACAGTAGAGGTGGGGATGGCGGAATCAGGCAAATCACGAGTGTAAAAATATTTCCTAGACTTGAACTCTGGATCTTTCCACTTGCCGGGCGGATGCTCTTAACCACTTGAGTTACGCAGGAAACGTAATTTACACTGAGATCTGCGATTATTTATGCAACCAAGTGCCCCGATTCTTTGGCCAAGGGATGGCGTTAGGGAGCTTTTTATATGTTCATTTGTTCTATATATAAAAATATATACATATTGGTCGGGGTAGTCCAGGAGGTAGAGCGTTGGACTGCTGACCGGAAGGACCCGGGTTCTATTCCCGGGCAAGGCACCTGCAGCTCTACGCAAGCTAAGTGATTTTTCGGGTACCAGGTCCTCCTGGGAAACCATAACCGGCGCAGGGAAAGGAACTGGCCCCCCTACCCTAATGTGTGAATTTCACACGCCATCGGGCTTAGTACTGGGTGAACTCTATCATCACCTCCCAAACCGACCTGCGGGTTGATTACTGTGTGTGTATATATATATATATGTGTGTGTGTGTGTATATATGTGTGTGTGTGTGTATATATATGTGTGTGTGTGTATATATATGTGTGTGTGTTTGTGTGTGCGTGCGTGCGTGCGTGTGTGTGCGTGCGTGTGTGCGCGTGTGTGCGCGTGCGTGCGTGCGTGCGTGCGCGTGTGTGTATAAAGTGAAGTTTATATATATGTATATAAAGTGAAAGTATCACATGTTTGTATAAAAATAACTTGTTAAAAAATGTTTTAGCATGTATTTTTCCCTTGCATTAGTCTCAATGCTTTGCTCTGCGAGGCATAACAAGCTAAACTTTAGCAAAAAGAGTATCCTTAGGTTACATCTCAGCGTCACACGCGAATGAACGCACGTTGTTACGGTACTAATGATTAAATTTCAATGTCGCACACGCCCTGCGAATCTCACGCAATTAAGTGATTTTCCTAGCCCACGGCTCGCAACGACAAGGACGTGGCATGCACTTCTACGCAGTCTGCTTAATTGTTTCCTTTAAGGGCAGCCAGCTAAAGGTATGTTTCCGCGCTGCCATTAGACTAATAAAGCTGGGGGTATCACGCCCGCGGGCGTTGCGGTGCCAAGGACATTCTACCAATCAGGACAAAAGGTTCCCATGCACGTATCTCACCGCACGTATGTTAGAAACAAAGGCTTTCAAGTGACCACTTGTTTTCGAGGACCTGGTGTGGTTTTTGTCAGTATCCCCTTCCCTTTCCTCTTGCCTTCAAATATTAGTTTGCACATTGAAATCTAAAATTGGGTTTTTTATCAAGATTTGAGTGGCACTTCATCAATTTTATTCTGAGAGAGACGAAAAAAATTAGGTTTAATCAAGGAAAATGCAAAATATATTAAAACGATAACTTTTTAGGTAAATTGGTATTTGGATGATGACATCATAGGCCTAGTGGAAGTAAAATGCATTCCTTGTCCGAAGGTTTTAATGTAATAATTAGTACACCCAGAAAAGAAACAGGGTGAAGAAGAAAATTATAGAAAAAAATTTTACAGTTATGCGGAAATAGTACGTGCTGCCTTCATTACAACTATTGTTTTCTGGAAAGATTAGATATAAACATTACCTAATATTATGAAAACTGCCTTCGCTTCATTTTTCAGGCGAATTAGGACAATCTAAACGGCATATTAAACAAACAAATTTAAATATGGGAGTGCACGCTGATTATGATGATTTTGAAGCATTCATATAACTGATGAAATCAATAAATAATTTATGAACCACATATCAGTTTACACAAATTCGCCATTTTCTACGGTACAGGAAAAAACTTTTGTTCTGATTCCACGAAATTGCTCCGATATTTGGCTTATTAAGCCACGACTTAAGTGGAAGTCCAATGAAATAAAATGTTCAAATTTTTAAATCAATGATTTCAATTTGGTGTCTAGAAATCTGCTGCCGCTCTATGCCCAGATATTTCAATTTAATATCTAGAACTGATTTTCAATATATTTAAAACTAGAAAAAAGTTATCGCCGTGGAAATACTTGAATGTAATCTGAAAGCAAACATTAAAACAACAGAAATCATATTTTGGAAGAAAATATTTAGTCCCATGATAGGAATGAATGCATAAAAAACCAGAAGCTAAACCAGATTTTGAGTTTACATTTTCGAATACCTTAAAATTCAACCTCTTCACCTTTAAAGCTGTGAACCGAATGCCGCTGTCAAGTGTGGGTAAGTAATGAATTGAAATTTAAAATAATTTATTAAATTCTGGTTATCAAATTTGTTGTCTCCGACTTCACTTCATGAAATTTACGCAACATATTGACATTAAATAAGTTACTTTATACTTCTACGCAAACAAATGTGGGGGGAATTACAAAATTACTTATTTAATTTCAATATTCAGGTTTTCATTCAAACTGTCCCCATGAGGCTACGTTAAAAACTTAAAAGGAGAGGAGTGGTTCAAATATATCTGGCCGAAACTAGGGAGGAAAGGGTGAGATTCAACCACGATAAATGAAAGGTATTTCACCTAAGATACGATTATGAAAGTAAAGGTGGCACATCATACACTGGTGAAAGGAAATGAAGTGGCAAATATAGAAGCGCAAACAGAAGGTACGAGAGATGTGTGTATGGGATATAGTGTGAGAGTTAACAAGCTTAAACGATTTCATTAAACAAACACAATGAAGTTAGCAATTTTCTTGGAACTTCACCACAAATAACGCATTTATCGGAAACGTATATTTTTTCCGAATCGGGAACATCCCTCAAAGGCTTTCCACTGCAAGTGAAACCACTCTCAATGAATTGGAGCATACTCCATTCACTCCCAATTAGCATATTTGGCTGCTTTCATCTCAGGTTTCTGATTTACTCATAATTTTTTTTTATAACCGAGTGGAAGTTGTTAGAGATAGTCATTGGAAACTATTAGAGAGATAAGGAGAGTATTTGGAAAACAATTCCTCTTTCCCAATGGATGTATGAAATAAATATAAATATGTCCCTCATTTGAAAGGTAAATAAAATACAAACCATCCGTTGGACGGTCCCTTAGATGGACTCAACTTATTCCCTCAATAAGTACGACATCGATCACTTTTTTAAGACGGCACCAAAGTATGTTCAACTTTGAGATTATTCATTTTTATGAACTAGCCGGTGTATGAGCCCACGAACTTGTCACTCTGCAACGAGTTGCAAAAATGGGCATTAATATTTTCCGGAAATTTGAGGGTCAACTCTTTGCAGTCTTCCTATAGGTGAAATAAAGGGATATATTAACTTTATCTAAAGATATGTTCCTTTTAAACCTAGTTAGTAATCTTAAATCAGGCCCGGTTCACTACAGCGGGTATTCTGAGAGCCACTGCTCTATGGTTTAAAAATAAAAGTAATACTCGGGGTAAAAACTGCAAAAATAACTTTCCATTCACAATATGAGCTATGGGAACTAATTAGGGCATTACATTTGCTGTGAACTACTGCTTACCATTATAATATGGCGAAATATTGTATCATTGGATGTGCCTGAGGAGTTACCTTATATAGCCCTCGTTTCCAAGCCACTGATCTGACCGAAGTAAGTCTTAAGAATGAGTGGTTTCATGATAAGAGACTGGTCCATGTCTAACTAGTTGGACAGAAAATTTAGACAGCCACAGCCACTAGAAAAAATATCTAATGCTTAAACTTGAAATACCCAAGGATAAATTCAAATGTTTCCATAAAAATATTTTTGCATATCAAACATCGGGATAATGTATATTTTAAAGCAGAAGAACTTCTTACTCATAATATCAGAAATTTTCATTCATGATAAAAATAATTAGTTATTAATTAGGTGATACTAATTTTTATACCGATGTCTTCCCAACGACTATTCACAGTGACTGTGAATAACGATGTTTTATTTTTTTAAACCCTCTTATTGAATGCCTGACTTAGTGACAAATCACCACAGCAAATTTGGAGTAAACCATCATTTTTTCAGTCTGTATTGTTCAGTTTGACCTTATTAATCGCCAAAACAAGCCATGATTTGCCAAAGTAACTTGTGTTGTGACCTGATGTACGCTGATGTACAGGGGAGAAAAAAGATAATTGAAATGAACGGAAACAAGTCTTTTAATTAGTGGGGTCTATCCCTTTAATGTATTACCTTAGTAAAACGTCAAGCAGTGAATAATGAGAACAAGACTCGAGGAACTACTCGAAATTCATAGAATAAAAAGAAACCAGACAGTTGTCACTGACTAAGAAAATGTACTGTTGAATAAAGAATGGGTGCACGTTGTATTTTCTGCAACAGTTCGTTACCAAAACAAAAGGATTAAAATGCACAACAAAATAAAAAATATGATAGTTATTCGTAAGTTTGTTGGAAGCTATTCCAAAGAATACTTAACTTATTTTAATGGACAAGGACTGGACCCTCTTAGTTAAAATAAAAATAACAAATGAAGGTTTTTTCCACAAAGCCACATAGTCTTCTTTGAACGCATGTAAAAATAATTTGGCTACAAACGCTTGTAGAAATAATTCTACATCCCGTTTTTTTATTTTTGGAACTCAAATTATCTGTCCTACTATCACATTTTCCGCAAAAAATTTTATCTTAGTTTCTTCTGCCACATGCCTTGAAAAGCTTCCCGGACAAAAATATATATATATATATATATATATATATATATATATATATATATATAATACACAGTAACACACAATATAGAAACACAAAAAAAGAACACTCAAACGTATTTTCTTGATATTTCGACGGAAACAATCCGTCTTCCTCTGAAGATATAGAAGTAATGACTCATTACTCATACTCATGACTCATAGAAGTAATGACAGTCATTACTTCTATATCTTCAGAGGAAGACGAATTGTTTCCGTCGAAATATCAAGAAAATGCGTGTGAGTGTTCTTTTTTTGTGTTTCTATATTGTGTTACTGTGTATTGTACTATTCGGCACTTCCGTGTTACGTCTACGAAAGCATATATATATATATATATATATATATATATATATATATATATATATATATATATATATATATATATATATATATATATATATATATAGTTATATATATACATATATGTATATATATGTATATATATATACGAGGGTCATCCGGAAAGTAGTACCCGTTCGTGAAATAAAGACACAAAAGTAAATATTAACAAACATAAAAAATTTTATTTGAAAGAGGATACTTTAAACTACTTCTCAACATAATCTCCAAGCAAATTAAGGCATTTGTCATAACGTGTGACAAGTTTCTGTATTCCTGCTGCATAGTCCTTCGCCGCCAGCTCATTGAGATACGCGAGGGACCCATCTTGCACAAATTTTTGCATAATGCAGATGGTGTTTAACAATTTCATGAACAATTGTTCGAGAAACATTGGGAAAATGCTCACAGATGTCATCAATTGTGACGCGCCGATCGTTCCTCACGAATTCGTCAACTGAGCTCACCAGTTGGTCTGTAATGACAGACGGTCTCCCCGAACGCTCATCGTCGTGTGTGTTCCCCCTCCCCATGTTGAAGTTGCGACACCACCGCCGAACAGACGACTCGTCCATTACATTGTCTCCATACACCTCCTTTAATTGGCGATGAATATCACATGGGCGAACGTTTCTTGCATTGAGGAATTTAATCACTGCCCTCACTTCACAACTGGCGGCGTTCTCAATTTTTTTAAACATTGTAAACAATCACAGAAACAACACAGGCAATGCTAGCGTCACGCAACTTGGCTCAGAGAAGGCAGACAAGCCACTGAAGCTATCTGACCTCGTCCAGCGGCTACTCGCGTCGTCAGCACTTCATGCGGCACGAACGGGTGCTACTTTCCGGATGACCCTCGTATATTTATATATATATATATACGAGGGTCATCCGGAAAGTAGTACCCGTTCGTGCCGCATGAAGTGCTGACGACGCGAGTAGCCGCTGGACGAGGTCAGATAGCTTCAGTGGCTTGTCTGCCTTCTCTGAGCCAAGTTGCGTGACGCTAGCATTGCCTGTGTTGTTTCTGTGATTGTTTACAATGTTTAAAAAAATTGAGAACGCCGCCAGTTGTGAAGTGAGGGCAGTGATTAAATTCCTCAATGCAAGAAACGTTCGCCCATGTGATATTCATCGCCAATTAAAGGAGGTGTATGGAGACAATGTAATGGACGAGTCGTCTGTTCGGCGGTGGTGTCGCAACTTCAACATGGGGAGGGGGAACACACACGACGATGAGCGTTCGGAGAGACCGTCTGTCATTACAGACCAACTGGTGAGCTCAGTTGACGAATTCGTGAGGAACGATCGGCGCGTCACAATTGATGACATCTGTGAGCATTTTCCCAATGTTTCTCGAACAATTGTTCATGAAATTGTTAAACACCATCTGCATTATGCAAAAATTTGTGCAAGATGGGTCCCTCGCGTATCTCAATGAGCTGGCGGCGAAGGACTATGCAGCAGGAATACAGAAACTTGTCACACGTTATGACAAATGCCTTAATTTGCTTGGAGATTATGTTGAGAAGTAGTTTAAAGTATCCTCTTTCAAATAAAATTTTTTATGCTTGTTAATATTTACTTTTGTGTCTTTATTTCACGAACAGGTACTACTTTCCGGATGACCCTCGTATATATGTATGAATATATTCACGCAATTTTACCAACTACTTTGTTTACTTCAGTGTTATGCACATTTTTGTTTCTGCTTTACTGCTTGTTTTCGACCAAAAAGCTCCCTCCAGACTCATTTGTGTATTTTTTGCCTACAGCGGCTGTTCCTCTGACACCACCTGCCACCTTTGCACATAAGGGTGAACAATGTCGGAAAACGACGACGACTGGTAACAAAAACTGCCGAGAGCGTCTTAAGCTAAGCTCTCGGTGCGTATTCCGCGTGACTTTTTTCGGAGGAGAGAGCATTGCTCCATCTTTTCATCAAGAACTCGTAATGCGTTACATATAAGGGATGGATCGAAATTCTTCAGTGTCCCAAAAATGGGTTAAGGCGGGAAGTACGTGGAGAGCTAATCAGATTAATTCTGCTCCCCGAAGGCTGGGGGAGTTATAAGCCCACCCTTTAGGGTCTCCATCCTACACATTTCTCTCACCCCCTTTAAAATATCCTCTTTTTTGTATTATCTCACGAGATCAGTATCTGCTCTGAAAAGGAATTCCGGACTCTTCCCTTTCCGGATATGGGGCATGAATAAGGTTAGAATGTGCAGGCGCCTAATCCCGTCAGCTAAATGATTTCCCCGCCCCACCTTAAAAGAGGTTTTCGAATAAAAACTTAGCGTCGTTGCCTTGGAAGCAAAAGCATTTTCGATTCGGCAGCCAATTCAGGGGAGGAATCCTTTATCCGGGAGTGTTGTATAATCCCCAAAAACTTTCTTTGACTAAATTTGTAATTTTTATTTAACTAATCATCGATTTTATATCACTGAAAACGTTGGAGCGGTTGCACATCCAACTAGAACCTATCTGTTATTGATGTTTTCATTGATTCTTGAAAGAAAATACTCGTTTTAAGAATGAAGTTTTTTTATTTAATTTACCTTTTATTCAGTTAGAAAATTCTCATCCAGTTGGTACATTAACACAGTCTTTGGTCAAAATTTAGATAGCCGTCCATTTAGTTTTGTAATACCTTCTACTGTAATTTGGGTGTTCAGATATACTGGAGTAGGTAGGAAATACCGGGAGTTGTTAGTAGAAATTTTAAATTTTTGTATATCATAATATTTTTGGCCTTTGCGAAAGTAAACTCATTCCTCATTATGAATTAACAACCATTTTGATATATTACCCTCGGATTCCGGATTCAGTCTACAAAATATTAAACTATTATCTCGCCCCGAGCCGGGACTCGTTAATGGGGAATGTTGACAATGTTTACTAAAAAGAGTTATTTTGTTGTTAAATATGTAGTCAATGCCTAACCTCCCCGAATCGCTTTTTGAAAACTTTTGTACCTCGCTCAACATGTTTCCGTCATTATTTCAACGAGTTGATTATGCTAACTTCACACATAATACTTCCAGAATTGAAACCCGATTTATGTAGTGCCGGATGTGAACGTATCCCTTCAGGTGTGACTGTTTTAAACATTTAAGACAAACCACATGATACCAAAGGGGGATCTTAATAATGACAATGTTACTAAGGGCGTTGGAGCTGACTTCTCAATATTATTACCCAAACATGAATTCGTCGACGTTATGGGCCTAAAGGCAAACGTTAGCTTCACGAGGTGGCGTACTCTTGATTTCCTAATTCACCGATTAATTAATACCATTCCCAGCATCTGACGTTTATATTAAGGCGGTGACGTCGTTTCATTCAACGCTTCCTGTCTCCGTCCCATCATATTCAAGCAGTACTGCGGCGGAGGGTTCGGCTTGCAAGGGCGTGTTTGTGGAAAAGTTCTCGCGGCGGTGAGATTTAACACTCGCAGGAAGAGATGCTCATCTAATTAACGGAAGACGTGGAACGGAGGCGAAGAAACACACGGTCCCGGGGGGAGATCTTATAGGAGAACTCGCGAGAAATCGCGAACGTCCAGAGGTGACGGCGCCGGGCTGAAGGGGGAGCGCGGGTATATATATATATATATATATATATATATATATATATATATATATATATATATATATATATATATATATTATATAAACCCATCAACACAGTAATCAACCCGAAGGTCGGTTTAGTAGGTGATGGTAGAGTTCACCCAGTACTAAGCCCTGTGCGGCGTGTGAAATTCACACATTAGGGGCGGCCACTTCTGTCATCATCATGGACATTTATGTTTACTATTATCATTATTATCTAGAAACAGATATAGCCACTCGGCTTCTCGCCTTTCTTCTTTGTTTGCCTCTCCCATCTTATAATGAACTACATAATCTTACTCAAATTACCAATAGATAAATAGCCAATAATATGTGAGTGCAGCAAGATAACTAGGCCTTCACACGTGTTTTATATTACGCCAGATGGTAATTATGATACAAGGCATGATGGGATGAACGGAGAGCAGTGCAATACGTCTAGCATTACTCGAATAAGAATGAGACCCAGAAAATTATTCCCTTGAGGGACAAAGAAAGTATTGTCCTCCTAAATTTACCTTCAAGACCCCGGAGTACAGTTTTCAACTGTGTAAAAATCAGTTCATGCCGACAGTAAAGTTATTCATAATATATGTAGTTCATATAAAAGAATTTAGTGATGAAGTCAAAAGAAAAATATCACATATTTAATTTAGTTAATTACATCCAATGGCTTTGTGCTGTTAATGATGTAATCCTTCATGGTATAAAAAGGAAAGCAGAGCCGTTCCAGAGAAAATTTTTTTAATCAGAAGATATTCTGGTAGAATATGATTGAATGAAACTAGGCCAGTAACAAAGAAATATTTCATTTAGAAGAATAACAATGCTTTCTTATATTTTTTTCAGTCATATCATTATTAAATATATACTTATTACAGTGTTGTCATTTGGATACATCAATTTTGACCACCCAATTTCCCAGTTTAAGGCATGTAATTAAAATTATTTTCGAAAGTTGAAGGTCAAGAAACTAAGGTATCATGAATATTATGGATTCAATGTCGCTTTATGCTCTCCAACAACTTCATGTCATTGACACGGTCGTGATTTTTACATTTTTAAATCATTTCATTTCATCAATGAACTTAAAACTTCGGAGAAATGCCAACTTTATTTACTGATTGTCAAAATTAGAGAATATTTTTAAAAAAGTTTTATACGTACCTCACTTTCTTCCGCACTGAACCTTTTGGTTCTCATGACGGAAGGGAAGCTAAAAATCCGAAACTGAGGCCATACTTTTTTCAAAAAGTACAAAGAAGTCAAACTCAGAGCCTTTCTCAATGGGGTTTTTGTAATATAAAGGAAAAAAAACCACTGACCCAAAAAAATAAGAAAAAATCAACATAAAGGCAGTAGCTTATCTAGAAAACCTTTACGAGAGGCCATTTCCAAGAATTAACAAAAATAATTTTGTAATTTTTTACTTCCATAGAAAGTGTTGCAATCTACCGTGGTACTGACTGGAGGATTTGAGTTCGTTTCCCAGTGACGCATCTAAAGCTTCACCTAAGCTTCCTCTCAGCATCACCTCGTAAGCTGTGTGACTTTTCGGATACCAAATCTTCTTGGAAGATAGACGGAACAGGGAAATGAACTTGCCCTCCTTTCTTGACGTGTGAATTTCACGCATTCCGTTGGTCTTGGCATAAAATGAACTTTATCGTGAGTAATTCCTGCAGTTTTTTTGTCTATAAGGAAAATCATGTGCAATTGGAATACAAGTATAATCGCACAAATTTAGAGACCGCAACACATGCTGCAATTGATTATTTGATACTCAGAGATCGTATTCAGAATCTGTGTTCGGCATATGTGTAATATTCATATTGAATTTTACGAATTTTGCCTCGAACGTAGGCAACAATATATCCAAAGTTTGAAATGCCCTCCCTCCCTCTAGCATACATCCCTGGACTATAGTGAAGGTTATTATTTATCAATTTCCAAAAATTAAATGGTATTTACGTTGCGATTGGGCCGATGTCAACAATAAATAGGTTGAGGGGCACAACAGTTGAAAATAAGAAAATGTGCAAACTCGGCCGGGCATCGAGAGATCCGGGTTTGAATCCCGGTCAAAACGAATGATTTTTACCCTCTGTAATTGTTGCATTGTAATGCACACTTAGCGGATGACTCCGTTGAAGGTTACTGTCGCGGCATCTCCCGCTTTATCTTGAAATTTAACATGCCTTTTATTCCATATATGTTGCCTTGTAACTTCCAACTCATATAAAATACTTGTAATTGTAGGTTGATTTATTTTGAGTGATGGAACAGGAACCTGATGATGACTTTGTAAGTCGAAACCTGGGTCGTGTTTAGTAAAAAATATGTGTGGAATAATTTTTCTGAAGTGAATCACTATTGATGGAACAGTATTTCTACAACATTTTATCATAAATAATAAAATTATATAGACGCTGCATCTAGATTTTTTTAATTGCATGGTGATATTGGCATTATGATTCATAAATGTTTTTATTTGTCCGGTTTCAGTGTAATAATCACATTTAAAACATATAATGGTTCATGTAACTTATCCATTGAATTGAAGGTTTCCTATAATTTAAAATTGTATTAACTTCTTCAAATAATTTTTCTTCATTGACTTGACTTCTTGGATTTTTGTGCTATTGCCCTACCCGAATGTGCAGCACTGCTACAACACGTGGGATAATACCGCACTGTGTGAGGTTTTTACTACAGATTATTTGAGAAAACATGGGTGAAATTGAGAGCGTACGCCATAAAAATAATATGGGTATATTTGACCGAATATTCAGATGAATTCATGATTTCATTAATCATAAAAAATATTCCCTTAAGTGTACGTCATTCCCACACCTTTCATCAAAGCTGTACTCGGTCGAGTGTTGACAGATCAATTTAGATGGGCGATGCTGGTGCAAACATGCATTTGACCACCGCTTACTATCGCACGCTCACTACTCTATCACCCACGTCGCTCTTTTTCTGCCAACCCCCTCTCTCGTACCTCAGCTCTCTACTCTCTCTCTCTCTTTCTCTCTCCCGCACTCTCTATCAAGTCTGAAAGAGGAGAAGATTGCTCCGGTCAGGATAGACGTCTCTCGGCTTGCGAGAATCTTCTCCCATCGCCCGTCTCCCTCCCTCCGCTGCATTCCTACAACAGTCATTCACCACGAAGGATTCACCGTAATCCCGCTCCCATCCGCCACCCATCTCCCACCACCACCGTTTCATCTTTTACCCCAGCGGCAGGGAAGCGACTATCTCGCATAAGCGCACCCATGGAATTGTGATCGTGGATCGGAATGGCCCAGGAAAAGGAGAAGAAGATGTGAGGGAATAAAAAACATTTTTGCCTCCAAATTCCCTACCCAGAGTCGTGTGGTGAGTCGAGAAAGGACAGGAGGCTATGAAGCATTTCCATTTGAGGTTGAGTGGAAAAGAAATGATTTTATTACAAAGCGGGACGGAACTCCACGAGGTTCGGGCCGTGGAAAAGGGCTGATCGTTTTAATAATCACCGGTCCCGCCACCGTAAATTACAAGCTCTTTATGGCAAAATAAATTAAGCTACGGTACACATGTACTTGCATTGAAGTCATGGGTACATCAAAGCGTGAAATGTTACCAGCTAAGTGGCATTAACATGAGTTACAAATACTTATATGTGTATTAAATTACAAATAGAGATCTTAAGGTAGTTCAAAGGAGGACTAACAAGCAAGAAAAATTCACTTCCGTGAGAAAATGAAGGGAAAATAAAGATATTAACGAATTCATAAAGAGGGAAAATATTTATTCAATCTTCAGCCTCTTATCCTGAATTTATTACGAAAAATTAAATTGACAGTCGAATTTTAACAATGAATATCTATGTAGAAATTAGAGGCATCTCAAAATTATCGTCTATTAACAGTATTAACACCAATCAACTATTAGCAGTAACTATTAAGAAAATGTCTATTTTCCGGTGTATTTAATCCCATTTATCATGTCATTAAGCCATAAGAACCGTGTCGTGCCTCTTGACGAGAACGGACGTGCTCGAGGTCGCTCTTGAGCACCGGTTTGACCGTACCTGAGCTTATCTGCGCACTTTTTGTTACTTCAGTGCCTCTGTACTTGTTCTTCTCTTGGTAAATAGAGTGTTACGTCAACTTAAATTTTGTGAAATAGTTCAGTTTATTTAGTTTTTCTGTTATTTGCAGTTAGTTTGAATAGTGCGGTGATAATCTTAATGAGTATTCTTAGTGGCCTGTAGTTATTTGTTTCCCGCTCCTATGACTGGTTATTCGTGAGTATTCTTTCTTATTCTCTTCACTTCCACTGATTAGCCGCGTAAGCTTCAGAGCCCATTACAATTATTAAACAGATTCGTGCGATTCAATTTTAAGTACCGCCTAGTAAAAAAAGGTTTTTAGCATAGCAAATTTATGGTAGCTTCTTTTGGGAACTCGTTTATGAAAATAGAATTGCTTCAAATAGGTCTCCTGCTGCCATGCTGAAAATGCTGGTAAATGCGCGGCTCTAGGGGCTAGTATCGCCACGCTGGAGAAAATGGTGCGGAGTTTCAACCAAAGATCAACGGCCGGGTGGCTTCTTTCAAATGGAATGGAGCTAAGGAAGATTCAAATGTCCGCCGCGCCAATAGGGCTGCACGGGTTCGCCCGAATGCTATAAGTGGCTGGGCGATCAAGGACCTACCTCATGCCCCATCTCCCAATGAAGGAGTGTCGCCCTTCCGTAGATCGGACGATTGGAGGGTTGTCTCTTTGGGTAAAGGGAAGATAACGCTGTGGTGGAACTGGGAACTGTGGAGCTAGTTCTAATCTCCGTCTCTAATGGGTACCAAGTGCTGTCGGATAAGATTACAAGGGTACCTGCAGACCCTAATCGTTCTCTGAGGGCGCTGCCTACGGTAAGACGTCAGCGGACTGAAAGAGAGGGAAAGGTAGTGATAGGTTGTTCAAATTTTCGCCGTGCGACGATCCCATGGAGGGAAAGGGCGTGCTGCGTAGGAGTCGATCAACGGGTGACCGCCTGGTGTATACATCTACATAATGCCCTGCAAGCCGCCTCAAGGGCGTGTGGCGGAGTTCCTTGGGTGACGAAGGTGATCGAGGCGGTCAGGTCAGGGGCACGAAGTGCTCTTGGCTACAGGTCATGGTCCATGTGGGCACCAACGACGTCACGGGCCGTGGATCCGAGAAGGTCCTCCGTTCCCTTAAGGAACTGAGCTCCGAGGTGAAGCGTGTTCAGGGTGTCGAGCGTGTACAGCTGGCTTTAACGGTCTGCAGCATTTTTCCGAGGGAGGATCTCTGGTTTGGAGCCGAGTGGAAGGTATACACCAGAGACTTTGGCGAATCTGCTCGGACATACAAGGATCGTCCGGAAAATAAGTGCACTGATTTTTTCCCGTCGCTCCAGGCGCGCCCAGCACCGCTCTGACGGGCTGCGATTGGAGGGGGGTATGTTGGCAAGCGACGCTGAAAAAGGCAGTCGGCTCTGAGCTGTGGTGTACTGAGGAGCTCTGTTAACGCGAACCTCCACGCTCGACCCACGTCACGGAACGCGATGCCGAAGTTTTTGGAGCAGCGTTATTCCATCAAATTTGCGGTAAAGCTTGGGAAATCGTCTCCCGAAACTGTCGGTATGATTAACCAGGCTTACGGGGAGTCAGCCATGTCCAGAAACATGATCTTTCGGTGCCACAAGATGTTCGTGGAGGGCAGAGAAGAGGTCGACGACGAACCACGGCCTGGACGCCCATCAACGACACTCACCGACGAAAATGTGCGAAAAGTTCGCGATGTACTGAACTCTGATCGTCGTCTTAGTGTTCGGATGATAGCAGAGCAGTGTAATGTGCCAAAAACAATAGTGCACGAGATTATTAGGGAGCAATTACAGATGCGAAAAATTTGTGCAAAGTTGGTGCCGAAAGTGCTCAGTGATGATCAAAGACTCGATCGTTTGGAAATCGCGACACAACTTGCGGATCACTGCAAAAATGATCCACATTTTTTAGAGAACGTTGTTTCGGGTGACGAGACGTGGATCTTTGAGTACGATCCGGAGTCGAAGAGACAAAGTGCGGAGTGGCACACCCCATCATCACCCCGTCAAAAGAAAGCTCGCATGAGCAAATCTCGGATCAAGGCGATGCTCATCGTCTTTTTTGACAAAAGGGGAGTCGTCCACTACGAATTTGTACCTGAACGACAAACTGTAAATGCTGCATTTTACGTCCAAGAGCTCGACAGGCTTCGAAAACGAGTCGCCCGCGTCCGGCCAGCGATCAAAAACATCTGGCGGCTGCATCACGACAATGCGTCGTCTCACACCGCGCTTGTCGTGTCGGACTTCTCGGCCAAGCACGGCGTGGCAACGCTGCCGCACCCGCCCTACAGCCCGGACTTGGCACCACCGGACTTCTTTCTGTTCCCGAAGATAAAGAGGAGTTTGAAAGGAACGCGATACGGGACTTTGGACGCCGTCAAAGAGGCCGTGACGACGTGTCTTCGAGAGGTTTCCGATGATGCCTTCGCGGGAGCGTCCCAGGAATGGGAACGCCGCTGGAACACGTGTATCGAATCACAAGGGTCCTATTTTGAGGAATATTAGCTTAAGATATGTAAAAGTGTAATAATTTTTTTTCCTGAGCTAAGTACACTTATTTTCCGGACGAACCCTGTAGGATGACATAGACTCCTTCATTGACCTAAAGTCAACACTGGACTGGACCGTGCAGGACTCCCCTGAACCGATTTTGGTTCCATTACATGGTGGAAGCGGTGAGTAAGGTAGCGGATAGGATACTCGACCAGTATAGGCCTTTTTTAGGATACAGATTAGGACATTTAGTGGGTCCCTAATATTTGGGACTAGCGCAGATAGTCATTAATAAACAAATGAAAGAAACGGGCGACACTGGTATTGATGTATAAAGACATTTAACACGCCCTTCTCCACCAACGCGTACCAAATTACAGTCAGAAATAAATACGGGCATCATTAAAAAAAATAATTTATCTACCCTTTTACTAAATTGCAGAAGCTTCAAAAACAAAACAGCGGACCTCGAACACATAATCCAAAGTTATTCCGCTGATATAGTATTAGGCACAGAGAGTTGGCTGTGTGATGCCATAAACGACCTAGAAATTTTCCCAATAGATTTCAGTTTACCGACACGATAGAGTCGCATGACCCGGAGCAGGATTTTTCGTTGAAATTAAGTGAAATAATTGACTTTGTAATTCCACACACTTTACTTTAAAAACACGACCCAGGTTTCGACGTTGAACGTCATCATGAGGTAACATCGAAACCTGGGTCGTGTTTTTAAAATAAAGTGTGTGGAGTTACAAAGTCAATTATTTCATTTAAATTCAATATTTTATGCAAATTCCATAAAGTTACGCCTGAGACAACAAAGGATTTTTCGTGTCAATGAAAAGTATTTTTGAAAGCAAACAATGTGTGTTTGAAAATAAAATACCTTAGAACGTGTTTAGAGCACCTTACTGCGATCTAATCAACCCAACATTAACTCATGCTCTTTCTATATACCTTCAGACTCAGATGTTAAAATACCTCATGCACTCGATGAATAAATATACCAATTTTCACGTAACAATAATTACAGCATCAACATAATTGGTGGTGACTTTAACCTACCTAGTATCAATTGGGACAGCAATAGCGTTAATTCTCGGACCCGTGACCGCGAATCTTCTAATCCCTTATTAAAATTGGTGCAAATAAACTCCCACCATTAGGCATTACGTAAGCCTACCCGTGGAAAAAACATATTTGACTTATTTCTTACGAGCACACCATAGCGTATTATGGGTGTATTAAATGACGAGGGCTTGAGTGATCATAAATCCGTTAATGTTAACTTCAACGTAAAAATAAAAAAGATTGTTCAACCAAAAATAAAAATGTATAGTTACCATAAAGCAGACTTTGTAAACTCTGCCAGTCAATTAAACCCTTCACAACCCGAGTTCAAAATGCGCTCAAGTCATGCCAACGTGGAAGAAACTTGGACACAATTTGTCAATATTTTGGAAAAAGGCATCACAGATTTCATCCCTATAAAGTACGTTAAAGCAAATCGCTACCCCAGGTGGTAAAATAAAGGCGTTAGAAAAGCCCTTCGAATGCGGAGAATGTTACACTCCAGGGTAAAGAAAGCAGGCGTGAAAATATCAACCTCGGAAAACAAACACTTATTGGACAAGTATAGATCTAAAATTGAAACCAAAATATTATTACGTAGCACCTTACAAGACTTGAAACGTTAAGTACTATGCGAGTAATTGGACACTAATCCTAAAGCGTTATGGTCATATGTTAGGGAGTAAAAGGGGGCAAAGCAAAAGATGGCTTGCTTAAAAGATTGTAAAAATAACATTCATACTGACATTAAGGGTAAAGCTAACATTCTAAATATATTTTTCCAAATCGTTTTTACGGACGATATTGCCATCACATATCTCCAAAAAACAATATATACTGAACCCATGGCAGATATAACAGCGGACGGACGAGGAATTGTCAAATTGCTCAACAAGGTTAAACCAAACGGATCTCCGGGCCCCTAAAATATAGGGTGATGGGACGTTTAGCTCCTAATATCGCCTCGTATCTCGAAGTTATATTTAGCAAACCCCTCAAAGAGCGCAAAGCGTCTAAGAATTGGGAAACCGCGCAAATAACGCCTATTTTTAAAAGTAAAGACAGGGAGGACCCTAGTAATTACAAACCAATGTCTCTCACTTCTATATGCTGAAAAATTTTGGAGCACATTATTGTCAGTTCCATAATGAGATACCTTGATAACATTAGCTTTTTAAGCAACAATCAACACGGATTCAGGAAAACCCGCCCATGCGTGACCGAATCAGGATTATACACACATGACTTACTTTTATCGAGTGAAAGTGGTAGGCAAGTGGATGCCATCTTTTTAGATTTTCAAAAGGCATTTGATTAAGTTCCCCATGGTAAAATTGTTCATAAATTGAAGTTTGCAGGTATAAAAAAGAGTGCAATAAATTGGGTTGAAAACTTTCTTTCTGAGTGGGAACAGAGGGTACCTGTTCTTTGACGGCACTAGTTCCGACAGCATACGAGTGACCTTGGGGATGCCTCAGGAAAGTGTAATCGGGCCGTTGCTTTCCTTGATTTATGTTAAAGATTTGAACAGCAAAGTGAAAAAGTCAGATCATGATGTCCACAGATGACACAGTAATTCATGGGGAGATACCTGGGTATGACGATTGATTAATTCTAGCAGAGGACCTAGGTTGCATTACTAAATGGTGTTCAAAATCGGGATTGCCATTGCAAACTACATTAAATGTGAAATATTGCATCAGAAAATCGCGATTCGTGTGAGGCTACCTTTAATGTGCTTACCGCCAACTCAATGAGCCAAATAATAAGAAAACCAACCAGGAGCCACAACATTCTAGATCTATGCTTAATAAACTATCCAAAAATTGTCACACATTCATATGTAACGGAAAGGAAAAGTGACCACAAGGCAATTGAAATAGAATTTTCTGTTTTGGCAAACAAAATCGTTGCATCCAGGTGAATACGGGGGGTAATATACTCTTGCGGGTCACAATTGCATCGGATCTTTCTTGGGGAAAACATGTACGCACGATTTGTGGAGGGGCGCTAAAAAGCTGGCATTCGTCAAATGTATAGTCGAAAGTTGCAGACACGAAAAAGTGAAGGAGACGTGCTAATTATCTCTAGTAAGGTCTCACATTAAGTATGAGGCGAGCGTTTGGGATCCTTTTCAAAAAACATAAATTACTGATTTTAATAGGGTACAGAGAAAGGCCGCTTGGTCCTTGAAAAACTCATACCAATGGACACAAAGCGTCACACTTTAATACGGAATCTGGAGTGGTAACCTTTAGATATGCGAAGACTCAGGCCTAGATTAAACTTATTACAAAGATAAAAAGCGTGTGGTTTTGCATCCGACACTGGAGATATAATTAGCCCCCTTAATTACATTGGAAGGACCGACGATTGCTACAAAATTAGACCGACGGATAGGACCGACGATTGCTACATTGGCGAACTGATACGAGATTCAAGTATTCGTTTTGCCAAGCACTGTTCGCAACAACAATAAAAGGGGGAACACCTAATGAAATAATAGGTACATATTAATCTCCTTATTAATTGATTAAATGATTGAATTGATTAAATCTCCTAAAAAACACTATATCTATAAATACAATATATAAATTCAATTCTGGCGTCCTAACGCCCCCCCCCCCCCGCCGTGTGCCCTTTAGCCAGGTGGGATATAGGTGAATGCTCGAGTATAAAGAGTGCATTTTATTTGTGAATTGCCCGTCTAAAATGCGTAGAATACTAACCGGCAATAAGTTCCGAGTTTATGCTTGATGTACCAAGCGAAGTCGAAACGAATGACATCACTGTAATAAGTTTCAATTACCGTGGAAGCATTTGAATTCCCTGGGGCAATAATTCTAACTTTTGAAATCCTCTCTGTGCTATTAAGTAACCTAACACCTACAGGTCTTCCGTAAAAGTTAAATCGTGAAAGGACAACATTATCGCCAACCACTTAAGGGTAAATGTGAAAGTAGAAAAAAAAACCATTTCAAATTTGAGAAGAATGGAAATGGTTTAAACTTCAAGAGGTAAATAACTGGTAAACACCTAAAGCTTCCAGTGGGCTGATAAAATATATTCAGAGAAGATTTAGTTTGGTAAGATCAGTGAGGCAGACATCACGATGCAAGACTGCTCAAAATCAAAGAGCGTACTCACGTCTCCTTCTAGAGCCGGCCTTTCCTGTTTCTCAACGATATCCTTCCTGCGGACCCCGGGGAGTAATCTTTTCCTATGTATTTTTTTCTTTAAATTTTCTAGCGTCTCAACCAACGCCCAGATGCTTCCCCGTCTCGATTGCCCAGAGCCAGGTTCCTCTCCGAAAAAAGGTCTCCGCGGGCGGCTTTCCGCTGAGGTGTAATCCGCAGACTCGAGGAAGGTATCCGACTTCGCTGACCCCCCAGTTAGGCTAGCAAGGAGTCTTCACTGGCGAACGCCTACTCATTTTTTCTCTCCTTATTACTATCCCTCTCTGCTCCGAAGGGCAAAGCCCCTCGAGTCGTTCTCTCCTTAAATCATTTAAGCTTATTCAGTGGCATTTTGAGGTCACAAAAATTGGAAGGAAAAAGGTTTTCACGCTCAATTTTGTTTTGATTCGTATTTTCTGTCTTAGAGGCTCGATTTAAAGGTATACTGAGAATCTTAGGAAAGAACCTAAGACGGTTAAAGCAGACACAGTTGACTCAAGTGACGAACTTAAAGGTACACCCTCATTTCTTTTAGTAAGTTACCTTCATAATTCGAATTAGACTAGAAGTAAGCTCAACTTCTCGCAATTTGGTTTATAATTGCTAATTTCTTACAAATTTGTCAAATCGGTGGAGTTCAATACATTCAGACGTTGGCCAATTAAAACAAATCGTTTGGTAATAGAGCACATAGCAGAATAACTTCATTTAAGAAATATGTTTTGGATTTCATTATTATCAATTATCCATCACCGTTTTGAACTTGCTCTTCTTCAAAGATTATTAGAATTTTTTATCAACCTTCGGCTGAAGAAGGATTCAAGTCTGTATGTATTCCCTTATCAAAGAATTGAAATATTTACTCGTTATCACTTGTGATTAGCCAACATACTCACTTTGACATTGCAGGTACACTTCAGTCCCATTTCGCGTTGTGCCAAGTTCTCACGGCGTATGCAGGCATATTAGTTCCCATGTTTATGCTCAGCTCCAGAAGAAGTTTTAAATCGTGTTCTTGTATTCATTGTGATGAAATTCTTACATACTAGCCATTACGATGGTCCTCCTATTTATGTGCATGGACAATCCTCCTTTTCGAAGTCTTTTTCAGGCCTTAAACCCTTTCATTTTCTGAATGTAAATCGTCTCCTAAGATGGGTCTATATATATATATATATATATATATATATATATATATATATATATATATATATATATATATATATATATATATATATATATATATATATATATACACACACACACATATATATATATATATATATATATATACACACATATATATATTTTATATATATATGTACATGAACGGAGTTGGAAGAAAGCTGTAAGGCTAGTTTAAAAAGGATAAGCCCCTTCGAGGATGGTAGGGAATGGTCCACTTCCTGTTATCTCCAGGAGTCGGAGGTGTACGAAAAGCTCATCTCTTCTAACTGTGGGATCAAAGAAATTGGAATATGTGAAGGTTAAAAGGGTTTGAGATTTTCCGAGTGCAATGTACCAAGGATATGAAAGCCAGTTTTCTCCACCGCACAATTCGTGTCAGCCCTGGCGTTCATAATCGGAACAGTCACTTCGAAGTAGTTATCGGGGAAGATCATCCTAAAATAGATTTCATTTTCCGTTAACATCGCCAAATAAAAAAAATATCCATAGATTAACACCTTCATACAATTTCAGGGCGTTGGATGTTTTTACGATATCATTACATAAATAGTAAATTCCAAGACTGGCCAAGAATACAGCGACTATATCGTTCGTTTCCTGAATGATTCCAAATCAGGGATATGTACAGAAGGGGATTAGCACCTCGGTGTATTTGAATCTGGCTAATAGGGTGAATGAACACACCTTGTCACTCGGTAGTTATAATGGAATATCAATAACATATCCAATTTCATTCTACAATATCGATTGGGTAAAGTACCCGAAAAAACTCAGTGTATTTGAATCTGGCTAATAGGGTGAATGAACACACTTTGTCACTCGGTAGTTATAATGGAATATCAATAACATATCCAATTTCATTCTACAATATCGATTGGGTAAAGTACCCGAAAAAACTCACGTGGCGATTTTAAAGGCCTGTACACATTCTATGAAGTTAACTTAGGAGCTTAAATGCAACTAGAAGTAAGCTTTATTAATTAAATCAGCCACATTGACTTATTTTTACCGTTGCGTATGAATTAATACAAATAATTAGTACAAATTTAACAATTTAACAATTTATTGCACAAATTTTGAAATAAATCCTCAGAATTTCCTTTTATTCGCTCATAAATATGGAATTCCACAAAGTTAAGAGATCCATTTTTAACTTCATTTCTACCAAATTTAGCCGATTTATGATTGTTGAATATAAACCTTCTGCCTACTGATTGATGTTTTACCTTTGGCCTATACCCCTTTAATCATTGCTTTAATTTGTCCATAATGACTTCGTATTAAACTGCTTTCTACTTGTGCGTGATAATTTTCTTTAATGGCCTGCACGGAAAACTAACCAGTGCAACCCCCGCTTTCAAAGCTCCTACACTTGGTCTACTTTAACCAGAAAGATGTTTAAAGAATAAATTTTTTTGCAGAGATTACATTACATCTGAAACGGGCAATCGCATAAGTCTACCAGTCTCACGAAGCTTATGTGTTTTCTTGGATTTAGAAAATAACAAGATAGATATCCTTCCTCATCCTGGTCACCATACATTTTCCAGAAAATCATTAAATACTATAATAGTATGCCTCTTCCATCGAGGACTAATTCTTCAAATTTCACTTCCGAATTTCAGGATTGAGGACAAAATCTATTTTATTAAACACTCTTGAAATATAGGAACATCCGCTGCCCTTAGAAAAATAAAGCTTTGCAGATTACGTTGACTACTTGTACCTCATCGTTTACTTCTATTCAATGAAGTCCTTCCAAATCATTTCTATGAGAGCGTCTCATCTTCTTCGACTTCACCAATTAAATTTAACGAACCATTCCACCCTTTGCTTCCCCTTATCGACTCTCTACCCCTAATTTCTTAGCCTCAATCTCAGCCATTAATGATTTTTCAGACAAATTATCTGAGTCCTTCCAGTGGATATATCTCTGAAATATTTCGTTTCTTGATTGTATGTTAATGCGGAGCGACAAATAGAATGTAATGCCCGCTGAATAGTTGTCATAGCTTGCTTGTGCAATCTCAAAAATAGAATTTAATACCTGCTGCTGTAATCTGGAATGTTATTCGTATATTTATCGGTGAAAATGATATGCCATCTTTAAAATCAGCAGAAATATTGCGCATTCTATCAGTCGATCAGTATCAGTAATATTGAGCTTCAAATAGACCCGCAAATATGGTAAACAATATTGTTCTTCTTTATCATGTAGAGGTACGTGTATACAAATATAAATTACTTATCTTGTATATCTGAAAAAAATGCGCAGCTGAATCCACTAATTAGTTTCAGAGCAGATAATCGTTAACATGAAATCAAGAGCGATGGATTTCAACGGATTTAGGATTCCAAGAAGTCAAATAACTGTAAGTAACCTCTTTTTAATCTGATTTTATTTAATTAACGCTATAAGCCACTAATCCATTGGTGGCAATCAAGAAGTCGAGATATGAAAGGTGAAACCAAGTTTCCTTCTCTTTTCCTGGAGAAGTCATTTTTGTCACCCAACAATTTACTTTATCAGAAGGAGGATGATTCCAGCGAATTAACAGAATGATTCAAGTTCAACTTATCCTTCAATCCTTCTTCAAAACTTCTCCGTGGCTTCCCCTCACACTAAGAGTCCTCTTGAAATATATAATACACTCATTAGTAAAATCTGTTGGTCCACAAATACAAGCATGTAGCTATTGAAACATTAATTGTAAAGAGAACGAAATTTGATTTTTACATTGAATTGCATGAGAAACAATAAACTATGGAGTGATTGCTGTTAAATGTTTGGCCAATAAACTCATGGACTACCCATCAATGTAAAGTACCCTACTTTGCATAATTTTATGTTATCATAAACCAGTATTTACCTGGTAAATTAACTATTTGAAAATCTTGATGGACTCCCTGATAATAAAATGTTATACTGTTCTCTTCAAGATCGTTTGCCTACGTAGAAAAAGCTAGGTAACAATTCAGTCAACACCTTTATCTTAAAGTTTCAACTTAATTTTAACTTAAACTGCAAATATACTGGCATCTCCACATATTCTCAGGCTAAATGTAAGCTATATAAGCCTTCATTTTAAAGATTTAGAAGGTAGGTAAGCAGATTATAAATAGATTGTACGGTAGGGTTTCACGTGAGAGCGCACATTACGCATAGACTAGACACATACACACCCACGCCCCCATACGTGTATGTGTGTGTGTGTGTGTGTGTGTGTGTGTAAATGTATATATATATATATATATATATATATATATATATATATATATATATATGTATTTTTATAGGTATATTATATACATAGGTACATTATATATATATATATATATATATATATATATATATATATATACATATATAATATATTTTTTTTCGGGTATCAGGTCTTCCTGGGAAACCTTAACCGGCACAGGGAAAGGAAATGGCCCCATACCCTGATGTGTGAATTTCACACGCCGTCGGGCTTAGTACTGAGTGAACTCTACCATCATCTACCTAACCGACCTTCGGGTTGATTACTGTGTTCATGGTTTTGTTATAATATATATTATATAATATATTATATTTATGCATACATTATATTTATATTATATATATATAATTATATATATATATATACACAGGGTTCGTCCGGAAAATAAGTGTACTGATTTTTTCCCGCCGCTCCAGGCGCGCCCAGCACCGCTCTGACGGGCTGCGATTGGAGGGGGGTATGTTCGCAAGCGACGCTGAAAAAGGCAGTCGGCTCTGAGCTGTGGTGTAATGAGGAACTCTGTTAACGCGAACCTCCACGCTCGACCTACGTCACGGAACGCGATGCCGAAGTTTTTGGAGCAGCGTTATTCCATCAAATTTGCGGTAAAGCTTGGGAAATCGTCTCCCGAAACTGTCGGTATGATTAACCAGGCTTACGGGGAGTCAGCCATGTCCAGAAACATGATCTTTCGGTGCCACAAGATGTTCGTGGAGGGCAGAGAAGAGGTCGACGACGAACCACGGCCTGGGCGCCCATCAACGACACTCACCGACGAAAATGTGCGAAAAGTTCGCGATGTACTGAACTCTGATCGTCGTCTTAGTGTTCGGATGATAGCAGAGCAGTGTAATGTGCCAAAAACAATAGTGCACGAGATTATTAGGGAGCAATTACAGATGCGAAAAATTTGTGCAAAGTTGGTGCCGAAAGTGCTCAGTGATGATCAAAGACTCGATCGTTTGGAAATCGCGACACAACTTGCGGATCACTGCAAAAATGATCCACATCTTTTAGAGAACGTTGTTTCGGGTGACGAGACGTGGATCTTTGAGTACGATCCGGAGTCGAAGAGACAAAGTGCGGAGTGGCACACCCCATCATCACCCCGTCAAAAGAAAGCTCGCATGAGCAAATCTCGGATCAAGGCGATGCTCATCGTCTTTTTTGACAAAAGGGGAGTCGTCCACTACGAATTTGTACCTGAACGACAAACTGTAAATGCTGCATTTTACGTCCAAGAGCTCGATAGGCTTCAAAAACGAGTCGCCCGCGTCCGGCCAGCGATCAAAAACTTCTGGCGGCTGCATCACGACAATGCGCCGTCTCACACCGCGCTTGTCGTGTCGGACTTCTTGACCAAGCACGGCGTGGCAACGCTGCCGCACCCGCCCTACAGCCCGGACTTGGCACCACCGGACTTCTTTCTGTACCCGAAGATAAAGAGGAGTTTGAAAGGAACGCGATACGGGACTTTGGACGCCGTCAAAGAGGCCGTGACGACGTGTCTTCGAGAGGTTCCCGATGATGCCTTCGCGGGAGCGTTCCAGGAATGGGAACGCCGCTGGAACAAGTGTCTCGACTCACAAGGGTCCTATTTTGAGGAACATTAGCTTAAGATATGTAAAAGTGTAATAAATTTTTTTTCCTGAGCTCAGTACACTTATTTTCCGGACGAACCCTGTATATATATATATATATATATATATATATATATATATATATATATATATATATATATATATATATATATATATATATATATATATATATGTATATATATATTTATTTATTTATATATATATATATACCCCTCCCCGGACTACAACCTTGACGTGGTGGAAGGGCTTGTGCGTTCCGATGACCCCTAGAGCTGTACTGGCGGGAGTAATAAAAATTGCTCCTGGTAGGGTCACCCATGCCAGATAGGTCGAAGGTTAGGAGCCAGACGAAAGGTAGTCCACGCAGCGTCTGTTCCTCAGTGAGGCGGCTGCAATGGCGTCTGACCCCAGTGGGGCGGCCAGTAAGTGATGGTGTCACGTTAAAAACACTATTGAGGAAGGCAACGGGAAACCACCTCAATTATCATTCCCAAGAACAATGTGATGGACAATATAGATATTTTGAGTCCTGGCAACCACGGGGCTCGGCCCAATCGGCCGTGTGTCGTGCCCGGCAGCGGGGGAGGCAAGGCTTCCGCGGTCGTCATCCCACGAAACCCTTGCAAGGGAAAACCAGCAGCAGCAGGACAGAAGACGCAGGAGAAGAAGACCAAATTAGTTAGAATAGGAACGTGGAATGTTAGGACAATGATGAGGACGGGGAAATTGGAGAATGTTAAGCGAGAGATGGAAAGGGGAAATATAGATATTTTAGGTCTATGCGAGGTGAGATGGAAAGATAGCGGGGATTACTGGAGTGATAAGTATAGAATAATATACAGCGGTGGGGACGAGAGCCAACGAGGGGTCGCCATAGTATTAAATGAAGAGGTAGGAAGAAGCGTAGTCAACATAGAGCAGGTAACGGATAGAATACTACTAGTGGAGATAAAAGCAGAACCGACGAACTTAGTTATTATCCAGGTATACATGCCACCGAGCAACCATAAGGAAGAAGAGGTCGATAGGATAGACGATCAGTTAGAGGACATGATTGCATGTGTTCCTGCAGGGAAACATTTGATAGTGATGGGGGATTGGAATGCGACAGTAGGCGAAGGAAGAGATGGTGATGAGGTGGGGGACTACGGTTTAGGCACGAGGAATGACCGCGGGGAGAAAGCAGTTGAGTTCTGCAGGAGACAGGGGTTAGTTATCACCAACACTTGGTTCAGACACCACAAAAGACGCAGGTATACATGGAAAATGCCAGGTGACTCGGGAAGATATCAGCTAGATTATATCCTGGTTAGACACAGGTTTAGGAACAGTGTGATAAATTCCCACAGCTTCCCGGGAGCGGATGCGGACTCAGACCACAATTTAGTTGTTATGAAATGTAGCGTGCGTTTTAAAAAGATAAGGCAGGGGCGGCGAGTTAGAAAATGGAATGTAGAAGCATTAAATGGGTTGAAAAGAAAGGAATACAAACAGGCGGTAGAGAAAATCATGGAGGACGGTAAAGAGCTAAGTACTATTGAAGAAAAATGGGAATGTATCAAGAAAGGGTTGTCTAAAGCGGCAAAAGACACTATTGGAACCGTTAACGCTAAAAGGACTCGTAAACCATGGATCACGGATGAGATGATTACAAAAATGGATGAGCGGCGAAAATGGAAGAATATAAATACAGAATTAGGCAAAATGAAGTACAAAGAATTGAACAATAAATTGAGGCGGGCAACAAATAAAGCAAAGGAAGCATGGTGGAAGACGCAGTGCGAGAATATGGAAAGTCTGCAGAGGAAGGGGGAAATCGGTGCGCTTTACAGCATAGTTAAATCTTTATCGGGAAGTAAGAAAGGGAGATCAACGATAGCAGTTAGAGATAAGGCCGGTAAGGTAATAGTTGACGCAGGAAAGATCCAAGAGAGATGGAAGGAATATGTAGAAGACCTGTATAGTAAAGAGCTTAGACCAACAAAGTTAGACATTGAAAAGGAACATGACGTAGAGGAAGATAGCTTAGGTCCAGGCATACTAGACAATGAGATAGAAAGGGCATTAAGGGAGATGAAACTAAATAAGGCCGTGGGGGTAGATAACATTCCCGTGGAACTTTTGAAATGCTTGGGAAAATGTGGGAGGAAGAGGCTATATGGGCTGATCCGTAGTATTTATGAGGAGGGAATCTGGCCGGACGACTTTGTGAGATCAGTTTTAGTTCCTATTCCGAAAAAGGTAAAGGCCACGTCATGTGAGGACTATAGGACAATTAGTTTGATATCCCACGCAGCTAAGGTTGTTCTCAGGATCATAAACAAAAGGATAGAGAGTAGGGCAAATGATTACTTAGGGGATGATCAGTTTGGGTTTAGGAAGGGGAGAGGTACGCGTGATGCCATTGCAGTAATGAGGTTATTAATCGAGAGGAATATAGAACACAACCAGGAGGTATTTGCCTGTTTCGTAGATTTCGAAAAAGCGTTTGATAGAGTGAATTGGGAAAAACTAATGAGTATATTGCAGAAAATAGGAATAGATTGGAGGGAAAGGAGGCTAATCCGCAACCTGTACATGTCTCAGACTGCTCAGGTGCGGGTGGGAAACGGGGAGTCAGGATGGGCAGTGTTAGGAAGGGGTGTAAGGCAGGGTTGCCCATTATCACCGTTGCTGTTCAACCTGTACGCAGAAGAAATGATCAAAGAGGCATGGGAAGAACTCGAGGTAGGAATGAAAGTGGGCGGGGAATTCGTAAAATCAGTTAGGTTTGCTGATGACCAAGCTTTAGTTTGTCAGTCAGCCAAGGGGCTGCAAGCATTGCTTAGTGAATTGGAAATTCAGTGCGACAGGTATCGGATGAGAATCAAAATTAATAAAACAAAGGTTATGCGATTTTCTAGAAAGAAAAAGGCCAAGCTTAACATTAAAATAGGAGGGCAAAAGCTAGAGCAGGAAGAACAGTTTACGTATCTCGGTAGTGTTTTGGACCAACACGGTCAAAGTAGTAGGGACGTAAGGAGAAGAATTGCGCTAGGCAAGAGGCTTTCACAAGGAGGAGGGAGTTGATGACGGGGACTTTGAGTAAGGATGTTAAGAAAAGACTCGTAAAAACTTTGATATGGAGCGTAGCTATGTACGGCGCGGAAACGTGGTCATTGAAGCAGGAGGATAGACGTAGACTGGAGGCTTTTGAAATGTGGGTGTGGAGAAGAATGGAGAAGGTGAAATGGACAGAGAAGAAAACAAATGAGGAAGTACTTGGTATGGTGGGCGAAGAGAGGGGTTTGTTGGGAGCAATCCTATGGAGGCAGGAAAAGTGGATGAAGGGGGTGTTGACCGGCAGTGGGATGTTGAAGACTGTGATAGAGGGTAGAATGTTGGGCAAAAGAGGAAAGGGAAGGAACAGGATAGGGATGTTGGACGGGATGAAGGGAGGAAGAAAGTACTCAGAGATGAAGAGGGACCTGATATAGAGTAGGATGATGGATTTTGTGTTTTGTTAGGAGTAATAAAATATTTGTTTGGTGGTTGTGTCAGTCCAAAAACCTACCTTAACCGGTAGATTACTTAAAAAAAAAAAAAATATATATATATATATATACACACATATATATACACACAGTCTGTAGGGGAAATCATGGAGGATGGTAAAGAGCTAAGTAATATCGAAGAAAAATGGGAAAGTATTAAGAAAGGGTTGTCTAAAGCCGCAAAAGACACTATTGGAACCGTTAACACTAAAAGGACTAGGAAGCCATGGATCACGGATGAGATGATTACAAAGATGGATGAGCGGCGAAAATGGAAGACTTTAAATACAGATTTAAGCAAAATGAAGTACAAAGAATTAAACAATAAATTTAGGCGGGCAACAAATAAAGCAAAAGAAGCATGGTGGAAGACGCAGTGCGAGGATATGGAAAGTCTGCAGAGGAAGGGTGAAATCGGTGCCCTCTACAGCAAATTTAAATCTTTATCGGGAAGTAAGAAAGAGATATCAACGATAGAAGTTAGAGATAAAGCGGGTAAGGTAATAGTTGACGCCGGGAAGATCCAAGAGAGATGGAAGGAATATATAGTAGAACTGTATAGTAAAGAGATTAGACCAACAAAGTTAGACATAGAAAAGGAACATGACGTAGAGGAAGACAGATTAGTTCCAGGCATACTAGACAATGAGATAGAAAGGGCATTAAAGGAGATGAAACGAAATAAGGCCGTGGGGGTGGATAACATTCCCGCGGAACTTTTAAAAGGCTTAGGAAAATGTGGGAGGAAGAGGCTATATGGGGTGATCCGTAGTATTTATGAGGAGGGAATCTGGCCGGAAGACTTAGTGAGATCAGTTTTAGTTCCTATTCCGAAAAAGGTAAAGGCTACATTATGTGAGGACTACTGGACGATAATATCCCAAGCAGCTTAAGTTGTTCTCAGGATCATAAACCAAAGGATAGAGAGTAGGACAAATTATTACTTAGGGGATGATCAGTTTGGGTTTAGGAAAGGGAGAGGTACGCGTCATGCCATTGCAGTAATGTGATTGTTAATCGAGAGGAATATAGAACACAACCAGGAGGTATTTGCCTGTTTCGTAGATTTCGAAAAAGCGTTTGATAGAGTGAATTGGGAAAAACTAATGAGTATTTTGCAGAAAATAGGAATAGATTGGAGTGAAAGGAGTCTAATCCGCAACCTGTACACGTCTCAGACTGCTCAGGTGCGAGTGGGGAACGGAGAGTCCAGTTGGGCAGTGCTAGGAAGAGGTGTAAGGCAGGGTTGCCCATTATCACCGTTGCTGTTCAACCTGTATGTAGAGGAAATGATCAAAGAGGCATGGGAAGAACTGGAGGTAGGAATGAAGGTGGGCGGGGAATTCGTAAAATCAGTTAGGTTTGCTGATGACCAAGCTTTAGTTTGTCAGTCAGCCAAGGGGTTGCAAGCATTGCTGAGTGAATTGGAAATTCAGTGCGACAGGTATGGGATGAAAATCAATATTAATAAAACAAAGGTTATGCGATTCTCTAGAAAGAAAAAGGCCAAGCTAAACATTAAAATAGTAGGGCAAAAACTAGAGCAGGTAGAACAGTTTACGTATCTCGGTATTGTTTTGGACCAACACGGTCAAAGTAGTAAGGACGTAAGGAGAAGAATTGCGCTAGGCAAAGAGGCTTTCACAAGGAGGAGGGAGTTGATGACAGGGACTTTGAGTAAGGATGTTAAGAAAAGACTCGTAAAAACTTTGATATGGAGCGTAGCTATGTACGATGCGGAAACGTGGTCATTGAAGCAGAAGGATAGACGTAGACTGGAGGCTTTTGAAATGTGGGTGTGGAGGAGAATGGAGAAGGTGAAATGGACAGAGAAGAAAACAAATGAGGAAGTACTTGGTATGGTGGGCGAGGAGAGGGGTTTGTTGGGAGCAATCCTATGGGGGCAGGAAAAGTGGCTGAAGGCGGTATTTACCGGCAGCTAAATGTTGAAGATTGTAATAGAGGGGAGAATGTTAGGCAAACGAGGAATGGGAAGGAACAGGATAGGGATGTTGGACGGGATGAAGGGAGGAAGAAAGTACTCAGAGCTGAAGAGGGACCTGATGGAGATAAGGTAAGGTGTTGTGTTTTGCTATGGGCCACAAATTATTTAATTAGTAATCACGTCCATCCAAAAACCTACCTTAACCGGTAGATTACCTAATAAATAAATAAATATACACACACACACACACACACAGTTCAATCTTTATCCGAATACCTCGCCGTTACATTTCAAGCCTATAAGCCCCGCTAACCTATCAAGACTCCTCAAATCAACCAAACCACTTATAAAGTCCTTGCCCCGTCCAAAAGAATCTTTCATGTCCAACAATAAGCCAGGATGTAATACTTCTCCTATTTTTAAAACCCAAATCCTGACCCTCTTCTACCTGCTCTTTAAGTCTCCCTCACCCATCCCCTACTCATTCCCCACCTCCGTAAATATGCGATCTAGTATATCTTCTGAAATGCCAGCAATGCCTTACCATCTACATTGGTAACACACCCTTTACATTAGAATCAATTATTACCGCGCTTCCTCCAAACATTCTTCCAACTCTACGATGCTCCTAATCCCGAAGCACGTCTCCCATCACGACACTTTCCTAAACAAATGTAATAGCGTCTCCATTTTAGAACCCCTCCCACCCTCCGACACCCGACTCAAACTAAAGACACCAGATCATTAGTAAGGCAGGTTGTAACAAACGTTTTGAGATTATGAAGCATAGAATGGAAAGACGATGCAGCCCTCTACTTAGAAGGAGAGACTTTGATTACAATTTCAATGCAATCTTTTCGTTTTTAATTTCAACTTAAGTGTTTTAATGATGCTAATTGAGGGTTGTGTCATCGATGGTCGATACACGTTCTTAATGTTCTAAAAGTTTTTTTAATTTACTTCATATACCTTATGCATAAATACGCACCTAATATGGAAAAAGTAAAACTTTCAGAGAAATTTAAATCTAATAAAGTAATGTAATTTGTGTATCTTGTGCAAGAATATCTTCTACAGTGCCCGTCACAACTGTCTCCAGCCCTACCTAAGGCCATGATTCGCAAGCAATATAGCAAAAAAAGTTTAAAAACTAATTCTCTCTTACCCTTGTATAAATAAAAGGACCTTGAAAACTAACATGAATCACTTTTCATTTTATCTGTCAATCAATTAAGTGAAGTTTGTTAAACTTTAAACTATATTTCATTCGATCAAATGGATTAGAAATCATATAATATTTTAAACATAATGCTTTCGTGAAAATTTCCATTGATGAAATCTTAATTACTGTGGTTTGCCATGCGAAAATCAACCAAAAGTCATCAGTAAAATCAGTCAAAAACCATCACCTAAAGATCTAATTAACGTCGGAATTTACGTGCATTATTCAACACCGAAGGTCTGTGTAAAACGATTTATGTCTTTAGTAATATGTTTAACACACATTGGTGTTATTTTTATGTGAACTTCAAGTTCGAAACCCTTATACTGTCGTCTTTTTTATTAACCTCTGTTATTTGACTGATAATGTGCATTTCGCAATTATTCGAAAAGGCAAACTTTAAACCAATTGTCTTTAAGACGTTGTAGAAAAGATACGCATAATGTATTACTGATTCCAAAGAGATGGTCCACGCTCAGCAGCTATCATTTAAACGTAGAGCAGTGTAATGTGCCAAAAACAATAGTGCACGAGATTATTAGGGAGCAATTACAGATGCGAAAAATTTGTGCAAAGTTGGTGCCGAAAGTGCTCAGTGATGATCAAAGACTCAATCGTTTGGAAATCGCGACACAACTTGCGGATCACTGCAAAAATGATCCACATTTTTTAGAGAACGTTGTTTCGGGTGACGAGACGTGGATCTTTGAGTACGATCCGGAGTCGAAGAGACAAAGTGCGGAGTGGCACACCCCATCATCACCCCGTCAAAAGAAAGCTCGCATGAGCAAATCTCGGATCAAGGCGATGCTCATTGTCTTTTTTGACAAAAGGGGAGTCGTCCACTATGAATTTGTACCTGAACGACAAACTGTAAATGCTGCATTTTACGTCCAAGAGCTCGACAGGCTTCGAAAACGAGTCGCCCGCGTCCGGCCAGCGATCAAAAACATCTGGCGGCTGCATCACGACAATGCGCCGTCTCACACCGCGCTTGTCGTGTCGGACTTCTCGGCCAAGCACGGCGTGGGAACGCTGCCGCACCCGCCCTACAGCCCGGACTTGGCACCACCGGACTTCTTTCTGTTCCCGAAGATAAAGAGGAGTTTGAAAGGAACGCGATACGGGACTTTGGACGCCGTCAAAGAGGTCGTGTCTTCGAGAGGTTCCCGATGATGCCTTCGCGGGAGCGTTCCAGGAATGGGAACGCCGCTGGAACAAGTGTATCGACTCACAAGGGTCCTATTTTGAGGAACATTAGCTTAAGATATGTAAAAGTGTAATAAATTTTTTTTCCTGAGCTCAGTACACTTATTTTCCGGACGAACCCTGTATTAAATAAACGATTAAGCAAATCCTTAATTGGCATTTCAGGATTTGGTATTCGGAATGATAGTTATTTGGCATATATTATATCCTGCGATGAAAATGAGCTACATAAATTTTTTTTCTCGATACAGCCGTCCTCATGTATTGTTTGTCATCAAAATTGTGTAAAGTAGCCGTTGTTCACCGGGCTGAGGACACATTATTCAATTTATCGTCAAAAATATGAATCGTATTTTTGCTTTGACATTCATATTTGATTGCGGTTTTAAGTAATGGACCATCTACAAATGAGAGATTACTTAGCAAATAATATAGATAGGCAAATTCCAGAAATTTACCCAAAAACCACTAGGTTTTGTGCTTGATTTCACTACTGAAACAAAGTGTTTTATTTTTTAAACAATTTAGTTTAGAATCGATAAATTATTATGTACTTATTAAATCAAAATTGATAATTAGGACTAATAAGTATACGATATCCAAAAGCAAATGTAAAAATCTATATGGAATAAAATAATTTATTGTAAAGCATTGGATATTTACAGAAATAATAAAATTCGTCGCATCGAATCATCGAACTGGCTGTGAGAGAAAATACAAAACTAAAATGCACGATTTGTCGTTTTTCTCATTGTTCTTATCAACGAACAAGATATTCAATGGCAGGAAATGACTTCTATTATAAAACTAATGAGCATGAATTTTATTTTATAACTCCTAAGAAAAGTAAAATGATGTTGCAATAGCCTAAAGCTCATTATCGGCAATTCCTTCTTTTAAGTTCTGCTTACTAAAAATTATACTGGGCAGTTTATTATAGTAGAATCTTGGATCAAGGATACAAGTGAACATATTAAAAGTTCACAAATGGTCAATCAACGTACAAATATTATAAGGGTTCTTTTTCTCGCTACATAGTGCTTAAAATTCCATCTACATATTTCCGATTTTATTTGAAAAAGTCCTCTTAACACTAATACTACCAGCTTTAACTATCTTAGTAACCCGCGTATTTATGATCTGACCCCTGAGGAAAAACGATATATCTTATAGTTCACCGATTTCGAAATTCATGGTGGGATTTTTTCACGCTCAGAGGGACTTTCCGGTATGGGTTTAAAAAATTTACAAGCGTCGCTGGTCTGAAAATCCTAAATGTTTATCTTTTTTTTTGGACCCTATCCGAGAATTGGAACAGTATCCTACTGAAATAGGCCGCAGTGTCTTGCGTGGTCTTTTATTCTCTTCCTCACTGAAGATCGCTTGCATCCGCCATGGCTTCCTCACGTTCGCTTCGAGGGAAGGAGAGAATAAATCTTCGCGATCACTCTGTGAACATCCCTTCCAGTAAGGAGCAATCTGAGGGCTCATGGCTTAAGGCCCCAGCGGCTCAAAAGTTCCCCGTATCACCATACTTCCCTCCCCTCCTCCACTCAAAATACTGGATCGACCTACAAAGGTCCCACCCGCATCGGGAGAGATTCGTGAGGATGGTGCGGAGAACTTATAGCAGACCCTCCTTCCCAGCCTAACTATTCCGTACAGAAGACGTTTGCCCTGGAGTAAAACCTCTCCATCTATCATTTCGCCTCTAACGATGACTACATTTCATTCCTTTATTCCCGTTTCGATAGGTACCATCAGCACGAATACCCTTCTTACATCTCTGTACATAATGGTAGTGCGTGGAGTACTCACAGGAAAATTCATGAGTAATAGAAATTCAATAATATTTAATGGATGGGGAATAAAACTCATACCAACAATACCAACTTACATACAGTTAAATTAAGCTTCGAAATATATGGCGAAAGGAAAGCTCTATACATAAATCATGAAAATAAAAAAAAGTTTAGTGAGATATCATTTTGATATCAATCGTTCTCTCTAATTCCAAAAGAGGACCAAATAAATGTGCTCCGCAAATTTGAGATGGTATTTTTTCTTCTAAATGTTATTACTCTATACTCCAGTGAATATAGTGAAGCATCATACCTATTGTGTGCCCATCCTACATCGAACTAACTATAAATGCTTCATGTTACACATAACCACGTACTCCATAATGGGAATTATATTTCCGAGTTTACTGATTTACCTACAGTATCAAAGGGCTAAAGATAATAATACAAGGATACCAAACTATTATGAATTATCCTGTGATAGCCAACGTCTAACAAGATCACGCATTCCTGTGCGCGGAGTAAATTTTTCTGGTAGTTCACAGATAATTTGTAGTAATCCAACACTGAAAACAAATACGCTATCGAAGAATACCTTAAAAATACAAATAAGAGTTTTAAAGAGACCTATTAACCCCACCAAGTAGGGAGTTTTTCGAAACAACTTAATTGATGAAACGTAGACAAACTGTTTGATGTAAGCGTTAAAGCTGAAGAATGAAGGAGTTTCCTTATCGGAGTATCCGTCCATGCTGTTCTAATGATTTAGATACCCTTAGCTATAGGCTTTTTCCCGTACGGATCCATGCAGTCTTTTCTTCTCGAAAACTCTTCTTCAAGTACCCTATTGTCTCCTCGACTCTTACTTTTTTCCATTCACTCGAATTTCTCCAGCACCACGTCTTTCAAGCTGAATGGTAAGGCACAAGATAAACACCGCCATTATGCAGTCTGAAGTAGAATAAAAGAACTCTGCTCATTTGTCACGCGAAAATGCCCAGAAGACCGCTTTTCTCTTGATTCCACGGGTAAATATAAAGAAATCCTTCCGAATCGGGTCAACCGGTCATCGGACCCCTACACCTGCACAATGCGATAGGGCATCCGACAGATTTCGAAGGGAACGAGGTGCCTCCAGAGGTGTGAGGACATTTGCCTTCCCTTTTCAAACCCGCAGCGACGGCAAGCATTATCACCACCGTAAGGGTTCTCTGGGATTTCCTTTTTCTAAGCGCAGCTACGTGGAAATCCCACTCCCGGCACGAAAATTTTTCTTTTTCGATTCTCCAAACAATCCCGGCAATAACTCTTTCCAACTGGTCCTCCCAAAATCCGCGTCCCAAAGTTTGGTTGAACAGTATCGGGTGATTGGTAACACTTTATCTGATTAGATATGGCCGCATTGCGACTGGGCGTTGCTGAATGCTTGTTAGTTCTCGGTACTCAAACTTCCCTATACGCATTCTTTCCTTTTTCATCATGTAAAAGTTGATTTGCAACTTTGCTCCAGGTTAATTTAGCTTTTACAGAAAAAATAGTTTATGATCGATAAATATAAATAAACTGATTCGCGTCCAAAGTCTGTATTTAATAGTTTGAGCATAGTAAAAATAGACTTAATCAGCTGGGGTATAATTTATATAGGATGAGATTAGCTTTAAAACGCAGTAAAATTAATTTCAAAAAGCGGGAAAAGGATTACTAGAGTCAAAAGTTATATATAATTATAATAATAATATATATATATATATAAAGATGGCGATTTTCTTGCTTTGTGAAAGAGATTTGTGTTTTGAAGTTCACTTTAAACTTTAAGTGTACTTCTGTTTAATGACTAATTTTACCCTTGTGATTATTTGGAATTTGTGTGCCACCTGACACTGTCTATCAGCACATATGGATTTTTAATTATATATATATATATATATATATATATATATATATATATATATATATATATACATATATATACATGTATAAATATATATATATATATATATACATGTATAAATATATATATATATGATAAAATATAATAGGTTTTCGTACACAGAAGAATATAATGATGTGGTCACAAGAATATTTTTCCTTAACTGCCTATTTTGTTATTCTTCAATTTGAACAATAGAAACGAGTATTTCCATCCAAAAATTGGCTAATACGAGTAGTAGTTCGTAGTTTTTCCCTGTTGACTTTTAATTCCCTTATATGATGTGGTAGGGCTTCCGTTAACATCCTCTTCCTTTGGCCTATTTACTTTTCCCCCTGTGCTTCTAATTCCTAATTTCTTCAAATCATATTTCTTCCCTTATATTTAATTCTAAACAAGTTGATTTTTATTTAGCTATAGCTCATAAAATTGGTTCTTCTGTCATTCTCTATCCGTCAAACTAAAAGTCGTCTTCCCGGTCCAATTTATTTTGCTTATGCCCACTTGGCCTATTCTTAAACTTATAAAATATCTCTATGTATTTTACAAGCCCCAAGTCACTCCGATTAGGTAATCTCACGTTCAACGTTCTCTATCCTAAAATTATCCACTTTTGACCGATATTCCCCTCGCAATAGTTATCTACCCGGAGACCCGATTAGGAGATTAGTATTATGCCTCTAGAATATTTCAGCGGGAGGAATTTAATCACTTCACATTTGTGGGCGCAACGCTGCGTCTTCTGATTGACTGATGTTGTAGTTTCACACTACCTTCCAATTCGAACTTGCGTGGCCGATTCTGTGAACTTCGCAACTGCGAATGTTGATATGGTTAAATCTCTCTAATCTGCTCGACTGCTGCCTATCGCCAGTCATGCAGAAGTTTGTGGGGTCATTTATCTCGTTTTATCACCCTGGAAACGCAAGAAAATATTTTCAAAATCTGAAAAGTTTTTGCTTCCATTGAAATTTCAACCTGAGACCATCAGTTTCGTTTACTGACTTCTTGCTGACTTTCACTACTGCTATTCGTAACTAAGCAAATAATCAATTCATCGTGGCTAGATTTCAATTATAAAAATGCTACATAGCAAAAAAATAATGGTTTCTCATGCAGGCTTTTCATTCTTAACTGCAAACGGCTATGGTTTTTCCTTCAATATGAGAGTGGATCAATAACTCACGGTCCACTAAGTCAAATCACGATGGGAGATCCGACTGTTTCAGGTGGATTCCAGTAAGATAACATGTATTGATGGACGGTTAACTCATGGTGACTCGAAAAACCGAAAGAGATCGATCACATAAAAGTTCAACCGAGACACTAAGTTGACAACTTTTCGAGAGGGATTTCATAAAGCTGCAGCTCCTGCAGCTTAATAATTTCTTTTTCATCGATTGGCTGCATTTTTTACTGTGATAGAAAAAATTGTTTCATTAGATATGAAAATCGCAACCACCCTATGTCAGAAAATTTGAGGAAGATTGCGGTACCCCGTGTCAGTGGTTATTTCTCTACGTGGAATCCATAGATTTTTGCTTGCAATTCGCTCTAACTTACATAGCTTTGAAATATTCTATAAGTATACTACTACCAGAGAAAATTAATATCTAAATTCAAATACCGCTGAAGTAAATTTCTTCATTGGGATGAATCTATAAGGAAAGGTAGAAACTGGGGTGAGGAAAAAATAGAGATAAACTCAGCGTCAACATTAGCATGTTTAAACAGGTTTAAAACTTCGCTAAAAGAAAATTAAATGATATATTGTTGAGAAGCGTCAAAATATTGGGACATAACAATCATGCAAAAATAATTTATTTTTAAAACCGTATCCAGTAAATACCAAGACAAGTACACTGAAGCATTAGCCATAGATGTGTTATTAAAAATAGGCATATGCCTTGCATGACATTTTTAATGTGCTATCTATCTAATTGAAACGCTACTCTTCATCAATGATTCTCAGTCACATTCCATATAGTATTTGAACCAAAAGGATCACGGGAAATTTACTGAGATCAAGGGAGATATCCTGACGAAGAATGTTTTTGTAGGAAATGGAAGAATTTTATTTTTTACAATTTATCAGTATGGAATGCTGCACAAATATCTAAATATTTAAGGATATTTTTTGATTGTCTCTATTGTAATACATGAGAGTTAGGTGAAAAAGAGACTATGTAGTCTCAATCTCGGACCAATAAAGTCCTTAAATACATTAAGTTTCCTTCATTCTTTTATTAAGTTCTGGCAGCCTAAAAGTTACTACAACTTTTATTTAGCTATGACTTGAATTGGGTGTGTTAAAGAGAGTCGCTCATCAGATGTCCATCAATTAAGTTTAGAAAACTCGTGTTACGAGGAATCAACAGTTAAACGGCCATCTTAGACGGTTCTTATATTCCTGAGATGCCTCATATACACCGCCCGAAGAGGGATCAAAAATACGAAAATTTCAAAAACTGCCCTCTTCAGTCAAAATGTACCCGCGAGTGGGGCGAGGCAGCCGAATACAATCTCTGCCGCTAGTTCCCTTGGTTATGCAATCTGTTGAGAATAATGGATCGAGGAAGTCATACATATATATTATGCTTGAAACTTAAATCGCCTAACTCTCATAAAATGACGGATGACCACTGTCAAAATAAACCATAAATAAATAGAACAGTACATGCAATGAGAATAGTAAATATAGAGGGAGTAACGTTTTAATAGCTTCAAAGAAGGAGGTAAAATCGAGAAAAAATGTTTTGATGGATACACAGATATCATAGATAAAGTACGAGTATGCATCAAAGCGCAAGCACGAAATTCTGTGAACAATGACGTGGCAAAAGAGAGACGCGGCAGGGAAATACAAACAGTGGCGAAAATTCACAGATGTAAAGCACTCAACGTCGTTCCCGTCCTTTTAAATATTGTCACATATATTTTAACAGAACGCGATCCCTGTAACCGGAGGCTAACATTAATTTAAATCTAAGCCGTTATGCATAAACTAAATCATTTTAAGCTTCTTTCATTAGATGTTATATTTTAGTATGAATGTGATGAATTTGAATCTCCACTAAAATCTTTGAAAAATATTAACTCTACCAGATATGCTCCGTGCTTAGAGAAGCGACACAATTACTGCATGTATCCATTTTTTTCGATTATCCTGGATAAACTTCCTAAAATAAGATTATAATTATTTTTCTTTTTCTTAAATCGTACGAAGTTTGATCGGGATCCGCCTTGTAGTTTGGTGTAATTCCAGGATTTATCTCTCCCTCTCTCATTCGAATATCCCCTCCCTCTTTCCCCGACTTACTTTCTATTATCTTCTCTCCATCCCATATCTCCTATTCAGTCCTCCATATTCTCCTCCTTTTTCTTTTCTTTCCCCATATCAGCCACAAATACTACCAGTTACAATATAAATTTTTATTTAACATCATGCAAAATATAGAATGCTTTCACAAATAAATTTAAAACTTTAGAGTCATTTCCTTTATTTGAAAGACCACCCCGAAAATACATTTATGAATATTTTTTTAGTGAGCAACCAATCATTACTATGTTATTTCTCCTATTTGTACTCAACACGTGCACAAATTGTGATCTTTCACTTAATGGCCTATAATTCATTGTTGCAGAATTTTTCTGCCAGCAGTAATATTATACCTATGCATGGTTTCTTTTGCGATTCCATTTCTATCAGAATCTTATCCATTTCCCTTTCATGTAGCTTCAAAAAAATGTACTCGACTATTTTCTTCAAACTACCTAATTGTTTTAAATTTTACATGCTCTGAGCTGAAGTGAATACCTTCAAAGAAAAATACAAGCTGTGAAGATGTAGGGAGAAGAGGAGTAGCACTAATATCCAAGTTAGAAAAAATAAAGATAGTTAATAAGTAACGGTCATGAAAGACTCAGTGGTACAAAGAATCCGAAAAATAACTTTCCAATGGTATGGCCATGTAATAATGGTCAAAAACTCTTGCTAGAATGGCCGCCACCAGGAAGAAAGAAAATTAGAAGGCCGAGGAAAACATGGATAGCAAAAATAGCCTAAATTATGAGAGAATATGGATATTTTAATGACCCTAATGACTGGAAGTTGGGAATAACTACTGAAAAGTGGAAAGGCCCTCGAAAGTAAAGGTAATTATACTTTTTTATATTATTCGTTCTGCGTAATGATTTTTCTATTTTTTTGCCAAATTTTACTATACTTTCTCGTTTTCTATGTATTTTCGTTGATAAGCCTTTGTATTTTCTGCTCAACTAATGATTTTTATATGATGTTTTAATAATTTGAATTTATTTTAAATATGATCTGGAGAGCTGCTTAATTATTACTACAATTCATGCTCCAAGAGGCCATGCCAAAGCAATAAATTCTTCTTCTTACATCCTCTCACCCTCTCCCTCGCCTGCTACCCTTGTGCGCAAACACACGGAATTACAGGTTCGAGCATTGAAGAAATGTCGACATATATCTTTTACCAGATGATATTCTTAATAGCTTCATGGTAGTCCTCGGCATTACTCAAAATTTACCGCACACGAAATATACTACCTGGTCCAAGCTGTGCAATTAGTTTTTAGGTCTTATGAGTGCGGGACCTCGCGTTCCTGTGAACGCTAAATGATTCCATAGAAATCAATGCTTGATAAAGATTCCACTTCAAAATTAAGTTTCAATCCCACGGAGTTCAGGATTTGTTGACTATAAGTAAAATTAGGATAAAAATGTTTAAAATCAGAATATGAAATTAAGTACATGAATACCTCATATTTCACCCATTCTCCGATGAATGTATTTTCGAAAAATCTGTATCACAACTTTGCTCCTCTTCCTTTCATGTAAAAATTTTCTGCTTATGAACCAACTCATGGTTTGAATGAAACTCATGGTGCATGGTATTAATTTTACCAGCCATGTGACAGACCAAAATGCTATTTAACCCTTTCAGAAAACAAATATACGTTTAATCGATTTAATATTATACTAAGAATATGGCAATCTTTGCTGTTATTGCGACTTGCAATCAGTTAAAGACATATGATACACAAGCACCTATATTAGGCATACCCTTGACTAAAAAGCGTCATATAAAATGAGGGCGTTGTATTTATATTCAGCAAAGATGATGATCCATAAGTCTGTTAGAAAATCAAAATGAATTAACATCAATCATCTTTTAAAAATGTAAATTAAGTTAATGTTAAAATTGAGTAACTTCAGGCGTGATGTGGCGCAAGTCGACCATTATGAATAACTGATCAAAGCCCTTTTCCACTTGATAATTTTTTTTTAATTTTACGATCGGGTTTCGATGTATTACATCAACATCAGGTCTATGATGATTACCTCATGATGATGTAATACATCGAAACCCGGTCGTAAAAATAAAAAAAAATTTTATCAAGAGGAAAAGGGCTTCGATCAGTTATTCATTAAGTTAATGTTGATTTTGAAAACCCATCATTGAAAGAATGAGGCCTTAAAAAATCTTTTACCAGCCAACAGCACCCGAATGAAAACATTTTGTAGTCAGATAAAGATTCTGTGTATTAATTTAAAGACATTATGGGTCTCAAAGTTTTTATAAATTAGCGTTACTTCCGCATGATTGTATTTGTAAATAAATTCAATACCCTTTTCACGATTGTCGATAACTTTTAAGTTTTTTGTTACACTTGTTTTTTTTACTATTAGGTGAATGAAACACCATCTCTATTGAAGAAGCTACAGCTAAATACTCCAAAAACTTAGAAGCTTCAATGTAATAGATATTATTAATATTTTTAGGCACAGTTTGATTGTTCGTGATGCAATTTACCATGCTTGCAAATTAGCTTTACTTGGTCAATGGAATAGTCCTAAAGGGTGCCTATATTACACCGGGGATAATGGAGTCATATTGTGTTTGCGCATCTCTTCCATCGTTTGTTCAATTTTACTTGTGCAAACCGGTGATTCGATGAGCTCAGAGCTCTCGCAGGCGATTCTTCTTCTCTAATTAGCGACGTCGCATTTTGAGGATAAATTACTCAGAAGGCGTCCGATGGCAGCGGGCGAAACCGTCGGTACTCTTAATGAATTGAACTAGGATTGGATTACTCCACCAACGGACTCGAAAAGGCTTTCGTCGAAACGTGCGAAATATGTAATCCCTTTTGGCCTGGTAATCCCGGGTGAACGTATAGATGTCCTTTGGGAAAGAAAAAATTTTGAAAAATTTATTAAGAGGAATTATTTACGGCCTTGTCACGTATTTTCAAAACAGCTCGGAAAAATGATATATATTTTCGGAGAAATTGCATGCACGAAACAAATTTCACAAAGAGAGTGTGCATGGAAAAGTATTGCAAAAAATATGCATTTTCGCGGCAATTCATTTCGAATATTTATTTTGAATTATGCACTGCTTTTGATCTTTCCGTTAATAAAAATATATTTTAAAATCTCCATAATCTTTGCAAACCCTAAAAATATTCTTATCAATTTTTTAAGCGACCTCTAAATGCCTTTCTATAGCCCGTCTTTTGAGACCCCAATTAGAGTACGCATGCAGCGGATAAAGACCGATGGAAAAATATCTCATTCTGGGAATCGAGACGGTTCAACGTAGGGCGGCCCGACTCGTTGAAAACTTACGACGAACGAAAAGCGTCGGAGAAATGCGTCTATATCTAGATTGGAATTTTTAGAACAAAGATGATATGACGTTATGTTGAACTTATGAAATAAATTTTGAGTCTTTTTTTTAAGCACGGAAGTCTCATCAATTATTCATAATCCAATGCACAAAGATCATTAGGACGAAAAATATAAAATTCTAGAAATCGACGCCAGAACTAGAGAACTCTCCCTCTCTCTCTCTCAATGACTCCTTCTTCTCAATGACTTCTCTTCTCGTTGGAGGTAACCAGAATGCTACATGCCATCCTCAATGTATAGGGAATAAATATTTTCACTTGCATACATACATTTTACATTGATGCCGTATTTCCTGCAAGCAAATCCCTTCCCGTGTGATCGAGGACTGGAATATATTGTACGTTTTGCATGGTAAAACACTCAGTAAGCGTCTTTCGTTGTAGTTTCAGGCTCTCCCCTTCCACCCTTCGTCCCTCTCCGAGGGGGTGATGGTTCACATGATCAGCAGCTATCAGCAGGGAATTACATTTGTCCTCTTTTTGCTTTCAAGTTCTGCCAGTTCCACCTGGTGGAAAGAAATAATGTGTGGGTAGACCTACTTCCTCTCTGCCACGCAATTTTGGTAGATCGCGAGGTATTTGTGAAAATGTACATAGAGGAAGATTCTTACGATTGCAGTCAATAACAATTCTTTCTTCATTCAAATTAAACTATGATTGTAAAAATGAGTCGGCAGCCTGGTTATTTTAAAACATCTACACAAATACCTTACGTTGAATCACATGACAAGAGAAATTTCACTCTACCCAGAATTTAAATCTTATAAAAGTACTTTCTGAATTTATACCGAAATGTCGTGCCCCATATCAAATTGGTTGCTAATACTAAAACGCGGAAATTTCGACTTCACTAAGTAACATTCTTTTCAAACTTTTTGAGCGGCACTCTGGCTACTGAAGCGTATTTCGCTCTAGTAATTCCACTTCCCTACCTTTCACCTCCCCTCTCCCACGGATGCCCAACAGTGCACGAGATATCTAAAAGGCTGAGGATATACTGAATGCCTTTGTGAATCGACGAATTCAGAAGCGTAAAACAAATGGGGAGGTTCGCTTTCCTCTGTCGATTACCCCAGCTTTCCGTTTGATGAGAGACTATCGTGGCCGCCGCATACGTCGATGTTGAAAGAAGCGTGGATCGCGCTGAAAGCACGTAAAAACAACCGGATTTAAAGAAATTAAAGGGAAACAAAAAGAGCTTAAAATCATTTCAAAGTTTACGCACCATTACTGTGCTTATGTTAAATTGCGCGTAAGGGAGATATGGACAATATTATAATATAAGGATTAAGGGACATAATTTTAAGGATTAAGGTATCGAGTTTACTCTGAAAACCGTCGCGAAGGTCCGCCTATGACCGAACAACCCTTGGACAACGCGGGATAATCAAAAAGGTAGTAAATTAACTTTACTTTAATTTCTACCTCTATTATATTTTAGTGTTTAAAGGAGGTAATCGATCATAAGAAACGGTTTTAATGACAGGAAAACAGCTACAAAAATGGGCAAACACCTTATGGATTCAACCCGTCAACTTTTAACCTTCACTGGCTAGTAAAAAACACTTTAAACTGGTTGAACTAAGTCAAAATGTCAATTGTCTATTAGAAACTGACTGTTGTTGTCAAATTATAAATGATTAAAAAAATGTCTTCGCAGAGTAAGGGAATATCATTTATTACATTTTCCATGAATTCCTTACACTTTGGTTATATGACCCTAGATGGGCTGTATCCTTAATTTTACCTCAAAGCGACCTTACATTAGAAAATTTAGGGTGTTTCTGTTCATGGATTGTCGTTGAAAGGCGCATATTTGAATGGGATAACAAAGGCTAGATTATCATTTTTCCTCTCCAAAATATTGAATCAGCCGGAAGTTTGATCTGATCAGTAAAGGTTTACTTGATTCCTTCATTCTTCACTCTCAACAAGCTATCAACACAGAAAGAAGGAAAATAAAAAACAAGATAGTTCTGGAGAGGCATTTTTTGGTAAAAATGACCTTCGCTAAACCTATTTTTTCGCAGAGACCCTTCACAATTGTCCGTCATGCTTGTTATGAGATCAATTTTGCACTCTCTACCAATGGTGCACAGTAAATTCAGCGAAGTCAAATATGCCAAGCTTTTGTTGAAGTATGTACCACTTTTCCCACTAAACCCTAAAATTAACCGGCAACGGATGATTGGCAAATAGTCTAAAATCGGAAAAATATCACATTTTTGCTATTAATCAAAGAAATTGAAGAAACTGTTGACAGCGAAATCAAATATCTTCGGCCTATTAAACAAATACAAACTTGGTGTAAGCTCATTCTTGGCTTTAAATTCGGTGCACTCGCTAGGAAGGCTTACTTAATAGCTCTTTTGGAGTGGGAGGTACTTATACCATTCAATTCTACGATCCACCGTCAAAGGCTATCAGGAAATTATGAAATGGTGGTCTTTCTCGATATTTTTTTGAGGGAAAATCTATATAAATTCAGGTGGAAAACGACCAGTGAAAATAAATAGACTCTTGGAGTACCCCCACGCCATTGAATGCTTATAAATTTGGAAATCGGGGAAAAAATTGGAAATATTTTCTAAATCATTAATTATAGTGGCTAAGGATATTTATATCAACCAACCCTTCAATTACAAACTTCGGTACCTGACTGAGTTACTTGAAAAAGTGGAAGCATTTTGCTGTTAAAACGGTGGTGAAAGAAGCAATAAGGAGATGGCAAGGAAAAAAGCGCAGCCAAAATATTATTTTGTCGAAATAGGAACTACTAACGATGAAAATGAATAAAAATACCGGATTAAGACAAATTAATGTTAACTGCATACGTCTCTAAAACCATGAGTTATGGGACATAGCCAAGTCATGATATTCTGACGAAAATAGAACCCAAGAATGATGATGAGAATAAAATATTAGAACCAAGTGTCTAATGAAAACTTCCAATTAGTACATGTACGTTAAGAGAATAGTGTTTGGAAGGCATAAAGAAGAATAACATAAAAAAATTATAATCTGGTTGGTGATCAGTTTACAAAATACCATAATTTAACCAATTACAATTTAAAGCAACTACTAAAAACGAAGGGCAAGGTTAAATGATTTATGAGGAGCTAGAGAAAATCAAGTGCATGGAAATATGAACAGACTGACAAGCAACATGGTCTAATAGTGTACTGCCTCGAATCATTCTTTGGCAATTACAAATCCACAATGATGAATGCTAATAATGCTGTCTTTCATCTCCATTCATTTTTGTAGTTTTAACATTGTATAGCTGGTACTTCGATGAATCAACCATTAAATTTACGCGAAATTGCTGGCCAAATATTCTGTGCGAATTTCTAATAAGTTTTCATTTGCAATAAAGAAAAATAGATCATCCACATCTTCCAAAATACCTATACAGTGCAATATCAGATAAATAAATTAGGGTTTGATGCATATAAGTGTATTCCAATGCATAAATATTTACGAAATACATATTAGGAATGGATATCTATAAACGTGAACTCATTATAGAACAGACAGCAACCAAGACACTCTAGCCCTGATCGGTAAGAGAAAATAAAAAATTGGTGTGCATTGGAAGAGAGAACTAGAGCTAAAGGAGAGAAAGTGGACGCCTTATGTTCGTGAACGCGACTTAACAAATGCGATGGGCTCCTACCCCGCATTTCTTGTTTTTACCTGACACTTACCTCTGCTCTGTTCTGTCCTGAATCGAGTGCATGAATAAAGGTGACCTAACGAAATGTCAGTGGCAGTGGGGAAAGGACCACTCTTTACTTCGTGCAGCCAACTTACTTTATTCTCTTATGCGGAGAAATGTATACGACATTTTTTTCGGGGTTACTTATTAACTTCCGGTTCTTGGATCCATTTTATAAGGATGTACAGCTTGCTGTTTCCTTCAAAACTACAGTACACTTTTCCACTGAAATTATCAAAAGCACTTCTTGGCGTGGGAGAAGTCTCGAAATTTTTACGAAAACCCTTTGTCAGGTAAAATAGATGCGACTCTTGTGATAGCAAATACGTGATGCACTGAAATGTCATTTCGTATTATTTTGCTATTTCTGTGTGGCGATGGTACCTACTATGAACACGATCATTTGAAAATGTATCCGAGTTCATAAAATATAGCAGATTGTAAAAAAGATCAAATTTTTACTGGTATGAAATACAAGAAAATGGTGATTGGAGTGCTCAAATAACCAGAGAGGGGAAATTTCCTAGGAAACATATCAAAACATGTTAATCAAAGTCAAAGAATACTATGATCAAAACAAAATGCTGAAGTCCGACTCTATTTTAACACTCGCTCATTCGAGCCAGTTTTGGGTATTTTCGAAGTAATATAATTGAAAGAAGTAGTAACATATATTTATTCAAAAGGAGAATCTTTGATTCCAAATGGTTCGTATTTGAAGTCACATATTTCTTAAGTAGACTGGTAATGTTAATTCAGAGAGCCTTGGCAAGTACTTGAAACAATCGCTCTGATAATCTGGGTGCATTTACTGAATAGGAATCCAAACGGTGGAAGATCCATTGTTGGATTTAGTGAGAGCTATCTTACAAAACAATGAGTGGATGTTGGAGCTCCCTCCACCATTCGTCTTCTCCAGGCGTCGCTGTGAATTAAGTCTGGGACTGACGATCTCCGACCGAGCAAGAATAATCCTCTCTACTTTGCAACTTCCATTATACGATATTCTTCCACGTCTCTGCTATCCAGACCCCGCTTAATCCTTCACGTCATCGTTCCCCCACGCAGTAAATTTGGTTGCTTAAGAAGAATGGAAGGACTCGTCATCTGTAAGCTAGAATTCCCTCCAAACAAATCCTTTCCCTCCATTCCTTTGGTACTCCCTTCCACCTATTTATGAAAACAATACTTTGGGTCATGTATTTGTCGATGCAATCTTCAGAAACAGATGAAGAGTTATTGGTTTATGCTCTAATACATTTAAAGAACAAATACATCAACATTATGTAAGGATGGAAATAAAGTGTACAACTGAAGATTTTATTTTTAAGTCTATAATTGTAAGGCGCAGAAACTAGGTGGTTCAGGCAAGCGAATAATTGTAGAATAGTAATTATTTTTTATTTTCAGGGGTGGAGGAGATGAAAAAAGTGAAATGGGTGGAAAGAAGAACCGAAGAAAAAGTTTTAGGGGTGGCAGTGGAGGAGAGAGGGTTGTTAGGTGAAATGTAAGAAAGGCAAAAAATGGGGACGCAGGATATACTGGGTGGCAAATGAATGTTGAGGACTGAATAGAGGAGCAATGCTGGCTTAGCAAGATAGTTGTAGAAGAACAATGTTCATGTTGGATGACATTAAGAGAGGTACATAGTAAGTAGTATGTGGAGTTGTAGAATATTTTATTGCGATGCATTTTTTGGAGTATTAAGTCTTGTCCAAACAAGACTCAGAGGTAAAAATTGCAGCTCCTAGTTCCACGAGTCTGCCAAATTCTACCTCAAACGGTAAACTACTCATCGAATCAATGTTGATAGAGTTTTCAATATATTTCAATTTAATTTTAGACAGCGCATAAATTTTAGCCATTCAATCAAGCGATTTTAATTAGAAAATATGAATGCATTTAGAATATTTTTATTCTATAAAGTCCTACAACATTACACCTTCAGTATGCTACTAATAAAGTGCAACGAATTAACGATTACATAATTAATAACTTTAAATGAAGTAGGCATCATCTTTGCCAGACAAATACACGTAGTGCATGGTGAAGGTATCTGAAAATATAATTATTGATGTAAAATTGAAATTTATCGATCACTCCTATTAAACGACCACTTTTTTTAACGGCAGTTTTTCTGGGATCGACTTCAATGCTCGTACGTCCAATCCATATCATGTTCTTATTCAAGGACCACCCTCCATCCCAATTGTAGCGGTGGTCTTGGGAAAAGGGTTGGTGAATCAAAACGACTGGTTCCCTTTCGGGCGAACACAGAACTGCTTTTACTCTTTTCCTTACAGAGGATTTTTGGAGAGCCCAAACGCCTCTCGAACTCCTGCCCAAGGGTCCTCCCCACTCCCCTTTCAAGGGGTTTTACAATGGCCTAGGGAAAACCCAATGGAAGGCACACCAGCCGACCAAGGCTCCAGCCACTATCATACTCCCCCTTTAAAATAAATGCGCCTTCGATATCGCATCCGTCCAGTCCTTAGTGCGGACTTAAGTATCCTCGAGCTCCTGGTGCGTTCCTCCCTTCCTGAAATAAAAAACAAAAGGGACTCCTCGGGTTTCCCTACTCATTTAAAGTACAGCCTGGAATCTATTTGATGTGCTCGTCATCCTTCTGGGGTACCTTACCATGCAAGGGTAAGGGGTTCCATATCTCCCTCTGCTGTCGGCCGATTGGACTCCTGGGGCGTAGACATAGGGAATATCAATTCTCCTATCACACTCGCTGCCGATAACTGGCGTTCCGTCTTCAGTTTAGGTCTCTCCCGGTCCAGGTAGTGTTCCATTGAATTCTCCATTGTCTCTCTTCCCAGTCTTTACCGTCTCCTAGTCTCCCCCCCACATTGGAATGATGGTAAATTTCACCACCAGGTGATGTTGACGATTATCAACCTTTCTTACTCCCTAGGTTACGTCAGAGAGCCTTCTTTGTTGGATGGGGCCAACCGAAAAGATGATGAAATTTTCAGCATTGGGACTATTTATGCCGGGCATGTGAAGCGACATACTGCCTCTTCAAAGCGAACGCCATGACATCCACGGTTATATTGCTCATTTTGTTGGAGGTAAACTGAGGCTAACCTATCCCTAATTATGAGGGTAAAAAATAAGAGAAACTTTACACTTCCACACACTTTTAATGTTCTACGACCATGGTTTCGATGCTGCGTATTATCATCAGGTGGTGATGGGCAGCATCGAAACCATGGTCGTAGAACATTAAAGTGTGTGGAAGTGTCAAGTTTCTCCTATTTTTTACCCTCATCATGAAGGAATTCCACAAAGTTAAGCCTGAAGCTGTTAACTTTAACCTATCTTTAGTTAGAACATCCGCTTTTTCGAGGCCCACTCGAAAGCGCCTCATCGCTCTTTTCGCAGCCCTAAACCCAGTTGAACATCGGAGAAACCCTCTTTAGCTCCATCTGAAGGCGTAATTCTCTCCCAAATTCAAAAATATGGATGCACGTAGATGAAAACATTCATGAAAATTCTTGCGATCGGATAGTTGATCGGGCAATGGCCCAAGGACGTTGCTCTTGGGTGATAGAGGTGGAATTTCCGACTGGACCAGCCTTTGCAAGGACGGTACTACACCTCCACGTACTTCATATACCGACGCCAATAAAGCCACTCTCTCACTTTACTTAGCGCATTCTTGAACCACCGACAGACAATTCCTGAGTCCTTCTTTCACCTCTGCCGGCACAACTATCTGTAGGCGGTTGTTGTCTCTTCCTGCTCACTGTCTTCTTCGAAAGCTTTGCTCACATCGTTCCCACTGTGCCTACATACTCTGCCCTCAGGTATTGGCCCTGTCTCTCTTCCTTTAGTCGGCCTCTGGTGAATTCAAGGCAGAATACCCCTCTTCTTAATGTGGCCCTCACGCTTACAATGGGAGCCTCTAGTAGCCTGTCAATTTCCACCGAAACCGATTTATCCTCCGCCAAGCCACGCTGTTAACAAACAGACCGGGTAAAACCGTCGGCATTCGTCGTTTGCCTCTCGACCAATACACCACCGAAAATGCATACTCCAACCACTCAAGCCAGCGAGCAACCTGTCCTTCTGGTGGATGAAATGATCTCAGCTTCTTCCGAGAGTTATGATCGGCGCATACTATAAGATAGAGGTTTTCCTAAAAAAATTGTCTAAAATGGCGAGTCGAGTTGACTACCGCCAACAGTTCACACCATGTCACTTAACTGTGCTTTTTGGCGCGTTAAAGCTTCCTGCTGTAATATGTCACTACCATTCCCTCGTCATTCTGCTTCTGGCTAAGTACAGACCCAAGTTTCTGTTCTTCCAAATCCCAAAGAATAACCTTTCACGGAAGTCTCAAAAACTTTCATATTTTCGCCAAAATCGGGTCTAAGTTAATGGTAAAGGTACTTGTATACCTCATATTTTCATGTGTGCCGTAATTTTGTGAATCCAATGTATTTACATACCTATTTATCGTATTTTATATTTTGCTTCCCCCACGCTATGCTTATTTAGTGCAAGCACATTTAATTTCAGATTACATTACTCTGCATAAAATATTTTCTCATCATAAATTAATAGTAATAAAATGTTCCAAAGAAACTGCGGGAGATGCCGCAACAGTAACTTTTAACGGAGTCATCCGCTAATGTGCATTTCAATGCAACAATTTCATGCAATGAGGGATCTGGGTTCGAGTCCCAGTCAAGGCGAATGATTTTTACGCTCTGAAATTGTTGCATTGGAATAAAATGTTAATTCATTCAATTTCAAATTATGCGACAGATCATCTGCAATCATATTTCTTGAAACAATCCATCCAAGCCACCATCCTAGTATCATCGCGACCACCACTCTTAATGACCATTTTTCAGCATAACTGTCGGTGGTCGCTTAATACAGGTTTCACTTTAGTTATTTATACTGAAATAGTGATTAGTTTTCGCTTGTTTTATGCTTCAACTTCATATTGCCACACCTCTCCAAGCATAAAACTTAGATTCTAGTCCTGAAAAGTAAAGAGAAAAACAAGGCACTAACACGCAATCACAGACACATAGTATACCCTGCGCCCGCCGTCAGATGGCGTCAGACGCAGTACCAGTGACTCCGCGGCAATGATGAAGGGGAGGCAAGTCGCTGAGATAATCTCTTTTTCTACGATGTCCTCTTACTTCAATTAAATTTGACTTGAGGGCTACCACATTCACGCGCACGCGAGAGAATTTTGCTACCGCGGCACACTGCCCCCACTAGAGACCTCTTCTAAGACCCCTGCCAAACGCACTTCCATACCTTCTCTTCAGCCGAAGCAGCATCCCACCCAAGAGCAGCCCCAGACATACTTCTCAATTAAGGTGGAAGGTTGGGGCGAATGATAATGGACTTAATTACTCCTGCCTTGCCATCCTAACCTCAACGCCTCCACTCGTTTCTTCCCTCCTCCTATCTCACTTTCTCTCTCGTAGCGCCGTCTACCCACTCCTTGGATTAACACCTCCGACTCCACCCACGTTCCAAGTGCGTCCCAATCCGCCTCCCCCTGCGTCTTTATTCTCTCCTAACGTTCACTTCCTTCCCCAAATGCCGCCTGCTTCCCTCTTATCCCGCCCCCTTCCCGCGACGACGCTCCTCTCGCCTCCCAGTTCATCAGGCCTCCTCATCTTTGCACCCCCTACCATCCAATAGCGTCCACCCTCCCTCATTCTTCTCTCACGTCCAAATCATTCAAATAAAATGCCTTTCGTCTATCGAAATCTATTTTGAGTGCCATTATGGTGATGCTGAAGAGGAAGGCCATTAAACTGGTCGATTAAGATCAATACTTCCATATTTCATAGACACATATGTTGTACTGAGATGATTGGGTATCCATGAAACATTTCTAGCTCACCTCACAAAGAGAGAATTCACTAGAGATGTGAAGTGCTAGCCTCATAAATCACTTACACGCATTTCCTCAGCCACTCTTAAATAAAACACCTTGGATATGTTGATAGATAAATGGAACTTTGATAAATGGACTTTTCTGTGCGAAATATATTAGAACTCTGTTAATGAAATCATTAGAGGTACTTCAATAGTCAAAATATTCCGCGTAACTGATGTCATGAAGTTTGCGCTGGCTCGCGAAGAAATAAATTTAAGACCAATTGTACATTGTCAATCCGCATTCAAGTGGAGACTTCTCCTGAGAATTCCTTCAAGAAAACAATATCTGCAGTCACCTATAATCCCATACGTGCGGACACACCTCGCTGTTCTCTTTCGAGGCAAACGAAACTGACGACTTATATGCCCCTAATATTCCAACGGAGGGTGCTGCAGTTATATTCGTATGATTGAACTTGAGTATCATATGGGTTGGTAGAGCAACAATCATCGAGCCACAGATATGGTAAAAATTAATTTAATAGCTGTAGTAGTGTGATATGGGAGGTAAAGGAAAATCACGGTGTTATTAACCTAAGTTGTAGTTTCTGACATATAATGACATTGTTAGATCCTATTGAGCACAATTATGATGCAGAATTAAATTAGTTGGCGTCAAATAGCTTGGCGGAAAAACAGGACAAATCACTCACTGTGATAAATAACTCAGAACCTGGAGCGTGATATCACTTCCGACCTACAGATGAATGATATACCTGAGAGAAGACAGGAGAATAATGGGCTTAGATTTTTTTGAATAAGTGAAATAAAATGTTCTGAAAAAAGAGATGCCTGTAGTGGAAGCTATGCATATATGAGATCTATGTGCGGAAATTTGTAAGTGGGACAAGTGTGTCTGATGTCTTCCATCCAGCGTCATGAAAAACGTTGTCGTGAAAGTAACAAGATTACGAGTACGGTGATGATACATATGCTGTCAAGTAAGTAAGTGGAATTGACCAAATAAAATATCATGGAAATAATAAAAAATGTAATGAAAGAAAATTAAATAATTCTACAAGATTGGTAAGCCATCATTTGGAGGAGAGTACGAACAAAAAAAACGATGAAATACGGATTCAAGTACTGGAACGAGAGAGGGGCTAATTGAATTATATAAAAATATGAGAACGTAATATAAAAAATGTTGTTTAGTGAAGCAGAAATTTCTAGATAATATTGACGTAGGTATCGGCAATTATCGTAATTAACGATTAATGATGTTGAAATGACATTTCAATTTATGGAACAGAAAAAATAGTGAAAAGAGTTTTAAAGCGAACAAAATTAGGAAGCTCAACTGAGGCTGTCCTTCTAAGGAAATTTGGAAGCAAATACGGAAAGGACGTGGGTAAGCACGAAATGGAGGAAATAGAGCATGATAGAACCAGTATATGGCACCATAATATATTCCAAAATAATCTAATCCCCCAAATGCTCTCAAATTTCTTACAAATAATAACAACTGTAGCCATACTCACAGGAAATACCGAAAGGAATAAGATTTCGTAAAATATTGTTTTTTATTACATGCATGAAGTCCGCTTATACGACGTATTCTCATTTGATGCACTTTTTTTCATGGGCTTGTATATTATATGTCATAAAAATGGGTCGCGGTAGTATAGGGGGTAGAGCGTTGAATTACTGACCGGAGGGACTCGGGTTTGATACCCGGGCAAGGCACTTTGGGCACCTGCAGCTCCACCCAAGCCATGCGATTTTTCAGGTACCAGATCTTCCTGGGAAAACATTACCGGCACAGGGAAAGGAACTGGCCCCCCTACCCTGATGTGTGAATTTCACAAGCCGTATAGGGCTTAGTACTGGGTGAACTCTGCCATCACCCACCAAACAGACCTTCGGGTTGATTACTGTGTTTATGGTTTATAATAAAAATATTTTTTTACGATCTCGCCTTGTTTTAGTACCATTTTTATTGCTTTCTATAGAACTCTCTGAAAACTGTTTGTTATTTGAATGCCAATGGGAATGTAAATACCCTTAATTTACGAAATATCTGATGATAACAAAGCAAACAAGCTAACTACCAAGCTATCTCTAAATATCCAAATAATCCGTTCATCTTCATTGATATACCCGATTCGTCCGTCATTCGTCCTCTAGTAAGTGACGTAGAAGGTTTTCCTTAAATGCACTCAATGGTCATATAAATCGTTGAAAATCATTATACGAGTATAACGCACTGCATCCACCGCATCGCACGTGATGACTCTCAAATGACATTTTCGCTGACTACGTAGAGTGGGCGACTGCATAATGTCCAACTTTCGCGTTGGAAGTACATCCTTGACCGCTTTAGAGATAGACTCTAATCTAGTAGTGCGAAAATATGGTTATCTGGTAGAGGTTATGTGTGTTTCCAGAATACCAAGACAAAAATACATAAGTATCAGCATTTATGCATATGGCGCTCGGATAAAAAGGCTTTGAAAAATTTGATACCATGTAAAATATCTATAAATGTAAAAAATAAAGAGTCCACGCAACCCTTATCTCGAACAGAGGCTTAAACATAAAAATATTTGTAGAAGTAGAGTACAATGAAGTTTGATTAGAACACGGATGGACTTATTGAATTGCGCGAAATAACGACAGAAAAACCGCCCGCTAAAGATAACAGATCCTCCTTGCCTTACTGATTCTATACCTCTCCCGCCATGTATAAAAGAACCAGAGCTGAACAACTTCCTTTCTGTCGAATTGTAGCATCCTGACGTCTATGAATCACAGGCATGTGATGTTGAGTTCAGGACCCTTTCTGAACTTATCAGGATGAGTAGTACCTATGACGAGGAAGGGTACACAGGTCCAGAGTGCGGAGTGATGACATCTCACATGAGCGTGAGTGGGACGGATGACCACGATGCTCACCCAGCGGGCATTGACCGCGGGGAGACATGAAGATGACGTCGGACCTGACGGAGCCGATATAAGGAGGTGACACCGAAACGGGGGGGTCGTTGGTTGGTTGTCGTGCTAGCTTGGCGGATGTAGGGGAGTTGCAGCGTCCGCTGCAACAAGGGACGGGCAATACTTTTGACTGGGGATCTTTAATCTGGGCAAGTCATTTACTCAATAAACTTGTATCCCGCATTCCTCTGTCTACGTTTCTTCTCCCGGGTTACCCTCGCTGCTAACCACGAGGCAGCCACTCGACTCGTGGGTAGCAATTGTCGCCATATCCCCTGCGAAGACGTGGTGGGATACGACATAAAAAACTGGTGTCAGGTGTGGGGTATTCATCGGGAGTGTCGTCGAGGACCTCGTCGTTGCTGCCTTCCCAACTGAGAGGAGTTGATTGCTGAGGTCGCAGATTCGAACGCAGCCAGTTGCCAAGGAGGCAGTTGAAACACGCGTGTCGTCCTTTCGCAGCCAGGAGGAAGCAAACGGAGGGTTCGCCGCCAAGAGGCAGGAGAAAGAGTTTCCCAATCCCAGACGGGAGTAATTGTAAGTAAGCCACACTTGTGCCCATTGCCCTTGCCCCATCCCGAAGTGATACGTGAAATAATTAGTGTTGCAAAGATGGCCCATCCGGTGGAATCGTCCGGTAGCGGCGATTACTGCTGTATTGCCGAAGCAATGAAGATAGTCAGTCAGCCATTTGACGGGAATAAAAGTAAATTGCGGGAGTTTATAGAAAATGTCGATGTAGTATTCGACCTAGTGAATCCTTCTCAGCATGACAGATTGCTGAAATTTGTAAAAGCGCGAATAACGGGTGATGCACGATCTAAAGTAATGGTAAGGGAGCAGACTCACACTTGGGAGCAGGTCAAAGGGATTTTGGAGGAGAATTACGCGATTAGAAGAACGCTAGATTTCTATGCCTGCGCAATGTTTAATGCTAAGCAAAGCAAGGGGGAGAGCATCGCAACGTGGGGGTCACGAATCGACAGTATGCAAACTGAATTACGTGATGCTGCCCGTAGGGTCGCGAAACCGAACGAAGAAGTAGGGGCATTAGCGTTGGTGAACCATTTAGCCAAGGCTTGTTTCGTTCAGGGGTTGGAAAATGAAAGGATCCAAACCATAGTGCGAAGTAAAGGGGAGGCGTTACCACTGCCAACAGCGGTAGAAGTGGCATTAGAGGAAGAGAGCGCGATTATGTCTGCTATTGAGAGAGGTAAACCATTCGGTGATCGAAGCTCTATACCGTGCGATAATTGCGGAAAGCTGGGTCACACAACCGCCAAGTGCTATTACAAAAAGTTGAGACCCACTGAGGAAAAGGGAATACATAAAATAGAGAGCATTAAATGTTTTCGGTGCGGGAAACATGGACATATGGCGAGAGAGTGCCGTTCTAAAATGGGTAAGCCTGGAAATTCCTTATCTCCAGAAGGAACACAGGAAAGGAAGGAAGGCCAAAGGAGAGGTTGTAACTCTCAAACGCCTAAGCAAATACACGTGGGTATTTTATCTGGGAACAACGGAGGAGAATCAATTACATTGAGTTGCCCTGAGAGTAAGAGTGGTAGGCTGTGCTTATTGTTGGATACGGGTGCTGATGTAAGTTTAGTGAAGTCTACCTCTTTAAAAAGGGGGTACCAATTATTACTCCGATGAGAGGGTAAAAGTGAAAGGCATTACGGAGGATCTTTTAGAAACCAAGGGGAGAGTCACCTTAACATTAGAAGACCTGAAGAAAGATACCACGTTGGATTTCCAGCTAATGGATGACGCCCATTTTTCTCTAAATTTTGATGGAATTATGGGAAGAGACTCGCTGAGGGTATTAGGCGCTGTGATCTATGTAGGACAAGGAAGAGTTTTCATGAGGGGCTCGAACATTGTAATGGACAAGAAAAGGGAGATAGAATATGTACCGGCCAAAGGGCGCAAGATAAGAATCCCTGCTCGCTCGGAGTATGTTATAAAGGTACCCACTAATTCCCAAGGAGAAGGGGTGTTAGCAAGGGAAAGATTAGAGGACGGTGTGTATCTGGCTGAAGTACTGACAATTGGGGTGAATGGAGAATGTTTGGCCAGTGTAATTAACACGACCGACGAGGATGTCGAATGTGATATATCTCCGAGGGCCTTGCAGGAAGTTGAGGTAGATCCCCAAATCGCTGCACCAAAACTGGGAGAGGGCATCGCCACGAGAAACGCAATATTAAGAAAAGAATTACGACTAAGCCACCTTAGTCGAGGAGAATCAGAGGAGTTTTTGGAATTTTGTCAAAGTCACAATGATGTTTTTTTCTTGCCGGGCGATAAACTTGCCACTACCACGGCTGTGGCGCATGAAATTCCGACGCCGTCACGGGGAGAAAATAATGCAATCAACACACGCCCTTATCGGATTCCCGAAGCGCACAAGAGGGAAGTGAGTAGCCAAATCCATGACAAGCTGAGGGACGGTATAATTACACCTAGTAGAAGTGCTTGGAATGCACCAATCCTGGTAGTTCCCAAGAAAGCGGATGCCTCAGGGAGGCAGAAATGGAGGATTGTGGTGGATTACCGCAAATTGAATGACGTGACTGTTGGTGATGCATTCCCGTTACCCCTAATTACGGAAATACTGGATCAATTGGGTAAGGCAAGGTATTTCAGAACTTTGGATCTGGCTAGCGGCTACCACCAAATCCCTATGGCGAGTAAGGATCAAAGCAAGACCGCCTTCAGCGCTTCTAATGGTCACTACGAGTTTAAGAGGATGCCGTTCGGGTTAAAGGCTGCCCCTGCCACCTTTCAGCGACTCATGAACACGGTTCTGAGTGGGCTCCAGGGTTCACGATGCCTTGTATATTTGGATGACATCGTGGTCTTTGGGAACGACTTTCGCTCTCATAACGAAAGGTTAAAAGAAGTATTCGGAAGACTGAGGGAATACGGACTAAAGCTGCAGCCAGATAAATGTGAATTTTTGAAGACCGAAGTAAATTACCTGGGGCACGTAATTTCCGAAGATGGCGTAAAACCCGATCCTGGTAAGGTGGAAATGGTTCGCAATTTTCCACGGCCGGAAAATACTAGGCATTTGAAGAGTTTCCTGGGATTAGCCGGCTACTACAGGCGATTCATCCAGGATTTCAGTCGAATTGCGAAACCCTTACATGAATTATTGAAAAAGGAAATTAAGTTTGAGTGGAAAGATAACCAAGAAGAAGCGTTCCGGAAGTTGAAGGAAATTTTAGTGGAGGAACCGATTTTGCAGTACCCAGATTTCTCCCGCCCTTTCATGTTGACAACGGATGCCAGCAATAAAGCCTTAGGGGCCATTTTGTCTCAAGGCGCGCCGGGAAAAGACCTGCCGATTGCGTACGCCTCCAGAGCATTAAACAAAGCCGAGATGAATTACTCCACCACGGAGAAGGAGTTATTAGCGATAGTGTGGGGAACGCGCTACTTTCGACCCTATTTGTACGGAAGGAAGTTTACTGTAATGACGGATCATAAACCCCTGACTTGGATTTTTAATGTTAAAGATCCAAGTTCCCGAATGATGCGGTGGAGAATTAAGATGGAGGAGTACGATTATGAAATCCTATACAAGAAAGGTACATTGAACACGAACGCCGATGCATTAAGTCGCATATGGTCGGTGGACGTTTCGGAGGATAGCCAAATGCAGGGTGAGAATCACGGAGAAATAAGCAAGAAGATGAGAAAAGAAATTCTACGAGAGGCACACGATGCCCCAGTGGGAGGCCACCAAGGGATGAATCGGACCTATGCGAGACTAAAATTGTACCACCAGTGGCCGGGCATGAAGAGTGATGTAGAGGAATACATTCGCTCGTGTGAGAGGTGTCAGAAGAATAAACTCACAAAACCAAAAACTAAGATGCCGATGGTAATTACGTCAACGCCTGAGTCCGTATTCGAAAAGTGTAGTTTAGACATAGTGGGGCCCCTTCCGGTGACGTCAGAGGAAAACAAGTATCTCCTGACGTTCCAGGATGATCTATCCAAGTTTACGGAAGCAGTCCCTTTACCAAATCAAGAGGCGTCAACTGTAGCGAAGGCTTTCGTTGAGAAGATAATTTTGAAGTACGGAGCGCCTAAATCGATACTGACTGACCAAGGGAGCAATTTTCTGAGCGACGTCTTTAGGAATTCCTGCCGACTATTGGGGATTAAAAAGTTAAAAACCACAGCATATCACCCACAATCCAACGGAGCCTTGGAGAGGAGCCACCGAACGCTAGTGGAGTTTTTGCGACACTTCATCGCAGAGGACCAAGAGAATTGGGATGTTTGGACACCCTATGCTGTTTTTGTCTTCAATACAACACCCCATTCGTCTACCACCTTTACTCCCTACGAGTTATTGTTTGGTAGAAAGGCTAACATACCAGGGCTGTTGCAAAAAGGAAATTCCGATACCCGTTACTGCTACGATGACTTCGTGAAGGACTTGAAATCAAGAATGCAAGAAAGTCACTCCAAGGCGAGGAAAATATTGTTGGAGCATAAGGAGAGGAATAAGACTGCCTACGATAAGACCTCCAACCCACAGTTGTTTGTTGAGGGAGACAAGGTCCTATTGTTTGACGAGACGGTGAGGAGGGGGTGGTCGAAGAAGCTTTCCACTCAATGGGTAGGCCCTTACTCGGTGGTAAGGGTAGACGGGGTGAACGTGGTCATTAAGAAAGCGAAAGGGAAAGAAGTGAAAGTCCATTCTAACCGGCTGAAATTATTTTTCTGACTCTCCTCAGGTGGAGTGAGGATGTCCGCCCTACCCTTCCTATGTTTATGTTTGGTGGCAGGAGCGATGACCGCGGATTATCTCCAGGAGGAATATAAACAAACCCCAGGACTCTTTTACGACCATACGGGAGAGGTGGAACTGTATAATAGTGAGTGGAAGGTGATCACTTATGTTAACCTCGGAGATTTGGAGAGAAATGCGATGACCGTTGCCAGGTATGCTGAATTGACCAGTCAGTTTTGCCGGTTATATCAGCACACGCATTGGATTCATCTAACCGGATGTTTAACCACGGTGCCGGCATTGGAAGTTAAAGTGTTAAACTTAGATAGACTAAAACGCTTGATCTCACAGTTTGCTGGAAGCAATGTAAGGAAAAGGAGAGGGCTTTTTAATTTTTTGGGTGGGGTTAGTAAGGTGTTATTTGGCACTTTAGATGAGGCTGACGCTTCATATTACATGGACCAGATTAGTAGGCTAAAGGATGACCAATCTAAATTCCTCACCATTGCGCAAGAGCATGTGACACTGATTAAATCCACAATAGCCGCTGTAAATGGCACTCTTACGGATGTCCAAACAAATGAGAAAGTGTTATCACAAGGACTAAACGAACTAAGGGGATTTGTGAATGAAGTGACGGGGGAATTGATGAACCAAACGAATTATATAACACTGACGCTAACGGGTAACGAACATGTGCATGAGCTTACGAACGCCTTGAATACAGTGACGCGTAATTACGAGATTATACTGGACGCTATAATCAACGCAAAGCAAGGAGTGTTACAGCCGCAAATAGTTAGTCCGGAAGAGATATTCGAGGTGTTCAAGAGAGAGCAAGTGAACATTCCTAAGGGACTATCCCTCCCCTTCCCCCCCAGTGTGGCTTACAGTAACACTATGTTGAATTTGCTAACTTTAGATGTTTTTCTGTCTAAGGAAGTGTTAGGGTATGTGTTGTATTTACCTCTTAGTAACCCTATGAAATTCGACGTTTACCATGTCCTACCCTTTCCGGGCTTAGTGAACGGAACTATTAATAGATTCATTTTCATTCAACCACACAAGGATTATTTGCTAATTGACAGAATGAAGAGGTATTACACTAAATTCACAAGGGAGGAATTTGCTAGCTGTAAATTAATTACAGAAAACTGGAGAGTTTGCAAGCAATTACACCCCTTGCAGCTGCTGCAAATTCATGAAGACTGCGAAGCCAGAATGCTGCAAATTGTCACAAATATCTCCCCTCTTTGTGAGCGGCGGATTGTGGAATTACATCAAACCTTGTGGGTACAGGTGGCCTCAAATGAGTGGTTGTACGCCGCTCCGCATCCTGAAAGTGTGACGATATTGTGCAACGACCAAGACCCCTACGACACTGTGGTGAATGGGACGGGAAAATTGACATTTCTGAAGTATTGCAAGGGGTTTGGGTTGGGAACCGTCCTGCAAGGAAAAATGATCGCAACAAGCAATCGTACAAGGAAGGACCTCATACCTCCACTCGCTTTAACCTTTGACTGTTGCACTGCAGAGCACGTACATGTGTGGACAAACTTACAGGAACACCTGCCCCTGCGTAACTTAGTGCAACACGTAGATGACTTGAATTATGCAAGTACTAAAGTAAGAGATCTGGAAAAACTAATTGAGGACCAAAGACGTGATAGCCGCCATATGACACATCACCTAAACCTTTCCGTGCTGAGTGCTTATCTATGCCTGTGTGCAATATTTTTAATGTTAATGTATTGTTGTTTATGTAAATGTTGTTTCAAGAAATGCTTTCCAAATGCAAGACGACGCAACAATCATAGTTGTACGGACTTGTGCATAATCTTCAAACCTAAAATTGTGAGTGAAATTCATTCGGCAAATGACCAGATCACAAATTCATTAAGGAGTGAAGCCAGTGCCGGAAATGAAAGTGCGGAACGAGTGAACTTGACACAGCGAGAAAATACTGTCCAAACTTATGTACGTGAAGGACTGTCATCGGGTAAACGATGAATGGTATGGATCATATCATTGTTAAATTTTTAGGATTAAGACATTCAAGTATGTTAAGGGTGGTTCCCCATTTTTATTCCTGTAACAGGGTAAAGTGTTTAAAATGTTATTTACGATGTACATTAATGTATTTGTATGTTTGAATTGTATACGATTTAATTACCTTTTCTGTTGTGGGATTAATGATTTTATAATTATGTGTAATTACAGTGACAGTTGACTTTTGTATTAATATTGTATGGGTCGAGAGAAACAATTTCTCACTAGTTTCTCTCTGATTAAGGGGGGAGGTGTAGCATCCTGACGTCTATGAATCACAGGCATGTGATGTTGAGTTCAGGACCCTTTCTGAACTTATCAGGATGAGTAGTACCTATGACGAGGAAGGGTACACAGGTCCAGAGTGCGGAGTGATGACATCTCACATGAGCGTGAGTGGGACGGATGACCACGATGCTCACCCAGCGGGCATTGACCGCGGGGAGACATGAAGATGACGTCGGACCTGACGGAGCCGATATAAGGAGGTGACACCGAAACGGGGGGGTCGTTGGTTGGTTGTCGTGCTAGCTTGGCGGATGTAGGGGAGTTGCAGCGTCCGCTGCAACAAGGGACGGGCAATACTTTTGACTGGGGATCTTTAATCTGGGCAAGTCATTTACTCAATAAACTTGTATCCCGCATTCCTCTGTCTACGTTTCTTCTCCCGGGTTACCCTCGCTGCTAACCACGAGGCAGCCACTCGACTCGTGGGTAGCAATTGTCGCCATATCCCCTGCGAAGACGTGGTGGGATACGACAGAATGACAAACATTTGAAAAAAAGTCAAAGCATTGAAAAAATGATATATGACACTATACAGCTCAGACAAATCCTCCCTCCCTCCCAAGGCCACAAAAGGACGATTCCCAGCGGGAACCAAGCTTTTCGATCCCACGTGTGACGGGTTGAGGTGAGCAGCATCCGCCGCCAGCCAAAGAATAAAGCTGCCTATCAGCCATAAATTTAGCGCTACCCCGTCGAAATGGATTACCTTCATTTGCGCCGAGTCCATGGAGGAACTTTATTTGTTGAACAATCAGGCAAAATTTTTAATTTGGTCTTTCCGATATTTTCTCAGAGAAATTTGTAATTACTAATTTATCATGTATCATTTAAATGTGGATTCTATGCTTTTACATCAGTCTCACAACACTATATCATGCGTGCATGGCGTACCTACTATTTGATATTTTTTCAGGTTTGGATTTCATTCATTATTTTCTAAAGGTAAGCGATAAACTAAATAATTAAGTATCATGGAAGTAAAACAAAACACCACGCATTCTTTTCTAATCACTCACATATTTGCATAATTTATTCATTCCTTTACATTTATGAAAACAAGCATAAAAGATTTTTATTGCATGCAAATCTGGTTTCTCATTTGTTTTCCACGGCTGACCATTGCGCACCATGATCATAAAGTTATCCTGCATTATATTACCTCGACTCAACATTCATGCCCATAGCAATATTCTAATCCGTGACAAATGGGCCGTATCCAATACAAATAACACCAGGTCAACATGCTAAAATGACTCTCATTATTCTCTGGTAATTCTCATCCACTTTTTATTTTTAGCGTTAAAATTCATTTAAAATCCAACAAATTCGCGGGATATTATATTTATATGGCTTTTAGTTCCGTGAAAAATGTTCCTACCGTTTGTTTATTCGTGATGAGTTCTCTCTATGAAATTTATGGGAGTTTATCGCATTAAATCACATAAGGGAACTATCAAAACTGATTTATCATAGATGTGAAATGCGTGATTACAGAAGTTAATGTTTCCGTTTTAGGTACTAGGACAGAGGACTTTATATCACACCATAAATTTGAATCTGCAATGCCCAGGGAGGCGGATTCTGGCTTGTGACTGTAATTTGTGCCCAGTTCGGTTAGCAACAACATACGATGCCCAATTAGCTAACTAGAACCACTATTTAAAGAGTTAAAAGGCAACCTTATGATTCAATCGATTTCGTCATTATACATTTCAAACTTACTGTTATCAAATGTTAATATAATTTCGCTAAATTTCGGAATTCATGAAAGTTTTATTTAGAAATATGTTCCTGTTGACCGAAAAAAATATTGATTCCTGATATAACAACATGTTTTCGTTGACAGCTTAATCCATACGTTACAAAGAGACGTAATACCATAGGGTACAGATTGGACTTCTCCTAAATGCAGCAAAGGGGTGGGTTTTAAAAGAAACTTACCATAGATATTAAGTATTCATAAATCTTTGAATGAACAATACCAAAGCAAATGACTATGCCTTAAATAAATTTTAAAATGTGAAATCACGACGAACTAACCAGGCAATGCATTTATTTTGGACACTGGGAAAATGCGCATGTTTTCATACTACTACTATTAATTGTTTTAAAAGAATTGTTTTCGCTACTTAAATCCTTTCTTATTTTCCTAAGCTACCGATTAATAACCCTAACCAATTAGTCCCTAATTCCAAATGTGGTTTGCTGAATACAGGTATGTTCTCGGTTGTTAATTATATGTGAACTATAAATATAGTATGCACGACGGAAGTACTTAAAGGAGTCGAAAAGAGGAAAAGGAAGGGATATTTTTACGCCGGAACTTTTAAGTATCCAATAATCTCTCTGCACCAAGTTTCTTAACCTATTTGTTTAAGATAAGTCTCTCTAATACCAGATAAAACATTTAACATTGAAAATTTTTCGTAAAATATTTATGTATTGAAAAATTACGCATTTCACAGAAGTATCTGGGGCATTCTCTATGATATATGTCACCTTCAAATGAAATATTTTTAGGCGTGAATTCTATGTAAAATTGAATAAATTGCGATATTTAATCGAAGTTACCTAGCCAAGAAATGTCATTACTTAAGCTCTAAATGAAAAGGTTGATATTTAGATATTTTAATGAGAACTGCATTTCATTGCACACGCATTTTCCTCCATACGTTCTTAAATGGGGATAAGTGGCTCCTTATACTGTTTAACTTCATACGTGGCTAATTATTTCAAATTGTTTTCACAAAAAATTGGTACCGTTCTACGAGTTCCGATGTTCCAATTGATCTAAAATCAGGTTTTAAAATAATAAATAGCTTCACTTGTTAAGGAAATTGGTTTAAATCAATATTTAAGATGCAAGTCCGGTGAAAATTATTACTTATAATATTACCAAGAGCTAATTAAATGATTGAAAAGAGGCTTAATATGATGAATTGCTAAAGTAGCAAATGCTTTAATCATAACTCCAGTACAAAAACTTAATTGACATTCCTTTCCCTGTTTTATTTTGTGCTGATAATTTGTATAAATAAAAAAATGATATCATACATTTAATAATGTTCCTGAGGAAACACAGCACTGGGAAAAATTCATCTCACACTATGAATATTCCCCCCCCCCCCCGCCACACGCCCTTGCGGCGGCTTGCGGGGTATTATGTAGATGTAGAATATTGCTGCACACTTGTAATAGATTATGCTAAGGCGTCGCCAGTTAATTTTACAGGCAGCTTTCCCAAGTGAATTTCTAACATGATATTAAGTAATGCATATATCTGGGCTGCATTAAAACCTATAAGAAGTCATTGCATAATTGTATGTCATATGTTTCACAAAGGCTTGTGGATTTAGATAATCGACAAGCTACATCATAATTTAAAGCTGACTGTTATTCCGAGGATGTACTATAGAATAACGTTATAAAACCTTAGATTAATGATAAAATACAATGGAGAGATGTTTCAAAGAGCTCCAAATGCCTTGAAAATCAGTAATGACTATTACGTGACGTACTAGATTACTACGTTAAAACAAAGCTTTCGATATATTGCTCTGATATTCAATATTAAGTTTCGTCATTTGATCATGCAGTTCTCAATTGTCACTTCAAGATCATAATTTGAATGGATTGAACTGTCTACTGTTGCACTCTTGACCTAATAAGTAATTTAGTCCTAAGCAATTTGATCACAATATTGATTCCATACTGATGCCTAGAAAACAAACATTGAATTGGAATTTTAAAAATTATTTGCAAAAACGTTTATTTGGAGTACATTGTTATACGGATGTGAAACTTAGTCATTGGGAAAGATGAAAATGTCTTAGTTCGAAGCAATGGAAATGTAAATTTGGAGAAGGATACCACGAACAAGACGGATAGAAAAGAAAAGCAACATAGAATTAATGAGAGAAATTTAAGGGGAAATAAATTTAATGAAAGAGATTAATAAAAAAGGAATATTAAATTTGTTGGGCATGTTCTGCGACATCAAACTTTCCTGAAAAATATAATGGAGGGCAAAGTACCGGAAAAAAATATAGAGCGAGGCCACGAAAGAAGTTCATGGATGTCATAAAAAGCCCTATGACAGTCACAACATATAAAGATTTAAAAAGAACAGAAACAGGCATATGGCTGCACGGGAAGACTTCGCCTTTAGAAGATGATAATAATTATGATAGCTAATAATACATTATAATGATAGCTAATAGAGAACCAGACTGTTTCTCTGACCTACATCCTACATGGATTTTCTTGTGTCATATGTGAAGTAAACTGTAGAAATTTTATTTTTCCCATGTAATTGAGTTAATTTTGCATGCAACTAAATTGCTTGAAATTTCTGTTTCAAATTTTGCTTTCATTATTAATTTATCACGACGATGATTTCAATTCTCTCGGTAATCAGAGACCTAGATTGAACAGTTAACCGATTCATACAAAACTCTTATCTTTCACTCCATATTTTGTTTAGCAACTCAAGATGCTCAGCGATATCTACAAATCCTCGTTGGCAAGAAAATTGTTGCCGTACAATAGAACAGTTTACAATAAATAAGCTTCATAGCCTCATTTTTTGCATACAGGATCCTTATGGACCACTCCTTTACTGTCGAAAATGACAATGAACATTGTTTTCCGTTTTGATTTGCTCATTCTTGCCTTTTTGGGCTGGGGGCAATGGTCGTTGTGCCACTCAGAGCTTTGGCGTTTTGTTCCTGCGTCGTATTCGAAAACCCAGGTTTCATCACCTGTGATGATGTTGTGCAAATAATCAGGTTAATTTCCAATACGCTGCAAAAGTTCACTTGGAATTACAGCTCGGTTAGTATATTGGTCGTCTGACCGGCGCGCAGAAGTTTGCAATAACACCTACATCTACTTAATGCCCTGCAAGGGCGTGTGGCAGGGGGTATTAGGACACCACCCGAAATTAAGAAAGAAAAAAACCACACGCAAAAGCCATATAATAACTGACGCCCTGCAGCTTCCAAACTTGGAGAGCACTGATACTGGTTTCGCGGTTAATCTTAGCGTCCCTTCAACCTACTCCTAGTGGTCGATCCCACTCCAACGAATAGGATCGGCGCAGGAAATTTAATTTCATTACTTTCGGAACGCACCCTGTATATCCCGCAAGTATTTTAAAAAAAGTATAAAAACAATCTTTTTTTCAAAATATTTCCGGATACTTTTTTAACTAACATTTACGTGATTCCTCTTTTAAATAAAATCGCCCAATTTTCCTTGCCTATACCCGTCAATGATAAAGGCAAGATGTGTTGGTTAGGGCCGTTCCTTTATATACGTTATTTATTTTGGGGCTTTAAGAAAGTGACACCAAGGAGTCACCGATCCATCATCATTGTGTGAGTCTCGCATTAAATGGCATACTGTGCAATTGAACTTGTGTAAGCATTCGGATGATAGATATCTTCTCCAAATCCTTTTCCGCATTATTCTGAGGTAAGCACCAAAAACCACTGTGCAACAAAATTGCTACAGAGTCCCGATTGGGGATGCATTGCCTCATAAATTGAGCGAACTGATTGCTAACTGGGAATAATTTACATGAAAGTGGATCTTAGTGATGCAATCATCAATGGCTATTTATCACTGTTTTTGTGTAGCAATCCCTAACTCTATCATGTGCGGTGAGGAATTTTGGAAAATAACTCAATATTGGGGTGCATTTATTGTAATGTGTAACATGTCTTGCCGAAGGGAATTGATGTCCATGATCAAAGCTAAACATTATGCCGTCAAACAGTATGGTGCCGTCAGGAAGCATTACCCAACGGCATGGAATATTTTCCCAAAAAGAGAAATATTCGGTGATTATCGTTCTGACGTGTTAAACGTCTAATCAGATACAGTAATTACCATTCTACATAACTAATTGAGTTTTTTTACAAATATGCTATATGCCATGATGTCCGATTGTTCAACACACTTATTCCATAAAAGCGATGAGCAAAATCTCAATCCTGACATTTGATGAAAAAAGGCCCCTAAAAACATTCTTGCAGCATCAATATCAACCACATCTTTGTACTTCACGCAAATACTACGAGTATTCATAAGTCTTTCCATGAAACAAAATCAATCTTAGAATATAAACGTCTTAAACAAAGCTAACTTTAAGTAGTTTTGTCGACTGGGAAAAATCACTTAAAATCTTTAAAGAAAGAAGGATTTTTGGGTCGCAATTTTGTCATTATTGAATCAAAGAATCTTTTCTTATTTGCGGAAATATTTACCCAAATCATTGCTTACAAAAATCTTCGTCTCTATGACGGAAGTGGAACGTTCGCCTTTTTAAGGTTCGTACCGCTCTCATTCAGGTCAATTCCAAGTGTCACCGAAAAGAGATGAAAAGTTCGTCCAACTCTTTGATAAATGAATCCTGGGGCATTCCGCTTGATCCTGGACTTATTGACCCTCCAAACCGTAAATTAACGGTACCATCAAGGTGATTTAGGCTCATTCTAAAGTGGCAATATCCGGGTGATAATCTTTCAATATCCGGGTAATAGTATGCCATAAGTTTGGAAGATTTATTCCAGCGAGCTTAAAACTCTTTTTAGAGCCTCAGGTGGAATACCTAGGGCTTCTTCGTTGTACCTAAATGTCTTCCTCATCCTCAAAGTCTATCCTTTCTCTTTCCTCCAATCAGGCACAGGAGAATAATCTTTTACTCGTGACAACCCCTAAAACTTTTCCACGTCCATTGCATTGATTTGAAGGCCCATGAAACTGTTCGGACACATATTGTTTGCGTAATAGGCTCATCATCAAATAGACGAATGACTATTAGATCACTTGAACCCACGTATTCGGGCCACAATTGTCTATAAGCCGAATTCAAGAATTAAACATCAATGACTTTCATTTCCAATTCAACCGCAGTTAAGGAAATTGCTTCTGCTACGCTTCGGTGACTTTTGAAAGTTCTCTAAAGTACAATTGCCGAAAGAAGCAATTTATGAACTATTTCTGAAAATTGCCTTAGCATAGAGGCTTTTTTGAATGTTATATTTTACTTGAAACCTACGGAGTTGGCATTATATAAAAAATACATTTCTATCTTAAAAACTAACACTTTCACTTCTCATTTGGTTTTCATTATTCCACCTAAATAAAAATAGTTGTCGTTTGCCTCATGTTATGTATTAAGTGAGTGACTTAACTTGTAGGTTTGAGATGCATTTACACACATGTTTTTTTAAGAATTACTTTTTTAAATCGAAAGATCGTTCATAAAACCCTAGCATATTAGGCATTAAGAATTAATGACCATACTCTAATTCTAATATTTCATTCTCAGTTCCTGAGTCAAATAACTTTATTGACCTATTTTGACGCTTTATTACTGAAAAGTAAAAAAAAATGATTTTTTACTGAGCGACTGTGGCATCTAATAATATTTCTTCGATTCGATTGCTTACATTTTATCACTTTTATCACATATTCCGCCTTAAAATTCGTTCGCTGCAGCATCAGTCACCATAGTACTTCCGAATGTACGAGGGTCATCCGGAAAGTAGTACCCGTTCGTGCCGCATGAAGTGCTGACGACGCGAGTAGCCGCTGGACGAGGTCAGATAGCTTCAGTGGCTTGTCTGCCTTCTCTGAGCCAAGTTGCGTGACGCTAGCATTGCCTGTGTTGTTTCTGTGATTGTTTACAATGTTTAAAAAAATTGAGAACGCCGCCAGTTGTGAAGTGAGGGCAGTGATTAAATTCCTCAATGCAAGAAACGTTCGCCCATGTGATATTCATCGCCAATTAAAGGAGGTGTATGGAGACAATGTAATGGACGAGTCGTCTGTTCGGCGGTGGTGTCGCAACTTCAACATGGGGAGGGGGAACACACACGACGATGAGCGTTCGGGGAGACCGTCTGTCATTACAGACCAACTGGTGAGCTCAGTTGACGAATTCGTGAGGAACGATCGGCGCGTCACAATTGATGACATCTGTGAGCATTTTCCCAATGTTTCTCGAACAATTGTTCATGAAATTGTTAAACACCATCTGCATTATGCAAAAATTTGTGCAAGATGGGTCCCTCGCGTATCTCAATGAGCTGGCGGCGAAGGACTATGCAGCAGGAATACAGAAACTTGTCACACGTTATGACAAATGCCTTAATTTGCTTGGAGATTATGTTGAGAAGTAGTTTAAAGTATCCTCTTTCAAATAAAATTTTTTATGTTTGTTAATATTTACTTTTGTGTCTTTATTTCACGAACGGGTACTACTTTCCGGATGACCCTCGTATATTAGTTCAGGAATAAATTTAAACACACTTGCATTCGTGATCTAATCAGCAAATAATGGCTGAGGTACGAGAAATATGGAATAAAATTGATGAGTAAAATATTTTTTTTTAATTTCTTAGCGATTTTAAAATTAGTTGAAATCGTTTTTCCCTGAAAATTCCCAAACAAATTATCCAAAAGTTGTTTTAGCTTGTAAATAATATACTAAACCGTACAATATCTTTAAGCGCTTGGACATTCACATTTCATTTAATCGTTAAAGTTTTTAATTATTTTGGGCTCTGAATCTTTGGTGGTTGGTCATGAAAACAAGCGGAAATATAAAATATTTCCTTGAAGTTTTAAAAATATCACACAGGTGAGGAAAAAGTAGGAAAAGAGAGGTGAATCGGAAGAAAGATAAAATATTATCCCCTGAATCGTAATATTTGTTCAAGCCTTACGCTTCGAGGAGGGAAAAACTCTGAAAAGCGTGAAATGCGACATACAAAGGCGGCGCAAGTAAGAATACGTAAGGATTTGCTCACGGCGCAGAGACCCAAATTTCATAAACACCCAACGATTCTTTAAGTGTGCCATGCCCGTAGGGAGAGGAAGAAATTATAACATGCGGTCTTGTCACGTTTCATTTTGAAGCAGAGTATGATCTGAGCGCGAAATAAAGCTCTCTTATATGCAAAGAGCCCTAAAAATATGTAGCGCATCCAGATGATTACGCTGGAGGCCTGGAGGCGGGAATAAAACGGAAGAGGTCTAAGATTGCGTTTTATTCTGAATGTACATATATCTTACTTTGACATTTCGAACTTTAACTGCTGAGCCACGAGGGGGCGAGGATTTGATCTTATGTAAGGGACCAAGTTTCGAGGAAACAGTTAGTAAAAGAAACATGAGTTTATCTGAATTGTAGTTTCGTATATTTTTTATAATTTATGGGGTAAATTTAAAAAAATAATCGTAAATCTTTCGTGGAAAGTCTAAAATTTTAAAGGTAGGATGTCTGCTTATTTGCTGACAATTGCGAGTTCAGCGAAGAAGGTAAAACTTTCATCACTTTCGCAATAGCCAATATAAATAAAAATCCTAGTTTGCTTTTTACAAAGTATTACAACCCTGAAAAGGCTAACGTAAGTATGTAGGGTTATACTTCAACAAAAATGGTTTACAACGAAATAGGATGGCTCTATTCAAACGAAAAAGTCCAAAGTTGCAATCAAGTTTTTATGCTTAATTTACCGTGATTAAATAACAGTGTATGACGTACAATGGATGGGAAATCAAGCGAAGAAGGATTAGCAGGGGATCTTGAGCTAAATATGTTGCTTTAGACACAACTTGAAAATATTAGAATGAAAGAAGTAACCCTGCTATTCCACGAGAACTTTATTAAAACACGACCTAGGTTTCGACGCCTGATGCCATCACCCCACAAAGTCAAAACGCATGTCGTGTATTAATAATATTCGTGTGGAATTACTAAGTGACTTCTTCCATTTCAACTTGTGTTAACTTCTGACACCAAAAAGGTAACTATGAAGATCCTTCATTCAGTAGTTCTATTATATAACTGAAAAAAATGAGTTGAATCAATTGAACCCTGGGAATGAGCCACCAATAATTCACCCTTAGTCTTGAATACGACAATGCCCAACATTTTAGATCAAAGCACCTTATTTTCCTCTGTCATTCTATTAATGATAAATTCAAAAAAGTAAAACAGTTCGTCAATCAGGACTCGTTTGTTTGAAAACAATTTTATTAAATTTAATCGCCGCATTTGGCACATATTTTGACTCGGTAAAATTTCCATTATTTGCTGGATTGCTCGTTCTTTATCTTTCATATGGTAAAAAGAATATTCCTTACAACGGAAATAAGAAAATGCAACACCTCTTTTTTTTAAAAGACACTTTTTAATACGAGCACTCATGTTTTAATTTATTACTTTATCCAAAATTATTCAAATCCCATGGCTATAAAACGCTAAGATATGGGCAAATTAAATTATCGTAGCTCTGCTCCGTTACCTTTCCTTTAATGGCTTAGGCTAAATAATTTCATAATTTTCCCTCGTAAGACGTGACAGTTATTAAGAAGCATACTTAAATTGTTGACTCACTCTGTGCGAGAAGTTTAATGACAGCATGATACAATCTGAATTTTATTATGGACTTATTTTCTACATTAGCGTTAAGTGCCGGAAAATTTTTCGCATCAATGTACAAAATTTTCTCAATATCCCTCATTGTTATGTCAAGACATAAAATTTTATTGGCCCTGAATAAGACTAAGTCGGCCTTCCCTGAGGCTTTCTTCAGGCAAGAACTCGTGTATATATATATATATATATATATATATATATATATATATATATATATATATATATACTATATGTTTTCTTAATATATATTGCCATGTGAATTTATGTATAAATAAAGAGTCTTGCCTGATATGAGTTCAATCACATGATAAAAAAACCGCTTAAGTTTGTTAGGCTAAGTTAAATATTAAATAGGAGTTCATACACTGGAGAAGGTGGAACAGTTTACCTATCTGGGAAATGGTCTGGACCAAAATGGTCGCATTGATAGTCACATAAGGAGAAGAATTGCGTTAGGCAAATAAGCTTTCACAAGGAGGAGGGAATGGATTACAGGGACGTTGAGTAAAGAGGTTATGAAACAGCTCATGAAAAACTTCAATATGAAGCGTGGTTTTGTACGACACGGAAGCATGTTTATTGAATCAGAATGATTGGTATGGATTGAAAGTTTTTGAAAGATTTGAGTCGAGGATAAAAGAAAAGGCGAAACTGGCAGAAAGGAGGGCAAACTGGGAAGTGCTAGGCATGGTGGTGGAGGAGAGGGTATTGTTCGGTGAAATCCAATGGAGGCAGGAAATAATGGATTCCGAGTGTTTTCATTGGGATGCTGGGAAGTCGGTGATATAAGGGAGAACGCTAGGCAGGCGTGGATGGAATAAGATAAGTATTTTTAATGAAGTGAAGGGAGGGAAGAAGTATACGGAATTGTAGAGGGACTTACTCTTGTGTCCGCCATCAGGTTGCGTTTTTTGTTAGGAGAGGGAAGTGACTGTATCATCTTTACATCGTATGACTACAGCCGTGTAGGCTGTGCCCATCCAAAACCTACCTTAACCGGTAAAATGCCTATAATTATAATATACATTTATAGATCTAAAACCTCTCTCTTGCGTATAGGGCCTGAGAGTGCTATCCGCGATAACGGTGGGGAATCACTGTAGCTCTCCCCGAAAGAGATCATCCGAAGAGCATTTAGAGGGAGCACAAATCAACACGCTTTTACAAGTTTCGTTCCTATGATGTTAGAAAAGAAAGGGGGCAGGCTCGGAGGATTTGACGTGATCGTGAAGTGTACACCGTCCCTAGCAACGGAAAAAAATTCTCTACTTAGGCGGATATGATAAACATGGCAGACATGTCGGACCTTCTTGAGCGAGAAATATTTCTATTCGTCATCAATATACGGGCATGACAGCAGAGAAGGAAAACGGCAAAAGAACAATGACTATCTGTCCAGTATCTTATCCTCAATTAAATAATTTTAAAATTCGACACTAATTAACTCAATTAATTCAGATTCCACTTTGTGGTAGTTTTGAGTACCCAATTTAAAAGAAACAACTTTCCATCCAATGGGAAATTTATTGGTTCGACACGTGTCATCATATTATCTATCGAAGTCATAACACGGTGAATGGCGTCGTAGCAATAAATTTCCTGAAGAAGAGTAGGTTGTTCTTTTATGACGTATATTCGAAACTTATATTTGCTTTCATCTTTGAAATCACTTCAAGCCTCAGTGATCTTTGAACTACTACTCACTTTTGACGAAGGTACAAGCTCGGCCGCCCCCCAATTTCCGTAATTGCCCGGTTTCCCAGCGTTCCTCCGTCGAACGCCACGACCTGAATGGCGCAGAATCCGAGAGGGAATTTTTTCCCCAACCATTATTTTTGGATGACAGATGAATGAAACATTAAAATTAAAAAAATCATAATTTTCCAAGCCCCTTATAACGAGGGAAGGAAATAGGCCTCCCGTCTTGAATATGCAATTAATCTTTCGAGGCAATTTCCATGTCGTTGTATAGGCGTGACAAGACTTTTCAAGCAGTGCGTCACTTGGCGCCCCCTCCGTTGCTAGAATGAGGACTTATTCGAAAACAGTTTAAATCCCGTTTTCTACCAAGAAATGACGCATTTTACTTCGATAATTAATATCACGTCCCATCGATTCGACTGAGTTTAATCACATGTTAAGAGTTTTATTTGTTTCAATCGATGAAAGGCATATGAATTTGAACTTTGAGCCAAAGTATCTATAGCTAATAATAAATCAGTAAATACCAAATGCAAAATATACCTACAAAATTCCCTCGGTTATATACCTACAAAATAAACATAGAAGATTCCGCAGTAAAGAAATTATTAGTAGCCATAATTATTGCTCTTCTAAAACTAAATGAACCCATGATCAATAGACGAAAAAGTTTGGTATGACCAATAACGCGGAATTAAGTGCCTATAACAACGGAAAATTTGAATGGAAATGAAATAGTAATTCTCTTTCATTATGTAGACCAGAAATTAAAGAGAAAACTTTTTGCAAAAGTGATTTTAATTTTTGATGATATGATCGCTTTTTCGACCTTTTGGAATACTACAATTAAAAAAAAGATAGAATAACACCCCAGGTGCGACTATTACCTCATCAAGATAAATCCAGGCCGTCTTCTCTCACTACGATAAAAGTTTTCTGGAGGGCCTGAATTCCTCTTTTCACGTATCATTTTCGTTCCCATTGATCAATACTTTTAAGGTCAGTAAGCGAATATTGAACTATTCATCAGTCCGCAGAAGTGACTATGGTATAAATGTGAATTTCAATTAATTAACACCCAAGTGTGATATATAATTTAATCGCTAGCATGGCTGAACCGAATAATTTGTTTTGACGTTTTTATGGCTATTTTTTAATAGATGAACTCTACTCCGATAGTGTTACAACATATATTAGCATAGATACGGATCGTTACTAGCAATTTCTTTAAAAAAACACCAATTTGTCATTGGCAAAGCTGTACCATTTTAGGAAAAGAGGTAGGTGACAGAAAAAATTGCTGCTATATGCGCAAAGTAAAAATGAGGTTGAAGCGTATGCTCACGAATAGTTTCATCATATGCTCCAGCATAAACAATAAATAATTCATACAAGAAACAAGCAGAAAACAAAAAATGATATAATGCTTTGCCAACGATACTGTTAACTCAGCAATTTTCATACGTAATTACGCTAGAATGACAGATATATCTGCTTTATAAAAGTTTGCAATATATTCTGCGCTACATTTTTTGTTTTCTATTCATTGAAATTTACATCCATATTCTTGAATCAATAGTTATTTTTAAATCAAAACCGCACTTACAAGAACTGCAACTGTAAATAATGCTCCCAAAGCTACTAATAATAGGAGAGGCACAACAGCTGAGCTCCTTTATTTAAGGTTACATATTCTTATATTATATTAACCAATATTCTTTGCATTCTTTTTAAGTCTCTTTCGAAATTTTCTTAGAGTAGCTTTGAAAATATCGCACACAAAATGTGAAGAAGTAAGGCTTAGTTGTGGACATCTATCTTCTTTTAGGAAGCTTAATCCTGTTGTATTTGAATCCAGAACTCCCATTGAGACTGCCCAAAATATTTAAGTTACTAGGAGAGGAAAGATGACTGCTGAGGATTTAAGGAAGAAGATGCATTAAGCTTCTATATGAATAAAGTAAAATCATTTGGTTTCCTTTATATTTCCTACCATGCTTTCTATCATTACTCATGTTGTTTGGTTTCGACCAAAATTATGTACTCGTTTTCCTGATGGCCAAATGGTCAATCATATACTCACATTGATTTTGATGAGCGCAATATTTCAATTTTTACTATAATACAAACGGTCATCTCCTGCTACACAAGGTTTTAGCGGAAATATGAATTGATTACTCCAGGAAAATGACTTATTAAATTTAGTATATCCCTCTTTGAAGGAATAGTATGTACGAAATAAACATATACCATTTTTGGTAGTTTAGCGTATCCCACCATGATAATTCGGATGTATTGATGTTGTCGTTTGAAGTTTTCTGGCATTGGAACTAATTTCTTCCTACGAAATAACAAATTATCCCGTACATTCAGCGCCATGTTTATGCCTACATTTTAATGAGTTACTTTCTTCCATTGATTCTGTATCGCATAAGAAAAGGCAAAACTCTTTAGGACTGATCGTATCAAATAATTGGAAGATGATAATATATTGACTACTTCATGTGACATATTTGACACATGTTACCCTTATGAAGCGTTCATGATATTAAATAGGAGCTGATTTCGCATAGCGATTTTTGGAATGTATCTTCAATGTACTGTATTCTCACAAAGGTTTTCATCTAATGCGCTTTATCCTTGAAGTTTTTGGTATACGTTAGGTAAAGGTTTATCTTAAAAGCTAACTTCAAAAATTTGGTCGCCTCGTCCATTACCCGGCAGCTGGCAAAATGATACTTTTCCCTTCCTCGGTAGGCCAAGTACCCAAAAGGAAAAATGTGTTCTCTTCTCGAAATTTCCTCAAGATAAGTTTCAAGTGAGGATGGAGAGGATTGTACGTGAAAAGGAGCGGAAGAAATTGAAGAAAATGACTTGAAGAGGCGAGATGATTGGGGTTCGTTGAGCACGGCTAAACAAAATAAGTTGATGATAAATAAAACCGAGATTGTCTTCTGAAAAGGCGCCGCGAAGGCATGTGAGCGCACAATCTAGAAAGGGCAATGAAGTAGTTAAGTTAGCGGCTATCATGAGCCAAAAAAGAAGATGAGGTAAAACTATAAAAAGAATAATTAAGAACTTGGACGTTGTGGTGGGTTAAGAAAGACGTCTAGGGGAGTCTACAAGAAGAAGAAATGAAATGAATTCGTATGAGACCACCTTGCCTCATGTCGGGGTAAGATATCTTACTGAATACAATAGTGCAATGATAAAATGAATGGCAAGATTTTTTAGGGATCTCATAAATTACCCCTGATGATGGGTAATACTGCTATGTGCGTCACGTTTTGGCGAGTCCTTCATCCAATTAGGGCCACGAGTCCCCTAGTCAGTATGGTAAAATGACTTATTCAGGGGCTAGAGCTAAAATAAGGGTCACATGATATTACCGGACTTTTAGAGTGATGCTGTAAAAGTTTTCCATTCCTGTTTGCTTCCACGCTGACGAAGCTGATATAAGGACCCTAACAGATAAATAAATTAATCATCGTCCATGGAAATGTACTAAGTAAGCTCGAATACAAATTCTGTGACTACTATTATTACTCCAGAGAGAAAATAACAACATATTTATTATTTATCAAAGTAGTGTAAATAATTTCGTTTCCGGTTTCTAAAATAACTTATAATAATTCTAGCAGATGCACTTATTGCCTTGCTACATGTAACCCGTCCATTTGCCCCTTGGCGGGATTTAAAAATTACCGCATTAGTGAACAAAAATTGAATGTAAGAAAAAAGAATAAAGTTTTAAGCAAGGCAAGACTCTTCATAGGCAAGGCATGACACTTTTTCTTACTGTTAGCGAGTCTGATATAAGGCAATGCCTCTTCATCTACATCTACATAATACCCCGCAAGCCGCCGCAAGGGCGTGTGGCGGGGGGTGTTAGGTCACCAACCGTAAAAAGGAAAAATACCACATGCAAAAAAACAACACGGAAAATTACACCCACAGCAGCGCACACACTCATGCAAAAATCCCTTCATCCAATACTCATGCAAACACATATACCGCAAAACAACTAAAAAACTGCACCCCATGATGCAGCACGAAAGACATCCTACAACACGGAAGCCAGGACACAACAAGCAAGAAATTGAAACACCACATGAAAATGCACCACGAAACACTCTACCCCCAAAGAGTCTCTAAAAGGTAGGGAATGCGACCCAACGTTGCAGGTAGCAGGAATTTGCCCCCGCGGAGAGGGACGAGGGATTGAAAGGGAAACTTAAAAACAGATGAACAGAACATGAATGAGGTCATTCGGAAAGAATGGGTTATTATAGCAAAACACATAAGGTTAGTGGAAGAGCATGTATTTAAATACAACTAATTATTTTTTAGACGCTGAGGGTGGCAAGTGGAATTTTTGCTATCTATAACCATGCAGTTGCTATCCCGTATTGTCCGTGGGAAGAAGGAGTCCTTGAGTCGGCTAGTTCTGGCATCTATTTCCCGAATTTTATATGCATGATCCAAGCGACTAATGTATGTAGGAGTACGAATAATTTGCGAGACCTCGGTGCTGAAACATGCGGATCTAAATTTATTTAATAATTTCAATCTTGCATTGAATCGTCTCTCAGCCAATGATTCCCACCCCAAATCCATGAGCATTACGGTGACGCTTTGCGTTTTATCGTAGAAATTTTTTACAAAATAATATATAAGTATATAATAATATATATATAAGTAATATAATAAATAAGCTCTTATGAGCTTATGAGAGGATCAATAGTCTTAGGGCGCTAGGTCACCCTAAGACCAACTTTAATGAATTCAACAGATTAAACAGTTCAATCCAGTGAAATAAGTATTGGTTATCTCAGGTATTCTTCCGATTCGGGTGTCACGAAGTTTTGCGGGCGAAAGATGGGTTGAACGAGTCCCGAGTTCTACACGCCAGAGTGATCACGGATGTGATCAAATAAAAAGATATTGGAAGAAAAGAAAATAATAAAAATGGTAAAAAAATGAAGGATATAAAGAAACAAAATGATAACTATATTAAGAAATCACTTTGTGTGTCAAATCAATCCTAACCCCACAGTCTTATGAATAAAACTTCGATTCCAGAGTGAACTGACTGGCAGGTTGACTCTGGTGAACGTTTTTCGGCTCCCAGGAAATCCGATGAGACTCGAAAGATCAAAGAAATGAAGCACAAGTGGCTTTCTGCAGAATACACAAAAAAATCCGAGATGAGAACTAGAACTCGACCTAATTGACAATTCAAAATTCTTTGTAATCCATAATTTTAAATTCGATCCAACCCTTTCACAAAATCATGGACGCTCAAATCCCTGTTCCACGGGTTATCTGCCTATCGTGGCATATGTTTTTCCAAATCAGCTAGATCTTTCACAGCCTAATGTGAGAAAACTAGGGTTAATGAAGTTCAGCATCAAATAATAAGCACACCATTTTAATTTCAAGAATGATGGGGAAGAGATTACAAGCAATAAAACTTAATCAGTAACGTTTGCCCACAATATCTCAAAATGTGCATTCTACGGCTGAAAATAAAATGTCCTTAATAAAATTGTTCTTCAAATTAATGACAACAATATTTATGAAGGACACAAAAAATATGTTAATTTCTGTAGCTGAAATAATATCCTCTATTCTATCTTATTTACTCTGAAGACGACGGGCGAACCAAGATGTAAGATTCTTGAGCAGTTTTGAATGCTCCGAAAATTAATGGACAATACCACCTCATTGTACAATGATCTGTTTATTCAAGATATGCAAAAAAATTAGAATTATTTGCCGTTGGTTCAAATTTTTTATCATAAGTTCCAGTGAGAGGCATCATTCATCCATTATTAATCATATAACTGAAAGAGTAAAGTTTGAAAGAATGTATGTATTTGAGAAATAGCTGTGAAATCAACAGCAAAATTTCATTATTTACTAATTCAAGTATAGACTGATTGGAAGGTAAAAAGTAGAATAGAATTACTGAGGAGACCATAAAATAAGAAATATCATAAAATAGACTTCTGATTGAATGGAAAGAGTGACAAAAAACTACCGTTGTAGTTGCCGCATGAGGAATTCGAAGAAAAACAATTCTGAATCTTGATTTGAACTTGATTATAATTTGGATTCAATCGATCGTTAAAAAGGTTTTGAAAGACGCAAGAGCAATTTCGCGATCTTAATTATGATGTGTGCTCAGAAAAAATCAATGTAATCGAAAGCATCACAAAATCAACACAGAAATAGTGATTCGAATAAACTGCAAAATCTATTTGTTGCAAAAATAAGATTTTAAAACTAATTCATTTCAGAGATTTAAAATGTTAATTTGTTATTTGAGTACCAAAGCGAGGACCGGTTAAGAGGATTGGCTAACCGATTAAAATTAATGATTACGTAACAACGAAAAAGGTTCTAAAGAAACTGCGGGAGATGCCGCAACTGTAACTTTTAACGGAGTCATACGCTAATGTGCATTTCAATGCAACATTTTCAGAGTGTAAAAATCATTCGCCTTGACTGGGATCCCAGTCAAGGCGAATGATTTTTACACTCTGAAATTGTTGTAACGAAAAAGGTAATTGAAAAAACTAAAGGTCAAATGAGCGAAGAAAATAATTAAGATTCTCATTGCAATGCAACAATTTCAAAGTGTAAATAATTAATCACCTTGACTGGGACCTTCGATGTGCGGCCAAATACTCTTACCAGCTAAGCTGAGCCGTCCCCTTACGCTCTGAAATGTTTACGATTTAAAGTTCACAAGATACTATAGCGAAATAGGGTACCTGTACAATGCTACAGGTGATCATTCGTGCAGTCTTACAGTCCACGAAGTAAAAGCCAAACTTTAAAAACTAGGGTACTTTATCTTTGACAAATTCAAAGAGACTGCGGGACATGACGCGGTAATAATTAACAGAGTCATCCGCTAATATGCATTGAAATTGTTGAAATGTAATCCCCATTAGCGGATGACTCCATTAAAAGTTATTTTCTCGACATCTCCCGCAGTTTCTTTGATTTATCAGAGGATTTCCATGCCACGAGTATAAAACATCCGTTTGGAGGTTCCCTAAAAAGTAAATCCATGTTGCGAAACGTAGAATCACATTCTGGATCACACGTTATTTTTATCGGGTGCGTCGAGTTTTCCTCGTTTCCTTGCACATTGGACTTTCGAACGTTCCTAGGGACTAACTACGTTATAATTTTAAGCAAAGCAATGCAGGACCAAAGATACGAGGATAGATGGTGAGAGGGGGAGTTTTTTGATGAGTGGAGGAGGAGGAGGCTATCCCGTCGTGACTTGCCGTATTTTTCTCCTTCGAGGTCTCCATTACGCCCGCTCCTTTCTTGCGTCACCCTTCGTCGCCGTCTCCGCTTCCTCTTTGTTCACACCCCTCGCCGTTAACGATTGCACTGGCGCCTACGCCTCTTAGCACGGTTTGAAGTTCCCCCACTAGCCACACACAGGCGCACACATGCCAACCCTCACAACTGACTACACGGAGCAGTCGTCGAAGAAGAATTGCAGGAAGGATGGGCAGTAGTAGTACTCACCCACCCACCACGCCGAAGTTCCAAGGGGAGCGCTGCTGTTTACGGGGCTGGGAGTCAATACCACAACAGATGGCGTGTGTCGATTGATCGTGGAAGTCATTCCTAAGTTTGGAGCCGCATTTCACTCCCACACTCGTCAGGTTCTCAATAGCAGACAGAGACTCTCCACGAAGGGACCGAATGATCTCCACCTCCGAGCGTACATTCTCTTTTTCCCACTCCCTCCCTCTGTATCGGTTGAATTGGTCCGCGGTTCCAAGAGCCAGCCATTCAGACGAGTCCACCCTTCCCCCCTGTCTTAATGCATTGTTTTCCCGCTTTGAAGAAGTTTATATGACCGTCTTCCTGCCGTTGCACATAGATTTAATGTTTTTTCTGCTTATGCACGCATATATTTCACGAATTTTAAAGGAATTTTTTTGCAATTTCTAAATGTCTAAAAATAATTCCTGAAAATTAGCTGAAAATTCCGACCGCTTTCATGAAATTGGTCAAATGAATAGAAATAAAGTAAATTGACACGGTTTGTTGATTTGTTATACTTTTGTTGTTCATAAACATATTGCCCTCCATTTTGCCCGCGGCCATGAGGTGGTGGAATGGCTTGCGCGTGCTGGTGATCCCTATGGATGCACAGACTCGGTTTATGGGAATTGCTCGTAGTAGAAGGGTCACCCATTGTGTCAGATAGATCGAAGGGAAACAGCTAGAAAAAAAGTAGCTCGCTCAGCATCTTTTCCAAAATAAGGTGGCTGCAAAAGGTGTCTGGCCCCAGTGGGGCGACTACTTGAGTGATCGTGTCAGGTTATAACACAATATGACGAAGGCAACGAGAAAGCCTTCTCAATTACCTTTGCCATGTCAAATTTGAGCGGAGGAAAAATTGTGTTAGCAAAAGAGACATTTGTGAGAAGAAAATTGATGACGGTTACACTGAGTGAAGATGCAAAATACGATACATAAATATAAGTATGGAGCATAGTGCTTTATGGATGTAAGATATGGTCTTTAGGGTAAGACTGTGGTGTAGATTGTGGTGGATTTTGAGATATGAGTGAGGTGGAGAATGGAAAGAATAATTTGGATGGTAAGGAAGACAAACGCCGAGGTTTTCAATGGGGTGAGCGACGGAAGGAAGTCCAAAAAAGACCGAGAAAGGAAATGGGGGTAACATTTAAAGGTAGTGGTATATTGAAGGCCGTGATTGCAGGTAGAAAATTGTGTAGGCGGAGAAGAGGAATATGGGGATAGACTTTCATGATGGCAGTCAGAAGTTACGGAGAAAAGAAGGAAATAAACTATATGGCAAAGAAAGAAGAAGTTCTCCCAATACTTTGAATTAAATATTCTTTCGGCAACATCCGAAATGTACCTTAAATGGATCGAATTCCCTGAATTTATTAAAAACTAATATGTAACTTCATTACACTCAGTGCCGGCTTAATATTTTCCAATAGTTATGTATATCTATCATAAGGTAGTAATATTATTGTCATGTAAGCCGATGTCAAATAGTCGTAATGGTAAAAACATTTTTATATTAATTACACGGTAATATAAATTTTAAAATAATAATCATGAAATGAGAAATAATAAAAACTAATTAAAAATCACATTTTTTGCTGAAAAATACTGCCTATGCAGATTAAAGAAATGGTAGTATACTTATATTTTCAAGCTTGAATAAAAAAATTCGCGTGAAAAATGTCCACTAAAAATTGGATCTTATAATTTTTCTCGCGTTCCCGGCGATATTTGAACCCTTATTTAGATAGATCTTGGTGATAGAATTTAATCAAAAAACTATAAGGACGGATTTGCCTCTATTATCTCATATTTTATTTATATAATTATTAAAATATTAATTTGTGTTCCTCAAAGGACGATTTTGGAATTAAAGTATGCTTAATTAGGAAATATTGAACTGAAGTGGTTTTCTTCCGAATACGTCCAAATTACGCCTTCCTCTTAGTGAGTATAAACTAAAATCTGCAGTGTTTCTATTAACGACATTGCTTTCCTTAAGAGCAAATGGAACATAAAAAGAACTTTTAAAAGTATGTTTTTGTAACGAAAACGAAGAAGAGGAAAACTTATCAGACAAGTCTTTAGGGGTGACAACTTGAGTAGCACAACTTCGGAAGATGCGAAAGCTAAGAAAGAAGTAAAAAGAATGAGTCCAGATGAAAACTTTATCCTCATAATGGCGGACTTGAAAACGAAGTAATATGAGGACATAGTATTAGATTAAAGAAAGAAGGCAGGAAAATTAAGAAAAAACTCCGTGAAGCCAAACATAGCGTAGACAGCTACCGACGATGATGACATGTATTAATGCCGAACAGCTTTTCAGTCTCACATTCTAAATCATTTTTCATTTGTACAAAGAAATAAATCTGGAAATTTATTCAAAATCTTCAGGCAAAACCAATGACACAAAAATAATTTGAATTTTATAGCTCTGATACTAAACGCTGTTCTTTCCCAATGTGTGATTTCCGTTCACAAAAATTAGAATAGATGTAAGAATTAAAAAAGAAAGGGCGTAAATTGTAGTATAAATACAAGTAGTTTGGTGTATGAACTTTAATTTATACCATGTCCAGTCCCGACAATTTATAAAACAAGTGATTTCCTAGTGCGTAATTTCACGGGTAACTGACCTGATGTTCAATAGCCGCAGTTACAGAAGTTAAGTGGGCCCTCTCCGAGAACGCGAGAGATGTAGATGTCGAAGGAGGCTTTACAATGGGTTCGGAACGAGGTAACACTGATTTCCCCTCGCCAAAAACATTTTGGCACGACTTAATTTTGGATTCAAGCCAAGCAGTCAAGTACTTCAAATAATGGAGCAGGGGGTAGGTATTAGAGAGTCCCTAAAGAGGGTGAAATTTCGTCAATCCCCGAATGCTTGATTAGATTTTGATTTCCGCTTTCGGAACCACAAGAAAAAAAGCCTCCATCAATCTCCGTCTTTCCTGGTTTAATTCTGATGTTATTATTTTTTTAACATCCCCCCTCCCCAATCTCCTCTCGATTCTTCCTTCCACTTATCTTCCTCTTCCTTGACGTCTTCCCCTCGCACTCCATCCTCCGACCAACCTACTCTCTCTCGGGTTACGGCGATGTCAAATCCCATCCGCTCTAATTGAGTTTGACGCCGTCTTAATTACTGTTTGACTCTCCACTCCCTCTCACATGTCCCGCAATTATCACTCCTCTCCCCACTTTTGAGGATTCCGTTTGAACGCCAAATGAGTAGGCCTAGTCAGCGAGCGAGCCATCCAGTGAGCCAGTTCTTTCGACGACGTAACACTCTCTACCTTTCCTACGACTTAGCCTCTTCAAACGTAATGTAGTTCATTCCATGTCCTTCCCCGCCTCTTCCTCGGCGTAATTCCTCCCAACGCTCTCATTTTGGCCTCACCCCCATCCCTTTGCCCCCCCCCCAATCTCTTGTTCTCTCTCACTTCAAGATATTCTTATTCCCTCCCTTTTATTCCCTCGCCATCCTTCTCCTCGAACGGCGTTTTATTCACCCACATTTTCCACTCTTACGCGTTCAGCTATATTTTTATACAGAATGATTAAGGTGATGTGATCTAGGCAAATAATTAACCTGTAGTGGATATTTATGATAAGGAATCCATTTCCACGTAAAAATTAAAGCGTTCATTTATCTCCTCGTTTATACAAATGGGATTGGATAATCCTAGCAAATTAATTTCTTTTCTCGAGTTTAACTAAAATGTTTTCCCCCTCTTTCATTCAAGACATCCTTTTTCACAAAATGACTGTATCAACGATGACTGCACTCTCAGGGCCCTTTTAATAAAGTATGTGATCAATTAATTTTCAACATAGGATTGCTGTAAAATAGGCAACTGATGAGAAATATTTGTCCGTGGTAAGTGTATGATATTAACATTACATGCATAATAATCATTTGCCTAAATTTAAAATAATGCGTAAAAACTTAATATGCAAAATTCAAAATCGCAATATGAAATTAATTTGACAACATTTTATACGATTTCGCCAATTCTATTCACTGTTGCGTTCAAATATTAAATCAACCATGCCAATAAACATTCTCATAAATATAATAAATAAATAATATATTAATTCAATTATATTAATGATACTTAATATACAATAATAATCTTCCGTTTTGACGTTGGTGGTAATATCTGTAAATTTAGACCACAAAGTTTCATCGATGGTGAGGAACTACCAGTTAAATTCACGGAACACGCAAAAGAATTTAATTTCTCTTTTCCCATAATAATGGGAACGCTATTATCTTCCTGAAAAAATGTTATCTTTATTTATCTACCAACAATTTCACAGGAGTTTTAAACTAGATCTATCTGATGGAAATCTAACTACGAAACAACTGCTTCTGAGCACAGATGAGTTGGCTCATAGCATTAACAGTTCCGCATTACATCATATTCTCTCGTCTCTCGAACAAAAAAATCCTACACCATCTATACTGATTATGGTTTTTTTTATCATAACATCAAAGTCTCACTGGTCTGAGGTGTGGACCAATTTACAGAGGCACAACGTTTAGAAATCTCTTTATCCAAGTATCAATAATGTACCTCGAATTGGTAGTACGATAATCATTTATGACACCTTTATTAATGTTGTTCTTCTCTGACGAGACCATGGAATATCTCAAATGAGATCACATTCTTTCAAATTTAACAGTGGATAGAAACGATTTGTATGCAAAACTTGTCGCCCAAGAATATCTAAACCAGCTGTATTTATTAAATGATTCATTAATCAATGTGAAGAGCCACTTCTGAGGAATCTCCGTACATCGCTTCAAATTATCATAAAACGAAATTACCACGTTCCGAGGTCAGCAAACATGCGACGTTCTCTCCTGGAGTTTGGGTCTTTTATGCACACGCTCGTGAAATCCCTTTCCCAGGGTTCGCCTTTCATTATTAATAGGAAACGGAATTTCCCTTTGGCGTCTAGTGGCCCACCGTTCGGAAACCGCAGATTTAGCTGTATGACCTTCATTTTTGTGGAGGTCTTGTAATGGAAAAGCAAGGCATTATATTAAGAAGCGCCACGAATGAAAAAGTGATCGACCCCATAAAAATTGAGAGAAATGTAAGATCACGCAAACAGAGACAAAGCGCTCTAACGTTTTTTGATTGAAATATGTTTTTTATGGAAAATTTTAAATAAATCAGATGGATATTCTAAGTATATTTAAATGGCACTGTAATCAATAAAGCTGTGTGTATTTACCTGCCTTGAATAAATACGAAAAAAATCAGTCCTTATCATGCATTATAATTTCCATTGGACTCGTTACCAAATTCTTGATTTCTTTGATATTGATCACTTAATTCCCAAAAGCCAGAGAATTATGCTGAATAATATTATATTCTAGCCACTGTAAATAGCGCTCAGCTGTGCTTTTCACAAGTTAGACACTAGCTGGTCCGCATTTAGCCACCAGGGGAAACAAGCGGATCGACTATTTTAAAAGTGTATCTACTTCTTGAATAGAGGATGTTTACTTTACTGATAGGTGTATAAGCGCGGACTGTTCTCTTACTCGTCAGTACTTTCACTGTGTGCTTTCTCACAAAATGTTTAATTAATACTTTGACGTTCTCTAGATACAAACGAAAAGTATTCTGATACGATCATGAGATCTTGATTTTCCTCAACGCTCAAATCTATTTCACTGCATTAATTACCGGCATCAGGGAAAGTATGCCATATATATCACGGAAACCATTACACTATTATCGTGCACCATATCCAAAACATGGTGTTTATCAAATATGTTCAGATAAATGCCCTATTTATAATTATGATTCAAATCATGTGATATCTCTGAGAAATATTTTGTTGCTGTTATTTTTTCATGAAAGGAACAAAAAATGACTCATTATATCTAATCTCATTCGTTAGATCAGTGTTAGTATATTTTTCGAAAAAGGCAAAAGCTTCATCAAGTGAGAACGACAAATCAAAAACTTTGATTTCGTTCGCAACTATAGTGGCTGTCAGGATCATCAACAAAAGGATGAAGAGAAGGGCAAAAGATTACCTAGGAGATGATTAGCATGGGCTCAGGAAGGGGAGAGGCACGCTGGCTGCCATTACAGTAATGAAATCACCAATCAAGAGGAAAATAGGATACAGTCAGGATCTACATATTTGCCTGTTATCTAAATTACGAAAGGCGTTTGATAGAGTGAATTGGGACAAATGAAAGAATGCTTTGCAAAAAAAAGGAGTACACTGAAGGGATAGGAGACTTATCCGCAATCTGCACGTCTCCGATAACTCAGGTGCGAGTGGGAGAAGAAGAGACCGGGTAGGCAGTGTTAAGAAGAGGGGTAAGATGGAAGAGGGAAGAAGAGGTGGGTGTCCATTATCACCTTTGTAGTGCAGCGTATATGTGGAGGAAATGGTTAAAGAGGCATGGGCAGAACCGGAGATAGGGATGAAAGTCGGTGGACAATCCATGAAATCAGTTAGGATCGCTGATTACCAAGCTTTAGTTTCTCAGTCAGCCAAGGGAATGAAAGCATTGCTAAAATCATTGGAAAATCAGTGTGATAAAGGAAGACTAAAATCTTAGTATGTGAAAGAGAGAATCGGAATACAGTATTTACACTGAAAGGGCAAAAATTAGAGCAATCCTTCACCTATAGGTGCTACCATCCTGTATCTCGGAAGTACCATCACATAGGACGGAAGAAATACCACAGACATCAAGCAAAGAATAGCTCAAGCTAAGAGAGCATTCACAGTGAAAAAACAATTGCTGTGCTCAAAGAAGATAGAACTACAGATGAGGAAACAATACGTGAAAACATTCGTATGGAGAATGGCACTCCATGGATGAGAAGCATGGACCATCGGAAAAGCAGATCAGAGAAGACTGAAAGCCTTCAAAGCCTGGTGCTGGAGGAGGATACTTTAGATCAAATGGATGGATAAAATAAGAAATGAAAAAGTATTTAGAAGAATAGACAAAGGAAGGACCTTACGGAACCCATACAGAAAAGAAGAACAAAATGGATTGGCCGCACCCTGAGGCACAATGGATTCTTGAAGAATATAATGGAAGGAAAAATAGAGGGAAAAGTCCCAAGAGTAAGGGCAATGGATTATTACATGGAACGAATAAAAAAGTACATTGCAAAAAATATCAGGAAGTAACTAAATTCGCATGAGATAGCGTAGGATGAAGGGCTGCAGTCAGCCAATCTTAGGATTGAACGACCAATAATGAGATATGGAATGAGTATACATGTGAATGCAACAAAGTTTATACGTTGTCCAGAAAAAGAAAGGATTGGCTATACATTAAAATAGAAGGACAAAAACCAGAGCAAGTGAAATAGTTTACCTATCTCGGAAGTGCTTTGGACCAAAATGGCCAAAGTAGGAAGGATATACGGAGAAGAATTGAATTAGGCTAAGAAGCTTTCACAAGAAGTAGAATTGACATTAAGTAAGGATGTTGAGAAAAAGCTCTTCAACACTTCGAAATAGAGCGTGGTTTTGTGCGACGCGGAGACATGATCATTGAAGCAGAATGATTGGTGTCGATTGGAAGTGAAACAGACAGAAAGGGGGACAAACGAGGAAGTGTCAGGCAAGGTGGCGGAGGCGAAGAGATATTGTTGGGAGAAATCCAAAGGGGGTAGGAGAGATGGATTCAGAGCGTTTTTATTGGGATGTTTAAGACTCTGATAGAGGGGAGAACGTTAGGGCAGCGAGGAAGGAATAGGATAGGCATGTCGGATGGAATGAAAGGAGGAAGGATGTTAACGGAGTTAAAGAGGGATTTATTGCAGAATAGGATGTTGGGTTGATTCGTCCGGTAACACAAGGGAATAGTCGCTCTACCGTTTGGTGGCTAGTGCCCTTCCAATATCTACCTTAACCGGTAGATTACCTACCTATAACACTATTTTGTAACTAGTAAGAGAAAAAATCAATGATGCGTAACTAAATTTTAATAATTCTTTAACCTCCTTAAAGATTTCAGAGGACATGACGACCGACTATGTAAAAGTATGCAGCAAATAATTCCCTCTCCACAAAATATAACTTGATATAGTGGAAATGGATACCAGTTTTGAGGTTTATTTAAATATAATAGGGGTAGAAAATGGTGACTGCTCATTATGGAAGAACATATGCAAGATAACTTCACTAGGCGATAGGCCATTACTAAATTTTAAATCTTCAATTACCTATAGAGTGGAGGGGAATATTAGCCCCCATTTCTATGAGTGAAGATGGAGATCACAGCAGGTAAGCTAACAATTTTTTCTTTATGAGTGATAAAGAATACTTATGCCGCAAGTATTTGGGATCCTTGAGAGAAAATTTGGCAAAAAGAATTAGATAAAGTCCAGAGAAAATCCGCTAGATTCGTTAAAAATTGTTATGATAAGAACACAAGTGTGACAGATCTCTTAGGGGATTTAGGCTGGGAACCACTTGAAGTGCGGAGAGAACAAGCGAGTCTTAGACTTTTAGAGAGGTTCAGAACAAACGAGTTTAACTATGACACTGAAGGAATTATAATGGCCCCACACTACTTAGCTGGATCAGACCACAAAGATAAACTAAGGGAGATAGATTCCAGGACAGATATGTACAAATACTCATTCTTTCCCAGAACAATCAGAAATCATAATGGTAATAAACCGAAGTCACTTTAGAAATATTAAAAACATTGAATTCACAAGTCGGAGCAAAGTTAAACACCGCAAAGCTGTTAGGCACACCTTCAGGTGCATGTGTATGTAAGATGTAGTTTGAGTGTTAGCATGTGAGTTGGGTGTAAGTGTTCTTGCATGAATGTATGCCATGTTTTTTTGGTGGATGTATGATTCTGTGGTTATTGCATGCTGCTTTTTTTTCTTTTCTAAATTACGGGTGGTGTCCTAACACCCCCCGCCCCACGCCCTTGCGGCAGCTTGCGGGGTATTAAGTAGATGTAGATGTAGATGAAACGACTAATGCACTTGCTCGATGATAGATATAAAGAAAAGAGTAAAAAATGTTCGTCATCGCTACTGAGCTTTAATTTTTGTATATATTGAGAATACAAAGATATAAAAGCAATATAATTTACTGAATGAGGGAAACTCAGAGGACCAGATTAATTGAGGAGGCCAAGTGACTATGAATGAATGAGGATATTAGAAAGGAACGTGATAGATTAGAGAGCCCATGCCAACCAGTGCAAGGATTGATGAGCTGTGATTACGATGAAGGATACTAACAACTAACTAAATCAATACCCCATGAAAATCTGATATACCAATAAAGAATTAATACGTAGATTTCTAAAAAGACCTCTATTTAGCTTTAAGGAGAAGAATGAGTGTCATGATTATACTAAAATTAAAACCAGTAGCTTGTAAAATGTAGCTTTAATTGTTACCTTAACTCCGAAGCTTCATCCCAATAATTATCATTTTGACAAAGACATATTTCAAAAAAGAGCCCTTAAGTGTAGAAAGTTTTTCATGTTAAAATGTTGATATTTGAAAATAATCTCAACTTATTAATATTCACCTTTAAGTCACATACCTGAAAGTAGCTTCCGTGTAACGAGGAGCTTCCATCGAAAGTTTAATAATCAAACTTCGGGTAACGACGCACCTATAACTTGTCGCTGAGTGGAAACTCGTTAATGAATCCAATTTCCTACTTATGAACATTCAGTATGGCACTTATAACGCTATTTGATGGCTTATGGAGTAACTTGATTTGGCAAAAATATTCCGCTTCCATTTCATTAGTTACAATAAACAGTTTTCCATGACTAATTTGCATACAATTAACATAATTAACAATTTATTAGTTATATACGTCAAAATTTCCATTTATCTTTGTATTATGAATTAATTCATCTTAATGTTAAAAATCCAACCTCTCTGAAGAGACATGGTTGCGCAACTTCCTGTTAGATAACATCCCCATTGGTTCGCTTGGCGAAGGGTTGGTTATCATTTCGCGCCGGAATCATATTTTATTCTACCTATTGTTAGAAAAGGGTGAAAGGAAAAAGGGAAAGGTGTAAAAGTTGGAGGAGCGTTACTTTCCCGCTAAAATTGCGAACTACACAACGGGGTACGGAAACGGAAAGGTCCTTAATCTCTAATCCTCATTGGACGACAGTAATCGATCCCGGAGACGGATTTGAAGAGGCCCAGCGTCCGCAGAAAATCGTTGGACGATGCATGTGACCATCTTTCACTAAACTCATACAACCTTGGTCCCTTTCCCTACTCCTTTATCCCTTAGTCACCACCACTACATGCCTCCCAGAAGGCGTACACACACGACTCTAAAGCTAACCACCCTCCCGGGTTGACGGGACAAACGTTTTCGCCTTAACCACCTGGACCACCATTTGCCACATTGAAAAGTATTCTGATACGGTCATGATATCTTGATTTTCCTTAAATCCTTCATCTAAGAATATTTTGGACCAGTAATGTTTTTCACCGCTTCAATTACCACCATTATGGTATATATATATATATATATATATATATATATATATATATATATATACACACTCATATATACAGAAACATATATAAGGAAAAGGGATAGGAACACATATAAAGGACGAACACAATAGAGGTGGGGAAGGCGGAATCGAACGGATCACAAGAGTAAAAATATTTCCTCAACCGGGACTCGAACACCGGATCTTTCCACTTGCCGGGCGGATGCTCTTAACCACTTGAGCTATCGAGGATAGTCAATTTACCCTGAGATCCGTGGGTCTAATATGTCGCCAAGCGCCCCGATTCTTTCAGCCAAGAGATGGCGTCAGGGGGCTGTTTCACCCACCAAAGGAGAAATAGACAATACACAAGGAAAGGAAAGGACAGTGGGTTAGAATTCATACAACATCATACAGGAAAGGAACAGTGCGTTTCGTGGCACGCATAGCCAGAAGAAAGAGATGAGCCACATTGGCCAAATACACATTCAAACACGAAATCCCGCCAAACGGCTATGCGTGCCACGAAACGCACTGTTCCTTTCCTGTATGATGTTCTATGAATTCTAACCCACTGTCCTTTCCTTTCCTTGTGTATTGTCTATTTCTCCTTTGGTGGGTGAAACAGCCCCCTGACGCCATCTCTTGGCTGAAAGAATCGGGGCGCTTGGCGACATATTAGACCCACGGATCTCAGGGTAAATTGACTATCCTCGATAGCTCAAGTGGTTAAGAGCATCCGCCCGGCAAGTGGAAAGATCCGGTGTTCGAGTCCCGGTTGAGGAAATATTTTTACTCTTGTGATCCGTTCGATTCCGCCTTCCCCACCTCTATTGTGTTCGTCCTTTATATGTGTTCCTATCCCTTTTCCTTATATCTGTTTCTGTATATATGAGTATTTATTCGCCGTTTGGCGGGATTTCGTGTTTGAATGTGTATTTGGCCAATGTGGCTCATCTCTTTCTTCTGGCTATGCGTGCCACGAAACGCACTGTTCCTTTCCTGTATGATGTTGTATGAATTCTAACCCACTGTCCTTTCCTTTCCTTGTGTATTGTCTATTTCTCCTTTGGTGGGTGAAACAGCCCCCTGACGCCATCTCTTGGCTGAAAGAATCGGGGTGCTTGGCGACATATTAGACCCACGGATCTCAGGGTAAATTGACTATCCTCGATAGCTGCCTCGATAGCAGGACGTGCCTGTGTTCACCGAGTGTCTAAAATTCGCCGGCGTCCGAGGCTTCGGCCGCCGGGGTTTGGAGAGCGGCACTGCCGGACTCTCTCAGAAATCGAGGTTCCGATCGTGTTTTGTTTCGAGCGGCGGTTGACCGCCTAGTTCATCAAGAAGAGTGCAGTTTGACTCTCGACTTCTTCCGCCGGGAAGGCCGTGCCTTTGTTTTGTTTACTGGATCAAGACTGACCTTGACTACTAGTGTAGAGCTTAGGCTCCTTTTTATTTGCTACCGCCGGGTGCGCGTAGCGGGGAGGGAGCGTTCGTGAGTGTTTTTTTTTTCTTTCTTTCCTTCTTGGAGTGCTTTCAGTGCGCTCTTCTTCTTTTCTTGGCGCCGGCGTGCTCCATTTGATTTCTTTCAAAATGGTCGTACGTCGCGTAAACACGCTCGCCTTGCAAGTTGATGAGAAGGCGAAACCCCCTACTCCGTTGGAGGTCCACCTCTTTACACTAGAGTCGCTGGGCCTCACACCCGAAGAGATTGTGGCGATCCAATTTGGATATAACCGCCATTTGGTATTCCTGAAATTGGCAACTGAAGCTACTATGAAGAGGATTCTAGATCTTATCCCACGAAAACTACCGTTTCCATCCAAAAATGATCCGAGGACGACGATTACTATTGACGAGACCTCCGGTAGCCCTTGTAATGTCAGGGTTCTATGTCTCCCCGTGGAGACCCCATTGGAAGATATAACAGGCGAGCTTCAGCGTTTTGGAAAAATCCATCGCTCGTGGGAGAACAGGTGGGAGGGCGACAAATTGGCGCGCGTGTTAACAGGTACGAGAGTGGTGCGGATGACGGTCGAAAGAAATATCCCCTCGTACCTCCACATCGGCGGCAACCGGGCCATCATCATCTACGAGGGTCAGCGCCGCACCTGCGCCCGTTGCAACCAAGAAGGCCACGAGCGCAAGACCTGCCCTCGGAACCAGGGAGGGAAGAGCTATGCGGAGGCAATGTTTTTGGCCTCTAATCCGAACACCGCCGAGGAGATAGATGAGCCCGAGATGGCTGTGGAGGAGAGGGCGCGGTCCCTGATACTTATCGAGGGTGCGCCCCCAGCTGTTCCCGCCGAACCCCCGCATCCCCCTCCACTTGGAGGGAAATTTCAGAGGGAGCGAAAGTCGTCAACGGAAGAAAGGGATCCGAAGAAGAAGAGAACGGACGACATTGCACTGCTGATTTCGAACATCGATCAAGCTGCGGTCCCTACCAGCTCGGATACACACTCACGACCACCGGCTCCTATCTCCGTGACCCCGTCAAAAGAGGACAGATCATCCTGCGTCCTTCCTTTCTCTGGCCACGCCAACGATGCGTTCTCCCCGCAATCCTTGCTTCACGGGCTGCTAACTCCCCGAGAATCACGGGTGACAGCGGGGGAGGATGTATCCGATTGCGACTGTCCCCCTTCCTCAACGGCGGGTCCCTCCATTATGGTATCACGGAAAATCAAGAAAGTATCACCGGCCGCGGAAGTTGACACATGTACGAGCAAAACCTTGTCGACGTCAACAATCCCAGACATTCCATCGTCATTCTCCTTTGAGGACAGCCAAGGTGTCGACGATCTTCCCAGGGCTCCTCTAGAGGCGGGCCAATTCGACCGATCTCCTCTAATTTCTCCCGACCACCAGTCCGCCACCCCGCCCCCCCCTGAGGCCACCTCCTGGGCTGGGACGGCCCACAGCTCTGCTCGCTCGAACAGGGCCCCCCGTGGAATGCCGCCAAGTAACCCGCTCTTCGTAGAAACCACGGCTGGGTCTTCCTCTTCGGACGAGGTCGGAGGGGAGGTATGCGGTGGCAACTCGAGACCTCGATCGTCGACCCGTCGGACGAAGCGTCCTGGGAAGCGGCGAAGCACTCGTCGCCCGGGTTCGAGCCGCGACCGAAGCGACGTAAGCCATGACCAGGACTCTGGTAAGTGATGTCCGGTGCCCATAGCTGTCCTCTCATTCCACCAATGAATATTGTTTCGCTTAATATTGCTGGCGTTTATAGCGCTTTAAAAATTGCAGTCCTCCAACGTTTTCTCCGTGACCTTAGGGCTGATGTAATCCTCCTTCAAGAGGTAAAGGAGGACATAGTCTGGGATGCGAACATCTTTCAGGCTATCGGCAATCTCGCCGAAAGTCATTCTGGCACCACCACCCTAGTCCGAAATGGCATTCCGTTCTCTCATGTTCGCCGCCACCCCTCGGGCCGAATAACGTCCGTTATCGTGAATGGTATCCATATCACAAACCTTTACGCTCCCTCCGGTGAGCGCGCGAGGGCAGAGCGCGAAACATATTTCAATGAACTTCTCCTCCCCTACCTGTATTCCTTCTCGGGGAAGGCCATATTGGGCGGAGATTTTAACACTATCTACCGCCGAGAGGATAGTGCCTCGAACAGGGATAACGTGACATACTATCCAAGCCGGGCGCTCTCACTGATGCTCGACTCCATTAGAGCGATTGACGCAGTGCGTTCTTATTGCGCCGGTCCCGCCCCCTTCACGCGATCAGGGCCTAACTCTCGGACGCGGATTGACTACCTCTTCGTCTCGACATCCCTAAAGAATGATGTCCAGACAGTGGACACCCTCCCGGTGTCCTTCTCTGATCACTGCGCAGTGATCATGAGAGTTACGTGCCCGAACACAACCCCGGGCGCGCACGTCCACCGCTGCGGCTCCGTGTGGCGCATGGACCTCCGCGTGTTGGAGGACGCGACTCGTCGTGATTCTATCCGCACCCGGGTGTGTGCACTGATCGCGGCACTCCGTCCCGGTGAAAACCTCGCTCTATGGTGGGACGAGGTTTTCAAACCCCACATTGTCACCCACATCAAAAGGCAAACTTTGGAGTGGCGTAGGGAAAAGAACTACACCATCTCCTTCTACCGCCGAGCGCTGGAAGAGCTCCTGCGTAAGGATGTGGCGCCGGAGGGTTTCCACGCCCAAGTTTCGTCCCTAAAAAAAATTATCCTGGGCCACGAGCTCCAAAAATACGCTCCCCAACAGTGGCAAAAAGAACTGGACACGGATAAAGGGGGCCCCCTAACGCTATCTGAGCTTCGGCGCTGGATGAAATCCAACTCTGGCTCCGATATAGACAGAATCCCTGTCAGAGAATCTGCCGCCGGTGACACCGACCTCCTTAAGGAAGCGGGCCGGCACTTTCAAAACACCTTTAACAGGTATCCTCCATGGAAGGAGGGAGACGCACCCCCTCTCCCCCCTCTCCATACGCTTCCTACAGATCAAAAAGACGATCTTTGTCGAGACATAAGTTCAGACGAACTGGACTGCGTCTCGTCCATGTTCCCGAAGGGCAAAGCACCCGGCTTGGACGGCCTACCCTTTGAATTTTATTTAGCGTACTGGGATGTTTTAAAACCTATTTTAACCCACCTTTTTAACTGTATTTTAGCTAGCGGCTCTCTGACTGCAAGTCAGAGGACCGCCGTGATAACGCTTATACCAAAGAAGACGCGGCCAAAGTCGTTCAACGACTTCAGGCCAATCGCCCTTTTAAACGCAGACTATAAAATATTGGCGCACGTCCTACGATGTAGAATGACGGCTGCTGCCGACATCGTCCTCTCTCCATCCCAGTACGCCGTGTCGAAAACGCGAAACATTTTCGATGCAGCACTTTTAATTCGTGACATCATTTTTTCCGCCCCCTTGTATGGTGATCGTTTTTTATCGCTCGTGGCTATCGATCTTGAGAAAGCATTTGACCTGGTCCGGATCGAATGGATTCTCACCGTGCTCAAGAAGATGGCCTTCCCCGAGTACTTCATTCGTGCCGTATCAACGATGTATAACGGAATATACTCTATAATTAGGATAAACAATGCCACCTCGCCGCCCATCCCCGTCAGTAACTCCGTTCGGCAGGGCTGCCCACTGTCAATGCTGATGTTCGCCCTTGCCTTAGACCCCATACTCAGACGACTACAGAGCAGTGGAATCGGGGTACGTCGTCACGGCGCCGTCTGCCTGGGCGTCGCATACGCTGACGACATAACGCTCTTCGTAGACGACCCGTCCCACATGGCCCTAGCCCACGACATATTAAAGTCATATGAGCAGGGTGGTATCTTCCTCAATAACCGGAAATCCGGGTTTTTGCTGCTGAAGGGCGACCGGCCCTCGAACTCCATCGGTTGGTCAGAAGCGCCCTCGCTCAAAATCTTGGGGTTCTGGTGGGAGAGGGAGTTGGCTCCCACGATTGAGCGAAACTGGGGAATTATTGACCATCATGTAAAATGGAGTGTTGGAAAGCTTTCACTCCCTTCCCTCCCGATCGTGACCCGCGTCCGCCTCCTCAACCAGATTGTCTTCCCAAGGATATGGTATGTGGCCCATCTATGGCCCTTACCCACTAAATACAACGCATACTTTATTAGAGTGTCCAACCAAATGATCTGGAATGGCTACGTAAAGAAAGTGTCCCGAAACCAGCTCTATGGCCCGTTTGAGCAGGGTGGTCTCAATTTAACCGATACAGCTCTAAAGGCGAAGGTGGTCTACGCGAAGCTTAGCCTGCGCATCCTCGGCGGTGACGACGCGTGGCGCAAGGCACTCCTCAAGGACGCGTGGCAGGAACTCGCGCGCGACGTATGCCACCGGAGGGCATTTGATGAAACGAAAAAAGTCGCTTCTCTCCTGCGAGATGGAGAAGCAATTCGGGTGAAGACCCTGTATGTCAGAGCGCTTACCGAGCAGCAACAAGATACATTAAAAAGAACGATTTCTTGGAAAAACTGGGCGACCAGCAGGGCGAACGATGAGGCACGTAGTGGAATGTTTAACCTAATCGCGAACACAGTCATGACGAGGGAAGTGAGGCACTATCTTCGGCTAGCCGATTCGCCCCTTTGTCCGTCATGCGGTCGAATAGACAACGTCGCACATCTCATCCTTGGATGCAACGATAAAATCAGAGAATGGGAAGCTCTAAAAAAGATCTATAAAACCTGGGACGTGTTCGGTGGTGGGGCCATTACCGACATGAATCTGATCACCTTGAACTTTCGGCTCTTTCCGAGCTTCAAATCCTTCATAATGACCACCCAAATCGTGGAATTCACACAGATGAGAACCGCGAATAAACATTCCGCTAAAGGCATGCAAGCATTGGTGGAACGGATGTGGCTGCCCCCGGTACCGGACACACTTCGTCCGTGGTTAAAAAGTTGTTTTTCTGAATAACTGTGCTTCAAAGCTATCAATAATTCCAACCAAATCTAATGTTCCGTCGCTAATCCAAATAATTCCTTCTATATTTTGTGAACCCTGCCTTTATTATTTCCTTCCACAGTATTGTTCATGGTCACAATTGTTTTATGCCATGTATATGAATTTATGTCTATGTAAGTGTGTAACCATAATAAGGAAAAAAAATTGAAATGTAATGAAATAATTGACTTTGTAATTCCACACACTTTATTTAAAAACACACGACCCAGGTTTCGACGTTGAACGTCATCATCAGGTGGTCCTCATAGAAGCACGCTGGCTATATATACCTTCTGATCATAGGAGGGGGGGGGTTGGTCAGAGAGGGAGGTCGGAGGGGTAAAAAGGTTACAATGTAGCTGGGAAGAAAAGAGAATTACATTTTTGATTTAGAAGAGTGGTAGGTCTAGGAGTGGGGAGTGGGAGGGATACAAAATTTCGTTGGCAAGATCATCTTTCCAACGGACACATTTCAAAATTTCTAACTGCTCCAAAGCATCGAGCCTTTGACCTTTTTCTTCAAAATGAATAATTTTTGTCACAAAGTCACTTTTGTGATCACTTTCGATGAGGTGTTTTGCAAAGAGGGATGTTATGTTCTTATTTTTTACACATGTTTGGTGTTCTTTAATCCTTTCTTTAAATTTCCGTCCTGTTTGTCCAATATACTTTGTGCTACAATCCGAGCACTTTAACTCATACACTCCACTCCTCTCGTTTTCGGGGACTTTGTCTTTAGTGTGAGAGATCAGGTTCTTAAGGCATGAACGACTGTAAAAGGCACATTTAATTTTTTCTTTAGGTAAACTTTTAATTACTTTTTGAGAAATAGTCCCAAGATATAGTATTCTCCGCCATTTGGCAGTGGGATCTTTTACATGTTCGGGGTTGTAAATGTGGCTTAAGGCTATTTTTGTAAGTTTATTCCGGTAAAGTTTATTTATTAGATCTTCTGAATACCCATTGTTTACTGCTAACGTTTTAATTACATTAAGTTCCTTATTTACATTGAATTTTGACATAGGGATAGCGGTCAAACGGTGGATCATTGCATGAAATGCCGAAAGCTTTTGGGTGAAGCAATGCCTTGAAGAGGAATTAATTAATTGGTCTGTATACATTTCTTTCCTAAAAATGGAATACTGTAACCCATCTTTGTCTTTAGAAATGGATAGGTCGAGGAAATTCAGGGAACCTTTTTCCTCTTTTTCACACGTGAATTGTACATTAGAATTGATAGAATTTAGATGTGCTAGAAACTGATCTAGTTGCCTATCAGAACCTGTCCACACACAGAAGACATCGTCTACATATCTTAACCAACAAAATACATTATTAATGAGAGGGTAGGCTGAGGAGAACAAAAATCTTCTAAATCAAAAATGTAATTCTCTTTTCTTCCCAGCTACATTGTAACCTTTTTACCCCTCCGACCTCCCTCTCTGACCAACCCCCCCCCCCCTATGATCAGAAGGTATATATAGCCAGCGTGCTTCTATGAGGACCACCTGATGATGACGTTCAACGTCGAAACCTGGGTCGTGTGTTTTTAAATAAAGTGTGTGGAATTACAAAGTCAATTATTTCATTACATTTCAATATGTTATGCAAATTCCACAAAGTTACGCCTGAGACAACAAAAGGAAAAAAATATTCTGTAACCATAATCTGTAAGCTGACAATGTGTACAATGTAAACACTAGCAGTGTAACATACTAGACCGAATAAAAATAAATTGAACCATAGCTCAAGTGGTTAAGAGCATCCGCCCGGCAAGTGGAAAGATCCGGTGTTCGAGTCCCGGTTGAGGAAATATTTTTACTCTTGTGATCCGTTCGATTCCGCCTTCCCCACCTCTATTGTGTTCGTCCTTTATATGTGTTCCTATCCCTTTTCCTTATATCTCTTTCTGTATATATGAGTATTTATTCGCCGTTTGGCGGGATTTCGTGTTTGAATTTATATATATATATATATATATATATATATATATATGTATATATATAAAATTTTTATTGCTCTGGGATCAAAGTCCCTTGGAGCAGAATACAGGTTACATTAGGTTTTGAAACCTATGGAGTGAAACTGGTTCTAAACTAGTGAAACAAGACATAATTTAATGTTAAGAACTCCATAGGTGAATATCGCCATAAGCATTACCCCATTATTGTACACCATTGCCGAAACATGGTTAATCAGGTCGGAATTCGCCGTATGATCAGTAGTTAAAGGAATTCACTCAATAAGAAGTTGTTTTTAATTGGAGGGTTTCATAATAAAAAAGCAGCCGTTTTCAATGTCAGAAAATTAAAGCTGAAGGTGTACTACGGAATAATTCAACAATGAATGAGCTAAGTTATCCCAAAATTTTTCCCACGCATTCCTTATAAAGAAAATAGGAAACTTATTTCAATTTCGAAGAAAATATCTTATGAATTACCCAATTTTTTGTAAAAGAAGACTTTATTTTTTTCAACTAAGGAGTAAACTTTTGAAGACTCTCAGAACAGTATCCAAGAAAATAAGGCCATATCATCTGAATGGGAATAGGTATATTCTCTCGCCCTCTCTCCATTTAAAGAGAATTGAAACTGCAAATTTTGGCCAGAAAAACCAAATGGAAATTTTTGAAATTCTGAACTATTCTCAATCAGAGAAAAACGCAAATTGAACAAATAAAAAGTAAAAAACATGAAAAATTAACTTAAAAATATCGTAATTAACACAACAACTACGTAATACTTCTGAAGTGGCCTCAGCGGTAAAAGATCTTGACTTTCAGAAAAGAATTTACCCATTATTTTATAGGATTTGCACCCCCTATTTCAATTTCTCATATATTGCCAATGTAGTCTATGCTCCCATGAATTCTACATATAACAGTTAAAAATGACGAAATTAACGTATTTCATTATCTGTACAGTGACCATTTGAAAATAGCATTCATGCATACAATTTTTATATTTATGAACTCGCATGAAAATTTGCACCTTAAAAACAAAAAATGCATTCCTTATATTATACTTTGGATTACTTAATTGAAAATCCTTTTTCAATTACGGTCAAAAAGAAGCTGGTAATTTTACTTTCATTAATGGGAATAAACATTTTAAAGAGTTAAATTCAAATTTTCTCAGAGAAAGCGAGTAGTAGGACGAGTATTTAGTGGAATAGTGTTTAGTCATCACTCGTATATTAACCGAGGTCCTTGAGCTGGCAAGCATGAAAATTCCTTGAAATGAGGCGTAATTCCCAGATAAGCAGACCATGATTAATAAAATAATTTATAAGGCTAAATTATTCTTTATTCTTCTAGGACAAAATATATGGGTGATTGTGAGGGTTAATACCTTTAATAGAAATAGGGAAAAGGTTTCTTGAGATATAATACGAAATAAATGGAAACAAAAACTATGTGAGAGCCTTTTAAATAGATGGAAACTCAAACTGCATGCACAGGAATTAAGTGTCAGCTCCATTCCGTACTCAGTAACAAGGCGCAATAATTAGGAGGATATATATATAATGTATAACACTTAGCACTAGTGGACACAGTCAAAAACACAGAAACACACAAAAAAGAGACTCGCTAGCTTTCAAATTTTCTGTGGTCGCTCTCTTCATCAAGGAAGAGAGGGATAGAACCGAAGGGAATACGAGGGCTGGAGCGATGGATGGAAGGGGAAAGTGGGGAGAGAATTCGGAAGGAAAGGGTTTGGAGGGGCAGCGTTAGAAGGGTGGGGAAAATGTAGAAGGTGATGGGGGTGGAGGGGGGATGAAAATATGTTTGGAGCAGGGCAATTAATGCCTAATATTGAATCCTGGCCAATTCCAGGACTCCGAGAGCCAGATGAAGGATTGCTCTAATGTTTTGAGTTTCAGTGGAGGATCAGAGGGTGGGAGGGATGCTATGATGGATACACTATAGCATTTATCAAAGGGAGTGCTGCGTTCGGAGGCGTGTTTGGGGATAGGAAGCATATCAATTAGGGAAGAATTCTTGCATGAGGCTCGGTGGTTGTTAATTCTAATATTAAGGGGTGTGGTACACTGTCCAATGTAATAGGCCGGGCAAAGTTGGCAATTCAGCTGATAAACCACATCATTCTTCTCAAATCAACCAATCCTTTCCTTAAATCCCCGCCCCGTCCCAAAACAACTCCCATGCCGTGCAATAAACCTAGATGCAAAACATGCCGTATTTTCAAAACCAAAACCCCATCCCTCTCCCACCCGCTTTTCAACTCTCTCCCACCAATTTTCTTCTCTACTTGCACATCTAGCAATGTAGTTTACCTGCTGAAGTGCCAACTTTGCCCTACCTATTATATTGGACAGTGTACCACACCCCTTAATATCAGAATTAACAACCACCGGGCCTCATACAAGAATTCTTCCTTAATTGATATGCTCCCTAGTGCTAAGTGTTATACATTATTATTCACGTCCGTGAGACTTTCAAAAAGTGTTATATATGTGTGTGTATATATATATATATATATATATATATATATATATATATATATATATATAGGTATATATATAGTACAATAAACAGTAACACACAATATAGAAACACAAAAAAAGGAACACTCACACGTACTTTCTTGATATTTCGACGGAAACAAACCGTCTTCCTCTGAAGATATAGAAGTAATGACTGACTTAGTCATTACTTCTATATCTTCAGAGGAAGACGGATTGTTTCCGTCGAAATATCAAGAAAATACGTGTGAGTTTTCCTTTTTTTGTTTTTCTATATTGTGTGTTACTGTTTATTGTACTATTCGGCACTTCCGTGTTACGTCTACGAAAGCATATATATATATATATATATATATATATATATATATATATATATATATATATATATATATATACACACACATCTATTTTTCTTCGAAATGGAACCCTCTTCGGCGACGCACAAATACGTAAAAACAAAGATGTAGATTTTGAAAACATAGAAACACAAAGAATGGACAGGAAAGGAAAGATTAAAATTGAGAACGTACGGGTAATGAGCCTCGCCTTTTCTCGCAGTTTAAAGCGATTGTCTTTAGAAGTGAGGATACTTAAAACAGCGTGGAAAAATCGTCATGCTGCAAATGGTTTACATGCATAAAACTTGGAACCAACATCAGAATCGAAACAACCCAGAGAAAAATGTAAGTGGACCTAATAAAATGAACATAATAAATGGATGGTTGGATTTATGATCTCAAAATGGAAACAATATTATCAAATAACGCCAACACAAGCTGTTACATCACGACTGCAGTTGTAGAGTATAACACATATGATTCAATTCTTAAAAATCAGAATCTTTCGATGCTTTAGCTAGTGACAGAGGTATCCTTTTGCATTCCGAAATTTTGGGGACTTTAAAGAAATATGATATTATGGCGAAATACCATGCAAACAATGTCACAGCTATTCATAGCCGTGGGCATTGCGCACTAGTCCAAGAGGTTAAAACCAGCTCTCAAGCACTAGGTTTTCTTGAATTCATCATTCCCTCGTATTTTAAAATCTGGACTCAATTCTGTTGCCGATCATGGAAAAAAGATCTTAAGTCGAAAAATTTTCCACTCGTATACCATACCTAAGTAGTCACGAGGGGATGATTTACTTTTCAGATATAGTTGATATTTGTAAATTATTTCTCTTTTGTAGTGATTCTACACCCGATGTCACATAAACAGTAGTTCTCAAAACATCGAATCTTGAATCCGACATTTCTCACATATCCTGTTCTAAACCGCGATGTTTCTTGATCTTTTCTCTCTCTTTGACGTGGGCCAATTTTATTTGGAGCTCGCGGAGCAAGTTTAATAGTTAAAGTAGAGGGTATCTTAACGTACTGCAATTAGATACAATATAGCTTTAATTCCCTCCCCGGACTACAACCTTGACGTGGTGGAAGGGCTTGTGCGTTCCGATGACCCCTAGAGCTGTACTGGCGGGAGTAATAAAAATTGCTCCTGGTAGGGTCACCCATGCCAGATAGGTCGAAGGTTAGGAGCCAGACGAAAGGTAGTCCACGCAGCGTCTGTTCCTCAGTGAGGCGGCTGCAATGGCGTCTGACCCCAGTGGGGCGGCCAGTAAGTGATGGTGTCACGTTAAAAACACTATTGAGGAAGGCAACGGGAAACCACCTCAATTATCATTCCCTAGAAAAATATGATGGACAATAGAGATATTTTGAGTCCTGGCAACCACGGGGCTCGGCCCAATCGGCCGTGTGTCGTGCCCGGCAGCGGGGGAGGCAAGGCTTCCGCGGTCGTCATCCCACGAAACCCTTGCAAGGGAAAACCAGCAGCAGCAGGACAGAAGACGCAGGAGAAGAAGACCAAATTAGTTAGAATAGGAACGTGGAATGTTAGGACAATGATGAGGACGGGGAAATTGGAGAATGTAAAGCGAGAGATGGAAAGGGGAAATATAGATATTTTAGGTCTATGCGAGGTGAGATGGAAAGATAGCGGGGATTACTGGAGTGATAAGTATAGAATAATATACAGCGGTGGGGACGAGAGCCAACGAGGGGTTGCCATAGTATTAAATGAAGAGGTAGGAAGAAGCGTAGTCAACATAGAGCAGGTAACGGATAGAATACTACTAGTGGAGATAAAAGCAGAACCCACGAACTTAGTTATTATCCAGGTATACATGCCACCGAGCAACCATAAGGAAGAAGAGGTCGATAGGATATACGATCAGTTAGAGGACATGATTGCATGTGTTCCTGCAGGGAAACATTTGATAGTGATGGGGGATTGGAATGCGACAGTAGGCGAAGGAAGAGATGGTGATGAGGTGGGGGACTACGGTTTAGGCACGAGGAATGACCGCGGGGAGAAAGCAGTTGAGTTCTGCAGGAGACAGGGGTTAGTTATCACCAACACTTGGTTCAGACACCACAAAAGACGCAGGTATACATGGAAAATGCCAGGTGACTCGGGAAGATATCAGCTAGATTATATCCTGGTTAGACACAGGTTTAGGAACAGTGTGATAAATTCCCACAGCTTCCCGGGAGCGGATGCGGACTCAGACCACAATTTAGTTGTTATGAAATGTAGCGTACGTTTTAAAAAGATAAGGCAGGGGCGGCGAGTTAGAAAATGGAATGTAGAAGCATTAAATGGGTTGAAAAGAAAGGAATACAAACAGGCGGTAGAGAAAATCATGGAGGACGGTAAAGAGCTAAGTACTATTGAAGAAAAATGGGAATGTATCAAAAAAGGGTTGTCTAAAGCGGCAAAAGACACTATTGGAACAGTTAACGCTAAAAGGACTCGTAAACCAAGGATCACGGATGAGATGATTACAAAAATGGATGAGCGGCGAAAATGGAAGAATATAAATACAGAATTAGGCAAAATGAAGTACAAAGAATTGAACAACACATTGAGGCGGGCAACAAATAAAGCAAAGGAAGCATGGTGGAAGACGCAGTGCGAGGATATGGAAAGTCTGAAGAGGAAGGGGGAAATCGGTGCGCTTTACAGCATAGTTAAATCTTTATCGGGAAGTAAGAAAGGGAGATCAACGATAGCAGTTAGAGATAAGGCCGGTAAGGTAATAGTTGACGCAGGAAAGATCCAAGAGAGATGGAAGGAATATGTAGAAGAACTGTATAGTAAAGAGCTTAGACCAACAAAGTTAGACATTGAAAAGGAACATGACGTAGAGGAAGATAGCTTAGGTCCAGGCATACTACACAATGAGATAGAAAGGGCATTAAGGGAGATGAAACTAAATAAGGCCGTGGGGGTAGATAACATTCCCGTGGAACTTTTGAAATGCTTGGGGAAATGTGGGAGGAAGAGGCTATATGGGCTGATCCGTAGTATTTATGAGGAGGGAATCTGGCCGGAAGACTTTGTGAGATCAGTTTTAGTTCCTATTCCGAAAAAGGTAAAGGCCACGTCATGTGAGGACTATAGGACAATTAGTTTGATATCCCACGCAGCTAAGGTTGTTCTCAGGATCATAAACAAAAGGATAGAGAGTAGGGCAAATGATTACTTAGGGGATGATCAGTTTGGGTTTAGGAAGGGGAGAGGTACGCGTGATGCCATTGCAGTAATGAGATTATTAATCGAGAGGAATATAGAACACAACCAGGAGGTATTTGCCTGTTTCGTAGATTTCGAAAAAGCGTTTGATGGAGTAAATTGGGAAAAACTAATGAGTATATTGCAGAAAATAGGAATAGATTGGAGGGAAAGGAGGCTAATCCGCAACCTTTACATGTCTCAGACTGCTCAGGTGAGGGTGGGAAACGGGGAGTCAGGATGGGCAGTGTTAGGAAGGGGTGTAAGGCAGGGTTGCCCATTATCACCGTTGCTGTTCAACCTGTACGCAGAAGAAATGATCAAAGAGGCATGGGAAGAACTCGAGGTAGGAAAGAAAGTGGGCGGGGAATTCGTAAAATCAGTTAGGTTTGCTGATGACCAAGCTTTAGTTTGTCAGTCAGGCAATGGGCTGCAAGCATTGCTGAGTAAATTGGAAATTCAGTGCGACAGGTATGGGATGAGAATCAATATTAAGAAAACAAAGGTTATGCGATTTTCTAGAAAGAAAAAGGCCAAGCTTAACATTAAAATAGGAGGGCAAAAGCTAGAGCAGGTAGAACAGTTTACGTATCTCGGTAGTGTTTTGGACCAACACGGTCAAAGTAGTAGGGACGTAAGGAGAAGAATTGCGCTAGGCAAAGAGGCTTTCACAAGGAGGAGGGAGTTGATGACAGGGACTTTGAGTAAGGATGTTAAGAAAAGACTCGTAAAAACTTTGATATGGAGCGTAGCTATGTACGGAGCGGAAACGTGGTCATTGAAGCAGGAGGATAGACGTAGGTTGGAGGCTTTTGAAATGTGGGTGTGGAGAAGAATGGAGAAGGTGAAATGGACAGAGAAGAAAACAAATGAGGAAGTACTTGGTATGGTGGGCGAAGAGAGGGGTTTGTTGGGAGCAATCCTATGGAGGCAGGAAAAGTGGATGAAGGGGGTGTTGACCGGCAGTGGGATGTTGAAGACTGTGATAGAGGGTAGAATGTTGGGCAAAAGAGGAAAGGGAAGGAACAGGATAGGGATGTTGGACGGGATGAAGGGAGGAAGGAAGTACTCAGTGATGAAGAGGGACCTGATATAGAGTAGGATGATTGATTTTGTGTTTTGTTAGGAGTAATAAAATATTTGTTTGGTAGTTGTGTCCGTCCAAAAACCTACCCTAACCGGTAGATTACTTAAAAAAAAAAATAGCTTTAATTATATTGCGGTTAACAGCGGACTTTTGATGCCAATGGCGACATGGAGTCACTTTAGTCCCAGAATAGAATCCATCTCACCATCCAACTAAATTTCGTAAGTTTATGCCTACAGTTACGGAGTAATGTCACTTCTTGCGGTAGGTTGTAATAAGCTGCAGTAAACCATATTGCCGTATCTTTTAAACCTTCTTTAAAAATAGCTCTTCACACTAAGCAAACCCCATTCTGACATCAATTAAATCTAAAACTGTATATATCCCATGCGCATAAAATGTTTATTACACACTCTTCAGTATGATATAGACTCAATTTGCCTGCTTCCTGTACTGCCTAGTAATCTAAACATCGATGACTGACATACATGTAAATATGTACTCAATGGTTCGATACTTTTCTAAGTTTGTTCAATGAATTATGTATCTTTTTCTATTTTATTTCGCTAAACATAACACAGTTGTGTTTCCATGCAATAAAATTTCCTTATTTTTATCTCAGTACCTCTCCATATTTGTATGAAATTTAAAGGAACCGTGAAAAACTCGAAAATAATTTCCTGCTTTAGATTTTTTGCATTCTGCAAGCCTTATGCCTATATAATAAATATGTACACATTTTTATATGCCCTCTGATATTTTTACTTTTGTATGTTTAGTATTTAATTACATAATTGTAAGGAATTGTAAATCACTATTGGAATTTGCGATTATTTCGGTCACACGTTTCCGCAATATATATGACCTTTTATTGGTATTTATAAGTGAGTATCATGAGGTTATTACATTAAAATACATTTTTTTACTCTACGAGTATCACCAGAAAATCGTTAGCAAATATAACGAAATGGTCTGAGGTAAAATACGATCATGCCTATAAATTTTCAGCAAACGAGACGGTTGACATTTTGGGGATTTTGCATCTAATATTTATCACGATTATTTCCATTCATTTGTCGAAACTAAGGGCTGTCAAGCCTTATGCCGAGTTTGTGATATGGAGGGCGGCATACAGTTTTTCTATTTCATTGACGTTACTAGAAAAAAAGACAGTATGGCTGGATTCTGGAGCTTTTCCAGTTAAAGCTGACCCCCTAGAAAGAATTAATGAGGTGATCCTGAGTGTGTTGGCATATGAGACATTTAAATAGAAATGGAATAGCAGGTTTTCCCTTCTTAGTTGAGGTTAGGTTACGGATAAGATGCAATGGTAAAATGCAAAGAGAAGATTATTTTTTTCTGTTTTTATATCTTTGGATCAGGCAAAAGAAGAAACTGTTCTCTCCTATTTATGCAGAAAGGGTATCAACATATGCCGGCCATCCTACGAATTAGGGCACGCCTCCCGAAACGTTTTTAAATGGATGAGAGGAAACCTTCTCTCGCCTTCTCACGGTCTCCAATCCAAACATAACACGATTACCGACTCCAACTCTTTCCCTCCGAGCGGAACGCGGAACTTATTATTATTTAGAGTTATCTGAATAGTTATTCGTAACTTTATTTCGAAGTCTGAGAAGGAGAGAAACGGATTTTCCCCGACATCTCTCATCCTAACTCCGTGGCGTATGCGTATAAAACAGGGCTCCTCCAATTTTGACATTTTCGATTGGTATTTATTTTTTAAGTGGTGATCCTCTTTCAGCCCAATTTGGTTGCCTGTGAGAACATTGTCTGAAAAAGTACATTCAACCATTTTTAGAAAACGGACCATCTCAGGAGAATATCCCGCCAATATATGAGTATCACGAATAGCAGGCGGGAAGATTTTTTTTCCTTTCTCAGATTTTCAGAATAAAAATGTGAATTTATTTTATCTGTTCCTTAAGGCCAATTTTTCACATGTAAACGTTGATTTTCACAACTTTTCTATAGAATTATTATCATAATGAAACGATAACAAGATCTTTGCGTTGTACACCAAATACTTCCTAAGCATATTCAAAATCATTGAAAACACCTCGATGGGAATAATTAATTTGATTTTCTCCTAAAAACGACTGTTAAAACCGATAAAGTAATATCTAAATTTCTCATTTGCTATATATTTTGTTCAAAAATATGGCATACAAAACTCTAATAACTATAGAATTCTGTTTCAGAAAAAAATAATAAAAAATAAATAAATAGGTGATCAAGATGGTGCGGCGGCTAACGTACTGGCTTCCCACCCAAAGGGCCCGGGTTCAAATTCCGGCGGTGTTGAATATTTTTCGGTGGTATCACGATCCCTACTTGAGATGCTTTGTGGAGGGCACTTTGAGTGAGTACGCCGTCCGTCGGATGGGACGTTAAGCTGCGGACCCCTTGGCGCCTTTCGTATAGAGTAGACTAATGCCGACGCCGGGTTTCTCTCCACCCTTCATCCTCTCCTGTCCATCCCCTATGGGGCAAATGACCTCAGCTGTCGGTCACCTCCCCTAAATACTTCTACTGCCAAAAAATAAATAACTTTGATAACAATCCTCTGTCAGCCTCTGTATAATCCAATCTTTATTAGTGTTCACATTTTATCAATTTGATTGGTTTTACCTTCTTATTCAAATGAGACTATGAAGTTATCATAAAGATATTTGCTCAGAAAATTTGGAATAATCTTAAAATATTAGTTTTTAAGTAACTGATATGATTCAGGGCATGATTTTCAGTATTAAATTCATCGTTTTATTTTAACCGCCTAGGTATTAATAGAACGCGTGTTTTAACTCTGTGAAAACTCATAATGATTTGATAGTGATATTTTAAATATTGAACCAAAGGTAATGCATTGAAAGGAAAAGCTGGTAATCAGTGAAAAGTAGTTCCAATGGGTAGTCAACGGAAGCATCGATCGAGGCGCATTGTTGATAAAAACTCTTCATTTCTCATGCTAATCCCTTAATGATATGAATGATATGTTTGCTTATAAAATGATTCATACCTTAGTTAATTAAAGATGAATTCAAATTCGATATTTCTTTTGCCTCGAATCAATAGCGAATTCATCCAGTGTCATGAAAACGAGGAAATTTGGTCCGTCGTTTTGCCGAGAAAAAATGTTAAAAATAATAGATTTCTCCTTAACCTGGAAGTTTATTTTACATTGATACCCTATCCTTATAAGAGTAAAAAATATAGTCTCCACAAAATTTGTTGGATAAATCGCGACAGAAAATTTAATTGCCCGAACTAGAAAGTCAAAAATGACATAAATTATAATCTATGCCATCCTACTAATCTAATGTCGGTGGAGACGGAGACGTAAAATGTTTTCACTAAATTCTGAAACTATACTAAAGCTCTCTCCGGTCTTTATTCTATTATACATATGCGTGCCGGAAACCTTTCATAAAACGGAACTCGGGTCTCTATTTCAGTGAATTGAAAGCGATTAAATATAATGAAAGCGAGGAACTTTTGAGTTCCGGAGGAAAATTTGGTAAAGTTTATGTTAGGAAAATGAAATTTAGCAACCGAGATAAATCAAGAAAAAATGTCAAAAAATAAGGTTAATTAATGTAAATATTTTGATTACGTTTCCACAATTACAGTGTATTTAAAAGTCTTGTTAAAAATAGCAGAGGAAAAATTAACGACACGCAACTAAATTTTAGCGTAGTGATGAGTTTAAGAGTCTATTAGATTTTCTTCTTAAAACAAAACAATGTGACTGATTTCCAAAGTTGAGACAAAAATTAATCTTCATTCGGACTTAATCATCCAATGATTAAGTCCGTATGTATGACCATACAAATTTTCATTCAAGCCAATAAAATCTGAGGAACCGAACATTAAACATTTCCATTTGAATAATTCCAATTCTTAATTCAACTTACGAATCCAATACATTGCTTCAAAAAATTAAATATGAAAAAGTTTTTGGTGTTTTTTCATAAAAAATTGTCATGGAAGAATTCAATATGGTCAGTGAAGCAATATTACTGGCGCAAATTTGGGGCTTTTGAGATGTGCTTGTATAGAAGGAAATAAATATTAAAATGGATGGAAAGAAAAATGAACATAGTGGTAGCAGGCTTTGTTTGGGAATAGGAAATGGCTTTTAGGAGAAATGCAAAGAAGGTAGGAAAGGAGGATGGAGAAAATTTCAATTGAGAATGGAATTCTAAAGGCTATACTACAAGGGAGATCATCCTATGTATTGTGGGGGATGAGAGATTTGATAGAGGGAAGACTGCAGGGAAATCAGGGCAGAGGGAGGAAATCAATAGGTAGGATAGGACTAAAGGAGGTAGGATGCATGTAAGCCCAAATAGGGAGTTATATTGACATTTAGTATAGGAATGAAGATCATTTGGTGTCATATTCGTAAGGTTTTGGGAGTAAAATATTTTGTAATGTCAGAGCCTATAAAGAAATTACCCTATTTCTGTAGGCTACTGCTAAAATAATTCAACAGAAACCAAATGATAGCCCAGGGAAAGGAACTGTTTCATCCTATCCTCATGTGTGAAATTCATAGGATGGTGTTCATTGGCTGGTTTAACTCTTACCAATTCATTCAACCTACAGGACAATTTGGGTGATCACTTTTTTTCTAATTCCAAGTAGTCAATAAAAATAGATTTAACGTCTGTTAATGCATTCTAATATTCATTGACCTGCCCGTTGTTTGGGAATACGAAAATAATATCATCAAAGGTTCCAAATAATGGCGTCAAGTTATATATCCTGATTTTCAATCCCGTTTAAGTTTGCATTAATGTTTCCCCCATAAAAAGGAGGCTGTGTCAGGCTTTATTTGTTAGAATTCCTTCATTATATGTAAGACTAAGGTAATACAGCAATTGCATAAGATAACTCATTTAACGCGACCATTATAATCAGGTGTGTGTGTATAATTATGATGTACTGTATGGGAACCATGGCCATGTCATAAATACATATCTAATACAATTACTGTGTTTACTCATCTTAATATTTCGCCGCATGTTTTTCTCAGCACTCTGATGAGTGTTTCAAAGTCTCCGAGATGAGATATTGATACGTGACTAACATTTTAATGCTAATAAATATTAAACCTTCGTAGGGCGTTGAAGGGTGTTTATTTGAGAGAGGAGAAGGAAAACCTGCGAACGAGAGGTTTGAAGAGAGTTTTTAAGGGCTTTTTTTATCATGGACTTTCCCAATTTGCGCGAGAAAATGAACTTCTTCGTGAGAAAACGAGATTTCTAGTGTTCGGGGGATTTCATCTCCTCCCACCCCCTCCTCTCTTCCTTCTCCGCCAGTACTCGGGTCCCTCTAAAGTATAAAGAGTTGGAGGAGGATGGATGGATGACGCCAAGAAAAGAAGCCCTCAACTGAGGGACCAAGGGCGTCGCGGGGGAGAGAAGGGGTCGGGAACGGAACGAGACGGGAAAATTAAAAATCGTAAGCAAGTGAAGGATCTTGTGGAAGTGAAGTGGGTCGGGAAAGGCCGAGGTGGGGTAGAAAAAGAAATGGGGGAAATAGACGGCGGGGGGGGGATGAAAGAGCGGAGCAAATGAGAACTAGGAGAAGACAGGAGTGGGATAAAGGATGGGAAGTGATTATATCAGTAATAAGAGAAGGAGCAGAAAGAAGATGTCAACAGGAGATTGAGTGGTTGTTACTGTACCTCCATAAGAGGGACATAAAGTATATGAAGGAGCTCCAAGGAGCTGACAGTTGCTGTAGTTAATCTTTTCAAATGTCGTCCTAGTGAAATGGCAGTACTTAATTTTCTCTCGCACCCTAAATTAAAGGGAGAGCGTCGAATTAGGGTAGAAACCCTCAAAACGAATCCGCCCATCTCGTATTATTTTTATTTTGGAAAAACATTTACTCGGCTTCCCAAATAAAAACACAATTCTATTCCATGGAAATTCGCGTTGACCCCAGGAAAATAACCACACCGTGTTAGATTATGTTTATGGCCATCTCATACCAAATTTTGCATTAATATGTTACTGCTTAACTCGATTAAGATGTCATATTAAACACTTCGATTAAGCCAACTGGAGCATAAATTGGGCCTTTCAGTGATGAGCTAGGTAGTCATTAAATGACATTCATGATAGCAGTATTAATGTATACGAGTAGTTCATTTTAAAGTGACAGTTATATGATACCTTAGGCTAAAGGAGAGATATAATTGAGGTGGTTTCCGTTACCTTCCTCAATAGCGTTTCTAACGTGACGCCCTCACCCATATCACTGCCCCACAGGTGGTATTTTTAAATTGGATCCAATGCCTTTGCACGTACCTCACTGAGGAAGAGACGCTGAGTGAACCGCCTTTCATCTGGCGCATGTACTTCGACGTATTTGGCATAGGTGGCACACTATGTAAAATTTTAATTGTTCCTGCCAGCAGAGGATTCATATTAACTCACAAGTTCTATGTTAAGGGAAAAGGCCCGGGAAGGGGTCTACAATTGAAAATACTACGTAGAGGTATTTAAATGCTTAAACGATATAATAATTTTATGCATCTAAATAATGTATATAAAGCAAGATAGTATTTATTTAAATACATAAATACACAGTATGGTAAATAGTTTTAAGTCTTCTATTTTCAATTAATTTCGAAGCACTGATTCACGTTTTTCCTTCCGTCTCTTTATTTCTAAATAGCTCTCTCGTGCTGTCTCTCTCCTTTTAGTGAAAAATATAAGCGAAAAATTGTTAAATGATAATTCGCTCTCTGTATTAATTGCCGTTTAACTCTAATCGGAATTGATTCCTTCCAGCAATGAAGTACCAAGAGACGTTAATTAATATACAAGATTTCCATCTTCGTCAAGAGCATATTAAAATAATTACCCTAAAACAATCGCTTCAGTAATCCCTGCCGCCCCCCTTCCTTTACCCTTTGCACAACCCTGCAATCCCTATTTCCTCTCTCCATCACTCACTTTTTATTTTCTAATTTACCTGACCTCAGAACTGTTCTAACATTCCAAGTCCCTATTCTAGCAAATTAGCTCCTTTTCTGTGCTGCTGCTGTCGATTTCATTTTTCAAGTATATTTTGAGATAACGACAGCAGGACCATTGTCTCTCCTATTGCCTGGCATCAAAAACCCGTGACCTCCTAGTTGCCGGGACTCATACTCAGATCAATGGCCGTCATTTTTTCATGAGATATTCAATTGAGGTGTTTGTAGAAACTTCTTTAGGTCTGCTAATATTCTTACCCAAATCAACAAATATAATGATAGATTTGTAAACGCTCGAGCGTACTATAGTACGAGTCAATTTAGGATTCATAATATTCTGAGTGAATTTTTCACAATTAGTTTTCCCAATTTCACGTATTCGTTCATAATAGACAATATTTTATGGAAGAATAATATGTTACTGTCACGGTTAATATCTCAGATCTGCAAAACACCGGAAAAGTCCAAACCTTTTCGATTTAAGAATAGTTCTTTTCAAAGCTCTCCATAGGAAATTGAGTTTCAATTTATCAAGCTATCAAAAACTATGTACGCACAGAATCCAAAATGCACTCCAACTGGCGTAATTCCAACTGCTAACATTTAGAGAGAAATGGCAACGTAAGCGAGAAGGGCATTGGACCATTGTGTGAGTGCAGATTCAGTCCGATATCCACAAATTTCCGTGGCTCCATATATCCCTTGGGAATTGTTATCTGGTTTCCAATTTCGGGCGATGTATAGAAAAAATTCCAGGTCGGTGCACCGCCTTTTACATTGATTTTAAAATGCTGTGATTTCGAAATTAATTCCAATGAGGCGAAATTTTCCCTTTTTATCGCGAGGTTAATCGAACAGCTTCAGCGAACGAAACTCTTCTTTGGCAAATCACCAAATGATGAATCAGATTAATAGAGTTGATATTGGTGAAATTTTAAAATTCATAAGGGAAAGGAAAAGCAATTATCACAATTTGATTTGATTTTGGACCATTTATATATTAAGTATTTCTATTTATCAGAATGAAAATATCATTCTTTTAACTTATTTCCAAGACATTTTTCTGTGCAAAACATTATTCTAAGCTTTAGTTAATATCGAAAAATTTTCCAAGGGTAACCCGGTTGAAATTTGTGATTTTTTAGTTCGTTGTAGTTTTAATTAAAAGTAAGAAATATCATTTTGTCTATCATAATATATTCATTTTCTCCCCAAGTTACATCGTGAAGCAACATCATCAAGTGATGATGCCCTTGAAGCGTGAATCAGCGTTATCACCTGATGATATTTTTTGGGAAGCTTAAAAAATATATAGTAAATGGATGGTTCAAGAAAAAATACCAAATACTGCACATTAACTGAAACTCAATCTCTTGCCATCACATTTACGAAGCAGAATAGCGGACGTTTTATTTGATTTTTTCGGGCAAGGATAACCCCCTAAGTCTATTTGGTAGTTATCATTTACGTAACACCTCGACTTTACCTCATGTAGTATTTTTTAGAAAGCCACCAAAATGGGTATACAAATATTCAACACTTCCAGGAAACATGAGTAAGCCCAAAACAACATTTAACTTGATAATAAACTTTGACTTTTTTGACTATGTACTAGAAAATACAGTTTAAGAATTAAATTCACCACAGTACCACGCAAATGTTAAGGCTTTAAAATGTTCATTAATTATCTATGCTTGATAATTGTTGCATACCCATATTATATTATTTTTATTCTACACAATTTCCACTATTACACATTCGTTAGACAAATAAAAAAGAATAATACATTTCTTATAAAAAAGTGCATGCTAGGGTTAAAAAAATATTCCTTTTTAGTTTCATTTGTTGGAACTTAAACCAATGCTTTCACTGAAATATGTTACCTTCAATGCGTCAAATTCAAAGTTTGACAACGGAAAAACTGGTCAGATATTTCATTTTTATTGTTTTAATCCGTGCGTATTTCTATAAGGTGACCTTCGAGGGTACTAGTCACGTTTTTCTCATGAAAACAATGCTTCCTCGTTTTAGACGCATGAAGAGTAAGAAAGAGATTGAAATGCGATGCTAATCTTTTAGATAAATCATAGATGACGACGTTTGTGGATGAATAAGAACAAAAGGACAGGCGAAAGAGAGAGAGATGAGTTAGACGCATGTAGTGAGAAAAATGGATCTTATCAGTATCAACCCCTTTCCACAAAGAAACCTCGAGGATAATAAGGGGCTAACCGAGCGGGGAGACGCGAGCACGGGATGGGAAAGGAAAGAAAGGTTAAGGAAGAGAACCAACTGAATTGGGTGAAGGAGGAAATTAGGCGATAAGCGTAAGGTATGGGACAGTTGGTGTGGAGTAGGAGAAGTAGGGGGTTGTGATGCGGGGATTAACGGCTGAAAGGCACCCACAGTCCATTCTATAGCTCAGATTAAACGACCCTCCCCGTGACAAGGATGCTAACGCCTACTCACCTCCTCCGCTAGCGGCGAGGGAACGAATAAAGGATCCCTATTTGGAAAGGATGGAACATGGAGGGACGGTAAGGATGCGGGAACGCTGGAGGGAGAGGAGGAAATAGGAAAGGTCACGGTTGAGGAGAAGGAGTAAAAGAGGAGACGTAATGTGAGAGAGAAAGCTTTTCTCCTTAAATGAAACCTTAGAGACTTGGAAGTTGCGGAGGCACAGGATTAACTTCACTGTTGAACCGCTTAAATAGGAGCGAAAACGTTGATTGATTATAGTATCTAACTTAAAGGCAATCTAAACGTTTTCCTTATCTCGGTTAGCGTAGAGAAAATGAACTAATTTCTATCTTGTACAGAATTGACGGCTTGATCCTCCCGCTACGGAAATGGAAGACACTGAATAACAACAAAGTTGACAAATCCGTTTTTTTTTCTCTCACAAATAATGACTCCAACATTAAAATGGTGTTGAATAACGATACACATATCCCATTAAATAAATTTTTTACGGCTGACCCCCTAAAAGTCCCTGTCAAATTTCTCACCAACTTTCAACATATCGTATGTCTAATTTGAAACAAAATAAAAAAATCTGATTAAAAGGATTCCTAACATGTTTTAACGAGTTGTCATTTGATTCTTACCTTTTGATTTGATACGTTATCGCTAATTTTTTCATTATATACATTTCGTAAAAAAATCGACCTAAAGCTTAGTTCAAATCATAAGACAAATTATGTTCAGAATCATAATTTAACCTCATAAGTTATCCTATCTCAGTACAAGCTTGTTTCTGAATTAGCCGTGATTAATACATCTATTCGTATCTAACAACCAGGAATCGAATGCTCTTGGTAAATAGTGGACGCATTAACTTAAAGAGTCATTCCATCGTTTAGTACTTACTAATTGGGCCAGGCAATCAATATGGCGAGACACAATAAGTAAATTTTACCTTTTTCTGTAAACCCAATCACTACATTCAATTCGACAAATTTGAAGCGTCATTGCGAGAGATGGTAGATAATTCTCATTTTATTCTCCCAGATCAAATACAATATCAACATTCTTGACAATGAGGAGGATATCAGGTCGCATAAGAATGCATACCTGTGGATTAATATATTTATCCCATTATACTTACAAGACATACCATAGTGTGTCTTGTGTGGTAATTTGAAACAGTATTGCCTGCCTAAGGCAAGGGCCTTCATTAATTTCTCACTCTTTGTGAACATAAAAGGAATTAAATTCCAACCAACAAGTAATTTTAACAACGAATTCGAAATCACTTAAAGCTTTTAAGGAGTACATAATCCCTTTTGTGAAAATATCTTGGGAAATTGGTTTTGGGATTTTGTGGGCTTCACGTTCACTCACACCAGATCAGGATATTTCATTATTTTCCTCGCAACCTTCTTACAGGGCTGCCGGGCTTACAATATCCGATGTATAGCACGGGTATGGCATATTGTGTCGAAGTTACAAATATATCTTCAAAAGGCAGATTTAACTTAATTGGGGTTCGATTTGGTGAAGCGATGTGATAGAGAGAAAATAATTTTTAAAATTTCAACATTTGACGAGACACTGCCGACATTAGATTGTAGTTTGAAAAACTTCAAATCCACATGCCGCATAGTTAAAGACTTAAAAGAGCGTCGCAATATTAATTATGCCCAGCTGACTCACTACACATAAATTACCGGGGATTTTTAACTGAACTGTAGAAATTGCTTTCAAAAAATTGATCCATTCTTTTAACTAAATGTTTTTTGTGCTTTACGAGCTCTTTAGAAAATGATTAATTGTCAATTGTGTGAAATTTTAGTATTCATTTGACTTTGAGGTACATATTTTTTCAAAATTTACAAAATGAGCTGTGATAGAGTTACAGGAGCAATAAAGCTTCTCACGCCCTTTATCGGCAATCGAAAATGGTAAATATGAAGTTTTAATTTATGATCAAGGTATTAATTGGGTTAGAGACATATCCAAAAAATTATCCTTTCTTCCATGATATACCTCTTCACCTTTTTGGCAAATAAAATAGCCAGTTAGAACTGCACTGGCTCCCAATAATGATTTCTAACAATTTAATATTTACCATGAAAGTTTCATGATACGACTTACGCTAACTCGAAAGCTGCTAAATCGAGGTTTATTTCATCTCAAAGGGCGGAAGAATCAATCCTCCCATCTGAAGATAATGACGACTAAAAAAGCACCTTTTTTCCAAAATCAGCGGTTGTTTTACGCTTGATCATGGCAGTATTCGAAAGTGGATAAGCGGATGAGAAAAATCGGTCAGCTGCTCCGAATAGCCAACCTGGGCTGAGAATTTCACCATCTTCTGTGACTTGGAAAACGCAGAAGTATACACTTCCGACCTGCCCATACAAAAAATATGCACAAGAAGTTGGATCGGGAAGAAGGAAATGGTTAGGAGTTTGGATTGATGGAGTTGGCTATTTTCCAGGAGTCGATCCCTTGTTCGTGGGGTCGGATGAGAGGCTTTTTGGGAGAGAGTAGTTAATTGTGGTAGCGTGTGCGGCCCGGGGAGAGGGGTGTGGTTTACAGGGATGGACGGTAGGTAGCCCGAGCTCAATGAGGGGTGGGGTATGAGGTGGGGGCCAGAGCCTTATCGTTCCGAATCTAAGTGGGGCGGTGTGAATGGAGATGCGACGGGTTGCCGGCCCGCACCCGTTCTTGAAGAGGGTTGCCGCCCTGGAAGAAGGCAAGAAGCGGAGGGGCGGAGGATCGAAGTGTGAATTAAATCGAGAATTGAAGTGTAGAAACTGACAAGAGGGTGTGGTTACCTCGTTCGTGAGGGAATACGTAATGATTAAACGGATGACGTAGTTCTCGCGATCGATTGAGATCGATCGCGAGAACAACGTCATCCTTCGTCAACTTTCGCTCCTCCCACGACTCCCATCGCAAGATGTCTCGCTCTTCGGTAGCGAAACGTTTTTTTCTCGGAAACTCTAAGGAAGAATGGCAGTCGTGTCTTGATAATTAGATGTAGCCGTGTCATTTCTTCTCAATTTTAGCTGTAAAGTCCAATGGTCTCCCTGGATAAATAATTGTGTGATCTAGATTTCTCGCGAACACATTCGATATCACTGCACTCTTTACCCCTGACTGTTTAAAAATCCATAGACACATTTATAAACTGAACTGTTGAAAAACAAACGATGCGGCTTAAAAGATGGTCACGACTGCTTGAGGACTAGTCCCTCTATTAATAATATAAAATAAAAACTTCCTTAAACCTTAAGTATAAAAAAATAAGCCTCATTACGGCTATATGAGTTTTTATTTTATTTTATTAATCTACGAGACCGTAGAGCTCATTTTTTTTTAATTTAGTTCTTCTATACTGATCGGCGTCATTCAAGATTAATTCCGTGATTAACGGGAGGTATACTCCCAGTGAGAACAGAAAATTGACCCAAATATTAGACAAAATCAAAGAGCTGCGGGAGATGCCGCAATGGTTACTGAAACGGAGTCATCCGCTTCGTGAATGAAAATGCTAAAATTTGTGTAAAAATGTGTAAAAATCATTCACCTTGAACTTCTCAATTACTTTAGACAATCTGAAAATACTTCAGCACTCACCAAGTACTTTCCACGGAGGGTCGGCTTTGCTTTATCATAGCCTAAATCTACTAATTTTATAGTCTAAAGCAATATTTTTGGCATTTTTGATACATTTTTTTATTTAGTGCGTATTTATACGTTCACATTTTTCTGGGAATACGCTTTACAAATCAAATAATAGTATACATTTGACACCACGTAAATATGTCGCCCTAACTTTTATTCATAATGGAAAGGGGATAGGGGGATCGAAATTTTGCGGTGGCTATCGCACTGGCTTCCCACCCAGAGGGCACGGGGTCAAATCTCGGCGATGTTGAATATTTTTCAGTGGTATCTCGATCCTTACTTGCACGTGCTTTGTGGAGGGCACATTGAGTGAGTACGCCGTCCGTCGGATGGGACGTTAAGCTGCGGACCCTTGGCGCCTTTCGTAGAGAGTAGGCTAATGCCGACGCCGGGTTTCTCTCCATCCTTCATCCTTTCCTGTCCATCCCTAATGGTGCAAATGACCTTGGCAGTCGGTCGCCTCCCCTAAATACTGTTACTGGTAAGGTGATAGTCCCCCTGGTAGAGCGCTGGTCTACTGACTGGCGGGGCCGGGTATTATTCCGTGTGAAGCCTCTGGACATTCTCAGATCCACCCGAACCGTGTGAATTTTCGGGTACCAGATCCTCCTGAGAAACCTTAAGTGGCATAGGGAAAGACCTAATCCCCTTTCCCCTAATCCCCTAATCCCCCATCCTGATATTGAATTGCACACGCCATTACTTCTAGTATTAGGTTAGCTCTGCCCTCACCGGGTAAACCAGCCTTCTGGTTGACAACTATAGTTTTTATTCATTGCCGAAAATGTGACCCAAGTTAATGAATTTGTACGCAGAAAATATTAAGGCGTCGACATACCTCACCCGGTGAAGGGAGCGAGCTTACTTTCATCATTTAGATAAAACATTTTCATCTAGGGTATGTATCTCCATTGTCAATTTGAAGACACAGCCATCGATAAATCAATCTGGGCACGCAAGTTTCAGTATAGAAATAAAGTAATTAAAAATCATCAATAATTATATTTCTCAGTGCTACCCAATATTATATCAATGTCTATAGGGCAAAGAATATTCAAATAAGCGTCGCAGTATGTTGAGTGAGTCAGTAGATTTTGACTCATGTCTTAATAACGGAATACAAGCTGGGGGCTCAGTCTCAGCATGGTGCCCACAGGCAGGAACCCGCAGCCCACAGCCAGGAACTTTGCAGAAACAGTGTAAGCTATGGATTCATTTGAAGTATTATGAAGACTGAGGTCACAACTTCGTAGAAGTTTTGACCTAACTTATGGATGATATACATAACTCTTCAAACATCACAGGGAACATTTAAAGGGGGAGTGGCAAATTATCTCTCCAATTTTCCGTGTGGAAAATTTTGAAGGACTTCATCATGACCAATTATAAGCATTATCTGTGGCAAAATATTAATACTAATGCTGGTTTTACTATGAAGAAGTATGCTTTGTAGCCAATTATTTTATAATTTCTCCTTGGTACCAAAAGACGTTACTTACTTTATTATAAAGTGTATGATTTTTACATCCCAGTCGACTCCTGTAACCTCTAGTATAACATTTACCTCTATTCGTTTCCTATACATATCTACCTCGCTATGTCACATATATTCATTGCGATATTGATATTCTAGATTCAAATTAGGATATTTAAGGTCGAGCTAAAAATGGCATGTTAAATTTGGTAGTTACGTAAAAGATTTTCCTCCCTCATTTCACGAAAACGTAAAAATCTTAAATCATTTAAAGTTCCCTTTCATTCATATTTGTAGATGTTCATTGTCATGATATAACTCAAGCTATTCTCAAGATATCATCCAAACCTGTTAGTTCACTTGGATTTAGTAGGGAATATGCAAATATGTAGCCAGCGAAGAGTGCGCGGGATATTTAAGGGAGAAGGAGAAACTTGAGACTTAGGTTAAGCCATAATGTTCTCAAAAAATGGTCTTAAAGCAGTACGCTTAGCAATTTCACTTTGAATAATCCCAAGTCAATAGCTATTATTTGATTATTCATCCATCGTAGTATAGCTAGTGATCTGTATGGAAACTGACTTACCCCATCAGCATAGCAGATACAGTAGGAAAAATTTACCTGAAATGAAATAAAATGTGATTTAGTATGGGCAAGTGGCACTTTAAAATATACCGAAACGGATTTATCATATCTTATTTCATTAACTATATTTAGACAATATTTCAATAGCATTAAATATTAGCCCATGCCGAAATAAGGAGAATTAACGAAATATCGTTTATTGAAAATTATTAATATTTCGGAGAAATTTTTAACGGCCATAATGAATAGGCACGTTATTTAAACTGGAATTGTTCCAAAGAATTTTAAAGGTATGTAAATATAAATAAGCTCTTGTTATTTTTTCAAGAAAAGCTTATATATATATATATATATATATATATATATATATATATATATATATATATATATATATACATACGAGTGTATATATATATATATATATATATATATATATATATAGCATCTTTAATAGTTTTCTCTATCCACAGGACTTGCACCTCCTTGCATCAGATTTTTTAGATTTTTTATGCTTCTGAAATACTGGCAATACTCTTACACCTAAAGATAAACTGCCGTATATTTTCTCATTTAGCCTGCGGTATGTAATTATCATGAACTGATGAGAAGTGCGTCATTTTTGGGTCCATAATAAGATATTTCAATACGGATTTCATCATAAAAATACATTTAAACAGAGACCCATGCCCATGCGTTGCTATTGCTATTCTAAAAGAAATAATTAAAATTTAAGAAACAGTTTCTTTTAATCTAGCTAAATGTGTAGTGAAGAAATTGCTACATTTCATTGCATTCTTTGGAAAACTAATATTGCCTATATATTTCTTATTCTCAGTTTTCTTTATACATGTTTTATAAGCCCTTAACTGATCCTTTATTATCTAAGTTATAAATAAGTCATAACAAGCACGACAAATAAATAGGTATTACGAATGCAATTGTAAATTGATATGAAAATTCGTGGTGATTCAACATTACAAATATTATCACGAAGGCCGATCGGAGTTCAAACCTTTGTTGGCTAAATTCAATTACAAGAACTCTTTTTCAAGGTTAATTATGAATTTGGAAAAAACATCCACCCATTTTTGCATTTACGCACACAGTTTTCCGTGACCGTGTCCCACGTTGCAGAAATTCCAATTTTAACATTATTTTCACCAAACAATCCCTAAGAGCTTCGATATTTTACATGAGTTAAAATCTAATTAATTATTTTTATCGATGTGTCCAATTTTGTTCTGCGTGAATAAATGGCCGAGATTATCACGGCTTGCAATCTATTTAGGAAAATTTTAACAATCATTGTGAAAGAAACTTAATAGTTAAGGAGAGAGTTTCAAAAACACCTTGCATCCTGGCCACCTCTTAGATTCCATTATCCGAGTGTGATCCATTGTTACCATAAATTATCAAAGGATGTATGAGGGTTGAAATTTATAGGGTTTACTTGAGCATATCTGCTACGCAAGAAACCCATCAACAAGAGCTTCCGTCCCTGGAAAAATCGATGCACTCCTGACTTTCACGTTGGTCCAGTAAATAATCTCCGAGTGGGAAGTCACAATCAAATGGAACTCACAATCAAAATGGATAATTATACGAAAGTGGCCTTTTTGACGAGGATGGGTTTTTCTGCCAGTGGGGAATGGAAATCCAACAACACGGTTTATTTTCAACATAAACATCGCCATATTGGAGGACATGGATCTTCATGGTCATCAAACAAACGTTGAGCACTGGATAATATTGGATAATTAATTGCTCAACGTTTTCCAAACGAGGTCACGCACACTTACAGTTTCCACCAGAACAGTAAATAGTTTTATTTTTGGATGGTTTTTGGGTGTTCAGTGGTAAATTTTTAAAGTGCATTTTAATATATGACCTTGATATTTTGTAATTAATTTTCCTTTAGCAAAATTAACTTTGGTTAACATTTCCTAATACTTTGAAGACTTCATCATAAAAAATTTTCTTCGGTGGAAGTTTTTAATCAGAAAAAGAGAGAGTTTTTCCCTGTAATTTTAATGCAACATAAAATGAGAATTACCATGAGTTTTCCAAATCATTTGAGTGGAAGTTTTAATTTACCATTTTTACTTGAACTTTCCATCTTGAAAATTCTTTTTGTGACTGCATTATATAAATCCGAAGTAATACGGACTAAATTGAGTGGCTTCAGGCGTGATGTGGTGGAAGTCGAACATGATGAATAACTGATTGACGCACTTTTCCACTTGATAACATTTTTATTTTACGACTGGGTTTCGATGTATTACATCATCATCAGGTAACCAACTGAAGTTGTGTTCAAGCTTATATACATTCCGGAAGGGGTGGAGAGGACATACTGTGTGTTTTTTAACAAGGTCAATACACTGTTTCCGCTATTTCTTGCAAATGTCTCCCTTGTCTTCCCCCCCACTTTCCCCTCCCCCCTCTCCACACCCCCTCGTTTCCTACCACGTCCTCTCCACCCCTTCCGGAATGTATATAAGCTTGAACACAACTTCAGTTGGTTACCTGATGATGATGTAATACATCGAAACCCGGTCGTAAAATAATAATTTTATCAATTGGAAAAGTGCTTCAATCAGTTATTCATTAATACGGTACTCTCCCACAAAATCATTTTCTATTCCAGATAAAATTAATATTTCATGGATGCTCAGTTAGCCTAAACGTGCCATAAACTAACTCCATTCAGCTTCGACTCGAAGTCCAAACGGCATGGTTTTTCGCCTTCCAAAACTTCTTGGGAAATCGAATGGTGGCCCAGGGAAAGTAACTATCCTTACCCAAAAGTGTGTAATTTGCACGCATCTGGGTATATACAGATGGAGCTCTACTCTCACCTTTTAAAACAAAGCTTCGGTTTTTCCTGGTTTTTATGGAGGGTTGAATTCCAAGAAATTTTTGCAATCGAAGTTTAATTTTTTCCAGTTTTGCTAGAACTACTTCCCCATTCCAAATGCACCCCTATCACTTGGTATAATACTAAGAATATGAGCTTCAATCCGCAGTATATCTTCTATTATGTTTTTTCATAAACTAATGCTTCACTGGAGATTTACATAAAAATAATGAGAAATGAGAATTTAGAGCTAAGCATTTGGAGACCATAATGTTCTGCCACAAGGTAAAACTTCATTGAAGGGTACCATGGGAGGTATAACGATAGAAGGGAAGGAAAAACTTGACTAGACATTTCAAATCACGTTTCAGTAGTACGCATACCTCACGAACCGATCAGTTCCCTCGAATCTTTACACTGTTATATATTCTTTACAACTGGAATAATATCTCATGGAATGCCGTAAGCTAAAATTTCAGATTGGTGAACGTAATAGTATCATAGAAATTATCTCTTTTCCTTGAATCCTTAGCAATTATCAAAGAATTTTAAACCTTCGCACTCATTTTTTTGCTGAAATCATACGTTGCCGTCGCCTTACACCAATCAAAAATCTCAAAAAAAAACATTATACCCTGCAATGAGAGAGCAATTTCCATACTTCTCCACAACCACTTTTAAAGGCCTCCAATCTAGCCCATCATCATACCTAAATCACTACGATTCCGTGCCACCTTGCATATAAAGTTCGCAACAACTACGTTCTCAACACCCTTACTCAAAGTCTTTGCCATCAATTCCGTCAGTTTTTAAATACTAATTTATCTAAAGTCAATCTTCTTTTTATGTTGTGACTACTTTAACTGTCTTAGTACAAAACTCCACCAAGAAAGATACTTGTTCCACCTACTCTCGTCATTGTTCTCCTTTTTTAACGATTAATTTGAGCCTTAATTTTTCTCTAAACGTCATGATCTTTGTTTTGTTTAAATCTTTACTTACTTTACATACTCCTAAATTTTATCTTTATTTTAATTTTCACATCCTTAGGTACTTTTAACCCTTTTTATATGCTTACTTTACATGATTGTTTCGTTATCAAGCGTCCCGGAATTACTCTATGCATATCCTCCTCATAATGAAAAAGGTGGAGTAGTCATAGGCTGAACAATTATCTCGGGGAATGAAAGCGTATGGCTCCCAATTACCGTTGGCGGAAATTGTCTCAATTTCCGGCGCTTGACAGTTAGAGGAATTCGTCACGGTAAATTTGGTTGGAATGGCAACAAGTTGTATCAACATTTTAGGAGTGTTTAACCTTGAGTGTGCTGTGATATGACATGCTTTTTAAGAAGAGCTAATTTTTCATTTTATCAGCTCGGAAATCTATGATGTAACATAGGATATATATAATAAAACAAAGGTCATGCGGTTTTCCAGAAAGAGAAAGGCAAAGTTAAATGGTAAAATATGAAGACAAAAACAAGAGAGGTGGAACAGTTTACGTATATCGGAAGTTTGTGGTCCCCGACGTAACTTTATGGAACTCGGATAGCGCAATGGAATGAAATTCAATTAATGACTGTGTAAATTCACACACTTTATTTAAAAAACGACCCCGGTTTCGACGTTGAAAGTCATCATCAGATGGTCCTCATAGAAGCCAACTAGGTATACATGCGATGCGATGAATTTTGCATTTTAACATTACATCCCTCTTTGCGAAGCACGTAATCGAAAGTGACCACAAAAGTGACTTTGTGACTAAAATTCTTCATTTTGAAAATAAAGGTCAAAGACACGGTGCTTTGGAACAGTTGAAAATTTTGAAATGCGTCCGTTCCAAATATGAACTTACCAACGAAATTTTGTGTCCCTCCAACTCCCCACTCCTAGATCTACCACTCTTTGAAGTCAATGATTGACACCGAAAGATGTGTCTCTTTTCCTCCCACCAACATTTTAACCTTTTTACCCTCCCTTCCCTCTCTGACCAACTCCACCGCTCAGAAGGTAGTTGGCCAAGTTGGCTTCTAAGAGAACCACCTGATGACGACTTTCAACGTCGAAACCGGGGTCGTATTTTTAGATAAAGTGCGTGGAATAACAAGGTAAATAGGTGCATTTCATTTCAATAAATCTAGGAAGTTTTTGGAGCAAAACTGTCAAAGTAGTAGGGACGTAAGGAGAAGTGCTGCGTTAGGCAAAGAGGCTTTTACAAGGTGGAAAGAATTGATGACAGGGAGGTTGAATATGGATGTTAAGAAAAGGCATTTAAAGTTTGATTAAAAGCGTGGTTATGTACGAGTGGGGAAACATGATCATTGAAGCATGATGAAAGGCGTATATTAGAGGATTTTGAAATGTGATAGTGGAGAAGGTGAAGTGAATAGCAAGGAAATAAAATGAGGAGGTGCTGAGAATGGTGGGGGAGGACAGGGGATTGCTGGGAGAAATCATAAGCAGACAGAAAAAATGGATGCAAAGCATATTGGTTGGCAATGGGATGCTAAATACTATGTTAGAGGGTAGAATGGTAGGCAAACGAGGAAGGAGTAGTAGTAGTATAAGCATATCTGATGGAATGATTGGAGTTAGAATATATGTCGAATTGAATAAGAGTTCATAGTATTGTGGGGTGTCAGATTGGGTCTTGCCAGGAGGGGCTAAGAAATGTAGTAATGTTCAACCAGTGCCCATTCAAAACCTACCTTGAACTAGACTATCAAATAATTATTTGAGTATAGATCTCGAACACCGAACTACATAATTTATCCCTCAAATGCATTAAAGCTCTAGATAATGAACTAAGGTGAATACGCAGTTTGGAGTCCATTTTAAACCTTGGAATTATTTTAATCAAATTATATCTCCCTCGTTAAAATATTTGAACCAATATTGTATTAGAAAATCTCAATTAACATTATATGCCAGAAAAATAATTTTGAAGTGTAATAATAAAGCCTCTAATAATTCAAATGCACAGTTTAAGCTAAGTCAAGGCACTAGTAAGTAATCGTTTCAAAGTGGCTGCTTTCAGAGCGCCATTTAATCGGGTGACCGTGTTACTCCGTCACTCTTTCAGCACATCTGTTTTCCAAAACCATCCGTCTCTATTTAAATGCGTAAATTTTCCCCAAAGTATGCTGGAGTGTACACATCAGAATTTTTTTTTTAATTACATGTTTTTTAACAACATCTAAAAGGTGTAACTATTACTGTTATAAAGGCAGGAGAAATCTAAGCTTTGAACGAGGTGGCTTAGGAAACACTTGGGAATTTTTTCGCATGTTAGTTGAATCATCAAATGAGACATTGACATTGAAAGATACATTAATGACACTTGAAAACAGTAAACATTGTATTCAAACAAAGTACAATTCTCTCTTTTAATACAGCATGCAGAAAAAAAGAGAGCGTAGTATTATTTGCGCCATATTTCTCTCCAGCGAAGATATTTCAGGAAATTTTCGCGGATAACAACCTTCAAGTTGATCTCACAAATCAGGATGCAATGTCATTTTTCCTCCTATAGGTTGACTGTTTTCGTAGTTTTCGGGTATTTTTTGTATAAAGTTGGGAAAATGAATACGTAAGCTCCCAGTATTTCCTAGCAAGGCATTCCTTCAAACCTTCCTTTACTGTGTGCTAAATGAAATTGCGGAGAATAATTGAGCCGTGAGGATCGCCATTTAATTAGGACTAAATGGAACCGGTGCCTGACCCAAGAGCATGCGTCTTTCATCCCTTTCCCCTCTCAGATGCAGATACGCATCGAGATGGGATTAAATGGCGTAGTTTGCTTCCGTTATTTCCCGAGACCCAAGAAGGGTATGAAGGTGACGCTTGCTGACAATATTGCTTTTCCGAGCAAGGAGATTATCAACTCCGAGGAAGTTATCATCGTTGTACTTGGATTATAATATCATAATAATGAAATTTAGCTTTCCGCCAAATTTATTGGTAACTTCTTTCAATCCACTTCTACAAATAAAGAATGATTCAGACCATGTCTTATTCGGAAAAGAACTTTGTTCTTCCACATATATTTTATTATTCACTGTGAATAATAAAAACATATTATTATATTAACACACTATTACATGAACATATATTGTATTATTCACTGGTGAATAATAAAATACATATGGAAGAACAAAGTATTTTCTTTTCCGATATAAATCGCTTCCACAAAGTGACGCCTCAAACCATTCTATGTCTTATTCATCAAAGGATAACCGTTGTACGTATAAGCAATCATAGCAGAAATATCGTAAAACACATTCGCTCATGGGGATATAATTTCAGTTGAGACATGGACCAGCTTTGTCGGGAGACCACTATTGCGTTCTTTCTACCCCACTAAATAAACGCTTATGGTTAATAATATACCTTTGAATAAATAGCAAATTCAAGGCACATAGTTATGTAGGATAAAATGCATATTTCCCTTTTAAATAAGAGCAAATAGGTATTAGTATATTCAATGCAATGAACTCTAGTTTGTGGGTAATATTTCTTGGTCTAAATAAATTAAGGTAAACTATGAGAAACCACTAATATCTAATATGCTATTAAATGAACTACTATGCGGATTTTATAAATGAAAACAACTTTCCTCTACTTACGTTAAACCTTTAAAGGAGGTGATCAATCTTTCTATTCCATGATCAAACTTTATATTCCTTTTCGTGGATATTTTGACCAGGGGAAAAATTCTAATATTGAACTGATCCGATGGATGAGTGAAAACGTTTGCCTTAAATTGTTGATATCGGACGCATTTCTCAGAATTGATGGAACTCAATGCAATCTGCTGAGCTCTCCTTATTGAGATATAGAGAAATATTAAAATATAAAGAAATTACCCAATGCACCTTGACCATATTTTGAATAAACTGAAATCAAGATCGGTTCAGGTTTTTTTCAAGCAATGGGCGGACTGAGAGCGACCGCAGAGTGAAGGCCTACTTCGTGATTTTTTTATCCTGTTCCTGCGTCCTGCGGAAATAAGATAGAAGCACATGCTTTTTCTGCCGGCGGAATTTCGTCGATATTATCAATGCTTAAAAAGTAAATAATTTAAGAGTTCTCAATCCCTTTTCCTTCGTACGAATATTTCAACACTGTCATCGCCCTATCCACCCTTTTGTATTTGCCTTTTCGAATGTTATTTATTCTTCATCCAGGCCTTTTTAATATTGTAGCCTTCAATTCCTCTTTGCTACTCCTCCTCCTCTTTCACCCCTTCTCCTTCCTGTTCCTAATCTACCCTCGGGTATTCATTCCCCCTCATTGGATTCTCACCTCGCCCTTTATCAAATAGAAGCAAGCCCAATTTCCAGCGACCGTTCCCGTCTGCTCTGATGGAAGCAGGAAGAAGTGAGGGAAGCTTCCATCGGAAAGGGGTAGCGGCGGGCCAATTTCACGCACCGTCAAAAGGGCGAGTGCACCTTTGCAGGTGAGTTGCCACGACTGAAAATAAAAGGAGGCGACTCGGAGGGACAGAAAGGCCAATTTCCCCCGACCTCCTCACATTCGCGTCGGATTTTTATTGCCTATATTGTGGCCATTTTTTTATTTTATCGAAACCATTCCGCGGTTATCATCGCTCCTCCCTTGTGATGAATTCGCGGTCGCCTTCCGCCCGATCGACCTATATTCCTCCGCGAACGAAAACGTCAATGGCAGCGCAATATATGTATTTAAAAGAAAACCTTGTGCCTTCGAAATCCCTGCGCCATGACTGGGGCGGTTAAAGGATTGTTTTTACAATACTCTATGTCTACAAGTGTCGTAAGGTGAGTATAGGACGGAAAAATAAACCTGGGTAATACTTTTAAAGAGCTACGGGAGCTGCCGCGACAGTTACTTTAATTAAGTCATCCGCTAATGTGAATTAAAAGAGCAAGAATTTCCCAGGTTGAAAATCATTCGCATTTACCGGGACTCGACCTGGTATTCTTCAATTTTCGTTGACTACCCGAAAAGCAAGAGATCTGGGTTCGACTCCCGGTAAAGACAAATGATTTATTTTACACTGTGGAATTCTTGCAGCTCCAGGTAACACTATCGGAATGTATGATATAAAGTTAGTAGCGAAACTACACGAAACCAGCTTAAGGACGCCCGCCGGGACTTAATTTAAGCAACGCTGAAATAAAACATAATATGGCTACTTATTTCCTTCTAAGAAACGAAAGTCACTTAATATGGCACAAACATGTACAAACCTGGTACGTAGTGCGTTGAATTTCTAGCTCTCAATGGAAGTAGGCAATTCAAATATATCCTTAATGCTCATTCCAACTGAATAAACACTAACTTTTTTTTACAAATACGGATTAATTCAAATATGAAAAATTTGAATAATCCTTTGCTTCAATATATCATGAGGATATTGATAACTTTTATAAATTATTATACAAAATCGATCTAATTAATTGCTAGTGGAAAAAACAATTCTTCGCCATGAAAGTAAAACAACAAAAATTAACGAGAGAACGCTAAATGCATCACCATGAAAAAATATATAAGAATCGAGGGTTATTACAAGGAATAAAATATTTCTTTTAGTATTTTAAGCTTTAAAAAACTTCATTGTTGACTACAATAGTAAGGTCTCTAGATTCAAAAATAGATCATACATTTGCATGAACAGTCTATCCAACTTTCGCCCCTAAAATATATTTAAAAAGGTAAACAACCAAGTAATTGTGAAAATTCATAACAGAGGCTATTATTGAGTGGCTGTTGAGAGTACTCCCCCAAGGAAGCGACCAAAATACACGCATATATTGGAAAAGGAAGGCATACGGTGAAGTTTTGGAGGAATTTTGCCACAAAGTGAGGGTTTCAGCTGCCAAATCTTACATAAGGAAGACACCTTTGAGAAACATTTGGAAGAAGGATAAAATGACGGTGACGGGAGGCCAGAAAAGAGTGAAGTAAAGCCTCACGGAAGTGGAAAAAGTGAAAGAAAATGGTCGAGAAAGACTCCTCTGGAATGATTCGGCTGGGATAAGAGTGACGGTAATTCGAGATTGCTGGCATTTTGCACTGCGTTGAATAAAAGAAAGAAATATGCATATTCTATTACCTTTATAAATATTTTATATGCCCCGTAGTAACCATGAAGTGAACATATCTACGTAGCTCATAAAAGTGATAATATTAAGGATTTTATGTCTCAGAGGGACGCTCATGAAAAACCGAGAAGCCCAAAAAATGGAGCCTAGCTATCTTCTTTAGCGAAAGGGTTATAACTCTATGATGAGCTGATGAAGAGTAATAAGCTGTAATGAAGGGTTGAGACTGGGTCGTAGTGAAGGGTTCAAGTTCTTGATGTTACGAAGTATTAAGTAGCTGCATGCATTCCTTCTATTGATTTAACCTCAAACTATATTGCCCCAAAGGTGGGAGAGAAAAAGGAATTGAAGCATAGTGGTAGTTTTCCACATTTTTCACAGATGGACAATGTGTTTCATAACTGGATGAGAAGCTGGAGGGGAAATAGTGGTAACTTTTTTATTTCAAGATAAATCAAAGCTAATGCGGGTGCTCATGTCAAGCAGAAGGTGATTTAACAAAATACAATATTGGATCTACGTATCAATGGAATTTGACGATGAATAATTAAGTACTTGATTTCACTACATCGGTGTTTCAACGTTCAAAGAAATCACAGTTTATTAAAAGTTGATAGTTTCTTTATAACTAAAATCATTAGTACATACCCCGTCAAATTTCAACCAGTACATCAGCTATATTAAATATGTAGCTATGTTCTTGGAAATATGTTCCTTGCGTAAGTCCGGATGGTGATTCGGGTGAATGGGATATATAAAAATGTAGAAGACAGAAAGGGAAGGGAATAATAATTAAGTATCGTGTCCGCATCCTTCTCCACATATGTTTTAATTATTTTCATTTACAAAATACTTACTCTGTTGCTACGTATTATTACTGTATAATGGCAATTAACCTACTTTAAATATTATTATTTTACCGCATATACATTTCACAAAAATTACGCCATTCCTCTCTTTCTACATGGTTTGAGCATAACATTGCCGAAATACATAACATTTCATTTCGTAAAACCATCAATTAATCACCTTTTCTGCACTAATTTTTTTGACAATGGTGCACAGGATCCTTCTTCCACATTTTTGCATGAACTGCGACGGATATTACGTTTGCCGGAATGAACTTGCAACTTAAAAGGCATTGTTGCCAAGCACGGAGCCTTGAATAAACATGAAGATCTGAGCTACTTTACGCTCCTTCTCTACCATAAATGAAGATTTGTCCATGCATATGCAAACTTATTGTTATTTTATCGCAACCAAAAGCACTTTGACTGGCTTGACCTCATGAAATTTGAATATAAGCACTTGACCAAATAAGTGTAGGGCCCAATTCTTCACCAGAAGTCCCCTCGGTAAAATTAAGAATCATGTCTTTAGAAAATCCGATCTCTATAATCATTCAATACGATTTTCTGGAAAAGAAAACTTCATCGGAAACCGTAGGACGTAAAAAGAAAAGAGGAGGAGGTAAAAATTAACGATAAAAACGTTTCTATAATGTTTTTCTTTCTTGCGTATGACTGTCCATCCTAGGTCCATTAATTTGGGATGGTCGGAATTCAATATTAATAGAACTAGACGGAGACTCTTAACTGCTTCTTCTTGTGACTAATTAGATAAGAGAAATTATTCATAATTGAATCTGTCCTTCTTTGAAACGCAAATATTAATTTACTTTTCCACTCTACCTCCACCACATCGAGCTGTCGGCGATGAAAAAATTTTGATTCGCTCGCGGGCTAAAATGCCAATAGATATTCACCGCACGCACCTCCGTGTTTGAGTTTGGTGGCACCAAACTCGTGCCCGCAAGAAATGAGCCGTGTAATCTCTCCCGCGGAAGATCGTCGCTTGGATAAGGCACACAGTTTGGGACTCCTTTGATTCATAATGCATGGATGGCACGACTTCCCACAATGGTGGAAAATTTGAGCACACTGAAATCGATCCCCGTTCATTCTACCACACCGTCCTGCCGAAGTCTCCCTAAGAAAGGAGCCTGCCCCTTTCGCACAATGCTCTTGTGTATGGTCGTAGTCGTACACAATTTCCATAAAATATAGCAAGCCAAATTATTTAAAATGTGTAATATGAAAATGGGAAAATAATTTTCAATCTATTAACTACGAGAGTAGTCTGAAAAGTTTCCGACCTAACAAAGATACAAGACATTTTTTCTGGAATTTTCTGAAATTTTCTAAGTTGGAAACTTTTCCGACCACCCATGTTTATATCTATCTACAACTGTGCGAAGTTCAAATGGGAAATTCTGTAAAGAAGGATATGGTTTGTTTGGATCAGAGTTTTACTTCCGACTGTAAAAGAATTGTTCAGTGGTTTCCTGCCTTGAAATTAATTTGAAGATCATTTGAAATGGAGTACGTTGTCCATGAGATGGGACGTTTTATTTGTGTGCGATCCCTTGGTTCCCCTTTTTGAGAGTAGGTCAATGCCAACGCCGGGTTTCTCTCCTCCATTCATTGAACAATATACCCCCACCAAAGTGCCCAACTATCCCTAATAGCACACACACAATCTATATGTGGTCCTTCGTGTGATCTAAATAACTTCCAGATTCAATATAATAATGAAGGAGCATAAATCTAAGACCAGTATTTCGGCCATCATCATGAGGTATTTGGTCGTGCGATAGGTCATGAATACTGCACTTGCTGTATTGTAACCTCCTCTCTCTGCTAGTCTACCTCTTTTCATCTATTTACCCCCGTTGCGGTAGCCTTCAATAGTCATTTCTAATGCCTTTTTCCCTCTTAAAACATTTTTTATCCAGTGTTCTTTCTTATTCTACTTGGTTTTTTTAATTATTTCATTACTTAGTACCCTGCAAGCCACCGCTAGGGTGTGCGGCAGGGGGTAATGACTCACCATACCTCTTTTGACCCACTATACAGGCACGTTTCCCCTCTAGCGCGGTATTACAGCGTTAATCTGATCTCTTATTCTTCTTGGGGAAAATTAATATCTTATATCTATCTATTGTACACTTAATCTCTCTAATTATATTTTTATGATTTTCCCATACCGCTTCTACTAAGCTTCTTTTGCCTTGACTTTCCCTTTTTTAATCTTCACTTTAATCTTTCAATCCCCATTAACATGTCATCCATCTGTGTCAATTTTAAATTGATGTATTAGTCCTCCACTTGGCATGACGTTCAAATTCGACGTTGAATTTCACCATTTTTGTTTTTCGAATATTTATTGTCACTCCTGGGTTGTTCATTTCTCCATTTTGCATTGTCATAATTATTTGAAATTTCTAAGTTTCGTCCGATAGTGTCCCCCTCAGCGAAACGTGAAGTAAACTGTTTATTTTTCTTTTCCGAATTCTAATGCAATTTTCCTCTTCCAAAATGTTACTTTGTTCTCATTTTTTACCATTTTTTATTCCATTGCCTGTTTTTCAACATCCGTGCAATATGCTCTAGTGGCTACGCACACAGTCTAGCATATATTTTGGTGAAATTACGGAAAAATATATGAAAAAAGTATGTCATATGTGACTCTTTTCTTCCATCATGCAAAAATGTAAAGCTCCTTCCCTTCCTTCCCTTATATTATGGTAAAGACTGAACATCGAATTACCCTTCCTTAAAGGGTACATCTTTGTTTTTCCATTAAATGGCAGTAAACAACAGACTGCAGCTTCTATATATGATTAGGCATAAGGTAAATGTAAAGGTAGCGTTCGCATTATTTCTCCCTTTATAGCTGAACTAAACAATAATTATTTTTTACGCTACCTCTCATGTTATTCTCATTATTCCTAAGTAACATGTTAAAAGATAGCAGCCCCAAAGGCATGATGAAACAACAAAGAACAAAGTACTCAGGAACATCTCCAATTTCTTCAGAATAAGGGAGTCTTTTTAATTTCTGTTGTATTCCTAACACTAAAATGTGCTTTCGCCAATCCCCTGCAAACCGATGAAACAACATATCTTCGAACGAAAAACCGTAAAAATAATTATAACCGCTAATAATGCCCGTGAGTCAGCCGTAGCATACTCGCTTGGAGCAACTGAAGCACGAGAGAACTCATATTGTAAAAAAATAGACGGAACATACACTATCGTAGAGCACGCAACTAGGGGTAATGTGAAATTCACGTCGGGAGTTCTGCGTTCGATACAGTAATGGAAGTGTGATGAGGCAAAAATCTAGGTTTTTGCTATGATATATGATCATGATAAACACCTGTGAAGTCGCAGGGAGTGAGATATTGTAATATGAGCCAGGGATAGAGGGAGGAGAAGAGATTAGTGGAGGACCGTCATTTCTGCGGGGAGGAAGAGGGAAAGGGTTTGATTCCGAGAAGGAAAATATGCGGTTTGCTTACCATGCTGTACCCATATGGTGGCGTTTCTTGCGACGCACACTATGTGTCTTATCGTTATCGATATTAACGCGTCAATTCTTCATGCCTTCCGAGTTTACTTCTTGTCTCCAAGTTCATTTCGTGCATTTTCAACGGGATAGATAGCATATTTGAAATCACGTAGGGTTAAGGCTCCAGTTCCTCTAATCTCCTCTATTTATTGAATGTCAATCAGTTATTCTCATCAATTAATTACTGATTAGTCATTTTTGAGATTAATTTAAATCTACTGTTATTTGATGGGCGTTTCATACACCACAAAATCGGAAATTTGGCTGTTGTTGATGGAATGGAAAGAGAGAAATAATCAGGAAATAAATAATATCCATCAAATGTTGAAGGTTGTCATTGATATCGGGAAATTCCATAGCGTTGATTACTTTTTGAAAATCAGTATCCAAGGCTCTCCATCCCAAATGTGCTGCTAAAATGTTACTAAGGCATTCTGATTTCAGTCACTATTCCTTGGGATTTTTGTTAACTCTTACGTATTGATTTTATAAAGTGATCTTCAAGAAAAATATAATTTTTGGACTCACTTGCGATTTTTTAGTATCCACAGAATTGTTGGATATTTCAGTCGTAAATGAATTCTGTCCTCTGTCTGCTCATGCATTAAATGTTTCCTTTTTCAACAATTGAAACAATTCCATTCAAAATCATAAATCATATTCAAAATTAGTTCTAGAAATACTTCTGCTATTGAGCAATCTTATCAGAGACAAATTACTCGTTAAAATTTAGAAAAATATACAATTGAGAGCTTTACATTACCTAATAAATACTCCTACACATTTTGGTCACAGAATTTTGCTGCTACGATAAGTTACTAGGAAACGGTTCTGTATTAATAGTAGCTTCCATTATGAATAACTCCCGGCTTTACCAATTCATAATAGGAAGACTACAGTTCCATATAACATTTTTCTGGCCAAATGCTTACCCCAAAATCATGAAATACTGTAAATTGTTCATAGTTTGTTCCATTTCATCCTCTTTCCAAATTCCAGGAAATTGAACACTTCTGAGCGGATATTTCCTAGAGTCTACAAATAAATATTAACATGGAACAAAGTGAGTAAAATTAATATTTGAACGCGTCGAATTAAAAGAAGCTTAGGGCAATGAAGAAGCAAATGATATGGCTACATACGTAAGCGGGTATCTCAGTTTGTGAGCGGATCACCGCATTGCATAGTGGCCACAGCATTGGAATCCATATCTGTGTCGATGTGCAAATTTAGGCCCTTTCGGTTGAGACAAAGAATGCGGTACGTATTTAACCCAAAATTTCCCTTGGAGTCGTTTATTTCACGTTTCCAGAAAGCATCTATCAGTCGCACGCATTGTCTCGATTAAAAAAAATATAAATTATTTACCTTCGGTTCGTCCTTTAAAAAAAATATTGACCCGATGTCGACAACTAACCCAAAACAACTCGGGCAGATTGTTGAAGTTGTACGAGAGGGACCTGAGGGTGACAGGTGACCGGAGAGGCCAAAAAAATAGTGAGAGATACGAGGGGCAAAAAGTTGACTGAAAAAGTATGTGGTCCGGACAGGAAGGATGCTCACGGAGTTCGAAACGTAATCCTCGGGGGCATATTTGCATGTATAGCAGTAACATAATATTAGAAATTTGGGGAATTATAGCTAATTATTGGTTGAAATGTTATCCATCAAGTGAAGATAGGTAAACCGAGACACAAAGATGAATTCACAGTGAAAATTCTATGCGGGATATCGTGGATTCTGTGATGAGACGTTCTCCTCGCTTTGAAAATATTGAAAAAGTTTTGTTTCAAGTAGATGAACCAATTGAAATGAAACAAAAAAGAAATCGCTGATTTTACAAGAAAATACATTAATATTGTAAGATTGCAATAACACTCCAGTTGACTTTCTCTCTTTCCGCACCTTTTTCTCCCAAGTTCCCACCTTTAAGCGGAACCATCATAGCATGAGCGAGGCGGATGTAAGGTGTCACCTACACTCCTCACCTGCATCCTCGTCCTACCCCACCCCACTGCCATCCTCCCCAGGGAAAATGCAATAGCGTTAGGAACACTCGGTCAGGAAGCAGAGAGGATGGGGAATCACGTGGGAGACGCGTCCAATGGATGCCATTGGAGAGGCTCTCGAGCGGGAGTCGGGATTCGACGGATGTGCTAGCGTGATAATCTATATCTATATATATAAAGGAGAGTGTTTGTTTGTATGTATGTAATTTGTTTACTTTTTTGCTGTCATAGAAACAGCATTTTTCCAACTATGCCAGCAGGATACTTTTGCAAGAACACTATTGTATTCAGAATTGCCGAGATATTATACGTGGAATACATCAAGGAAAGTCTTTTGTAGAAGAAAAATGGGCAACTTTGATTCTGAGAATAATATTTATTCATGTGACGCATTGGGCCGAGTCTACACAGTCCATCCTAACAACGCCGAATGTTATTTTTTAAGAATGCTTCTACATACCATTAGAGGACCTCGCTCATTTGCAGAATTAAGAACGGTAAACGGAGAAATATCTGAGACATTCATAGAAGCTTGCCAGAATTTAGGGTTGCTAGAAGGAGATCAACACTGGAATGACTCATTGCGAGAGGCCAGTTTGATTTCTCTTCCAGGACAAATCTGAATTTTGTTTGCCATCATAATAACCTCCTGTAATCCATCTAACCCAAAAACATTATGGGAAAAATATAAAGAATCAATGAGTGAGGATATACTGGCTAAAGTTCGAAGTGAAAATCCTACATTGGATATTACGTTTAACTCCCGTTTCGTTTAACGATAATTTTTCGCAACTGGAAAAGGAATAGGAAATAAACAAACAGATGATAGGATATGATATGTACCACCAACATCTATGCCAAGCCACACAACCAAACCATTATTTTTTATTTGTGTGTTCAATGGAACCCACAAATGGAACACACGAAAAAGTGTATTCCCAATGGAAAATCGACCGTCTTCTCCATCTGTTACAGATTTTTGTAACAATAAATTACCAACCGATAAGGTAATTTGGCATAATTAGGCAATCATATAAAGGAGGTGGGAATGTCACTTATATCAGGATAATAAATTAATGAGCGTCCACCGCTGATGACGGTTCAATTTCGTGCAATGCCCTAATGGAAAACAGATAATTCAGAAATTTAGGTCAAAAATCGTAAACAGCACTGGTACGCGTCTATCGTAAAAACTGGAACCCCACCTATGGGCGTATCGTAAATTATACGTTTTGCATCCGTGCTACGAGTTCGGTCTATCAATAACCGCAAGTACATTTAAAAAAAAGTAATGTATCTAACACTAACCGGAGAACTCATTAAGATAAAGAGACTAGGTTATTTGAGAAAGATACCTCACCATTTCAATTAGCTGATCGGATATTATGAATAAATGGCAGTTTACTAATTAAGGTGGTGAATTTATTATTTTCCTATATTTTCATAGTCAGTAGATGACTAATCACGCTCAGTGTAGAAAATAAATTAATTAATTATTGAGTGTAAATGTAGTTTTCGTTTACAAATACGGTTTTCATTGTGTTGGAATTAGAAAACCCAATAAATTCAAAATATTTCGCTGCAAAATGATTATAAAAAACCACTTGATTAATCGATTTGTTTTGTTTATTTTAGAATTAAAAGCTTTAATTAGGAACGTTGAACTTTATGGATCTAAAACCTAGTATGTGAAGCAAGAGGATCATCGTAGACACAAGGTTTTGAGATGTGTGCATGAAAAGTTCTTAAAAGAATAAATACAACCGCTGAAGTTTTAAATATGGTGTGGGAGGAAAGTTAGTTGCTGGGATAAATCGAAAAAGGCATCGAAATTGAATGGATTCTGAAGGGAGGTTTAAGGCCATTAAGGTAGGGAGAATGTTGGGTAATCTAGGCAGAGAAATGAATAGAATAGGCTTTTTAGACAGCTTGAAGGCCAGTGTAAGCTACAAAGAAATGAAGGACATATATGTAGGGTGAACAGAGGAATTTCTTATGATAAGAAGCTGATAGTGGTCATTAGTGACCGCCCAAAACGTACCTTTAATAGGTAAAATACCTTGAATGAATCGCTTATTTGTCAACAAACCCGCCCTCCACCAAGCATATTTCCATAATTTCTTCCACATGACGCAGTACATTCTATTTACAACGGGAATTTACTAGAACATAACAAGAAGGATCGCGAAATCGACGAATCTTCTCTGCGTAATACTTGATTTTAATTCCTTCCTTCCAACCATTTCAAACAATGTGACGTGCCCTTTGTCATTAATTTTTTTTCACATGTGGAAAAGGTTAAAACTTTTCAACTACAGGAGCCAAGCCCCACAATCAGAGAGAACGAACGAATCCTTTCTCCTGATTAATGCAAGGGCACTGGGCGCACCTCACGTACACGCGAAAACGTGCCCAAACTCCCATCCCGAATGACAACGCTTCCGCATCATCGTATTCGCGATTTCGAGGGGAAGGCTTCTTTAAAGATACACCCTCCGCCACGCCGTTAACCTTGTCACATGGGAAAAACTTTTCCTGCTCTTCGTGCGCGGTGCACAGAATTCCGGGGCGACCCTCCCCCACCCAGGCGTTTACTTCACGGGATCCACTTCCACCGCCCTCCCTTGACTCCCCCGAAATCTCTTCCTCCCCTCTCTTCCGGCACTCTCGCTAAGTGAAATTTCATTGATTCCCCCCCCTCGTCCTCTTCCATTCCCTGACGGAAAATAGCACGCCCCTCTCGTAATCTTACTCTCCCCAATTACTTTCCAGGAACATATCGCACCGGGGAAACCTATTTGTATCTCCAAAGCTTCTTTTTTTGCAGCCTTCCCCCACAACGTCCCCTCCCCCCTCTCTCCAGATACACGGTTCCCGGTCGTACCATAACTGGACACAACATAATTCAATGCTATCATGAAAGATTTAAGCGAGTAAGACTCAACAAAACAGACACATTTCCTAATCAAACCTGAGGAAAATGATTTTCACTCGCACGAACGATTTCATGAACGCACACTGCATAATCGGTTCCCGTCGATCCATATTGCAGCTAAACTAATCCTCCCTTCTCCATTTCCCATCCAGAACCTCTTAAAACTCCCCCTTTAAAACCTGAGTCAAATTTTAAGATAACAATGGTTATAAGTCCTGTCATGAAGGTTAAAAATAGTATCCGATATTGAAAAACGTTTTTCAAAAATTTTATTTTAATAGGTTATTTTCAGCTCTTTCGAATAATGTCGCGTCAGTTGAATACGGTAGTATTGTCTTGCCCCCATTCGGTCTCAATTGACCTCTAATTTCATTTTTCATTCCTGGAATGATCCTTGGTGAACTAAAATTTAAATAGCCATCGATAATGGGTTTTTATCTCAATCAAATTAAAACGTATTCTTCTCGGGTGAGCAGTTCTTTCAATTGGGCAAAATGTTTTGCTTCTTTGCTTTTATAGCCTTTCAGTCCATGCATCGTTATGTATAGTTACCAATTGCAGTTTACGACAGTATAGATGCATATTTCAATGATTAAATAATGATGAATTGCTCATCGTGGCATATGGATGAATTTATTTCATGATTTCAAAAAAAATTGATATGAAGGGGTTATGATTCAGCTTTGACCAACCCTCTCAACACTCGACGTAAATTCGTTTAAAAATCGTGACGAGAACCAAATCACAACCTATCAGTCTAGCCTTTTCTAAATCAGACACTGTAATATCCCGGCCAGGCAGGTAACACGGCTACTTTCCCTCCAAAGTCAACTGCATCAGACAAACTTCAAAAATAAATTGGCATTGTGTTAATTTATGTTAACTCTACACTCTCCAATAACCAAACCTTATTTTATCATTAAGATTTTACGTTTCATTTCATTATCATCAAGTCAAAAGCATTCAAATAGTTATCCTCAGGATGATACTTGAACCTAAAACAGTTCAATTAATTTCACGCGTATATTTTTTTTATCACCAAATTTAAATGTGAAAATTATGGGCGTGATTGATCATTAAATGAGTAACATTGCAGTGAAATCGGTCATTAGTTTGAGCTGGGAAATTAAGATGAAATTAACATTGAAACGATCACGGTGTACTCTGCAATAAACAAAAGCTTCAATGCTCCTGGGAAGCTATGATAAAAACCCCCCATGAAATTTTTATTATTCGTTTGTTTTTTGTTCTACAAATTACTGTTATGAAAGTGCGAGTCTCGTAATAACACCGACTATTTTATTTGAATGAGTTGAAAATTAATTTTAATACAGTTTTCTCTAACTTGCAATACATTTTTCATTCGGTATAATGTTCCACACCACTCACTGTGCGATCATCAGTACAGCTACTCGACTAAATGTAATTGATTATGGAATTAATAATTTGCCTCGTTAATGTGAAGAACGCTTAACTTGTTTATATGTTATTCAAAATTGGGAAAATATTTTCTACTCAATTCGCAATTTGGTAACTATAATATTTCCAAAGTACTCACTTACATATTCAGTAAATGTTAAAACAGGAACTCTGGTTTTTAATGAAAAGAAATAGATAGGAAATATTTGGGAGTTTACGATCGTAATAGCCCCTTAGAGTGGATTAATGAGAAATGCAATTCCATTGGAAACACAAATGAAAATTAGGTTTTTCAGAAATTTGCTGATATTTATGCAAATGCCTTAACTGAAAAACTTTCCGTGAGCCCTATTGCGGAACGCTATGTATCAGAGATGGAGCAAGAGCATACAGTGGCAGCAAGAGACTTTATGCACAATAGCGTAGTTTTTATATACCAAAGATAACGTGAAAAAAATTGGTGAAAGCCGAGAAGATAGTGAACAAAAGACACGGTGGAATGAGAATCAACTATTGTAATTTCGGAGCAAAAACTTTTCAGATTCGAATGAACGTATTCAGTTGAAAAACCAGAAATTCTGAAAGCAAACTTCCCTTATTTTTTTTTCTTTTGATTGTTTTGCAGATGTTTTAGTCCTGTCGTCCTTTCCCTCTATCGCCGAAAGCATGCATTTCTTCAAGTTGGTATTAAAAATCCTGGTAAACCGTAGAGAAGATACATTTTAACCAGTGAAAAATCCACTGGGAATCAGATAGTAGGGCGTGAGGAGCGTCAATAAGTTTCAGCATCCGTATCCCCGTCAGTTTCTGCGCGTCCTAAGTATTTTAAAGGGTTTTCAGCATATTTTTTCCGAAATAAAGAACCCATACGTATTGGCAAAGAATTTAAGAAAAGTTGTTCGAAAAGTTCTTAATGCAGTATTATTCTAATATTATATCCATCGTAGTAACACTCTAATATGCGAAATTGAGAATTGGGCGAGGCGAAGAATGGAGAAAATAGGTTGGACACAGAGGAAGACAAACGCTGAAGTTTTGAAGGGAGTGGACGAAGAGAGGAAGTTTCTAGAGGATATGAGAAAAAGTAGGGGAAGGAAATATTAAAAGGTATTGGTATGTTGAATGCCGTGATGGACGGGAATATGCTGGATGAGTAGGGCAGATGAAGGAAAAAAATAAACTTTTAGACGGCATGAAAACAGGAAGAATTTACGAATAAACAAAGGCATTAGTATTAGGTAATAACTTAAACCTGTTTGGAAGTAACTGACTCTCCTAATGCCACATTGTTTTCAATATCCTATCCTATCTCCTTCTCTCAAACTTGCATTGCGTCATTTCTTGTTTCTAGATTGGAATTACATTCAAGTAGTTAAATATTGGTCTAGGTAAAAACTAATAAGATCTGCGTGTTATTTCAACTTCGACGTTGAAGAACATGATCGATTATGCAATAATTAGCAAAATAAATGGAAATGAGAATACCTTTATCGGCGTTGGTCCACTCTTAACTAAAGTTTATACTGCAAATAAAATCGAATTCTGACGCAAATGACAGTCTTTCGCATTTAAGTATTATTCAAGTAAACACAGAAGATGGGGGCACTAAAATATTTTCAACAACTGTAATTGGCAAGGGCTTCTTAGAGGTTTTTATTATAATGCACCATTAATGGAATCTTCTCTGCTGACAAGAAAAATTTCTCCTAAAATTCGGTAGAATAGCTAAAAAAAGCCATAATTTCAGATTGGCATTCCGTATCACTTACATACTAGGATCTTAGCGCTAATTGAAAAACAATTTTGAAATCTGATCTTAAAATTGGCTTAACTCTCGCAGTTTAGTGTGGAAAGTTGTGTACCGTGGCGAGATAAGTTCTACTCTTAATCCAATGATGACCCCATTGTTTTGATACGGCTTGAGATTGAACATTCACCGGAGGCCGATTATCATTGAACCAGAAGAAAAGCAAACAATATCCAGGAATAATCCTATCAAAAGAGTAACACTTACCGTTTATCCATTAACGTCATGCATGGGGACTCTTTTATTTCAGCATAAAAGTTGGGTCTTGCCGATTAGCTCGTATCCGCAGTCCTTGTCTCTACCTTTTTAATCCTTTGACTTCCCATACATCGATTCCACTTAAGCTTCCAACCGCAAAGTTTTCAACGAAAGAGCCACGAAATCTTTCGGAAGCTCTACGGAGGAGAGGAATTTTTTTTTTAAATTTCTATGCGCCTTATTTGGTTACCATGAAAAATCTGTCACAAAAATCGTTACAAAATTTAGTCCTATCCTCGAAAATTTCTCCTGGATGGGGGAAACTATCCGACCGCGGTGGCAATTTTTCAATCCGAATTCTACGCAGAGCATAAATATGTAAAACAATAAAACAGTTTCTGGCGTCACTTGGTGGAAATTCTTCATATCGAACTTAAAATTAAACCACTTAGCTTTTCCACATAAAAAGTTCAAAATGTAAAACAATATTTTGATCATGTGGAATACGGATCATTCCTTCGCTCAACTGGTGACTTAGCTATGAGGTCTCCTGGGATTCTTAAATTTGATCTGCATTTTGCAACACTTAAATCCACAAGAAAAATTATTAAATTATCGTGAGTAATGTATATGTAACATGATTAATTCCATTTTTATTACAAATATTCTCGAAACATGCTAGCTATGAAATAATACATGCCGCAAGCAGTTTCCTTCATATATTTCTAATGTCTAGATTGAACTTACTTGCAAGTAAGTTTCATCTTGGTTTTAATTAACAAGATCCGTATGATTTAAACTATAGATTCCGTATGATCTGAAGTGCAAGGGCATGATCGACAATTCACAAATACGTGCTCCTTTCATTTAACCGATTACCACATACTTCCGTTCAGTGCGGTATTGAGTACTTGAGCTCTTCTAATTTTTTTGAAAGGGTAGTAGAAAGGCGCAATAGCATTTCCTTACGTGCAAACATTGTAATTTCCCACCGGAATATTTTTTTTGGGTCCTATAGAAGCAGTTCAAATGTTTCCGGCGGCGCTGACGCCTAACAACGAGAACGGTGTTTCACGCAAACGAGGCCGCTCCTTCGACAGCGTGGGAAGGCACTAATGAACCAAAGGCCCGCTTCATCAGCCCAGTGCTCCCTCCCCTCACGTCCTCGAGAGTCCCCCCCGTCGACCTCCCTCCCTCTCCCCTACTCTATCCCTATCCCTCCGAGCGATTGCTTGGTCCCCGGGGGAGATATTCGAGTCGGGGGTAGAACCAAAATTAAGGGAGATCGGAGGGGTTCAAAAGGCAAGAGAATAGTCAAGAGGCAGGAAAGATGAAAGGAGGAGATATAAAAAATTGAGTGGGAAGAAATTGACCGCCGAATGGGGCGGGCGGTCTCTTCAATAGCCAGGGGTCACAAGGGAAAATAAAATGACTGGAAGATGTGCAAAGGAGATACGGAGACAGGGAAAGGATTTTGGTGGGAATTAGCGGATCGTGAGGCCGTGCCCAAACCCAAGGAGAAATTTGTCCAGGTTAGGGATTCGGGACTTACTGAAGTAAATGTGTGAGGAAAATGTTCTGCAGGGAACCTTCGCACTAGGGTTCGCAGTGGTGAAGGCAAATGTGGGAACAAGAACAGGGAGACGAATCAAAAAAATAAATTTCTCACTCAAAGGGGCTGAATCAAATTCATTTCTCGGCGAAAACCTCACTCCGTAAGTGGGACTGGAATCAAAAGAAATATATCGAGAAAAATTTGAAAAATTGAGAGTTTTCAAAGCCCTTCTCTGGAACACATCCCAAATGGAACTGAAAGGGAGAAATACTTTCACGATCGAATTTCGGAGAGCGCTAAGTGTCGAGTCGCTATGTGCAAATACTGACGAAAAGTTGGCATCGGGAACGTATTCCATCTAGCAGCAGCAATGATAGGAACTGATTGTATCTCCTCTATCGACGAAAAACGGGTTTATTTCAGGGCTACCTTAATCTGAGGGAACAAAAAGAAATCGCTGGGGTGACGTCAGGACTATAGGGGGGTGGGGTAGCGTTGGTACCTGGTGTTTGGCAAAGAACTCGTGGACTCGTACCGCGTTGTGGCAAGGCTCGTTGTCATGATGGATTTTCCAGGCATCGGAGATATCTTTCCTCGTTCTGGTGACCCTTTTTCGGAATCTTTCCATCACACCCACATAGTAGGCAGCGTTAACTGTCAGTCCTTGAAGAACAAACTCCTTTACTGTCGAATATGACAATGAGCATTGTTTTCAGTTTTGATTTGCCCATGCTTGCCTTTTTGGGCTTAGGGGACTGGTCGATGTGCCACTCAGAGCTTTGGCGTTTTGTTCCTGGTTCGTATTCGAAAATCCAGGTTTTATCACCAATGATAATGTTCTCCAAATAATCAGGTTCATTCTCATTACCTTGCAAAAGTTCACTTGAAATTTTCGCCCGGTTGGTCTGTCGTGGCAAGGTCGGCGCGCAGAGGTTTACAATAACGGACGTCCTGACTCTTCCACAGCTTCGAGAGCCCCGCCCCGCCTACCTTAAGTGGTTCGATCCCACTCCGGCCATTAGGAGTGGCGCGGGAAATTCAATTGCATTACTTTTGGAATGTACCCTGTATTTATAAATTTCAAATATTATTATTATTATTATTAGGTAATCTACCGGTTAAGGTAGGTTTTTGGATAGACATAATTACAAATTAAATAATTTGTGACCCCTAGCAAAACACAACATCCTACTCTACATCAGGTCCCTCTTCAGCTCCGAGTACTTTCTTCCTCCCATCATCCCGTCCAACATCCCTATCCTGTTCCTTCCCTTCCCTCGTTTGCCTAACATTCTCCCCTGTAATACAGTCTTCAACATCCCGCTGCCGGTCAATACTACCTTCAGCTACTTTTCCTGCCTCCATAGGATTGCTCCCAACAAACCCCTCTCTTCGCCCACCATACCAAGTACTTCCTCATTTGTTTTCTTCTCTGTCCATTACACCTTCTCCATTCTTCTCCACACCCACATTTCAAAAGCCTTCAGTGTACGTCTATCCACCTGCTTTAATGGCCACGTTTCCGCGTCGTACGTAGGCTCCATATCAAAGTTTTTACGAGTCTTTTCTTAACATCCTTACTCAACGTCCCCGTCATCAACTCCCTCCTTGTGAAAGCCTCTTTGCCTAGCGCAATTCTTCTCCTTACGTCCTTACTACTTTGACCGTGTTGGTCCAAAACACTACCGAGATACGTAAACTGTTCTTCCTGCTCTAGTTTTGCCCTCATATTTTAATGTTTAGCTTAGCCTTTTTCTTTCTAGAAAATCGCATAACCTTTGTTTTATTAATTTTGATTCTCATCCGATACCTGTCGCACTGAATTTCCAATTCACTAAGCAATGCTTGCAGCCCCTTGGCTGACTGGCAAACTAAAGCTTGGTCATCAGCAAACCTAACTGATTTTACGATTTCCCCGCCCACTTTTATTCCTACCTCCAGTTCTTCCCATGCCTCTTTAATCATTTCCTCTGCATACAGGTTGAACAGCAACGGTGATAATGGGCAACCCTGCCTTACACCTCTTCCTGGTGTAAGGCACTGCCCAACTGGACTCTCCGTTCCCCACTCGCACCTGAGCAGTCTGAGACATGTACAGGTTGCGGATTAGACTCCTTTCACTCCAATCTATTCCTATTTTCTGCAGAATACTCATTAGTTTTTCCCAATTCACTCATCAAACGCTTTTTCGAAATCTACGAAACAGGCAAATACCTCCTGGTTGTGTTCTATATTCCTCTCGATTAATAATCTCATTACTGCAATAGCATCACGCGTACCTCTCCCCTTCCTAAACGCAAACTGATCATCCCCTAAGTAATCATTTGCCCTACTCTCTATCCTTTTGTTTATGATCCTGAGAACAACTTTAGCTGCGTGAGATATCAAACTTATCGTCCTGTAGTCCTTACATGATGTAGCCTTTACCTTTAAGCATTTTAAAAGTTCCGCGGGAATGTTATCCACCCCCACGGCCTTATTTGGTTTCATCTCCCTTAATGCCCTTTCTATCTCATTGTCTAGTATGCCTGGACCTAAGCTATCTTCCTCTACGTCATGTTCCTTTTCTATGTCTAACTTTGTTGGCCTAAGCTCTTTACTATACAGTTCTTCTATATATTCTTTCCATCTCTCTTGGATCTTCCCTGCGTCAACTATTACCTTACCCGCCTTATCTCTAACTGCTATCGTTGATCTCCCTTTCTTACTTCCCGAAAAAGATAACTTTCCTGCACAGCACACCGATTTCACCCTTCCTCTGCAGACTTTCCATATCCTCGCACTGCGTCTTCCACCATGCTTCTTTTGCTGTTTTTGTTGCCCGCCTCAATTTCTTGTTTAATTCTTTGTACTTCATTTTGGCTTGTTCTGTATTTACATTCTTCCATTTTCGCCGCTCATCCATCTTTGTAATCATCTCATCCGTGATCCATGGTTTCCTAGTCCTTTTAGCGTTAACGGTTCCAATAGTGTCTTTTGCGGCTTTAGACAACCCTTCCTTGATACATTCGATAGTACTCAACTCTTTACCATCCTCCATGATTTCCTCTACCGCCTGTTTGTATTACTTCCTTATCAAACCATTTAATGCTTCTACATTCCATTTTCTAACTCGCCGCCCCTGCCTTATCTTTTTGAAACGTACGCTACATTTCATAACAACTAAATTGTGGTCTGAGTCCGCATTCGCTCCCGGGAAGCTGTGCGAATTTATCACACTGTTCCTAAACCTGTGTCTAACCAGGATATAATCTAGCTGATACCTTTCTGAGTCACCTGGCATTTTCCATTTTCCAAGTGTTGGTGATGACTAAGCCCTGTCTCCTGCAGAACTCAACTGCTTTCTCCCCGCGGTCATTCCTCATGCCTAAACCGTAGTCCCCGACCTCGTCAGCATCTCTTCCTTCGCCTACCGTCGCATTCCAATCCCCCATCACTATCAAATGTTTCCCTGCAGGAACACATGCAATCATGTCCTCTAACTGATCGTATATCCTATCGACCTCTTCTTCCTTATGGTTGCTCGGTGGCATGTATACCTGAATAATAGCTAAGTTCGTCGGTTCTGCATTTATCTCCACTAGTAATATTCTATCCGTTACCTGCTCTATGTTGACTACGCTTCTTCCTACCTCTTCATTTAATACTATGGCAACCCCTCGTTGGCTCTCGTCCCCACAGCTGTATATTATTCTATACTTATCACTCCAGTAATCCCCGCTATCTTTCCATCTCACCTCGCAGAGACCTAAAATATCTATATTTCCCCTTTCCATCTCTCGCTAAACATTCTCCAATTTCCCTGTGCTCATCATTGTCCTAACATTCCACATTCCTATTCTAACTAATTTGGTCTTCTTCTCCTGCGTCTTCTGTCCTGCTGCTGCTGGTTTTCCCTTGCAAGGGGTTCGTGGGATGACGACCGCGGAAGCCTTGCCTCCCCCGCTGCCGGGCACGACACACGGCCGATTGGGCCGAGCCCCGTGGTTGCCAGGACTCAAAATATCTATATTGTCCATCACATTGTTCTTGGGAATGATAATTGAGGTGGTTTCCCGTTGCCTTCCTCAATAGTGTTTTTAACGTGACACCATCACTTACTGGCCGCCCCACTGGGGTCAGACGCCATCGCAGCCGCCTCACTGAGGAACAGACGCTGCGTGGACTACCTTTCGTCTGGTTCCTAACCTTCGACCTATCTGGCATGGGTGACCCTACCAGGAGCAATTTTTATTACTCCCAACAGCACAGCTCTAGGGGTCATCGGAACGCACAAGCCCTTCCACCACGTCAAGGTTGTAGTCCGGGGAGGGAAATTTCAAATATATAGCGTAACAATTGTTCAAATCCGCATTTTGCATTGACTGAAACGTTAACATGTAGGTAAATATTTTTTTCATCGTTTTGCATATTTTTGTACTTATGAGGAAATAAATTTTTTATCAGAAAATTTTTTCTTCATTCCACTGCGCTAGGCTTTAATTAGGTAACCAAGCATATGTTCAAAATTTGACATTAAGTTAATTTCAACTTAGGATTTCACAATGCTGAAGTGGCAGCTGAGACAATTGACTTTTGAGTAGAGCTGCGTATGAAAAATAATATGGTCAAACGTTTCTCTTGAGTTCGAACGCGGCATCTTCAGGAGAAAAGCTATTTTTGCCGCTTATTCCGCCAATTTACTCACCCATTCAGGAGAAATTCTTTTTTTTGTCCTCCCAGCAAAGTTCATAAGTCACTAGTTCTGGATTCGGTACCAGCTATTATTATTTGATAAATGATTTTTTTATTTTGCTAAAAGAAAGGTGTCGTTTTAATTGAACCCCTTTATTAACTAAACTCCACTCATAGATGCCATAAACGCCCATTAGGATAGGGCTTTCCGAATGAGAGCAACGTGATTGATAAATTATAGAGCAGTGTGTCGCTTAAACTGCAGTCTGACATTATTTATTATTTTAATAACTTTACCGGTCCAGTGAACGACTGCGGGATAAAAAACTAGTACTGCTATTTGTCAGGATCTTGTAGTTACTGCCTACTGTTGACAGTAATGATCAACACAATAGAGCATCATGATCAGAAGTCGGAAAGAGAAAGGACGGTGAAATAGGCAGCAGCAATTCCGTCACTCCTAATGAAGGACGATCATGCGAGAGAGAAATTTTGAGCCAAACATTTGATACCCATCCAAGCTAGAATGTCAAATTGTCATCCAGTATATCTGTATTGTTATAGGTGCCAAGGGGATCCGTGAGAGCGGACAATTCAATAGCAGGAGCCCACTATATATATCCCGAAATGAGAGAGAAGCCCTCTCTAAATACTGTCTGCATCACATTTCCCCGGGCCCCCTTAATAACCTTCCTTACCAACGTCAGTATCGTACCCTACCCCTTGTTTCCGTTAGTCTTCTTTCCTCACCCAACTTATTTCATCTCTGCTCCCAGCAGTTTCCGAGACCTACTTGCGTGTTCTTAGTCTAGATAATCAATATCTCTTCTCCTATTGAGACTCAGTCTTAACCATTTTTTTTTAACTTTGAGTTATAGTTTTCATGATCAAAGTATGATTCTTTGCTTTAAATTTCTTTCTTTAATTCTCACGCAGAAAAAATATTATCAAACGACTTTCGAATATTTATTGGTATGGACATTTCAAAACTAACGAAAAAACGAAAGCCACCGGTAAATTTGGCATAAAATAATGGTCATTGTTTTAACCTATGACTGGCACTACCAATTAGGTACGGTATTATTGTGGTGGATGATGCGAGTTCAAATTCAAATTCGAGGTCATCATCGATTACTTTTCAAATAGCTATTAAAATATTAATAAAACCAGATTTGCCCTTCCTCGTTTATCTTGCGTTCCTAAACACAAGTAAGTATTTCAACTCTTTAAAAGTCAACTGGTCCATATTCCTTTAAATATGACATTGTTTTCGCCATAATACATAAGAATTTCCAGCGAGGAAAAACATGATCCATTACGTTCCACGTGACATAGGGCTACTCCTAGAACTTTCTTTCGCCAATTGCTTGAAAATCAAGCTTCATTCAACCTTTGCTTGTTAAATTACACGAGGTGCTGTTTGATTTCCTGGTCTTGGAAATGTTAAGTTAAAAGCCATATCATTTGAACCGTCGCTTAGAATGGGAGTGAAACAATTGGAAACAAAATCCGAATTCAAATGTTCATTTCAACGTTTTATTCTATCCAGGTAAGCTCTTTGTGAGTAGCTATCATTTGACTTCTAGGTGATGAAGGAAAATCTTATGAGTGAGTGGTCACGCGAAATTTTGACATGAAATAGTTTTAAAAGTCTTGAAAAAGTTTCGAAGTATCGATTTAGATTAGGATACTCAAAAAAAATATTTCACATTTTTTTGGCCAGGAATACACACTAAATACCATATTTTAGGGCACAAAAGAAGGCTGCATATGTTTTAATTTTAAAGGATGTTCTATTTCAGGATATATGTGTAAATAGTGTATACGTATAGCACCATGTCAGGTGAGGGTTATTCCCTGGGATATGACAAAACCAACCTTAATTAATAGACTATTCTACAGAAATTTACAGCTTTAGTTTGCAGCACCGTCAGCAGATGTCTAATCATTCTAATATCAGATATTGTGAGGTGAAACCGGAGTTCTCGAAAGAATCCACAGTACTCGTGTTGCGCATTATTTTCTTCTATTTAACCCTTTAATATTATACTATTGCACACGCCTCAGGTTTTCCGCTGTGTCTACTCCACGCCATAATTGTAAATCCTGAATCTCCGACTCATTGTGCTGGACAAAATATATTCCAGAACGGGTTTATTTCAGTAGAACAAACTCACACAGAAATATTATTTGGTTTTCAAGTTTAAAAAAATCTTTTTAATTATTTGAGTTGATAAGATTTCCATTCAAACGAGTGAGGTTGTAATGATTAAGTAAAAGTTATACCTTATAAAAGAAGATTTAGTGGGAAAAACTTGATCTGCTTCAAACTAACTATGCATGTACAATACATTATCAGTAAAATCCCACACGATTTTGATGGTGTAGAATACAAATGTCATTTATACGGCTGCAGCCATAAACCTAATATTGACCAAATATTTTTCCGTAGAAACTGAAAATTCTCCGGTATTAAAGAGGAGTAAGTTAAATTGTTTTCCTTGGTCTGTAGAGGAGTTTTGCGTCCCATTTTCTATATTCGACGGATTTACATCAAATATCACTGTTACTCCGTGCCCAATAACCCCAGATTCTTTCTACACCCCCCGCCCTCATTTCATTCTATTCCCAACTCCCTACCATATACTACTTCCTGAAAATGCTCCCTTCCTCCATTCCGTAACGCACTCACGCACCCCGTCTATCTCCAGCATCGTCCCTGAACGTTTCCGTTCTTATTACTAATTCCTTTTATCGTCATTTTATCCTCTCTTGCATAGCCACAATTTAGTGAGTAGGAGAGACGTGACATTGAACGGTGATGAAGGGAACGTAGACAGGAGCCAAAATGGCGGAAGAAAAACGGATATGGATATCATCTCCGTCAACAGGAACTTCCCTGAAATCCAGTCGCTCTAGCAAACACACCAACAGGAGTATGCAGCCGTTTTCCCCCACCAACCTCCTCCCACCACCTCCTCGTTCAATTCCACCCTATCATCAAATGAGACTGATCGCGTCAGAGATACGTCTATCTCACTTCGAAATGCCTTCGCGATTGATCAGTATGTTAGGACCTACGGCTTTAACAACTTGTACATGAACCGTTGAGATCGTACCCACACGGACCGAGGATACCAAATTATGAAGATTAGTTGTTGGAATTAATGCCAGAACCATTGCATTTTGTGAGTCATATTTTCAGATATCAGCGAGAATGCCAACTAACGAGCGGTTCTCAGTTTCCATGTTACCTCAATGAATTTAAATTCCCTCTATGCAGTGGAATGACTAATAGGGTATGATCTATATGTGACAATATAGATAATATAATCTTTAGCATTTATTTCCTTCGGACTACAGATAAAAAAGACGTGGAATGGAACGGACGTTCATCTCACTGATCGGTATTTCTGGGCGTGCTCAATTGACATTTTAAGTGTTTATATCTTATTTTGCATTTGCTTTATTCCAAGGTACAGGTTGTGGCGTTCAACCAAGTTAATAAAATATGAAATATGTTAATCAGGCATGGCACCAATAGAAGTGCGTATATTGAAAGCAGAACATTTTTAATGTGCCCCTTATGGACGTTCATTAATTTTTTTATATGTATTACTGGCCATAATCAATGAATTGAGGTTTTTGTTACTTAAGACAACTCTATGGTCTCATATATCTGGTAAACAGTCAAAAGTTTAGCGAAATAACTTATCTGTAATTTGTTCCCCTCTAAATATCTCAAGCAATAAGAAATAAAGTTTATGTGCCAAACAGATTCCAATTATCATCCCTCACTCAACCAAGTGAGACTTGGTCTTGGCGCTGACGATAAATCAAAACTGAATTACTGAAAAAAGGAAAAAGACTTGAAATTAAATTAAAAAGATTTCTATCCGTGGCCATCCGTCTTTTCCCGAAGAATCCAGGATTTCCCGGAATAATTTAGAGTAATCAAGAGTTTACTCCGAGGGTAACGTGAGCTATAAAAAATTTCATTCACAAAATATGTTAATCCATATTTATTGCCTAATCTCTTGCATTTGAGTTAAAGAAGTAATGCGTATATGCGTCAGATTATTACGAGTATTATTATTTGGTAGTCTACTGATTAAGTTAGGTTTTTAATAGACGACTTAACGTCATTACATTTCTTATCTTCGTCTAGCATGAAATAACCTGAATTCCAACTCCTCTTTAAAATGATATTCAATTCCGCACACATTCTCCCTTCCAACCTTAAAGCCTATCTTTTTTCCTACCTCCAACTCACTTTCACAACTTTCTCTCCTCTGTCGCAGTCTCCAATATTTCATCACCAATCAAAATATTCTGCTTCTACTCTCTCTGCCTTTCTGGAGCTTTCCCAACAACCCTCTCTCCTCCCCGATCATGCACTTCTTCGCTTGTTCTCCTTTCAGCCAATTTTACCTTCCCCACATATGCATCTCAAAACTGATCTATGCCCATCATCTTGTTCCCATGGCCAAGGTTCCGCGCCGTACAACAGCACGCTCCATTTCAAGGTTTTCACTAATATATTATTAACATCCTCACTCAAAATCCATGTCATTATCACTTCCCTTCATACAGAAGCTATAACATACATCAATTATGACTTAAAATATTCTTCAAAAAATTATTTTTTCTGTATTTTAAAAGTTAAAAATGATGATGAGATGTTTTAAATAACAGCACTCTCTTAATGCAGAAAAATAACGGTTAAATTAGGTAAAATGTCAATCTCAGGCAACTCATCTTCAATGTAATGGTAAAGCCGTTATACATGAATATACTAACAACGTACTGTCGAATAATTCAGCACAATAGGAACTACATTTTCCCACTGTAAAGAAGAAAATATACGAAAGGGTTTCACTGCTCTGATAAACACCAAATTAAAACCAACAAGATCAGTCAGTTGAATAATATTCCCCATATGCTAATGTAAAGATCGTGCGCTCATATCTCACGGCGGCAATGTGTTGCACTTGAACTGTTTGGCTCACCCCCTGGAAAACCTGGTGATAAGCCAAGAACAGCTTATCAGGGGGCATAGGTCAAATGAACCAACAAAGAGAGAGAAACAGGAAAATATTTTAATATAAAAGAAATATTTAAGCCTCGTGAAGAAAGATTGACAATTGAAAACTTGTTCTGAGGCACATTCGATATGTATATTCGGTTTATTTAAGGATAAGTACATCAAAGAACTGCTTATGAATGGTAGCAATACGAGTTGAATATGAACTATCCAAAATATTTGCCTGATACAACTTTGGCTGGGGCTGTTTAGTTATTCAAGCATTTCAACATGGTTCGAGAAGTAGAGAAGGTCGTCATTAGGCAGTCCGGAATGTTTGCGAAGGATCAAATGGCCAAGATTAAAATTTTCGGTTACTCTTCCGAGGCTTTGTAAAAATTAATTTTGTCATACTGTTATATGGCTTAACTTTTGTGTTAATTCTTATATATTAACTCTTGATGCAGTATTATTCGCATAGTATTTATGAGAAGTAGTTTTTATGGGAGGTGACCGACAGCTAAGGTCATTTGCGCCATTAGGGATGGATGGGTAAGGAAGGCTGGAGAGAAAACCGGCGTAGGCATTAGCCTACTCTTGTCGAAAGGCGCCATGGAGTCTGCAGTTTAACGTCCCATCCGTCGGACTGCGTACTCATTCACAAGCTAGGCACCAAAGTCTCCACAAAGCACTTCAAGTAGGGATCGGGATACCTCTGAAAAATATTTGTTGTCTCCAAGACTTGAACCCGGGCCCTATCGGTGGAGAGCCTGTACGTAAGCCACCGAACCATCCCGATCCCAAGTGTTTACGAATATGTTTTAGAAAACTAAATATAAAAAGGTAAGGTTTTACGATATTGGTTTATTGGCAAACAAACACGCCACCAGTCATTATAAATAATGTAAATTTGGTATGCTCCTCTAAATAACAAAGGACATTATTGTGTGTGTTTACCAAACAATATTTGGAGTTTTCAAAATTGTCTTTAATTAAGATGTTATTCACCTCTGTACCTGGATGTCATTTTACTTTCCTTATGGCCTACAAATGCATCTCAATGAAGGCCGATATCCTAATTAAGTAGGCCCAATGACGAGTCTTCAATTAACAATTTTTAAAATGCATTCCCAAGGTGCTCTATGTTTACCTATCACGCTCATCAAGTGGGTAAAAATTCAGTTTTCCACGCGTCTAAAATAACTTAGCACAAATGTGTCTACTAATATATTAAAGTGTTTCAGGCAGTTTTGCTGTAATGCAAAGCTGACAACAAAATTTAAGTCATAGTTTATCCGTCGAAAGTCAGCTGACCATGAAAATATAGTCTAATTTTTTATTTGGTTTGTTCAAATTGTTCTACGTGATATCTTCTAATGATGAATAAGATGACGATTTGTGTTAGGGGAAAATGACCGAGCCAATTTCGTAATGAGTGTGCACTTTGAGATTCGAAAGAAAAGAGAGATCCAAGGAAAAACACAAGATGAAGAGAAAACAAACTGCACTCATTTTGAGATGGTATAGTTAATTTAAAGACCCTAGAAAATGACCGAGGAATGTCAAGGCTCAATTTCCCAACCAGTTATTCGAATATGTCAATGAACTATGAAGCAATAAATATACTAATGCAAGAAGATGGCTCAAAGAGTTGTTAAAAGACAAATTTATTATTAATTTTATACAATTATGATGATTCATTTTTTAAATATGATCATGTTTCACATTGATGCCGAGCAAAATAAAATTTTTGTGCTGCTTTTCATGACTCTCTCTGTTTTACCATCCCGCCACCTTGGGACGAACTTTCGTCTTTGGCTAAAACAGAAATAATATTTGCATCCGTAAACAAATTTTTCGTCTTCAATCTGTGATCATGAGATTTCAAATTTGATCGCGGAATCTATTCCGCAAAACACATAAGATACCGTGAAAAGTTACAAAATCAAGGCCCCTGTCCTCTAAATCCCGCCGTGGAGACTTCTTGAAGGATTTGGAAGTAACGATCGAATGGGTTTCCGAGGCCACCTGGAGTTCACCTGAGTTGACCCCTAACAGGCCTTAGCCATTGACCTTTTACTCTCCCGCGCGTACAGCCGAAATTCCTCGAAATGAACCTCGCCTTCGGCGAACAAGTTTGGTGTCCTTCCGGAGAAACGCGAGAGAGCTGTTGGACCTTTTTCCCTCCGACTGGCGGTGGTCATGAAAGCATTTTGAGACTAAGACAGAGTATTTGATTTTTCCCCTCGGTTGGTAACCTTTGATGAGACTTAAGCCAAGTACCGAAAATACTTCGGAAAAATCCAACTTGATTTTTTCCCTCCCCCTCCCCACATTGGCAGACAAAGTCAAAGTATTTTCTACTTGCATTCCCTTCACCTTCCGATCAAAGAAAAAATAAAAAAAATACATCCTTGCGCTTCCCGTAACTTCCGATTTTAACTCATGAAAAAGGCACGTTTTCCCTGCGTAGACTTCGTTTGAGTTTCTCCAACATTTAATTCGTGGAGGAAATAATTATATGGCGTGCCCTCCTCGCTAAAGAAGCAAAAACCATGTTAACCGTAGTAAAATCATCGACCAATTTTTTTAACTTGTTAAAAGTTTGCAATAAAGGGAAATATATTTTAACATTTTTAGGTACAGAGCATGACATTAATAAATGTCTCATGGTTATTACGTGTATACGAGGTGTGTTCATAAAATAAAGGGAATTTTCGTCTTTTGAAAAAAATATTTATTTAGTCGTCTACACTAATGCTGCCACCTTCAATATAGCCCCCATCAGATGTATTGATTGCACTTGTGCCAGCGCTTCAACTAATCCTCGAAACACTTCTCAAACTCGATCTTTGAGGTAGCATGTGATGCGCTGTTAATGTCATCTATGCTTGTAAGACAACGGCCCGTTAAGGTTTTCTTCATTTTTGGAAAAAGTAAAAAGTCACACGGAGCCATGTCTGGCAAATATGGAGGTTGGGGCATCGTTACAGTATTGTTTTTGGCCAAAAATTCATGAACAAGCAATGAAGTGTGATCAGGTGTATTATTGTGGTGCAAAAGTCATGAATTGTTTCCCCACAAATCCGGGCGTTTTCTTCGAATCGCTTCACGCAAACGGTTTCGCTCGAATCGCTTTCACGTTAAACTCATAGGTAGTACTCCTTATTGACCGTTTGACCTAGTGGCAAGAATTCATGATGCGCTATGCCATTAAAATCGAAGATCACGGTGAGCATAACCTTCACATTTGACCACACTTGTCGAGCCTTTTTCGGTCTTGGCGATCCAGAATGCCTCCACTGGTATGATTGAGCATTTGAGCATTAGTTACGGCATCATATCTATAAACCCATGTTTCGTCGCCTATTATAACACGTTTCAGTAATTCTGAGTCGTCGTTGACTTCATTTAGTGGTTCCTGAGCAACTTCCATTCGCCGCTGTCTTTATTCAAAATTCAACAATTCTGGAACAAATTTTGCTGTCACGCGCTTCATACCAAAAACGTTCGAAAATATTTCATGGCATGAGCCAGTCGACATGCCAGCATTATCAGTAACTTCTCTGATTGTGATTCGGTGATCATTCATAACCATTTCTTTCACTTTTTCCACGTTTTCATCGGTTGTTGATGTGCTGCAGCGTCCGGGGCTTTCGTCATCTTCAACGTCTTCACGGCCATCTTGGAAACGCTTACTCGTGTTCTCTTGTTTCACTCATAGCAGACTCACCATAGGCCTGTGTTAATATTTTACACACTTTGTTACTCTTTATTTCATTTTTTACGCAAAATTTGATACAAACTCTATGTTATTGAGAATTTTTAACGCACTTATTTTATCAATTTAATGAATCAGCAAGATCTGATCATCGGTAAGTCTTTATAATTTAGTTTGAGGAAAATACGTTAAATATTTCGCCAATAGATTAGTCTTATGAAAAGTTGACAATGACAAAAAAATGATGAAAAATCACGCAACTGCATGGCAGTTGAATAAAATGAAAGTTTCTCAATTATTAAAAAAATGAATCTTTTCAAATAGGTTTGACTACTTAAAAGTCAAGTAGCTCTACCCTCGGGTGTCGGTCTCTCTAAACTAATACCGAGGCAATACCTAAGTCATGCATGTGATTTTCGCTACTAATGGCCCTCAACCTAGTGTAATCAATAAACCTGTAACGCTTTCTGTTCGTCCATAATGATGCACCATGAAACGAGGAGCGTATCAACGCATCCTGTGTATTCCGAAATTAGTTCAATCTAGGCAGGGTACCAATGCTCTGCCTGTATTAAGGTGAGGTGCAACAGCTTTAACGGAATTTTACCGCACAATATTTGAATGACCTGACCTGATGGGAACTTCTTTATTACTTCTACGTATATTATTCTAACTTATTTTACCCCGGTTTAAGTTCCTGATTATTATTCAAACTATTTGTAGTACGTCTGGATAGATGTGTGTCTCCATAGAGAAGAATGGGCTTGTATTCGAGATATTAAATCTATATGAGTAGAAATACCCCTTTTTTTCTTTTTCGCTTTCCCAATCGATAATAAAACCTCTCCTGGGAAACGCGCTTTTGTCACAACAGACCATCCTTGAATGGAAGAGATAGAGAGAAGAATCCAAGTTTTCCCTGGGAAATTTTGAGGAAAAGGAATTTTCGAGAAAAGCATTTCTGTTTCTCACCATAGCACCGCACTACTTGGGTTTCTTTCTTTATAACCTTGTCATAATTTCAGTCGACCGAGAATAACTGAACTGGTAACAAGGAAACTCTTTCGTTATTATCCTATTCTCTTGTTATTGCTGAGTTATATTAAAAAGATAAGTACCAAAATAGTCGCTTGTTGTTTTAATCGTGCGATATTTTAACTTTTGGAGGTAATTAACTCAAATTAATGTGATATAACTTCTAAAATGGTACTGACCTCTGTAGGCTTTTGGTGGAAGAAATCTAAAGACCTTTAAATTGAAACTATATTAAGGTATTAGAATAATGGCATTTATCTTAGCCTGCATGGCGTGCTTGTGTCAAATTCTCTTACATAACAATTTTACCAATAAACCTGCATTTTAAACGAGTTAAGTAACGGAATTATGTTGAGAGAAGTCTTCTCAGATGTTCCACTGCGTTAGTGTCTCCATTGCCGCCGAAATTTTGACAACCGACTCGGTCATCATCTTTAAAGCTCCTGAATGCCACTTCGCAATTTTTTCTAGCATATATGTGTAGGTACTGAGATCAGGTTTATTCTGATTGGTCTATGGACCAAATTCGATCTTGGCGTCTCGTAATTGGCCAAGCGTTTCACCTGGTTTCTGATATTCGTTTCAGAAGAGGTCTCCAGGTGTTTCATAATTGAAAGCCTGAATCCCTATTGATATTCTTCTTTTGGAAGTGAATCACAAATAGCCTCCTTTACTAACCGTTGCCAATAGCCACGCGAGCAGCATGGTCTTTTCGCCTCGTCCAAATTGATAGCGTGATCTCGGCCGCTGAGTTTGACGAGTGCTGATTTTTCCAATTGTCCCAATCTCGGGTATCTTTTGTGTTCCTTCATTCGGGTTTAAACCGTACGATCCGTTTCAACAACATAAACATTACCGCGCTCACAGGGTATCTGATAAAATCAGGGAATATTGAGGCATAACTTTGGCAGGGAGTAGAGGAATAACGGCAATATTGAATCTCCTATGTATTCCGGAGATTTTTATGGATAACGTGAAGATACAGGGTAGGCAGACTGTGAGCACAGGATTTTCGCCCGTCTCCTGTTTTCTTCTTCAGCTTCTCTCCAAGCACCTATTTAGGGCCAAGTAACCTCGGCGGCAAATGTATCCGCTTTGGAGAAACATGTTCATCGAGTTTTTAATTTAGCCTGGAAAGTTCTCCTGGTCGGCCATATATTTGGCCCTGTGTAGCAATGATGATGGGACGGCACAGCGTTAGGAAGGATGGTGGTGACTGCGACTGATGAGATAGAGATCGGTGTGGGTAGGTTTGCGATAAGCGCTGTGCCCCAGTCTTCCGTCTATTTTTCTTTGAATTAGTATTCCCAGAAAAGGGAGCCGGCCATTGTTTTCATACCCTTCGTGAATCAGATGTTCGGATGTTGGGAATTTATGTAGTCCAGGAAAGAGTTCAAAGTGTTTCGACCATGTGGCCAGATTATAAGCGTGTTATCTATGTATCTGAAGAATTACTTTGCGGTCGCTGGTTGTGATGACCGGTAAAATCTGTCCGCTTGCTCGTAGAAGTCCTCGTCTCAAAGGAAGTGTGTGGATGTTGAAACATAACGTAAACCTTACTAGTATCAGTGTCGAATCTTCTTTTCAGGAGGGTGAAGTTGTCGGCAAGCGGGACCCGGACGGTGAACAGTCATATCACATCGAAATATAGAGACACCACATTGCGCACTTCCTCGAGGAGGGTTTTGAAGAGAAGGTATAGAAATCGGCTCCCCAGCGACCAAAGTGTTTCTGCAGAAGCTAATTCGAGTAAGAAGGCTAATAATCAATTGATCGATCGCAAAGTAAAAATTTTAAGGCATGCATTAAGCCTACCCAAAGCAATTCTCAAATCCCAATATTTATCCTATTTTAAATATTCTTTATGAAGACAAAAACAATAACTCGTGGCGAACAATCTAGGATGGAGTTCTTGTGGTTGGATGGATGAGATAAATTTCCGATTTCCGCCGGTGTATATGGAGAAGAGCTGTCCTTAAACCCTACATCCGTTCCGAGGTTTACTTGGACTGGATTTTATGCCATCTCACACTTTCAAAAAATTAAAAACAGAATTATTTTAATGCGTTGTAATGAAAATTTTAATTAATTTCGTATGGTACTCGACCGCGCTTTTGCATATTGTGATGGTCATTAGGCTGGTGAGAACTAAGTAATTTTAATTTTTTCCTCCGTCTCCTCTCATTTGTATTCCGCCATTATTCGTATTTTTATTATTTTGGTCACGGACCCATAAAAGATTACAAAACTAAAGACAATAAGCATTCGTGGATATTAAAAATTAAATTTCCCAGTATGGATGAAAAGTATTTCGATGTAATTAAATGTAATAAATTCAACAGATTTATTATAAGTTGATGAAATTAGGCTATCCTTGATAATTAATTCTTTTATCATTAATAATTGATTATGCCGATCATGCATAATGGGAATCGTATCATAGTCAATGAAGTACACCATACCATTTTCATACGTAATTCCATTGTGAAATGACTGCAGCATTTGTTTATATTTATTATTAAAATTATCTAAATAATGAATATCATTGTTAATTAAATATAAAATTTCCATTGGCGTGCAATATGGGAAAGAAAATTGAGGAGGTAGTCATATGAACTGCCGGTAACATCAATATTGAAAGTTGTTTTGTGGTTGAAGACTAGTAACACCGCATGTAGTGCTTATGACAAATCAATATAAAGAATATTATTTTCAGTAACACAAAGATAAAACCTGATGAGACCATTTTTAACTATGGATAACTCTAAGAAAACATCATCGAACAAGCGACTTCAGAATAAAATCAATTTCGCTTGAAACACTAACGATGATCGGAAATCACAAACCAAACTACAAATGTTCAAAGAAGTTGAGCATAGATGCGATTGTATTTTTTCGCTAGGACTTTGACATTCAGGGTATCAAATTTTAAAAGGCTCGCTATATAATACAAATGTGTGCACTTTTGGATCATTATTTTTCATTTTTAAGGGAATATGCTGCATGTTACATCAGGCTCTCCTACTTGCTACAATTTCCTTATGCTTACATTACGCATCGAACACTCACCTACGCCCTTAGGTCTAAAAATTTGATTCTGCGGCCTATAAACTATTATAATTATCATTTTATCTATTATTAATCATTTCTTTAATCGATTCTTTCCTTTCCAAAAATGGTCACAATAAAGGATGATAAAAAATGATCACAATTCGAAACAACCATTATGAAGTACACGTATGCTACATTATTGTAAGAGGCTTCAAAGGTGATGAAAAATAATTTATGATCATATCTTGAAGATTTTATGACTGGTCATGGCAATCGTATAAGATTAATTTAAAATTTACACTGAAAGAAAAAAAAACACAAAATAAATCCATCCACCAATTTTAATTAGGTACGACTAGTTTCAACGCATCGGCGTCATCCTCAGTTACAAAGTTTATAATGCAGGTCGCTTACATATACAGGTATACGTATATGTTGTATGTGTTCAAGAGTAGAGGTGCAGAAGGGATAAAGAGGTTGTTGGATTGATTGAAGCTGGTAGGAGAGATAGAGGTGGAGGAGAGGTGTGCAAGGGCAAGTGGGGGAGGGGGAGGTCGCCAGGGGGGTGGGGGGAATGGAGAAGGCCAGGAAGTTTATTTATAAGGAGTGAAAAGGTATGTTCTTAAACGAGCCTGAAAACATAGATTACTGAGAGCGCTCATCTTAATTTAATTTTAAATGGTTGAAACCAATAAACTTGATACGAAAATTCATTGTTTTTACTGTCAAAATTAGGAGCAAAAACAATTTTCATATAATATGAATTGAACTTTCGTTATGACTTAGACATTTATAAACTTTAATTGTTCTCCAAATTTTATTATCATTTATGATGAAAACCTCTCTCGGTCTAAAGCTCTCAAAATGGTGTAGATAATTCTTAGGACAATTCATGACGTCAATGTACTCAGCATTTATATTCCAAAGGCAAGAATTTCGGATGAAGAATACAAAATAGCTTGCTATACTTGGTGTTTGCTTTTCTTCCGAGACCCGGGTAAAAATGCACATGGGAGCTAAAGTGACCTACGCTGTTTAATTCAATGACCAACCTATGACATGGACGATGAATTCAATCCAATCACAACATTTTTCTCCTTCGTAACGGTTGACACCAAAATACGATGCAGTAAATAAAGTGACATTCACCTACCGATGATGAAACGTATGGATTCTTGCTTCGTCTGGAAGCCTATCTATTGGTAATAACATAGACATGATATTAAAAATCAACTCCCAGCTCAGAGAAAATATGGTGGGTCTCCGCCGTCAATATCCAATGTGAAATCCCAAAACCCGCGAAAGAGTTCCCGAGCAGATTCCTGTTTAACAACGGAATTTGTGACTTAATGGGGAACATGGAGAGAATTCCATAGCTGACACATGACCATTAATACAAAGTAAAATTTCAGTTTGCCTGGCAGAAAATCTCATAAAATGTCCTCTATTTTGGCCCCAAGTTCATGGGTACGACATTCGGTCTGCCAAGAAATCTTCTTCCCATTTCCTCTTCTCGCTTTTCATTCATTTTTTTTAGGGAAAACCCTTTTTTCGTGTCAAAACGGCAAGCGTATTCATGCCAACTGATTAATCTGTCGTCGAAAAAAAAATAGAAGGAAGTTTCCCTTCCAGAATTCTATTTATTTTTTTCTTTTGAGTAGGAAGCTAAATCTACCAAATATGACACATCCGAATCATGTGCCAGCTCCAGCGGTGGTGCGAGAGGGGTAGGGGGACATTCCTGAAGCTGCGCATTACTGACACTCTCACGACTCGATCGAAGAACGGGAGGTTCATACCACCGAAACGAAAGGACGCCACGACTAGCCGCACGGACCGGACACGCGGTATTTTCATTGCTCTGTGGCAGGAGCGCTTATCACGTCTCCCCTAGGGCTGGCCATCCGGCAAGAGGCGATCCAACTTTCGCGAAACAGTGAGGCGAAAACGAAGTGATGAACGGAATAAAGAGGGCCGTCCGTCCCAAATAGGGATAAAAGGTCAGGCGTATATGACGAAATGAAAGGTGATGCGGGGGAGCGTGGTTTCGACGGCGCATAGACAGAAAGATAAGAGAGACAAAAGAGAGAGAGAAGGGAGAAAGAAGGAAACGAAGCACTTCTCCTCCGTCAGCACGGAGACTAATTCCATGTGCCACAATTGGAACACTTCCTCTCCTAATGGAGAAGGGAGTCCGATCGGTAACACGCAGGTTCAAAAAGGGATAGGTAGGGTTCAATAGTGTGTCGATTTGATTGAGATTGCTCCTTCGATCATGGGCCAACACCCCAGGGTCGCGGTGAAAAACGATTAGTGAGCGCATCGGAGGCGGATCAAATGACTACCAGCACCTATCTAGAGAACGAGAAAAATTAGATTAGCAGGAAACTTTTTCACTTGTATTTTTGCTCGCACAGTATATTGTCCGTTTAAATAAGCGACTCAAGTAAATAATATTATCCATGGAACGTTAGATCTGTAGCATTCAAGACTGTCAAAATATAATACACCAAATGATGTAGGGAACAGAGAACATTCTAAGATGCAATACAAAACATTGGATGGAATTTGTTGAATAGCTAGAAAATCAAAAGAGGATAATGACATCAGGGTGCAACGAGACAAAATTAGTGCAAATTACAAACATATCATAAATACAGTAGACTAATTAGTTATTTTTGTGAGACCCTCTCATTCCATGTACCGAATTTAATTCCTGGAACGGCTAATTTTACAAGGTTAATCCTGAATTAAATTGGGTTTCATGTTGGGAGCAATTCCACGCGATGAATAATGTCCTTAACAGTTTCTCGTCAAGAGTGGGATAATTAAGGGATAAATTCCTCTCGAGCCTTTCTGCATAGTCAGAATTCCGAGTTTTAGCTGAATGAAACGAATGATTTCTCACTCCGCGTCTATTTATCACCTCAGTCCTTCAAAAATGGAAAAGCACGAAATACGGCACTAATATTCTTCATTTCACAAATAATATTCAACCTTTACCTTTTAAGGTGCCCAACGTGTGCATCTCAAGCTACACTATGTAATTAGTTCTTTATGTATTAAATACCTGCGATTAAGCTTCAGGAATACATGTCAAAACAACACGAGAAGGAATGACAGTTCAGCTAAAGGATAGCAAGATTTTATGCTTGATAGAATGAAACAATTGATGCGAAAATTAACTTTTAAGTAGCTTCCAGACGCTGTCATATTTTCTCAGAAACTATATCGCCAATTGACGGCGAATAGACATTTATTTAAAAACACAAACCGTCATAGATAAAATTGTACAGTAGACGGAATAGATTATAAACTGTGTAAAGGGGATCGAATGGCTTAATAAAATGGGTGTTGAAAGGTTCTAACTACATATGGGGACCATATGTAATAAAAGGTCGAAATTTTATCTACATACTATATTTCTGTACAAAAGAGGACAATTAAATTCAAACGTGGAGGGTGAACGAGCCCAGAGGCGCGTAGTCTCGCTATCACAGGCGACGCCCGGAAAGTGGAGAACAAAGACACGTTAAGCTGAAGAATAGGGATAATTAGCGGTGCCCACTGACGATGAGAGAGTTAAAGGGGGTTAAAAATGAAACGACGGAAGAAGTGGCAAAATGGAACGAGTGGTTTCACAAAGAGATATCAGGAAAACCGATAGGCGTGACTTCCTACCGTGAGGTCCATGGGTCAAATCCACCCTGGATAAAATGTGTTATCCTTCAAGTTCCATTCACCTGTTCGCATTTTTGGACCCCTCACTTTCAGTTCCAAAGTGTTCACAACTATCTCCCGCTCAATTACCAAACCAGAGTTATCCTTAATTAAAGATATTTCCAGGCGTGTATTTTAATCATCATACTTCATGTGTACCTTAAACATAACGAACCGAAACGAAAGGGAGAGTATTAATGGCAGTCTCTGCTATAGGAACAGAAAAATAAAAATTTGATTGCGCATTTATTTTATGACTTCAATTTGAGCATAGAATTTTCACCCATTACAGCGTCTTTATATCCTATTTCTATCCCCAAAATTATCTTTATTTTTATTTATGATAAAACAGAACAATCAATGCAATTCAATTTTTTTAATTTTATACAAAAATTTGGGCAACGTAGAAAAATAAATCACATTCATATCTGTATTGTCCACTTATTTCTCGCTGAGCAGAACCGTGAGACAACATATTCTGAATCAATGATTTCAAACCGCGATTTTTAGAAACTTCTGATTGGTTTTATACGCCAATCATATTACATACTTTACTGGTCAATATCATGGAGAAACTGGGTGCTAAAGCTCATATTATCCATAAAGTACTCCTTAATTGAATAGTAATTCAAGCCCAGAGGGTGATGAATAATCTTAATATTATTTGCCACATTACGTTAATAATGAAACAATGACTATTCTTCAAATCTAATGCTTCAAATAACAAAAAACTACAGCTAATAAATATAATAATCATTCTATCAGGCTAACATAATCCGCAGACGGATTTAATTATGGTCATTTTGCACCAATTATGGGTAAGGCAACACAATTTGGAGCAGATTAATAATACTCATTTCAGTAACTCCGCGGATAATTTTGGAGGCAGACTCAGCCGATTTTCCCATGAAAATTTCTCAATGTGGCTTGCGGTCATGATTTACCAAAAGACAAAATCAGCAAAGATGGCACGATGCTGAAAGGCATATACGTTACGACAATAAGGGAAACCACAGCCAAAATGTATGCGAAGATAACACTAATATTTTTTGTAAACGCAGGTCACATGAAAAGAGTCCGAAAGAAAAGAGAGTTGATGTTTCCGACGGGTGAAAAACCTGGAGTGAGGTGCGAGATAGCGATCAATGATAAGGGCGGGGACTACTTCAAAGTGGTCACTTGACGTGACCACTTTGAAGGAATTCTCAGCGCTATTTGCTCACGTATCTTGAGTGAGAGATTGAATGGCATTAGTTGATTCACTACAATGCCATGCATGACGCTTATTATCTTCCGCCGCTAGAAAATAATTGCTCTGTAACCACGAGGTCACTTTACAAGGTGCAAGATTTAAGCGATGAGGTTGTACCCTCTTAACTTTTCTGATTACAGAACGTTTGAAACTCTTTAAGCCGTTATAGGATAAAAGTTTTCCATTGCACAGATAAAAAAGAAACAGCAATTCTAGAAACACTCTCTACACACACTATTTACTCTCTACGACCATGGTGCCAAATCAGTTGGGAACGCAGAGGTGAAACCACGATCTTAGCCAGGGAATATTAATTGTGAAATTGCTCTGTTTTTATACCTGTGAAACTAGAAGTGTCTCTATGTTCGCATGCCTTCCGAAAAATACACGAGAATACAGGGAATATTATATCGTATATCATTATAATATTTAAGGTGATTCCACGTTTCAATTTATAGAACCCAGCGAGATTCAAAACTGATATCGGAAGCCACAAAAACCAACATTTTTACAAGATTTTAATTAAGATCCATTAAAAAGGCATAATTTCATAAGACAATAGGCATGGAAAGATATGAGAAATACGAAAAAGAGTTATCATTTGTCCAAAACTATCTGGTCATATAAAAAATGTGCCATGACATGTTTATCTCGTGATTTTTGAAGTTACAAAGATGGTGTCAACAGAATACAAATAATCTAAATATGTCTGGCCATTTTCCACTTTTAAATAATCCAGCATCAGCTGGACATGGATAGTAACACTTTAAAACCCTCAGAATATCTCTAAACATTTAGTTGAACGGGTATTAAAACCTCAAGGCTGTCCTCCCGTAAACTAATTTCAAAACGTTACACAAGATCATATACCTTTTCCGTAAAACCTATTTGTATGTCAATTTTTTTGCACTCAAACAACATAATCACGACGTTAACAATCCTATCCTTGTTTCATATAAAAACAGTATTCATTTTAAAATTACTCAAATTGATTTTGCCGCAGTACGACCAGAGAGGTTTTTAAGGTGATAGCGAAAATAATTTCATTTTTGTGACGTCCAAGTTGGACAGTATATTGTTTCTCCTTATGCAATGAATAATTATGTGATTATTTAATATTAATGCTAAATAAAAATTATTATGTGGGGGTGCTCTTCATTTGACGTGATCCAAAAATTTGCTGAGTACGTCACGGATAATACCCGGAAACGTTTTTTAAGATTGAGAACGGCAACAGCATTGCTTACTTGTAATCAAAATTTTAAAACAGAATATTATTAACCATTATAAAAGAAAGGGCTATGTAAGTAATATTAATGATAAATGTTGATTTATAAATAATATTATATATAACATTATACCCGGATATGCATTCATAAATTTTTTAAACCGAAATGGAACCCTCACCTTTTTTTATGAAAACTTTTTGCCTAAAAATAAATTAATATAATGTGCACAACATGAAAAGGTCCATAAAAACTTTCTCGGAATTCCATTGTTACATCCATTTTCCGAAAACTTTCAAAAATAACTTTTTTTCCTTGAGTGAATTTTCTTTTGAGAAAATTCCAACTCCGACCTTACCTGTATTATGCCCTCATCTTTTTTCATCCATCTTCCGACAGAATCACCCGATCACTCCCGCCCCAGCCAATCGTCATCATCCAATCCCTCCTTGCTGTCTCCCCTCTCTTCACACTCCACCTCCTCGAATCCGGGACTCACCCCCGAATCCCTCTCTATAGCACTCTGAATCTCCTATTTATTTATGAATCATCCCACGCATCCATTACACCCTCCAATCCAGATCAATCTCACCGCTCTCGCGATGAAATATCCCAACTTCCGCCTCCCTCATTTGGAATTTATGTTTTACACTCCGACTTCGCACATTCCCTTGAGGTTATCGTGCCCCTCTCCTATCGGAACACTTCCTCCCGTGCTCTAAAGAGGATATAGCCTACGGAACGGTAACCACCGTAGCCAACGCTAGTCAGGCGTGATCGAATACATTGTCATTTCATAACATCATGGCGTAGTCAACTTGCGCCCATTATAAATCTTCACTGTTCATAAATTAAATATTTTACGACCTGCTCGTTAAGAATGTTATTTGTTAAATACCACCACCATTGTTTCAGTCAGCGTCGTCGAGAGCGTAGAGTAAAATTCTGTGTTAACACAAACATTAGAGGAACAAAGACTATAAAATGAATTTGCTTTCAACCCCCGGGTATAAACGATTCCTTTCCAGACATTTTGCTTATATTAAAGTTTTTTGTCCACACAAAGACTATCTTGGATACAATATGTGAATCTCGTTAATAGTGAATGAGAAAATTCACTTTTCTATAGGCATATTCGTAAGTGGTAAAAAGTAAACATTTGTCATGTTGGCCTGTCATCGATAGATATGACAGCTCAATAATGCAATGCCTCCCTGAATTCGAACCTAACATCTAAAACTACATGCATGTAATTCAAAATGGTCAGCCCTATGTAAACAGCAATAATAGAACCATAGAACTCTTTTCTCTGTCCTTCGAATAAGTGTTAAAAATTATAAAGAAAGGTTTTTCCTTATATTTTTTTAATATGATCTAGCCATATTAAATATTTCGTTATAAAATAAATCATCATTTAGAAAAATCTCTCATGATGAAACAGTGAACCATTCCTATTGCGTCCTTGATACTCAGAAATCATTAATTTAATGCTAAGGAAAATGTAGGGTTTATTTATTTCACATTAAATGAAGTCTACGATTTACATACACCTACTGCATGATTTTTGATGGTATTCCCGAAGAAAACAGAATTCTGATATTTCATTCTCACAGGCACGAAAAACGAGAGGGTAACCTGGAATTTTGCACCATTATCGCCAATTTAACTAGTTGAGAAATTTCCCTCAGCCTATGTGAGAAAAATGGTAGCAAGGTTTTTTTGAGCGAAATGATTCAGACAATAAAGTTGGGGTCTTTTATAACTCGGATAAAAACCATGCTCCTTATAGGTCTTATGTGATTAAATTCACTCCATAAGAACTGAAATTCCATACACCATGGGTTAGAGATAATGGCCATGGCGATTAATGTAAAAGCGGGCTGTTCCGAAATATCTGCGCCTTTATCTTGGGAAAACGGAGAGCTATTAACCGCTCTATTGATCAGCAACAGTAGTACATAATTGTTTACCAATGGTTTCAAAGGAGGGCGAAAACAGGAACAGTAATTAGCTCCTACTCGAAAAGGTTAAAGTTTAAAGCAGCCTGATGTGTTGGCAAGGTGTTCTTAAATACTCCACCATTTTTCAAATACTTTGCTAAATATCCAAATGTTTCATTATTTTCTCCAATAGTTCTGTTATTAAAACTTCAAGGCATATTAATAATTATTTTTAATTTGATTACTTTTGATTCATATTATAGAATAAATATAAACGTAGCAGAAAATTAAATCTTTGAAAACTAATAATTATTATCATTTGTTAGTTCCACACACATCATAAAGAACGCTGATTTGCTGTTTATATCTCCCCTTATAGTTTTACTTACGGCTGTGAGATGCCAAATTGAAGTAATTTAACCGAGATATTTATCCGGTCAAAATAGTGGCTGTAATTGCATCGCGATTCAGTTGTTTAATATTCAGGAATTTCAAGAAAGCAGTAATTTATACTATTAAAAGGCTTTTCCTAAGTTATAATTCCAGAATAATCAAAATTTTTCACTTAAATTAATCATTTAATAGAACAATAAACAACTCCTAGAATGCCTCAAGAATTGACTTCAAGAACTAACGTTTTCATCGTCTTAAAAGATGTGCCATATTTCCCTCAATCATAAAAATAGTACGAACTTACATCCAATGTGAACAAATTGGCAAATATTTTCATCATATTTTCAGAAAATACCTGAATATATTCCGGTAATAGGGTTTTTCTTATTATGGTAGTTTTTTCTTCGGACTGGCTTTCTTTCTTTCTGACGGAATGTAAATACTATATGAGGGAATTATTGTAATCAATTGAAGCTGGCAAATTGCATGAGGTACAGGTAAATATCACCTCCGGACGCTTGGTCATGGGTCTTTAAGAGGATTAGTAGAACTTTGATGGGAAATTCGAGAAACTTCGCCGAACCAATTAATTAATTCCTTTTCAAATCAATAACATTATCATCTCATCCATTTCCTATAGGAACTGATTTAAATCCACCGAAAGTATGACACGTGGGCAAATATTACTCCTTCCGCAATTATAAATGAATGCTCTAAAGGTCGGGTCCATTTGCCTTGGGCAAATTGTGGAATACACAAACATGCTAGAAGCCAGGCCTAGTATATTCGAATTCCCTAGATGTTGGGTCAATTCAGGTAGTCCCACGGCAGACGGAAGTGAAAGGTATCATCGTGGTCCACTCTCCACAGGATTTCGTCCGCCACTATCCTTGATTGGAACTGGGAACGTTGAAGAAATGGCAAACCATAATCAAAATATACGTACTCTAGAAATGGTAACTTATATTCATTATGATAGTCCCAACTACCATACTCTATTAAGGCTGTAATCTCCAGATAATGAAAACCAACATATATATTTTATTTATACGCATTTTATATTTATCTCGTATACATGCATCTCTTCGACATTAATAGAGAGCGCAAAAACATGTTTTTTATCTTTTAAAGAAGCTTTTCATGATGCACACACACATGGGTATATGTATATACATATATATATATATATATATGTATATATATATATATATACACACATATATATATATATATATATATATATATATATATATATATACACACACATACATGTATATACATATATATTATTGGCTAATCTACCGGTTAGGGTAATTATCATTGCTCCCGCCATCACGGCTCTAGGGGTCATCGGTACACACAAGCCCTTTCACCACGTCAAGGATGTAGTTCATGAGAGGGATTTACAGTATGCATACATACACATGTAAACACACTCACACACATGGATAGTTATGCTGGGAAGAATTTCTGCGATTTACTTGTGCTTGTAATTTGTGGAACGTTTCAAAAAAACTTAATTTTGGAAGACATTTTTAATGAAATTTGCGGAATCTCTCGATTGACTATTCTCTTCAATGACTTTTTCAAGCACACTTCTTATCCACTTCTTTAAAAATTCGGTACATCTATTTTCTTCCAATTAAAAAATATTATACCCTCCTCGTTTGAAACAAACATTTGGAAAAGTGGCCAAAATATTTTGGGATATTTTTAAATTTTGCTCGGTAAGCAGGCATAAAGTATTCACCTTTGCTACTATTTGTGTATTAGACTTGTTGAACGGAAGTTACACTCGAAAATCACGATATACTATATAACGAAATATTAGCACATTCTTACCCGGGGATGCTATTAATCTCTACGTACCATTTCGTCTACACATAGCTTTCAACCATTGTTTTCATTACTGCGCGTGGAAAATATATTTCAATTATCGTATTTCACTATTCTCTGCTTTTCAGTGCAAAGATTTGGTTTTAACATGAACCATGCACACATGGTGTACTACTTAAAACTATGGCCAAATTTGTGCTTAAAATCTTCGCTGAAATATTTCGTAGTGTACTATCTATAGTTTTCATACATATCAAAATTACGGAGACTTTTGTAAACTTATTTTGAAACTAGACTGAGTTTCCCAATAAAAACTATGCTCAATATAGCGTGGATCAAGCTCATCTTAGGGAGTTTATCATAACATATTTAATTGAAAAAAAAGCTCCGAAGAATGTAAATGATAAGAGGATTCTAAACTCAGATCCTCTGGCTCGTAAAATTTCACTCATTTTCACTCTTCCCCTAACATGGCTTAAGGTTTCAGGTTTTAAGATTTCAATGCAATTGTATTGATTCATTAGAGGTAGGAGGCAAATGCTAAAATGCTCCATTATGATGAACGCGGGCAGGGCATTGGACATTGTTCCAAGTAATATGGGAGTTACAAAGAATAATACACGTCCAAATCCCCATGAAAAGTTTCAATGGTAAATGGAGTTTCTTCGAGGGGATTATTGAGGACAGGAATTAAATTGCAATATATAGTTCCTTCTCGTTATTCCTTAATTAATTTCAGCCCCACATACCTTCACGTGAAATAAAATCCTCGAAAGTGATACATTTCATATTACTACTACGCTGTATACCACTTATGGAAGGTTTTAGATGGGAATACAGAGGAGCCATAGCTACATTTCTCAGTTTCGCCTAGCAAGAAAAACCTTACCTGCCACATCACAATAAATTCTTCTTCAATTCGGCATACATTCCTTCTCCCTTCATTACAGAATTCCATCGCCAATCATGGTTCTCGGTATTCAAATGTCCTGCCTCCTTAAGATTACTCCCATCAATCCTTTCTGCTCTCCCGCCATGCCTAGCACTTCTTTCGTTTTCCTTTCCATTTTATGTTTTCCATGGACATGATTTTGTCTTTTGAGATGCAGTTGTGGAGAATGATGGGAAAGGAAATATATCCATATTGGGATGGGAAAGGTAATATATCCATATTACCTTTCCCATCCTTCCCCACAACTGCATCTCAAAACACTCAAAATCATGTCTATCAACTTGATTCAACAGCCATGTTTCAGCTCTGTATAGAACTGTGCTCCATATCAAAATTTTCAGAAGTCCTTTCTTAAAATTCTTACTTGACGTCCTTGTTATCAATTTCCTCCTCTTTGGGAAAGGTTTTCCGGAATCGAATATTTTCCTGGAGTTTCTACTTCTTTGACTATCTCGGTTCAAAACACTTCCAAGATAGGCGAACTGTGCCACCCACTCTAGTTTTAGCCTTTCTATTACAACGTTTCCCTTACTCTCCTTCTTTTTAAAAAACTTCATAAATTTGGTTTTGTTTTCAATGCCCCTCATCGCGTACCTATCAAATTGATTTTCTAATGCTTTCGGTAATGATTGTAAACCCTCAGCTGACTAACTCAAACTCAAACTTGAACTTACTAACTCACTCAAACTTGAACATCGGCAAAACAAATTTATTTTATGGATTCCCCATCAACATTCATTCCTATCTCCAATTCTGCCCATGCCTCTTTTTCCATTCCGTAGAAGTAATCTTTATAAAGAGTTAAAAGAAATAAAAATGCGGTAAACTAAAATAAGCGGTTACTTTAAGTAGTTCACTAGTATCTTTTGCTTTTCGTCCATTTGCGACCCATCGCCAATTACCCGAGTTATAAGGGGCTAAACATTGAATCATTTAACTTTTAAAATGAAAAAGTGAAAATAATCGGGAAATACGCTTGGTCTTCTACTCCCGATTGCGGTTTGATGTGTAGCAATAAAAATAGCTAATATGAATGCGTCTTCTTTGTCTTGTGACAATGTTATATTTTCCACTGTACCATTTTCAAAACGTGCCTTTCGTAGCAATCATAGTATGGAATACATTTTTATGTTATAGAGCTACAACCTTTAGGTTTCAACTAGTATATGAATTATAAGACCTTTCGACTGTTATACTTTCATTTCATTCGCTGGCTTATGAATCAATACCTACAATTCATTGATAATTTCTTCTGATTGCAGAAATTTGCCAAATACGTTAATTTTTCCATTATGTTTACCTTTTCATCAAGAGCGTTAAGCGCTATTATTTAGTAAAGCGCGTTAATTTTCGCGTTAAGTCTTTTTACTAATTTCTTTTTGTATATCACATCCTCAAAAAAGTTCCCCTTCATTGATCGTCAATTTGGGCGTATTATAGTTGGAAGTACTGCAATGATTAACTGAATTTCGCCCTCCAATGATAGGATAAAGGAACAGCATTCACTGGAAAATATAGTTCACAAAACAGCGTTGGGGGCAATTTCCTTGCCGCGTGCCGAATAGTATTTCAGAGGAAGATCTGGTCTCCAAAAACTGGCCCAGCTTGTGTGAAGCTGCGAATGTCCAAAGTTACCGGGAACCAAACCCATGTGAGGTATGCTATATTACGTCATGTTTTATCTTGTATTTAGGTATGTTTTATTATGTTGGTGGACTTGTTTTCTTATTGATCGCTTTATTACGAGTTCATCATTGTGATAAACAAGCTCGTTGCTGACGAAAATGGGATTGCTATGAATCTCATCCTATAAATTGACGGATGAATACATTCGTCATAATTTAAAGTGTATCCTTATGACCTTACGGTCTGCAGCGAATATCCCAACCCACTAGGCTCCCGCGCCCCCGAGGCGTAGAGTGAGGGTAAATTTGTTTGTATTTTAATTTCCGTAAAAATGGCTGAAGGAAGGATTTGAAGGAAAAATATTTTACCAAAAACAATTTTTGTTGTTGACCTCTGCTTTCCTTGTCACTTTTTATTTTTCTTCGATCATCAAGCATAACATCCGTAATCTCTACCAGCTACCGCGCTTTCGACAGCAGTAAAATTCCTTTATTGCCAAGTCAGCAACAGCTCTTGATGTCATTATTTTGTCTCAAAAGTAACACGATGCGTCTTGTTTTCATTACGCAGTGCAATGTCAAATGGTGGTTGTCATTTGACAACATGTGCCGCACTCCAACATCAAGCAGACACTTACGACGCCGGTCGTTATTTGCTCCTGCTCCCTCGACCAGAACACAATGTCCCGTCGCTAAGGTTTCGGCCATTCCTGATATTGCGTTTCTCTTTAATTAATGTCTTCCTTCGTCGGCATCATAAACCCATGTCTGGCCAGCAGTGTAAAACGAACATGAAATTGCATAGTAAAGGCTGTCTGAATTGGAAATAGAAGATGGTCCTGGAATAAGAGAGGATTCTTCACTAGGGAGGCTAGAGATGAGCTCCACCGTACAGCCACTATTACTCCAAAACTTCTGTTATGTTTGCTCGCAAGCATCTATACAAGATACTTGTCTATAAATATGTATGCTCGAAAAGTTTTCTCCCTCCTCCCCTCCCCTTTCGAAGATGAGAGCTTGAAGCCCTTAAGTTACTGCTGAATTCCTCAGCCCGCTGTGATGACCTTTTAGACTCAAACACACGTGGACGCTATATTTGCTTAAAGATAGGAGCCCTTCCTAGCATCTAATTTAGAAGTGTGTTGTCAAAGAGAAAATCGTGGACAGAACTGCAAACATACTCAAAGAATATTGTGAAAGAATTCTCAGAAATTGGTTGGCAAGAAGCATTTAAAAATCCGTTAAATTAGACTACCCTTAGACTAAATTCTATTACATTAATGACAATCTACCTACCTTCCAACTGCCTTGACACCATTCAATGCAATTTTTAAAATATATTATCCTATAAACGCTACAAACGTAACGTAAAAAATACGCTCTTTTTCAAAATTGCCTAGTGAAATCATGTTGGGGAAATATTTTCAATTCAATTATTGATGAATTTTGGAATTCGAAAATCCATCAATTTTTACAGCGTTGTCATTAAAGATGATTTTGGTTAATCTTATAATACCTAACTACAACACCGTTGAGCTAATAGGAAATTAATTTCTAAAAATATTTAATTAAGTTCAATCGTATTCACAAATAAGGACCTTGAGATCAAATCGGCGAATGATCTCTTAAGGAGACAAAATTGCTATTTGCATGTTAAACACTTCAATGCTACTTTGTAGGCAGTTTTCATGAGCGAATTTCAGTGGATTCTTTGCATAAATAGGTAATACAAATACTTCAAAGTCTTTGTGTACATTTGTCCGTCATTTGTAGAATTTTTATATTATATACTCCTTTACTCTCATATCTCAAATGTGAACTTTGTTTTGGTTTAATTTCTTTACTAGTAATAAATTAACGAAGTTTTTAAAATTGGAATTGAATTCAGCATGGAAAAGTAATGAATTTTTGAAATATTATTACAACTCACTTTTTTATTGAAAATATAACGCGTGGAATTGACGCTGATGGAATGTCTATTTTATAGAAAATTTATTATGACAACATATGCTTTCATTCCATCCTAAAAATAGAAGAATCAAGTAGCCAGCAGAGGATTAGAATTTTTATTAGACAATTAAACTGAGCATATCTTCCAAAGGTATTTTTACCAATATCTCCATGGATGAAACTCAAAGAGAACTGTTCCATAACTTCGACCTATGCGGATGATTAACCTTTAGAAGAAGATTACCTAAAATTACCTAAACTACTCCCACGACACTCGTTTGGTTTTACAAGGTAAAGTCATATGACCGAGACAAAGAGTTGCATATTAAACTTCACAAGGATACTGTTTTGCAGTAAAAGTAACCTCGCGACACACACCTTCTTCAGGGACAGATAACGAGAGTTAAGAGGAGACGGTTGAATCCACTCGGAATCTACAGAGTCGAAGGTGGAGGGAAAATGGATATTTCAAGGCAATTAAAGATAGGACACCCAGAAGAATTCATAATACTTTTGTGTCATTTAGAATGCACACATAAAACAAGGGATTAAGAGCGGATCATTAAGATATAACACGAAAACGGTTCCCCGTAGAGTGGAAGAAAAATATGCAAAAGCAACAGTTAAGCAACAGTTAGTGTGGACATTTTAATTAAAATTCGCCGAATTGAGTCTTCCCTTGATATTTACTTAATAACTAAATGATAATTCTACAAATTCCTCATCCTCCCAAGCATATAAATTAAGGAGAAAAACATTTCTCCTTCTTCAATGAAGTTAACCAAGACCTGAATCACAGGACGGAGGGCAAAAAGAATTGGATTTCAAAAACTTTAATTAATGTTGTGAGAAACATACTTACGAGTGGTGATAACACTTGCAGCTTTTACAAGAACTTGAAGTAATATATTTTTTTATGCATTAAAGATTTTTTATAAATGTATTGATAGGCTATGGTCAATACTCGTTTTAAAAAAATGAAATGAAAGCATAGAGTGGAAATGAAGGGAAAAACTTTTTGCTTTCATTGCTCATTAGCGCAAATGAATTTCAATGCCTGAATTCTAAAAATGACCTGAAATGTAGGTGACCGGCGAGAAATTCATCATTTTATCCACAGCTGAAGTTAACTTCATTTTATGTCTAGGTATCCTTTCAAATACTTCTCACTGCAATCATTAATCTCAATCATCAATCAATATCACTCCGCCGCGCAATGACTTCACCTTCCTGTCTACTGTTCAAGGCTTGATTTTTTCCCGCTTGACCTCTTTCGTCTTCCTCCCATTCGCATTGCGCCATCTCATTCCTAAATATATTTTAATCCACTGTATGTCATCTAACCACTGCCCTCCTGTCTCTCACTTCGAATGATACTGTTAAGAGTAAAGGTTTTTTGATAAAAGTTTCATAAAGAAATGGATCACCTCAGAAATTTTTATAGAAAATTATCACCACAACTAGTATTTCTTCTAAAGATTATCGTTAAATGCATATGCTTATTACTATTCAAATTATATCTCAGAATTTTTAGACTTTTGAAAAAACGTTTCTACAATAATATAGGCTCTGTACTGAAGACATAGATTTTGAAAGTCTTACTCTGATGACAATATGGATGGTCAGATAGTCATTACTTTAATATCTCCCAACTTGTATTTATTTATACTCTTGATTTTGTTATCTCTTTGTTAGGTTGGAGATACATGAGAGATAAACGTAGGCATCTTCCAAATTAAAGACAAGAGACTTCTTTTTGAGACTTCTTTTATAATGAAAACCTAACCTTGTTTCATAAATTAGGTCGTTTCATTATTTCATGAATGAGACCAGCCTAACTCTCTTCCCCCTCTTCGGATGGGATCTCAAAATGGCTCCCAACTCCGTATCGCTTTCTCAATTCCGTTACGCCAAATATAAAATCAACCCCACACCCATCACGCTCTCTGCATGATGAAAATTTGAACTCGTAATTAACTTCCCATCCGGTTATCGAAAATCAACACGGTTTCTTGGGTCATCCAGGGATCTTTCGACCCCTAAGCCCACGGCATGAAATAATAAAATCGCGCGCACGTCTATCCCTATCTCCTATTTCATTTTCAGACCACTTTCATCAACACTCCGACCCATCCATCTCGGGGGGAAACTTAGGAGCGCCATCATCAACCCCCGCTCTTGGCCCCCACTTCACAACCTTCGACAAGCCACTCCCTCCCGCCAACGCTTGCCTTCCCTCCCTCATCATTCGAAAAATGAATCCAACACCCCTCAGCTCCTGCTTGTTTCTCCACTACCTCTTCCCGTTAATACACCGTTATCCTTTAAATCACTGCATTATTATCATTAGCATTTTACCGCTCAAGGTAGACTTTGGATGGAGAGAGACTATACAACGGTGCAAAAATTCATTTACTAGCCTCTCCTTACAAAACAAAAACTGACATCTAATACTGCATCAAGCTCCTCTTCAGTTCCGTTTACTTCCTCCCCCCTTCCATTCCGTCCAACATGTCTATCCTATACCTACCCCATCCTCCCTTGCCCAACTTTCTCCACTCTAGCACAGTCTTCAACATCTTATCGCCAATATAATACTCTGGATCCATCATTCCAGCCCCCTTTAGATTTCTTCCAACAGTCCCCTCTCCTCCCCTACAATGCCTATCACTTCCTTCTTTATGGTTCTTTCTATCCATTTCACATTAAAATTATTTTCTACGCCATAATTTCAAAAAACTCCAACCTACTCCTATCTTACTCCGACGACTATGATTCTGCGCCGAACAAAACCACGCTCCATGCTAAGTTTTAACGAGCCTTTTTTTTAACATCCTTATGTAATTTTCCGCAATTTAATGTATGTAATATAAAGGTTAGGTGGAAGAAGGGACTATTAGTCTCAACCTCGCCCAATTAAATTGATAAATAAATGAATAAGTATGCAACCCCGGGTGTTATCCCTATTATCAATTTCCCCTTTTGGAACGCTTCTCTACCTAATGCATTTATTTACCTTACGAACTAACTACTCTGACCGTCTTGGTCCGAACTAATTCTGAGTTTCTTTTACACATGCTCTAGTTTATGAATCAAAACTCAAATACTATTTAATGTATTCAAAAATGTAGTACGATTTCTCGTATTTAGCTTAGCTATCCTCTTTCTCTAAAACTTCATAACCTTCGTTTTCTACACATTTATCCTCGTCGATATCCTTATTCCATCGCAATGACCTTCAAATATACTCAGTAATGTTGGCAAAATATTGGATGACTGGTAAGCATACGAAATCATTTTGGACCCATTAAACTGCTGTTTCAGATAGTTAAAATAAACAACAGAAATATCGCAGTGTTTTTCATTACGGAATTTTACTTTATTTTGCAAAATTAGAGGGCTTGGTACTTTTCGATATATGGGTGGTAAAATATTGAACGCTAACCGAAATGGTGAGGAGTCTTAATTCTTAATGTGTAAGAATTATCTGAAATTGTCCACCTTTATCTTCCATGCTGTCCTAACGAAAGAAACGGAAAGAGACGAAACCTAATCTCTACATACTTGTCTTGCTATCGAAGAGCTATTCACTCTTCCTTCTCTTTCCAACTCCTGACACCCGTTTAGTAAAAGTAAAAATATCGTAATATTTTTAAGGATTGCATTTCTCACTTCAGCGAAATGCTAATACGTAAAAATATGCAGAGGAAATAAAATGACCTTGGCGCATCACATTTCCATTTTTGTCGCAAAAAACGCTTATATTTTCATAATTCTCTCTAGCTGTATTGTCATGTATTTTCACCACCACCTTCCCGCATCTTAATTGCAACCTACCGTTTAATATTGTCTTTTACACTCTACCGAAGCTATTGTGTTGCCGTTTATATAATGTTGGCTAATTATCAACATTTAATTGAAGCGCAAAATTTTTATGAAAAACCGCTCTATTTTAAATGTGAAACCATTCTCATATAGCTTTCTATTAGGCATAGTGTTACTCATACTTTCATTTCTTTATTTTTCCATCGTCACAATATCGTTGTTATCATATTTCCCAGAATAGATTTAACGATATAATTAATATCACCTTTTGCAAGGAGAAAATAAACATGTGATCACTAAAATCAATAAAATATATTTTCTGTGACATTTGAACCGAAGAATTAAAAATCTATTATCCCAATTTCCTAAACGGGTTTTGACACTGTCATTCATAAAATAATTTTGTATAAGCAGCCTTAATACATCGTTGAAGAAGTCTTAGAACCAACAGTCTTTTGTTTTACTAGCCAAGGTCTATGTTTTGCTGTCATGGCATAGTGGCTTTCAGTTAGACAAAATAAACACGTCCTTCAATACCTTCATTGGAATACCTCTCATCTAAAATATTTACATTGCTAATAAGCCTTCAAAGATCAAAGTAACCTGATTTCTGCGTGAAAGTTCAGTCAATATCATTGTTACTGCACTTAGTTAACTATTCGTGTTGACTTGGGTAGTCTAAGTATTACATGGTGATGCTCGACCCATTTTCGGTAGGGAAGAATATTTCCAGTCTTTTTAGTTTTTGATTTAACGACTTACTTTAGAATAGAACAAACATTTTACCAATCAAAAATAGCTTAAAGCGTCCACGTAGCAATTTCTTCAATGATGTCAACTTTCTTTATAAAAGCGATCATACGAGGGTCATCCGGAAAGTAGTACCCGTTCGTGCCGCATGAAGTGCTGACGACGCGAGTAGCCGCTGGACGAGGTCAGATAGCTTCAGTGGCTTGTCTGCCTTCTCTGAGCCTAGTTGCGTGACGCTAGCATTGCCTGTGTTGTTTCTGTGATTGTTTACAATGTTTAAAAAAATTGAGAACGCCGCCAGTTGTGAAGTGAGGGCAGTGATTAAATTCCTCAATGCAAGAAACGTTCGCCCATGTGATATTCATCGCCAATTAAAGGAGGTGTATGGAGACAATGTAATGGACGAGTCGTCTGTTCGGCGGTGGTGTCGCAACTTCAACATGGGGAGGGGGAACACACACGACGATGAGCGTTCGGGTCTGTCATTACAGACCAACTGGTGAGCTCAGTTGACGAATTCGTGAGGAACGATCGGCGCGTCACAATTGATGACATCTGTGAGCATTTTCCCAATGTTTCTCGAACAATTGTTCATGAAATTGTTAAACACCATCTGCATTATGCAAAAATTTGTGCAAGATGGGTCCCTCGCGTATCTCAATGAGCTGGCGGCGAAGGACTATGCAGCAGGAATACAGAAACTTGTCACACGTTATGACAAATGCCTTAATTTGCTTGGAGATTATGTTGAGAAGTAGTTTAAAGTATCCTCTTTCAAATAAAATTTTTTATGTTTGTTAATATTTACTTTTGTGTCTTTATTTCACGAACGGGTACTACTTTCCGGATGACCCTCGTAGAAATGCATTATGGAATTTTTTTTGGAGGCTATGAAGAAAATGGATGATAAAAATGGCCTGGCGAGATACTAAAAAGTAATTCTAGAATTTTTTGACCCCAATGCTATAGATCACATAATCCTACAAAAAGTAACATAATCTTTCCCATCAACTATGCTCAACCAGCCGCTTGTTTAACCATTATAATTCAATATATATAAAAAACAATACTGCTCCAGGAAATGAATTTATTGACAGAAAAATTGAGTTTATTGAAATTGCAATGAATGAGCTGAATGCGGCAACAATTTTTTTTCCAAACGCACCATTGCTTCCAAAATGCTGGCGACGAAACTCTTTCATAAAAAAAATTAGCAGTAAACATTGCTTTCAGGGGAATATTCCATAAGATGACTGAGCCATGGATGGCCAGTGGATAAGTACCCCTCCGTTCTTTCACGTTCCCTTACTCCCCATGTCCCAAAGCAATCCTACTGCACGCTGACGATTGATTTCTTCCCTGGGGAAGCCGCAATTCCGCTCTTCCTTTTCCTTGTTGCTGAGCGAGTTGCTGTTTAAAAGAGACATCAGCGAATACGATCACCGTTTTCCTCACTCCGCCACTACCGATTCTAGTTCCCAACTTCAATATCTTTGGTTGGATAAACATATTTTTTTATTTGCCTATCGGATAACCTAGGACCCCTCTTTAACCTCTCTTGCTCCACGAGCTCGCAAGTACTTCAGAATCTCAAAATAAAATAAAAATATATTGTAGTCCAAATTTCTGCAGCACAACGTAAAAATATTTTTTTCGAATTTTCACTGTGAAATATTAGTTGGAAATGTCAATACCACTTACAGTCGTTATGCGGGTACGTTCATTGGCCGTAGCTACAACATTCATTATGCTCCGTTGAAATGAAAATATCTCAGAAAAAATAGATTTAGTAAAATCAATTCGTTTATTTAGTCCGTGGTGCAAAGAGAAAATTATCATATAATTTTTAGAATTAAACTTCCAAATATATTTGGGTTCATAATTACATTAAATTAATTTTGAATAATGGCACTAGGCCTTTGTATGGTTAATGTCAGTCTATAAATAATTTAGTCAGAGGAAGTTCATTGTAAAAACAACCACACCCTTTCTTCATGCGTACATAAAAACGGGCCTGTAGAAGTGTGAGCGAAATGGTTCAAACATCGGCAGACGTTTACACCATATGACTTCAGGTGATCCGTTCTTAAATCAAGGATATATTCTGTGTACCCCTACAGAGCACTCTTTATTACATTAGGTACTGATAACAGATATTAATTTTTGATTACTGACACTCCATCTGGTTTCGATCCCTAAACATCCACACTAGCTCATATTTTCAAAATATATCATTCTTTTATTTCCTACCATTATATTTTAACCTTAAGTGTTCCAAACTTTCAATCTATCCTAAGTCTTCCATTGTATTTAATGTCATGCCATCTATTCTGTTATCCATACAAGTAGTAGTAGCTTTTTTACAAGTAACTAATACTTAGTAGTAGTTAATTGCAGCTCCTTTTATTTTCTGCATCATTTAGCATTTATTCACTTCTATGTACTGCATTAAGTCTGAGGCATTTTCAGCTTTTACCATGATAATTTTTAATGGCATTGTTAACACACATGCAATTTTTACAATTAACTTACGAATTTTTTTAAATCCAAAAATGTCATTTGATAAAAGCGGTCGAAATAAGCAAATGAAATATTAACTTCCACAAATTGATAAACAGTACTATTATCATCAATAGATTCGTATTTTTAAGTGGAGGTATACGTAACATGGACGAAAATAGAAATAATTCATGGAAAACACTGATTTCTCTTTTCGTCCATGTAAATGTAATTTAGCTCTTAATGATGTCACTATCGTGTTTATAGTAATAATAAAATTTCACGATGTCGCTTCTTCGCGTAATTGCAAGACCTCTGCAAACTTCAACATCAGCGTGATTGCATTATAGGACAGAGTAGCGAAAAATAAATTTAAATTCATTAAGATATTCTCAAATATGGTGCTACTTCTATAATGACTCAGAAAAATAACAGAAACCGAAAATCATCAGTCATTGGACAATTTCACGCGGAATGGTCCTCATAGACTTCATAGACTTTTATTTTACCCGCACGCACTTTGCATGCTATTCCTTTGTTTTTCCCCTCCATTCAGTCTCTCCGCACTTTCCCTCATCCTACTAATTTGGTCCATTGCTATTGATTGCGTTCCGTCATTTTTCTTGCTATCCCGTTTCATTCTGTACTGGGTCATTCCCTTCTATCCTCCCGACACAACCGACCCTCTTCTGCCCTTTCACCATTCACTCGACCACCCTGGCGCACGGTAAAATCCGACCGGCGCCCACGCATTAGAGAGTATTGAAAGAGTCCTCTTCCCGCCGTTCTATCCTTCCTACCTGCCTTCCCGATCGTCGTCCCCCCTCCCACAAAATCTCCTCTAGTGCCTCACTCAATCTCTGCCGAAGATGAGCGTGGGCGTGGGAAAGAAGGGGTTCACTCTTTCTCCTCATCTTCGTCTCCTTCCTACACTAGCGTTCGCCGCCTCCCTCGTTCGCTCTTACAGTAGGGGCTGAATGGAATAAAATAACTCGATTGGGAAGAGGGAGGGGAGATAAGAGCTTCTTCTGCCACCCTTAACGCCCACGTCCCGTTCTTTTAACGCTTGCGGTCTCGGTAATAACGTCATGGTAGAATCACTCCTTCCGAAGTTTTTTTTATATTCAATAAAAGCAAGCACCTACAGGGTTAGGGGATAAGCCCTGTACGCGTATTATCATCCTTGTTCATTAAAGCCTCCCCATCCTCTTTCTCCCTCCACCCCCTTGGGTCTAATTTCTTCTTGTTGCCTTCCTCTTTCCCATGATGTCAACAAATTTGAAATACCTAACTAATTATGAGACATTACTATGCCTCGGACGACGGCATATTTGCATAGGCTGCCTGAGCTAAACAGAATCGTTATGTAAACTTAAAGCATGGCTGCGGAATTTTCAACTGTTTTTCTTTAAACGCATCCGCCCACACGAATTCGCTATTCGATTTATGGGTGGCATTAAGTCCGTCCTCTCTTGAAGAGCCTTTGCACACCACACCCGTAATGGTCGTTGTACTTCCTTTAGCTGCCCTCCCTATTCCGCGTAAATGGCGCAAGACGCTTGCTCGAATTTTCTTTAATACCTCCTTTTCCTCCGAGAATTACCACTTATAAAAACCGCGGTAAATAATTCCTTGGTCATCGCCTGAAGAGGCAACAGCTTTTGTACGTGTCGGGTGTTGACCTGAGAAGTGGTGGGTGCAAGTGACTGTGACCCCAGTGATGCCAATGACCTAAGCGTGCTGGACGCCGTTGATAAGTTTGAATTCCTTAATAGTACATCATGGATTCCATTACTAGTTCAAATCCGTTAGGCAACAGAGCCATCGAAAACATTTTAAGTTTTGTTGATCCGAAAATCAGTAATTTATAGGGTTTGTTCATTGCCGTTTGAGGTATTTCATAAATGCGCACGGAAGGAAATGGGCGCTTGGTTTACGAATGCTGCATCAAGAAATTGCAAACAGTTATACGAACACGTAAAGCGAGCAGAACAGCTTTATATGCACCGAAAATTTGGAAGAAAATCCACATATTCACGGTTTCATTTCCTTGTATTTCACCGAATTCAATTAATTATCATATTATTTCCTCACTTTTCACTCTATGGTTGGAGTTTTGCATCGTTCCTTTCATCCCCATCTTTAGAACTTCTCTCCTTTTCCCCGAAATTCGCTTCATCACCCTTCATTCCCAGTGGACCCTCTTCTCAAAGTCACTTAAACTTTCTTTCATCATTCCTTTCGCCTCCACATCAAGGTCTCGTCATCTTCACTTTCTTTACCCTTCCATTTCCCGAAGTTGGTAGGCTGAGGTGTTAAAATTTATTACAAGGCAGAGTACAGAATGAAAGAATTGATGCGTCTAAGACATCCATTTTATTGTTCTCCCATTTCAGGTGTTCCATAAGGAAGCCTATTTATATTAGCACCTTCAAGGTTTACGAACTGAGAGAAAAAGGAATTATTAAATGCCTTTTGTAAAAACTCTATATTTTAAATGATATTATTCGTGGTCAAAGGATATTTTAAATTACTGAGGTACTACTCAGCGTTTCTTACCCACTTGGGGGCTGAGGCATTAAGGGTATGATGCTTTTAGCAAGTTTACCTGTAATGGTAAATGTTGGATGGGCCAGGGGACGACGCACTGCTACACCTCTAAGCTCTAACTAGCAGGACCAGCTGATCCTTCATTAATATAATTGACAACCATAACACGTATACCCTGTTGGATATGACCATATAGAGACGTTTTATATAGACAATTTTATAAGAAATATCAGGAGAAATTACCCAAACCAATAAAATTAAATAATTTATTTCAATGCGAGATGATATGAGAGATGATAATATTTCGCATCAATCCTAATCTGCTCTGTGTATTGTAATATATTATGGTTTTAGCGGAGGTGATTTCACATGAAACCCTCATCACGAATGAAATATAAATAATATTTTTTTCAAATAACATAGAAAAAGACCGACAGAACAGAATCCTCTAATTAGTACATTCAAATGAAGAGAGAATCGAGAAAATATTAACTGAAATTTTCCTTCGATAGATATATCGTATCGGATGCAGCGTAAATTCGTAGGAGATTATGGCGGAAATGAAAGTAATGAGAAGGCGTTTCTTTCCCGTAGAACGGAACTCTGCGCTGGAGCGACCTTCCACGCGTGCATATTGGATATTCGCAAGGGACTTTCAAACAATACTTTAATGCGGAGGAGCGACATGAATGAGGCATTACGTTCATCCAATACATTCACAATGAAAGAAAGCTTCACGAAGAAATGGACGGGAGCATTTGCTTCAATGGAAAAATAAAAAGACCAGGACCCAGGACGAACCCTGGGGAATCTCTCGACCCTCGCAGAGGAAGTAGGCACGTGAGGAATATGGTGCCCCCATGTGATGTGCCCTCTCCGAATGTCAATGAAGACCACTTTCACCTCGCTGCCACTCTTAAATTTCCCACCTGGCCTACATCTTTCCTTCTATTCTTCCTTCGAACTCTCTCATGATCCTTCTCTTTCTCTCTCTCCGTCATGCGGAATAACCTTTGCCCTCCCCTTCCAACCCATCACGTTTCGTACTTAATGATGGCGGTAAAATATATTTATACCCCCTAACCAAATCTACAAAATCTCTTCAAATGTTTCTCACCTGCGAAAAAAGTAAACAATTCCGCTTAGATTATTAAAAAGTCAACCCGGATATCAAAAAAACTTTGAATTCTACAGGTCTTCAAAACATGCACATGCAGAGATCGCACCCTTCCTTCAATGTAACTCCATTATCTCACGCCGAAAAATTTTGGGAAATATTTTAAGGAGAGAAAACTATACTCATCAAAAAGATCTCACGCAATCGAAAATAAAATTGTATTCATTTCCATTCGTAGAGGAGCGCTTCACAGCGAGAACATTGCAACCCCTCCTCCATTAATCCTTTCTTATTAATTTCTCTCCCACATCGTACTTCAATGACTGATGACGCAATTTGTGATCGAGTTCTATGGCTCATTCTGAAGCAGTCAATTTTTTCCTCTTCTCACAATCCTCATCTCCCTTTTCGGGATTATGGAAGTTTGATCTTGGGTAGGAGGATATTCCTCGCCTTTTAAAGAATCCATCGGCATTGGTTTCGTCGCACTAAAGAAGATTATTTCAATACCCCTTCCAGAATTGCCTGTGAGGACATCAACACAGATCAATGCAAGCCTCCATAAGCTTGATTGAAATTGAATGTTTCCCGCAGGAGTGATTGAGTGGTCTGTTCTCTTTAAGCTCCGCATTTTCCTTCTTCATTGCTGCTACATCCTTAATAAATTCTTTCCAACACTTTGTGACACGAACATAAACCTAAATTATAAGGCGCATTAGCAGTGAAATCTATGGAATTAATTTTTTCAAAATAAGGATTCCAAAATATCAGTCTTTACAGCTTCGATCACAAACCTAAAATGGGCTATCCAAAATATGGAGTAGATTCATAGATAAATAATTATTTTTAGATATTATTTCTATTTCCCAAAAACAAAAAATAATAATGACTAAATACGCAAATGAATCGTGAATTCTACCAAAGAAATCAATGGAAGTGTGCTGGTTCCCTATTATATATTTTTTTCAAGATTCCACAACGACCCTACCAAAATATTTTTTGAAACTTAACCAGTCAAAGATTTTTTTCATAAATATACCGCACTCAATTAATTGAGGTGAATCACATTAAAGTTACAAATTTGGTTCACCAAAGTGCATCAATTTTTTAATTCACATTTTTTACATTTTTTATTCGAACTCTCGCCATGCGGAAGATTTTCAAAATGGAATACGGCAACTTGGGAACGTCGAGTCACCGTGAATTAATATCGCACGGAACACCTGAAATTTAATAAATCAATCCACCCGATACAATTTTCGTCATTTTTTGGTTAAATATCTTTCCTAATTTTGTGCGGAGTAAAGAAAATCCGGGAGGTTGGGAAAAAACATTTGTTTTTCAGAGCGGCTTAGCTCTCTTTTAATACAAGACAACACGGTAAATGAGATAAATCCCTGATTTGAACAAAATAAATTTTATTCACTACATTCTTTTTTCACCACGAATATAGAAAAATGAATTCAGTGGAACATCTGTAACTTTTAATTATTGTGTTGTTTGCCGGGTAATACTAAATTATTTACGCATGACTAATATAAGTCACTATGGTTAATATACTCATATTTATTTGTTGTATTGGAAGTCAATGTCGAGTTTCTTAAGTTGTCAGCGGATCAATTTTCATCTCGATAATTAATTTCTATGTATACTTTCCTTAATACATATGCATATAATCTCCCACATTTTATGTTGTACTAAAGTGCTCCTCGTCTCGTTTTTGCATCCCCTCTAGACTTAGTTGACGGAATGATGATACTTTCAAAATGTTTTCTGATGCGAAACGTTGTGATTCCGAAACGTCTTTAACTAAATATTTTAGTTCCCCATGTATTCATTACGACATTTGTTGCAGGTAATATTCAGATGAAGACTAAAAACTCTCGCTGTGCTAGTGAACTCCGGAAAAAAATCACCATACTCTTTATACACAAATGGCAAAATAGTGTACTTTTCATTCGGAGACGCGTTGAGCTCTTATCTTGTGATATATAGTACATACCAAGGGATGATTTCGAATCTTGACAACTTTTCCGTCAATGGGCGGTGTCCAACTCTTTGCGAAATCTTACAAGTCACGGATGACACAGATAATATGGCATATATGATAGGTGACTTGATTTAATTTTAGGTGAAGAACAGAACGAAAACTTGGAACGGAACCACCATGAATATAGGAAGGAAAATTAAGATGAAATAAAAAGAGTACAGAACTTACATCAAAGGGGAGTTATATAAGTAGTAGTATAGAAGAGATATTAGTAACTTATACTACAGGATTACTAGTTCTGTAAGAATGAATAGTGATGTTGCAAGCAGAATAGTGCATACAAATTAATGTTCTTATTATTTCGTATAACCCCACGTAAGTGGAGAATATTCATGAAGGTACACTTCCCATACTTTCCGTTGGTTGAACACAGGACGAAACGGTTTCATCCTCATAAGGTATTTCCTGGAAACTTTTTAAACCCTACATAAAAGTATATAATGCGGCAAATATTGAGTTAGAAAGGTTTTATGAGGATTATCTTTATCCTGAGTATATGCATCGCAAAAACCTGTGATTTGAAAGCTTATTTCGATAAAATCGGTAGAAGTATCTGCTTAAAAAACCAGGGAAAAGCAATAACCCTCTATTTCAATGGACATGAATAATAAACTCTTTGAGAAGAAAAACAACCCCAGGACCGGAAAACGCTGGACATGAGGCACCGTTTCAGAAAAACTAATAAACGGAGTTTGCTCTTCTGCACCTTATAGAGCCGGACAGAGTTAAGAGAAGAAGATTAGGAGCGATGGAAAACTTGTTATTACGGAAGAATGATGAAAATAAAATACATTTATCAAATGTCTAGTGAAATGTTTCCAAAAATGGGTTATGATTCATTTCAATTAAAACAATGAAAAATCAAAATACAACTAATTGTACGCATTTAAGACAAGAGACGACCATCATTAAAGAAAAATATTGAAAAAAAATCCTGGAAAAAGTAAAAGTAGAACACTCTTTATAGAAATTTACTAAACTTAAAACGATTAAATGAACATACTTTTCGATGAATATTCATTGGATTTTTTCGCATTACATTGATCACTATCTTTATGAAGGTAACGAATGACAAATCAATCTATTGAATATGACATATCCAGATAGTGTGGCACGATTTTAATAGTTCATTACATGAATCCGATTCACTGCCTGCCAGACATCGTCTTCAACGCTGGTAACAAGTCTCTCTTGCGATGCGCCCCCGTGGGTGTTGTTAGGTGATTAGTCTAGGATGTGCCTCTGCAATGGATTAATATAAACGACCTTATTTAATATTTCTAATGATTTTTTGCTATAAATTCTTTCATAGTTTGATCTCATACTGCACTTATTATTAGGTAAATTTAACTGCCTATCAGTACTTTTATCCGCATCTACGATATTTTAACGAGCCGCATCTACGTGAGAACGAGTTTATACGATTTATCCTGTTGGAATGGCCCCTTTCAAATACTTCTTTCTGTCGACTAAGTGGGTTAAAAGTATGTCTGTCGTGTAAGAGCCATTCATGACACGTCTTATTAATTTTTCGGCGGGAAGCGGGAAAATGGGTGTGGTTGTGAAGAAGACTACGAGTGGAGGGAGGAGATGTGCTTGATGGCTTGGGCGACCGGTAGAAGGTCACAAGGTGTCAAGATAATGAGGCGGGGAGTGGACGTTTTGGGGTGGCGCTTAGGCCGGAGGTGGAAAGTCGTCATCCGTCCTAACACGGACGTTTCCGGGGGACATGGGGTCGGGAAGAGGAAAAAGAGAGATTGAGAGTAGGAAGGAGTAGTTGGGTACGGAGTGAGATGAACATTCCAGGGAAAAGAAGATTAGGAATGAAAGCCAAAAAGAAAGGATTAGGAGGGAAGCATTTCTGAGAATGGAGAGAGACTTTAAAAGGGAGGTTGAAGATTTATTTTATTCTCCAAGGGAGCAGCTTAAAGGAGGAAGGAATTAGATTGAATGGAGCCTCTATCTTTAGGATAGGCGCTGAGATTAATATATGACGGTTCAAAAAGAACAGATAACTACCTACCCTTATTTCTTTTTGCGGACGCGCAGGTCCCTTAGTCAACGGAGTTTGCGAGGGAAAGCGAAAGTTTGGAACTGCAGCAGGAAAAATAAGTAAATGGAAATAAAGGTGCAGGTAAAAAGGGAGATATAGAGAAAACACGAGAAATGGTTGTAAATGAGTATACGGAAGAAAAATGAGAGATTCGAAGAACCGAATGAAACTGGAGTAGTAGTTTCTATGGGAGGTGACCGACAGCTAAGGTCAATTGCGCCATTAGGGATTAGTGGGAAAGAATGAAGGGTTGAGGGAAACCCGGCGTCGGCATTAGCCTACTCTTACAACAGAAGCAAGGGGTTCACAGTTTAACATCCCATTCGACGTACTTCAAAATCACTCAAAGGGCTCTCCACGAAGCACCTAAAGTAAGGATCGGGATACCACCGAAAAATAAATGGCGTATCCAGGATTCGAACCCGCGTCCTCTCGGTTGGTTTAAACTGAACCGCAGTAGACAATAGGCAGTGAAACTCTCACCTGGAGTGAAGGAGGAGAGAAACGATGCTCAACTGGAAGTTTTAGGAGTATAAAGGGCAAAAGAAATCAGAACTTCGAACAGACTATCGAGAAATTCAGCTTCTAAACTCGCTCGAGGCTAATAATTTATTCTTCTTTAATTCTGAAATTCTGATAGTCTGAGTGAGAAGAGCGCTTGACTACTGATCGGCGGGTGCGGGTTTGATTCATGGTGATGCATATCATCACCCTCAGCTTCACCCAAGCTGAGTTTTCGGGTATAGTATTTCTTGGGTAACCATAGGTGGCATAGATAAAAGTACTTGCTCAGTTAACTTGATGTGTGAATTTCACATGCCGTTGCGCTTAGAATTAGATAAGCTCTATTCCGATCAATTAAACCAACCTTCGGGTTGATTGCTGTATTTTTTATCGTTATAATTTATTAGGCATCGATTAGAAGACACCTTCAAGACCATTGGCATATAAATTCACCACGAGAAAACCTAACGAGATTGCAAACAATTTTGGTTGTATTGTGAGGCAAAATCATCGTATACCCGTATTAGAACAATTCAAACAGCCAAAGGGTAGGGAATTAGGCCTTGGGGTTCACTAAGAAGAACTAATCAAACTCAAATAATGAGATTGGAAGCCTATCAATTTTTAGTTTTGTGTGTTTATTGCTAGCAACGCAAAGCTTAAAAAAGTTTCGAAGGTTTTTATGAGTACTATTTCAAACATCAAGGATGCATTCGAACATCTACTACATCTTTAATCTGTGACTTTCTGGTTATATAAAAATAAAATCCTTACGCATTTTTAATGACTCACTTATTTATCTTTTGGCTACTTCACTGTTTCTTATTACTTCTTGTAACAGTGTCTATTTTCTTAGCCATTTTCTTGATTCATTAAAAGTTTATTATGATTTAGGAGTGTCGTAAAATTGCTTGGAACGTTGTTTCAAATGGGCATTTTTTCCCTAGAAAATGAGAGATAGTGCTTATACTAACCGATCATAATCACTGTGTCGTTCACTTTCCATAGTTGATATAATAAGCAATCAGTTCACTTGGTAACTCTATGTCCAGCTAACATGTTGGAATTATTGTCAAAAGAGATATGTCTGTGGTAAAGATCTTCCAAATTATAGACGAAAAACTCCTTGAAACATTCATTAAAAACACCATAAACACATTCATCAACCTAAAGGTCGGTTTGGTAGGTGATGGTAGAGATCACCCAGTGCTAAGCCCGGCGGTGTGTGAAATTTACACATAGGGTAGGGGGGGAATTCTTTTCCCTGTACCGATTATGGTTTCCCAGAAGATCTGGTACCCATCCATTCATTCCAACGAAAATAATCAAAAGCATCACAAATAATTTTTTTTGATTTTATTAAAGCTGATGAAAAATAACGCGATTAAATTGAAAAATAATCGAATTTTCAATTTTCTTGGACGGGACATCCGTTTCCTCAATTCCCTCACATTAGAGAAAAAATCAACCCCACACCCACCACATCCCCTTAATGCTGAAAGTGTGAACTATTAATCACCTTCATATCCATTCATCGAAAATTATGACGTTCCTGAGGCCAATCTCAATAGATCTTTGCAAATATCCACCCAGTTATGAAATAAAAAGGCCTCTCTTGAATGATCTCGTATCCACCTTGTGTTCAATTTATTCTTATGAAACCTTCTTGTAGGTCACTGACGATGCAAGAGCCCATTTCTTATTAATAACCCTTGATCATGATGAGTTTCACAAATTATTTATTGTTTTCAAAAATTTTAGCGTATTACATAATTTTCAATGATACATTTCCCATAAAGGGGTCGCGGTAGTCCAGGGATAGAGCGTTGACCGGAGGGCCCGGGTTCGATTCCCGGGTAAGCATTTCTGGGCGCCTGCAGCTTCACCCAAGCTATGTGATTTTTCGGGTACCAGATCTTCCTGAGAAATCATAGCCGGCACAGGGAAAGGCACTGCCCCCCTACCCTAATGTGTGAATTTCACGCGGGTTTAATACTGGGTGAACTCTACCATCATTTCCCAAACCGACCTTCGGGTTGATTACTTTGTTTACGGTTTTATGTCCTATAAAAGGGTAGCAAACATAATGATGTAAATACCTTTTCCACAATATATTAACCATTTCTTTGAACTTAAAAACCATTGCGTCAAAAACTTGGGTCAATTTTAATCCTAGGCACTCGAAATAATTCCTACGATACAGTTAGGCAAGTGAGGAAAGGGCGAGAGTAGACTAGGCATGTTGATTAGAATGAAGGGAGGAAGGAAGTAAGAAGAGTTGAAGAGGGGCCTATTTTAAGGGTGGATGTGGGATTGTGTTGATTGTCGTACCGTTCGGTAGCTTGTGCTCATCAAAAACCTGCCTTAAGCGGTAGATTACCGATAGTAATAACGTGTTTTATATACAAAGATATTTCAATTCCCTTAGTGCCTATCCTCTTTTAGCATCAAGTAAGTCTGGACCTAAGCCATCCTACTCTACTTCATATTCTCTGATTATATCTAAGCATGCTGGCTTAATGCCTTTACTATATAGTTCCTGTATATATTTTTTCCGCCTCCCTTGATTTTTCCTGGCTTAACTAAATTTTTTCTGACTTATTTTTGATTTTTTGCAACGATTTTCCCTATTTACTTCTTGAGAGTGCTTTCACCTTCCTGTGCAGCTCATGAATTTCACCCTTTCTCAATAAACTTTCCGTATTTTATTACTGTTCCTTCTACTCTATTCCTTCCGCAGCTTAGTTTATAATTTAAACTTTCGTACTATATTCTAACAAATTCTGTGTCTATATTCTTCCATTTCCTTTTCCCGACTACCTTATTCATCATCTCATCCGTAACCCAAGGTTTCCTCTTTCTTCCTCCATATAATATTTCTATAATATTTTGCAGATTTCGCCTTTGTTTACGTATTTTTCCTCTTTAGTACTCTGGTCCATTTCCGCACTCATGGGTTTCTCAATGGTCTGCTGATACTCCTCCCTTTTCAATCCATTTAGTACTCCTAAAATCCATTTCCCTACACCGTCTGTTAAACCGGGAGATAAAACCTGTTTTATCAATTTTCCAATCCAAATCTTTCCTACACTTCATAATTACTAGATTGCAATCCCAGTCCGCATCCTCTCCAAGAAAGCTGTGCAAATTGATTTTGATGTTCCTAAATTTGTGCCTAACCATTACATGTATATACACTTGTATATAGTCTAACGGATTCCCCGACATATACCTACGCCTCTTGTGGTGTCTAAACCAAATTTAAGTGATGAGTAACCCCTGTCTCCTGTAGAACTCTATTCCTTCCTCCCCACGATCATCACTTATTCATAAATCGTGGTCCCCAAACTCACTACCATCTCTTCCTTCGCCTTGCGTTGCGATCCCCCATCGCTATCAAATGTTTCCCTGCCGGAACACCAGCGATTATGATCTATTACTGATCGCATACCATATCTAACTCATCCTCCCTCTGGTTACTTGGAGACATGAATATACCTGAACGATGGCCGGGTTCGTTGGTTCAGCCTTAACTTTTACGAATAATATTCTATCAGTCGCTAACTCTATGCATACCACGCTTCTTCTTACCTTTTTGTTTTTATTATTGCCACATCTCGATGAATTTCTTCCCCTACGCTGTATATTGCTCTATAACTATCATTCCAGTAATCCACGCTATCCTTCCAGCTCACCTCGCACAACCCTGAAACATTAAAATATCCTCTTTCCATTTTACGCTATATATTCTCTAACTTCCCTGCCCTCATCATTATTCTATCATTCTAAGTCCATATTCAAACTAATTCGGTCCTCTTCTGCGTATAATGCATATTGTGGCTGTCGCTTTCTCTTTGAAAGGATTTCATGAGATGACGACCGCGGAAACCTTGCCCCTCCCTCTGCCGGGGCACGACACATGGTCGATTGGGCCAAGTCCCGTAGTTCCTAGAAATTATTTTCATCAAAGTATCAAACTAAAACCTTTAGATAAACAACTAAGGTTGTTTCCCATTGTATTCTTCAATAACGTTTTTAATGTGAAAATATTCTTTAATAGCCGCCCCAATGGAATCAAACGCCCTTGAATCTGTCTCACCTAGAAACATCCACTGCGCGGACTACCTTTGGTCTGACTCCTAACCTTCGAGACCTATCTGCCATGGGTGGCCGAACAAGGAGAAAATATCGTTGCTCCTGTCAGCATAGCTCGAAGGGCCATCAGAACGCACAAGACTTTCCACTACATCAAGGATGTAGTCCACAGGTAAGGATATACAGGTATATACATATGTATATGTATATATGTACTATATACGTGTATGTATATATATATATATATATATATATATATATATATAAATATATATATATATATATATATATATATATATATATATATGTACATAATTATTTGAAAACTAGCTATAATAATATATAAAACTTTTCTCTAGCAAACCTCGTCCTCTAGATAGCCCTACAATCCATTCGTCTAATATTCGCATTAGGTTCGTTGTCTCACGAGAAAGTTTATTATCGGTGAGATCATAATGGACTGGCTAGTCCGTAGGATTCTGTCAGCTTGTCCTGATCAATTCCGACCTCGCAGTTCTATGGTTCGATATTGGACACGAGGTCACCAGAACTCGACAGAAAGAAAGAAAAAGCGATTGAAAGGTAAAGGTCCCGAAAGACAGAGAATTTGGGATGAAAAATTGAGGACCTTTGAGACTTTTCCCGGTAGTTGGGGAAAACCCAAGCAGTGGAAAGAATTCCTCTGCCACACTCCTGCACTCCACCCAAATCACTCACCCTGTCCCCCCGGGGGATGAAAAGAAGGGCGGAGCTTATGTGTTACTGAGGGGTGAAAAGTTACTTATTTAATCAAAAGTGCACGCTCGTGGTACAACCTTCGCCAATGTCGAGTGAATAGGTAAGCAAGGTCTGAGGGAAGTGGTTGTCTCTATGGGCGGTATAGAAATATCCGGAACTGTGCCATTGAAACCATGACGGTCACTACTTGCGCGAAACACGTATCTATGTGCCCATTAAACGAGAAAAGGATCAAGGTAGGGATTGATTACATTTCGAAGAGTAGACGGTGGCTAAAGAAGGGAGTTTCAAGCTGTTCATACGAAGTAGTAACCGATATAGGCATTTGTTTTAATCCAATAGCATTAACAGCGGGTGACTTTCCTTTATTTTTGCAATAATTTGGAAATAACTTTAATTAATTCTTGATTAAATTTCCTTTTAGTTTAGCTGATTTTTTCTCTCGCATTGAGGCATTTTCCAATAAAACTACACGGAAGCTAAGTAGAGTCATAATTTAATTAATGCTTGAGTATTTCAAACATATTATGTCAACGAATTTGTAAATGTTATTCCTCTCTTATCAATTTTATAGTGGTTTTTGTTATATTTACTTAGCAGAAATTAAAATCTATGTCAAATTTGAAATATCAAAGAGATTTCTGGAATTATTGCAAATATATGCAAAAAGTCGATTGACTTTTTATTATAATCACATAGCTATTGTATTTTACATTAAAACTTTTGGTATCATACCGTGAATATCACATGAAAACTGGTTTGTGATTGATTAAACCTGGACAAAGAGGATAATAATTGAATATTAGTTCGATAGTTAAGAATTTTCAATCCAAATATTAACCTAGGGATATTAGGTTGAAGAAAAATGGAGGGGTAGATTATTTCTACAGGTATTTCTTCAGTGGTAGAATGACTACAGGAATTAATTCTCCCCAAGAGCATGTGAGGTTTTGTACCCTTCAAAATTCTATGTATTTCGCTCAAGATTCCTTAATATCCAATCACTGATAACTCTAAAAGCGACCGAGATTCTGTCAAGGTCTTTCAACCTTTGCCGCTCTTTCTCTAACTGCTCCCAAGTATGATAGCCTTACCCTTACGAACGATGTTCACGAACCACGGTGGTGCGGAATATTATCTTCTGCCTTTGACGTCCTTTAATCCATGGCATTAAGGCCTTATCACAAAGAAACAAGACGCCCAAAAATAGAATACATGATATTAATTTATTTACTTATATTTATGATTTAAGTAATGGTTTTATTGTGACGCGACTATCCATGCCAGTAAGGTAAAACCGGTCGGGAAATGTGACGGGGGGTCGGCCCTTTCAACGCAGTTTGTTACTAGTTTACTCCAAGCAATCTTAGCGGAAAGACGTGCCTCCACGTGGAGTGTGTTTTTTGACTAAGTATCACGGCACTATGGAGCACCCAGCCCCACGTCCTTCATCGTTACCAACTTGCTGGGCCGATGGTCCCCAAGCCCCCTTGCAGTCCCGACTTGTCTCCGTACGACCTTTTTTCCCTGACTAACGAGAGAGCTGGAAGGCAACCATTGTGAGACCGCGGGAAACATCCAAAAGCATGCCACAACGTCCCTGAAAAATATTCCCGTCGAGGAGTTTCAGGGCGCCTTTCAGGTGTGGCAGACACGTCTCCGCAAGTGTATTGATACAGGGGGAGAGTAGTTTGAAGAATTTTAAGCATTTGTACAAGTACGATCAATAAATCTATATTTCTCAGAAAATGCGCATTACTTTAATAGTGATCCCCGTACGTAAGTTTATTCTTGGGTCTTATCCTCAAATACTTTCCTATTTTCCCCAAACTTTTTAATGCGAACTTATGTGAGTGAGTTTATGAGAATACAGCCAACATTAAAAAATTAAATGTTTTCTGGAGTAACTCACCCAAATGCACATCATTAAGAGGGACTTCACAGGGGAAAAATCATTCGCATGGAGCGGGACTGGAAACGGATTATAGTCTGCAAAATTTCTCGAACTCGACCTTGAGGTAATAGTGAAATTTATTACTCGCCAACTCCCACCCATTGATTTAGGCTTCGCCCGGAGAATGAACGACGTTAATTTGCTGTAGTTGAAATTCGAAACCGGAGAAAGGGTACCATCGTGACGCACACAACACCCCTATGTCACTTGCCTTTGAGGATACATCCAATAGAGACAAGCGAGAAACAAAAGTGGGAGAAAAAATCGTCGTGATCTCGCTTTGGCAAGCGTGGCTAAGAGCTCTGACAAGAGTGGAGGGAGAGAATTGAATCGTGCGGAAGAATGGAACAAGTGTATAGACTACCCCTTTTCTTTTCTTGTTCCTTGCTCTCGGATCTCACGATTCGAGCAGAGAGTCATCCCATGTCGCCGCCGCCTCCGAGCAAGTGGACGTTTACCCCATCCCCGCGCCGGGAAAACTTGCCGCCGCTTAATAAGATTTCTACCTCCCCAACCGTCCTCGTCCAACCACCCGATTCCCTCCGGGCTGAGCTGGGGGGACCACATTCTTATCCTCCAACCTCCCCACCCTTTCTCTACCTCCTTATTCCTCGACTCGTGAGGGAATATTGGAACCTCTCCAGAGATTCGGGAGATTCGCAAGATTTTGCACGTCCAAAGCCTAAAAGCGTCAAGTAAGGCGTATAATAAGAGGACATGAAGAGGTTGATTACGTCTGGAGAAATTTCGTCAAAAAGCCATTCCCATGCCCTCCTAAAGGACTTATTTTTTCCTCTGTATTCATCAATGGTGTGGAGGAGGGTTTGGTTTGGAGCATTGGAACGAAAGCTCCAACCGCAATGTAAGAGCAGGAAAACGAACATGCGAGACTGATATTATCAGGTCTGACTTTTGGGAAAGGAGATGCTGTGGGAGTAGGAGAGGAGTTATACGATAAAAACCAAGATTTTCACTTAAAGCGAGCTCCTTTGAAATGAATTTCAATTATCAAGATTTTTTAAATTCTCCCCTAACTTTTGTCGTAAGTTTGCTCTTTTTTCCGAAAATTTTATTTCTTAAATATTTTATGCTGTCCTTGAAAATTATTTATGGTTGATTTTTAACAGTCTTATATGGCAAATGACAACTATCCGTATTTTGATTGACCGGCGGCGAAAATAAATAAAACCTCCATTAAGAACTTTTCAAGTCAAAGAAAGTAAAACTCTTTGTATCTTTTTGATTAATAGTTAAACATTGTTTTCACAGATAAATAGAGCATATTAAAAACCAAAACCACAGAATAGGCAGGATGGCGTCAATAAATGCATTAGGTTAAGCATAAGTTTTTGTATGAATTTAGTCCTCGCGTCCGAATTTATTATACCATATACTTAAACAAATATCACATACTTCTTACGTACATTTGATCTTATTAACACATGTGGATATTAATGTTGTATCAATTAATTCATTACATAATTATTTATAATCATTTTATAATTATGTAATGAATTGATAATACCCTTAATGTTCCAATGCTCTATTGAGTCAGAAGCAAATAACTGAAAAGCCTTAAACAAGGAAAGTGCCAAGTCACTCTCCCAAACCTCATTTAAGAATAATTTTTTTAAATACTCAAATTCGCAAACCTCGAATTTTATTTAATTGCAATTTTTCATTTTATTTATTGGTAGTCCCAAGTGAAAGGATTATGCCGATGTATGTTTTCGGTTGCTTGCGTGATTTTGTCCATCACAGTTTTTAATGGTAGAATCGACATTGGATTCCCTTTGAGGGATCGCGTTTACCCGAAAGTACGTTTATTTTAGAAAGCTGAGGCCGAAAAGTGTGGCCTTCAACTGAATTTTGAGTCTGTCCCACCTCGACCGGGGTAGAACAAATCGTCTCAAAGACCTAAGACAGCCAGGGCAAAAGCACCATTTCATGACTTTCTGAAAGATCCACTTTTCTTCTACTAGATAAAGAAACGTTAAATTACGAAGCTTCTCGCTGAGATCTTTCGATTGCACTGCGTTAAGATGATGTCCCTCTAAGAGCCAAGGACCTTTTAAAGCCCGAAGAGCTCTTTCTTATAGACGGTGAAAGATTTTTTGGGAAAGGTAAAAATATTTTTGGTCCCTAGGAGCCCGTATGTTTATTAAATCTACGCACATCAATTGGTTTACTGCCAGCAAAAGAATATATTTCAGGATTTGATTATAATTTATTTTATCATTGATGAGTTAAATAAAATAATAATGTATTTCATATGGTAAAAGTTCTCGGAGCGCTTGCGATCACTCACGGTTACGCATGGCAATGATTCATGCCTGCGCAATAGCAATTTATCTATTCTTTAAGGTAATTTATCGATCTTAGCAAAGGAAGCAAAAGTACTGCGATATTGTTGAGCATTCATTTCTTTAATGTTCTCCCTTACCTCTTTCTCTTATTGAGCACAAAATGTCCGTAACGCATTTGTGATCAATCATTTTCTCTCTTCTCCAAACCTGTTTTTATGGGCCTTTTTATACGTCACTACTTTTTATCGCGTCGAAAATCAAATATGAATCCATTCTATAATTCTCTCATACCAATATTTTGATCTACTTGCTTGAACTCATAAATTTGATCATGTGGATAAACAATTTTTTCTTCATTTCTCCCTAAACACTTTCCGTTGACAATTCGGGTATATTATTCATTTCAGCTGCCTCATTTACCTTTATTTTCTATATGTAACACTTCCTCTCTCCCTCTACCGTGTATTCATAAACCTATTTTGCTATGTTTATCCTTGCCAACTATTCTAATAGCCATCATGGTTCTTCTGCGTTTTTGTACAACTTTCATGAATCTCTTCCGGATAGGTTGATATATTTACTGTCTAACAGTTTTTATCGTTTTTCCTTTTCCTTTTATCTCCTTGTTCTTTTTCGTTCCGGGTCTACCTCCGAAATACCCCCACATGATGGCAATGTCATTACATCACCTACCTTAGCTGTTATTACCCACCATTGGTTTCTCTCTGAAGTGAAGAGCACAATTCTTTCCACATTCTTCCCAAATCCGTGCAGTCATCCTTGAATTTTCCTCGCTGTTCCATATTACGGCCCATGCCCAATGTATCCCTTGACTACATTTTTCTTCGTAGCACCTATTATCCTTTGGTCGAACTCTTTCGAAATTTTCGATATCTTCCCTTGGCTTTCCTTATCGCCACAGGAAATTTCTTCATCTAATTCGAGGGGTTTCTTCCTTTTAATGATAATTAAAGATTCAGCATTCCTCTCTCTCTCAATGGTAACACCTCATTCCATTGGTTTTTAAGTTACGTGTGTTAACCGTGAAATTATGACCCGAATACGGATTCACCACTGGGAGTGATGTGAATTATAATTTGGATGTATTTTTGCTGGCGCTTTAAAATCTATCGAAAATCAATAAAATTACATTATAGAATCATCTCCGCATTGTCGAAAAAAAATTATGTACCTTTTTTCCCAAGTACATGTTTTGTCATCAGGCCCAGATAAAAAGCAGCGTGCGCATCCAATTAGTAATGAAACGCAGATGTTCGAGATCACTCAATCGGAATCCACTCTCATCGTTTTAATGTTCCCCGCTGTTGATCACAATTAACTAATCATGCGACTATTATACCCCCCGCTTCAAAATATCGAACAGGCAAGAAATCTCGTCGCTGCCTAGGAAACTCAACATTAAAACGTAATATCCGATATAATTTTTGTACAGGTGGCCTTTATGTCATTTGAAACCTTAATGCCCTTCGGATGTCACGAATAAATGTTTGATGCCACCCGTTGTAATGTTCCGTTCAATGGGGATTAACTGAAATGTACGGTCTCTTGGAAATTGAATTCGCCCAAAAATCGATAGCACCCTGCTCAGGGAAACTGTTTTTTAAAAGGACGACATCAATGAAATTTTGCAATTCGGAATACCATTCACCATGAATTTTGGCAACGTATTTTCCAGCAAAAACTATTCCTATCGACAGAACTGAAAGCACTAGGGTGTAGTGACTGGTTTCGTGCTCCGTCGTTGGGCACCAAAGGCGCATCTGCCAACCAAACCGCGCACGGCGTCGTCGGTGGCGTCCTCTGAGTTGATTATGCGTCTCGCGTGATCAAAGGGATAGGTCGATTGGTCCTCTTTGATTTAGGGTCCCGGGAAACCTTTCGGCGTCCCGTTCATTTCATCGAACCCTCAAGCCTGTTGGCCTTTCCTCATTCTCCCCTTCCAATCCATCTCTCCCCCAAGACCTTCTCTTTCAAGTTCGCCTACACTTTCCCGACACATTCCTAAAAAAATCTCTCCTCTTCCTTGGCACTCAGATAAACCCTCTCCTCATTTACCACCATCTCCACCCATCATTCTGCGCTCCGTGACGCCACGTACATCCATCTCTTTCCCGCACACTTTCTCCCCCTCCGTTTCACCCCATCCTGCCTATCTTTATTCCTATACCTCACTTTATACCCTTATCTCTTTCCCCTGATTTCTTTCCCCTTATTTCTCCTTTCATCTCTTCCTTTATCTCACTTTCTTCCCTCTCTTGCACTATTTCCTCACCTCAAAATACCTTGGCTTCTCCTGTTACTCTCCCTCCTTATCACTTTTTATAATTCCTACTACTAGTATATCTTCCTAATATGGGTTTATTGGCCAAAGCACTCGGCTTGACCGGAATAAGAACCCGGACCTAGGGGTCCGGGTTCTTATTCCGGTCAAGGCAATTTATTTTTGAGATTAAATTGTTGTATTTCATTTTAAGACAACAACAGAAACGACACGTGTTTCTCTCATTACCTTTTGATGGTAAACTACAGGTTTAGCAAATTTTAATCAAATTATGCAATTTGTAAATTATACTGTCGGAAAACTTTAAGTTATCAATAAAAATTATTATCTAAACCCCATGAACGACTTATGGCAGCAAATCCAATCATAAGATGCTTAAAAACTGCAAACATGAATTTATTAGAACTTCGTAATTTACTCTGTTGATAGGACTATCGCAGAAAAATCGTCAACCAAAATTAGGCTTATTGTACCATTTCCATGTGAAGTTTATTGGCTAGAAAACATATTAAGAGTTGACTTGTGTACACTAGAAGTTGACTGGTCATAATGATTTCAATTAAAGCAATTTCGTCCTATATAATCTTCATTTTTAGATAGCATTTCTCTGTATTCCCAAGATATACAAATGAATATTGAAATCAATGAGACTATGCTAATGGTTGAAGTATTTTTGAATCCAAATGCATTGAGTAGAGACCTGATCCCTATTCTCAATTATTATCTATCATTAAATTAATCCTTTGCAACTAAGTGGACGCAGAGTGTTTTTACATTTTTACACATTATATGAAATTATTTTTACATATCATACAGGTACATAATACCTGAATGATCGTCTCATGATCATTGAAATCATACAGATATACAATACCTGTATGATTTAGTTTCAGTAAACAGAAATAGAGCACGGTGAACTGAAAAATCGCGTTGTCAAACCCTTGTAAATCGTGTCCTTTCCATTCACTGTAGACATTATGAGAACTAACTTTGAAGTTTCTATTCGAATATTGTTCGCGGGTGACAAGTGTGATGACGAAATATGTCCACTTACATTTGAATTACGTTTCCAGCGAACAAAATCATATTGTTATTATTATCCTTATTACAAATATGAGAATATATAAACCGGCTACATGTACATCTCCATAGCGCCGGCTTTTTATGGACCACGGATCGGGAATAAATGCTTTCTCCCATTTCAGTAAAAATGTTCCCATTTACTTCAAACAAAATGAGAGCGGCAATGATTACGGTTCACTCTCGCTATTGCCACGGCCAGGAGAAAAAGGTGCGAGGACCACCAGTGCGAGGACCCGGGAGAGACAGCTGCACCACGCGTTTACGCTGTTGCGTGCCCGCGACCCCTCGCTCATTCGGCATGCATTACTGCCTTCATTTGGGTTGTTTCTTTTTTATCTATAGTACCTCTTTTTCCGCGTTTGCATGCTCCTGGAACACCCCGGACGCGAAATTAATAAAAAAACAGCGCGGGAATGGCGCATTTCCCCTCGTGCACTCAAAACAGGAAGGGACTCCTTCCCACCCCCTTTCCAGGGGCTCACATCACTCACCCGCCGCGTACCATGACGTTACCCTCCACCCTCTTGTCTCCCAATTTCACCTCCATCATTCGCCACCCTTCACCCCCATTCCGTCTCCCTCACCCCAGCCACACCACGCCCCCCCCCCGGTCAAACTCAAAAGTCCGCGAACACGTTCATTTTGTCACCCCTTGCGCTCACATCCCTCTCTTCACCGATTCTATTCCAGTTAACCCGATTGCACTGAAAACCTAATATCCGCTCTAGTTTTTTATACATGCCGTCCACGACCAAAGCATGACTACAGTACGAGCACGATTTTTGAGCTCTCCGGATATCTGAATTAAACCCATCTTTGCGACAATTTATGCAAGCACGCATCACATTGATGGGTCTCTTTTTGTATGTATTCGTGTATTTTGTTTGGGAACAAGACAACTTGTAGAAAAACCAACCGGTTCTTTCAAAAATAGTGGCGACATGAAGCGAAGAGTTAACGTAATCGAATGCTTACCAGAACCTCTGGAGAGTCGGTCTCAAGGATAAAAAAATGCTAACACATCTATGCCCACACCCTAACCTGCAAGCCGCGCCAAGAACGTTTAGAAAGGAGTGTTATACCGTCTGCCATTAGAGTAATTGATAATATATTGCAATTGGTGGATTTTTTGGATAGTGCGGCGGTAATGTACAGGCTTCCCACCGAGATAGTCCGAGTTCAAATTCTGGAGACAACAAATATTTGTCAGCTGTATCTTGATGCCTACTTGAGGTGCTCTGTGGAGAACACTTTGAGTGAGTACGACGTCCGTCTGATGGGACATTAAACTGTGCATCCTTTGGCATCTCCCGACAAAAGTAGGCTAATGCCGACGCCGGCTTTCTCTCTACCTTTCCTTTCCCATCCATCCCTAATGGCGCACGTGCTGTCGGTCGCCTCCCATGAAAAAGCCAAAACTAAACTTAAACTCTCATGAAGAAGGTGTTATAAAAGGGATTCATTTTTGCAAAATATACATAATGTGAAATTCTTCGCCTAATGAAAAATAAATATTTCCATTATGTATGTTATCAAACATTTGGTATTATCTTTTCTCAAAAAACAACGTTTAAGTACCATAAAAATTTAGGATCAAATTTCTTAATGAAATAATAACATTAAAAGTTTAGGAAGTTTTTTATGCTGACGTAAAATGTGGGCTTGTTAACATTTTAAATCGCATTGGTTGTTATAATCCTAATATGCTAATTCAATAAGCAAAATACTTTGTTCAGATATCACTTTATAGTTATTGAAACCCAAAAGAGAATTGAAAATTAGCTGAAATATGAATCCCATTTCTTCGAAGTTTTTTTTCTCTACATGCTCACAGTAATTCGCATGATCACACAATAAGTAAAAGTAATCACGATGAGTTCCAGAAACCAAAATTGTATTTCTCTTGATAAATTAAAATTATGTTTTCCACGATAAGAGTTTCGCCCTAGCTCAATGCATTTATTTCTCCTTAGGCTTCAATGTCTTATATAGTTGATAATAAAAGTATTATTATTATTAGGTAATCTACCGGTTAAGGTAGGTTTTTTTTGGATGGACATAATTACTAATTAAATAATTTGTGACCCCTAGCAAAACACAACATCCTACTCTACATCAGGTCCCTCTTCAGCTCTGAGTACTTTCTTCCTCCCTTCATCCCGTCCAACATCCCAATCCTGTTCCTTCCCTTTCCTCTTTTGCCTAACATTCTCCCCTCAATTACAGTCTTCAACATCCCGCTGCTGGTCAATACCCCCTTAAGCCACTTTTCCTGCCTCCATACGATTGCTCCCAACAAACCCCTCTCTTCGCCCACCATACCAAGAACTTCCTCATTTGCTTTCTTCTCTGTCCATTTCACCTTCTCCATTTTTCTCTACGCCCACATTTCAAATAAAAGTATAGCCAAATAAAATTTATAAATTCAAAACTCTCAACGAATATTAGATGGAAAATTCATCCAAAAATGATTTCTCTACCAATTAAACTTAATGCACTGAAACCCATCCGAAAAAGGTAATAAGATTACAGATTGGTTTTAGTCGTCCAAATACTGTCAAGAGTTAATCTGAATTCACACCAGGAATTCTCCTGGGTTCGGTAACGCCACTTAAAGGCAATGCGGGACATTTCAACCTACCCACACAGCGTCAACTGACGAAACCCTTAGCCTCCTCTGCCATTATACCTTATATTCCCCATACGAGCTTTAAGCTGCGTTCAAACTGAATAGACATTAGGGTGCATGTATTAAGGTACCTAATGTAAGGCGTCTAATGGAAACGTACACCATACGCGTTGGATTTTTAATTGTAGCTAATAATAAGGAATTGACAAATGATATAAAAATAAAAATATTTTGACAATTGAGAAAGCCAGTGCAAAAATTTTGTGTTGTTGCATAAATCACGTCATCGTTTTTTGCGAAATTCGGAGTCCACTTTAAAGTTCATTCGGTAATTTTTCTTGACATTTTTCATTTCTTTCTTTTAATTTTGTAGCTAAGGCAATTTTTGTGACTACTTTCGTATTATGCGTATTCATTCATCGGGCTGAATTTATTCTTTTTAGGTTATCCGTTTCTTTTAGATTTTGCTTTAATTTGTTAGTTTAGAGAGTATGTCACATCAGTAATTACTGAATTTTTATCTTATAATACATATAGTTCAAGCCCTACAGGGCCACCCACGCTTCACTTCACCCCCCTTGCCCACTCCTCCCTCAGAAATACTACAATTTTACCTCCTATTGGTCATTGGTTCCAACGAAATAACTAATTCCGTTTGAGCTCAAATTTACTCCCACCCATCACATTACAAATTTATATCTGTTGATACCGTATCACGGTGAAAAGCGTCGTACTAAACCAAATAAATTCCGCAGAAAATTATTTTCCCTCTTTTATTTGATAGTTATTATTTAGTATTTAACTTCATGATAGTTTTTCGGTTATTAATTGTTTTAAGATATTTTTGTGACGTGTATACTTCAGTTAAATTTCGGTGTACTTTTATTGCTAGACACTTTATATTTTTTTATTTGAGTTTTTTATCACACAGCTTTTAATCATACAATTAGTCGGTGTCGGCATTTTTTAATTTTTGCAGACTTTCTTGCTTTTAAGTTTTATTAAATGTAGAGAAATATAGACTCCCTTGACCAAGATTTGTCAAACGATCTATGGCTACCCAGTTGCATGAATGTAGATATTTATTATTTTTACTAAGGGCATAACTAAATGCTTATACTTTCCAAGTAAATTTACGCTTGAAGTTTATTTTCCGTAATGTTTAGCTATCAAAATAAGTTTCCACAATCACACGAAGGAGGCATGGATACAAACACAGTGGGATCTTGGGAAAATATGTGAATAGTAGTAAACAGAAAAACTTCAAAAGGCGATGTTCTTCGTCATGAAATGAACTACCAAAACAAGAAATATGTTGTAACTTCTACAGTTCAAATATCTGTATTCAATAACTCGATAAATTTAAGTTACCACAAGAATTGAAACCACATTCATACAGAAGACGCCAAATTTCTCTTGCCTTAGAAAAGCTCGCATTAATGAAGCCCTCCGTTTTATAAACGCTCCCCTAGTAAGTACATGTACACATAAGTAAGTGTACATACTCTTTTAAAGACAAAAACAATGTTATTGTGACCTACATACATAGTACATTCTCGTCATGGCGATTATTCTTCTTCTGGTTGCCACGCTCCCTGCACTTGGAATTATGGGGTCACAATAGGCCGTATTTAGGATACCCTTCTTGTATCTAAAAATCAAAGGGCAAAAATAATTGCCTAAATTTGTGCCCTTTTGTTGCCTAATGAGTTTAGATATTCTTCATAAATGGCGTCATCCCTAAATTTGATGTATTTAGGCTTCTAGATGATGAATTTAGGCATAGCTTTAGCCTTCCTGGACAGAGCAAATAATTACGTGGTATCCTCTATCGGAAAATGGTAGTCACAAAATTTAATGTCATCTTCGTGAACCTAATTCAGCCTCCGAATTGACCTACGAACAAAAAGCCACATACCACGTTTGTTTACACATACACTGGCGTACACGTACACGTGTGTGTACTAATAATGTACAATAAGACATTTGAATTCTCTACAGTCGGTCTCGACAGAAAACGACAAATCATTTGTTTAAAAAATATAACAGGGAGCAAATGGAGTCAGAAATATAAACTACAGCCACAGTTCACAGTGTGACTAGTTAGATTAAACAATACTCACCCCACAGAACTAGTCAAGCTTCAAATTTGAATCAAATCCCATTCAATAAGCTATTTCACGAATGAAACGAAATAGCGCTGGGAAAACCTCATTTGCCTAACGCGCCCTTGAATTAACCTTGGAATTAATATCCTTCCGTTTCAGTATGTCTATTTGCAAAATACCGTATTTGATCGAAAAGCAAAGTAAACCCTTAAACGCCAAAATAAAAGGAGTGAATGTTAATTTTATAAATAATTTAATGATTCATTATACCGCTTTAGAGAAATAATTTAATTACAAATAACAAGCGTCATGACTCAACAACATACTTTGCACTTAAATTACAAACAGCATTGCGTGAAAACTTATGTTTACAGAGGTGTAAAGGGCTAGCAATCACAAATTTGCATTTGTTCAAATAATTACACGAAATTAAGCACGTTAATTACTGTAAAGCAATGTGAACGCGGCTCGTTCATTCATATTCGTGTATTTTTCAATTACTTTTTTTTCTTAAAAAAAAAAAATATATATATATATATATACATATATATGTATATATATACATATATACATACATACACATACATATATATATATATACATACATACATACACATATACACATGTATATAATTATAGGTCATCTAACGGTAGAGGTAGGTTTTTCATGGGCAGCTACCAAATGGTACAGCAAAAAGTCCCTTGCCTCTCAATGAACCAACCCAGCACCATGTTCTACAAAGAGCCCTCTTAATCTCCGTACACTTCCTTCCTTCCTTCTTTCCGACCAATATTCCTCTCTTATTCCTGCCCCTCCCTCGTTTTTCTAACATTCTCCTTTCTATCTGATGGCCGGATGTTGCCTAGATGAATGGAGAGTATTAGATTGGCGATGGAATTTTGACGACTTTATAGAGAGAAAGTGAGGCAAGCGAGGAAGAGGCAGGATAGGTTTGTTGGACGAAATGAAGGAAGAGAGGAAGTATACAGAACTAAAGAAGGATTAATTCAAATCTCGGATACGAGGTTGTGTTTTGTTTGGAAAGTAGTAATAGTATTAAGGAAGTGCACTTGTGGTATACTTCCACACAAGTTTAGAAAATATATGCAAAAACGTTGGATCAAACAATTTCAACGTTTATGCGGTCATGGGCAGCCCATGCCTCCCCATTACTCACGGCGGCACGTCACTGTTTTCCACTATTTTTCTTTACGGTCTCCTGCATATTTACACATGAACACGTAGTAAATTTCATACCCCTCCTTGCGCCTTCTGAATCGTTTGAGACGTGTGCTCCGTAGATACTTCACGCGGAGCAGATACAAGAGAGAACCAACCGGGCTTTCAGCGTTCTAGTGTAAGCGAGTGATAGCCCAGAGATATTCTACTGCCCTCCCTCAATCCTCACTCAATATCAGGCAAAGTCCTTCTCCGCTGCGGAGGCTGCACGTATTGCTTCCGCGTATTTCGGTGCCTTTTGCCTTCAATCCAGTCCGCTGATTCGCTTCCGAGCATTACGCACCTATGGATTCTCAGTCATCTTTTTTATTATTTCCCCGATATCCCTCCATCCAAAACTTAATCTGTCCCGGGAACGGCAAAGCTCAATCCGTTCGCTCAACGATGAGATGGAATTCGGAATATTTCTTCCAGATTCATTTTCAATAGTTTCATCGCGTAAAATGCTTGAAGGACCACGCATGTGAAGGCCTTGCTTGGGAATAAAATTGTGGGAGCATAAACATCTGCCACGTTTTCCACCATTCGCAGTGAGATGGAACTCAGCGACCTGAATGCACCAATATCATACGTGGACGTGGAGATATTGAATATTTGTGCATTCTTCCTGATGAAGAATAATTATGTAAAGGTCTTAAGTAGATTCCTTAGTAAGATTTTGAAAATAAATAAATAGTTTCTTCAATGAGATATTCAGGGAATTACTGCAAAAATACGGGTTTTGTGTTCATTTTCATCATGCTTATGCTGACTTTTTTTTAGATTTTAAGTACTGCAATCTGAAATAAAACATTTTTTATTTGCTTAAGATGCTAATTTACCGAAATATATTCTAACATCATAAACAATACTGAATTATGGAAAAATAACAATAATTTAACGTTTTTATGGTAATTTTATTTTCAATTATAAGTGATATATTTAGCAAGCTTTTATGACACACGTCATACTTCCTCGTTAAATGAGATACAGATACCTGCACTATGTGTTATTTCTATTTTATGCAAAGTCAGTATTAGCCAGTGGAGACTAATGTAGGACCCAAATGCAATTTATACACATTACATTTAGGTGCTAACAAAAGAAAAACATGACCCGATAAATAGCAAAAATAAAATTTTGTTCTTCAAAATAATTTCAAAACTTTTCAAGACCTTTGAAATCATCTAAACGTTCAAAATAGATATCGTAAAAAATCTGAGAAAAATATTTAACATTATTAAAATGGTCGAACAATCCAATTCTCTAACCTTTCATTTTCATTCCGATCTTCTATTTCTAAAATAATTTGGCTCACGCATATCCTAATATTCGGGCTTTGATATTTTGTCACCATTGGAATAAGATACTTTTCGCTAATTAATCATCACAAAACAAGCTCAAGCTTCAAGCAGCTCTGTGACACCATGACATCCATACAAGCAGCGCATCCGATTCTATAAATTTCATTACCAATTCGCTCGATATTACACCTGTCACTCTGACACACGACGCATCCGTCTCCTCCCCATTCGTAACTTAAATTATTTTTCTCTCTTTTGTTACCGTAGACAATCACCTCACCCCTTCTCTCTTTCCTTTATCTCTGACTCTATGTCTCTCACTATCTCGACAACTTTTTTAATTATTTCCGCCCGCCCGTCCCGCGTTTCACCTCCCTTCTCACATCCGGCCCTGTACGGAGCCTGCGCGGACTGCCATTTCGACGCTTGAATATTATTTATTCACGGTTTGATCCCAATTTATGTGCTCGCTTCCAATTAAATGAAGCTATTCCCTCCCCCTCCTCCTTATTTCTCGTCTCTCCCCAAACCTTCGAGCTACCGTTATGGAATTTTTTACTTTAATTTAAAAAAAAACTATTAAAAGTAATTACTGCCGACTGGTTACTCAATTCTATTAATTTATATGCCTCAATTTCAAACATGTTCGCCGAGGCTAGTTTGGCGAAGATATTTTGTTACTCCGCTATAGAGTAAGGGAAAAGTTAACGAGATTAAATGATGGAATGGCAATCCGTTTTTTAACTGTTCTATACATCTGGCTGTAACGATTTAATTCACATGACGTACGAGGATTTAAATACCTCTAACGAAGCGCGAGTGAATTGGCGTCCATGCCGTTACAAAAGTGGGAATATTATTGATGATGCATTTAGAGATATTTTCTTTAGAACGAAAAGTGAAGAGTCAGGCGTGATATTGTGGAATCGAGACATAATGAAAACTTCGTTGCAATTTTCCACAGTTAAAACTTTATTGCCGACCATGGTTTCGATACACTGTATCATCTTCAGGTGAGGAAAATTACAAGGAGAAGGGATATATATACAAGTTACAAGAAGGGGTGGCAGGGGAGGAGGGAGCGGGGGGGTAGGGGGGGGGGGGTTTGTCATAAAAAGAGAAAGGCAGGAAAAACCAATGGAACGCTTTCCATTGGTTTTTCCTGCCTTTCTCTTTTTATGACAAACCCCCCCCCCTACCCCCCCGCTCCCTCCTCCCCTGCCACCCCTTCTTGTAACTTGTATATATATCCCTTCTCCTTGTAATTTTCCTCACCTGAAGATGATACAGTGTATCGAAACCATGGTCGGCAATAAAGTTTTAACTGTGGAAAATTGCAACGAAGTTTTCATTATATCATTTTTCTTTAGAACTTCGACATGGATGACGATTTAATGAGTATATTAAATCAAGGCGTAAGATTTGTTCTAATAATTTTTTTAACAATATCATTTAATTGTAAATGAAATTCTACTGGTATACATCAAACGTTGGAGAATTTATATAACAATTTGCTTACAATCTAATTAATTAAATATTACAAACTCTTCTTCCGTGTTCCGGATGAGAATGAAATTCGGTTAATTATTTCCCATGAATTGATGGGATTTCACTTGTGTAAAGTCATAACGTTAGACATAAAAGGAACACGTGTTGAAAAGTAACCGCCTCTTTTCTTGGTGTGCTTTTACTCTTCAAACGAAAAATTCAGCAGTCACCCAACTCAGCCTACCCTGTATTTTACGCTATCTCTCTTTGAAATTTGGTCCAAAGCGAAGTTTTTTTTCTCTTTGAAATTTTAAGGGTGGTGTTGATATAGTCAGGCCGTTAATGCGCCATTCGAACAGCCCAAGAGTAACCATTACGAATATCGTCTCGCAAGCGAGTGCTGTTTAGGTCTTAGGATTATTTTACAAGGCTAGTGCTGGGTGCTACCGACTGATGATAGCTTGATAGAGGCATACCCGTTGGAACACGGGCAAACGAAATCAACTACAGCAACGTTATAAAAAATATTGGATAGAGAAATGTCGCCATTCAATTTCATCCCAACTCGTGTTTTCTTTAAACTTATATTTTAAAAATTCCGAGCATAGCACTGAGTCGAAGATAAGCTCTTTCATATCAACCTGTCCTCGCAGAGAACGAAATAAACGACCCCTGCGTTCGAGACCAAGGTCAAGCATACGAATTGGCGAAAGTGTAAACCGCAAAGCTGACCATAGGAAAAGAACCGAACACGATCGAACCAAATAAACTTCGGTTTCACGGAATATCATGGCGATAGCATTTATCCACAACCCGAGTCCCTTCATAACCACCGAACCAGCTGGTACACTCGCAAAGAGCAGCAATTATTGATTTTATCAATTTCTCCCCAGGGCTCCACCATTGATTCCGTCGAAATATCCGTTACTTCAAACTGGTATCAAGGGGAGAAGATAAACACGACGCAGATGCAGAGCAGAAAATTGAGGAATCCTGTTATAGCAGAAGAGATGTATTCCATAATTAAAAGAAGGTATCTCGGGTGTGCAGCCTTACTTATTTAGTAGGTCTGACATTGAAAGAAACATTTAGGAAGGTAAATTTGTAAACAAAGAGTTTGGGAATGGGACGGAGTGTCACTTACTTATCACTGCGTATGAAAGAGAAAACGTTTTGACTTATAGTTTATTTGACATTAGGTAAGGAAGTAATTTTAATTAATTATCCCTGCTAATGATGCAGAGGAGCACAAAAACTCCAGCAATATATTTTCGGCCAAGTACTTAGGAAATTCGTGATTTCCTTATGAACTGGTTCTCAATCTTAAACGATATCTTTTTCATCAAATGAACAATTTTTACGATGGCATTTTAAATTTAAGGGGCTAGCATAATTTCTTGAAATGAGGGAAATTGTTTTGAAATAGTAAGGACAACAACCATTGAAATCAAGAGCACGAGAAATGATAGTGCCACATATACTTGAACTAGAGAACCCATTATACATAGTAGAAATTATTACGGGGTGAGACTGATAACTAAGGTAATGTGCGGCATTAAGAATAGGTGGGAAATTTGGTAGCGTTAGGATGTTAAGGAAATGGAGGATGTGGTGAGAGAGAAACTCGGCGTCGGCATTAATCTACTCCAAACGAAAGACGCAAAGCACTCGGCTAGAAATGCCCTCAATAGAGGAACGCTAAATTTTATCAGTGAAAATTTTGCCAAGGTAATTTCTAAAATACAAGTAAAATTGCGATACTTGACCTGTTTTGCAATATATTTTCTTCCAACTATATCTACTTTTCTCAAATTATAACTCCAGTAAGGCCGAACCGCATAATATTCACTTATTAGTAACGATCACATTGGACTCATACCGATATAATCCATACCGATTATCCATAGCAACAGAGCGTATGCGCGCAAACCTGTTAATACAAGAACAACAGTCAAAACGATCTCCACAGGTAACCACACATGTATCTTCCTGATTTAAATGCCACCAATAAGTCTATGGATTGTAGGCTATAATGTTTACAGAAAAATTGTGTTTTTTAATGTTTGTAGAGCTTAAAGTGGATGCTCTGGAAAGATTACCAATATTTACTTCAATAAGTAGGTGGTATATTATTGAAAAACACGAAGCCACGAACACCTTATTCTGCCAGAGAAATTTCGTCAATGTTTAAGCAAGTTTAATTATAAAAATACCCAAGAAAAATAAAATAATATGAACAAAAGAAGAAAGGATTAGTATAAAAAAGGAATGTAATTATTACCGACTAAAAGCCTGTACTTAGCGCAACAATTATCGTTTACATTTCAGTTAAATACGTTCCATGCGTTCAAAGATAATTACAGGGCAACAACATCTCCGATCGTAAAAAGAAATGGCGCCAGCAACTACGGGCCGCGTACAAAAGTTTTCATCAATTGGAATCAATAGAATATACAACCCTCTTCGCTAGCCTCTCCCTTCCCGTTTTCCGTATACCCGCGTAGAAAGAAAGCATATCGTGTAAGTATCGGCCAATTAAGAAGCACGTGCCGGAGTTCCACGACCCCCAAGTAGTTGCGAAACACGAACACAGTCAAGAATGTGGGAAACGTGTGTAGATGAGCAAATTTAAGGAAAAGAAAGGTAAAATCATCGGATATGAGAGTGAAATCATGAATGGGTGACCTAAAGTGTAGTTTTTTTTCCTTAAGCTGAAGTTTCCACGAAACGGAAGCAATTTTCCCAATCAAGCAACACGCGTCCCCACGTGCGGATGGCTTTGCCCGAGAACAAGTGAATTAAATAAAAACCTAATTTATTTACGAAACATATTCATTCTCAAGGCATTTAGAGATACCCTGCAAAAAGTTTGGATGAGGGAGCCGATTCTATTAAAAATCATTACATAGGAGCTTATATCCTTAATAATCAGGTTTTTCATTGCTTTTCGTATTTTATCCCAACAGATTGAGAGCTACTCTCTAGAGATGTAGACACCATATTGGATTGGTCCAATGAATAGGAATTAGCGCTAAAATTATCTATTGCGATTTACATTCTAATAATATAAAATACGAGTACATAAATGAGAATAAACTCATCTATGGTGCGTCTACCTCTTAGTTATGCATAAACTACTGCAGTGCAAAGCTGAAATTGCAAATGGCGGAAACCCAGATACTAAAAGACAATAGTCTACTATTGAGCTACTCTGATTATAATATTTTACCTATCTTCGTATTTACACGCCCTTTCGAATTGCCGTTTATTTTGCATCTTGTAAAGTTGTCCAAGGTATTAGTATTCGTTTTTATTCCTTGTCCCTTTTATTTGAAGAAAAGTTTTCGTCCGTCCTCTCTACAGACTCAATCTTGCGCTTTTATTTGCAAGCATATGCTTACAAATCTCTTTCCCATGCATTAACCCTTGAGCTCCATATGACGTCACCAACGCATTACACCATTTTTAACCTCTTCTATACTTTATGTCGACCTTTCTTCCTAAAAACTTAGTTATCTAGTTATTTTGTCGATTATTTTTTTAAGTGCTAATCATTTTGGAACAGCATGATCGTTTATGTAACAGTTCGTTAACACATTGAAATATGGCTGTAAGGAATACCGGAGAACGATTACAGGTAGGTGTTGGTTTATAAATTACTCTATGCATTTTCATTAATTTCTGGTGTTATACATGTATACATTTATTTCATATTCTGAGGGTTTTCATTATGTGAGATAACTTGGAAGTAAAACAAAAAAGGCCATTCCCGGAAAGAGCAACTAGGGTGCAACAAAACATTTTTGACATTAACACTTCAAAGATCACCTTAAAACTTAATATGAGAAAATTACCCTCTATAAGTTGAGAAAATAGAATAAAGCATATTTTCGTGCATTTCAATTTTGAACTTCGGAAAATAACAAACAATAAGCAAAGGAATTTAGTAATGAAACCTAAATTGAGAAAATAAGTAAGCATATATACTGATTAGAGTACTTAGCAAGAAGTATGAAACTTCGCAATGTTTTTAATTTACATTTCTTCAAATTATAACATCTGATGACATTTTTAATAGTGGTATACCCTTTCTTTATTTCTGTAGTAAGGTATAGGAAATCGTATAGGTTTCATTAGCGCTCTCAGGGGTAGCGTTTCAATATTTTGAGTACAAAATCCCAGAGGGGAGATTAAGAGACAATTAAAGATATGTAACGGCTACGAATTAAATGCGTCCAATATTAGACTCCGAACCATTCTCAATGTCCTGGTGTTACATGGCAACAACATGAGATGAGACTTCTCATTCGCCTCAATAATTCGGCGATATTATGCCACTGCCATCCTTATAACTGAAACAGGAGAGTAATTACTACTACTAGACTTTCTTCTTAGTTCTTCTCCTAGTTCTTTATACATTATTGTTTTCCTTTATAATTTTCTGTATTTTATTCTCCCCAAAGTTTTACTTTCTACTTCCTCAAAAATATATAATGGAATCCCTCAAACCACATTGTTATCACCATCTTTAAGCTCCACCTAAGATACATAAATGTAAATGTGGGACGAAGCAGTATTGACAGTGTATATATATTTCCAATATCCGGCATGTTTTTTATATTGACCAATCTTTTTCACGCCCATCTCGCAAGATTTTTTATATTCTGTTGTTAAATATTGTTGCAAGTAATTACCTTCGTTCATGTGATTAACCTTTTTCTAGTGAATGATCAAACTGATATTTGCGTAGAGATGTCACGATTATGATTTTACATGCATGGCTGGTGATAAAACACCCCCCGCCAAACGCCCTCAAGGCGGCTTGCGGTTTATTATGTTGATGTAGATAAATTATATGAAAAGTTAAATTTCGTAGCAATCATAATATAATAAAATTCAGCGAAAAATAACTTATACGAAGAATATCGATAAGTTATTATCCAATGTCTTTAGCATGTTTTACCATCTGATCCTAACCCCAACAATTTTTCAATGAGAAAAAGAGCTATTTCGTTACTATAATGACGTAGTAACCGAAAATCTGCCTGCTCAAGTAATAATATGCAAAGGTTAATTTAATGTGGTTACATTAGAGTTTTTGTAAATTTCTCTCAACTTCGAACTCTGGTCTTTGTGTGTTAAATCCCTTTGATAATGGAATTCGTGTTATCCGCATGCATTTTGCACATTGGATTCTATACCTAAACGCATATTGTAAAAGCCATTGTTCCCTATGCCTGATCCTCAAGGAACTTTGATATTGCGATATACCGCCCCAAGCCAAGGAATAACTCTAGCCCTAAACCCATAGAGTACATCCAACAAAAGAAACCAACCCCTCCTACATCTTTAAAAGAGAAGATGGCAAAGGAAGGGTATGCTGTGGTATGGGATTTTAAAGTGAAGAAACATCTTCCACCCGCGTCGCAAGGCTTGAGGACACGCACCTCAACCACTACCTCCATAATCTCGACAGATTAATGACCACCTCCAAATCTCTCAGCACCACATCTCATCTCCTTTTCCTCTCCATCCCTCAAACACTTCAACCCCGGTGGCCGACCTCTCATCCCCCTCCGTCCTCCCCAAAGCTGTGGATCAGAAACGCCGCCTCTGGAAAAGTACTGCGAAGCAAAGAAAAAAAATAAAGACGGATCCCGAGCTTTTCACTCCAGAAAGCGAGCGCGCGACGTGAAGGACATTTGAAGAGGTCCGGGATGCTTTTATCCTTTTATTATATATATTTTTTACCTTCCTGCTAGGCGATTTCCATGAGTAAGCATTGCTAAGGCCTGGAAAGAAGAGACGCATGAAATATCCGCGGGGAAATAAAGAAAGTAGCTCCGGTGAAAATGGAAACTTTCATCTGACTCTTTTATCCGAGCATCTCAAATCGAATGCTCGAAAAAAGGATATTAAAAGAAAATCGTTTCAGTCCCGCATCCAAAATTTTTTTCCTTGCCAAAAAGGCACCTTGACGGTGAAAAAAAGCGTCCATGGATAGTTGACGACTGTGAGAGCTTGAATCTTCGACAGTTCAGAGATTTTTACAGGCGAAGAAACATTGAGTGGATGAGACAAGAGTGTTTTCTGTGACAGGGAGGACACATTTGTTTCTTCCGCCTAACCAAATATTTTACTCCCAAACTGAGGCAGACTGAGAATGGTGAGGAAAACATTTAAGCCAGAGTAACGTTACATTACAGTTATTCTGATGACTCGTCGCTCGTAGGAAAAATGATATCTTAAATCTGTCTGGTCTAGACTTGATCTTTCAAATCTTATTACCATGATGTGTCCAACCGTAGTACGATGCGACTAATGATAAAATGGATGGTGACCTACCAGCTCCTGCCACACGTCCTTGGGACGACTTGCCGCTTATTGTGTACATGTATATATGTAAATGAAGCAGGAAACTGATTTGGTCCATACATAAATAACATGCAATATTAAGTATGCATGGGTGACGGTGGACGATATTTCACATCTCATCTACGAAGGAAAAACGTATCGCAACTTATCAGAAAGCCAAAAAAAATATTAAAAATCAATAAAATGAGGTTATGATCTGAAGTCTCAATATATCAGTAGGCGATAAAGGCTAGAAAGCATACTGTGATGTTATCAGTTTCATCGTACTCCAATATCTTCAGCTCATTTTATTTTTCACGAATCAATTTCTTTACGATTTTATTTTTTGGAAGGTACTAGTTAAGGTGAAAGACCCAGAGAAAGGCATATGCAAGTCGTTCACCCAAGAGCACTTAATAAACACTAGCAATATTCCTGTGAACGTGCATGCTATTCGAATTTTAGCTCGATACGTACTTCCTGAGTAGCAGTTATAGCTCTGGCAAATGTAATGAAAAAGCGTCACTTCCCCAGAATTATCCCCTAAGGTAAAGGATCATAGGATAATGAATCAGAAAATTTGCGAGTTTTTTCATCTTTAAAGATGAGATTTTACGTGGGACGGATTTTGAGGGAAGAAAACACGTAGGTGGGCCAAAAAGTGTTATTTTAAATCACTTAGATCAGATGCTCCTTTCTGTCGAAGCCACAGTACATCAAAAAAATCGAAGGACTGAAGCCTAACAGTGTAAAGTATGCTGCTGTCAAGTTTTAGCGTGTTACGATATAATATAATTGCCAGTCCATTTTTTTTAAACTTATGGGTATTCGGATCCATTTTGAAAAACATGTGGACATTTGCTCTTAAAAATCGTTATATTTTAGCGAAACGTTATTTCACACCAGATTATGGGAAAGAGTCCCCTATATCTCCCCTAAGTCAGACATAAATTATCAAGATGTTATATGTATTTTCGCGGTGAAAATTCCAGAAGTCTTTTAGCACTTTTAAGTAAAAATTATCTCAAAAATGTTCAGCGTGCCTATGAAAATTAAAATAAAATACTTTTATAATATCTAAATCATTCTATTTAAGGTGTTTATAGTAAGTTTATTACAGTCTATTTAAGGTGTAGATAGTAAGATTCAAGAGCCAGTCTAAGTTGAGATTTTAAGGGGGTCCATATTAGCAAGAAATAATCACGTACGAATCGAATTCTCCCAGCGATAGCAAAGGAATTAAAGTTTGGCATGAATCCACTTCTTTGGCAGTTTTTAGAAAGTCAGTAATTAAGGCAATTTCGTAGCAACTGCGATGATATTTCAATATCACTTGAGGAAAAAACAATGAAAATGGCATTGTAGATTTTCCATTGAGATAAGAATTTAACAGCGTGATCCAATCAAGGGCTAGAGTTAGGAAATACTTCAAAAAAAGAATCATCATTCGATAAAATTCGAGAGCCAATTTCCCCGTAATTTGATCAGTTCTAAATTCGTATCAAGATGGCGACCTCATTTCACTACCTTATTGGAATGTTTCCAGTTTTCTCCCGGGAGAAAACTGGAAACCTCTCTGGCTGGACTTATTGGATTCGATGTGTGATTGACCCGAGAATTTCATCACCCCCTATAAAGAAATTTCGATTGCATCGAACCATTATAGCGCTTTCATTTGCTGGAATATGTTGCGATCAAAAGACATCGAGTGATTAAATCTACCGCCAACGCTGTGCTGTCTACATTCTTGCTTCCTAAGTAAACGAAAATTCACCCACAATCCGTCCACATATCCACAAAATTGACACATCTGATGTTCAGTTTAATTTCAGATAAAAATCAAAGCATCAAAAGGCCGCCAAGACATGAACTGAACACAAATATTACGAGTATTGAGTACAAATATTACTCGTATAATGCGCAGCGGTCTCGAAATCATTTATTTATATTGATTCCAAGTGTTTATAAATTTCCTCAGACAATCAGAATGTTTAGAGTGAAAGATCTCAAATTGTACTTTCGCTGGAAAGAATATCGTAAAGGTCGAATGTAATCGTTCATTATGATCTTTTTCGAGGAAGTCTGCAAAATGGAAGGAATTTTTTCAAATTGATCGTCATAAGTATCTGGAATGTGGGCGTCGGTAATCCTCAGTTATTTACATAATAAAATACATTTTTAAGATTAAATGTTCTAGTCAACATTTAATAGTACTCATCCAGGCATTTTTAATTTTTGAAAAATGGTAAAATATTATAAGAATAAAAATCGGAATTGCATCATCTTTTCCTATAAAACTTCGTTTTTCAAATTTTTCTTCGTGAATCTTCAGGATTTGTGAACTTATGGTCGATCCGCCTAAAACGTTTATTTTTGAACGACCCAAGAATCTAACTACTTATTTTTTCGTTTATTTTTACGTCATTATTTACTTTCCTACCCCTCATACACCTTATCACAGTACAGTTTAAATCTTTTATGATCGCAGTCTGCGTATTTGAGTCCGGCTTAAGTCATTACATGCAACCTGGTGACTAAACCAACTGGAAAATCGCATCAGGAAAGGAACCCCTCCCATAAAAGGACCAAGAATTTCACACACCATAAATGACCTCTATCCAACCGACTGAAAACCTCTAGCCTGAAAACTGTTATTTATTTCCATTACATTTATCGGGCACCGAGCCCTTCCACAAATATAATTATTCCTTTGATAAAATTAAATTTGGTGGTATTATTATTATTTGTAATAGCATACGATTTACTCCGTTGTAATTGTATTAATACCTCCAAAAAACGGTTCATCGTAAACATGAATGGTATTCTTTCGATGAAAGGAAAGTCATATCTGACTGATCCTACACGTATCCCCCTTTCAGAGCTTTGAATTTTCATTACTTTGCAGCCGTTTCACTCGTTTCCTCCCTATTCAAACGCATTAGCCGCGGAGCCACAAGCATTGAAATGAGAGAGAGAAAGAGTATAAAAGAGGATTCACTTCACTCATCGTTCCCCATACTCATCATTGACTCATATCTCTCCTGGTCCAGTTTGTTCCTTTCGCTTTCGGTTATGGGAAGGTAGAGGAGTCCAGAACAGACCCTTAATGGCCGGTATCCTCTCCATGCCATCCGCTGACCGAATCCCAGAAACGACTCCCCGCTAGGAGGGCCAGGGCTTTCGAAGACTGTTTACTCAGTCGCCATCCCAAAATATTACTACCATTTCATCGGAAGAGAGAGAGAGAAGAGCAGGAGGAAAGGGGAAAGTAAAGGAACGGGAATCAAAAACTCAATTTCCTTCGAGCACTCACGAAAAAGGATGATCCCCAACTCTTGTGTTTTCATGTCCATTCTCACCCCCGCTTTCATCTATCTCTTTCGATCCTTTGATTTTCCCTTTGATGTTACTCGCTTGCAGGCAATCTGAGTCGACCCTACCTCCAGCTATAGAGGAAATAATAAAATCCGCGTCCAACGCTCAACGAATTCTTTCGATGATCTTCACGATTTTAGAGCCTCGAGAGCCGATTAGACTCTGGTGAGATACCCCGAAATTTTACTAGCATGGGACGATTCTCTATACCTATGGTGTTCACGCACGAATAAATCCATTTCAGATAGATCTGTATTCTGAAGATTCATCAGCGTCAAATATTAAAGCATTTATTTTGCTAGTGGTAACTTAATTACTGTTTGTATATGTTCTGATTTCCAGGAACTAGGGTCTTCTACGTATACTATTAACATCACAGAAGAAAATTCGTTAAATCAACGTTCGAGTTTATAAAGAGTCTTTTTCTAAAAATTTATCTCACGTTTTCTCCCGATTAGATGCTTCTTCCATAGAACCTCAGGAGTCATTTAACTTTTCAAATCAACTTTTGTCTCACTAAAGTTCGGTCTGCGTGAATTGGAATAGGCTCTGCATCATTTTTTCTTTAGAAAAATAGGATTTCGCTTCCATTTCGAATCAGTGACATTATTTGAAGCATATTTTGAGTTTTCTTAAAATTAACCTGAACTTATATTCCATAACTTATGAATTTTCAGTTATTAGAAGCCATGTAATGGTAATATCATTAGTTCTTATGAGGATTAGGTATAACTGCTTCTTTCCTTGAATACAAATGCTATATTCTGTGCATTGAGAAAAAAGCAATAGCATATGAATTACGCGGGAATTAAAAGGAAGAGCGGATGGACACAAATAGAGCTATGGCGTTATGTGATTGAACATGAAAAACAAAAATTCGGGAGAACGATCAGATAAAAGATAATTATTAAAGATCATTTCAGCAAACGATTATTTTACACCGCAATGAGATCGAGAGAAAACTCGTTATTGTTAATTTTTTAAGCTATAAAATCAAACACTGTCTCAGCAGAAATGGTTTCCTAGCTGTTTCTTTGCGGTTAGTAAACAGGGATTACTATATTTCAAGTAAAAAGAAGATTAATTTAGAATTATAAGGGTCAAAAAACCACCGGAAATCTATATTTTCTTGGAGATCTATACGGCAGGAAACATTATGAAGGCTATCATTTCGATAATTCATTTTAAGAATTGGCAGGATGATTTACCGCGGAAGGCCTTTCCTCGACGCCTAGGTTGTAGTCCAAAGAAGGAGAAAACAAAGTCCAAATAATACCGAGAGAAGGTTTAAAAAAATATTGAAATGCAGTCGCATGTAGCTTAGATAGGAGGAGGGTTTATTGGGTTATCGGGGTAGAGGAAGGAATGGAGGACGCCTTCCAGTCAGCACGAAGGCAGGCAAAATTACGCTTAAGTAGCCAAAGATTTACCACGGAAGGGTACCACAAGGTGTGATCAAAAAAAGACAAGACTGATTTTATAACTTGTTTATTTCGACCGATACAGCTTAATCAAACTTGTCGCCCTTAAAGTACATGCCTTGGCTCACGACAAACCTTTGCCAGCGTTTCTTCCAGCTCTCGAACCCCGCCTGATAAGCCGCCTTAGGGATCCTCTTCAGGTCCACCGTACAATTAGTTTTAATGTCCGCAATAGAGTCGAATCGGCGCCCTTTCAAGATTGATGTTAACATTGGAAACTAAAAGAAGATTTTATGAAACTCTGGGTGACCATTGGTTGGACCCTGGATTTCCTGGCAAATGTCCACACGTTTTTGTCTCTGTTCATCGGTCAGCACTCGCGGGACGAATTTTGATACGATGCGCGTCATGCCCAAAATGTTTGTCAAAATTGTCTGATAGGATCCAAAAATAATGTTCACTTACTCGGCTATCTCCCTAACAGTTGAACGGCGATTTACCTGAACCAAATCGTTCACCAAATTAACATGGTTGGGGTTTGTCGAAGTGGAAGGCCGTCCCGTCGGCGAATCTTCATCTGTCGAGGTTCTGCCCGATTCAAAACAACCGTACCACTCAAAACATTGGCTTCGACTAATAATTTCATTAACAAAGGCTTGCTGAATCATTCCAAATGTCTCCGTAGCATTTTTACCAAGTTTGAAACAAAATTTCACGCAAACACGCTGTTCCTCGAGCTCCTTCATTGCAGCCGTTGCACGCGTAGACGAACAGGTTAAGACATGTACCGCTGCTGCTGCATAACGACTCGATGTAAACAAACGCAACACCTCTCGTTTTATCTGTCAGATGTGTCGCTAGGTGGCGCACTGTAAGTTGTTTCCATCCGATGAACGGTTTGAGCAGAATAAAATCAGTCCGGTCTTTTTTTATCACACCTTGTACTAGTGAATAAAGATCTATTACGTATTAGTGAATAAAGATCTAATATAGCAAACAAGAGTATACTCGAGCGATATTAAGAAGTAAATAATCAATGTGGACAGTTCAAAACCTACCTTTGGTTGGTAGAATACCTTTAATGAGTGACTGAATGAGAGACTCTAAAAAAATCATGCATCGATGTTAAGAAAACCAGTATTAAGCCACATGCGAGCAATACTTAGATATATCGTCCTAACCCAACTAGTTTGGTTTAATGCGGGTAATTTCCTATTGGTGAGACTCGTGACAGAAAATATCTATTTTTAATGCGTAAATAACTTTGTAAGGTTTCAAATTTAAAAGTCATGCCATCACACAGAGTAATTATGAGCTGATAAAACTAAATTTCTCTCAGAGTAACGATTTATTCTCACGTTGGCTTTCTCCCTATACTGATCGCATTTTGGAATTTAGCTTACAATTCTCATAAGTCGGCTTTGAGCTGTTCTTCCTTTTTTGCATGATAAACTTTTAAGGCTCAAAATAAGGCAGCTTATCATACGGCATTGCAAAATTTCCTTCAAAGTCAACGAAAAATTCTAATATAAGGCCAAATAGCTTTTCGTTGCTTGATATTGTGTTATAACTTCAAAGCTTGATATAATGCGGAATTCCATTTGGCACGAATTTTTCTTTTTCTATCACATTTCATTCCGGCATGCTTACATAGAAGCAATAAATATAATTTCACTGTCCTTTATCTGATTGAGTTGTGGCAACATAAAGGCTAAAATTTGAAGATTCCTATGCATACTATAAGAAAGTAAATTTCTTTCTATGATGCCTGCAGTCAGAGGTGACCCTTGAAGTCGATTTCATACCAACTCCTCAAATGCACGTGGTCTTCTAAGTTAAACTTTTATGGCAATCTCTTATTTCTTCAAACCCTCGGTGTCAATCTCACAGCAATGGAAACAAAAAAATTAGGCTGGGAAATTTATTCCAATGGCATTCTCCATTAATAAAAAGTGTTTTGAGAAGTTTCAAACTAAAAGTTAATCCATATTCACTAAAATTCTTCATTTAATTTTTGCATCGCTAAAGCTACAAAAATAGCCTTTATTTTGCGAGTGAAAATTCCCGTTCTTTAGAACGCCACTGGTAAGTAATTTGTTGTTTCGACACAACATAAAACTCGTCACGTAAAATTCATTGAGGAGAGAATTTAATAGCGTACCATTTTTTATTGAAATAGCATTTATTCTTAAATAAATGGCTGACAAGGTTTAGGGTCAATTGAGATATTTTTCTAACATCATAATGCTATTACGACAGCTGCTACAATATGCCGTATTACGAAATCTCGTTTTCATTCCGACATCCGGCCGACGAAGAACCCTTTCCCTCGATGACGGGAGGGGGAGGGTGAGTAATGGGATCGAACCAGGGAGTTTATGGACTATTCAGCCAGCGGTCTCCCCGTGGCGCCGAGACGGAACTCTGGAGAAGTCTCGCCTTCAGAGTGCTTTATGATTCCCAGGCCCATACCTGTTTCTCCCCCCCACTAGGAATCCTGTACTGTTTAGAACTTTTTGCTGTGCTGGTAAACTGAGCTTTTGATCTGATTCTCTTTGTGCGCGAGGACACTAAAGCTGTCTCTCTCGCCTTTTAGCAGGCGGGTCCCTTTCGAAAGCATCGTCTTTACCACTCTACCACCCCATCCGCCCTCACACCCCCTCTTGGCTACTCACTCCAATCACGGCAAACACCACCACCGGCCATCTCGGGACCGCCTCCCGTATCCATTTCTCCTCCTTCACCCCCTCATCTCCACTCTCCTCCACCAACCTCACACACACAAATAGCCAAGGACGTCATGTATGCCACCCCTTCTGACCATATTGCACAAGGAGGCACTGTTTCCTTCCCTCCAGCTAAATGTCGATTCCAAACGTGTCCACGTTACCTATTATTCCCCTTCCACCCACCCACCACCCATCCCCGCTAACCCTTACCCGATACGCGAAAGCACCGCCAACAGCATGGGGCAAACACGGAGCACTCGTCCAATAGTTAGGCCGTATAATTTCGAGCAAGGCTGGTCGGGATCGCCTGAGTGAGAATATGTAAAGATGAAATTTAATTGAATGACAAATGAGGAACATGCTCTACAACACAAGCACCATGAACTGTTTTCCTTCTCTATTTATGAAAAAAGACAACATTCCCATGGGAACGATTCGTTGGCAAATATTAATTAAATATTAGTTTTGAAATTATCAGAAATAATCCTGTTATTTTATTAGGGACAATTGGGTCATTATTTGCAGTGTAGACTGAGCACAGCATAACAGAATAATATATTTTTTAAACTTTAACTCTATCCGCCTAATTTATGCTAATCCATTACATAGAACTGACAGTTTATTTTAGCAAAAATTATATATAGGTACATATATCATAATGACAGTTTCTTATACTTTTTTCAATAACAAGTTAGTTTTTACCTATAACGGACGTTTTCTGAATTTAGAAGTTATTTGCAGGAAGACGAGACCCAAATAACACCTGTGAGAAACGAGAGCGTTGTTTGTGTAAAAATTATCCCGATTAATTTATAATGATCCTCACCAAATTCACAGTTAAATACTGTAACGAGGAACTTATAGATCCTCGTAGGTCGTAGATTTTTGGAAATTTGTCGGATTGCCTGTTAAAAGCCATTTCCATCGTAATCAATGAAATAATTCATATAAGATTAATTGACTATGCCCCATGGAGCATATCAACCAGCTTTTGGGTATCTTCGGTGTTTATCGCTGCTGCATGGACCAATAGAGTGTATAAATCATTCGGGAAACCGGAGGTGGAGAAGCAATTTTACGATTGCACGCATGAATCAGAGTAATTCAGTGTGCCAAATCGTTAGATCGAAAAGGTCTCTTTCCACTGAGAATTTATTTACGGTCCCTTTCCAGTCTCCACCACGCATTTGAGTCCATGAGAAAGCTCAATAAAAATATGACTGCCCTCCGCAAATAGGTAGACTGCGGGCTCATTTGGTGTGATAACCCAAGGCGTGGCGAGAGGGCGAATTTAAAGCTGAGAATGGTGGCTAAATCCAGTGGCTTGACAATCTTTTACGGTAACCTCAGTATTTGAGCTCTTGGTACTTGATAATCCTAATTAATTAGTTCAGTGAATCATTTACTTTTCAACGTAAATAATTTTTCTCGATTAAACGATTTGTACAATAGAGGAGTCTCAGGAAATGCAGAAGGACGGTAGCGGTTGGCTTCGCGCCTTTGCCTAGTGCAGATCGTTCGTTTGCAAAACCTCTTTTATGTGACCTCGTTACGCTCCGTTATGAATTGGTAATTTGAACAGCTCAACGCGATAAAATTTTGCGTAAAACTGGCCAAAACCGGGAAAGAGACTCACGACATGCTTAAGCAGCTTCCGGTGATAATGGTATACAGGGTTCGTCCGGAAAATAAGTGTACTGACTCCTGGGCTGGGCGCGCCGCTCCAGGCGCGCCCAGCACCGCTCTGACGGGCTGCGATTGGAGGGGGGTATGTTGGCAAGCGACGCTGAAAAAGGCAGTCGGCTCTGAGCTGTGGTGTACTGAGGAGCTCTGTTAACGCGAACCTCCACGCTCGACCCACGTCACGGAACGCGATGCCGAAGTTTTTGGAGCAGCGTTATTCCATCAAATTTGCGGTAAAGCTTGGGAAATCGTCTACCGAAACTGTCGGTATGATTAACCAGGCTTACGGGGAGTCAGCCATGTCCAGAAACATGATCTTTCGGTGGCACAAGATGTTCGTGGAGGGCAGAGAAGAGGTCGACGACGAGTCTTCGAGAGGTTCCCGATAATGCCTTCGCGGGAGCGTTCCAGGAATGGGAACGCCGCTGGAACAAGTGTATCGACTCACAAGGGTCCTATTTTGAGGAATATTAGCTTAAGATATGTAAAAGTGTAATAAAATTTTTTTCCTGAGCTCAGTACACTTATTTTCCGGACGAACCCTGTATATCACGAGCGCAACTTAGAGCATTTAGTAGGTAAGGAGAGAAGCATCATGTCATCTTCGGCATTGACCCACTCTTCTGCGCCATTAGGAGCAGTAGGAGTTCAACGTCCCGAGTGACAGGCGATGTAGTATGCACTCCATAATAAGTAATCTCTCTCACGATGGACCTCGGGGGACAGGGCTCTCTCTCTGGAAAAATCTTCCTCCTGTGGCGGGTAAGAATAAACTATGTGCCGTTGAACGAGCATTGATTCACCATGTCTCGGTCGGTAGACTTGATTGGTTGCCTGTAGGTAGATGGGGTGTTTTTAGGGCACAAGTTGTTTCGGGAGGGTAGAGAAGATGTCGAAGACGCCGGACGTTCAGGACGCCCTTTGACTTCAAAAAGTGATGAAAATCTCGCAATAGTGAAGGTTTTGTTGGAGAGGGATCACAGATTAAGTATTCGCATGGTTTCTGATGAACTTGGCATCCCTAAAAGTGATGTGCATCGACTTGTGACCAAAATAATGGGCAGGAGAAAGGTGTGCAAAGTGTGAGTGGTACCGCGAGTGCTTTAGGACGAACAAAAGGAAACTCGCACGCCGATGTGCCAAGAGCCAAGAGGGCCGATGGCGCCGATGATATGCGTTAAATTGAATAATAGCAATGAGTATGTGAGTTCCATACGAGGCAGAAAGCACAATTCTGCACGGAGAGTACTTCACAGTTTAAGAAGAGTTAGGATGATACGTATGCGCCAAGTGTGAACTTAGTACGCCATCAAAATATACCACAATTACTGGCTCTTACAGCGGCACTACTAATTTCAACACTCAATAAAAGGCAATTCATCTCGCTTGAACATTTTAAATAATGGATGTTTTGGTAAAAAAATATACATTAAGTGCTGCAGAGATTAAAGGGGGTGGAAGCCATATTATAAATATTGATAATACATTAAATAGCGAATATGGACAACCTATTACTGTACCGAGATGGTTTGAATTTCCTATCAAAATCATCGTCTTCTGAAGGCCGAGCCTTGTCGTTCCAGCCATATCCATTGCTCTTCTCCTCTAATCCCTACAGTTTTGTGACTCTCATAAAACCTCCCAGGTCATTCGGAAACTTCTTCCTTCAGTACTTTTCCCTCCATTACATTTTTCAGGAAGTTTTTATGCCAGAGAACATGCCCAACATATTGAATTTTCCTTTTCTCCATCCCTTTCATTGAATTCCTTTCCTCTTTAATTTCTCTCAATACTTCTATGTTGCTTTCCACATCCATCCAGCCATTTCGCTCTTGCCATCCTTCCCCAAATCCGCTCCCTCATTGAATCCCTCTTGGCGCCGATGTGCCAAGAGGGATTTGAACCCGAGCCCTCTCTGTAGGAAGCCTATTCGTTAGCCACCGCACAATCCTAATCCCCACAGAAGGCGTACCAAGCATGGAAGCTGTGTGCGGAGGCACAAGGGTGGTACTTCAAAGACTTTTGAGTGTATGCATTAATTCTGGCAATAAATGTTTTTTAATCGACCCGATCCAACTACTTTTGCGACAGACCTTATATAGTATATTTGTATGTATGTATAAGTTGAATATTTGGGGGTAGTTCTAACACTACGCCTGTCATGAGGAGCATGTATCACGACATCATGGGGATTCGCTTTAAAAAAACTCGGCTTCATCAAACGGGTGGTGGGTATATGTTATGAGAAAGATAAGGGAGGAGTTATTTCGCTATAGTTAGACCCCATTTGAAATACGCCGCATGTATTTAGAATCCTTGGGAGAAAGTAATTAGGTAAAAGAATCAGACAAAGTTCAATGAAAATCCGCCAGATTCGTCTAAAATTGTTACGATAAGAAGACGAATGTTACTTTTTTCCTCTCATAGAGGAGTTAGTGACTATTTTATTCTCTTAGAGGAATTAGAGAGTTCTTTCAGAGGAAATTGGCTAGAAGCCGCCTGAAATGCGAAGACAACAGGCGAGACATAAACTGTTGGCAAGGTTCAGAACAAGCGAGTTTAACAATGACACTTGAGGAATTATTATGGCCCCACACTATTTAGGTAGATCACATAACAAAGATAAGATAAGGGAGATATACTCCAATACAGATACGAGTAGATACAAATATTCGTTCTTCCCCAGACACAAAGGAATCAGGAATTTCATGTGGTGACTTGACACCCCCCGCCGCACCCCCTTGTGGAGGCTTGCGGGGTTTGAGATGATGTCAAAGTAGATGTTTGTGCATGAGAACGAGTAATTGTGTGCATAATTAATTTTAAATTAATACGAATGAGTGAACTAACATTTGTACACGAATGGCTGATGCCTTAACACGGAGTATTAGTGCAGATCAATGTGGATGAAAGGAAGAGCCTTCGAATTTATCAGAGAAATTTCCTGAAAACCCATTATTCTTGCATTTATCGTGCAATTTCATTTGTATTTTAGTAATCTCAGCAGAGAGCTTACGAAAGTGGATAATGTTTAGTTGAATTTGCCTGTATTATGCATCAAACCAAAGTTTTTTATTTCTTGCTTGATTGGTTTTTGAGTAAAGTATTTAAACAACGATTTGTGGCATAGACAATTAAAGGGCCCATTATTTGACTGAGTAAACAGAATACAATTGAGGTATTTGGAACTAAAATGATTGTTTTATTTTACAAGAAGCTATTATTCATTTTGTGCAATAAACTTTTCATCGACAATAGAGGACCTGCGACCTCTTTCTTATAGTATTCTCAATTGCCTTATGGCAAAATTTTATTTTTGGAATGAGTTATGCAGTCCAAAATCACGGTAATCCTTTAAAATCATTTAATCGCTTTCAAATAACCCTTAATTTCACCTTTTGGAACCCAAAAAGTGTTCTCAAAACACCTCGCCGCGAGATTTTCACCAGTTTTAATTTACTATTTCCCCCTTGGAATATCCTCCACAGCCATATGCTACGGGGTTGTAACGCTAAATTCAGGGATTAGCTAACGAGAAGGGCTAAACGCACGAGACCGACGTTCTTTAAATATGATTAAAAGACATTGTTAAAAGGCATATGATTTCAGTCACATCAAAAAAGCCTGCTTTATACATTTACATAAGTCATAAATTAAAAAAATATTTTGAGATCGAACTCTGTACCGAAATACGCACCTTATCCGTGTTTTCACTTAACAAATTAACTTGGCCTCCTTCACCTCCAAAAATGGAATCTACAGAGGGCAGAGCAGAAAATGCAAATATTTATCAAAACGACTAGACGAAAATTTAATTATCTTGATACGTCAAATTACGTCCGTCCAGAACGATGCCCTTACCTCCCTTTGACAACGCTTTCACACCTCAACATTCCCTCCCTTCCTGTCTCCCTCTTGGGAAATGACGTAATTCGTGAAATATCACGCGCCGCGACACCTTCCCACTTTGAACCGAGCACACACTACCGAGAGTGGGTGGGGCAGGGAGGTGTAAACTGTTCCGCACCAATTGATTTTGTTTCTCACGCAGAAACCAACGTTGCCTACCCAGACGATTGAGACAACAACACGAAGGAGAGTTTTGGAACGTGCTCCGGAAGCCCGTGTTTTATCCCGACCCACCCTCCCCAACCCCCTTATTCGAGATTGCCACTCCGTCCAGGAAACGCTAATGAGATCATCCGTCGCTCGGGGAGACCTGTTGGACTCTCTCTCTCTCTCTGCTCCCTCCCCCCAACCGGTGGCGGCAACCCTTCGTTACGTCCGAAGCCCCGAGCTCCTCCCTCCCGGTTACTCTCCCTTCCTCCGCCTTCCCGAGGGGGTCATCCTTTATAACGACGTTAATCCCCACGGATTTCGAGGAATCCCCCAAAGTCGAGGGGAGATGTCGACGACCCTCTCTCTCTCTCGCTTTCCCACCCATGCCATCGCCTCCCTCACGAGTGAAGACCATTACAGTTCCGTACCCCCCTTCCGTCTTAACCTCCATTCCATCTCCTCCATCCCGAACCGAGGGTTTCACATTTGCTACTCCTCTGCCCCCCCCTTTCAGCCCCTCAGGCGGGAGGCCCCTCCGAGACACCGACGCCCGGATGTAGAGTGTGTCCCCTTGGCCGACGCACCCCCGCGGAGGTCCTTAGCTGTCCGATTGGCAAGGGATCGCCCACACCCATTTCCATATTTTTCCTCCGAACCCTCGGTTTGTAAGTTCGGCTGGGCTCAAAGAAGGCCCTCCTGCTCTGCATAACTGGCGGGATAAGAAAAATCACCCGAGGCATTCGCGGTAGTTTCCACGAATTGGGCTGTTTTCCCCGCGTCAAACCCTCCTCTGTTCACTAAATGTATGATAAACGCCCATGTCTGGCCCGATGTGGTAAAACCCATTAATCATTCAGGAAATTAGTTTTTATATAATGCCGTACGTTTCTCGTTACCAATAAGAATGATGTGGTTTTTCTTGCTTTCACCGAAACCACTTCTAAAAAATATTGCAAGCACTGTAAGCTGAATAAAAAAATCACCAAATTCTTGTGTTTTAAATGTTTAAAAATTGAAAATGACTTAGACAATGAAATAAATCGGAATTAAAAAATTAGAAATCCATTAGACATCTCAATTTTAACAAGATTCTGGGATGAACTGATATTTTTACATCGTACACAAAATCTTTCGTATACTTTATTTAATATAAGTTACGTTAACAATTACCGTTTAAACAAGGAGAACCAGGCTTGCGTGACAAATGGTATAAAAAGACAGTAGTAACTAGAAATATCCCATGGTTGAGTGCCTATATTTCAGAGGAACTTAATTTATTTCTATCTATTTTTATTTCCAAATATCTCACGTTACCTCAGGTCTAATACTGTAACATTATCAATGCAATTAACAATGGAAATGAGAACGTAGAGGTAGGAAGAAAAAACTTTCTCCGTCTTTCTTGTCAAACGGATCCACCTCCCACAGGGAGTATGTTGACGTTCAAATTCGGACCCTGATAGGGATACAACTGACGTTTATAACAAAGCGGCAGGAGTGGCACACACGAATTTTATTGCATCTTGCCCCTATCCCGGCACACGAAATCACATAAATAAATTTTTGAAGCAATCGAACCTCAGGGCTTGGATTTCCGTCATAAAACTAACCCCGCCACGCCCTGGAGAGTTATGAGCGAATGACCAAAACATCTGAGGCCCTATGGCTTGATGAACCGAGCGAAGCACGAGTCTCCTTATCCCTGTCCTTCTGAGGAAATTTGACTCAACGATTTTTTCCATTACATGTACGACGTAACAAGAGAAAACTTTCGAAAAAAACAATGCACACAGAAGAAACAAAGAAGACACAGTAATTACTTGCTTGGATACTTAAGTGATCATTTTTTTAAATCCTAGTACAAGAAGCATGTGAGTACCTCCTTTAACGCACACACGTTAGCACATATTTAAATTAAATTGAGCCAAATTCCAAGACACTGTGGGAGTTCCGCGACATTAACTTTTAACGGTGTCATCCGCTAAATGTTCATTACAATACATTAATTAGAGAGTGTAATAACCATTCGCCTTGACCGGAAATGATCTTTGGACTCTGAAATTGTTGCATTGAAAATTGAGGCAGTCGTATTCTCTACCGCTTGAAGGCAAAGAAACATTTCTCAATACTACTATTTGGAAGGATTTATGACGCACAAGGCTGGAAGAGTACTCCATGTTATGAAGAAAAAAATGGTAGCGGTATGTTAAACCGCTCTTATACCTGAAATATCGTGAAATTAGATTTAATAATTACACTTTCATATTTTAAAGTTAACATTTTATAAATTATATCTCAAAAATGCATTACTCTCCAAAATATTTTCTGACTGCCTCAAATTTAGAAGCATACATTCTCGTAAATGGCTGTTAGAAGCGCGACTTTATGGAATCCATTCATTTTTATCGAAATCCTTCCACCTTTTCCCTTCGATCTCCGAAGAATGTATGTTCCTGTTATTATTGCCAATGTACAGCTAATATCCCCGCTCCCAAGTTCCTTTAGCATTTGAGTACAGTAAAAGAGTGTACTCCTCAGGCTTCCTACCCTTCCCTCCATCACGAAATCCCTCACTGACCATCTCTAAACAATACCCTTCACTCCCCTGCCCTTCCTCTAACCGCCATGATCTCCCAGCATGAGGGTAACATATAAGGATGGATGTCAAAAGAGTCAGAACCCGATGAACACGTTGAACATCGAAACCCAGGTCGTGTCTGAATAAAATTCTGTGGAAGTATGCATAATAAAGATTTTAAGCGAGGTAGGTAAAGAAACGCAAATATAACCAGAGAAATGATTGATGAAAGTGGCGATTTTTGGACATAGTTAATCAAATATAGCCACACTTATTGAATTATGGTAACAGACATCAATGACGCCAATTTACATATCTACGACGATTAAGTTAAAATTAGTATTTTAATCCTAAGGTCTCTTATCTAATAGCCTCCAAATTGGATACAAATTTATAGCATAAAATATTTTTTAATTCCAATTTCTTGAGGAGCTTCAAATGCCTCTTCATATATCATTAGCTGTTAATTAAAATGTACGAACGCCTGGCATCTGAACACCACCAATGTTATGAGTTGCTTCTTTAGTTCAGTGTGCTGAAATGGTGTAACGAGCGGATGAAAATAAAATGTTCTAGGAAAATTCGATTACAAAATATCGATCCCAATATTCTTTCATCCTATTTAATTTGATATTAAAAGCCTATTCCAATTAAATATCCTTTTCGGATGAGTGCTAAAACTAAGCCTTATTCATTTACTTAACACAAATAGTTTCACCCTCAGTTCAGCAATAACTTTCTGAATTGAATGTTGAAAAACTTTGTCAAATAAAAAATTGCTCACCATTAAATTCGGTTCCATTCATTTTTCATTGGATAGATTACTAACCCCGAGTCACTCGTAGTGATGAAACATCGAAGCATTTTTGGAAAAAACTTAAAATTAGGAGTTGGCGGATCAACCAGAAAACATTCAAAACAAAGCCCTGGGGAGCCAGCCAACGGCAATATTGTGAAAGATCACAGAGAATACAAGGACAGAAGCTCAACAAACTTCAATGGAATTATTTTGAAGTACTTTTAAATCGTTGCTTGCTGATAAACTCCCCGAAGGAAATGAATTCCAGGGCGCAAGGCTAGCGAGTTTGGCGTTTTATTCCATATCATAACAGAGTCCAATGGATCAAAAGATATGATCAAAGGGCAATACATGTAATGCCACACAGAACAAAGCGATTCCTTTAGGAAATCGCTCGAGCAGAACGCAAATCAATTCATAATATTTCTAATTTATGAGTACAAGTCATGGAATCAGTAGACCAGCAAGGAAGCCCCTAGGGCGGGGAACTATAAACAAAAATAATTGTATTAACTTGTTATCTACACCAAAATTTGAAAATTTGAATACATTTGAAAGTATTCGCACTATAGAATCCGACATAATGCAATATACAATAGAGTTTTATACCCGGGAGACAAAAGGTATTCAAAAGTAGTTTCTGGTGTCGAAGTAATGATTACTTTATTTTATTCGAGTCCCATGGGAATTCCCCTCCTCCAGGATCCTCAATTGCCTTGAATATGTGTTCAAATAGTAAAATGCAGTAAGAGACCGATCAATATTACTTCATATTTTAAGTTATGAAGGAGACTAGCAACTAGCAACCAATATTTCCCGATTAATGAATAAAATATTGAGTCAAATAAACTCATTTTTACAAGAATAACTATTGCAATTTCAGTAATATTGTTAAGATTAGATTTTGAATAAAACAGATGCGTTTCATACTGATAGCCCGATTATTGAAAGGGAGCTAAAAAAGAATTTCTAAAGTTGTTTTTTTATTGTTTCACGATTTATTAAGTCTTGACCAGAAGATAGTCTTTACAACAAAGAGTGATGTGTTAAACTGAAGAGTGATTACGGCATAATTCCACTCTCTGAGATCAATATTTTACGTACACTAAAAAAATTAATTGCGGTATTGCGGTTGAAAGGTATGCTTAACTATTTGAAGTCATAAGTTTGCAGGGTGCCATTTTATTTGCACGCCACTGGTGAACCTCAACGCAACGAATATTCTTTATGGAATGCTCATTGCCCTCGTAATCCTGTAGTTCGCTGCAAATTGGAAGTTCATCCTCCTAGGCCCTTCGCTAAGGAGGCACGCTTGTCTGATGAGTAACTTGTGAACAGAACGAATCTTTACGCTTCGCTTGAAATGAGTTCAGACTACACAAGATGCTCGTGTAAAGACTTTTCAAAATAATATCGTACTCCGTTTTTACAAAAGATATTCCTGCAAACTCTTGAAGTCTATCTGAGGCCAGAGGACAATTGTTTTCCTCTCACTCGCCTTAAAGGGAAATCGTAAGCATTTTTGTAAACGTGACGCTGATTCCGATCCGCGGGGGATCAGATCTTTTGAGTTCGTCGGGGGTTTTCTCGAATCGAAAACTAAAATCATATGATACCGAATCGGAGCAGAATTTTTAAGAGCCAAGGACAGACGTAAGCTTGGCAGGAAAAAAAGTCGGTAGTTCCGAACTACCTGAGAGCAATCGTGCACGTGGAATATTATTTGGAGGGGAACTCAATTCCCTCGACTTAACGCGAAAATTAGACGGCCTTAGAGGTGCATTAATCAGGATAGATCGAATTCACCCTCCCTCATCCCCTTCCTTTTAAAACAACCTCGAAAATGAGCAAATTTCAGGGAACCTCGAAGTCAAATACGTACAGCGGCTCTCACAAATCTCCACCCTCCTCCCCTCAAAGATTACATACATATTTACACGACCCCAAAAAATCTCCTCGGTTCCGCTTGTTGATTTTGAGATTAGTGATATCCGAGTTGTTTGGGAAACTGTCATGCCTTTACTGCAAAAGACTCCCAGGAGGCATTGCCCTACCTATCCCGGGAGAGATTGTGATTTATCTCTTTTGCGAAGCGATTTGGGACGTGTGCTTTTGGCTTGCGAAGAAAAATTTGTCAATAAAGATGAATAATATCGGGTAGGTTGAAGTATATAAGCACAATTAGCGTAACATGGGAGGCGCAAAGGGGCAAATATCAATCTTGGGATAATGAAAATGAATAAGGAATTTTTAATCAAGGATAACCTCTCCCCAATCAGATATATATATCATTCGATAACGTAACCGCAAATGAAATTATAAGGAATGATTAATTGACAGAAATGCAAATTTTAATTAAAAACATCATTATCTGACTAACACACCAGCTATTCGGTTGGGCAAATGAGGCTTTAAAGTTTAAATGTAAATAATATGGAGAGTTCTTTATGATATTTTCATATTACCTGCTTTCGTGAAGATTCAAACAGAAATATGCATTGAAAAAATTAATGTGCATCCGTGAAAGAAAACGTATTAAAAATATAATTTTTCAGAACCTTTTAAGATAATTTTAATAATTGCGGATTTATTCCAAAATTCCCCCCCCCCAAAGGAAATATCTCAGACTATGTTGTTAAAATGTCACGAAAAGTTACTAAAACTCGCAGATTACCATCATTTTTTTACCAATTTACTACTAAAACAGTGATGAAACCGATCGTGATATTTTCTTCGAGCCAGAAATTATTTATTAAAATTCTCTACCAATTCCATATACTTAGCAGATAAATAAATACGGCTTGCCCACAAAATTGAAATATTATTTAAAACTTGGCATTCAACGATTAATACTTGCCAACCGGAATAGGAAATAATTTTGGAGTACTATTTGTGTATCAGATGAAACAACACAACATATAGGAGTACACATATTATTATAGCGGAATGGATGACGAAGAGATAATAAACCCAACAATTGGGTTACGCAGACTAGACGACAACAATATTCGATTGGTCATTCCGCGTAATGGAGGGCAAAGTCGAGAGACAAAAAAATACAGCTCGCGTGAGTGTCTCTATTTTCGTGTCCTCTTTGCTTTTTTGTGTGTTACATCTGTACCATACATCGGTTTATTTTTTATAATTTTTAAATATCGGTTCGCGAGCTATTCCATGTGCGCGTATCAGGGTTTTGATAATTCCTTTCTTTTTCTGTGGGAAATTTAACTATTCTAGAGCTTAAGATAATCATATTATATATGTACTGTCAACTAGATGGAATTTTAAGTGAACTGTAGTTCTTGTAGCCATCCTTTTTCTTAATATAATCCTTATACTGGCGCCGCAACAATTTTTAAATATATAAATACATTATATACTTCTACTTTTTATGTGAAATGTACGAACATATTTTCTAAGTGCGTATTTAAACTTACGGTTTGTACTCATGTACTTTGTCCCTTCCCTGGAGAGTTACGCAGTATTCAACGTTTTTTTTGTAAATCTGGATTTTCAAAACTCCGGCATGTACTTAGGCCTGATGATTTTGGATTCATGATATTCTGCTTTATTTTGAAATGTGATTACGGAAATGTTGCGAAAAATGAGAAATGGCCTTCCTCTCGATAGTAAAGGAATAAGTGCAGATTTAACATGCTTGCGAACACTCTCGACGATAAACTTCCGCTGTATGTATTGGCTTCATTAATAACTGTTCAATAATGAAGCCGCTCTCTCCCTTTATCGTCCACAGGATGAACGTTTTTTGCCGACCAAAATAAGAACTTATTTAGGAAGCAAAAACATGGGAGTCATGGAGCAGGGGACTACTAGAGTGCTCAGCATATTGCTTATTTATTTACATGATTATTTCTATGCACGAATACTTCTTGGCCTCTGTTGGTTCAGGCCCCTACGATACATGTGTGTGTATATATATATATATATATATATATATATATATATATATATATATATATATATATATATATATATATATATACATATATAAATATATAAGTGTGTGTGTATCCAATTTATATAATTTTATTTGTTAATTTTAGCCGATAAAATATGTACGTTCAATAACTGTTGACCTCTTGATGCAATTTTCATAGCGTCTACTGAGCTGAGAATAACTGCATTAGTTATTCAAGATTATCCACCGGTTTGACTCACTTACAACAGCTGTTATTGAATACTCTTTCTGCATCTGTCCTGTAATATCCATAGAATAATAACCTAAACACCATATGCACAAAATGTATACCCGGCAAAAAATTAACTTTTCATTTATCGAAATCTACAGAAAGAAAGAATCTGAGAGAGAAAAAATGTGTTTAACCTGACTCACAATTGAGTTACACCTATGAATTAATAAAATGCATACACGCAATGCTCAAATGCATACGTATTCAATATTAGTAGCATAAAGCTACGTTAGTCAAACTTTTCATAATACGACTTCGGAGACGACGTTGAAGATTCAACGTAGGCCCGCTCAATTTTCCGTGCACGCAGCGAATAGGACTCAGGCCCGGGGGAAAATGTAAATTCCCCATACACGAGAAACATTTGATTCTACCAACGTCATCTGCTGAGGTGCTTGTTTCAAGCAACAAAAGGCGAGAGGAAGGAGTGTGGAGGACCCTAGGATACAAGGTCCCTACCCCCCTCGTTTTAAATTGTCATTCTGCCATCGTCTGCCACCAGCCCTCTGCTATATTCCCGCTCCGTAATCCAGAATCAGTATGCCGCGATGGCCTTGGTTTCGAATGAAGGGGGATATATGCGAGAAAATTGGCTCTCATCTCCGCCCCTTCACGTCCTGACGATGAACCCTTCGGTACCTCGTCCCAACTCCCACTCTTTTCTCATACCCCATACTCAAAACCCCTCTTCAACCCCTTCTCACCCATCCCCACCACTATTTTTCCCCGCAAGATCCTCCCTCTGCTACCAATTCCGCCCCAAAATTCCTCTCATCCAATATCCAAATTTAAAAATAGGGTATAAATAAATAATGCGTGAAATCCCAAACGAAATTGTGGGAAATATCTCCTTTTCATTTTAGTTTAAAGCACTTATTATTTGGTCAATCTTCCTCTGCACCACTATTATTCCATTACTGAATTTATATTTTGTGAAATTCTGCAACACTACTTCAAAACTTCTGTGTGTGTAAATCTAAGCTTTGACTAAGCCTTATTGTTGCTTAATTCAACGGAAAATTATTTATTTCGGAATTAATGCAAGCTTGGAATTTTTTCGGACCCTCCATTGAAACTCCTTGGACGTGCTTGACCCATAAGTATACAACTTCGAAATTTATGGCTCCTTCCGAAATAGATACCAATTAAAACAAAAATTTCATCATGGTTCTATCATATAACTTCATGATCGCAAGTGACCATAAGTATTGCATGTCCCACTCGCAAAGAAGCTTTGTACTAGACTCAACTCGCTGCCGCTCGTATGCAATTTTTAATCGCTAGCCAAATTAGCCGAAAAGACGATTATTCTTTAGCAAGAGTTGCCCGAATTTACTACGATAATGATTATAACTCAAGAAAAAGGATCCTCGCTGAATATACTTAGGTGTTCACCGGTTTACGCCCAAAGGCTGATACAACATTTACTTAAGGGAAACTTTCTAAAAAGTGTCGCAGCATCATTTCATTTCTCGCTTTTTTGTGGCACTATGTCAGAAGGAGAAGAAGAGGATAGCTACTACCTCCCCCTTTTCTTATGCTCATTATGTCTTCCACATGCATCATCTCCAAAGAGCCTAGCATACTGATTTATATTTAAACTGGAACGAACTTTTATCTCCAGCCTGAAACTAAAATGCTTTGCCATATTTCATACCTAAACAGCAGACATGGTTTTAAATTTCTCATTTAAAATAGTTTTTAGGCTAAAGACGAGCCATTTCTCACATTAAAAATAACTTACTTCCTTGAAAATTGTATTTTCATGTAAGAACTAGTTTAATCCCGAACTATACAGAGTTGGATGAAGCTAAGGTGAAGGGATCCCACCAAGAGGAAAGGAAGAGGAGAGAACTTATTCTCTGCGTGGCCATTAAAATATAAACGCGAGTTGAAATACTGAAAGAACTCCATGTAACTGGCGGCTCTTTTGAAACCAATGAAAGAGAGCGAGAGGAAATTGAAGCTAACGAAGGGTAACCGAAGAATGAACTGATGAATCCACCCACTGATCTACCGTCCCTTCACTTCATTTGTTCTTCAGTTCAATTAGGGTGGGACGATGACGGCCGAATGATTTGAGTGATGAAATATTTATATTTACATATATATATACACACACACACACACACATATGTATATACAGCCATGGCAGACGTTAGCCCATCGTTAGTTAGATGCGAAGTAAGTATTCAACGTATGACAAGCAATTTTGATTTTTTGCAAACTTTACGCCAATAAGGAAAAGAAAAGGCAACAAAAGGAAAGAATTTTTGAGGCAAAGCGTTAAAATTAAAGAGGGGCAAGAGAAGTAATTCCAAAGGAATAAAAGAAATACACGCCTAAGGTTACCCGAAGAAATAAAAAAAGGAGAGGGAAAAGATGGATAAATAGCGCATGAAAAGGAAAAAAAACAAAGGAGAAGGATTCCAAAAAACTGCGGGTGATACCGCAACTGTTATTTTTAACGGAATCATCCGCTAAAGGCATTTCAACGCAGCAATTTCAGAGTTTAAAAATCATTCGCCTCGACCGGGATTTCAAAATTTCAGAGTTTGAGAGCTTAACTGGCTAAAGCACTCGACCGAATATCGAGGGATTCGGGTTCTCAAGGCGAATGATTTTTACACTCTGAAATCGTTGCATTGAAAGAAGAAGGAATTGGAATTGGTCCCTTGAAGTTCCTATAATATAGAAGAAGAAAATGTTAAAATATGAAATAAATGTGCCTGTTTTCAACAACAGCGATGAAGGCACGCTATACGATTATTTCTGAACCAATTGCTTAGTTTCAGGTGTAATATGGTGGAATTCAAGCATAATAATGAACAAATAATTACATTTCTCTATACATTGATTTAATCCACGACCGGTTTTGATGGTTTATAGAATGATTTAGTATATCAAACTGAGAACCACTTACATCAAATTCCAGTGGAAATTCGGCTAACAGTAGTGGTCAAATTATGAAGATTAACAGTATTACAAAATGTAATCATTTAAGACCAACAATACGCGCATTCGTGCAATACTCCCTGAAAATGAATTAGCATGATGATAGCAATAATTAATTAATGATTAAAAGGTTTGCCTATCATGGGAATGAGAAACACCGAAGCATTTGTTAGAACTGGGGCATCGTCTATCAACCACGATGGACTTCAATTTCCAAGGTACCTGTAATATATTCCACCCGCAAAAGTAGGTATTTGGGCTCACTGCATATATCATTATATATAAATTAATATAATACATTGTTAGGCCCCTTAAGTCCGGCAACTAGCCCTCCGACTAACGTACAACCGGAAACATTTCCGTCTCAAGCATGGATGCCTATATAGGATTATATTGCCTTATTATAAACTAAGTTATCAGAGACCCAGACATTCGAAATCAGCTATCATTACAGACTGCCATTCACAATTACCACGAACCCAAATTTATGTCTGCCTGTAGCAACACCAATAATTCATGTATTCCTGGAGCTCTAACACCCCCCACCAACCGCGCTACCGGGAACTTGCGGAGCATTGCGCTAATGTAGATGAATTGGAAACGCAGAGTGTGCTGCGACTATTTCCTTTTTAAAAATATTTAACCCACTGAAGCGAGGTAAGAAGTCTCGCCAGCGACGAAGGAGCCGCATAAATTACAACATGATTACTAAGCAAGCATAAAGTCGTTCATAACTATGGAATGTGGGTTTGGGTAATGTCAAACTTTTTTTGGCATTCTGTCAGTAAAGGTAGTTTTTGGACGAACACAGCCAACATCATTTCTCTTGACCGCAAAGACAACCTGAAATCGTGCACTACAGTAAGCCCCTCTTCAATTTCGCATGCTTCCCTCCCTCCATCATTCCGCCCAACATATCTATCCAATTCCTTTCCCTTGTACGTTTGCCCAACGTTCTCCACCTTATCACAGTCTTCAGCATCAATTCCCAATCAAAACCCTCTGATCTTCCCTGCCTTCTTCACGCCCACATTTCAAAAGCCTCCAATTTATGTCTATCCTCCTGCTTCAATGACCACGTTTCCGCGCCGTTCATACCTACGCTCCATATCAAAGTTTTTACAAGTCTTTGCTTAACATCCTTACTCAACGTCCCTGTCATCAACTCCCTCCTCCTTGTGAAAGCCTCTTTGCCTAGCGCAATTCTTCTCTTTACGTCCCTACTACTTTGACCGTGTTGGTCCAAAACACTACCGAGTTACGTAAACTGTTCTACCTGCTCTAGTTTTTTGCCCTCCTATTTTAACGTTTAGCTTAGCATTTTTCTTTCTAGAAAATCGCATAACCTTTGTTTCATTAATATTGATTCTCATCCCATACCTGTCACACTGAATTTCCAATTCATTCACCAATGCTTGCAGCCCCTTGGCTGACTGACAAACTAAAGCTTGGTCATCAGCAAACTCATTATGTCTATCATCCTGCTTCAATGACCATATTTCCATGCCTTACACAAATCCACGCTCCACATCAAAGTTTTAACAAGTTTGTGTCATAACATCCTTAATCAACGTCCCTGTCATCAATTCCTTGAATAGGGCTCTTTCCGTAAATAGATTTTTTAACATGAAAATAACGGCAAAGGAAAATCAAACACCCAAACCCTAGATGAAGGAACACCGAACTAGGCAGGAATCTGAGTTGGCAGGCGGAGACGATAACGCTGTCGCCACCGGTGTCGTCAATTCTGCGCCTATTTGCAACTCATCAAACCGCCAAAAGCGTGTACGAATCGGACCACCATAGGTGCACAGTTAATGTGCAAGGGAGAAAAATAGCCATAACTGAGGGAAGAAGAATTTGTAACACCTATCTAATTGCATTTCTTACTGCATTTGCGTCATCAATTCTATCTTAGCAAGATGACTTTGCTCGTGGACCTCTTAATTATATATATATATATATATATATATATATATATATATATATATATATATATATATATATATATATATATATATATATACACACACACACACACGAGGGTCATCCGGAAAGTAGTACCCGTTCGTGAAATAAAGACACAAAAGTAAATATTAACAAACATAAAAAATTTTATTTGAAAGAGGATACTTTAAACTACTTCTCAACATAATCTCCAAGCAAATTAAGGCATTTGTCATAACGTGTGACAAGTTTCTGTATTCCTGCTGCATAGTCCTTCGCCGCCAGCTCATTGAGATACGCGAGGGACCCATCTTGCACAAATTTTTGCATAATGCAGATGGTGTTTAACAATTTCATGAACAATTGTTCGAGAAACATTGGGAAAATGCTCACAGATGTCATCAATTGTGACGCGCCGATCGTTCCTCACGAATTCGTCAACTGAGCTCACCAGTTGGTCTGTAATGACAGACGGTCTCCCCGAACGCTCATCGTCGTGTGTGTTCCCCCTCCCCATGTTGAAGTTGCGACACCACCGCCGAACAGACGACTCGTCCATTACATTGTCTCCATACACCTCCTTTAATTGGCGATGAATATCACATGGGCGAACGTTTCTTGCATTGAGGAATTTAATCACTGCCCTCACTTCACAACTGGCGGCGTTCTCAATTTTTTTAAACATTGTAAACAATCACAGAAACGACACAGGCAATGCTAGCGTCACGCAACTAGGCTCAGAGAAGGCAGACAAGCCACTGAAGCTATCTGACCTCGTCCAGCGGCTACTCGCGTCGTCAGCACTTCATGCGGCACGAACGGGTACTACTTTCCGGATGACCCTCGTGTGTGTGTATATATATATTTAAATACATGCATATATATATGTATAGATCTATATGTGTATGTATTTATTTATAAGTATTAAAATATGCGTACATTTGTAATTATGTGTACATACGCAAATTTAAATTCGCAGTGTTTAATAATTGAATACGTGGCAATGTATTCCACCTATATTCCAGGCTCATCAAAGAGAGAAGAGGGATTTCATTAGCAACAAAATTCATGGAGTTACGACGCTGTTTTTTTAGAACTCCTAATTAATTTATATTTGATTTCAATATATTTTACAATTTATCATGTAAATTTGCATATAGCTACATTACGCTAGTGACAGACGCTTTATCAGCAGCACAGAGTCATCAAATTACGACCATTCCGTTTTCAGACATATGAATACTTTTATTTAGTAATCGTTAGCAATTTATAGGGTGGATTTATATTCAAGCTGCATTCTATTACAACGAAAAGAGAAGAAACTATTCATCATCAATAAAATTACATTAAAGTGAGGGTTATTTCAGTAGTCTTTGATTTTTACCGAGGGAAAATAGAAAACAAACTTCCCCGTTTCCTTCTATCCTACGGGGAAGAAACGTTACTTTTCCCCATTCCCACCCTTAATTCCCAATCATCGGATCTCATCATCTACAAGCTCACCGAGGGGTCCGTCAGTCGAACACCCGCTGCGATCCCCTTCGGCCACGACGTGGGGACCCTGGCCGGGGGCACAACCCACCACGAGGTAAGGATATCGAAGATGTGGAAGTGGAAAGGCGGGGGACATAGGAAAGGTGGGGGACATAGGAAAGGTCGGCCGTACACCTCCCTAAGGGGTGGCCCGAGTGGTAGATCCTGACTTCATCTCCTCCTACTCCGTTAGGTTCGATGATTAATGGGTGCGTGTCTGTGTATGCCTATGGTAAAACTCGTGCCTACCCTTTTTCCTTTTGCCATGAACTCCTCTGCCCACTGATCGATTAACGATCACTTACTCGTGTAATTTCTTTGAGCATATTGATTTGATATTTTTCTAATGACTTTGACCTTTACTGATAATGGCTCAAAATTTCGTCCTCACTAAATGTTTTTATTCGATATCTTATGCAATCGGAGGCCATTGCTACATATCTGGCCTCATTCACTAGAAAATATCTGAAGGTCATTCATATTCATGCACAGCTTTTTCCTATAGTTTTGTTAATGAGAAACAATTATTTCCAGGAATGATATATCAGACGATACGGCCGTGTAGTTGTCCATGTAATCGAGGGTTATTTAAAATTTTCGTAGCCAGAATGCGGTCAATAAGCGCCGTTACTAAATGAAGAAAAAACAAGCAGGATATTCATTGGTAGACTTGGTCCTTTATATAACTCGTATGGATGATGCTTCATCGTTTCAAAGCTTAATTATTTTTATTGAATTTTTGTTTTTTATTCATGGCAGACATGTTTACGTAATATTGATTTTCCAAGTAAGATTCTGTAAAGGTTTTTATTAAAATTGACATTGCAATTTACATTACCTGATTTCGTTCTGAGCACCCTCGGCTGAAACTTATTCAAATAAAGGGTGCATATTTCAAGGAATAATGAACAAATCCTTTGTTTTGCGAAATCCGTTTACACCATTGATCCGCTCCTACCTTCCTCATCGCGTATTTTTCAACAGATGATAGAACGTCTCCATAATGAAATTTTCCTTTAATTTAATATCTATTCAAAATATACGGCGTAAGACCTTCAGGACCTGTAAATTGCAATGCATCGATTATGTCCCGTGGCTTCAAAATTTAACCCCCCAAAGGCTTGAACTATCGACTCAGAAAATAAAACAACACTGAGTTAAAATAATTTTTGTAATATAAATACCCTATCAGCAAACGAATTTCAGTCGCACCCAAAAGTGGTAGGACTGATTTTTTTACAAGAATTTTACTGACGATATACTTTCATCGACTTAATAATCTTCAAAGTATGCTCCTTGAGCTGCTACACACTTAGTATAACGTTGCTCCCATTCTTCGTACGCCCGCTGGAAATTTTCTTTGGGGATACCGTTGATGACTCTCGTCGAAGCCTCTTCAACGGCATTTATCCAGTCAAAACGTCGTCCCTTGAGCTGTCTTTTCATCAGGGGGAAGAAGAAGAACTCCGGTGGTGCCAGATCGGGAGAATAGGGCGGGTGCGGCAACGTGGAAACGCCGTATTTGGCCAGGAGCTGTCTGACGACGAGCGCGCCATGGCAGAATTTTCGGCACCATCTTGGCGCACACCTTGCGCATGGCCAAATCCTGTGAAATAATGCGTTGGACGTTGGATGCAGACAGACCCTACTGGTCTGCAATTTCTTCACTGGTTAAGCGTCGGTCTGTGTTCAGCAGTGTCCTCACTCTGTTCACATTCGTGTCGGTTCTTGCCGTCGACGGCCGTCCGGAGCGATGGTCGTCTTCAACGAGCTCCCTACCCTCTTTAAACAACTTGTGCCACTCAAATACTGTGGAACGGCTTAAGGCAGGGTCCCCATAAGCCTGCTTGATCATATCGAGGGTCTCAGTTGCCGTCTTCCCGAGTTTCGCACAAAACTTCACGGAATAACGTTGCTCTAAATTCAGATTCATTTTGTTTTTCGACGCGGACAAAAAACTTGCTTCACTAAAAACGGTGTCCTCACTCAACGACAGCCCGCAGGCAACTGAGGTTGGTGTCGGTCTGCTGCTAAGAGCCCCGTCCACCTTACCCTGCCAGGCAGACCCCCCTCCACCGCTCCTTTCGCGCCAGAGAAAATCAGTCCTACCACTTTTGGGTGCAACCCTGTATACTATATGTGCAGAAGGTGGTCGCGGTAGTCGAGGGGTAGAGCGTTGGACTATTGACATGAGGGCCCGCGTTCGTTTACCGGGCAGGTCTATCTGGGCACTCGCAGCTTCACCTAAACTATGTGATTTTTCGGGTACTAGATCTTCCTGGGAAACCCAAACCGGCGCAGGGAAAGGAACTGGCCCCCCTACCCTGACTAACTGACTAACAGTGTGACCGTCTTAGAGATGGAATGATACACTTTTGCACATTTCGCATGAATGAATACAATATGAATGTTTTAAAAATGTTGACTTCTTTTGTCCGATTTCAAAGTTTTCGAGATAGTACACTGAAATCACTAGTTTAGTATCTCGTAAAGGAATACTTTTTGTTCATATCCTTTTGAAAATTTGCAGATATAAAATATTCTACGTATTACATGAATGAATTTTAACGTGCATTTTATTTGCTAACCAACTATGCCGAAATCAGTGGGTCGCGGTAGTCCGGGGGGTAGAGCGTTGGATTGCTGACCGGAGGGTCCTGGGCTTGATTCCCGGGCAAGGCACTCAGGGTACCTGCAGCTGCACCCAAGCTAGAGTGATTTTTCGGGTACCAGGTCTTTCTGGGAAACCATAACCGGCACAGGGAAAGGAACTGGCCCCCCTACCCTGATGTGTCAATTTCACACGCCGTCGGGCTTAGTACTTTACCACCACCTACCAAACCGACCTTCCGGTTGATTACTATGTTTATGGTCTATGTATTAAAATAGTAGCAGCTTTATGAATTTGAGACATAAGCTATTGGAGAAGGTCAAGGAAGAACAAAAGTAACGGAACACAGCGCCGAAGAAGATTGCACATAGCTTTAAAGGATACATAAAATGAAGACCAATGCACGTAAGTATAGTGAAGGGTAGAAGAGGAAAATGTGACTTGTAGTGCGTTATAGTAAAGAGAGGCCAGATGGATTGGGTACAGCTTGAGATAATAGGAGGAAGAAAAATCAAAATGAGGTTCCCACGAGGAAGGCCGAAGGGTACATGAGTAGGCAAAGTAAAGTGAGTATTCAGAGGAAGTTAAAAGAGTATGAGAGAGTTTTCATCAGAGATGGAATATTGGAAGGTATTAGTCAACCAATCTCCATCTTGAAATACTGAAGAGTAAATGTAAAAGGAACTAATATCACAGTGTTGCAATTTTTATTTCACAGTAGTGCACCGTACAGTGAACTATTATTGGTTTCAGTCATTCAGTAATTATTTCTCTTTATCTTACCAAAGGTCTTCTTCTTTCCTTCAGCTTGTCTCAATCTCCACGATCGTCTCTTCGTCAGTCGATTCGTTTGTCAAAGTTCATCAAAAAGGAATATCAGGAAGACAATTCAAAAACTAGCTTTCGTTTAAAAGAATCTAGAAATTTATTCGCTATAAATACGTTTTGGGATTTTTAAATTCTTACGAGTTCTTTAATCCTTAGGGAAGGAAAATGTCTGTCCACCTCAAACAAATTGATTTAGTATAAGGGGGGAAATCGTACGGTGACTTGAGTAGGGGTTTCTCACCACATGGTTCAGGTTGGAATCCCGACGATGGAAGGATATTTCAGTGCTATCCCATCCCCTACTTGGGGTGCTATGTGGAAAGTACTTGAAGTTAGTACCCCGTCCGTCGGCTGGGCCATTTCCGTCTCTCATTAAAAATGGGCTGATTTCGACACCAGTTTTCTCTCCACCCTTCTTCCATTCCCTGAATATCATCCCAATCCTTACCAAAGTATTCTCCTATCATAAATGGTGCGAATGACCTCAGCCGTCGGTCGCCTCCCGCCTAATGGCTGTTAGTAATACTGCAAATCGGCATGCTTGCCGCCAACTTTCTGCTATGGAAGCACAAGAGCCGCCGCACATTTCGAAGCCACGATAATAGGGAGGAATTCTCACATTTATGGGGATGGTCATCCCTTTCACCTTCGAGCGATTACACGCATGCCCATTGGAGTTCATTCAAATGATTCGGAGAAAATATTCAGAGAATACAACTCTCTCGACTCACCCCCACCGCTCATAATCACTCCCTCCGATAGCTCAGGCACCTTCATTAAAAGGTTTTTTTCCCACCTTTTGCGGAAACGAAGACCAGACCAACTCTCGGTCAGAGAAGAGATTTAAAAACCCGGGGGCGTTGGCAATGAACGAAGGCAACTTTCCCGACGAAAAAGGAATTCTATTCGGCTGAGCTCACTAATTTGCGAGAAGCATAGGGGGAGAGAGGGAGAGAGTGAGACAGAAGTCTCTCGAGGAACTGCTGCAATTTTTCCACGAAGGGAGAGGTGTTTTTTTCCGGAAAACTTAAGAGAAGGGTAGGCAACCTAAAAGGGAATCATTATTCAAGCAGGAATTATTTCTCCCCGCTCTTCACCCACTGGTCTCCGCTGTTACCACCCACGGTGGTACGGGCACGACCTAAAGAGAAAAAAAGAGTCGTCGGCTCATAGATTAGTTGGCTCCCTGCTCTGGGGAGGAGAATCCTTCTTTGGTCCCGATGGATGCCTTGCGCTATTATCTGAAGGGCAAGAGGGGTGGCTCGGTCTCCCCAACCTTTTGTTTCCCCTCGTGGAAGCGCCTGGGGGGGTGCCGTCGTTCATCAAACCGCGCGAAGAAATTTTCTGTGAGTAATGATGCTCCCCTCGCCGAATGGGAGAGGCTTATAGAAACAGCTTTCGCATTTCTTGATGGCCCCGTTTGCTACGCAAAGTCACAATGAAGTACCTCGTCGTGGGAGATCTTGGTGCATAGTTCAAACATCCGTAGTAAATACTTACGTCAAATTTATATTATCTGGCGAGAAAATCTCTCATCCATTAACCTTAATTTAATTATATTAATTTGATTCCTTCGATGAATTAATTCTGCCCATCTTATGGTTAACATTTTCACTACGCCATTTGCGCGTGAGAAAACTAAGTGATATGAGATGTGACTATTTCGCTCATTGTAAATTTAAAAGCGTTGCAGTAACTTTGTAAAATTATAATAAATATATGGTTTCTGATTATTCTTTAGATAAATAACTTTTGTAGTTCAGTCTGATCATATGAGAATTCGAATAATACATGAATTCGAATTAAATAATAGAATTCATTTTGGAGAATATAAATAACCATTACATCTTCGATAAAGACTTGAAATAATATTAATGTATTCGCAATGTATTGTACGGGTACATTATTATTTGTGTGACAAAAATGCCATTTACTTTCTTTAAAATGTATCACTTAAATAAATAAATAATCATATACACAATATCTATTATTTATAATATGTATTATTATCTATTACAATCCACTTCATATTTGCGGCACGAAATCCAATACTAATGGATGAAATACGTGGCATGGCATCCCAATTTAATGGTAATGATGTGCGTTCAGTCTATTCATGATACAATTGAATATCTTGATATACAACGGTTATCGCATTTTCGTATAGATATCGTACATTCAGGCTTAAGTGCCTTTTAGTTAATATAAAATCAAAGTAATTACATTGAACGCAATCAAATAATTAACCATTTGCCGACCTCGGCTGTGGTGGTTTAATGACCTTCCCGACCATCCTGAAATCGCAGGTGCCATTAGATGTCGTCTACCTATGGTTTCGATGTTGAGTTACATATTCTCGTTATAACTTTACGTTTGTAATCCACTGTAAAAGGCCAAACTTTGCGGTTTTCGTTTAAGTGTTCAAAAGACTAAATACCTGTAACTGTAGTAATCATCGACCGAAATGAATCTGCTCATAAAAACTCTTCCGATCAGAGATTTCTTTTATTGAAATTTTAGTAAAAACTGGCAAACGCTGGCAGTCAATGATTCCCCGGAGTTATGATATTCCCACCAGATTTTTACTGCGTACACTTTAAAGAACAGCGTCGTCTTCAAGTATTCGAACTATTCGAGCATGAAAGGTAGAAAAGCAAATCAGCAGTTGTGGTCTCCTCTAAGACTATACCCTGCTACCACACGCATAATATCTCGTGGAGGTCTACTTATGCGTAACGATTAAAAGATATGATATTATAAGCACCCATTTTATGCTTTTGAAGCCTTGTACTCTCATATATTCCCAATGCCACTGCTACATACAAGTCGAGGATCTTTTGTGTGGCCGTGAATTCATTATTTCAAAGATTACATGTCCTCGAAAGTAGATTTTATTAACTACACAAGGGTTATCATCATTAATGATTATCGAATCTGTGTTTCCTTATTTATTTTTGCGTCAACTATTTCAGTCTTGGACCTGGATTTTTTATGTCGATTCAGGTCCATTTAATATTATCCTTACATTACTTTTCCTTAAATTCAGGAATCCAAATATATCAGACTGAATGGATCATTAAATAAGTATTAAATCTGCACCGTGAAACGAATGCAAAGTTTCCGCCGAGAGGAATCAACGAATAATATCATATTCCTCCTTTAAAAAAATTAATTCCTGTAACATTTTACTAAATGCATTTAAAAAATCAAACTAAAATAGCATTTTATACTCATTGAGAGTGTGAAATCATTTTTTAAAAAGCTGATTTAGCAGTATCGTTTATTTCAGTCGGTTGTGGGATTGTCTCAAAAACGTTAGGAAAGGGAAAGAAGTCACCCAGCCCCATTATTACCCTACAGCTATTACCAATTACAGGGTATTTTAAGGCATCGCTGAAAACTTGAAAGATCTTAGTCATCTTTCACAGTCCGACAATACGGAGAAACGCTTGAATAATTTCGGACTTACACTCCTACCATTCTTTCGGAGGCGAAATCGTCTTCCATACTAATGTGCACGCACCCAGTCGTCTCGTGGGTACCCTACCAATCCCCCAAAAGGGGCAGGTGGAGGAGGAGGGAAAATACGGATACCCACCTACCCAGGCCTCCATCATAAATATAAAGGGACCCCATGAGAGCAACCACTCTACACATTCAGAGTGCCACGATGGGAAGAAGAGAGGGAGGTAGTCGGGCGGGCTGCGGGAATAGATGAGTTATCAGCGGCAGCGGGTTCGAAATGCGAGAACGGATGGGAGAGGCATAAAGCCCAGAGAGATTCAGAGACAAATTACATTTTACCATCTCGGTGGAACTCGGATTACAGAGTCTCCGGCTGAATTTGAATCGATTGAGGGAGAAAAATTCGTAAAGGATCAATGAAGTAAAAGAAAGAAACGAGAGAGGGATGAGCATCAATAATCGCATTAATTATTAGGTTTTATAAGCTATCCAATTGCTAAAGAACATTTAATAAGACCAGCTGCAAGACAAAATATGGTATCTCGGGAAGTTTCTATACAAAATTCGATCCTATGATCTTCATACTAGCCTATGATCTGAGCCGTTTGAGCCCAATAAGCCTATTATATAAACCATATACGTGTACGAACTCGCTGAACAGTATTAGTGTTTAACTTGTTTAGAATAGAAGGGTATTGTTTCGTTAATTCAATATTCAGCGATATGAACATGCTGCATCGATTTCAGGCATTATTTTTTTTAAATTAGAACTTTAGCCAAACTCCCTTCAATTTTTTCTCCCAATTTCTAAGTTTACAAGAAATGAAAGCTACAAGCAATTTATACATTCATTTACAAGCTTTAAAATCAATTTATAAGTACAAGGTGGGTCAGAATGGACTTTCTAGTTTTAAAAAAATACTGAAGAGCGCGCAGATATATTAGCAAAATGGGAGAAGCGGCGTTAGCTTGGGGAAACAACGCCATATTTAATATTACCATGCAGTGGTCTGATATGAATCGAGGCTTTGTCGTAGAAGCGATCTTTAAGAACAAAAATAGTGTGGTGGCGACGTAGAGGGCGCTGTGGTATAGTGATGAAGCGCATATTTACCTCTCCGTCTCAGTAAATAAGGAAACCTTTCGTTGCTGGGTGACTGAAAACCCTCGTGAACTTCACTCAAGGCATCTCCATAGCCCCAAAGTGACAGTTTGAGGTGCTATGTCCTACATAAGCATTACTGGGTCTTACTTTTTTGAAACTCGAGGTTTAACTGTTACTGTCAACTCTGTGCGCTATTGTGCGATGCCGGAGAACTTTTTACTCACCAAAATGGAAGAGCATGGTGAGGAATATGACATAGAAGCCTTTTGGTTTCAACAGGTTGGTGCTATGGCTCATACCGCTCGTCGTTCACGCCAAATACTGCAAGAACAATTTCCCGGCTGCCTGATCTCCTAACGAGGGGATGTTCCATGGCCCCTTCGCTCCCCGGACTAGAGTCCATGTGATTTTTTTCTTTGGGCATATCCCAAAGCTGAGGTTTACAAAGTTCGATCACGGACCTTGGAAGCTCTTAAGGAAGCTATTGCAGATGTAATCGCTGAAATAACGCAAGATATTCTGAGAAGGGTTTTTGAAAATCTTTTTGAATGACTTAACGCATCGCTCCCCAAGGTCGTCAGCTGAATGAAATAATTTCCAAAACCCAATTAAAAAAATGAAATTGCATGTAATTTCAAGAAATAAAAACCTTTGGTAATTATCTTGGTGTTTTTTTTACAATTTACCCATAAAAAAATCAGGGAGTCCATTCTGCCTCACCCTGTATATGCTTTTATGTGCTGTGTATAATATTTGAGTACGAAAACGTACTTATAAAAACTTCACACACACACTCGTATTTACTGACACAAAACTCTAGTACTCCACTAAGTTTTTTTGGGAGCAATTTACTAGATTTAAACTTTCAGGCAATAATTTCATTTGCCGATATTAGGTGACAGCGAAAATTTCCAAAAATAAATGATCGTGTATTAGGAAACGATTTGGTCGTTAATTAGAAAACCACGGGAAATATAGTAGTACTCCGAAGTAACGTTTTCTTTTAAGTAGCAGGAATGGGACTTTGGGTTTTTACGCAGAGAATATATCGAATTTCTTATCCTTGTGCAATGTAACTTATTTTTATTAAAAACTAAAAAAATTGAATTGTTATTTTTTGACGATTGTGTCATCCCTTTCATACTTTCCCTGCATGAAAACTTCATTCATATGTTCGCATGTTCGGAGAGTCCTCAATCACCTGATTGGGCAAGGGGAATTTTAAAATCCGCACGATGTGATTAACATTGTGCAGTAAAATTCTTCACAAAAGTTTAGGCCAACAGGAAACATCTAATAATTCTAATGTATTTTTGGCATTTTTATAATATACGTAGCTTTAAAGAAAGCAGCTGCTTGAATATAACATTTCAAGAATAAATTACAGCTGATATGATTCCTGCATATATTTATTATCCTGTGAAACATTCGGTGAACGGAAAATTTAACTATTGTTTCAACATTTAATTTACAGGCTGTTATATTTGTTTTTTCTTAATTTTCTGCCGTTTTTCGTGCAGTCATGTTCCTCTTATGTCTAGTAAAATTATGAATAATTCACATTTTTCTAATATCCTCGGATTGTATGATTTTTGAGGTTTGATTAATATTTTGCTTTGGGTAATTTTCCAGACATTATTACTCCATTAAATTTGGCAGCTCTGAGTCAAACATAGTCCCAAAGGCCCTCTGCAAAGATGGCGTGATCGCTAGCCACAACGCTCAACATCACAGACGGATTAGATGAACCATTTCATATACATTTGTGCCTAGCATGACCCTTATGACGTACCACAAGACATATAAATATCATGTATGCATTGTATAAAGGTATTTAGGAATAGGAAGTCTTAATAAATGAAAAGAAACAACTGCAGGAGTTTCCTTATTCTTCTAAATTAGCATTCTGAAGGTTATCATACATATTAATGGTAGATTTTCCCCGATCCCAAATAATTATAACTTGTATGTAGTGTCAATTGTTCGTCCAAAATTATTTCCTCCCTCAGTCCCTCATGCTCTATGCTAGGCTATAGCTTATTCTCTTCCTTCCTCTATATCGCTAAATACTATGCCTTCCAAAAAGATTCCTTTGGTCCTTTGAGCTTCTTTGGTTAAATCAGTCATTTTCCTAATGTCGCTATTACGAAGCCAATTTTCCTCCAAATTCTATTAAAACTTGTCAACTGTTCAACTTGTTCTAATTCATTCCCTCATACTGAAGTTCAAAATAACAACTAGTTTACTGCATTAACCTATAACTTTTATTTTCTTATAATAATCCCAACTCCTCGCATTTCCCTTTACGTAATGCACTTAATAATAATTTTAATCCCATGGCTGATTGGCTAACTGATGTTGGACCATCAACATTTCAATTTACATTGTCATAAATAATAACCATAATTTCAAGATTTATTCCATCAAATTTCATTGTTTTTTCTCATACCATATGTGAATATGTATGTATGTATGTGCATAAATATATATATATAATATTCATATAATATATGTGAATATGTATATATATATATATATATATATATATATATATATATATATATATATATATATATATATATACTATGTATATACATACTAAGTTCTTTTTTAGAATGAATAAGACGCGAAAGAGAATTCCAAGAAATTGATAAAATTTAAGATACTCCCCGTTAAAAAAGGCCATTAAGTGCCTCCAAGACAATATAAAAAAAGGATCATATTTAGTACCAATGTTTAAGAATATAATTGAAGTAACAAATAGACAAAAGCGGCCAATAAATCAATTAGGTTGTTTCTCAAATAAACCAACCAATAAATATATTACATAAATCGGTAGGAATGTACAAACTCTCTCTTCTGATTATATTATATTTTATTAGAGATTCCCAGCTTTACAGTGGACTGTCTGTCTCCGTCAGAAATTTGTCTAAAGATCTGTCCAATAAGTTTATCCCTCCTTCTCCTCAAGAGATATAATTAGACTTCTTCAATTTTTCGTGTGACCTGTTCGCTAGTTAATCGACCTTTCCATTTCATCTACATCATTCTCCTGCAAACCAAATTTCCATTGCATCAAATCTTATCTCTTATACTTTGGTGATTGTCCATGTCTTATCACCAGAGAGATTCATGTTCCTCAAACGTTTTTATTATACTCATAGCAGCAAAATCGATTGGCCAAAAAAGTTGCCCAGTCAATTTTTCACACACTCTAAACTCTCTCGTCACATTCTCAAAGCAGATCTAGGAAAGGAGCCATAATATATCCAAAGGAATAAAGGTATATAATTAAAAATTGGTACTTCAAGTCTTCCGTTAAAGAAAATGGATTCGCCATCGATATGGCACAAGGAGGCCGGCATTATGAAGGAGATTAAATGAATTTTCAACCCACCGCCGAGAGCGCAGGAAAAAAACAACGATGTCAGAGACAGAAGAAATGAGCTAAAGACAGATAATTATCTGGGGAGGGAAGAGGATACGGAGAGGAAGAAAGTAATGGGGAGCGTTTACGATTTCACTGAAACAGTCGTTGATCTCCGTCGGTGACAACACCAGTCGGTCTCTCCTCTTCCCTCTCTTTGATTAGAACTGAGAACATTGAATATCCAATAAAACTCAGCGACCCCGAAAGAGAAAGAAGGCACTGCAGTCATTGCCACAATTACGCTTTTTCCCCTCATTACCCCAAAGGCTTAACAAGCCGCATTCGCCTCCACTCATTTTCATCGAACCAAACGCACGTCGGTTGATATATCGATTCTTATCGGAAAAGAAATGATGGAGCGAACGTCTTTGGCAGCTTTCTTAATGTGTTTTTCACATTTTCTCCTGCCTTCATCCGTCCTATTAGTGGCGTATTTCCTTTCACCCTTATCTGGCGAGACGAGTAATAATGATAACTAATATAGAAGTCCCGCGATGCTATTGAAATTTGGGTTGGACGTCTAACAAGAGATAAGGAAGGAGAGAAGCAAAGTGAAAAGACCCAAAAGAGTGGGCGTTGATTCCTTCTCAGCTCTTGAATAAAGAGCAAAATGAGTCCACATTTCAAGTACCGGCACGACGGAGGTTTGATAGTAGGTACATCATTCACATGACACTTAAGCAGACACAGAAATAACACAACATATACCGCCGCCGGGGATCCATTCACAAAGACTGCTCTGTACGCGCAACGGATGTCCCAGAGAAAAAAAAGTTTCAGATCTACAAAGACTGAGAGAGACGTAGATTGAAATTTTTTAGGTGAATTAATTTTTGAAGCTTTGGTTTTCTGAAGTTCTCCATTTAGTTCTGTTATTTGCGCTTCCGAAAAATCCCACGACCAAGATTGTACACTTTCATTGCCAAGTTTTCCGATTAATTTTAACATTCATAATGAAACACCTAATTTTTTGTCTTATTTCGTTGATATTACATTACTTATAGCCTTCTCGCTTCTCACTTCATTGGGTTTTCCTTCACCTAAGACTTGGGTCGTTTTAATTATCTTTGCTGCCGTTGCATGCTGTGAACTTACATATAATTTACACATTTTTGAGGGTTTGGTGACCACTCAGCATTTGCCTTACCTATCAAATCAATCTCTAGTGGAAGGCTTTCATTTAGTTGATGCAGAGTGTTCATATCAAAGGCTGATAATGTGAATTTCGAAAATTTCGTGGGAAAATGATAGTTTTCTTTAAGGATATTATCATCACTTCTGTTAACATAGGGGGCACTTCAGTTTCAGATTTTTACTTCAGAGTTTATTCCATGTGCTCAAGATTTGTCTTATTACCTTTCACCCCATTTGCATGTCAACTTTGAACTTCTTAAACACCTCAGGAGTGACTGACCTCTGAGCTGCTTTGCGAATTTTTTTTGTTTTTTTAGCACATAGTTTTGGCCAATTAGCAATTGTATATTCCAATTCCATAAGAAATAAATTTAATATATATTTGATAGCCTACAAAAGCTTACTTCTCTTTCATCGATCACGCTTTCTGGCGATTCTTCATCCAGAGAAAAAACATATTCTATCGACAAAATCAGATAATTATCAATAATGTTCACCAAACGCTGGATAAGAAATTGGTTACCGTTGATCAGTTGTCTTTTAATCCGAAATGAAAGTAGAAAGACAAAGTTACCATTCGAGTAAGACTAACTTTTAGTTTTCATTTCTACCAAGGTTAGATATAACTCCATTCTAAAAAAATTGCTAACAATATTATGAGTAAATTTATACCTTTGTAACTTTCGCAAATATTTTTTTTATTTTTCTAATTTTTGCTTATGCCAAAGTACAATTATTACTCACGCATTCAAAATATTTCACTTGGAAGATAAAGTAGTCTTAACCATGTTCAATCCGCTATGGCACAATTTCCGTCATTTTATTAACGAAACAAATGATAAACATAGGCGCCCCCAACAAAAATTTAATTCCACTGAAACAGTAGAAGGTTTAATAATTTGGCATGAAAGGTTATTTTAAAATGAATGTATCTTTTCATCGGTGATTATTGAAAAATTGTGCGTAGGCAAAAGAAGAGAATAAATAATTTTTAGGCGAGTAATTATTTTTTGCTGGCTTAATTAGAGTGAGATCTGAGATAAAAATAGTCAACATCTTATATCCTTCAAGAACTACTTCTTTATTATTTCACACTCGCGGCGGCAATCTCTGAAAGGGCATCCCACATTCTTTCAAAGCTAGAACACAATCCATAAACACAAATTTTATTGAAAAAGGTCAAAGGTCTTCTTAGTCTACATACTCGTATATCTGTCCAGGTCAAATCACGGATATTCAACGTACACACACATTCTACTCTTTAAAATACTTCGCCCTTCTCATACCAACAGATAATAATTATCTTCTCCGACCCCGGCGGAGGCAGGGTACTGTACCCGCCTTCCAACGCAGAGGTCTAGAGATCGATTCCCGCCGAGATGGTTTAATTTATAGCTTGGGTGTTTTGAATTTCTCTTTGTTATTTTCACGTAAAATGTTAAAATCTCATGTAAACGACAAACAAAAGGCTTTTTGGATTAATGCTAGATAAATATTATATAAATAAATTATTTTCAATTAAAATAATATTTCAGGATAAAATTTCCATGAAACAGGATAAAATTATGTTTTTAGATTTTGAAGACATTCCAATTCCACCCGGAATCTTATCGATTTGTTCAAATAATTTCTATCTAACGTTTGACCACGAATGGAAGGGTTAATTAAGGATCGAGAGGTTAAGAAAGGTTAGCACATACCGTTTTGAAATGGAAAAACGCCTGGAAGGGGGGTGCTTAAGGAAGTTTATCAATAGAGTGGTGGTGACTAGGGTTGGGTGACGACAGACGAAAGGTTGGAAAGGAGATAATAGAACACTTGAAAATCGAGGTCATCCTCGCTGTGTACACAGCTCCGTCCTCGAGGGTAGTACAAATATGTTTACTGCTCGAGCACACCGATCAGCGTCCCCATAATAGCACAGCTTAACGACTGCAGACACGAAGAGGACCAGGTAAGGAGCAGCAAGAGTTAACAAAACAACATTATCAAGTTTTTTATTTAGAATCCTGAGACCGCAAGCACCGCAAAACTAACGAGAGAATGCATTTGCTGCAACCACACTTCACTCGACCAAAATGTTTCATTATTTTCACGGACAAAAGAGTGAGGTTACTGCATTAACTTGAATGAGTACTCCAGTGAGATAATTCCCTCGTCGGCTCACGCCAATCGACCTAATTAGTTTGACAAGGCAAAATCTAACTCTATAATCTAACTCTCTCGTAAATAGGTTACCTTGTCTAGGTTATAAAACATAATAACCGTTATTAAGTTAACACCTACTGATTCATTAAAAAAAGTCTTCCATATAGCCCTTCTCTAAGAAATTAAAAGGGTTGCAGATCTATGCTAGGTGCACATCAATGGTGAATGATGGATGCAGAAGTTAAAACGATTCATTTTGAAATAATTCAATTTTAATCAATTTTTTTCATTTGCATTGATCCCTTACGAACAAATTATCTAACCTAACTCCTCTTCAACATTTCACTATTCCGAGATGTGTGCAATAAATGCAATCAATTTCTGTCCTTCTGTATTATTTCTGAATAAATGCTTGCTGGAAAGCCCAATTTTTTTGTGACTAAAGGAGACGTAAAAGAAGATAATTATATGATCTTGAAACGCTGATATTTAACGTTATTAGCATCGATTCGATAATTCAAAGCTACAACGTTAAACTTAATTACACACGTACATCTTCTTGGGATAAAATTAAAACAAAGCCTTTTCTTATTCATGTTTCCAAATTAAGTCGAATGTATTATGTAGTTGTTAAAATCCTGTGTGCCACATTCACTCGACATAAGTGATTAAATTTGTATAAGCCAAGATGTCATATATATGTAATAGAGACGGGAAATTAAAAATGGTGTCAACGAACAGAACCAACGTAATCATCAACCCGTTTCCGATGTTCACACATTCGCTGCCGATGGCACTTACTATTTAAAAATTCTAGTATCACTGAACTTTTTCGTTTTGAAAATATTAACGCTACGGATCAGAGGAATAGCTTGAAAAAGAAGGTATGAATCAAACACGCCATGTTGAAATCCTTAAAATTCTTGAACTTTTTTGTAATGTTTCGTTCTGACTCGATTTTAAATAGATGGAATTTCAACATTCAAACGTAACAATAAAAACATATATGAAATTAATAAAACCTTTTTCGACGAAATTAAAACGACAGAAAGCATGTCACACATCAAAAAACCAAAAAAAGAAAACCACTGGTGATATTCTGAAAACATTTAATGCGTAAATTACAGGGTGCGGCAACATAACTTCCTTTTTGGAAGGGGTCTTGCTTTATAAAAAAGGAAGTTATGTTGCCGAACCCTCTATTAAGTAATCATGACAAAAATGAATTTTACAGCTAAATTTAATAATTTATATATTTCAAAACACGGAATGTAGATTGCCGGGAAAAGTAAAGGGTAAAGTGAAAGTTTTGCGATTTTCTAAAAACAAATTCAAAATAAAAATGAAAAAGCTAACTGTATTAATACAAGAATCTTGTTATACTAGCAGATCTTGTAGATACTCGGAAAGCTCGAATTCCTCGGTAAAATAAGGTTGGAAACAGTTACGAATCAATTATAAAAATATCGGACACTTTCACTTAGCTCTATATGAGCACCTTAATCTAATCTAACACCATCAAAAATATTTTTAATTGGAAAAGTAAACCTTAGGCTACTTAGACTTGGCAACTACTAAGCGAAAAATCTTAGTGATTCCCTTCCCTTAGTGACCTTGGGGGTCGCAGGAAAGGGAAAAAGATATTCCGTAAACTTATGGTTCCGTTCGTACGATGATTGATCAAATGTTCACCCAATTTCGATGCATTAGACGTTTTTTAGGTGCTCTTTGCAGAAAGGAGGATTTACGTCACAATATCAAGTGACATTGACATTTCCTAACGAAATCTGACTCAGAAATTATCAGTAACAGAACTGGTGGTATAAAAATATGAGTGAGAGATATATTTAGAACTTCCTTTGAAAACTATTGAACTTCTTACACTTCTAAAAACTTCTTCTCGCCTAAAATCAGGTTTCACCTGCACTTCTTCCTTCCTAGGTTCTTTATACATCCTTTACGTCCGTACGTCTTCGTTGAATTTACGGAAACTTTATGCTCTTCCTTCATCTCCACTTCCACTTATCTAAACCTTCAACTTCATGCCTCTTCGCAATATGTCCCCATTTTTAACTTTTCTGTCTGCTTAGAATTTTGGTAAGCAACTTCCACGAAACTCAATCCTCAAATTTCATCGCTTATCATATTCACTACAAATTTTTTCCACTTTTCTTTATACTCACATCTCAAAATCTTACTATCAATGATCATTCTCCTTCCTCTAAGACTAAGTTTTGGAATTATTCCTAGTCAGGCTCTACATTATAAGCTAATCATACGTATTCTTTTCGCCTTTCTTCACGAACACTTTTGCTAGCTACGATTTTCTTATGGTAATTGGTCTCTAAAAAGCTCCCCCAATTAGTGAAAAGCTTTGAGTGTTCAACACTATGTTCTCTTACTCTAATGCTCAACTTTGCCTTTCAATTTTCGCACTCTCAGGATATACTACTTTGAAAGTTCCTAAAATTTGTCACATAGCGAACCCACATGTGATCAATCTCTTCAGCGGAGTTTCCTGCGGGAATATGATTCCATCGTTATGAAAGTTGGTCATAATTTCACGCCAATCCTTCTCTAGAATTTAACGCAGTTTCACTTATTTTTAAGAAGTCACGATAACTTCAGGGTAAATTTCGAACCGTAGTCGTTCATAAATAAGTTATTCGGCTAAAATGTTTCAAGAAATGTATTATATTTAAATACTATATGTTTCAATTTCTTTCAAGCGGAAACTGATGCTTAAGGTGCCAAGTACTTTTGCAACTTCTGGCCATCTGAAAACATCTGGACTTTTCACTTAACGAGGGAGAAGACCGAATCGTCACATCCTCTTTAAACTGTTTCTTTAAGATTCTTCTATCCGAAACGAATTGTTAAAATGAAACATAAATGAAATTTTAGGCAAAGACGGAATTTTTCCAAAAATGACCCACGGTTAAGGCCTTTCTAACATACAATAGCCCTGAATTATTCTGAAAATTTCACTTAAGAATTAATGGATAAAGTGCAAATTATTGTATATCCTAACGGAAACGCTTTACTGTCCAAAGTTATCGTAATCCGTCATGAAAAGAGCACGTTTAGCATGAACTCTCATGAAATTTGATAATTTCGTCAGTCAAAAACGTTAGTTTTAATATGAAAAAAATCGTAGGTATATTTAAATACAGAAATTTAATGTATTAATATAATATATTGTAATTGTGATATTTATCATACAGGGTTCGTCCGGAAAATAAGTGTACTGACTCCTGGGCTGGGCGCGCCGCTCCAGGCGCGCCCAGCACCTCTCTGACGGGCTGCGATTGGAGGGGGGTATGTTGGCAAGCGACGCTGAAAAAGGCAGTCGGCTCTGAGCTGTGGTGTAGTGAGGAGCTCTGTTAACGCGAACCTCCACGCTCGACCCACTCACGGAACGCGATGCCGAAGTTTTTGGAGCAGCGTTATTCCATCAAATTTGCGGTAAAGCTTGGGAAATCGTCTACCGAAACTGTCGGTATGATTAACCAGGCTTACGGGGAGTCAGCCATGTCCAGAAACATGATCTTTCGGTGGCACAAGATGTTCGTGGAGGGCAGAGAAGAGGTCGACGACGAGTCTTCGAGAGGTTCCCGATGATGCCTTCGCGGGAGCGTTCCAGGAATGGGAACGCCGGTGGAACAAGTGTATCGACTCAAAAGGGTCCTATTTTGAGGAATATTAGCTTAAGATATGTAAAAGTGTAATAAATTTTTTGTCCTGAGCTCAGTACACTTATTTTCCGGATGAACCCTGTATGTTTTCGATTCCCGCAAGAGACATACATGTTTAAAAATCCCAATTTTTTTTAAATTGCTCGCCCTATAGGGTAAATGGATCCTCAACTGAAATGCAATTGACTTCGGTGAATGCGCTTCTTTTTTTAAATGACAGTTATTTCTTGATTATTAATTGCGGAACAACGAGGGTGAATCGAGATAGTTAAATAAGGCAAAATGTTTTGGGAATAGCTTTTCAAATAATTGCAAAATATAAACTGGTAATTGACCTTAAAAAGTGATAAATATTTCATTCATCTGGTTGCACATTTCAACATTAAATCTACCCATATATCGCCCTCTGTAACCCATCGCTGCGGTAAACGACCGTAGGTAATTTACCCTTAAGATATGCACCATCAAAAATTAAGTTTTTCTAAATTGTTAATTACCATATATATGCAAAATAATTTAGATGCTGCCATATTCTCATCAGTATTAAAGCTTGAAATATTTCTCTGCACATAAGAAGGTGCTGCTAATAGCAAGAAGGACAGTAAGCTAAGTTTAGATGACATGATGAGAGCATACTAGACCACATAGAATGAAAAAAGAAAAGAAGATCATTAAAATGATCACATTTTATAAATTATATTTCAGCAATATTAATAATATCGTTAAGCAGTCTCATTATAAACATTCCAGGCTAGCTTTATGAGTCCAATCAGTTTTCATTTCACACCGATTTAGCTAAAGAAAACTGCAGGGGATCCTTGCGCATTCAAGGCCGAACTACCGTGCCAGGCGACATCGGAGCAAAGAACGAGAGAAATCATAACTTCACAAGAGGAAGCAGAAGTCCCTTCCTTAACTTAAATATACCTGCTCAACATTTTCAAATATTTAAAATACTAAAAAAATTCAATATTATAAAAGCAGTTCGTCAATTTATTAAGCAATCGAGCTTGGAAATCAGCCGAAAATCCTCATAATTATGACTTCTTCAGTCGATTACGCCATTCATATATTGCAAGGAATGGTAAAAAACACTTCAATGTCACAATTTATTACCACAAGACCATGGTTTCACTTCCGCTCAGTATCATCTGATGATGCTGCGCGGAAGTGAAACCATGGTCTTGTGCTGATAAATTGTGAATTGCGGACTTGCAGTTTTTTTACTATTCCTAGCGGAGAAATACGGAGAAATTCCACATAGTTAAGCCTGCGAAAGTGTCCTACGTCATTACTATAGTTGGTTTTTGAGATGAACAGCAGTAAAAAGTTATCCCTAACATTTAAAACCAATGAGTGGTTACAAAATCTGCACATGCTTATTATAATTTCATTTAGGAATTTACATGTTAGGGCGTTTTCACTCTTTCAGTGGATCTAATGTTGAGTTTGACGATATCCTCAAGCGCTTAAATCAAGAAATTCCACCGAGCCGAAATCATCGCTCTTTTCTATAGAAAAGGACATCTCACGAGACGCTATTGCTTTCTGAAAATTATCCCATGTATTTTCGATTTTGACCACCTTTATGCCGTCATTTAAGTAAAGCAGATGAAACCAATTAGAGCATATTCTGAAATCTGATGACAGCAGAGAATCATCACTGCGGGATTGTTATAAAAACCAAGATGGGAGAGTAGTCACCTGAGGACGGCCACTTTAAGCCGCACGCTCCAGTGGCCGCACCTGGCCCTAGCCCTCCCCCCCCCCCCCCCCCCCGGCTGATACCGAGACCTCGTCCACCTCCTTTACTTCCCCAAGTGGATACACAAAGGGGTTACGCCACAAAAAGGGGTGAGGGGTGGTGTTGGGAGGAAAGTGGGGTGAGGCAGAGCGGCGACGCTTCCCTTTTAGCTCCCGACCTCATAAATTAGTGGTAGGACTAATGGAGGACTTGTATCCATATCCTCCCACTCACCAACGAGCATGCCGTGGCCCCTAGCCGCTCCTTCCAAACGACTTGCCATTCTCTTTTTTTTCTTCCTCAAACCCTCTCATCTCTTTTTCAATGCCGGCGGACGACGTGGACCAAATGGCGGTCCAAAGATTGTTCCGCGAGGGGCACCCACAATGCACTTGTAACTGTGGTGCTTGTTAATCCTTCGTCATCTCGTTGCTAAGAAATAAACCAATTTCGAGAAATTGCTCAAAAGAAAGTGGGCTTAAAATCGGTCTAAATACAAATATCTCTCACGTGCTACATATGTCATATGGCTGTATATCAATCTATTTATTCATGAGAAACGAAATAATCCAGTCACATGTGAACGACAGACTTGTTAGTCACATCGGTGGATATTATAAATATTGCGCAAAAATGGCCACGCATCTACTAAAAATAATATTTTTTATCATACAACCAAGTCTCAACAAAACATCGTCGTCATCATATATCACCTGGTTATCTTTGATTTTCATCTCCTGTTGCATGGTAATGACAATGCTATGTTCAAACCGCGATAAGCAATTAAAAGATATTGGTGGACATGTATGCAAATTCATATATACCAAATATGCAAATTCAACTCTTCCAATCGTAAGTTTAATATTGTCAATTAATTACCAATAATCAATCGCATGTGGAAAACAATCACTCATACGAACGTACTTCACGCACGTGAAAGGAAAAAAACACGTGATAATAGAACAGTAATTTCCTCTTCAAAAATCTCTTTCAATGCAACTTCTTTCTACACTGGAGAATGCACCACTCTTCATATCCTCCATATCAACAGTTATAGGTTTTTCGCCGGCCTTGGTGGCAGCAGGATAATGCCCTCGTCAACCAAAAGGTCGCAGGTTCGATTTCCGCCTGGGTGGGTTTCCCTAAATCTTGGGCTTGGGTTTTTGTAATTTGGTCCATTGTTATATAGTTATATACATGATTGTTAATAGTCCGATGTAAAGGTCAAAAAGTGTTTTTTTCGGATAAGTGCTTGATACATAAATAAAATAAACGAAGCACTTCCCATCCCTATAACACTTATGAGTAAAACCTTTGACAACAGATTGATCGTTCTCAATCTACAATACCTACGTCCCTACAATTCCATCATAGATTTACGTACACGCACGCTAGAATACATGTGGATCACGAAGTATTTTAAAATCGCCAGATGAAATCTCAGCCTCTAGCTAATCTCGGAGCCATTAACCGATCACAAAAGCATCTATTGCTGGCTTCTCACTCAAATGACCCGGGTTCGAATCCTGGAGACCGCAGATATTTTTCAGTGGTATCCCGATCACTACTTGAGATGAAGAGCACCTAGAGTGAGTACGCCATCCGTGGGGTGGGATGTTAAACTACGGACCCCTTTTCGCTTGTAGTAGCCTAATGCCGACGCCGAGTCTCTCTCCACCCTTCCTCCTTTCCCATCCACCCCTAATGGGGAAAATGACTTTAGCTGTCGGTCGCCTCCCTTAAATCTATGACTACTACTACTACCTGCGTTTAAAATAAAATTTTCTAACTTTTGAACTGTGTATTTTATCATAAATATATTTAGAAACTAGGAGGTTCATTTAATTTATTTCTTATGTATTTCCATTGGCAAATGCTATCCTTATTCCACAGATTATATAAGTGAAAAGAAACTTTATTTTTTAAGACCACATGCGACATTTTAGATCATTACTTTATGATATACGAGCATTAGTATTGGAAAATGTTTCAGCGCTTTCCTTACTGACGTAAATCAGAGAGCATCAATCGTTCTCATAGCCATCCGATATTATTTTATAGGCTATAGATCAGAGTTTCTTAACCGGAGTACTTTTTAGCTTTGAGAGTGTTGATATCTTCATTTTCACAGCGCTTCCTAATGTTTATTCTCATTCAAATGCTAAAATATTCACCTTCATGTTAAAAATTTATGTAGTACACATGAAAAATAATGGGCGATTGTGACTAACTGTACGAAGAAAGGAGAAAAACGGGAAATCACATTATGGTCTTGGAGTAGGAGTACGTATCTAAAATGTAGTCGTTGACGTGAACGGTTGGAATTAGGAGAGTAGTAATTGACACATGAAGTAATTGTCTCCGCCATCCTACCGCCCAATGCGAGTAAGGGCGGATGGCCAAAAGAACCTCCGACTCTCTTAATAGCAAACAAGACATAGTGCGCGAAAAGAAACGAGTATAATGCATTAAATTTTAATATCCATTGACCGGGTGATATTTAATGCGAAAAATGAAGTAATTTTGTTTTCCAAATTTTATTGAGTCAGAGGACACATGCAACGAACAAGGGCGATCGTAAAAACATTCAATTTGTCTTGAATTCCAATATTGTATCCTGAAACAAACATCTTCACTAAATATGGTAATATGGATGGTTTTCGTATATTTCGCCTGATTTCCAAAATATTGTCGAGACAGTCTGATTTACAGGGATTAATTCGACTCATTTTTTTTATTGTCATGAAATTTGGCATAACTGAATAAAATAAAAGGAAGAAAAGTTTCCACTGGTGGGATTTTTTCGAAATTAGAGACAAAATTAAACTTGATTCCTCTTGTCGAACACTATGGTGAAATACTGGCAATCGTCAAGAAAGAAGTCAATGGAAAATCTCAAAAAGATGAAACCTGTGACGAAATATGCAACGAGAAGGAGCTGAGTATATTTCATATGTTACAAACCCCTATCTATTCAATCTTACATCTATTAAAAATATAATTAAAGTGCAATATTCGTTAAAAAGGTAAAAATCGCAACAGAATATAAAATGGTTTGCTGATTTAGATATATATTCCAGATACTAATTCTTAGTTCACAAAATGGAAAATATCATTATCTGTTGAATGTTATCATGATAATGAATAATCTTTCAGAAACGCAACAACGGAGATGAAGTCAACAAAAATATGATGTAATCAATTATGAATTTACTTTGCATTCGTCAAAACTTATACAAGCATTAAGGTAACAACATTAGAGACAATAATTAAAACTACTTTTAGGTGAACATTTTCCTTTTGGTTTTGGATAGACATTTAATTGTGTGAGGGTATCTATCTGCAAATGACATATTTAAAAATGACTCGTGGCTATTTCATAAATTAACGCGCGTAATTATTTCAAAGAACCCACCGGAAACGTGGATTAGTACGTCACCACGCAATGATTTTACGCGCTACCCTGTCCGAAACCGTACACACGACCCAACGGACGTCCGCAGGTCACGGAACACTTGGGGATACGCGCAGTGAAAGGTTAGAGCGAGAGAGAAGGGTAACCTACGAAATGCCGCCTGAGTTTCCTTCCCGCAAAGCCAAAGGGGTTGGGGGCGACACGAAGGTGTGAGCATATATAGAGAGGGGAGACGTTGGGGGAAAGGGGGAGTGAGAGAGAGGGAGTTGGGTAAGAGAGATCAAACCGATCGATTCGATCGTCAATCAATTGATGCGATCAAAAGCGGCAGGAGGGACACCCAGGGTGGATGGGGGGGAGGGGGTAGAGATGGTAGACAAAGGTCGCATCGACTGATTGATGAGGGAAATCATCAAACTAATCACAGGCGACGACAGCAAGGACGAGGAGAGGAGCGATTGAAGTGGGGGAGAATACGCGAAATACCAATCGAACGAAACGCGATACGGAGAGAGCGAGAGAGAGAGGTGGTGTCTGTGCATGCGTGAGTGGAACATGCGAGACGGCGAGTGTGGGAGGATGGAGAGCCTCGGGGGCGGTAGTGTGTTGGAATGGGAGTGGGAAGGGTATGCATGAAACCACTTAGGTTTATATATATATATATATAGATAGAGATCGGAGATATATGCGATTATTAACGTTCTGGCTTCCCACCCTGAGGGCTCAGGTTCAAATCTCGGCGACGACAGATATTTTTCAGTGGTGTCCCGATCCCTACTTAAAGTGCTTTTTGGAGGGCACTTTGAGTGAGTACGTAGTCCGTCGGGTGGAACCTTAAGATCCGGACCCCTTGGTGCCCTTCGTTAAGAGCAGGCTAATGCCGACGCCGGGTTTCTGTCCACTCCTCATCCTTCCCAATCCATCCCTATGGTAATAATGTGATGAAAAGTGCAAGGAAGAAAATAAAAGTGACATTTTAAATTAATGAAACGTGACTGTTTTCCTGTAAAGTGTCGAAGCTGCATAAAATGTGAGCTATTATTGCACATAAATTGAATCATGTCTTGATTTCTCACTGTTTTTAAGTTACATTAACAATAAGTTCATTTAACAGTAACTCCATTTTCTTCTATGTGAGAAAAAGTTATGATTTTCATTTGAGGCCGTCAAAAACACAACCAATTTGTTAAGAAATGCGAAAGCGACCAAAAAGCAAAAATGTATACATTTGTGTTAACTGGTATCAATAAAGAAGGGCCAAGTTATGTTTATTCAATAGAATAAATACGCCTATGCACTTCCTTTACGAATTATGAAAAAGTTAAAAAATTAGTTTTTCAGTTCAAAGATGAATATAACAGGCTATATATTATTTCCAATTTAGGACCACTTTTCTATCCTAATGTAAAACTTTTCTTTTAAAACATTACATTTTCATTTTTCTCCGAAGTACCTAAATATTTAAAGCCTTACGTGTATACCCTTTCCGTATTTCATTTCCTCCCTTCTTCGTTAATAACTGTCCAGACATATTCACTATATTTCTCCGTGGCCCTCTTAACTTCCGTTATTACTAAATCCATTAGCTTCATGTATGAGTGTTCTATGTCATCTTCATAATTATTAGATTCCCCTACTTTGTTATATATTACTCTTGGTTTCTTTGCTAAGTGTTCTCCGTTAAAAGAAACATTTTCCACAATTAACACACATTCCAGCTCCCTCCATTTTACTTTATGTTGTTCTTTTTCTCTTCCCTTTCTTTTTTTCTCTTATCTTCCATGAGCATCTTAAAATTCTGCTAGATTTGAGCAAGTTCAATCGTTTTGAACAGATGAGAATTCATATATCTTTTTTATCAAAGGCGAGGACTGGAAAATTAAATTAACTTCAGGAAGTCACTGTGAAGTGTGCGGATATTTTTCCAGCAATTCATCTAACGAGGTTAATTAGATACCCTTTTAACTGGAACTAATTTTCGGATATCAATTACCAAGGCTGAGCTGCAGCTTATTACTGTATCCCTTTGGAGCCAAGAGACTATATCCTTTCGAAAAACTTCACGTAACCACGTTTTCCAAAAAACCTCACTAAAAACCAATTGAAAATATATTCAGAAAACGGCAAATTTTATATTTCATTAACAATACGGCAAGGTGCAGCAATTATAAGTCGGCTACAAGGGTGGAGCCCTTGCTGGCAGAAAAATGGGCCAATTGGATAATGCTAGACATAATGCATTCAATAGCCCCACCCATAGATAATATTCCCCTACCTTCCGTGCTTCTTTATTTCCAATGATCAATCTTCTCTCTGTTGTTTCTATCTCTTACTTGCTACGTATACAGAAAAGGGGAACTGATATGCAAGTAACGGGAATCCAATAATTCTCTCTTATTGGGTTGTTATTGTCTTACCCGTCCGCTGAATTCAACGTAGATTTAAGGGATGATAGCCGTGGAAAAATAAGCGGTGTCATGATACGAGCTAGGTGTAGCATAATACCTAAAGGAATGTTAGCTAGAAAATTTTAACATACCTTGATCAAAAATTTCCCGGAATTTATTCAGAAAATTAAAAATACAAGTTTATTCATCTAAATCTATATTGTCCCCTTCAAAGTAATCCCCATCGACTGCAACACACTTATGCCAGCGCTTGATCCAATCCTCGAAACATTTTTTATATTCGGTTTTCGGTATGTCCATCAGTGCTTCCTGCGATTTTTCCATTACTTCCTCTCGGGTGCTAAAACGCGTTCCCCGTAATGGTTTTTTAACTCGATTGAACAGAAAAAAGTCACAGGGAGCCAAATCAGGTGAATTCGGTGGCTGTTGGATGGTATTTGTTGCATTTTTCGTCAAAAAATTACGAATAATGATAGCACTGTGCGACGGTGCGTTATCATGGTGCAAAATCCACGAGTTTTCTGCCCACATTTCTGGTCTCTTTCGGCGAATTGCTTCACGCAAACGTCTCATAACGCCCAAATAATACTCTTTGTTTACTGTCTGGCCTTCTGGCAAAAATTCATGATGCACTACACCGTTGTAATCCATGAAAACCGTCAGCATTGCCTTCTTTTTTGACTGAAAACGACGTGGTTTTTTTGGTCTCGGCTCATTTGGTGAACGCCATTCACTTGCCTGATGTCTGGATTGCGTGTCGTACTCATAAACCCACGTCTCGTCTCCAGTAATGATCCTTTTGATGAATGTGGGATCGGATTCAGCCTCGCAAATCATGTCTTTTGCGACGTCAACACGGTCTCTTTTTTGCATGAAATTGAGGTCTTTTGGAACCAACTTTGCTGCTACACGACGGAAACCCAAATCATTAACCACAATGTCTTGGGCGGATCCATAGGCAATGTTCAAGTCCTCCGCTATTTCTCTGATGGTTAATTTGCGGTTATTGACCAACATTTCTTTTACTTTATCAATTTTTTCACCGACTTTCGATGTCGATGGTCTGCCACTGCGTTCATCATCTTCGATTGAGTCACGACCACTTCTGAACCGCTCGTGCCACTGGTAAACGACCGTTTTTTTTAGAGAATCGTTGCCGAAACACTTTTCCAACATTTCCAACGTCCGTGCGCCACTAAATCCGTTTTTTACGCAAAATTTAATACAAGTTCGTTGTTGCAAATTTAAATCCATTTCTGAAATTGTAAAAAATCGCCAACACACACAGAGATAGATGTACTCTTGGCTACGTAACTTTTGCAAATGTCAAGTTATGACACTAAGATTTAAAGGGAATATCAACAACAGATGTACCAATTTAACAAAAAAAACAGAACTCAAATCGGAACGATGAGAGCGCCACACGGTGGTTATTCCGGGAACTTTTTGATCAAGGTACATATAATCAAAAGAAAAATCACGAAACTAAACAAAAGTTCAGTATAATAATGAGTAGTCAGCATGCATATGGAAGCGAAAGATGGCATTCATGAAGACTCAAGAGTATAGAAGTTCTTCTCGGTTCTTCCATAGGATGAGAGTCTATTCCGGCCGAAGTTTCGATGCCCGAGTCGAGCATCGAATCGCCGGCCAGAATGAAGACTCTCACCCGGTAGAAGATCCGAGAGGAATTTATATTTTCAAAACACCGGGAAAGTACCAGGTCTTACTTTAGTGGACTCGGATGTTGAAATTCGCTATATTTACTAATGTATCATGTTTCTGTGAGCTAATTTGCTGGCAGTTGGCCCGTATGCATCGATTTCGAATATATATACTATGCCACATTTTATCATTGGAAAGACTGCAGCGCTATAAGTCCCAGAAATTTATCGCAAATTTTTAGATAGATCAAGAAGGCGTAGCATTTATTGATTAAAATTTATGCTAAATATGAATTCAGATCGATGCTGAACGTGCTTGTAGTTCATGTTTTCTGATGACATGTCTTTTTTCTTATATGTAACCAATCTATAAAATCAATAAATGTCACCCCATTCTTTTATTTTAATTTAATCCCTAAACAATACCGTGACATTCGTGTCCTACGACAGTTTATCAGATATATTTTTTAGAAACTTTACATATTTTTACTAACCATTAAGGTTGTGATTTCAATAATTGTAGGCAATTATACACTATTCGAGGTAATACTGGAGTTACATACAAGAGAGAATACATACGCAAGAGAAGAGAGAGGAGGAAAGTTTGACAGGAGGGTAGACCGAGAAAGTCATGACTGAATGTTATTTAAGAGGACAAGAAATATTCCAAGTGCCAAGAGCCAGAGATCAAAAGCGATGTTTGATGCAAAAGAGGAAAAAAGAAAGAGGCACGTATTGTGACTACTTTCATGAAGTTTACTCAATATTGTGTTTTATTATTTGCAATATTATCTGATAGTCTACTTTTTAAGGTAGATTTTGGATGTGCACAGTTTGAACATCATTGCATTTCTTAGCCTCGCCTATCAGAACACAAACTGAAACCCCAAACTACTAAAGACCCATCTTCTATTCCTGATAATTTCTACCTCCCTTAATTTCGTCCAATATAATTTTCTTTTTCCTCGCCGAACCTCGCTCGCCTAATGTTCTCCATCTCAATAGCAATCTTCAACATCCCACCGCCAATTAAAGTGCTTTGCATTCAACTTTCTTGTATCCTTTGAATTTCTCTCAACGTCACTCTCTCCTCCTCCACCCTGTCTTCTACTCCATCGTTTGTTTTCCTTTCGGTCCGTTACCTTTCCCTGTCCACAACCACATCTCAAAGGACTCCAATCTCTGCCAATCAACTTGCTCCAACGATCTTAATTATTCTCTGCACAAAACCACGCTCCATGAAAACATTTTTTCTAATTAATCCTTGAAGTCCTTATTCAACGTCCCTGTCATAAATTTTCTGCTCCGTGTGTAAAATTCTTTGTCTATACCATGTCTTCTACGACTGTAGTTATAAGTTAGCCATTGGTCCGAAACACGCTGCTCTAGTTTTTGTTCTCCTACTTGAAAGTTTCCTTTAACCTTTCTTTATCTCGAAAACCTCAAGTTTGTTGTTTTATTTCATTTATGACCTGCCTTTTACACTGATTTTCTATCGCAATGTGCTCAGCTATGATTGGGACCCCTTGGTTCACGGGCCGATTAACTAAACTTGATAATTCGCAAATATAACTGATTTGATGAATTCCCCACGCACTTTCATTCCTATCTCCTGTTGTTCCCATATCTCTTTAGAAAATGTCTCCGCGTATGCGTTGAACAGCATAGGTGATAACGGACACCCGTGTCTTACTCTTACTACTCTTTCGAAGACTGCTCATCCGGATTCTCCATCCGCCACTTGCACCTGAGCAGCCTGAGACTTGTACGGGTTGCAAACAATTTACGCTTATTTTCTGAAGAGTATCCATTAAAACCTGTCCGATTCACCCTTTGGAACGGCTTCTATAAATATGTGAAACAAAAAAAATAGGCATCATATTATGACAAATTCATTCGACATAATCCAGTTAAATTTAGACCATTTTTTGTTTTTTTTTGCCATGTAAATTTTCATATCAATTGAACATAAATTCAAATGGTGTACCTACAATGGAAATATTCCTCAAGTTCAAAATTCATTTTATATTTAAGCTCTTTTCAGTTCTGCAAATGCATTAATCCCATGTTTTCCATATTAATTCAACTTTTAATGGGGTACCGTGCGCCCACACGATGGATTTGATTGAAACAATTTCCGTCTCTACAAATCACTCTCCAGTTAATATATTTTAATAGCGGGTAACCAATAATCGAAGAATGAAATTTATTTGTGAGTTTTAATGTGGCTTTTTTAGAACGTTTTTTTTTCAACCCAACGGGATCTACATTACCGGGAAGCCATAATTAGAGTTTTTAAACAGAGAACATTTACGAACGCTTGAACCGAGCTCGTATCGTATTTTATCATACATAATTTACGATAAATGTGTAAATTTACGAAATAATTATTGATAAATGATGCGGAAGAGTATCATTTTGATCAAGAATCGTCCCGTTACAAACTAAGGAAACCTATCAAATATTTGGAATCGTAATAAATTTTCGGCCTCTGTCGATTCCCAGAACTTCGTTGCCGAAAATGGAAATAACGGATTTTAAAATGTTTTTAATATTCACGCATTATCCTATATTTATTATATTTTTGAAAATCAATTTTCAATGAATTACGAATTAACTCAACAAAATTAAAACAGAGTCGTCAATAAACTTCAATCAATGACTTTAAAAAGATAATATTACTAACTAGCCAAAAAGAGATCCTTATTATTATTTTTAAAGCCTCTCTAAAAGTCATCCAGTTTTTATTCCAACGCAGATATCCTGAAATACCAACATTTCCATTTCAAGTGCACATAAAAACATATCAATCTAATCAATACTAGCAAGTGGATTTTATTCAAGCACGTAATACCAATTTTTCCGAATCAAATTTCTTGGTCGCCATTCCCATAAAATGCCCCTTCATATAAAGCAGTGCAGTTTCAACTCTTTCTTGTGCACATATTCCACTGTTTCAATGTTATCAATTTTCATATCTTCTAAAAATTGTGTATATATTTCTATAAGTGAACCGTAGATAAGTTAGATTAATTTGATATTAGCTTGTTTAACCCGATTACGCCTGTCAATATATTTTGGCGTAATTTACAAAAAAACGTTCGACACAGATAAATTAAGAAATAGGTTAAATTCAATAACAGTAAAACTTATTTTTTTATTTTTATCTTTTATAGAGATTTAAATCAATCGGTATTGAAAATTTTTATTTAATTATGTATGAATGTAAGTTTATTCACAGATACAAATCTCTAATAGGGATTAAGTGATAAATACATATTAACAACCTCTGAAGATCGCAGTATCTGTTTTTTATGGGTATAATTTAAAAAAATTACATTTAAATTAGACCCTTAATGCATTTTCAATAACTTTAGATTCAAACCACCCTATAATTGAGAATAAAATATCTCTGGAAACTTAAATATGAACGCATTACATGAACCAAAATTAAAAGGATGCTTTAATCAATTTTCAATTACATAATAATTTGAGTAGAATACATGGACAACTTTAAATGAGTTAAAATCAGTCCAAAAAGTGAGAATAAAATTAAAATAGTATTTATGAGCAAGGGCACAATCCCAGATCGGCCTTCTCCAACGCTTAGCGATGTTCGCTCGAGTGATTTCGACTCTTATTTCGAGATTACCTGAGGAAATGACAAGATCGGAAGTTGACAGACAGAACGGAACACTGAGGTAATTTATTTAAAAACGAGAAATAATTATAAAAATGAGAAGGGATCTGTGAGTGCAGAACGGGCGCCTACCGATGCGACGGGAAAGTGACTAGACCGATCGGAGCAGTGAATCAAGGCATTGTTGCGTGTGTGCGATCAGGGCAGATGATGACGACGCAATTATTTTCTCATTAAAGTCTCTCAGGCGGATCCTATAGGCTGTATGAGTACGGCTTCCTCCATGTATATCTCCCGGACCAATTTTTAAGGGTATAAAGGGGTGAATCCACATCCGCTTTACAGTCAAAATTAAAAGTGGCTCCATAGCCTATTGTCACGGTCGTGAGGAGAGTAACGAATGAGGGTTCAGTTGAAGGGTTCCGCGGTTCGCGCATCCAAAAAGGGTGTAAACTGTAGGGTTTATTATGGCACGGGCTGGTCGAAATGGGGATCTGGTAAGAAGTGATGATGTAGATCGACCGGTGAATGGTTCACATACGGAAGATGTGGTGCACGATGTTTTACCGATCGATTTTTTACGGGCAAGTTAGTGGTCCAAGCGCATCATCACATGCTTTGTTTTTGTAACATGGCTGGGAAAATGATCTCGCAAATTTCCAGGGCTTCCTTTTTTGGCAAGCATTGCATGCGGGAGCATAAAACGTATCCCTCGTTTCATGTTCTACTCGGATTTGACGCAATTTTAATGTCGTCCGCATCTCGAGTTGAATGCACGAATTGGCTCGGGCAGATTTGTTTAATAGCCGATTACGCCCCTCGTGGGCGTGAGCCACCATTATGCCCGGAAGAGCAGAAAATTACGCATATTAAAACAGAGATGAATGATAGATGAACACGTTCGTGACTTTGGAATCAGCTTAAATTTACCTCGAATGCACATTTCCGCCACGTTGCATACGGCAGATGTACTCCTTAATTGGAATGGCCCCTCCAACGGGAGCTATCCCGCCCCTCATAGGAAAGGATATCACTTTTATCCGCAATTTCAATGCCTCGTCAAACTATTATTACCTATCCAGTGCCTCATGATGAGTCATCTCGATAGCAATTCGACTTTACATACTCGGGCGAATGGGGCCATTTCAGACCGTAAGTTCGGTACCGGAAAAGTCTTTACACATCAATAAAACATTTATATCCCTGTCAGGATTCGATCCCACGAACTTTGAATACTGCGACGAACCTCTCGTCGGCTGTGTGGGTTTCATTTCTTTCAAGGCCGCAGTTTATTCATTTCGAATGAGACCAATAAATTACCTTCTGTCGCTTTAGCGGTTTACCAATCGGATTGAAGTTACAAAGTGAAATTTTTAATACGCAAAGGGACTAGAAAAGTATATCCCACGTGAAAGGTTGTGTCCCGAGATACTAAACAAACGAATTTGCACAGCGCCTCACTCAAAACCTTGGTTATGTTAACTCATAGACATGCTTCAAACAGAAGCAATAACATAATAATAGATCTTTTACGCAACAAATGAGGAAATGTCAAAAATATTTTTTTTTACTTCCTTTTGTCCCCCATCTGTACTCCCACGCGTGACATAATGCGTTTGACATATTTCCTCAGTAAGAAAGGGGTGATTAAAAAATTGATGAGTTTATCTAGACCGTATTTTTCATTTTCTTTGCAGTTACTCTCTCAGCTTAGTGTTCCACTCTCGGAGGACACAAAAGATTTAATTAAACTTTTGTTGTCTTCAGCGTGACTTTATGGAATTTGCATAACATATTGAAATGAAATAAAATAATTGAATTCGTAATTCCACAAACTTTATTTAAAAACACGACCCAGGTCTCACGACGTTGAACGTCATCATCAGGTGATGACGTTCACACCATCACCTGATGAAGGCGTTCAACGTCGAAACCTGGGTCGTGTTTTTAAATAAAGTTTGCGGAATCACAAAGTCAATAATTTCATTTAATTTCAATATTTTATTAAACATCGCTCATTTTGGTAGCTTCAAAGGGCGACAACAGTGAGACCTACCTTTTTTTGTTTTTGACATGTTAATCTGCTGATGCATTGAAACCTTCATTTTCAAAAAATAGGCGGAAGATATCTCATACTAAGACATGTTGCGAATTAAGTAATTGTCTCAGTATAAGAATCTTATTATCCCCTTATAACTTGAAAAAAGAACTAGGCGTCCTGAAAGAGTTTTTGGATGAATGTAATGTAAAAATGAAGAAGATTCATCATTCAGCAAGGGCATTAGACCGATGAGATCCAATTTATTTTACATGTTTAGAAGTAGTTAAAAAAAAGAACCTTATTGAAAATATGAAATTACACGCGTCATTTGATATAACGTAGGCCTTATTTTGAATGATTAGACTCCTGAATCATGTGTTAGAATGTGCCAAATAAGAAAATAAATATATTTAAAAAATAGATGGGTACATTTTCCAACATCATAGGGAGAATTTTCACTAGGTTGTCGAAGAAATTAGGGTCGAAGGGCGCCATGATACCGCCACTTCAGCCATTTGAAGACGAAGTGATATGAAGGAGGCTCGAGTATGATTCCGACAAATAAGGTATAATATTTAAGATACCACCAGAAAAAATATATTTAGAAAAATAGACCACCCGACAAAATCAGAAGGGTACTCTTCATTGATGAAATATGTAAATGCTTACTTTCCCTATGCGTTGGCTTTACCATTGAAAAATTTAAGACAAACATTCTACGGCATATCTTAGACGCATGCATGTATATTCTTTCGTCTATCCATTTCTGCAAAGGAACTTTGGTAGAGCAAATACTTTCATTTCCTTGAGTGCAGACTGATGTCCAAACACCCACTGCCAAACGCCACATAAGGTGGCTCGCAGGTATTATATCGACATATGAAGTTGAACTTCAGCACAATAATTATTCCCATGCATTTCCGAGGGGTTATTTATAACATATACGCGCAGAGTATTCTGTTATTAGAATTTTTAATTATTGCAAATGAATAAACGTAGTAATTATCTACAAAATACATCAGACAAAACCGTACTGCCAATCCTATATTCTTCAGTACCCTTCATCCATATCATCGTTATAGTTATACCCCTCTTTTTACCGATTCCTCCATATTCACGAAGGAATACCGAGAAAAACAATACACAAACAAGAAAACTCTGCAACGAAGAAGCAATCAATATATTGGGAAGATAGAAAGCAAAAAATTGAAAAACTATGACGGAATTTTATTTTAAATCGCAAAAAATAAACTATTCATGACTATCAGTTGCGGTATTATTAATACGGAGTCGTTACTACTTCATATAGCTATACTGCAACAAATGTAGCATTTTCCATTCAAGCAAAAGTATTTTGTGACCATAATTACAGCTGTATAAGATTCATTCCTTAGAGTTGGAGATTTAATATTTTTATTAAATATCGAACCAACTTAAATTTCTCCCAACACATATAGGCATCACATTTCATGGTTGGGTGTGGTTGATTTAGGGTCCTCTTACAAGCCCGGCCTTCCCCAACGAATGCCGAGACTGCATGGAAAAAAATCGCCATTTGTCTCGCTTTGTTCCCTCATTAAGAAAATTACCCACAAGTAATCACACTGAAGCTCAATAGGCTACCGGTGGATTTTCCCACGGAGAGGATTAGCGTGGGGAGGATTTGTTCGCGGATTTCCATGGAAGCCGCTCTCAAGAGTACGGGTGGATGTATCTCTCTTGAGTGTCCCGCATGCGTGAAACAGGGCATGCCTCCAAACGCAATTCGTTGCTCGCAGCGGTTCAAACCCGCACATCTCACATTCACTCCAAGGGTTAAATCCTCTCATAGCCCGTCTATTTTCAATGTGATTGGTTCTCTCGAGTGCGCTTTGAAAGCAGTGCCAGTGACGGTTTCTCACACAACTGAAAAAGGACACTGTTCCGTCCCAAAGATCCCGAACATATTCTGAATTTAAAATCAGTGTCAATCCAGGGATTAAAATTTTAGAGCGTATGAGTTTCAAGGGATAAGGATGTCTCAAATCAATATATAATTGGCAGTTAATAATGACTAGGCCTCTGGATATCGACGCACTCGTTTAAGTACGTACATTAATGTTTAAATGGCAATTGAAATAGTATTTTTTGAATTTTTGCAATACTTAAATTTGATACAGATGTTCAAAGAGTTTCGTGAAAAATTCACGATCTACAATTTTTTTCATTTTGAATATTCTAATTTAAATAATATTATTAAAATAACTTCTTTAAGAACAATAAAAGAGGTAATTTTTACTTCGTATTTAGGCACCTTGTAACAGTGCAATGTGTTTGACATTGCCACATAGTGTTACAATGAGAAGATTCGTTGTGATAAGCCACGAGATATCTAATGGCAGCGTGAAAATATTTCGTATGTTGTGAGAATTTTTAAAACATTTTAAATGAAAAAAGATAATGAAAGCACTCGGATTTAGCCCAGCTAAACAATTTAATATAATTTCTAATAACTGTGAGAGGCAAGCAAATAATATCGCTCTATTCGTTCGTAAGAGTTTTGATTGGTAAGAATTTAAAAATATTGGTCATACTATTTTAATTGACAGAAATTTGACAGATCTTCCCAAAGTGAAAATGCGAGGAGAAACACATAAAATCAGTCCCTACGCTTATCAACCACACATTTTATGGCTTCTGCATTTACAAATTCACTGTGCAAAATCTGGAAGCGAAAACTTCAACATCTTTGATGATCTTGGGTCACTGATAGTCAAACATCGGTAGGTTATTTTTCTTTCCAGAGCAGCCTCAGGTTTCCGCTTGTTTCCGGTTCCGACAGAAAAGGAAACTTTCTTAATTAAAATTCCACTTTCCTTAATTTTAAAGAACAGCTACTACAGTTTGACTTCCAAAAGATATAATTGATTTAAACTTCGGTGTAGGTCAATCAGGGAATTGATTAATAAAAAGGTTTTTGCTATGCTCAAATTTGCTACCATCACATAACGCTGGAGTTATTTCTATGACCGATCCATTTGATTTTGTTTTGCAAAATTCAATTAAGTAAATGTTTGCCAATATAATATTCGCCGTTCCACGAAGAATAAATTCCTACAAACCTCTCTGCCGAAAAATTCAAATCCAAAATGAAAGCTTAAACGAGAATTTTTCCTATTTCCATGGAAAAATAACCAACTGTGAGCGTTTGGCTTAATTATAAGAAAGTTTACATCAAGAAAAATATTAACGGACGGTAATCATTATTGGAAAATCTTTAATTATTAATCATGAAGGAGCTCAAACATGAATAATATCAATGTTAATTTACTGCTTAAAAGTCATATTACCTGTCAGAGCCATAACTAATAGAATGTTACTATATTTTGCTAATATTAATTGCGTATCATGGATTTCGTATGAGAAAAACGATGTTTTTATGCAAAGTCCTGAATTTATGATTCTAAACCCTTTGGATTTACATCCCATAGGAAGAGAAATGATTTGAAATAACAGACTCAGTGTCGAAACATAAACTTGGAGATTGTAAAAATCGATCTAAAAATATCATCTAAAAGAATTAAAGGAAGTAATTTCCTCTTTTTGATTAGCTTTGAAGTCAAAGTGTTTTAACGCAAAGCTGTTCAGGAAAAAGTAATGCAAAACAAATTAAAATATAATAGTTCTGGAGAAATGGCATCATATTTTGTCTAATGATTTTTCATGCCTAAGTCCCCTTCCAAAGGTCGTTCGTTTACCATAGTTTGTGACTTTTCTTGCTCTCATGGACTCTATAATTTCATTGCGTTCCAAAATTTACAATTTTCATGGTAGGAAACATTTACTAGCCACATTCTTAGGGAGGTAATTATTCTGTTTCTTCTCTTGAAATACAGCGTTCTGGGGCAGGCAGATTGGTAACAACAACTCGGAAAAAACTGCATGGGAAGGGCATAACAAGAGAAGGGAAAAAGGGAGTAGAAATGATTCATAGCACAAAATCGTTAGTAAAATATGAGCATACGCCCATTGGCAGTGTACCAGTTAACTGCTTACTCTGGGCGGAGGCTAAACTAGGTCAGAGAAGTCAGAACCATTAACGCTGCCTATTTAAAAAAAATCCCTATAAATCAATAACTTCTCCAGGTCTACAACGGTTTAATCATGCCTTATTTGGAAGTACATTAACGTTTATATCTTTCATAGCCCATTATTGTAAAAAATAAAAAAATAAAATCAGGTAAATTTATGCCACCTTCTAGAAACAGAGTCCATTTCTTTTTCCAACAATAGTTATATTATCCCAAAGTTTTCTTTGAATGCTATACATTTCTACACATTGCTAACAGACGTTAATCAATTGTATATTGATCAAGATTTATTTATTACGCATTTTATGCAAAATTAATTAAGCCAACTTGATTTATCAATGATACTAAACGACCCGCTAAGACCACCCTTGAAAAAGAGACCGAAGAGTAGAAGCCAGGCAAAAGGACTATGGCAGAATCGCGCAGTTTATTCCGCATCCATATATGCTGACGATTTTAATTAATTTACGACAATAGATATCGTATAACTATTGAACTATCATTTGAAAGATAATTCAGAAACGAATATTACTTTTTCCTAATCATACCTGAATTACTAATTTTGTTTTATAAATGTGTTTGAATGCTATTCAACCCACTTTTTACAGTAAAAATCATCTCATTCCTTGCTGTCTCAAAGAATTATTGAAAATTTTGGTGATATATTTAACAAATATTTAAATAAAATGCTTTTCTTTTATCAATAATATTGATTATTTCGTAATTGTTATTTAATCAAAGTGTTATTCCACCAATACTCGACGTAGCTACTACAGAACGCACGCAGAATAGTATGACAGGTGTTTTCATTTCAATGAAAAATACCAATCTAGAATTGGATGAAATAAAAAGGTAGTTTGGTTTCATTAGTGCTACAATGCGTCAGCGTTATCGTTGTTTGTTTCTCCACCGCCGTTTCGGCTGCTTTATGGAACGTAGTGTTGAAACTAGGCTCGAAAACGTTGAGGTAAAGGGATAGTGAAGGGAGGAAGCTTTTGTGAATAATAAGTGTGGAGATTAATGGAAAAAAAGAAAGGCAAAATGATTCTAGGATAGATCCAGGGAAATTTTAGTAGCAATGAAATGTTGAATACTCATCAAAGGTAGAATGTATGGTAAGCGATGAAGAGTGAGGAAATATGTGAGCAAAAGAAGAAGAAAGAAATTATTTCCTTTTTAAATCAGATTATTGTGATATTGAATGTTACGGTAATAGTATCATGTTAGTGTGGCAGAGATGCGTAGCAATGTTTCATCCCTTGGGTGCACTAAAACACCTAAAGAAGCTATCACCGGTAGGCTACTGTTGATAAATGAAATATGCGGTTTTTCATCGACTATTATTAGTAATTCAAAAAAATCGATCCGGTTTCGTGAGATAAGTGAATAGAGTGATATAATGTCACGGACTTGGGATTAAAGGATTAAGACCAAAGTCTCTCTTATTAGAGTCGCTGTCCGCCGTTCTTTAATTAAAGAGCTATGATTAATTACAGGAATATCAATTGAATATGTGAACATTCCGTTTGACCCAACAAACAGCATTTGATGATCAAACCACGTTCAGTTTTTCACATGGAAGACCGAATCAATACACAAAAGACCCAGGAATAAGTAAAACAATGAACAGTTCGTTCGTTCTAAATCTAAGTTGCAATCATGAATCTGTCTTTTCCGTTATTTCTATCGCAATCCATAGCGTAATTTTCCTCTGAGGCATAATTTGCGATATTTTACCTCAGGGCCTAGTTTCTATGATTCGTGGTAATTTCATAAATTGTCTCTCATTTGGTTTGGTAATGCTAAGTTTGACGAGCAGCGATAAAATATTCGATTTTGGTCAAGTACATCCTGATAACTCGCGCAAGTTTTAAGGGCCATGCACCAAGATACAGTTGAAACGGTGGCATCAATTAGCGGTGCACAAGAATAAGCGCATGCGAACAAAGATGAATTGCCAATTAGGACTTCGTTGGTGATATGAATAAATTAATGTATCACCCCCATTAAATGTGAGGCATCCCCACTCTCGTTATCTTCCCCTCTCTTGTATTTTCCCGTAATCCAGAATTAGTGTCTATTCTGCCCGGCCCCTGCCTTAACTTCACCAATCCGTTAGATCATACTTGTAGTTTTTATCCACTTGACTGATGGAAAAATTACGAATTGAGACTTTTCAAGCATTCCACAAATTATTTTTTACCGGCATTATGCATACCCAGATTTTTATTTTTTTATTATAATGTTGTTTACCTTTGAATGATCGCGAGATAATTCTATTCCTGCCTTCCGGTCCATTAATTTATAGTTTTATCAAAGTTAAATACCCAAGAAGAAAATCTGGAAAAAATGGACGTGATTGGCGAGATTACGACACATCATCACCCATTCCTTAATGGGCCCATTGAACCCAACTAATCCATAATATATTCGAATTCTGGAATTTGAAAAAATTTCTTGTCAATTTTCCGCTCAACTGCAAAAAAATTGTGACATCACTAGTCTTTTCGACATCTACTATGCACATAAGAACGATCCATAGAACTGGACTGGAGAAATTAATATAAGTATGGTGTCTTTTATCATTAAAAAACAGCCGTAAACTCAATCACCTCCCAGTACGTTCTCTTCCCCCCCCCTCTAACTGCAAACTAACTCCTGCCAAGTAGAGTCATATTCCGTTTCACTACATGTAAAGGGCATTTACCTGTAGCATAACAGATAAAGTGACTTTATCTCCATGCAAACAAATCATTTCAGGTGCTGAGCTCTAACTGAACTCATCTGTTTGCGAATCTTTAACTACTATTCTCATCTTCCTCCTCCAACTTCCAAAATTTAAGATCAAAGTTCGCAGAGCCTCCAAGGCATGTTATATAGAGATATGAAAGCTAAGTGCAATCCTCACCAGACATGATTTGTTAAATGCTCAGAAGACCCAGACAAAATAAAATATCAAAATTTTCCTCCCCGAAGAAAAAAATCCTCGAGTTCCTAATGTTTCTCGGGTCTCAATGTGTTCGTTGGGTTGAAAAGACAGCAACTTTTTCTGGATACAGCTGACGTCTTCAAGTCGAATGTCAGGTTAGGTCACCTACCCTCTGAAGATGCTCTCTGGAATGTAGGTAAACATTTTTACTATTGAAGTCAGCGAGTGCTGTGAAAACCCGAGAAAAATATGGAGTTCGTCGGTTCAGCACCGCGGAAACGCCCACAAATCGCCAAATAATCCGTATTTCATGGAAAAAACCTTTACACCTCGCCCTTATCCTTTATCCCAAAACTAACATCCAGGCCAGCCGCTTATAGATTAGTGCAGACGGAAGTTCTGAGTTAGGAACACAAATTTCTTTGCCTGATTCCCCTTGGGCCTTTTCGACAAAAATCGGGAAAAGTTGTCCAAAGGAAATTTGTACAACATAATGTCCAAATACGTGTTTTGATATGCTCTTACATTTGCCTTTTCTTTCATGGATGAAATGTTCCCGAATATAATCTAAGAATGTCACTGGACATTTTTGGCTTCCATACATCGTGGATGTAAGAAAAAAACATTTATCCAGACAAAAATAGACAGAGACAAAATTTACATCGACAAAATTCACTCATAAACGTCCAAAAACGTCTAGAGGGAGACAAATAAAATTTACCCTTCGGTCAAGTTAAGGATAAAAAGACGCTCAGATAGGTTATTTGAAAAGAAGAGGGCGCGGAACACAAGTTTTTCAAAGACCACGAATTCCAAGTCTGAGGACAATTTTTCTTTCATTTTTTTATAAAAAAACGAGAAGGGCGCTCCATAGCCCCGGAAAAGAAAGACGTTGGGAGACTAACGTATATGATGAAAGCAATTTCAACGGCGGGGGCGAGGAGAGCAGGTAAAAAGGTCAAACGGACGAACTTGATCCATCAAGCTGGCGGAGTGAAATCTGAGTGAAAGACATGACAGGAGTATGTGAGACACAAAAGAGCGACTTATAAATGTAAGAATCTCTTCACGCTGAGAATGAAATGAGATGCTGTGGAAGGGAGGGAGATAAAAGGAGTTATACTTGTAGAAGAGAAAAACAGTGATAGGTCAAATGAGATTAGTAAACAGGGAGTGGTCTTCAAACTTAAAGAGGAGAAGGAAAGAAAAAGTTATTAGGAGAGAGAACAAAGAAAGAAAGAATAGAAATATGAGAACGGGGACCGGATACGGCATTAACGAAGCCCACCGGTGATGAGGATCCGAATTCCATCAAACTATTGTAGGTATCCAGATGGATCCTAAACCCTGAAAATATTATTCCAAATATGCTTCGAGTGCAGCACACAGTAAGTTTGGGTGTAAAATTATAAGCCCCACAGTGAAAATTCTATATTTTTAACAAGGGAAATAGTTTTCTCCCGAACTTCCCCCAAGACTCTTACCTGCCACCAAGATTTTAAGTAGAGCTTCTCGTGAAATAAAATCAAAAACTCAGGAGGTCTCCTAAGACAAACACAGGGAGCGCCTCCCGAAAGTATTACATTCCTCGTGAATAGTTAAACGCTTGCCCCTAATTTCTTAGCGACATTAGTTTAAATAATTGTAACATATAATAATATCTGCAGAACTGTGACTGTGATTACAACTGTCAAAATAAACTGACCAAAACGAGTTAAGATTTTCACACGGATAGTTTAAAACTTGTCAATAGCAACGCGGGCCAAACTAATACATCTCGACAATTAATAATTTAATCTGGCATTTGTTGCAGAGTGGGGTGACTCAAAAGCAAAGCAATTAAAAAATACAAAACTGACATAATGATGGCCTAACCATGATAAGGATTAGATTGCCTCTTTTTAATGTATTATAAATTAATTATTGAGTGTTTCTTATTTCGGTTATACCAGTAAATCAATTAAAGAATACTAAAATAAGCTTTTACGTCAAATCGTGTATTATTGTCAGACCTACGCTATCTGATGCTAATTAGCTTAATTCCTGGTATTTTTTGCGATGTTTTTCCTTCTTTATTTTCTCCCATGCCTTTATCCCTTGGCCTTCCTCTTGGCACTTTGCCCTCCATTTTTCCTTCTATTATATTCTTCACGAATCAATTGTGTCTCAGCGTATGGCCAATCAACCCTTATTAAGAATAAAAAAAGACTCCGTCCTACTTCTCACGTCCCAGAATGTGCGCAATAATACTCTTTTTGTGATAATGAGTTCATCTCCCAGGGAGTATAATCCAAAATTTGTACTTGCTATCCAATAAAATATATCAAAATTTTAAAATTTCCAGTTTACAGCAAATGAAACGAGACTTCCGAAGACCGCATTGCATAGCTTTGAAAAGAGGAGTAAGTGCACTGACGTGTAATTTCGGGAGGAAATCAAATAACCTATTCCAAAAACCGGCCTTTGGCCGCCAATATCTCCTATCTCGAAGGGTGTTACTGGCAGAATTTCCATCGCAAATTAGCGAGGAAGCATTTAGCAGATTATTAAAGCAATCGATCTCACTAAAATTCGTCAAAATTCAGGGACTATTTCGATCATTTGTTTTGCAAACGTCTCCGAACTCAAAAAAATCCTCTTAATCGAATACTCTTCGATATCGACGCAAGAAAAACTATCTGTTTTTCTCAAAGAGAAGATTTTTTGCTATTTTATGAGCAGTTACGTATTTGGAACCTTTGAGATCGTTTGCGGACAATTTTCCTCCCGAGATAGTTGAGCAATCGATATATGACAAAAATAACGTGGTGATATTATGGTGGCTCACGAGAATTAATGCTTATGGAGTGTTCGTGGTTCTAGATGTCTATTCCACAGCGGCGCAGGTTTTCAGAAGCTAAGTGTTACACTTTCAAAAGTAATGACAAGAGTGCTGAGATACAATATTCCATATTCAACCACTTTTTAAGGGCAGAGTGAATCCATTGAAAAATGTTTTAGTATTATGATACCAATGAAAAATAGACGAGTGTCTCAGACAGATACTGTTGCCAAAAACAAATGCTGTTACTATTAGACAATGGGTGAATACGAGTCCAATAAAGTTGTCGTAAGAAAGAAATCATCCACCGTCATCACCATGCAGCTCTTTAAAAGAAATGCCTTCGCTACGTTGACGGTCAATGGATGATCCAGGTTATTCCATCCCCTAATGGGGATGGAATGTATGCATGTTAATATACATACACACATATATTATATTATGTGTGTATAAACATATATTATATATATGTATTTATATTATATATATTATGTATATACTATACATGTATACAGGTATATACTGAGAAGTTTTCCGTGCACTTCAAAATACTCTCTACTTCATTGATTCACCACTCATGAAAAAACTCAGGCTTGCTTGCTAGGATATTTAGCAGTTGTATCCTATGTATAAGGCTTCATTGCACTGTATTCCACTACTTGAGGTGATTTAGAGTGACGTAACTTCCAAGAAATGGAACGTTCCAAGAAATCTTGCATGAATTCCTGATTCTCGAGGGCCATTTGTCAAAATACGAATAAGATAACACAACACACTCAAATTATCAATCGAATAACCCTTTTGAAACTCATTTTGCAGGAAAATAAAAATACCGTCATCCACTTAGCGCGACTCTAAGTACTCCCGGGAGCAAATAATATTTCAATTCTTGGCTCTGATGAATCTGCTATGGAATCAGTGGTCTAACATCCTAGTGACATGAAACCATACTTCCGAAACGATATGGTATTTATTTTATCCCTCATACGTGAGTATAAATTATTATTTTTATTCATTTCCCGAATATGCGTGATTCGGAAGAAATTCTGCGTCGCGAAAACAGAAATGGCAGCGTAAAATATAAAAAAAGATTAGAAAACTGTGTCCAACGCAGTGCTTTTCATTCCCCATTGGAACCTTAGCCTCTACAATGAAACTTCTTCGCATCAAATAACAGTAAAGTTTCTAAATTTTCCTTCACATTTAAATAAAGAGTTAACCTTGAAGCTTGATTAATGTTGCATAAAATTGCATCTTAAGTACTCCATATTTTTTCAGGCTTCCATAGGAAAATAATTGAGATCAGGCGTCGAGAAGCTTATTCCAATTGCCAAAATCATAAAAATCACTCTAGAATGCGCTGGCTTATGCAACACTAAAATGAAACACAAAAATCACAAATGAAGTCTTAGCGAGAATGTAGTCAAATGTTTTGCAAATCTTAACAGGAGGAAAGTGCAGAGTGCCTTAAGTGCTCTAAATCTTTGATTTTAACCTGATTCATATATTCCTTTTACTTGCCAGTGAATTTATTTTTCAAATACGTTTCTGAGAGTACTTATTCCTACCGTTATTCCTTCAAATTTAAAGAAAAATTTAATAAAAACTTTAAATTTACCTACTAAAGGAAAAAGTATAATTATACGTCCTTACTTCACTATCCATGTAATTGATAATTGATTTGTCAGTGGATGAATAAAATAAACATTCAAAACCTTTTCGTCCTTCCGGAAAAGTTTATAAATTATTGGAACCGATAAATATATTAACACCCCGCAGTATGAATCACAACTACCCCATTTGCTGCGATAAAGGTCTCGCAATTTAACGATAATATTTTATGTAGCCATTGATTTGCATTTGACATAATAATATCCTCACGATTATTTCGACAAATATATACATATATATCGTGTATTATGAGAGCATACAACTTATTCTAGCCATAATCATTAAGACATAATGACATAATCATGACATATGCATGAAATTCATATCCTTCAGACATCCGGACCCTATTCAAAGTTCTCTTGCCGATAAAAATTATTCTGCTCACGTATCATAATGGTGATTTTCACCAAGTATCGTCAATTGGAAATATCACGCCAAAATTCAACTCCTACAAACAAATGAAGTAAAGTCGTCGGCCAAAGATAAACGTCCTCCTAGCTTACAATTACGTTAGGATTTGTACGTGAGTTACATGACTAGCATCCCTGGCAAAAGAGTCATTTCTTCACCATATTTAAAATCTTTAAAAGTTTTCACGTCATTTAGGACTTTAATTACTGAGGACTGTTAACTCAGGTGTCAATCTTAACATCATTGGCATAATTTATTGTCCTTTATTGAGTATTCTCAGAAGAATATAATGTATTGCATCAACGCATTAACGCTAAACACAAAATGCCACAAAAAGAGTGGTTGAAATTCGAAGGGATTTCTAACTAAAATAGCAATTGACGGAGAATATTGTAAGGGCGGATATATGCAATTGACAAAAGGATTAGAGGTGGATCTTGCAGTCACAATTTAGGACATAACCTGAGATATTATGCTTTAATCCATCCCGACTGAATTGAAAAATCTGGAAGAGTTCACCAACTGACCGAATATACTACCTTGATCAAAAATTTCCCGGAATAACCACCGTGTGGCGCTCCCATCGTTCCGATTTGAGTTCTGTTTTTTTTGTTAAATTGGTACATCTGTTGTTGATATTCCCTTTAAATCTTAGTGTCATAACTTGACATTTGCAAAAGTTACGTAGCCAAGAGTACATCTATCTCTGTGTGTGTTGGCGATTTTTTACAATTTCAGAAATGGATTTAAATTTGCAACAACGAACTTGTATTAAATTTTGCGTAAAAAACGGATTTAGTGGCGCACGGACGTTGGAAATGTTGGAAAAGTGTTTCGGCAACGATTCTCTAAAAAAAACGGTCGTTTACCAGTGGCACGAGCGGTTCAGAAGTGGTCGTGAGTCAATCGAAGATGATGAACGCAGTGGCAGACCATCGACATCGAAAGTCGGTGAAAAAATTGATAAAGTAAAAGAAATGTTGGTCAATAACCGCAAATTAACCATCAGAGAAATAGCGGAGGACTTGAACATTGCCTATGGATCCGCCCAAGATATTGTGGTTAATGATTTGGGTTTCCGTCGTGTAGCAGCAAAGTTGGTGCCAAAAGACCTCAATTTCATGCAAAAAAGAGACCGTGTTGACGTCGCAAAAGACATGATTTGCGAGGCTGAATCCGATCCCACATTCATCAAAAGGATCATTACTGGAGACGAGACGTGGGTTTATGAGTACGACACGCAATCCAGACATCAGGCAAGTGAATGGCGTTCACCAAATGAGCCGAGACCAAAAAAACCACGTCGTTTTCAGTCAAAAAAGAAGGCAATGCTGACGGTTTTCATGGATTACAACGGTGTAGTGCATCATGAATTTTTGCCAGAAGGCCAGACAGTAAACAAAGAGTATTATTTGGGCGTTATGAGACGTTTGCGTGAAGCAATTCGCCGAAAGAGACCAGAAATGTGGGCAGAAAACTCGTGGATTTTGCACCATGATAACGCACCGTCGCACAGTGCTATCATTATTCGTAATTTTTTGACGAAAAATGCAACAAATACCATCCAACAGCCACCGAATTCACCTGATTTGGCTCCCTGTGACTTCTTTCTGTTCAATCGAGTTAAAAAACCATTACGGGGAACGCGTTTTAGCAGCCGAGAGGAAGTAATGGAAAAATCGCAGGAAGCACTGATGGACATACCGAAAACCGAATATAAAAAATGTTTCGAGGATTGGATCAAGCGCTGGCATAAGTGTATTGCAGTCGATGGGGATTACTTTGAAGGGGACAATATAGATTTAGATGAATAAACTTGTATTTTTAATTTTCTGAATAAATTCCGGGAAATTTTTGATCAAGGTAGTATTAAATAAATTTTCGCTTTGACAGAACGAAAACACCACAAATTGCCATTTTCGGACGAGTTGAAATGCAGACAAAGTATCAAGGAGGAAGAAAAAAAATTTTATTTGTACGCCAAGCAAATTTCCCGGTAAATTCGAGATATTGCACATCGAATATCTGACATATTTGATAAAATGCCTTTTTTTGCCGTATATGATATCGTAACCATACCCCGTCCTCACTTCAATAAAAAAGAGTAGGACCCTTTAAGTAGCCGGCGCTCACAAACAGCACTCCATAACGCGACCTCCCGCCGTCATCAGTCACCCCTGACCTTATTCCTCCTCCATTATTACGGACGGCCTGGAAGAAACAATGAATTCGAATTGCTGCGTTCTTTCCATTGAGAGGAGAAATAAGAATTCCTCTCCTTCCCTGAGTTCCTTTCTGGAAGTCTCCTGGCCTAGTTTTCATTTCGTTGATCGCGAAACCGAATCACAGTAAGCCTTAATATATTTCGAGTCCCATCCCTCAATTTTACTTCAGCTCGACCACTTTGAGAATAAAAAATGATAAGCATATATCCACCATTTATTTTTTGAGTCATCGATTTTTAAGGGGGACTGGAATAAATAAATTTCCCACAAAATCACTTCAAACGTTAGACCACCGCGGGTTATATTCGAGTTTTAAATAGTTGAGATTCAGAAAACATCTTTCAATCCTCTTTTTTATATTTCGCTCAATGGATATTCAATAAAATTCATGTTTTATCACGCTCATTTCCAGGTGTGTACATCTAGCTGCGGATGAATTTTCATGTGCTCACCATACTTCAAGATAAACGAAAGGAAAACGCGCTTTCAGAATTCTACATTTATATTCAGATTTTAATGCAGCCAGTTTCATTTATCTTGAAAACAGTTTTTGAAATGCGCTACTGACCTTACATTAACTCTGTGAGTTAAAGTAAGACTTACTAATAATAGAACTGGTGTGATACGAGGCAGTCGTCTTGTTAGGAAATTTTTAATCAACACCTCTCGCTGCTTAATTTTTGGAATAATCAAGATAACTATGCTTAGAAGAATTGAAATGAGTAATCTAGTTGCCTCATTGTATTTTGTAAAATGAAATTTCTGTAATATTTTAAGTAAATAGAGAATATAAATAAACATAGCAATGTAATAAATGCGACATGGTAACCATAATGTCTTCGAGTATGTAAACTCCTCATGTTTGATATTACTTACCACTTAAAGGAAGCGTTACAGGGCAGATATAAACGACGTGGCAATACAAAACATCCCTATTAACCAAAATTAATAGATTTTTTACACAATAGACAATCTATTCTTCCATCATATGAATAAATATTTTCGCGCTTATAAACAGATCACTTTTTTCCTTTTATCATTCAGTCTACTATATATAGAAAAGCGCGTTCAGATAAAATGCCATAGTCAGATTTAAATACAGATTTATTCAATAATAAGGATCATATCATCCGGAAACGCAGGATAATTATAAGTCCTATTATTTTCCAGCGGAAAATGAGTTGTGATCCGTTATCAAAATGGGACACAGTTTGTTCATCCAAATCAGCAGAATAGTTCAAATATTATTTACCATGACAGAAGCTTGCCCGGGCCCGTTCTACACCTCTTATGTTATAATTATGAATTCAAAACGAATTGAAATAACGTGGAAAAGAATCTATCTACGTCTAATAATCTAAATATACGTGAAGATATTAGATCTCATCAGCGTTTTACAGTACATATTATTATTATTACTATTATGTTCTACCGTCTAAGTTAGATTTGGGATGCACACAGACTACACAATAATACAATGATACATTTTATTGTCTCTCCTAACAAACCAAACCCTGATATCGACACTAAAATAAACCCTTCTTCGATTTCATATATGTATTCCTCCCCTCCTTCCGTCGAACATTCCTATTATTTTTCTGGCTCTCCCTCGTATGTCTAGTTCACGTTCTCCTCACTATCACAGTCTTCAACAACCCATCGCCAATCATCACGCTATACACCCACCTTTCCTGCCTCCTTTGGATTTCTCCCAACTATCCCCTCTTCTTTTTACCTTTTCCATGCATTTCTAGACTCACATTTCAAAAGCCTCCAGGATACGCCTATCATTTTGCTTTAATGACCCTGTTACCGCGTCGAACAGAACCACGCTCCATTTCAAAACGAGCCTTTTCTTAACATTCTTCAGCAATATCGTTAATTCTCTCTTCCTTCCAAAAGTTTCTTTGCCTAACGTAATTCTTCTTCTTATAGCCCTACTTCTTCGGCCATTACGGTCCAAAATACTTTCGATATAGTTACCTATATACTCCTACCTGCTATAGTTTAGGGCCTCCTATTTTCATATTTAACTTAACTTTCCTCTATTTCAAAATCACTTAACATTCGTTTTGTTTACATTGATTTTCATCCCATAATCATTATACTGACTTTCCACTGCTCCACCAACTTTTGTTCATATCTCCAGTTCTTCCCATGCTTATTTAACCACTTTCTTTACATGAACAGGGTGAAGCAGAATGACTTTCTAGTTTTAAAAAATCACTGAAGAGCGGGCAGATAAATTAGCGAAATAGGAGTAGTCGCGTTATCTGGGAAAAAAATGCCATTTTTTCTTTATTGGAATACTAACAACCCTCACAAACTTCACCCAAGACGTCTTCATAGCCCCAAAGTGACAGTTTGGTGCCCTGTGTCCTCCATAGACATTATTGGCCCTTGCTTTTTTGAAACTCAAGGTTCAAACTGTTACTATCAACTCTGTGCGCTATTGTGCGATGCTGGAGAACTTTTTAGTCCTCAAAATGGAAGATTATGGTGAGGAATATGACACAGAAGACTTTTGGTTTCAACAGGATGGTGCCACGGCTCATACCGCCCGTCATTCACGCCAAATTCTGCAAGAACAACTTCCCAGCCGCCTGATCTCCTAACGAGGGGATGTTCCGTGGCCCCCTCGCTCCCCGGATTAGAGCCCATACGATTATTTTCTTTGGGCATATCCCAAAGCTGAATTCTACAAAGTTCGACCAAGGATCTTGGAAGCTCTTAAGGAATTAATTACAGATGTAATCGATGGAATAACTTAAACTATGCTGAGAAAACTCAACATTTGCATCGCTCACCAAGGTCGTCAGCTGAATGAAATAATTTTTAAAGCCTAATGGAAAAAATGGCATTGAATGTAATTTTCAGAAATAAAAGTCTTTGCCAATTGTCTTGGTTGTTTTTTACAATTTACCCGTAAAATCAGAGAGTCTATTCTTCTACCCCACCATGTACATTGAAAGTAACGGGTAATAATAGACCTTCTTGTCTTTTGTCCTTCTCCTCCTCCTAACACTCCCCATACCTGTTCTCTATGCGCCATTCGCGCCTGAGCAATAGGAGGCATGTTCAGCTTGTGGATAAGTTACCTATTCCTCCAATATTTTCCTATTTTCTGGATTGAATTTATTAATTCTACTAGATTCACTCTATCAAACGCCTTCTTGAAATCAACGAAACAGACATATACACTCTCATTGTATTCTATGTTCCTCTCTTTTAATGACCTCGAAACTATTACGCCATCAAGCGTGCCTCTTCGCTTTCTGGACTCCAACTGATCATTTCCTGAGTAATCATTTACCCTGCTCTCCATCCTCTTATTGATGATCCTGAGTACCACTTTAGCGACGCGGGAAATCAAGCTTATTGTCCTCACATTTGGCTACCTTTTCTTTTCTGGGATGGTAACTAACATTGTTTTGTAAAAATCTATTTGCCAAATTTTTCCTAATAAATGCTACGAATTGGTCCATAAAAATCTTAACGCATTAACATAACATTAATGTTTTTTAAGAAGTTCTCAGTTTCTAACTTTGCTAATGAGTCTGTTCAACGTCAACGTATCGATAATTTAACTGAAGAACAGTGCTTGCGTAGCATTAGCGTGATTGATTTTATCCATGAAAGCATCCAACAACCTCCTCCCGCAGCGCAATCATACTGATAGCACTTAACGCAGCGAATTTCTGAACCGTAACTTAGATGAATTTCAAAGTTTCAAGTCATTTATAAATAAACAGAGAACTCATCAAACTGAATGCATGTGCGGAAACATCGATCTCGTTAATATCGTATGTTTATTTTTTCTAATGAAAGTTCATCAACAATATCATTTTATTGATAAGATATTTATGAAATTGGATTGCTCAGAGTGGAGAGAGGGAAACAGCTTGGACTATAGAGAGAAAGTTGTTTCTATGAAAAGAGGTAGGTTAAACCGATTAGCTAGGATCGAAAATAAGTGAAATTGTGGTCGTTGCGTAATAAGGTATAAGAGAAGTTCTCAATAAAACTGTTATTAATCACAATTTGTATGAATATTGGAATTTATGTAACTAAGAGTATTAGGCCATTGGATAATTTTTTAAATTTTCTGAAGTTTCGATTCTTAGTAGTGGGGGATAAATAAGATTATTGATCCTTTTGAAAATATTGTCAGTATATTTCAAAATTCATTCATTCCTTGAATACCTTTAATGCAGATGCACCACAACAAATAAGAAAAGGAAGAAAAAATTCAATAGAAAAAAATTACAATCCGTGACTGAGTTTACCCTGTTATGTAATCACTTTACTGAACCCGCATGTGACATTAATAAAAAGCTCTTTGAAGGTTTGGTTTTTGCGTCAACGATAGTTTGGATCCATTTCATTTCGACTCCTAGCGTCGCAATAAGCAAATAGTAGTGCATTATCCGACGGTAAATATTAATGCTGCAAACTTCAAGTTAAAATATTATTGATAGTAAATTCCACAAACTTTGATACCAAGAAATCACGACGGAAAATTTGATAGATGTACTAGGATGTACACACCTGAATGAAATTTTTTCAGTTGGAATTTAGCACGGAAAAACTGCGTTTACAAAAACAAAACGTTTTTTCGAACTTTCTCACTCCATGTCAATGGCTCATCAAAACTACAATACTTTTTACGTGATTTTCCAACCAATATATATTTATTTAGCGGTTACGTCCTACGCTGGTCTAATCGAAGGTTTCCCTGTCCCTGTGAGCCAACGGGAGGTGCTCGTTAATTATTTTGAACAACCCCATCCAAACTCAAAAAATCAATCATTAATTTTAACCCTCTTTTTATATTCGTGCCTACAGTCCGAGATCCGTTCCTTTTTCAAAGTCAAACTCGATCACGCTCAGCTCTCGGGCACTTCATTAATCATCCTGCGGAGTATGCGACCCACCATTCACTCTGGTCCGTTTCACGACGCACAGTGCGGCGGAAAGGCAGTAAAACCGAGCCGGACGGTTGATCTCATGAAAAGTATTCGAACGTAGGTTTTCGAGGGTGTAGGCCCCATTTCTACGGTTGGGGTCACCGTAATTTATTTCTTAGGTGAGGGACACAATAAAATTGTCGCTGCAGGAATTGTCGAGGTAGGATTTTTTTCTCGGTAGATTACCCTGCAACAGGGAATCCACAAGGGAGTTACAGCCATCAGCAGCCATTCATGCGAGGACTGAGTTGCTTAAAGATCTCCTGTCTGACCTATTCTCCGTTATCTCCTTCAAATCTTCATAAATTCTCGCACTATGCTGTACCCCATCACCAGTTTGTCATGCGGCTCGCGCGCACTTCCTTCTATCTGTTCTCGCTTCAGCCACCGGAAATTTTGTCCAGTTCTTTCAGAGGATTAATCATGTAAATGATGAATATGACCGTGTACCGCTAATTCTCCCTGATTAATCAGTTCTTCAGGGAAGTATGAATAGAAGAGGAAATATTTTGATGAACAAGGGGAGACAATTAAAAAACAGGGTTGCACGGAAAGACTGAGCTAAAAAGACAAAAATTCTTCTTAAATGTGTACCCCTTTCATACATACAGGTTAATCCTTTTATATATACAGGTCGTATCTGTACATATATACATGGGTTGCGGTAGTCCAGGGGTAGAGCGTTGTACTACTGATCGGGGGGCCCGGATTCGATTCCCAGCCAAGCCTCTCTGGGCACCCTCAACTCCACCCAAGCTGTGTCATTATTCGGGTACCATTTTAATTTAAAATAAAATTCAGCTATGATTTACCTGTGCTTCTTTATATTATGAATTTTTGCATAATTTAATAATGAAAGGAAATATTACGATTGTCACACATTAAGATTGTTACACACATTTTCCTTAAATTTGTTATAAAAATTCACCAAAAATATATACCTCACATATAAATTGTGTATTCAAAGTCATATTTCATTCACACCACCCATCGGATGGGACGTTAAGTTGTGGACCCCTTGAGTCATTTGCTAAAAGTAGGTTAATATTGGCACTTGTTTTTTTCCGCCATTTCCCCATTGCATGAAATTTCTATCTCTTCGAAATTATCCACTTATACCTCGTTATGAAAATTACCTCAGCTGCAGGTCACTACTGATAACTACTAACAATCACTTAAATTCAAAGAGAGCCTTAATTCAAATGACAGCAAGAAATTTGGCCAGAACGGGAATCGCACTATTTGCAAGGAATTTAAGAGAGACAATAGAGCAATCCAACGCGGTGGCGTCATCGTTTTAATAGAAAAATATATGACAAATTATTATGGAAGAATGATAAAAGAACACATCACAGGACTTGAAAGAAGCGAAAGACTTGAAAGAAGAAACAAAAAAAAACTATTTTTTCTTTTAACTCTCTCCTCCCATTAAAAATTTAAGATATACTAACCACTTCTGGTTCCAAGGTTTCTGAACCAACCAAAATAACCGAAGAAATAGTCCATCTTCTTTTTGAAATGCTGATGGAGCGGGTATGATTCTATCTCCGTATTACATTGATTAAGGAGACTACATCAAGAAGTAATTGGATATAAGGAATCCATTTTATCCATCGCGTTCTGGGATCACAGCAGGATAATTAACGTGTACATTAACTAAATTAACTACAAAATAATTTAATAGCATACCATGCATGATGAGATACCTAATATTTCTAATGACTGGTAAGTAAACACCCCATAATTCAACCTCTCCTGTTACCTTGCAGTGTAAGATATTTATGTACAATTTCCAAGACTTTACAAGCAATTTATAAGATCATTCATGATTAAAGAACCTTCTAAGTAGCAAAGAGACTGCAAAGCTTGAATTTTTTTTCCCTCTTTCTCGAAAAATATTCGATGGAGGGGAAATTCGCCGGTTCACCGACTCATGTGGGTGTAACGGTCTCCCTCAGCCCTTAAAATCCACTCCAACATTCCTCTCGCCCACCATTTCATGGCCACTGGTAAGTCAATAGCTCAAAAAGACCAATTAAAGTGGAGAAAATACAGGACAGTAACTCGGATTCTTCTTTAAATAGAAACGGTCGAGCTCAAATTTCATGAATCATCCATGCGGTGGTGCAAACACAAAAGCAATATTTCCACTCTCCACACATTAAATACCCAATAACCCCTCGGGCAATTTCAGGGTTTTTAATTTACCCTCGCTCATCACCATTAAAACTAGTTTAATTATATGATTGGTCATTAGAGAAATGCTTTTAACTAAAGAAATATCTCTCGCAAGGAAAAAAAGATGGTGTTGAAACAAATATTAAATCGTATTTTTAGTGGGATCTTACTAAAACGTACACACATTTTTCTATTATCAGCGGGTATGAAGCTTAAAATTCAAGAGAAAAGTTCTTGTGCGAATCCGAAACAAATAGAAGTATAGCACCAAATCTATTGTATCTATAACATTTAGCATTTTAAAAGAACATTACCTCAGCGAACAACCATCATTTTTGTCATCCATGAGAGAGGGGGTTCACCAGGCAAAAGTGGATGTAAGGTTATTATTTTGATATTTACATAATATTTCGAATAGCAGAAAGGGTTTGCTGCTGAGAAACTTAAAATCGAAAACACCAAAGATACTCTTGTCGAATTCGACCAACATATCTACAATTCCTAAATATATATATATATATATATATATATATATATATATATATATATATATATATATATATATATATATATACATACCTCTCAATTTTTAATGAAATGCATTGAGGTAAAGATGAAAAATTGAGATATATGTAAGTATGTATATATATATATATATATATATATATATATATATATATATATATATATATATATATATATTTATATATATATATATCAACTTTTCATCTTTACTTCAATGCATTTCATTCACTTGCGTTTCGTGTCATCGGTGTTGAATGAACATTTCATTTTATACTGTAAATCACATAGGTTAAAATGAAAACAACATTAACGGCAAATCAGTGAGAGGGACTCAAAAGCTCTCCTTACGACCCATTTTTTTTCGGCAGTAAAATTTCAATGGAAGAAGAAGATACACACACCTCACAAGATAAAAAGCCACTGTCTATTTCAGGGTCATATTTCGAGAAAAAAGAAAGCAGCAAAACTATCAAGCAACACCATTTACCTCTCCTCAACAAGTAAAAAAAGATGAATTGCAAATTAAAATTATATTTAATCTCTCTCTATAATAATACATATATGTATATGCATTATTATATACGCATATATTAATATTACAATTAACAACCACCGGGCCTCATGCAAGAATTCTTCCCAAATTGAAATGCTCCCTATCCCCAAACACGCCTCCGAACACAACACTCCCTTTGATAATTGTTATAGTGTATCCATCTTAGCATCCCTCCCATCCTCTCATCCTCCACTGAAACTGAAAACATTAGAGCAATCCTTCATCTGGCTCTTGGAGTCCTGGAATTGGCCAGGAATCAATATTAAGCATTAATTACCCTGCTCCAAACATATTTTCATCCCCCCTCCTCCCCCATCACCTTTCACCTTTCCTCATTTCCCTCACCCTTCTAACGCTGCTCCTCCAAGCCCTTCCCTTCCGAATTCTCTCCCCACCTTCCCCTTCCATCCATCGCTCCAGCCCTCGTATTCCCTTCAGTTCTATCCCTCTCTTCCTCGATGAAGGTGGCTGAGACCACCGAAAATTCGAAAGTCAGTGAGTCTCTTTTTTGTGTGTTTCTGTGTTTTTTTCTGTGTCTACTAGTGCTAAATGTTATACATTATTATTCACGTCCGTGAGACTTTCAAATAGTGTTATACATACATATATATACATATATATATATATATATATACACACACATATATATATATATATACACATATATATACACATATATATGCACATATATATATATACACATATGTATATACATACATATATATAATAAATATAATTAATGAAAAGTAACAAAGCAAAATAAATCAAAATGCTCGTAATCAATAGCGGCTACTAATATATGTCAAAGGGTGCAGGCATTAATGTACTGTATTTCCACATTTCACAGATAATTTTGATCTTTCACAGCAAACGTGTGTGGATAATCAGTCAAGGTACTTAAGAGTAGTCAAAAAAAAGAGTTGAAAATAAAATCTATGTAAAAAATAAATGACTTCTAGATATTAAGATAGCATTACAGAGGTTACAAATGACCGGCTATATATCTCTTATCCTAGAAAGGGTATCAGAATATTTTGGAAGAGTAAAGTTTTACTTACATTTCGTCAGGATTATGAACCCTTCAAAGAGTCAATAAAATTGCTTGCATTCATCAAAGATATTAGTATTCTTAATAAGAAAAGGCCACACAATGTTTTCACGGAGAATTTAATATAGACATTCCCTCTATTTTCTGTGCAGTGACTAATGCTTATTAGTTAAGCACAATCGTATTTCCTTTCGTATTGGGTCACAGTGAGCATTTTCATACGGAACACCATGATTCCATTCGTTTCTATGGCGCAGGCAAATGTAAAAGATCTCTTTCAAAAAGATCAAGCAAAATCATCAGTAAAATTATCAAACAGAATTACTAAACAATTCGCGAATTTAAGACGATGCAGAGCATTTATGAGATTTGAAAATCAAGCCACAATATGAAGCTGTGTTCATATTTTGATCATTAAAAGGTAAACCGAGAGCTGTTAGCGTCTGCTCATTCAAACTTGAAGACCACATCCATGGTCTTCTTCCACTGTTCAAAGCAAAGTTCCGGAAATTCCTTCCCCCCAAAAATAGAGAACTCCACTCTGAGTAGCTTCCCGGCTTATGAGAGTATGAAGCTGAGAAACTTGGGGAGTCTGATAGCCACTGGTTCCGCTTCTTCATTTGTTCTCGATGCAACAGCTTTTGAGCCTTTGTTCAAGGCCGTAAGGAACGTTCCGGCTTTTTTTAAACTTATTTTCCCGCAAGCATGCCAGGGCATTAAGGCTAAACACTGCCAGTCCTAAGAGCATTCCCGGAGAGGCAATATTTACTCTTCTCGAAATTCCAATAACCGTACTCCGCTTTCAACGCTCACGGGGCTTAAATAAACTCGTCTAACGTTCAACACGGCGCCGAAATTCTACATTTTCCCTCCTCATTCCATTATTCCTTCGAAAAACAGTGACGGAGTTTTGTTTCATGGATTTGCGGGCAATCGGCGGTGCTCTAAAATTGCATAAAAAAGAAGCCGATCCACAATTTTGTATTTGTCTGACACTGGGTCACGTTCACAGCACTAATTCGAATTATGCATAATATCCGATATACAATTTTAATTTTAAAATAGAATGTGCCGGTTGAACAATAATATTAGCATCCGGTTACGAACTTGATTTGGTCTTTAAAGATATTCAAGATAATCCATCTAGCTTTAGTGATAACACCACTAGAGAGCTTAGGTACGGGTTTTAAGGAGGGCTTGTCATAAGAAGGCTTTATAAAAGTCTTAATGTTTTATTACTCGAAATAAAATAATTTACAAGAGTTCATCACAATAATCGAAATATAGTTCCCTATAAGTGAAAATCCCTTCTTCACCCAACTAATGTAGTCGCCTACTTAAACTGTAACAATATTTTCATCAATGCAAGATGTTACCTTACTAGGGGAAGGTAGAATTCAACAGCCTCTCCTCATGAATCTCGATCTATCGCTGCAAATACTCTCTCCCTTACTGTATTCTATTCTATTTTATGATTTTGTACAGTATAAGAGCGAAATGCTTAAATATTCGGGCCCCATTTTTCAACATTTATACATAATTGGACGTGTCACCGCATGCCCTTAAGAAGCAAACTACTCATTCATCAAAGTCTTTCAATAAGCATCCATTTTCATCCTTTCCTGCATACCTTAATAATCCCCTTAGGCGCACAAAAACTAGTACCCAGTGCCCTTAGATCGAGAAAGATGGCCAAAGGTTTTACCAAGAATCCCTCGCTACTTATGAATTTTACCACTCAACTTCGTGCTCTACACAATTCCAACAGCAACCATTGTGTCACCAGAAATCGGTCGCAGCAATAAAAGCATGTCATTTCTATTAGGTTCAAGTTAAAGAATGATATTCTGTTGAAGGGATGTGGGGAGTGGGGGAGTGTATCTGGAGTGGTGGGGGGGCTTCAGGTAAATGGTGAACTCAACCAGAGAGAAAAATAAGGATTGAGGGTCAATCTTTCCCTTTCTGCTTCACAAAAGACTTTACAAATGTTGCCGGGAAGTGGTTTTCCACTTCTTTTCTTCTTCCTCCTCCCTCAGGAAATAAATAAAACTGATATCAGTAGTTTTATTTCCGCAATTTCCCGGGACACGAAGGACGGAGGGGGACATGGAGGAGATGGGACTGTGGGTTATAAAACGTTTATTTTTCCCTTAACCAGCAATCAATACCTACACGAGATATTAGAGTGAGATGTTTCAGTGACTATATTCCTTTTGCTTTCCTTGACAAAGGAAGCAATAATCCGCCTCTTCACCAGGAAAAAAAAGGTTTTCACCGGGTGGTTTCAATAAATTAAACATTGGCAAGTATTCGTTTACAAAATGGCGGAAAATAAGTCATACTGAATTATCTTTTGTTGGCTCCGTCCTCTTTTCTCAACTGTCTCTTCTCTTAACTGTCCTTTTCAGCGTTCCTTTCAGTTTTTTCCTAATGAATAAAATTCAATGAATGGGAAAATAATGCCTGGGAAACGAAATCTCCAGCATAAGACTACTCAGCCGAAATTGCACGTTTTATGGTTTTCTGTTTTATCTTTCACAGCGGTTTTCCTCAGTTCCCGTCCTTTTGAAAATAATCAATAGCCGGACAGTAGACATCCAGTCTCGTGCACAATAGGTGATTTAAGAGGATTCCAGACTGTAAAACAATCACTCAGCAACTCAGAAATACACAGCTTGTACTCACACACTAAGCTGCTTTTAATGGAACTACTCACCAGGATAATTCGTGGAAGAATTTATTCATTAATTCGACCGCACAGGAATTAATTTACGCGTTACATTTTAAACTAAATTCGTTGAGGTTTCATTTCATCATTGGATAATTGGACTCGAATTATCTGTGACATAGATTTTTTGACTGGAGTAAATCGCGAAACGTATATTAGATTAAGTTGAATATAGTTATTTTGTTTTGCCCTTCCTGCACATAATAAGGCATTATTTATTTCTTCACTAAATTCCTAGTAATCAACCTTAAGTTAAAATAGGTTTTGAAAAAGAATGAATGAAAAGTAAAATAATAAACATTGACAAAAATGAACTTTCCTCCGAGTATTTCCCATGGAAAATTGAATAATATTTTGGGATTTTCCATTATTCTGCATTAAAAATGAATGATGAGGACGAAAATCATTCCTACTACCATTTTATTCCCAAATTAGATACATTCAACGGGATTCTCATGCTAAGAATTACGGCCATAGGACCCCACGGAATAATAACAAATCATTAATTTGGATTCGTTTGACCATTTGATTTGGATCATCCATCTTTACATATGTCACGATTCTCCAAATTCCTTTGGTCTACACTATAATATTTATTATGCTCTATAATGCTTAATAAAATAAAAATAAAAGTCCTACAGCGTAATAAGTTAGCGTTAGTTTGCTAATGTATTACAGCTTTAGAAGTTATCCCGTTATTTTATTAATTGACGAGGCCGTTGGGTTTAAGTTCTTAGATTTCACATAGTGTTTGATGTACGATCTATGTTTTTCGTTTGTTCCATCAAAGGGCAATAACCAAAACAACTCATGCAATACTGCTTTTTGCAAAAGAACTTTTAATAAGCAAGTATATCAAAGTTTGTTTAAGCAAATGCATCTAGTTATTTCCCGCATGGTTAGTATTCTGTGCAATTATCTCAGTCTCGTTTCATGGTAATCATTTGGGACAATAGGAACTTCTCTTCAGTGTCCGAGCATTTTCCCCAGCCCTGATGGTTTGAAGGTACACAACGCGCAAGAAATAAAATTTATCCCTCATTGAGACTCCGCAGTGCATGCAATAGTCGTTAAGTTGACATCCGTGGCCGTCGGGATGGATTTCTGCCCACCCCTGGACTTGCAATTAGGAAAATAATCGCAGATAAAATCTAACAGTGGAGAGTGTGAATTGGATTCATGATTAAAATGTCACCGAGAACGATGGCGTATTCTAATCGTTTTCATCGATCTTAACTCTTCAAGGGCTACTAGACTCGCATTAGTACCGACTTTAGGAAGTTATGGGACATGGCGGATAAACAGTGGTACTGAAAGCAAATTTTTCACCAGTAAAATAAATTATCCAACGCTGCTAGGTATCGTTTAATTTTTCATGTAATAACTGAATGAATTCTCATAGGTCCGTAAGCCTTAATATTTTAAATTCTTCGATTGTCAACCAATCATTTCTTTGCTCAACTACGCAATCACCGGGAGCGAATTGCAGGGAATTAATTAATAAAATTTAAATAGTTCACATTTAATTTTAAATTTATGATTTATAGGCCGTAAATTGAACCGAAAACTTGTTTAGTGACTTCACACGTCGATAGAATGGAGCCAATACGGCTGTGAAGGAGGCTATACATTAACATAACGATATCTACATGGATGGGGTTCAGAGATTTCCTCGAGTCAACTACTGCTTTCACTCAATAAGATGTTAAACTATTGTCCACAAGGGGAATTTCTCAAAATAGTTTCTTGACTTTGCACTTAAATATTTAAAATAGTTGGCTACGCCAGATTTCACTCCACTATTTCTCCGCTAACAAATACCCTAACAATCCTTATATTACCTCTAACTCAAGTACAGAGCAGTATCTCAGCTGTCTATCGCCTTTCCATATCGTATCATTCTCTAAATAGGTAAACGAATTATTCCTTACGCAGTTATTATTTTTTTGCATGATTCCATTTATTAGAGAACTGATAATTAGATATATAATGTTGACCCAATTAGTCAGGAGATCAAGACCTGTATCCAGAAGGTCGAATTTGATGAACCTATAGATCCAGAAGGTCGTATCTTACTTTTAATAAACATGAAATGACGTAAATTAAGGGTTTTAGTGTTGTTTCATTGAGGGTAAAGTCTAATAATTGCAATTAAAGAAATGCATAGCAAATCTCTCAATAAATTAAAGGGGAACTATTTTGCTCTGTGTGGCATTGGGAACCGTAAATACTTTCGCAAGGATACGACGAAGCCAGAGTAAAAAATTAAAAGTGAATGGCTGTTACTCAATATCGAGAAATCCATTCTAAGAAGTCATAATCAAAACGAATAGACTGATCGATAATAAACCTCAAAAGTCTGACCTTCACAATGACTTACGTAGGGAGCTTAGTGTTAGTGGTGAGGAGGAATAGGGATCGAATTCATCACTCTACCTAACATCCCCCAAGGGGATATTCTTCTTTTTTCAACGGACTTCCGTCTTTCAGCTGATTTGGAATTCATAACTAAATGTCTCTTGCTGAATATTTTAGCAAATGGCATTATTTGACAAAATGAATGAATTTCCCTAAGTTTAATTTTCACCATACTTTTGATGGGACTGTAAATACACACTACAATACAATGTCCAGGCGTTACTTTGTGAAAGTCTTTCATAGTAAATGAATGAAGACTAACTTTGCAATTTCAATGCTTGGAAAATTTCTAAATTATTCTTCATCCATTTATTATGAACGTCTATTAAATGTTGGAATCGAAATAATATTAAGAAATCGATTATGCCGATGCTACTCATTTAAAACCCCTGTCAGACTGGCTTGTCTTGAAAAAATGGGCCCCCCACGCGGGAAGACATCTGAATACGCCATTGGATCTTCAGAAAGGACTCGAACCAGCGCCAGATCTCCAATTTCTTACGGTACTCCTCAAAGATGTTGAACTATCCTTCTTGAGAATCAGTTTTTCCGCGCGTTTTTTTCTTCCGTAGAAGATTAATCTGCCCGTCAGTTTTCTTTCTTTTTCAGCATTTGTTCCATCGCTGCTGAAATTTTACGAATGATCGTTCATCTTACACTGTCATCGACCGATTCATAGATCGATCAGGGAGTGAATTATTTTTCGAGCCATAAATCAGATCGTTTCAAAAGAAAGTTAATAGGTATTTCCCTTTTTTGATCTACATTTTTTTTTTGTCTCTCCCTGTATCTATTGTATGCACATATATTATATATATATATATATATATATATGTATATATATATAAATATATTGTGTGTGTGGGTCGCGGTAGTCCAGGGGGTAGAGCGTTGGACTTCTGACCGGAGGGCCCGGGTTCGATTGCGGGCAAGCCTCTCCGGGCACCTACAGCTCCACCCAAGCTATGTGGTTTTTTGGGTAACAGATCTTCCTGGGAAACCATAACCGGCACAGGGAAAGAAACTGGCCTCCCTACCCTGATGTGTGAAATTCACACACCGTCGGGCTTAGCACTGGGTGACCTCTACCATCACCTGTCAAACCGAACTTCGGGTAGATTGCTGTGTTTATGGTTTTAAATAGATATATATATATATATATATATATATATATATATATATATATATATATATATATATATATATATATATATATATATATATATATATATATATATACATGTAACCATTCAAATACGAAAAACCCGCCAAATGGCGAACAAATATTCAATCACATAGATAAAATTGTGTGAATGTATATATACATAGGGAAAATGGATAGAAACACATAAATGGCAAATATAAGGTTAATGAGGAAGGTGTAAGGGTTCGTGGTTCAATTCCCAATCAAGGAAACCTTTTACTGCTTGGAATCCGTACCCTTTCACCAATTTTACTAACCTTGTGTTCGTCCTTGGCTGAGGCGAAAGAAGGGTTGCAAGAGGAGCGGTATTAGTGTATGGAGCTGCTGAAGTGTGTAATTCATTACCCAACGCAGGAGGGGCAGAGCTTGCAGTTCAGTTGGTAAATTAAATTATTGGATGTGCAACATGGAGTAGCGTAGGATGAGAGAGATATATGCTTGTGAAGGGAGGCAAGGAGTGGTAAAAATGGGACTTTTTTCAATTTTCAGTTAATTACAAGGTGTGGATTTGTGGATGACGGAGGATTTAGATAAGGTTTTGATGGTTTTAATTTTGTCGGATAAATTGGCAGGTCGCTTAAAATTGACGGAGGACATTTAGGTAGTGGTGTGTGAATAAGAAAGATAGCCCTTAGGTGTATGATGGGTGACATCTGGTAGAAGAAATACTGTAGTTTTTTGTGGGTTTTAAATGAACTCGTGGAATTTTTAATTGGTGAGAGGGGAAGATTTAGTGAAGGTGTGAGGAGGAGGAGAAAGAAGAGAACACGTTGAGGGAGGAAGGTAAATTTTTAAAGGAATCAAAGAAGGAATATATCATACATGTATCTAGCCCAGAAGATAGATTGCGGGGGGTAACAGGAAAGAAAATTTTTTCTCGAGGAGGCCAAGGAGAAGTTTGCGTATGAAGGGCTGAATCTACTTCCCATCGCAGCCTTTGATCTGAATGTATATTTCTAATGGAAGGAGAAGGAATTGGAGGATAGGATAAAGTGAAAGAGATTGATAAGGAACTCAATGCTGATATGTTCAGCGGAAATATGTGGACAGGGGCATTTGGGTGGCTAGTAGCGGAGAGATGAGAGACCTTCGGAGTGAGGGATTGAGGTGTTAAGGAAAGCGACGTCTACTGTGGTCATGATAATCTAGGTGTTCTGTGGGAGAGAGATTGAGTGGAGAATGTTAAGGAAATGGCATGTGTCTTTAACATTGGACAGTAAAGAGTGACCAGCGGTTGTAGGTAGTGATCGACAAAGGCGAGGATCCCTGTGTCGACGAGTTGAGGGAATAAATTATTGGTACTGACCTGGTGCATATGTTGGTTTATTGTATTTTTGGGAGTAACTAAAAGTGAGTAGCACGTGGGCGAGACGTGGTGAGGATGGAGATATCTGTGGTGAAGAGTCCTTCAAAGGGGTCACTATCCTTGAGAAAGGAAATTATTTCTGCCTAATAATTCTATTTTTGGACCTTGTTTTAATAACTCTAATGTTCTATGTTGAATATGATTTTTTTATGAAATGGAGTAGGATAGTTGTGTATTCACTTCATTAATAGAAACTGTTATATTAAAAATAACTACCAAAGAACTCATAACGGCCAATGTGATGACCAAGTCGGGGATTTTGGTTAATTTCTTGAAGGTTCTTCCCCAATATTGTATGTGTATATTGCTCTATAACTATCACTTCAGTAATCCCCGCTATCCTTCCATCTCACCTTACACAGCCCGAAAACATTTATATTTCCTCTCTCCAATCTGACTTTATATTCCATAATTTTCCTGTCCTCAACATTGTCCTAACATTTCAAGTTCCAATTCTAACTCATTTTTTCTTCTTCTGCAGCGTCTTCTGCGCTGCTGCTCTCCTAATTGCTTGGCAAGGGATTTCGTAAGATGACGACCGCGGAAGCCTTGCCTCTCCCGCTGCCGGGCACGACACGGCCGATTGGGCCGAGTCCCGTAGTTGCCAGGACTCATATTCTCTATACTGTCCACCATAAAAGTCTTGGGAATAATAATTGAGGTGGTTTCCCATTGCAATCCTCAATATTGTTTTTAACGTTACACCATTACTCAATGGCCGTCCCACTGGGGCCAGAAGCCTTGGCAGCCGCCTCACTGAGGAACAGACGCTGCGCGGACTACCCTTCGTCTGGCTCTTAACTTTGACCTATCTGGCATGGGTGACCCTATCAGGAGCGAATATCATTGCCCCCACCAGTTCAGCTCTAGGGGTCATCGGAACGCACAAGCCCTTCCACCACGTCAAAGTTTTAGCCCATAGGACTTGATGCACATTTTATGAAAATCCCATCTCTACTTCAGGTGCTTTGTGGAGAGCACTTTGAGTGAATACGCCGTCTGTCGGATGGGACGTTAAACTGCGGACCCCTTTCGCTAAGAGAAAGCTAATACCGACGCCGGGTTTCTCTCCACCCTTCATCCTTTCCTGTTCGTCCCTAATGGCGCAAATGATGTCAGTTGTCGGTCGCCTCCCCCTAAATATACTACTACTATCCATCTCACGAGTTACCAGCGGACTTGGATAGGTGGATGGCAGCTATTCGCCATTCCGTGAACCGTTTTAGTATTACGTTGTGTTTGCAAATCAATGATGGATCCGTATGTTCTCCGAGTCATGGCATTCGCCGTCCGCAACTGTTAATTCCATTAATCCGTTAATATGCTCTTTGCGGTGAGATCGACATTCCATTCAGTACGAGTTGAATGAATCCTGTGCTTAGAGCTCCCAGAACAATCATTATGAGTAAAAGAAATAAAAATTAGTATTAATTAAAGATAAATGGGTGAAACACGTCATTAATATTAATTATAAGGAGACCAAAGTAAGAATTAGGAAAAAATAAGTTCAATTTTTAAGTAGGAGGACATATACGAGAACAGGAGGACGAGTCCACGTATTTAAGCAGTGCTTCGAAGAACGAAAGATGTAGTAGTGGAAAAGTAAGGAGAATAATGACGCTGGTGAAAGAAGACAGGTGTGTTAAGTAATGACGTAAAGAAAAATACGTAACGACAAGAATGGAGCGTGTTCCCTTATCGATCCGATAACTGGTCTTTCAGACGAGCGAATGAGCGTAGCTTAGAGGTAATTAAGATGTTGGATAGTGAGAAAATTGAAGAAAATATATTGAACAGAGAGGAAGACTAATGATGTGATTTTAATTGTGCTGAAATAACGGCGGAAGTTGCTAGGTGAAATTATAAGAAGGCAGAAAAAGAGAAAGGAGGAGATATTGAGAGGTGGTGGCATAATGAAGACCGCGATCAAAGGGAAGAATGTTAGTTACTCGCAAGCGGGGTAGAGGACGGGAGAGAATAAGCTTTTTGGACGGCATGGAGGCAGGTAATGTGTATTAAGAAGGAAATAACATAAAAATAATCAAAGTAAACTACGCGTTAAGTAGATTTTCGAGTTATTTTCTTGGAACAAGTCCAAACCATTCATTAATAGGTAGAGTATCTATGATGATGATATCACACGTTCTAACGCGTACAAGATCCAAACTCCATGAAATTTAATTTAGCTGCGTTAATAATACTACACTTTAAATACGGTGGCTATTGTGAAAGGGATGCTATTTGCAGTATCAAGGTTTGTTGCGTAATATTTGTCCCTAGAATTTTTTTAGTTGAGCTCTATCTAATTAAACTCGCCCTTTGCAAAATCCACTGCAATAACAGAAACTTTCTCATCTGCACGAATTCGTTTAGTGAATTACAATCCATTTCTAGAATCCCTTTGATCCTATAGTCCAGGAGATTTAATCAATTCTATCACACCAGTGATTCCAAAAGTGTGCGCTACCGCCGCCCGTGGAGCCATTCTCAAGTCTATGGTAGCGAAAAGAGAAAAGGCAGGGGGGCGCCGGAGGGTTGTGAAAATGTGAAATTTGCGAAGGCTCGGTAACCTTCCTTTTGTCTCCGTTTTTTAGGTTTACATTGTTTCCCGCATCTGAAAGTAATTTAAACTATTTGTTTACTTACATTTTGAATTAGGAACAATTGAAAAATATTTCCAAGCCTTTCTCACACAAGAGAAACTTTTGAAGGGGTTAATCTCATTTTGTCTATCGTTGGCACAATTTCACGACACTAAGTGAGACAGCAGTAAGGTTAAGTGTGAATAAAACGAGTGTCAATCCGGAAAGGAATCAGTTCACCTTATAATTAGATTCGGTGGTTTCATATTAAATATTTACTTAGATAATCATTTTCCAAACAATTCGGTTCCAGCGATATTAACAAGGCTGCATTGGTAAGTTATTTTTCATCCATTGCATGATATCGTTCTTGTTATATTACTATTATACAATTGTTTTATTATTTTATGTTGGCGAAGTATATTAAATATAAACGGCCAGTATATTGTTTATATTTTCATGAAATGGTAGCATATAGTTCAAAAGAGGACCTTTTCTCTCATACTTTGTATATATACGATTGAACTTTCCCTTTGCCGGCTAGATATCAATTAATTAAGTTCTCGGTTCACTGATGTAAGTCACGGTTTTGCTGCCACTGTGCATTTCCTTGAAGTATAGCTTTTTCAAACCATGGGTAATATTCACAATAATTCTTTGAATAAAAAGAAAACTATGGAAATATTTCGCCTTCACGAGTGAATTAAGTGGTAAAAATACTTCTTCACAAAATTCCTCTTAATAATATATCATCAAATGAAAAGGTAGCCTTGCTATGGAATAAAATTTAGTTGAAACAACGCGAACACTAGTATCCAAAAATTGAACCAAAACCAATTTCACCACAACAGTCCCTTGAACTGCCTTTCTTATGAATACAATTTAGGGAATTGCAGAAACTAATATAATTCATAAAGACAGAATAGGAGCTAAAGAAATATAATTTCACCCTCAACTGACTATACCAGTATTGTAAATCGAATTCGAGAGGAGCTTTCTTTACAGCCGAGTGTTTGGTTTCTCTATGAAAGAATGCAAAGGTGCATGTGCAGACCTCTGGCACAAACTCCTTACTAACCATTTTCGAATTTGCCCTCGCGTGATTAATTCATTGCATTTTTATATGAAATTTACAATATTTACTTGAAATAAATATATTGTATTAATATTTTCATTTTACTGAAATAAAACTATTACCGTTCAAGAGCAAAATAACATGTAAATAAATCCTGTTTTATACCAGGTATGCAAAACAAATACATATATACAGCCTTGCTTATATATGATTGAAATTATACCGCAATTACATAAATATTTTGTTTTAATTTTTTCCATTTAATTATTAATAATTTTATTTTTTAAAGCTGCCACTTAAAAACTTAACCCACGTCTTATCATTAACTCATACGATTATTCTATTTATTTAATATATATTAAATTTTATTTTAACAAAATTTAATATTCAAACCTTTATTTTAGAAACAGAATGGCAGGAAATGACTCATCAAAGAAGAAATTTAGGCATTATAATGTGGATTATCTTAAGCACAGATTTATAGAGTCCTTTATAAACAAGCACATGACTATGTGGTTATTATGCGAAAGCGTGTTTTCAAATAAGGCGGTGAAACCTTCCAGACTAATTGACCATTCTGAGGGGGCAGAAAAGATTTTTTTTAATTTCAGTCACTTCGTACCAGAGTGCAAAATCGCCCAACACTTTCAAGCATGTTGTGTAATGCTTCCAAACATATCACTGATGGTTTGCGTGCATCATACAATATTTCGCTATCAATTGCCAAATCTGGAAAGCCACATACAATTGCTGAAGAACTCATCTTACCGGCAATATGTGAAGTCCTGAGTACCGTTCTGTATAAGCCACCATATGATACAAAAAAATTATTCCCCTAAGCAACACTTCAGTTCAACGACAAATAGATGAAATGGCTGAAAATGTAGAAGATATTGTATATTGTGCAGCATCCTGAGAATAACTTACAGTTGTATTACAGTTGGACGAGTCAACTTTGCCAGGTAATGACTCTGTTCTTCTAGCTTACGTATGCTTTATTAAAGATGAAAATCTATCTCAATGGTCTTGGTTTGCAAGGCAATTAGAAACTGACACCAACGGAGTCAATATTTCGTATCGTAGAGCAGTTCTTCAGGGACAAAAAAATCCACTTTCTAACAAACTTGATGTTGCGACAGACGGAGCTCCGTCAATGACTGGGCGTCACCATGGCTGTATTGTATACTTGAGAAAATACGAGCCAAATGTTTTTGCTATTAATTGCGTCATTCACCGACAACATCTTGTGGCTAAAATAGTAGGTGACTGCCTTCACAAGTTCTTAAACATTGTAATTACAGCGACTAACAAAATTGAAGCTCATGCTGTAAATGATCGACTCTTTCGAGAGTTGTGTGATGAGAACGACAAAGATTTCAAACATTTGTCGCTGCACACGGAAGATCTTGGTTATCAAAAGGTAATTGTATAAGGCGCTTCAATTATTTTTTGACACTCTCATAAATTTTTTTGAGGATAAATATGCTTTTCTCAGCGACAACATTAAAGAGATTATGAGTGGCGTTGCATTTTTTGTCTGAACTATTCGCAAAGTTCAATGCAATTAATTCACAATTACAGGGAAATGATGCTAACCTAATAAAGGCAAAATCTGTGATGACTGTGTTTATTTCCAAAATGATTTTCTTTAAGCGCAACATAGGCCGCCGTAAGCTTAATCAATTTTCTTTCCTGCTTAAGCTAGAAGAGCAAGCTGGTATTTGTGATGATGATTTGAGAGGCTTTTGTGACCTTTTAGCCACCTTGCATAAAAATATGACGCAGCAATTTGAAGATCTTCCTTTGTCGGAAATATCAGACTGGGTGATAAATCCGTTTTTAGAGATTAAGAAAGTTGGAGTATTAGAGGAAGAATTAATTGGACTACAAAATTACGTTGAATTGAAACCAAAAATTAAGATAAATTATCAAGAGTTTTGGTTATAGGAGGTTTCCGATCGTTAGCCTGCATTATGGATGGCGATTAAAAACACTCCTTGCATCTCCGACTTTATATTTGGTGGAACGGGGTTTTAGTGCATTCATTCATCTTATTTCCAAGCAGAGAAACAGACTTCATATTTGCGAACACGGTGATTTAATACCCCATGCTAAGTGACATTGAACCGGGCGTTTAAAAACTGGAATCAGGTCATCAAACCCATCCATCCCATTCAAATTTTATTTGATGGAAATATGTCATTAAATTAGGCAATAGAATCTCCTTAAAAGACTTCTAGACCATGAAAAATTATAATCAGTAGTCAGTTAATAGTTTAACTAATTTTAACGAAACATGATTGGTTATTCAATCTCATAAATTGAAAATATTCATGCTATATAATTGCTAAATCAAAGTAAAAAATGACATGTACACGTCTAAAAAAAAGCTTTCTTCAAATTATTTGTTTTGAGAATTTATTTTTATGTTAAGATTATATTCTCACTTAAATTCCTCTTATCGTGTATTTAGCCTTTTGCATAAATGTGATATGAAAACTACACATCAATTGAATTCTAAATAAACTTTTCATTAATAATGGTTTAATTTAATTATTTCAATGTTCTTCACTTCGTTATTTTGTTTTATGATTTTGATTATTACTTCAAAGCTATCGTTTGGAGAGCGTTGAGTTTCGGGAGGCTCGAAAATGCTTGGGAAACACTATACTCAGTAGATCGGAATGTCAAAACATTATTTCTGTGCGTTCCAGGGAACGCTGGAATAGTAGAAAATGAGATATTCGATAGAGCGGCAAAAGAAGCACTAATTAAATTACATTTGCGGTCGCAAACCATACTAACACAATGTCTGAGAATGAAGCTTGAGAGTATTTCGAGTGCCACACCAACATGACATGCACTAAACAACAATAGCTGTAAATCCCGAAGCCTCGCCTTGGACGACTTCCATCAAGAGACGCCGCAAAAGAAGCCAAAATGCATTCCATGTAAGTCAGCACAGAGTAAATAAAACGATTAAAGGGATAGATCATCAGGGAATACTTATGTACAATAAATTGCCTGCTTATATTAAAAATATCAAAAGTTCCTTTAAATTCAAGTGTGCCGTGAAAAAACTACTTTCATGTAAATTATTCTATAGTGTAGATGATTTTCTAATGCATACCATTTTAAATGTATAATTGGAATGTGTTAATCCCAAGAAAATTGTAAATTGTATGTATTTGTATTTTTCATATTGTTTTGATATTTTGCATAACGTCTTTTATTGATATGAAGTGTAAAACATGTATTGACAAAGCCATGCATAATTCTATGCTTATGGTGAAGAAATAAATTGAATTGAATTGAATTGAATTGAAGAGATCATTACCACGCACTGAGCACTAACTCACGCATATCCCTTCTCAGAAGAGAAATTCGAACTGTGGTGCAATGTCAACTATTCCCCACCGACTGTTCGCCACCTTTTGATGGCAATAAAAACTATGATGAGGGTCTTTAAATATTAGAGGATATTTTAGCATTATCCTTAGTGATAATCCTGAAACCATATCCGGAGTAATTTTGCTTTTTAAGGAAGTCGGCTTGTGTTATACTTTTTAACCTCTTATTATTAGTTTAATATTAGCGTATTCGGTGTATCATCAGAGGAAATAGCATATTCTACGCTTTCTAATTATCTTCCCCTTCCTCAATATATACGCACAATAGTCTAAATGGCCTCAGTCGTGGAGGTATCTAAATAAACTAAATTACTAATAGTACTTTGTAGAGTTGTGATTATGATCTGTGATCGGAAATAATACGCATATACAGGTATGATAGCCCAATGCAGCAGTCGAGTCGTAGCAAGTATCTGTGGTACCGCTTATCATTGCAGCGTGGGGTTTGAATTATAACTTCGATGTCATCATGAAACTCGTATTGTTTGCATTTTCATATTTGTAAAGCCTTGAATGAAACCTTCATGTGCGGAGAGGTAACCCTCTAAAGTTTCATTTTAATCTTATCACCACTTGCCGTTCGTTCGAAGCATTTAGCTATAGAATCCGGCATCTTAACTTCTATGCATTTCTTTAATCCATAAAAATTAAGCCTTTCTGAAGTGAGTATCAAATGCTTCACCAAGTGCTTTGCAGGTTTTTGAACTTAACTAAGAATGTTGAGAATTTTAATAATCATTTTCTTGTAACGTCTGAAGACACGTGAAAATATCGAAAATTTCGTGGCACAACAAACTTCCCTCATCATGATGTGCGATCCTTATTCGGGTGCAAAAGAGAAATCGTATGTCAAATGGATAGAGTGCGTGGTAACGGGGCCGAGAAAAAGATTGTCGCACCCGATCCCCCTTAACAGCAGAGAGAGGCCTTCATACAGTGCAAGCACCCGCGCCGTGGACCGTAAGGGTAGATGATAATAAATTGATGAAGAGTGGTAGAGAGAGAGAGAGAAGAGGATCCCTTGGGTGTGCCTCGGCCGAAAAAGTTCCATTCGTCACATTGTCTGGTCAGGTGACCGAGCATCGACGTAGCCACGTGGAACACCCTACCACACCCTAACACGGGTGTCAAAAACACGTTTTTCTTTCCGAGTAAAACCGACGTAGATTTGAAATAGCAATTTCAACGAACCATTGAACCTGCTTATAGCAACAAATTTCAAGGTTGCCGTTCACGTAGTTTATCCCGTATGCTCAATGCGATCACCTCCTATCAAGTTACACATACGACCCCCATGGTCAGCATTTGCATGAGCATCCGAACATCCTGTTGACTAATCTACCCTTAATGAAGCGCCGAGATTAACAACGTAGCACAACACAAAATTGACGGAAGTGAAAAATAATTAATGCATTCCATTCAGATTTATCAAATATTTACTTGGGTATTAAAAAATAATTAAAATTCTGACCGAACTCTATTCTTTTTTGGGTGTGAAGAAATTCTCCAAAGAGATAGGACTGGAACATAACTCTATGTTGCCAAAAGAAAATATTAATAGTAGACGGTTCATGGAGGCAAAATTTGAGTGGAAGGCAGTGATCAAATGCGGTGAAGTAAGGAAGAAATTAATCAAAGAAAAATGGTCCCGTTTAACGCCCTTGACCCTTAACGGATGAATGGAAAAGGTCAAGGGAAAGATAAAATATAGCTCACATATAACGGAGATAGATATGACTCACAGACAGCTTGGCCACACTTTCAGAGAAGGAGAAATACATGACCAAAATAATAAAACTACATGGAGAGAACAGGCAAAGACACAATCTACGCATAAAAAATTGTAAAACGAATACATAAAGATTCATGGGCTGATAAAAGAATTTTTTCCGGTTACAACTAGATGAGGACAATCGAAAAATTAGAGAAATGTTGATACTTAGGTAGCGGGATCATTAGAGTAGGTAGGACTGGTAGGATAAAGGACAGCTGATCAGAATACCCTCACCTAAAAAGAAGATTTGCAACAAGATGAAACAACTATTAATGGTAAATATATGTTCTTAAGCATAATATGAAAATGTCTTGAAGTGATGTATGCAGGGACTTGCCTTCGAAATACAAATCCAAGATAAAGACGAATACTATTTCCATGCATTTTAATGCAAAAGACTACTGTATTATTTTGTGGGAGAAATCAAAAAGACACTACAGAAATGAATAGGTTAAAGGGGAGGAGGACGACCGATGAATAGCGACAGTAAAGGTGAAGACGATAAAAGGTTTACAGACTACAGCAAGTTTCGGGTGGGCTGATGCAAACAAATCTTAAATTATATGGATTAAGATGAAGAACACTGAACTGCATTTTTTCTATGACAGGCAAACATGAATTTACAAAATAGAAAGTCATAAATGTAATAGCTTGTGGTTTTTAGTACTATGCGAAGGGAAGGTAACATAAGGCGCGGTAACGCGAGTTTTGCGGAGGTTTGATAGGAGCATTAAATTAGTATCTCCAACGCAAGGATGAAAAATCGTTACGAGGCAACACATCACCCATACTCGAGGTGGGATTGAAACCACGACATGGTGGGTGAGATACGTACGTACGAGGTACGTACGTTACCCAGTGAATTACCGTGAAGGCAAAGTGCTACGTGAGTCCTAAAATATTTACCAGGAAACTTATCGAGGCAGCGGAGAGTAGTTGCTACGGAGACGACTATTGCAAATAAGCAGCTCAAAAATGGAAATGACTTTGCCATGAATTAGATAGAATAAATGAAAAATTCTTTTGTTCCTGAGAAAGCAAAGCGCTGATTGAGTGAGGAAATGGATCAGAAATATTTCACTTCAATAACGATATATGTTAAATATTTAAAGAGGTGATGACGACGTACCAAAGTGACGGCATATTTTAGGTGGAAAAAATGAAGGTATCCAAAAAAGTTTGTTAAACATTCAGTTTTTCATTTCTATCATTTTTTTGGAAAAAAAGAACTGAGTCAGTTCCTTCTGCTGGCAGAAAAAGGTGATTATGCCACCGAAAATTCCGGAATACGTTAGAGTGTCCTTTTTTGTGTATTTTGCTATATATTTCTGTGAGGGGAAGGAAGGAGAAGATGACTCCCGCTTCCTTCCCTTGAGGATATGTTTTTTTACTAGTGTCGTCTAAGAATTAGATATTGCTTCACAAGCTTTTATGCATGAATACTTAAGACTATGATAGAGGGGAGGACGTGAGGAAAGAGTAGTAAGAGGATCCAGGCCGTTGAACGGAATAAAGGGAGGTAGGAGACCAACGAAATTGAAGATGGTGTTTGTTTTTTGGGGACACATCGCACCAAGACGGTACCGAGTGAAAATTACAATAATTACGGTAAGGGTAAAAATTCCGAAAGCAAAATCTGCTAGGACCGATTCGGATATACTTTTTTGGAAACTACTGGAATCGAGAAAAAACTGTTTTTTTAGTTATTCTTTCATACAGATGACGACACATTTTTTTACTCAGAATAAAGATTAACATTCATCCACAACAAGGAGGGGTAATTAAACCACCGCGTACTTCATCTAGTTATTATATCTTTTACAAACGTATAATATGATTTAAGCAGACATCTAGGCACACGATTCTTAAGTTATAAACAGCTACTGTCAAATTCTATTGTCTTGAATTATTATTTAAAAAGTTAGCTTTGAAATTGTATCATTTTTTGGATAAACTTCTGCTCAAAAATCTCGATGGTCCCGTAACGAGTGATCATCGATACCATTGAGACGAGAGATGGTCGGAGACGAAGTACGGAGGGGTTTTTTTCTCTTGACTACCATATCTTGGTTTTATAAGTAGGGAAACAGCCAATCAAAAGCATCTAATCCGTGCTCTTTTGAGGATGTAGTAGTCTCTGAGTATACATTGATCATTGAAACAATATACGAGGGTCATCCGGAAAGTAGTACCCGTTCGTGCCGCATGAAGTGCTGACGACGCGAGTAGCCGCTGGACGAGGTCAGATAGCTTCAGTGGCTCGTCTGCCTTCTCTGAGCCAAGTTGCGTGACGCTAGCATTGCCTGTGTTGTTTCTGTGATTGTTTACAATGTTTAAAAAATTGAGAACGCCGCCAGTTGTGAAGTGAGGGCAGTGATTAAATTCCTCAATGCAAGAAACGTTCGCCCATGTGATATTCATCGCCAATTAAAGGAGGTGTATGGAGACAATGTAATGGACGAGTCGTCTGTTCGGCGGTGGTGTCGCAACTTCAACATGGGGAGGGGGAACACACACGACGATGAGCGTTCGGGTCTGTCATTACAGACCAACTGGTGAGCTCAGTTGACGAATTCGTGAGGAACGATCGGCGCGTCACAATTGATGACATCTGTGAGCATTTTCCCAATGTTTCTCGAACAATTGTTCATGAAATTGTTAAACACCATCTGCATTATGCAAAAATTTGTGCAAGATGGGTCCCTCGCGTATCTCAATGAGCTGGCGGCGAAGGACTATGCAGCAGGAATACAGAAACTTGTCACACGTTATGACAAATGCCTTAATTTGCTTGGAGATTATGTTGAGAAGTAGTTTAAAGTATCCTCTTTCAAATAAAATTTTTTATGTTTGTTAATATTTACTTTTGTGTCTTTATTTCACGAACGGGTACTACTTTCCGGATGACCCTCGTATATTAAGTTCCAAAATACTTTTAGCCATCAAACAAACTCCATTTGATGCAAATGTCATCACAACAATCTAAATGTTACATTATTGGTGAAATTAACAAATGTAATGATTCGACGAAACAATTTTACATCACTGAAGGCAATCCGCTTTTTTAAGGACAAGCTCATACAAGTATAAGTGTTAAAATCTCCCTGATCATTCATGCATTTTCGTTTCCAAAGAGATGTGACCCTTTCGCTTTATCGTGGGAAACATCCAACAAGGGGCTTTTTGCACGTCTTTCGTCTGATTTGTGCACACAAAAGTAACAGATTAAACGATCTATCTATGTTATAAATTTCACTCTTTTTACATGTGAATGACTATGCGCACAAAGAGAATAGATCCATATTCCTTTGAGCCAGGACACTCAAACTACGAACGTTCTTTCAAGGGAATTGCACGAGAATAACCAGTCAAAATATATTTTACTAACCAGGGATGAAGGAAACCTAGTCTTCTGTGGTGATTTTTTTTCCATTTTCAGAATATTTCACAATCTCTTTAGCCATAATAGAAAAAGCTCTGTATATTTGGCCTTTTGGCATTCTCCAGCATCCTTGAGTGGAATTTTCTCCCGTGAACCAGAATATGGAATGTTTCGTCGCCTGGAAGGTGAAATGCAGAAACTTTCCTCAATTGCCTTCGAGGAACGTGTAACGAGGCAACTTTAAGGACATTGTGACGACCGCCTGAAATCACTTTACGCGCCATGCCTACGGTTAGCTAGAGGAAAACACACACACGATTTCACACGTTTTTCGGGAACGCCGATGGACTAGCTCTTTTAGGGAATGGGAAATAACGTCGACGCATTCTATTCTCTCAATCCATTTAAGGTTTTCAAAGAGCTTTCGATCGCGTTCCTACGCGCCAGAAGTTTTTCCCCCATCCCCGCCTATCGTAAAACCTACTCTGCGCTGTAGAAAAACAAGTAAGGGATAAAATACAGAGTGTGCAAAATTGAGAAGGGATGGACGTGCGGTATTCGCGCGCTATCCCGAAGGAAATACCCTCGTGATAACATAAATGAACCCTCTAAAGGCTGGGGAGGTGCTCCTCTATTTTTCTGGCGAATAGCACGTGGAAAGAATTGTAATTACTTAAGAGAAGTTCCATCCAAAAACTCTTAAAAAGAACTGTGCGATCTCCGAGAGTGGAAAGAAATTGCTTTCGAGTAGAAACTAATATCGGAGATGGGTGACTTCTATGGTTATCTGTGGCAATTAGTATTGGGAGTGTAATTATTGTGGCGAGCAGAGGAACAGGGAGAAAGGGAATGATCAAGAGAAATCGAGTCTCAAACCTAAACAAAGTTCGGGCTAGAATACGTGAGAATCTAGAGTTTTAATATTATTTTCATTGGCCTAATGATTCATTTCATTTTGTATATCATGATTGAAATTCATTTGTCACTAGTATAAAAGCTACATAAGTATAGTCTTGTATTACTGAAAGATAGGTTACAAGATACAACCATAATAATGTAGTATTTTTTTATAATTTTTTTGGACCCATTTGACCAATGGTTTCCTGGGTCCACTTTTATTTTACTTCACAGTTAGTTGGGGATTCCTTTGAATCTTAGTTCCCCTTTTTACAAACAATAATGAGACATAAGGAAACAACATACATAACAAAACAGACAAAAAGACAAAAATAATCAGACATAAGAATGTAGTATTGCAAAACGTGACTTATCGTTGCCAAGAAAGTATTACGTGTTTGGGAATAAATTTATGAAGCATATAAAATCACAATTTTTTTCTGCCTCTTTCCTTCGTACCGGGGCAGTCAGTCTATAGCTAAATTTTTCGTAGTCTTTGACATCAGTTCGTCGAGTCGAGCTAGAAAATGTTTATTTTGGGGCAACAATATATCTTTGGCCACAACTGAAACATAGTAAATTTTGACATTTTTCCTGCAATGGGGTTTTTTACTGTCGATTGGTGATATTTAGGTTTCCTCGGAGATCACTGGATTCATTGCTGATTTTTTTCTTTTTTAGACTGCGTTTGAGTTAATAGTCGGACAATGAACTAACATTGGGAAAAATCAGCTAAAGAATTAAATGCACTTATTTTGTCCGTGTTTATTTTGTATCTCACTTGGAAAAATGAATTCATTTTTTCATAATTGATAAATTAAATATGTTTTTTCGGAGTTATTGCTTTGTTTAGTATTAACCAAGCTGTGTGTTTCTTAATTGATTACTACTGAAATTATTTCTGTTTACAAATAATGTGGTGCATTAAGATATTTTTATAATGGACAGCATTTGAGTTTTATACTTTAAATATGTTCATCCGGTATTTTATATTTTGAATATATATTGTTTTAAAAAAGCATACGCTGATTTTACATTTCATGTTTCATTTTCATATTTTTATTTTCCCTTTTCACGGACGCTACTCAAAAACAAATTAAACTACTCATAAAAGTCAATAGCCAAATTACATTAGGTAAATTAATTTCCTAAAAATCTACCAATTCCCTAAATTGATTAAAAAAATGCAAATGGTTCTTTGTCAGATGATGGCAGATCACTTAATCCGATACTAATCAACTTTAGACTTCTCGCACGCCTATCAACGTTCAATTGTAATCAAAATACACTTTAGTGAACGGGAATGCCCACCGTGAAAAAAGTTTGTTCTCTGCGTGTCATTGCACGGCCAACTTTTCGAGACCTCTTTTTACGTCAATTCAACTCACTTTACTTTCTTTAAAAGACTCTCACATGGTACATCTCTTCCGAAGAAGAGGTAATCTTGAATAAGATAAACAGTTTCCCCCTTTTACTTTTCCTTAACCGAAAATATACAGAGGACTTTCCTTCACCTTCCTCACGCGTTACCCGTTGCCCAATCCTATCATCAATCTTTCTTTTTTTCTGCTTTTTCCTGAAAGATAATTTTAAGTACCAGAGCCTATTCCTTTAACCTGAACTTCATTTTTTTTCCTTTTTATTGATCTATTTTACCTGTCACTGATTCCCCCAAATCCTCCACGCTCTTCTCACCACTTCCTAACTTGTGCGTAACTTCCGCATAACCACTAGAAAAATAGCTCATTCAATCAAAAAATTGTTTCAGTCAAGTTAAGATCAGACGTGTCGATCAATCACGACAAAATGGCGGTGGCAGAGTTCATTCCCATCCATCCACAATATTTCCCGCAACAAATGAGACGACATAACGCTCCTCAAAGGGTGACGTAAACGTCTGGCACGCCCAAAGAACACGCGACGGTCATTAGCTGGTCACGTCAATCAGAAACCGAGAGGAGGCGACGCGATCGCGGGGCCCAATCAATTGAGCGCCGTTTTGCCCTCGCCAACCGTGTAGCCCAAGGACGACGTCCACCGAAACCAATCGCTCAGGCGGCTAATCTTCGCACGATTTCCTCGGCAATTTAAAACCGTCCGATGAGCGATTAAGACGATCGAGAATCACTTTTCCTGAATGAGGGAAATCGAAGTTAACGTCGTCATGCGCAAGACCATGGTCCGAGAAAATTTCTCTTGGCGCATTAATGGGCAAATCACACTGTAAAGCGTATGCCTTGGCTCCAGCAAAGGTGTTGAACATATTTTCATTAATTTGTCCGTATCATTATGACTACTTTTTGAGTTAATCCTCGCGTTCACAAAACTGAAACCATTTATGTGCGCAGTGCAACGAATGATGAAAGACCATGAAAAGACACGCGCAATACAACGACACAAATAGTGGCAGTGTGCCCATGAAAACCATCAAATTAATTTTAAATGTATACCTATGTTAAATTAAAGATTAAACATTAAAATATTAAATTATTTTACCCATTTTGATAGGGCCTTGGCCTGTGACTCAGATAAACGGTATTTTACCTGTAGGAACGTTATTTTCGCAACTGGCATTTTCTTAAGTGAAGGAAGCTAGCCCCAGAAGCAACGTCAACTGAGGTAAGTCCCCTCCCACCAATAAAGAGAACATCAACCTTAAGCATCAGCAATTACTCTTATCATAGCACTAAACCCAATCTCAATGGTTGGATCATCAGCTAAGACCTTCGCATCGTCAAAGGAGTGTGCTATCCTTCAGGACTCAAGAGCAAAAAGACAAAAGATTTCACAAGCAGGCAATTTGCCTTAATTGAGCACTGAATATATGTTGAGCATAAGAATGCTTGTGCAAATTCATTCCTTTCTGCATAAAAATAAAGAGGTGAATACCCCATTCTCACTGCAATTATACCTATCACCGATTATCAAATAATATTCATCGAGCGCAGGATTCCGTAGCACAAAAACTTTCCAAATAAGTATTCCCGTTCGAGCACCTGCAATACAAGGTCTGATGAAGGCTTCAAATTTCAATCGGCTCTTTCTGAAACACCGATTTACCTACGGCCATTTAAGAGAATCGATCAAGGGGCAAATATAGATAAATTTTAAACCCCTGATTCCAAAACTTAAATCGTTTCCTCTAATGGTCTATCCATAGACGAAATTAGAATTATTGATTAAATCTATTTGATGGTAAAGCAAAATCGAACCTGTGGTCTAATCCAACTCTAAATCTTGACGGGTTCAATTTTCCTTATCCGAGAATGTCCTCCGGCGTAAGAGCAATCATACTTAAGCCGCGAGTTTCCTTGTCCTCAGTGAGTGAACAGTCAGAACGTCTATCTATGAATCTGAAATCTCAAGATTACACTAAATGTATTTGCCCCATAGGTTCAAGCCTACAGGAACCACATCACGACTGGAGGACTGACCTCAGGTCTCCGGCTGTAACTTGCGCGGCATATTATATTATAATCAATTGTAGATAATAGTGTAGAAAGATTTCAAAAATACATTTCTTGTGTTCGAATAGTTGAACCTGATATTCCAAAATACAATCAATTTATGATTTGGGGTAAAGGAAAATATTATAAGTGCGAGTTTTTTTATTGAGATGCCCAAATAAGAATTGAGGTGAACCTTATGCCGATTGACGTATAATTGCAAACTACGAGCTTCTAATAACCTATAAAGTCAATATGGCGAAATATTTATTCATTTTTTATCCTATTCTATTCATTTGTACTCAAATTACTCGAAACGGCCGGTTTTATTGGCATGAACCGACATTTGCTCTTAAACTAGATCAACGATCAAATTGGCGAATGGGGCTCCCAAGAATTTTTGCAAGTGAACATATCGCTTTAAATGTTCAGGGTGGATCAATTCTAAAAGTTGCAACTAATCATAATGGCGTTGGAAAAAACTTGTTATACATGCCCGTTGTGCGAGATACTTCTCACGTAGAGAAATATTAGCTACAATTTGATCTCACGTTCACAGTCAATAGCCTCAAATCTCCTAATCATAAACTAAAGATTCATGAAAATCGAATGTTGTAGAGCACAATCGCAAATATTTAAGAAAAAACCCTAAGTATTCCAAAAGTACTTAACCAGTGAATAATTATTCGAGTTCTCAGCGTAGTAAAAATAATTCATGAAATGGAAAGTTAATAAAGAGTCTAATAAAAAGATGCAGTGCACACTCAAATATGCTATTTGAAAATATGAAAACTTGATAAAAAAATTCTTCTCTCCAAAGTTTGAAATATAAAGGCTATTCACTTTGAGAGCGATCCACTGCTCTTCCTGAAGAAAAAGAATGCCGAAAATGGAATTCCGTTCCCAAAGGTCACGTTCTCGAGAAATTCAGCGAAGTCACAGCACGGAGTCCCTCAACCAACCTGTATTAGTGTATTCGAGAAATCAATTATAAATTCATCTAGTTGGTTCCATTCGCCTCTTTCTTCCTTCTCCTGAGTTTTTAAAACAGAAATTCACTCTAATTGAATTTCTTATTTAGCATTAATTATTAAAGTGAATGTCTGAAAAATGATGACCAGATCAACTGACCGATAGTAAAAATCAGACGAAGACTGGAAAATATACAGTTACGGATTCTAAGCATCTCGATAATAATCAAATTTGCTTCTCACAGGTCAAATATGCATTTTAGAAACTTCTCAAGAGATGATTTACACTCATTTGTCCTCTTGTAGGGGAAGATGTCAATTTCAACTCTAAATTATTTGAATAGCTACTATTTCACGTCCTTAACTGCATAATCTTTCAAATAAGTCGCCAAAGGAACTGTAATAATACACATTATACAAATTCCTGATCGACGGGAAAGTTTTTTCATCCAAAAAGTAACCTCGAAAGTGATTTGGAAAGAATATTCTAATACCGGCTTTAAAACAGAGTGGAAAAACTTGAACATCTTCCAAACGTGACTGGAGGGGCTGATTTTGGATAAGTAATCTTAGATCATTTTTTAGTAGATCACCAAAACATTCACATTAGAGTACTCTTCGTTTTTATGAGCTACGTCACCTAAATCTATATCTCATCATCTAATCTAAGTGATTAATTATAATACAAATTTATTATCCCGAGGTGGGATTCGATCCCGCGACCTGTACGTAGGTAACTAGCATGACACGTTACCAACCCTGATGATGCGATAGGCAAAAACAATAAAATATGAGGATCAGAGTTTTCAATTGTGCTCTTTGTTACCCCAGGCTTTCTACTAAATACTTCGTCTCATTACTCAGTTCTTAGGAGGGTACCCGTTGGGGTCACGAAAGTGTGAAGGTTGCATCTACACTGATTCTTCCATCCCCAAAGCACGTAATATGTCACGAAAAAGATTTAGGCTACTGCTTTTGATATCAGGTTCCTTTCCGTTTCCTCAGCGTGTCCACTAAAATGCACCTCTCCACCATTCTACTTGTCCGGGTCCTAATAGAACTGCTCTTTCGTTTTCCGGACCGTTGGATAATGCCACCTTGGATATTTCCTTCGAAATCTCAAACGAAAAACGTAAATGGTGAAAATAATCTTTCGGAAAATTCTCTATGAGAAAATCGTCTTTTTTTCAATTTTTCCATCCCGCCTTCCTCCCACAAAATTATTTCCATCATCAAAGACTCTCCCAGGATACATAGATACCACATAAAGCAGCTTATCGGATGTCAGAATCGCTTGGGATCCAGACGTGAGGAAACAAAGTTTCGGGCCTGCCGGAAAACGTCACATAAAAATCTCCATCTACATTCTCAAACACAGAGTCACAGGCGCAACCCTATGGTCCTTCATACATTTTCCCTCGGTAGCCTCTAGTTTGCGCAGAAAGCCTATTAGGACACTATAAAATGGCATATACTCATCATAGTTATGGTTTACTTTTTTATAAAATTGAAAATCTTACTTTACACAGAAATAAAACTCAAATCGACATACAAAGGTGAATTCCGTTAACATATTCAGGGTCCCCAGGTGACTTTCATTTGCAGTTTTACACGATTTCAGGTACTGTTAGGTCTCGATGAAGGTTGAAGGTAACGTATGAGACGAAGTATAGTAGCCAGGAGACTAAAAAAACAAGCGCATTCTTATTTTACGTCGCCAAGAGAAAAGCAGTTCCATTAGAACTCATAGAACATTATAGTTTCTAAAAATATTATTTCCTGTTTTTCTTTCGCGAGATTCATTCTTCCTGAGTTTTTGGGTCAATTTTTCGCAAAGCTTCCATTTCCGGAAATCTTAAATCATCGAGCGTACAAGTGACAATTGTGGTCCATCCCCGGACTTCCAAAATAAATTTTTCGCACAACTTCCTCCATGTGCTTGATCAGCATATCTAAACCGTCGCGGTTATTCAACCATAGCCATTAATGATTACCACGGGTCGAAAACCAAGCACCCAGAAACACATATCCGCAGGTCGCCAACAATTGTTTTAATAATTCATCCGTTCATTCATTCACAAATACCGTCATTGTCTCCGAAGTCATTAACTCTGGGGGAGCCCACGAATCGCTTTTAATCTCGCATTTGTCATAATCGCGTGGCGAGGTTAAAATTGTTCCGAAGCCTTATCTCTGGGAAATGCTATCCCACTTATTCTATCTCGGTTCCCTAACCTATCGAAATGGGGTTCGAAAAAAAAATTACACGAAAACAAGCTTAAATGCGAGTTCTTTTAGCAAGAGATTATTTTATATCTGAGAGATAAATTACATCTACAAAAGCCTGTACCTCACATTTCTCATAATATAGTATTACAATTTTCCCTGCGTACTTAAAGTCCCATTAAGATACAGTTTAACTAATAGGGAAATCAATAAAACATAACCTGACCAAATACAACCTATACAACTAAGAACTGGTCCTAGAAGAGTGAAAAAGTCATCTTGGTGAAATTCAAACCCGCGAACTCCGGATTATCGGGTGATGTCGCAGCTTTTTCGCCGCCACTACCGTGACGGACAAATCCCTCTTCAACGAAACAATTCTCAAAGAATTCAGCGACTACTCGTCGTACAATAAGCGCTTGATTTCATTCATGAACTCCTTACTCAATAGCTAAATAACTTTCGACATACGAGTATTATCCGCGAGTGTCCCGAGGTAGTAAGGAATTTCAAAAAAACCCAAATTCTTGTACTATTTTTCTCTTTGAGTAAAACAGGCGAAAAGAAATGTAAATCCCGTGAAATAATTTCTCGCGAAGCGTTCACATAGTGGCCCGCAAACCAGGACAATGGAAGGTGGCGTAAAAATACGGTAATATACTCCAATTGATTTTCACTCCGCGGAGGAGATTTATCCCACGACATCATTAGATTATTTTGACATACAACGTCAAAACCTTGGTCTGAATAAAAACTTTTCCTTGAAATTATTTGGCAGTGCGTGCTAAGAACAGTTAACAATCTAAGGCAAAGGAAATCTTTGGAAGCTCTCGAACAAACATGCAGCATACCATTCGAGGACATGTAGTCTAAGCTCAATCCAAGTCATAAAACCTGGGAGAGAGAGAGAGAGAGAGAGACATATTTCAGCCAGCGTGTTTTAAGCGAGGTATTCATTTGGAAACACCGGACAACTGCGGAAGGACACGCATGTTTACCCATTAAGCGACATAAAGTCTACGATCGAAGGATGGAAAACTACTGGTTCTCAAGAGAACACTTATAGGAAAATTACACGAGTTACAAAAGAATCAACACTGAAAAGCAGACAAAAATATCGACATGTGAAGGAGGTTGGATCGCACTTTCATGAGTCAATGTGTCATCTTAGTTCATGAGTTAATGATGACCGATGAAAAGTAGCTGTATGCCCATTCATCTTGCTCAAATTATGTCACATTAAAAAATAATATAAAAATATTAATAAATATTTTGGTCTCGTTCTGGGTCGCCAATTTTATAAACTTTGCGTTTCCGCAGGTTTTCCAGGAAAAAGTAAATACCATTTAAATGAAGGCGGGAGGTGCACTTTTACAATTCTGACAAAATTGCGCATTCTGATATAAGTTTTTAACGGTGATGGTACGTATAAAATATTGGATTTTTTATGCACATTTTTATGAAAATGAACGCAAGAAGATCTTGTTTTTTAACGTAGACATTTCACTGAGTAGAAGCATAAAAAGACTTAAAATTAATAGCATTTTTATAAAATGACCTATACCTGGCATTTCGATGCAACCTCTCTAATACAGGAAATGACATGCCAGCGGAAAACCATAAAAACACGAAAAGTCAAAGGTGAATGCGTTGAAATGGAAGAGAACAAAAAAAAACAAATAGCTAGGAATGGAAAAAACGACACACGTCGCAACCTACCTTCTCATGTAGTGGAAGCGCGTGACAACGTAGATGACGAGTGCGTTGGACACAGCGGCGAGCAGGAAGAGCGGCACGTAGCACGCGATGAGTACCACGCTCCTGGGCTCCCGGTAGACCAGCAAGGACGTGGAGAAGGCTGACATGAGCTCTTCGACGGCCGCCGCGGCCGCCTTCTCGTCCACGAACGTCATGTTGAAGTGGGCCGTGGTGGGCGAGGGTTGGTAGGATGAGTAGTAGTAATAGGGTGAGGACGACGCCGAGGGCATGGAGGCGAAGAGGGAGTCGTTGACGGTGACCGGCGAGGATGGCGGGTTACCCGGTGACGACGCGTCAACCTCCGCCGCGGAAGCCGTGCTCTCCTCCATCGCGCTGGGATCTTTCGTCGCTCCCGGGGTCAGCGGATAGGGGTGGTGGTCACCAACGATACAAAAATTTATCCCCCGTTCAAGGTAGGTTCCGAGACGATCCCTCCACCGGCAGCTGCGATAAGGAAACTTTTCACCAAATGGAGGGCACTTCACGGGGAAGGGGGGTGGGAAGAGGAAAGTACGAAGATACTCCGACGCCCCTCACGGCGACGACGCCGGTTTTTTAGCCTCCGAAGAGCACGAATGAGAACAATGATCCGGATACCAATCCGATTTTTTTGCAAACAGGAGATCCTATCCCTTTAAAAAAAATAATAATGAAAAATTAAAAACTATGCAACACCTCCTTCCGGCATCTTCCTCGCAATTTTGTGAGGAGAGGAGAAAAGAAACAAAGGAGAAGAGATTTGTAACAGTATCGTAAAGTTTAATAGAGTCCGCCCAAACCTCTTAAAAAGCCTGGAGGGAGGAATGATCCCGATAGTGTGGTTGAAGAGAGAAAAACTTTCCGCGGAACAAACCGGAACTTCGAGAACGTCGAGAGGGTGGGCACCACCAGTAACACAACCACGGAGCGTTCCCACCGAGGACGAGGAATAAAAACCCCCAGGATCGGAACCCGCAATTCCGTCCCGAGGATTAAACGGGCGGAGAGAAAGAACAGCAAAAATAAATTGAATCAAACTGCTCCTGGTGGCACGGGAAAAATTTGGCGAGACGATGCAACCGGGCGACCGACGTTCGACGGCGAAGAGATTGAGGAAGCGGGCGAAGCGACGGAGACGCGTTATATTTTTAATTAGTGTGATCAGCGAGTGAGGAGAGACGGCATAAAAGGTATACGGGTGGGAGAATGAGGGCAGGGGAGGAAGAGAAATTCACGGACAGAGACAGACGGGACAGGGAGAAGGGACGTCTTTACCGCCGGGAGTTACAGAGAAACGCGTGGTTCCTCGAGGAGAGAGGAGTAGGATTTGGCGCGGCAGACAGGAGCGCGCGCGCGAAGGGTGGCTCGGGGTGCGAGAGGGGGTGAGGAAGCCGCCGCTCTCCGGTGTGGGGCGCCACGCTTAAACTCCGTGCATGTGCGGCGAGGAGAGGCGATGTCCGTGGTGTGGGCCGAAGGCGCCGCGGGAACCGCCGCCTCGACATCGGGAGGACGAGCGGTAAGAAGAAACGGGAGAGGAGGTGTGAAGGGGAGAGGGTTAGGTTGTGGTGGTGACGGCGAGGGGAGGAGGAGTTCTAGTCGAGATATCCGCGGAAGAGCGCGGGGCCAGTGGGTGAGAGGAGGGGGGAGGGTTCTGAGGTGGCGACGCAGGCGCAGACGGAAAGGGGGTGTGGAGAGGGAGGAGATTTCGCTCCGAAACTTGCGAAAACCCTTTTCCCACCCACACACCGACCGACGCCACCGCGTACCCACCCCTTCTTCCCTTCCCTCCCCCGTCGTCTTGTCTTCTCCCTCTCCACCGCGTGACATCCGCCGTTTTGCTTAAATTACCACGGCGCGCGTCCGTCGCCTCCTTTCCGATGGAGAGCTCCGTATTTCACGCGAACGCCGACGCTGGTACAATCGTATTTTGGCGTTATCTCGGGCTATCCGCTTTGCGCGTGATTCGAGCCGGACACGCGTAGCTTCATAAATACATGCACGTCAAGGGCAAACTGAGGGTTTTGGATGAGATGCACGAATATTTTACCCATGCACTATGTGCACATCACTTCGCGTGCGTCCGCCGGTCCGGTTGTCTGGGAATGGAACGCAGGTTGCTTATATAACGCACGGGCGTCCGGACTTGAGGGCGTTCGTTTCTGTCCACGGCACCCGTGAGCACGTGCATGAATTTATGACCAAAAAGGGAGACGTCTAGGGCAAAACTCGTACGAGTACTAAATTTCTAAAATTCCATTTTCCTGCGCCTCACGCCCCTTCGTTTGCGTGCATGCATCCTTAGGAGTCGTTCATCATATCTCCACAACGAGCCCCGAGGGTGTGCACTTTTAGTCGTCGATGTGAGATTACATCTCTCAACAGCCACTTTAAGTTTTCCCGGTTCAATTTTTCCTCTTGAAAAACGGATCTATCTCCTGATCATGAATTACATAAGACAATTATTGGTCAAGGTTTTCTAGCGGTTTGAATTATAATTTCAAGTGCTTCACAACGGTATCTTGGGCGTAAAAATAATGATTCCTTTCATATCTTGTTCCTATAGCTCATTTCCTTTGACTTCTACATGTGATATCATATACTGAGTGTAAGGTGATGTTTTAATTGTTTCCTCGGTGTATACGGCTTAAATAAACCTGTACAATTTATGTTTTTTCCGGCAAATTCATTCTCTCATGTAAACTTCGTTCCCGTGCTACATGATGTAGTTCTCTTGTAGTTTAATGACGTCTTATTCGTTTATGGTTACTTTTGGCGAATCGTTGGTGGCCTTGCGTGTTGACGTCATGACAAGTAAAGTCTTTCTGCACCGTTTTCCAAGTTCTCGAGACATATTATCTACGAGGTTCAATATAAAGTCTGGCAATACGAAATTATGCCTCTCTTCTGAGTTTTTCAAAATTAAATTTTTCGATCGTTCGTTTGGAGGCCAAAAGCATTTTTTCTACTCATAAAATATTTCTAACATAATTTCCAGATCTTATATTCAATATTGGGGGAAACAAAATCCATATTCTTAGATCTCTCATGCTTCCACATAACCGCATTAGCCTCTAGTAGTAATAGGTAGGAGAAATGTGACTTATATTCTAAGATATTCATATCTGCGTATTTTTTTTGTTCTGCTGGAGACAGAAAAAAACAAAAGAGCTCTGCATGTTTATAGGAGGCTTTACTGCAATTGTTGGCATGAATGGACAGCAGTTCCTACGACATTCCAGCTGGCATCATCAGGTCCGCCGCAGAGCTCATCGAAACAACGTCATAGGACCCTCTGAGTAAAAAGCAGAAGAGAGTCTATATCATACAATTTCCGATTGTGATGCGCGCGAATGCGTGGGCGCTTATGGGAAAAATCAGTAAAACGGAATGTTTCATTTCGTAATCCCATATCAGGCTTTTATAGGTAATTCCTACGCCGAGAGAGAACGACGCGGAGTTTAAGTATGCATGCATTTATTTGGAAACCCTATTCGCGACATTCATACGTCAATTTAGACTAAAAAAGACAAAATGCTCTCCTTTCAGGTGACAGTAATTGCGCCCTGCGGCGGGGCCCCCGCCCCCCGAAATCGGGATCATATTCTCGATATTGCAAGGTTGATTGCATAAATATGGTTAAAAAAGTGATCGAAAAAGATATATCAAGGTACTGGAATGAATATTGAAGCATATGGTATAGGAAAGGAGACTGCCCTACTAAATAATAGTTAGGAATAGAATGAGAGGCTCTTTGGACAACATGAAAGAGGGAAGTAAGTACGAAGAAGTAAAGAAGTAATCAACGCAGACAAAACAGTCGTTTCGGAAGGTAGGCGCTTTAGTAGTTTATTAGTATATTCAGTTTTTTAGAACCGCCCAGAACCTACCTCAATAAGGAAGAATACTGATGACGATGCGCATCTAAAGTAATTTCTATTCGCACGTAAAATTGTCATTATAAATTGCTTATGCTTAGCATTCACTCATACTCGTAGTTTTTAATCGTGCAACGTCTTTTGATTTTCCTTATGAAAGCTATCCTTTCGCATGTAATTTACTTCATTCCCGAACTTTCTCTTGTAGTTATGAGCATTCAAATATGCACTCATAATTATAAATATAAACACAAATAACTTCGCTCTTATGATTAGTTACGATAACTTGATATGCAAAGATATTAATCTTGGCATATCAAATTATCATAACCTAAGCTAGTCGTCATCATGCATCATAAGGAAGCACATAATCAAACCTACCTTTCAATGGAAAACGGGCTAATTGTTAATTGGCTGACAGATTGACAAAAATTTGCGAGGAGTATGGAGGAAAATATTTTGGAACTAAGTATTTGGGAGGATAATTCAACTATCAAATGTTTATGTCATTGGACCCTGCCAGGGAAAATTACATAATAGTAGTGCATGTTAGGGGAGACTACCAATAACTGAGTTAATTTGGACCATAAGGGACAGGTGGGTGATTCGATATGGGTAGGATATTCAGGGAATGGGGATGAAGGGTGGAGAGAAACCCTGCATCGGCATCAGCCTAGGGTAGGCACCAAGGGGTTCACAATGTAACGTTCCATCCGACGGACGTTGTACTTCACTTGAAGTGTTCTCCACCACATGGCATCTATGGAGAGATCTTGATTCCTCCGAAAAAACTTACCCCCTCGGGGATTCGAAACTGAGCCCTTGGGGTGGGAAACCAGTACAAAAGGTAGCGTACTATTCCGATTCCCAAAAATCACATAGGTGGAGAAAATGGTGGTAGGGCTATGGTAGTGGCGGTTCCCAACCATGATAAATTAACAAAGTAATTTTAATTACGAGTAATATTTCTGAGATTCCCGAAATTTGCGTAAGGGTCAGTACGAGAGGAACAATTCCGTGCCTTCCCCAATTTCATTGCCATATACTCCCACGTATCAACGCTTCAAAGGCCAAACTTAAAAGGTCAGCAGCAATTTTTCTTTGCGTATTTCATTAGGGTCACATTTTAAATTCACAGAACAGTATAAGATCAAGCAAAATTTAGAGAAGTTTAAACCATTGGCGGTAGTCCTCAGTGATCCATCTACATCTATTTCTACATAATCCCACTCAATCAACCGCATTGGCGTGTGTTGCGGGGGTTGTTATGGCGTCATTTAAGTGTATACTCATGTACATACATACAGGTGTACATATATCACGCAATAATTGATGTGTTTGACTAAATCATTGGGTTTCAGTCCTAATTCATTATATTCGATTGCTTGGATTCAATTTTTTATGAGTGCGTATTGTGCGAGGAAATAACGATTACTTGAACCTGTCTGTGACGAAGTTCATCGCATCGACGGTCACATCTAGCTATGTAATTTATTAACCGTATAAATTATCTCATTCCCGGAAATTTTCACTCCCTTTAAGTATCATTAGGTTTGTCCGTAAGGCCAAATAGTATTGTAATAAAAACACATGCACGAAATCACTTCCTTGCGATTAAAAATTCTAAGAGAATCTAAAGTAATTAACTTTTTAGTCTGAGATCCTTTGATAGCAGTAAAGCCGTCTATGCGCGCCCAATGCCCATTGAATATTTTCACTTTTTTCGCAAAATTACAACTTCGGCAAAAGAGAATAGCTTCAACGAGCAATCTAGTAACACATTCGATGAATTTTCAAAGGAGGAACTCCAAAATACGAAAACCACATTTGGCACTTTACCAAAACGCTCTCGCTCATTATAACCTTACACCACACTTGGTCTTAATGAAACTATCCATGGCGCAACATTAATCAAAGGACTTAATCCCATACGTTCCCCGTGAAAGGTAGGAATTCGTGCAGTCGAAATGATCGTATTCCGTGCGGCATTTATCTTATATTACTCATGAAATTTGCCATTAAGTTCGTGGTGCGTAATTTCTGGAGAGAAACGTGTTAAGGTTTCGTGAAATGAGTGCCCTATTAATGAAAGTAAGGATTATGTAGTGGAGTCGTGCAGTGTTGAAAGGACCTTTGGTAGCAAATAAACAAAAATCATTGCTTTAGGGAACCTAATAATATCAGCCGTCATTCGTTATCCGATGGTCCGAAATCCTGAGAAGCGACGTCTCCAAGCGCTTTCAGCAAAAGGAAAGTGTCTCATAAACTTGCTATTTAGTAATAAAAATCTTGCATAACATGTTTCACAATTGATGACACTCATTATATATATTTCAGAATTTCGATACCATGACAAATTCTGCAGAAATTGTTATTGCTCTAGCTGATTGCTATTCTGGAGTTCCAATTGCTACAAGCAATTTTAAATGAAGATACTATGGTTCACCTCGTCTAGGAATCAAAAATAGTGAAAATTACATGAACAATACTTCTGAATAATGCAGGAAAACTTTTCACTGCCTTGTTAACATATTTTTATTTCGATTGTGGTTCCACTGATTTGCATTTGTCCCCTAAACTTTTACTATTGGCTGTTTATACCTCATAACCCACCTGAGGACAGCATGAAAAAATGTCAAAACAACTCGGTCTCTCGTTTTGTCGTGTTCATTGTTGTCTGGATAACTTTAGCCTTTCGAAGCGTACTAGCCAAAACTCCCTGAATATACACTATACAGCCAAACACTTTTTTTGCGGCGCCTTGGCGAGTTGCAAATGATCTATTTCTGAGTAGTATACGATTTCATAAGTGGGTCGTGGTAGTCCAGGAGGTAGAGCGTTGGACTGCTAACCGAAAGGTTCGATTCCCGGGCAAGGCACTCTGGGCACCTGCAGCTCCACCCTAGCGTAAGTGATTTTTCGGTAACCAGATCTTCCGGGGAAACCATAACCGGCATAGGGAAAGGAACTTGACCCCCTACCCTGATGTGTGAATTTCACACGCCGTCGGGCTTAGTACTGAGTGAACTCTACCGTTACCTACCAAATCGACTTACGGGTTGATTACTGTGTTTATGGTTTTTTTTATTATTTCATAACACCTGGGTATTAAATTTTATGGATTACATCCGGCCACAGAATTTCCCCTTTATTTCTGGTGTGAAGGTTGCCGGTGAAACTTAGGCTCAAAATATGGATTAAGGCGACGGTTAAGCCACGCCAAAGGAAGGAATCACAACAACGCTCCGTGGAAACATTCACAAAAACGACGGAGAATGTTACACCGCAACAAAACAAAAACTTCGTTTGCGCCATACTCCAGTCTTTTTTTGGCTATTCCATTAAATCCTTATTTCCAGCATCTGGAACTCTACCGTGAGTTTTCTGTGAGACAAGTTGTAAGCACCTACAAAATATTCAGCAAGAACAAAGTGTTTAAGCAGGAAAATATTTTTGTCTTTTGATCCCGCTTGGATGCAAACTTTTCTCTGGGGCTACAAATGGAATTTTTAATAACCTTTTTACTACACAGAGACTACGGTTACGTAAAGACCAAACAACTCACCGTCACTTTACAGGGAAATCCAACGGATACATGACATGAGATAGGTGACAGCAAAGAAAAAAAGAAGATGGTGACAAAGAATGGAAAAGAACAGAGTGATGCATCATGACAACAACTTTGGACGACAGAGATTATATTGTGTAAACTAGATGAGTAGATTGAGATGAACTACACGAGAAAATGTTTTTCCTGCCCTTTCATTTGGGTTCATTCAAACGGCATGTATTGTCGCATTCCCTGCCTTTCACAGTCTCCTCAGGGGGTAACAGTGTTTTGTGTTGCATATTCTTGCTTGTTGTGTCCTGGCTTGCGTGTTGTTGGATGGCTTTCTTGCTGCATCCTGGGGTGCAGCTTTTTGCTGGTTTGTGATATATGTGTTTGCATGAGTGTCGGATGAAGGGATTTTTGTATTAGTGTGTGCGCTGCTGTGGGTGTAATTTTCTATGTTGTTGTTTTGCATGTGGCATTGTTTCTTTTTACGGTTGGTGACCTAACACCCCCCGCCACACGCCCTTACGGCGGCTTGCAGGGTATTATGTAGATGTAGATTGGTCAAAATTCACCCCCGAGTATATTTTTATGTTTGCTTTCGTAGATCATATGGGTATTTATTACTAATTATGTAAAATAACAACATTTTTAATATAGTTGATACCTTATAATTTGGATTATAATCGGAGGAACTTTTACCTTTTTATGATGCGGCATAAAATTTTATTAGAATTACTATGCAAAGGTAACCAACCCCCAAGGCCTATTTATTAAGCAAGTTGTTCATTTTATTCTACCATACAAAAGATATAATGTTGACTACACTTTTAAATTTTAAAGGGAAAATAATCCAGTTATTTCCTAATATTTTTCTTCCTTGAATTGAAATCAGCAGTACATTATAGGCCATTTGTATATTTCTTTTTTTTTAGTTCGCCATTCGCAATACATTCTCCGGAAAGAAATTTCAATATTTTAAGACAATATTAAACCCTAAGTTCGACGCTAACATTATACCAACGATATTGCGGAATACTTTTTACAAGTAGTTTTCCCTTAAGATGAACCCGCGAAAAATCAACGCGCGTTCAAGATTAAGTTTCGTTCCTGTTGCTGATACGACGGACCTTTGGTGTTATAGTTACGATCGTCCTTATCCCTGGTAGTCCCCGAAATTCCTGCACTCCGTAGTCCCGGGATGACCGTCTTTCGAAATTTTACGGTCGAAATTTCATGTCTCTCACGCGGAACCACCTGTGACAAAATTTATTAATCCAATACTTGTTCTAATGCACAATTTTTAGCGGTCACGCGAGCACCTCGATGTTGTAGAATTTTTCACTATCCGAAATGTCGCATTATCTCGCGGTATACTATGCACACCCGGCGTACGACTTCAAACATGCACTCATCACTGGTATATCACTCATCTCACTTCACGGAATAGCACCAATAATAAAAATATCAACGGTAATTTTTCCTCGCCAATTGATATAATGTAGTGGTACAATGTTAAGAAAGGATATCCTTTCAATTCAGGATATTTCATGGAAGCAAAGTGGTTTGGGGTATGGTTTCTGTCTGCAGGGATTGAATTTATTGGTTAAAGAAAAGTATATTTTAAATCATTTTAAAAACATGCTACCATTTGAAAATTCAGCAAAAAATGAAAAAAATACATCAGCCACGTTCAAAATCAAATCATTGGGTGCTTTTCAAATAAAATGTTACCAGTATATTTCAGTGCTATTAATATTACTTTTTGTAGTAAACTCCGTATATTTCAAGATCATTGTACACAAATCATGATCTTTAATATAAGATATTATTAGTTAATGGAATAAGTGAAGAGACCCACCCTTTATTTATATCCGTGCGTGTGTGTGTGCCCATACTTTGGCTACCGTGGAATAATTTATTTTCTTACCACTGAATTTTTAAATAAAGTATGTTCTTTGTTTTCCATATATTTTAATTTGATACTCTTCAGTCTTTTTTAACATATTATATGACTCTCACTCGCTTCTATGCTTTCGCTTAAGAACTCATTCCAACTTACGGCATACGAAAAGGGAACGTAGAGAATGAACTCAATTTTAAAACTCTATTCACCGAAAACTTTCCAAACTGCCGGGGTTATCTGGCAATATGAAAATCCGGGGAAGAGGTAGGAGTGGGGAGGGATGAGATGGTTGGGATCGATACAAATTTTATAGAAAATAGTAGCGTCATCAGGAATATCGTACGTAAGAATTTGAAGTTACCAACGGTTGAGCATTAAGGGGAAGGCGGTGGTTAGTGTACTATCATCACACCCCGAAGGTCCGGGTTCGAATCCTGAATGTGGCAGGGCTTTATAGTGATATCCCGATTTCTACTTTGATTGCTATGATGAAAGCACTTCAAATGGACTACGTCGTCCGTGGGATGAAACGTTAAACTCTGGACCCCTTGACGCTTTTCGTTAAACTTAGGTTCAAGTCGACGCTAAGTTTCTCTCAACCCTTCCTTAATTCACTGAACATCCTAAATCCTACAAAATTACCCATCTATCCTTAATTATACCAATGACCTCAGCTATCGGTTGCCTCGCCTCAATATACTTGAATTGAGAAAAGCTGGTTAAATTCGATTCCAAATTTGAATGTACCAAAACACAACGAAATAAAAACATGCACAAAGAGGTGAATAACAATTTCAATTTTTAAATTTTAAGTTTTATTATTGCTTACATTAAAGATTCCTCTGAGCACACATGTTTAATAGGTAAGCAAAACGCAAGGTGCGATCAGCTATTGTATTTAATTAATAATTCTATCTCATAGTCACCTACCGGGACCCATCACGCACTGAAATTTCCCCAATGAGTTCGGTGAACCGGCAAAAACCGCACCCACACTGTTTGGTGTATGTCATATCTGATTCCTTTTGAATTAAAATGAAACACCGAGAAGAACAACTTGGGGAATATAACAGTCCCGAAAGTCAAAATCATGAATATTACAGTCATATTCCCTAATCCCAAGCTAAATTTTCCTAGACACGAATTCTATTAGTATGCATACTATATTTTACAGCAAGGTTAACGACTGATCTGTATCACAATTTCTTTGGATTCTTTTAAGAACTGCCTTTCGACTTCCAAGAAAATTTGAAAACCAGTATACGGTTTTTTGCCAACTTAGTATAATAATTTTTTTCTCGAAAAAATAGTGATGCACAGCATAACAGAATTGGTGCATTCAAAAGCCATAGATTTAGGTTCACAACTTAATATAATTTCCCTTTAATCGGTTTTTTCCCTAAATTAATCATCTCTTTTAAATGAACTTCTGAATATAGCACCCCCATATTCGTCCAAGTCCTTATTTTACAATGATTGCTACATTATTACTGCATAAAAATCAACACTAATAAACTAATAGGGGGGATTATTAATATTTTACATAGAATACTGAAAATGGGAACATTGGAGATCATTTTACCACCATGACTTGACCATCACCATGGTGATCTAGTCGTGGTAGGAAAGGTCTCTACCATGATGGCTATATTCCAAAAAATGATAGCCGAAGTGGACTTTTCACATTGCAAAAAATTAAAGGGGGGTAATCCCAAAGATAATTACGATAATATCAATGAGAAGGGGAGTAAGAATTCCCTATATTGATATTATGGTTCATATAAGTGATCACTACCCCGGAAAGATGTAAATTATGACCAAAAAAGCCCCCTGCTTGATCACTCACTTGACAGTAGAGCAGAGCTGCTGTATTTTTAATTTCACTTCTGTCCGAAGTCGGTCCCTCAGCTAATTCCTAATTTTCATTCCCAAAAAAGTATCAATGTAGCCGTTTCTTCCTTTCTTCTCATAATTCCTCCCATTGGCTTTAGCATAATACAGTCTGTGCAATAAATGCGCGAACTGATGCAATCTGGCGGTCATGACATTGACTATAGTCCCACCCACTAGCGGCGCTAGTTGCCTGAGATCCAATGACCCGTCTGTGCTTGGCGGATCGTCGAGCTGAGCGCATGGTGCCAGTTATGTTAGTTTCTGTTGTCCTTGTTTTTACTGTTTGTCGAAGATGGATATTGACGAAATCACGGAGCAACGAATCAACATCAAGTTTTTTTATGTATTACGGTAAAAGTTATCAATAAATTACTGAAATGTTGACTGCTGTTTACGGTGACAGTGCTCTGAAGAAAACATCCGTGCTCAAGTGGTTTAAGCGTTTCAAATATGGCCGACAAAACGCAATGGATGATGCAAGGCCGAGACGACTTCAACCACCTGTGTTGACGACAACATTTGATCGTGTACGGTCCCTTGTCCTTACCGATCGTCGAAAAACAGTCCGAACGATATCTGATGAACTGCATCTATGAAAATCAACAGGACACACTATTTCAGCCAAATATGATGGATGGATCCTTCACCATGACAATGCACCTGCACATTCAGTATTGATTGTTCGCCAGTTCTGGCAAAAAATTCAATCACCATCCTTGATCATCCTATTTATTCGCCAGATCTCGCCCCCGTAACTTTTTTCTATTCAAAAATGCAAAAATGTAATAAGGGGACAACACTGGGAAGATGTGGACACGATAAAGCAAGAAACGACGAGAAAACTAAAAAGCCTGACTGCCAAGGACTTACAAGGGTGTTTTAAACAGTGGAAAAGAAGATAGAATAAGTTCATAACAAAGAATAGAGAGTAGTTGATGGGGAAAAAATCAGTGTAGACTCAATTTTGCAAAATAAAGTTTTTATGGCCTCAGTTCGCGTATTTATTGGACAGAGTTGTACATACATTACCAACCAATAGCTGTTACTCCATTTCAAGTAAAATTTGAATTCGTGAGAAATTAAATTCATTAAAATCTAGTATTCTGTCATCCGAAAGTGGCGTCATCATTTAGTGTGAGAATATTTAGACGGGATATAAAACCTTGGGACTTTCACAAATGACCTTGCACAAAATGGAAAGATAATTAATGCCGAGCATCATAGCAGACAGAAATGCGTTAAACATTGAGGCCCTTTCACGACCTCTCTTAATTGTCGGATAGAGGTATAATTTTGCAATGAAGGTTTTCATCAGTGTCGACATGAGAGGAAATGTTTTTATCAGCCTCATTAAAGCTGATATGCGTCCATCCCGGAAAGAAAGAGAGCGTGCCTCTGATGGGACGTTTACTCTTCTACATGATAGCAGATCTGGGAATAAAGTGATGAGGAGAGAAGGCCTTTCTGATGGGGTTATTGCTCACTTATACACAAAAATAGATTAGGTGGCTTGAAGAAGACTGAAATAAGTTATAAAACAGAGAATTATGGCCTCGAATTATTTCTCTCATGATGGTGGTGTTCGGCCGAAAATGACGATTCGTCTGAGGAGTGGTCGATCTTTACGCAAGTAAAAATTCATCTTTTCGTAGGAATGAAAGTCATAATATCTTGCCTCTACGAAAGATACATGCAATAATTACAGAGCTTTAAAGCCAAAATTTGATCAAATTGAGCAATTGTCGCTCGAATGGTAATTCTTTATGGTGGCTAACCTTGGCAATAACTCTAGCTTAAAAAAAGTATTGTTGCATTTCAAAGCTTGCATCTGCACTCCATTTAAACCTTAATTGAATGTTGGACAAGAAAAATTTTTCAAAATATATATCATTAAAAATAGCATTCTCTCTCCTTTTAGAATAAAACAGCCATCAGGTTTTCACAAAGAAAGTTAAAAAAAATTGCAAGGAAATTCTTTGGTATTTGATGGGATAATATAATGAACATAATTGTGATAAAAGGGGTATAATCAACTTGACCGAAATAATTTAGTTAAATTATACAAAGAGAAAAAATTAGTGACGATGATGATTTTTACATTATGATTTGAAGTCGATAAAATTAACTTAAATTTCAATTTCAACGCTTACATCTCGAATAACGAGCAATGATTTTGAACTAATATGCCCGCAGCCATACATCTCTACTAAGCTGTACTATTCTTCTCTAATTGTCATTTTGAGTTTTCTGATATTCCAGGAGCGTATCTCTCCTTAATATATGTTGATTGACCCGCTACCATGGAGTTACTCTATGAGGACTGCCTTTAATACTTTCTATATTTGTTGACTTTTGCTCCTGGTATGTAATTCTTAATTTGGTGCATTTGCATATTGTCAATGACAACGACTGGAAAACTGAGAAATTATAAATTCGAAGAGGGAAAAAGGGTAGGCATCGATTATTTTCAAGGAGTAAACCTGGCAGTTGACACAATATTTTTGGAAAATTAGAACGTGGCACGAAACACAACACAGCAATCAACCAGTCAACGTAGGCTGGTTGAAAACGCGAGGCTAGAACTCACCTCGCACCAAAACCCTAGGAAGAGTAATATCCACATAATGGGAATAGTTTTCCTAGATAGATCGTTCAGCTTTGTTGAACCTTAGGGTACCCTGAGGTGTCTCCCAGATGTCATCAGGGTCAGTAAATGAACGCACTATACACTTGACTCTGGGGTAGTTCCAGGAGGGCGAATATTTTAATTTGGATTTAGGAATAATTTTGGACATAGTAAAATTGAAAATGAGTATACCATATGCCTAAAACTACTTTTAAATACCCGCTGTTCTCCGAGCATAAAACCATCTACAGCAGGATGTCTTGTGGTTTTTAAATTTGTGTGTCTATTTTCATATGTAACTTGAATTTAACTTCAATATAATCGAAACCATGAGAAAGTCCCTTTGGAGGGTTTGTAGATCCGCTACTGAATAAACTACCACGTCACAAAGTAGCACAAAAGAAGTCTTATAAATTCCTATGTGAATAGTAGGAACTGGTTAATACGAACATCCGTCCATTAAAATGACAAAGCGTTATTATAAATTCCCAACTGTCAGACAAAATGGAACAGTAAAATTATCCTTCTATAGATATGTGTTGTTCCAAGGGTTCCTTAAAATCCGGGATCCTGCAGCTGAATAATGAGTTTTACGCGCATATTCTATGCCTCAGATGGCTGAATTAAGCTCGTAATTTGCGCGCGAATTCTATTTTAATCTCAAAATATTAAACTTTTTATGCGAAAATCTCGTGGACCCCTCTTTAAAAATTCCCATGCCGAGGATTACGAAAATCTCAAGTTTTTTGTTGAAAAAAATCGGCGAAGGGATTATATATGAGAAAACGGAAGTCCTTTTTTTTAGGCAGTCAGCGAAAATATAGTTTCATTTCCTTAGCTAAGCTTAATTAAATTCACCGTGTCTCAAAATCCTAAGGAACACAGAAAGTGATGCCCTCTCGTTAACTAGACACTTCGTGCATTAGTATGGTGACCCGTGGTATGGAAGTACATACACGTATCGGTTAGCTGCTGCCTCAAGCATGGGCTTTCAGTTGATTTGACGAAAGCTGGTAATACCTCGAATAATATAGGTAATTACAAAGAAAAAGAATAAAAGCAAGACAAAAGTAAAATATTAGGTAAAATATACTTCTATTCCTCTGAAAACTACCCAGTTTGTCAGTTTTGTCTATGCTTTCACTGTTGAAAGTCACTTACTAAATCTTGCTAAAATTAAACTTCACAGAAAAATTCGCTAATTAAAGTATTCATTGCTGAATTTAAATAATTTCTTTTCCGTCTGTTTAATGAGCTATCTCCCGAAATCGTAAGTGAAATTTAACCCAAATAATTAAATTATTGAATTCAAAGCTAGTTGCATAAAAAATGACAAATGTTAATTTAAACTTACTCTTTTATTTTTTTAATTATTTTTTCTTTATTTATAAGTATTTTATATATTTATTTATAATTAACTTTTTCTTAACACAAAATTATTTAATAAATAATTGATACCCTATTAATGATTATTAGAGCGAGTTACCTCTTCGATAATAAGGCATTTTTAATTAGTAGTACAATTTGGTCTTAATATTGTTATATTACTTCCTCGCAGTGGGTGAACAATTTTATTTAAATTAAAAGAGAAGGAGAAAATGTAGAACGACCTTTTGGCTTTAATCATCTCGAAATCATTAAATTAGGTATGGAATATTTTATTGTGAATCATTGGTGACCTCCGCTCATCGTATCGCTCTGATTTCAGCGCTGGAATAATTGGGAGAGACGTCGAGGGAATGATACGGCCCCACAGAGGGCACAAAGTAGTACCCCTCTCCTATATTCACCTTCTCAATTTATATAGAAGAACAATTTTCATGCTCAATGTCTTCCGCTCGGTTTCTCGCGCACACCATAATGGCGGAGCCGTAGCAAGATCGTTCGGTCGGCGTTCGTCCTCAAGCGTTCTACATATTATACAAAGACATTCATTTAAAGTTAATCTAACCGTTAAAGGCAGGTTTTGTGTGGTCCATCACAATTACTATATACTAAAGATAGTGTATGATTCATTTTGTTTGCCCGAAAATATTTTAAAAGTTTTGAACCTGTCCTCCGAAATATAGAAAAACTATTTTACAGATTGAAATACGTACTATGACAAGTCTTGAGAGGACAATGTCTCAAAACAGAAATTTTTTATCGGTGTGATTGTTGCCAAATTCAAGATGTCCTACCTGTTAACGTTAGGTTTTTTTGACCTGCCCCTAATAACTATTATCTTCTGCGAGATATTGCGATATTTACTTTTTGCTTTCCATAAATTACGTCCACCTTCAGTTCTTCGTTCGAATATTCTACTTCCCTTTGTAAAGACTCGTAAGTTTTCCTTCTCCCTTTCTCTGCCGTGCTTACCAAATATTCTTCTTTTCGTAAATCCTCACTGCCCAATATTTCTCATGCACTCATTATTTCCTCCACCCACGTCTGCCTTCTTCGGATTTCCCTTAGCGACTTCCTCTCTTTCCCCACTATATTTAAAACTTCGACGTTAATTTTTCTCTCCGTCCATCTGCTTCCATTCTTCTTTACATATACTCATGTCAAAAAAGGCTCATCCTCTGGTTTCAAAGAGGGGGGATCGGAACCTTGCGATGTTATTCTCCATATTAGAGTCTACTAAATCTTTACCTTGCGTCTGTGCTTAGCGCATCAATCCTCAATTCCCTCTAGCAAGTTCTTCTACCGCAATATTTATTAACGTCCTTACTACTACACTCATTTTCCTCCAATGTAAGTACCTAAACGGGTCGCGGTAGTCCAGTGGGTAGAGCATTGGACTGCTGACCGGAGGGTCCCGAGTTCGATTCCCGGGCAAGGCACTCTGGGCACCTGCAGCTCCACCCAAGCTGAAGTGATTTTTCGGGTACCAGGTCTTCCTGGGAAACCATAACCGGCACAGGGAAAGGAACTGGCCCCCCTACCTTAATGTCTGAATTTCACACGCCGTATAGGGCTTAGTACTGGGTGATCTCTACCATCATCTACTAAACCGACCTTCGGGTTGATTACTGTGTTTATGGTTTTTATGGTATGTACCTAAATACGTCATTGCTCCTTTTACCAATTACTTTGATGTTTAACTTTGCCTGCCAACATTCTGAGAATCTCATAATTTGGAATTTATTCAGTATATCAAAAATTAAGTTTTCGCGTCACTTTACTGATTCCACATTTTGGTCAAAGTGACCACGGCGCAAAGGATTCAGTAGGTTTAGAGGGGGTCGCAAGCAATTGCGGTTCTAAATTTTGGGTCATCCGGATGACTTATGGTTTGCCTAAGTAGTTTAGTGACGGTGAACTTAAACTGTACGTATAAACAAAAGTCAAGGATTAAGCAAAAGTCAACATTGCCGTAAGGCAGAGGAATCAGAGAATCTTTGCCATTTCCGGGGATAATGATATAACCCTCAGACCAAGTTACTACGATACCATTTTCCCTTGGACAATGAAGTGCGTTCAAGTAGATTCACATGACTACCGATTTTTTTCTGCAATAAAATCAAAGGTTTCTTAGAAACAAATTTCTCGTAGAGTTAAACTTTACTGAGTATTGAGCCATTTGTATTTTCAACTAGTTAAATTTATCTCTTATCTAAAGGGACTCAAAGCGTCAATTATCAAGGTTGATAGCTAAAAGTTAGCCACCTTAAATGTCTTAATTGATATTCTTTGTTGATATCCATTTGTATTCCATTTAACTCAAATGTTTTAAATTTTATAAAACTGCGAGGAATTTTGAGTAATTCACGAAATAATAAGATATAATTAAAATAGCCAAAAATATCCTTCTAACCTCAAGATTTTCGAAATGAAAATTACTATTCAATATTCCACACTGTTTAATGAAAGAACATCATCATTTCCTAAACCAATTCATTACCTTGAAGAGGTAATGTAGGTTTGTGGAGGTTAGGAAGAGATTTTTAAGTAAGGAAGGCATAGTGTTTGGGATATTTTATCCTTCGTGTGAATTAGAGAATTTTTAAGAAAAGACCAGGACACTAAAGAATATTCCATTAAATTGAAGTATTCCATCCCTGATCTGTATGCATATACATAAAATACCGGTGAATTTATCTTGATAGTTTTTATTTTGAATCCTTACCTGTTGAACTTAATTTTTACCAAGTATATTACAAATTAACTTCAGGCTTTCCAATAGTCGATTGATTTTTAAAATCATCTCGCAACGTTTCCTGATCGAATGTTTTTTTACTGCCACCAGAAATACACTTTCCTTTCATTACATAACAAAATGTCTCAATAAAACATTCATTTTGACACAACTAACGAATAAATATTTTGTTTCTCCGGACAAAACAGAACCCAGCATCCTACTCCACAGCAAGTCTCTCTTCATCTCTGTGTACTTCCTTCCACCCTTCATTCTGTCCCACATCCCTATCCTATTCCTGCCCTTTGCTCGTTTGTCTAAAATTTTCCACTCTTTTACAGTCTTCAACATCCCACTGCCGATCAATATGCCCTTCATACATTTTTTCTGCCTCCTTATGATTTCTCCCATCAATCCCTTCTCCTCGCCCACCATGCCCAGCACTTCCTCATTTGTTTTCCTTTCGGTCAATTTCACCTTCTCCACACCCAAACTTCAAAAGTCTCCAATCTACGTCTATCATCCCGCTCCAATGACCCTGTTTCCGCGTCGTACATATCTAAGCTCCATATCAAAGTTTCGACAAGCCTTTTCTTAACATCCTTACTCAATGTCCCTGTCATCAACTCCCTCCTCCTTGTGAAGGCCTCTTTCCATAGTGCAATACTTCTTCTTGCGTCCATAGTACTTTGATCATTTTGGTCCAAAACACTTCCGACATACGGAAACTGTTCCACTTGCTCTAGTTTTGGCCTCCTATTTTAATGTTAATCTTAGCCTTGCCCTTTCTGGAAAACAGCATAACCTTTGTTTTATGTATTCTTATCTCATATCTATCACATTAAATTTCCAATGCACTCAGCAATGCTTGAACCTGTTTGATGACTAACAAACTAAATCCTGATCATCAGCAAGCCTGATTTTGCCAATTCCCCGCCGACTTTCATTCCTACCTCCAATTCTTCCCATGCCTCTTTAATCATTTCCTGCACATATACGTTGAACAGCACCGGTGACAATGGACCACCCTGCTCTTCCTAACACTGCCCATCCAACTCTGCGTTCCTCACTTGCACCTGAGCAGTCTGAGACATGTATAGGCTGCGAATTAGTCTCCTATCTCTTCTATGAATTCCTATTTTCCGCAATACATTTATTAGTTTTTCCCGATTCACTCTATCAAATGCTTTTTCGAAATCTGTGAAACAGGCAAATGCGTCCTGATTGTATTCTATATTTCTCTCTATTAGTGACCTCATTACTGTAATGACCTAACGCCTGCCTCTCCCCTTCCTAAACCCAAACTGATCATCCCCTAAGTAATCATTTGCCCTATTCTCTATCCTCTTGTTGATGATCCTGAGAACCACTTAAGCTGCGCGCCTTATCAAACTTATTGTTTTTTCCGGCCGGATTCCTTTCCCATAGATACCATGAATCAGTTCATAAAGACTCTTATTCCCACATTTTCCTAAATCTTTCAGCAGTTCCGCAGGAATGTTGTCTACCCCCACGGCCTTATTTGATTTCATCTCCCTTAATGACCTTCCTATCTCATCCTTGAGTATGCCTGGACCTAAGCTATCTTCCTCTACGTCATCTTCTCTTCCTATGTCTAAGCTTGTTGGCCTAAGTTCTTTTCCATAGAGTTCTTCTACACATTCATTCCATGTCTCTTGGATCTTCTCTGTTTCAACTATTATCTTACCCGGCTTATCTCTAATTGTTAGCACAGATCTTTCCTTCTTACTTCCCGATAGTGTTTTAATTTCTTGTATGGCGCACCAATTTCACCCTTCCTCTGCAAACTTTCCATGTCCTCGCACTGCGTCTTCCACCATGCTACGTACTTTTGCTTTCATTTATTACCTGCCCTAATTTATTATTTAACTCTTTGCACTTTATCCTGCCCAACTCTGTGTTTACATTCCTCCATTTCCTTCTCTCATCCACCTTTCTAATCATCTCAAAAATTCAAATATACTCCACAATCCATCAGAAATTTCACTGACTGCTTATACAAATTTAATCTTGGGTAATTTCAAACCGCTGTACTTCTTCATAATCTCATTACTTCTGCTTTCTTGTGATTGGTCCTCATCCATTGTTACAGTAAACACTCAATAACAACTAAAATCCTTAGCTATCTGGTTCAATATTGTTTGATCTTTTACAAATTTGGCTAAATTATCTAAACACCCACTTTTATTTCCAGCTAAAGAATTACTCTTAACATTTCCTTAGCATATGCTGAAATAAAATCGTGATGATGGGCAACCCTACCAACCCCTGCCTATTCCAATCCCTTCCCTGCTATCCCTATCTGCACCATCTGATTCATGTACAAGTATTGAATTGGTCACCTATCCCTACAGTCTACTCCTATATTCTGCATTAGCTTCATAAACCTTGCTTATTTTACTCGGAGGAACATCTCCTGGTATCCACAAAACACAGAAATACAGGGTCCGTGCAATAAGTATCGTGACTGGTTCGTTGTAGCCTCAACGGAGCGGTGGATGGGGGTCCGACCGTTCGGCTCGGTAGAGGGGCCCCCCCACCATTCAGGCGCACTTAAGTGCAGTCACCTCCGGGCATGCGTTGAGACAGGAGGTGGATTTTTGTGGCGTGTGATTGTTTGTGGTGTCGTCGCGCCAGCATGGAGCGCACCGTCGAGCAACGCTACGCTGTGAAGTTTTTCGTTAAACTCGAGAAATCCGCGTCGGAGACCCTTGAACTCAATAAACAGGCTTGTGGGGATGATACCCTAAGCCACACAAGAGTTTTGGAGTGGCACAAAATGTTTGTGGAAGGCCGGAAGCTCGTCGAAGACAAGCACCGCGTCGGACGCCCGACGACCGCTCGAACCGATGATCAGGTGGCCAAAGTGAAACAGGTTTTGGGCTCTGATAGGCGTTTTATCATCGCCCTTATCAGTGAGGAGTCCGGCCTTTCAGTCGGAATCGTCCACACCATTGTAACCGAGGATCTTGCGATGAGGAAAGTGTGCGCGAAGCTGGTACCGAAAGTCTTGAGCGAGGAACAAAAACTGTCGCGAGCGGAAATTTCGCAAGAAATTTTAGACTTCGTACAGGAAGATGAAGATTTTCTCGACAACGTTACTATCTCAAAGGATAGCTCATAAGGAGCTCAAAGGATATCGTTTCGACTCCATCGAGGCGGTTCAAGCGACGACGACAAAGGCTCTCAACAGTATTCCGGAAACCGACTCCCAGCGGGATTTTGACGAGTGGCAGACGCGCCGAACTAAGTGTATTGATGCAGTATGAATGTATTTTGAATATTATTAAGTAATTGTAATGATAACTGCAATAAATTTTTATTTTTTGAACCAGTCCCGATACTTATTGTACAGACTCTGTACATCCTGATTATATTCTCTTATATTCCTTTCTATTAATGTTCTCATTGTTGCTATCGTGCACATTCCTATCCCCTTTCTAAACCCAAACTGACCTCCACCTAACTAGTTGGTTGACCTATTTTGTAATATTCTATTGATGAATCTTAGAACTTTAATTTGAAATGTGCATAGGAAAAACTCACCAGTTCCTTAGACCTCCAGCTATTTCCATTTAAGCAACATGGTCATCACATTCCAAGTAGTTTAGGTCTGGTTTAGGTAGTGTTTTTGCCATCCTGGGCACTGCACACACCCAATACAATTGAATTCCTTGGGAATGAATAAATGAACACCTCCTAATTCCAATTCATCATCAACTGATACACAAGCTAAATTTATTTAAAGTTAAAAAATGAATGAGCATGGCATGCCATAGGCTCACTCTTTCAAATATTAAAACAAGTCTAATAATTCTGATGTGTAAAAGCTACTCAATGGAAATTTAATGCTGCATTACAATTAGTTTTCATGCTTTAAACAACTAACCTTCACTCCTAAGGGTAACTATAAAGAGAAAATAGCCATTGCAGACCAAAATTCTGAAGTAAATAATAATCTGAGTTTCATCTCATCAACACTCACAGAGAAATTGAAGAGAAGTTTTGTTTTACTTTTGATTTTGAAATAATTCACACACATTTGCCATCAAGTCCCTCAAATTAGAAAGTCACCAGTGCCATATTAAAAACAAATATTAGTGTATATTTAAATGCTCTCTTTAAAATTAGCTCTTTGCTAAGCTATTGATATATTTCTATCATTAAATCTAACCTAGGAATATTTTAGCATCCATGAACTAATCTTAACTACAATAAATGAAAACGTTTCCATGGAAGAGACCATAACCTCCCATCCACAATGGTCTAGGATATTTTCTCACCACCTCATTTTTAATTCATAAGTATAGCTCTTAATATGAAATTTTAAAATACACAGGACATAACAGTTGATACATTTTTATTCAGAGGGTCTATAGTATTTTATAGGTAATTGGCAGCAATGTGGTAACTTCATCCTGGCAATCACAGATCATGTTAAATTTTATAGGATACATTAAATGATTGATGTCCTTCATGCAGAGTTACATATCTCTCAATAAAAGTTAATGAAGTGACTGAACTGAAGCTAATACAAGGGTTCATTTAAACCATCTAAAAAATAATTTGAGCAGCAAAAAGACTACATGTTATCTGACTAATTTGAAAATGAACATGGCAAAATGATGACTCATGCACAGTTGATTGAAATGTGTACTGCTCAAACTTAGTCTAAAATACAAAGGTTTTCAAATAACCTTTAGCAAAAGATCATCAACAATAATAATCATAGTTTTAAATGATGCAGCAACAAAGTAATTGATTCTGGCTAAATCTAATCTAATCCCTTAATATGCTTATTATTTTCCTCCCCATGCCTCACCTGGAAGCCACTCTCCCCACTATTTCAACCTTTATCATTCTATTACCACTCAAAACCTGCACCCTAATTTCTAGCCCTCTTTGAATTCCTCCCAAGCAACTCTCTTTCCTTTTCTATAGTACCTAGTAGATACATCTTTGCATGTTTTTCTTTCTGTCCAATTTATTTCTTCATTTTCCTCTCCTCTCATATCTCAAAAGCCTCCAATCTACTGTAACACTTCAATAACCTAGTTTGAAGTCATGCACAACTTTAAATTAAAATTTTCCCTAACTTTTTATTTTAATTCTGAATAAAGATCCTTGCCATTAACACCCTCCATTTTGTGTAAGCTGCTTTAACCAAGGCAATATTTGTTCAAATCTCCTTATAACCTTCATCATCTCATTCAAAACACTTCCTAGACAGATGTTCTGTTCTACCTATTCTTGCTCATACCCTCCAATTCTAATGCTAGCATAGCCCTCCAAAGTCTGAAGAATCTCATTAACATTTTTTTCTAGGAATTGTCTTCTTGGTATCATATATCTAACACATTAGCTCTCAAAAGAAAACGTGAGGATATGATTTAGGAAAATCAAATGGAAGAGAAGAAATTATCAAGAATGCCCACAATTCAGTGCTATTGAAAAGTATTATGTGACTGTGTTGATCTATGTGAATCCAGTGTGCAACCAGCTGAAAAAAGCTTCACAAATATCCACCTGTAAAGTAACGGTGTTTATCCAAGGTCCCAAGGGATCCATTTCCAGTTATGTCTGCATGGCAGTTCAATTTGTGCAAGAATGTAATACAGGTTAGCAAGAGAAAGGCTAGGTTAAACGTTAAAATAGGAGGCCAAAAACTAGAGCAGGTGGAACAGTTTACCTATCTCAAAAGTGTTTTGGACCAAACTGGTCAAAGTAGTAGGGACATAAGGAGAAGAATTATATTAGGTAAAGAAACTTCACAAGGAGGAGGGAGTTGATGACAGGGACGTTGAGTAAGGATTTTAAGAATAGGCTCATTAAGACTTTAATATGGAGTGTAGTTACGTATAGCATGGAGACATTGTCATTTAAGCAGGATGATAGACGTATATTGGAGGCTTTTGAGATGCCGGTGTGGAGAAGGATGAAAAAGGTGAAGTGAGCGGGAAGGAAAAAATTAGGAGATGCTAGGTAGAGTGGAGGAGGAATGGGGGTTGCTGGGAGAAATCATGAGAAAACAGAAAAAATAGATGCAAAGCATATTCATTGGCAGTGGGATGTTGAAGACTGTGATTGATGGGAGAATGTTAAGCAAATGATGAAAGGGTAAGAATAGGATAAAGATTTTGGGTGGAATGAAGGGAGGAAGGAAGTAAACAGAGATGGTGACGGGCCTGTTGTAGAGTAGGATGTTGGGTTGCGTTTTGTTAGGAGAGACAAAATAATTATTAAGTTGTTGTGACCATCAAAACCTACTTTAAATGGTGGAATACCTATATTAATAATGTAAATTAGTTGTCAGACAAGCAGATCTTTCTTCTCCTTGTAACGTTCTTTCAATTGGTTTAAATGGGATACCCTCCATCACACTTGGTCCTGAGCATCTCTATTAATTTATTTACAACTTCTGCCATTCTTCATATCATCAAGCACTCCAATCGAATACCTGTAAATTCATTCCAATAAATATTGAAAAGAGTTGGTGATAGAATCCTATTTGGCACCCCTTCCAATCAATAGCTACCTCATCTGCCTCATAATTTCCAACTCTTTTCACCTCGTCTGTTTTGTGTTCAGTTCTTTTATACTTCTACCATTCTTCCAATCTTTATCAATAGTTTAGTTTTTTTTTTAATTCTCAGCTGCATATTCCAGCTCAATCTGTCAAATGTCTTCTCCCAATTAACAAAATATACATACATATTAGCATCTGAAATTTTTTTTGCTAAAAATCCTTACACATCCAATTGCATGTCATGTTCCTTCACCCTTATAGAGCCTGAACTGGATTTCTCCCAAATATCTCTTCAATTTTCCTCTATTCTCTAGCTACAGCTTTGTTAAAATGACATAAAACTGATGGTGCAATTTTCTTCACATTATTTTGTATTGTATTTCTTTGAAAGGAAACTAAAATTGGCTTGAGTAAATTGTTAATATTGATAATATTTATAGAACCTATCAAAAAGACTGGTCAATCAAATAATTGCATTAGATCCTTATACCTTGGAAACTAATGGTACTTCATCACAGTCCAAATATTTCTTTTCCCAGATATCTTTAACTGACTTTTCCTTGTCTGAACTAACTTTACCACAAGTATCATGACATCCATAATTTATTTGAATATAAATCCTACATTTCTTTACTTTCTCCCCCTTCATAAATTATGTATAATTTCCATATTCTCATTCTCCAACCCAACACACCTTGTTCAGTCCCAAAATATTGATTTAGTGCCTTTTTATTTCTCTTTTCATGTTTTTAATTTAAATTTCTTATTAATCAACTTAACAATCTATGTATCGAATCGCTATGTGGAAAAGTTTTTTTAAGAAATAGTATCTATCAGGTGTTACTTGGTGGAAGCATTCTCAATTCATTTTAAAGGTATATTATCACTTCATATACTTTAACCCCCTATTATTTTAATTACCAAAGTTTTGACAGGGGGCACCGCATTCAAGGTGTCTATCCAACCCACACAAATTATAATCCCTCTTTTCCAATTATACTTTTCATTGGCTTATATTATACTTCATAATGACCAAGTAGTTTCTTCCATCTCCACCCCTTAACATTCACCACCTGCCTATGTAAAAATACTTGCTTTTCCTCCTTGATATGAAATGTTGATTTTGAAGTCACATAATGCTTGTCATTAAGTTTGGCTTTGTTTTCAAATTGTATAATACAACAATTTTACATCCAATGGATAGTCATTATACATCACATTATATTTCCAAACCCAATTCAACCAAGAAACAAACTTGCCCTCACCTCATTCACAAATGTTTATATACACTATAAAGGTTGTTGGTCACTAAATATCATCACTAAAGAGTCCTCCTTCCAATTTATGCCAGAGATTTCATGTATATTTTAACCTTTAGCCCAAGAGCGATTCTGAAACTAGCTCCTTTAATAATTTTAATGTGCTACTCAGTTTATAACACATAGCACGTGATCAAATTCATCAATCAATTCAACTTCATGAGGATCTCATATACTGGCAGCATATTCTAAATGAAACCTAACTAGCACAAGATAATATTTCTCTTTAACCTTCATCACATTTCCCCAATACTCTTCTATTAAATCCTAAATTTTGCTAGCTTGTCACACATATTCCCAGTGTATGTTTGACTCAGAGGGGTCACACATGAAGGTAATGCCTAAGCATTTAAAAAGTCTAAACTTTCTATTTTGGTAACCCTGATGCCGTGGGAATTCGAGAGAGAACTACTCCTATTCCAAAAATGCATCATTACACACTTTCTTAAGTTAATGTCTAATTACCAAAGGTTGCACAAACATTGTATAAATGCAGCATTAATGACATCTGCTAAAGCTACTTCAATGACTACCCTTCTTTGTACCTGACCATTCAAAAATTCTTTAATCCAACCCAGAATATTTTCTCTATGTCATAGGCTTCTAGCTTTGTGAGTAGTTCACTGAGATAATTTATTCAAGGTATTTTCAAAATCTAGAAAAACCACATCCACTGGAACATTACTCTTTACCTAACCAAAGATATTATGAACAAAAAGAGCAAGTTATGTCTTGAAGGATTTGCCCTGTCGGAAACATTCCTGGTTTTTCACCATATATATATATATATATATATATATATATATATATATATATATATATATATATATATATATATATATATATATAATGACTTTCTATGATAGCTGTGAAGGAAATATTCTGTAATTACTCAGTTCCTTTCTGTTTCCACTTTTGTCTATAAATTTTACATTAGCTGTTTTCCAGCAGTCACTGGGAACCTTGTAATCTCTTGGGGATTCCTTAAATATGATTTATAGATATGGCTTAATTACCAACACTAGAGTCTTAAATATATGTGGTATTTTATTGGACCTGGAGGATTTTTTAGGGTTATTATTTTCCAGAAAACATTCTATTCCATTATTTGAAGTTTCAATTTTGATCATCTTGGAGGGAAATGCCTAGGTTAGCTATTGGAGACATTGATTGAAATACTTTGAAAGAATATATTTAATAAGTTGGAATATTCTGAAATGCTCCTTACTCTTTCGCCTTTATCATTCTGAGTGCACCATGCTTCAAATCAAAGTTTTGATCAGCCATCTCTTGACATCCTTATTCAATTTCCCTGATATAAATTTCTTCCTTCTTGTGAAAGATTCAATGACTAATGTAATTCTTCTAATACTCCTACTACTTTGGCCATTTTAGGCCATAGTTCCTAGATAGTATATTGCTCTTTCTTCTCACATTTTCCCCTCCAATTTTAATATTTAACTCAGCCTTCCTCATTTTCAAAAATATCATAAAAGTTATGTTGATTACATTGATTCTCATCGTATATCTATCACATTGATTTCGTGTTGCACTCTAATGATTGCAACCTTTTGGTTTACTCGCGGGCTAAACCTTGAACACACATAATTCCAGGCTTTCATTCCTATCTCCAGTATTTCCCATTGCTATTGTACCATTTCCTCAAAGAATGCATTGAAAAGTGCAGGTAGTACTGGAGGAATAGGACTAAAACATTAAAATAATTGAGTGCTTATTCTTTTGAATTTACAAGTGAAAGTTTTCAGTGAAGTCCTGATGGAAATTATGTGGAAGATAGCATTGTAGGAGGGGTGAATCCAACATTTGAATGGGTCGCTTCCCTAGAAAGAATGCTTGATGGCAAACGAAATTTCCTTTTGATAGGGCCTAAAGGATCAATTACAGTCTGTGCATTTCTAAAAAAAACAACAATTGCTCTCAAAAGAGTTTAAATAAGTTCAAAAATTTTTCTCATCAATATATATCTATTCCCAGTAAATTATTGAAATGGCTTTAAATGAGGCCTTTTGTTAAACTTTCGATCTCTCAAAACAGAACAGCATCAGGAGCTAGTATGTACTTTTCTACAACTACGAGTATGTTGCATAATAATTGCAGCAGCTGAGAAGAGAAAATTAGATAATATGGAAAAAGTAGGTACTTTAAAAACTTAGTGAAGAGAGAAGTGTATAGAAGACGTGAATAAAGGATTAACTAATTCGACACATGTTGGGGAATTTAAGGTTATTAATGATCATTTTTAAAGTATAAAAAGTATTTTTATATTATATCTCCATTATTAGGATACATAAAAGTTGCAAAAAATAGGAAAAACTATGGGTGAAACTCCAGTGGACTAGCTTTAAATTTTCTCTATAATTTTAAGACAATTTTACTTAAAAATATCTACCTATGTACATTTCTTTCTTCTTCTGCCTACTTTAGGTACTGTTATGGCTAATAAAATACCTTTAAAAAATTTGCTGGCACCAATGTTGATCATACGCAATTATTATGTCTTGTTCACTCACCAGAATAAAAGACCAAAGAATTCAAATAAATAATCAACATAAAATATACCCCATGCATGTTTAGGAAATTAAAAAGTACCTATACAATAATAAAGTCTCTAAGGCTAAATAAATTGTTTTAGCAAAACCATTTCTATGGTATTTCAGAAATATTACCAAGAGGATACGTTTTATTTGAAATGTTCTATCAAATTTAAATGTGCATTATAGCAAGGTCTTGAAAATATCAAAGTAGTAGGAAGAGCTTTCACCAGATCTCACAACAATATTATAATTCTCACCAAAATAATGTTATCGGGCATTACCTCGGCTTCACCTTTATTTTTATGGAGCTCACACATAGTTACCAAAATGAAATAATTTATTTATTCCCCGATCATAAAGTTCACTTGCCTGAAACTATTCATATGTTCTTTTCTTCCTGTTCTTTACATTTCAATCCTGCAGTTGCTGAATAATTCACAGGAAAGGTATAAGTAAATCTGCAAGCATTCAATAGAGAACAAATGGAAATCAAGTGATTCGGTTCATTAGGTATCTGGGTAGATTCGTTACCTAGTATACATCAAATTGACGTATATACTCAACATCGATAAGTTTCATAACTGGTCATACCTACCTTTAAGATGTTAGTCGATGGAATAATAATAGCTTTTCCAAAATAAGAATCGCAAATATCATCCTTATACTGCAATAATATCAAGAAGGTACACGAGTGAACTTCGGGATATTCGAAAGCTATCTTAATAATGCTTTGATGAATATTCGAAGCCATTTTATTTTAGAATCGTCCATATAAGATTACATCAACAACCCTTTGAAGATAAATTTATGCGGCCTTGACTGCCCGAGTACCAATATATAGCAGCATATTTAGATCAATTTTACCGCTATAATGGCTTTTCTGACTATCGCCATCACTATACAACCGTCACTGAGTTTTTCAAAAACGTCACTGAGAATTCTACAAACGCCACTGAGATTTGTCAAACGAAGATGGAAATCCGCAGAAGAATAAATAGAGCAGAGAAATATTTCTTCAATTAATTATTACTTAATTATCAAGGAATGTATTCAACTAAAAATAAACTCCTTCTAATAATAAATATCACACAAATTTTAAATAAAAGTGAGTTATCCCAATACTTAAATTTTGAAATGGCGGGCTTTGGAATAAAAAGAAAAGCCGTACGAATTTCGTGACTGCAGCGCTGCAATTATTATGTATGGGTTAACTGTAAATTTTTACCTCAGCAATGGGCTATGGTTTAGGATAAACTGATATAATCTATTTAAATAAAAATAGGTGAGAATCATGTTAGAGGCAATCGCCTTCTTGCATAATTTCGGTGCGATAATTTATGTTCGCGTATTGGTAGTAGTCGAACATACACTAGCCCCTTGGCTATCTTTCACTGAGTCTAGTTAATTACTTATGTATCATCAACCGGCGAACAAGTAACAGCAAAAATAAATGACCTGAACAGAAGCAGTTTTGCCGAATGAAAAAATACCAATTTCCACGTTTCCTAATTTTGATGGTGAATTATTAATTACTTAACTGTGTAAGAAAGTAACTTGGGTGACACGTCCCTCATGCCCGAATACACATGACAAAATTTCAGTACAATAGGAAGGAATAATCCCTACACATAACGAGCTATCAAATATTAAGTTTAACTATGCCGGTACGTATACTTGTACACTTACTTAGGGTTAGTAAATGGATAATTAGTGCTTGTAAATTAAAAGTTCTAAACAGGTTCCGGCGTTTATTTGTAAAATCAAAAAATAAGAAACCACGAGTAAATTTGGAACATAACATTTATTGACTTTTTGCAAAAATTTTTGTAATTAGATCATATAGAGTTTATGCCTTCTTCTCTTCCAAATACTTGTAATGCAGCTCTTTACAGTCTTCTTGAGAAATACTTTCCCAGCCGGTGCTCTTCATGTGATAGACTGAAAAGAAAATCCATTTCACTTAGATAATGTCGTAAAATAACAATTTATGCATAATAAATAAGCCAAACTAAAGAAATCAACTTGACAATATTAGTGATAATACCATGAAATATGTTTATTATAACCACATTCTTCTAAACACCCAAAACCATAATATAAAATAATGCAGTTCACAAATTCCAAGGCTCATCGTAAAAATCTATTCATATTAAAAGTTTAAAGGATTTCTTGCATCATTTCTTGCATGTGCCCCTATGCAGACAAGTAACACTGAAATAACTGGTAGTCTTGCAAATACCAATAATTTCACTGAGAGTGATAAAATGGGGCCATCAAGAACACAATTGACTACCTAAATATTCTTTGATATAATATATCATGGGAAATTACATGACATTGTAATAGATTTTGATGAAATCCTTGTTTCATCAATATTCCGTGAGTAACATTACCATGTGCTAATAGATAAGAATAATGTACAACTGATTTACCTCTCACAATACCACCACTGTAAGCATCCCTATGAGTGGCATGGTAAATGGCTCGTCTACCAAGATCATAAGCTTCTTCATCAGTCAGTTCCCAGTGATACCCAGAGTCAAGTACTCCAAATGCATAAATGGATCCAGAGCCAACAGAGAACACGGTACCCTTGGTCCTTGTCCCTTCACTGTCCACATAGTACAGTCCAGGGCCCTATTAAATAGGCAACAACAAACATTAAAAAAAATTTCTATAATTTGCACTAAATCCACAGTACATCTACAAGAGAAACAATGAAGACCTGAAAATGAATCACCACAGCAAATTTAATATTATGCTTAAATTGAACAAAAATTATTTTAAATTGCGCCATTTCATTGGTTAATATTGTCTCCACAGTTTAAAGCAGACCAAAAAACATAACCTTACAGTATGCTGTTATATTGTATGTATGTCTAAGCCTCCGAGTATGTACCATACTCTTCTCTCTCTCTCCGCAGGTGCCTTGCTGTTTTCATATTAGTTTCTATTATCACTATCGAAAATGTGTGCATATTATGAGTGCAAACATATTTTGTTCATAGGGCATAATGATGTAAACAGAGAGTTCATACTTTATCATAATTTTAATTTTCACTTTTGTTAGGCATACCGCAAGGCACATTTTTATAAATTTTAATATTGTTATTACCTTACTGTGCTTAATTTATAACTTAAACTTTGTCATAATTACATATTTTAAATGTCATTTTATATTAAAGGTAACGTATTACCCACAATTTAACTACCACAATGACAGTGAGTGGTACATTTCTCACAAGTAGAGGCATTAATTTTTAACTGAATACATAGGTAACCTTATTATTGCTTACCCTTTTGTCCCAGCCAGCAATCATCATTCCCATTGATAGGCCCATACCCTTGTAATTATAAACCATATTGGCCATCAGTTTTGATGCAGCTGCAACTGATATCCTTTCTCTATTACGTAGCTCATACATTCTGCACTGTTTAGCTAATACTCTGTCCCAGTACACACAATCAGCGGCTCCACCCGCCAAGGTCCCAAGCAAGTAATCATTTATTTCAACAATCTTCTTCATTGACTGGGAGCCTGAACAAATATGGAGTGTAAAGAAAATAATATTAACATTTATATTGGTCACATGAAAAATATTTTCCAGATTATCCTATTATCTCTTTGCGAATCAAATTGCAGCAAGTGCTAAGAGTACAGGTAGCGAACACCATGCATTATTTATAAAGCACAGTCATGAAGTAATATATCACCACAATGTATTATTTATTCTTTTACATGAATGACGTTTCACCTGAAATTGTTAGGCTGTAACGAAACCTATGTCGTAATAAAAAAATTCTATGAGGAAAAGGAAAGTATCTTCTTTCATCTTTCATACAACATTTTATATGAGTTCAGAGGATAAGAATAGTCAGCCTTAACTGAAAAAGCTTCATTGATTTCATTTCCAAACATTTAATAAATGTTCCTTCTTCAAATCGCTTTAATTTAGAAAATTTGGCAATAAAACCTCTCCAGAATTGCTGAACAGGGACACGAACATGTAACGGTTTTTTTTCTGGACTCAGAGATCAGTTTGATGGCTCTGAAGTATATTAGTACACGACCACATATTAAACCTTTTCTGTTGAAGCAAACACTTTTGATCATGCCTCCACAACAATGAATAGAGGGCATTTTCACTTAATATTTATCCCTATAACTTTATCGAGCGCCGTTTCATAACTCAAGGTACAGTTAGCAATAAGTCAATAACTTAGTTGATGGTGAAGTCATGGGAATTTATTTGTTCAAGTAAGCCTCCTAAGGTGAAGTACTCGTAGACTATGAGATCAATCAGGAAGTTAGGTGATTGCCACTCATCAAATAACCTTCACCTCGTCATTTTTTAAGTCTATGAGTATTAACATAATCCTTAAACTACCTATTTAACAGGCTACTGCTAGGATTCTTAGTTGTATTATTTTCACTAAGTAGTTAATTTCTCGAGGGGTGTTTTTGAAGATTATTAGTCAATTAACATATATTTAAATACAATATTAACAATAATATGAAACTTTTCACACCACTAGTGCGCTAAGGAATGGAAACTACAAGGTATAGATACGCAAAATACAAGGACGCGAATTAAAAATTTTCGTTTTGAAAAACCGTCCAGGTGAATATGTTATTCCATATTAAATTTCATACCCAGTTTTTACACTCTTTCTCCAAAGGGGAAATTTTTTCCCATATAAATCAGTCAACTTAATTATAAGCAAAATTATGAATGCAGCCTTAATACTTTATGCTGCAACTACTGGTTGCAAGAAAGTGTGGTTAAACCATTGATAATTAAGCATCAAATTATTATGGCTAACCAATAAATTGGCCTCCTGTTGCACGCGAATCTACTGCAAGTACGACTCCTCCCTGGTATTTGAACCCCAATGTTGTTGTTCCATGATCAAATTTTATTTTCAGGGTCTTGCCAGTTTCATCCACAGAAATTTTTTCGAAATTTAAACTGGGCTGAAAACATAAAAACACGCTATAAGCAGTAACAAATGGAAATATTAAGCATGATGAAGCACTTCTGATAAAGACTGAAATACTCACGTCAGAGAAAGGAGGAGCCGCTAACTCTGTATTCTTCAAAAAATTTCCGCAGTTGAAATCAATTTCATTAACTGAATCATTAATACCTAAATCTGGTCTGTAAGAACGGCAGATTTCAAGTCCACAAAAATCAGCTAAAGCCATCTTCAATGACGTTTGTTTTACTGACTGCTGTAGCTCTTGTTTCCGTGCGGCGATATTTTGAATCGGTAACTAAAGATGGCAGTATTCGCAGTAATATTCAAGGAGGGAACGAAAAATGAATATGAATATTAGAAAATTATGGATCACAGTAAAGCCGAAGACATATTAAGTTTTAAGAAATTTGACGCATGAAACGGACAAAGAAAGCATAAAATATTCCTACCAATTATATATTGTGGTGATAGTTCGTATAAAAGCACTATTACTCGCACGTACATTTACAAAAGGAATAAGTCTATTTCATATTTTTTCTATAGGATTCCTAGTGAACTTTTTGTAATAAAAGTCAAACTTACCATTATATTCTCCACAATTTCCCGCTTTAGTGCTGAAGTGAGTAAAATTAAAAGTTGAGTAAATTTCAACTAATAAGTTTTCACAATATATGTTCAGCAGAAAATGTTGGGCAAATCACCTTTATAGCTCTAAGAAAGACATCAGTTCTCTGAATTTTGTACTGCTGCCACCCACTACTATAGCAAATGATCAGAAGGGAGCCTTCAAATTAAGATCTTTAATAATAATCAGATTCAAATTATTAATTTAAATTGGATATGAGTTAATCCATGAGAGGTTATTATTAACCTTAACATTTCCTCTGAATATTACTCTTTTATGACTGATCACATTTTTCCAAATGCAAATCGAGAGGCATGGGATAGTCACTTTTAAGGTTTAAGAGAGTCCTCATGCTGGGCCCATATTTGGTTGATAATTTCAACACACAAACTTCACCAACTCACCTGCTAACTACTACAGCCTTTAAAATTTATTCCATTACAGGATCCAGGATTTTAAACCTACCATGCCTAAAATTTTTTCAAACAAATTTATGAAATTCGTGCATTATTAATAACTTTAAAAATTAACAAATATGTTACTGTAGGGATTATGCACATGATTTTAAACTTCTACCCAGCTGAAATTGAACTAATCTAATGTAAAAAATAGGTAAAGGTCCCACTTGTCAAAATGTTGTAATAGTACAGGCAGTCCCAGGGTTAAAAATGAAATACATTTTTGAGAATGCCCCCAAATCTGATGGTACATTACTCGGATCCCAGATGAACAGTACATTATTGTTATTATTATTACTTTTTATTTGCCGAGAGATCACAATACAAAACTACCAGGTAGGTGGTGTATGTACATGATATAAGGCACATCAAAAATGAACAAAGACACAGGCTCTATTAAGATACGTAAAAGAAATGATGCTCATAGTTAGATAAATGTTTGGCACCAACCCATGAACATTAGCTGTAACATGCACATGCAATATCAAATTCAGAACAATCATTGATCTCCAACATGAATCAGTCCGTGACCATTGCTATAAACTAAAAGTATGAACTAACAGGTCAGGAATATTGTTGAGATATTCGTCAACCGGGTAGAACATATTGCACAGTAGATATCTTTTTAATTTATGCTTGAATGCAGCAGTTCCCTTTGTATCCTTGATACTTTTGGGTAGTTTGTTATTACTCTATTATTAACGGAATGTGTAATATCACAAGTAAAATGATGTCATTTCAATGTGGAAGCTTGAAGGCCACCTACAAATCAACTTTGGTTTCAACAGAAATGATAGCAAAGCAGTTTTAAAAATAGCAAGGCATTTTCTTCCACATAATTCTCCAGTATTTAATGCCAAAGATGTTTACTGCATTTAAGTGTCCCTCAGAGATGATAAGTTTCAAAATAATAGGGATTTTCATATATTTTTCCATGATAGTGCTATCACCAAGGTCATGAGTTGTTCTTAGAATAATTCTCTCCCAGGAGGTCATATCTTTTGTTTATAAGCCTTAAGGCAGTAATAATACAAATAACATTAAATTGTGATTAAATTAATAACAACCATTTAAGTGAATAGGGTAATTAAAATTTAATATTGCCAAAGAGAATAACTTTATTATAATAATTTCATTATAAATTACCCTTAAGTGGTAAAAACTTGGGCACCCATTCATAATGGCAGAACTCCATAAGTCAGGTCATCCGAAACTTGGGGACTGTATGAATCCCTGTTGGAAGAACAGCACACACAACAGGTTTGATATCAACTCTAGTTTTGAACATAAATTATCTACTTAACCATGTCACTAAGTATTGAAAACATGACTTAAAGTTATTAAACCGAGCGTAAAAATTGTCATTGTGATAAGTCTAGTTTTACTTTTCCATCAGGAGCATAACATAGCAGATCTGATGTGTATTTATTTAAAACTTTGTAATGGTACATATTAGATTCATAAATTTATCATTAGTATTTATATCAAGAGTATTTATTTCTGGTGATTTTAAAAGTTTTTAATTAAAACTGTGCTTTTCCAGTGGTAATTATTATCATTTGGTAATATATTTTTGCTAAAAGTATCATGAACATAGAGACATTAAACATTTCAAGTCCAACTGGCAGCTCTATTCTTCATAACAAATTAAATCCATTGATATTTCAATTCCTCTGTTTCGCCCACAGCGGGGATGCCCTGTATATTTAGAGAATAAATTTGTATTGCATGACCATTTGTGAAGCGTGGAATGGAGATAAAACATTATTAAACAAAAGTCCATGATAAAGTACCAGAAGTTCATAATAATGTGAAGTTAATCATTGAGTTGGGAGCACATATGTACGTAACAACATTAGGAACATTGATGTACTCGACAGGTGCCTATTTTGGCAATATTTTAAAGGAAAACATAAACAATTACAAGTAAATTAGAATGATGAAGTATTTTGCATGGGATATTGAAGATCAAAACTTAATATTAAATTTCCTTCATCAAGACTCTAAAGTCTAGAAATAAAAGAGTAGTAGTAGTATTTAGGGGAGGCCACCGACAGCTGAGGTCATTTGTGCCATAGGGGATGGACAGGAAAGGATGAAGGGTGGAGAGAAACCCGAAGTCGGCATAAGCCTACTCTTTGCGAAAGGCACCAAGGGGTCCGCAGCTTAATGTCCCATCCGACGGACAGCATACTAACTCAGAGTGCCCTCCACAAAGCACCTCAAGTAGGGATTGAGATACCTCTGAAAAATATTCAACACCATCTGGATTTGAACCCGGGCCCTCTGGGTGGGAAGCCAGTACATTAGCCCCTACACCATCTCGATCCCCCAAAATTAAAGATAAATGATGAATTTCATAGACCATGTAACACTTCATTCGGTTACAAAATTTGTCTTTGAAGAAAAAGGGCAAGTATATGTCAGTCTTTGAAATTTGGAATTATATTGAAAAAAAAATAAGTTGGATGGAGAGGAAGACAAACAATTAAAAGTTATGCATACCATACATCAATTTTTAACATGGTCTAGTTTTATATGATTCAGAAAGTTGGTAATTGAGACAGGAGGATAAGCATACATTGGAAGCCTTTTAGATGTGGGTGTGGAGAAAAATAAAGTAGGAAGGAAAGCAAATGATGAATTCCTAGGCATTGTATGGTAAGAGATATTATTGCTGGGAAAAATTTTAAGAAACAAGACAAGTGGATGCAAGAAGTACTGATACACAATTAAATGCTGATAGTGGGAAAAAAGAATAGGCAATTTTGTGAGGTAGTAAGGTTTTATGGGTATTCTGTGTCATGTTAGTAACAGCTCACAAATGCAACAATGTTTAGTTCCAGGGTCCACCAAAAACCATTCCTAAGCCAACGACTAATAATTTAACACAACAGAACCAGAGAAGTTGCTGGAAGAAATTAGAGAAAGGTAGAAAAAGTGTATGGGAAGATTTTGGGAGATAATAGGGTATTGGAGGTTGTGATAAAAAGGATGGGCAATCATGGAAACATGAGTAAATAATTTACATTTTTGGCAGTATGAAAGAGATTTGAAAGAATAAACAGAAAATGAAACTAGTCAATTAATACTGAGTGCAGTGCTTTAAAAATTAACATTGTACCATACACTTGTAGGCACCACCAAAACTTACCTTCTATCAGGGTACTACCTATGGAAATGATAAACATCAATTTTATAGTCAAAGGAAATTTAATATCGGCAAATAAGGAAGTCGCATGAATCTGACGGAATACTTGGTCTTGTTCTATGGTGTTGCTTTTAAGGAAAGTTACTACAATTCAGGATTAGGTACAGATTCTAGCTACTACTTTATTCTACAGGAAATATATTTAACCTGCAAGGAAATAGATGAGCCTTTCTTTAAAGAGCCAAAGAACAAGTTAAAATTGGTCATGGTAAAGAGTCATACTGTTTAAAGTTAAAAGGATAAAATAACATAGGATTCTTTTCATTATGATGGTAATAAACTGAGCAATTATTGTGATCCCTAGATGATTTGTGCTCATTAAAGAAGTTTTGATAAAATTAAAAGAAAAGTCCACAATGTAGACCTCCTGATTTGTGCAGACATATGTGGTGGCCTATACCATCAAATTCAAACTGTTAAAAACTCCTTCCTTTTCACAATTGCAGCAACAGATTGTATACCATTTGAGGTATTCTTTTAGTTAATGGGAATTGAAGATGCTTTACTCAGACAGCTATTCAAATAGCACATTAAGGAACCTACGCATCAAATGAGATCAATTGCTGTGCAATATTTTGGCATATTTGCCTATTTGGCATTTTCAGTTGAAGCAGCACATTTTTCTTAACTTTTATGCAATACAAAATAAAGTTTGAATAAATATTCACCTGAAATTTATCAATCAAGTCATAACTTGTTTATTCACACGTATATACATACTCATTTTGATGTACCTATCAACTTAAGAAAAGCTTTGAAATACTCCAATTACATAACTACTGAACAGAGAGTGTCGCATCAACAATCTATTCAAATGATGCTTGCTGCACAAGACATAATAGGTAACCACTTTCAATGCTAGGACTTTTTAAAATTATTACAGGCTGTCACATAAGTGGATGCCTCCTTAATTAACAAATTATCCCACCTCTCTTACCTTGACTGCAGTAGCATTTGTAGTGGTTCATCCCAACATACATATTACAAGGGCATCCTGTGCACAGGAAAACAAGCCCTGCCAACACGAAAATGCTGAAATAATAAAATCTTGTCTTTGCAACCTACCATGTACGTACATATTTCACATTTTCATTATTTTCTTTTACTGTAAAGGGTTACAGCTCAAATCTAAAAATGCTTAGATAAATAACAATTCTTAATAAATTAATTAAGAGGGGATTTGAAAGTAATAATGGCATGGGCATAAGATTTGAGGGAATAAGATAAACAAGAGCTGCAGCTTCAATTTAATTAGGTCAGAATTTGAAGCTTTATATCATCTTATAAAAGACAATAGTACATTTAAGGATATATTGATGTATTTTCACATTTTAAATTCAAAATTCATGTTGCTAAACCTTCCACCGAGTTGGAATTTGGTACCTCATGAATATCCCTTTTTGTCCAAAATATTGATATTATAAAGCCAAGAGAATGTTTAACTTATTTTCAAATTCTTCCCAGGAATATTTTACCACTTTCTTATGCCAGTTCAAAACTTCAATCATCACAGCACCAGCAACAAAATCTCTAAATGCAAAGATGGCATATTTGTATTAACAGGGATACTGTTATGTACAATTCCTTTCACGATCCCTTTCATTTACATTTTTGTATAATGTAGCTGCAAATTGATTAGCCAAAAATCTCATCATCGTGCAAAAAATATTTAAATTTCAACGATTATTTTAAGCATCATACTCTGAAATGATTCATAGAACAGCAATAAATAATTCTCCACAAGTTATCCCATTCGCAATACCTGTGTATATGCATGCATTCATTGAAACTTATAATTTCGATGGATGAAAAAACACCATACACAAGAACAGATGAGAAAAGATCCTCTGTCATGACACTATTTTAAAAAGGAATGCAAGCACAGTCCCAAAATGGATGGAGTAAAGTAATACAAACAAAAAATGGCTTTTGCAAAGACAAAAAAATCCATTGGGTTTGGGTGAAAAAAGGACTCCTGTACGTATTAGGTCACACTGTGACTAACTGCACAGTAAAAAATGAAGTAATTACAAATACATCAAAATTTTTAATTGCCAAGACCATTTAGCGTGGAAATGGTGGGTCACCAGAAAGCACACAATCACATTGGCTTAAGCACTGTGAGCATATGCTAAGTATGGCACAATTAACCAGTACTATATCACATCTTTTCTCGCACTTTCTTGACTGGTAACTCATTTAAAGTCCGGCAATGCAGCACAACATCTTATTATTTTTTTACAGGACATTGACACCATATTTACATCGACTAAAATGTAGGACAGCAAATCATCCCTACACAAGAAATTTTTTCTTCCTGTACAAAATTAAATCAGAAATCTCTGCTAGCATTCACAACCTCTTTTGACCTATTTCACTAATTTTTTTTCTAATCCAGTTTTTCATATTTTTTTACAGTTCATTGAATGCAGACACACAATAAGCCCACTTCATCACAGACATCTTCGGACACACTTTTTTTTTCTTCACTTTCATTACCATATGCACACCACACTTTCACACAACCACGCATTTATCCCGTAGACAAGTTTTCATTTCCGTTCAGTGAAAAATGTAGAACAGATATTTTTATACACAGAGAGAGTCCACGTTCAACTCCCATACCTCTCATTCATAACTAAATATGCACACATCCTGAGAGTAAAAAAATTAATAGAATTTTACAAATAATCCGTCCCTACCACACTTTCCCAACTTCCACTCCCAAAAGCAAGCTCCCCATGATTTTTCTTGGTTAGAAATGAAAAATAAGGTTAAAAAAAAAAAAATTGGGGCAAAAGAGATGGGGATGAGGAATGCAAGCCAATTGAAAAAGGTCTGACTGGAAGGAGTCTTATTCTTTGCGTTATTTTCTTTTTCACAAGATGGGAGCAGATGGAACACCAAAATTATTGGAAATGAGGCAGTTTGGCAGAAATGTCATTTAGAGTGGTTAAACACTTAGTGCTTCACTCAATCTTCAACCTTTTGCTGAACTCTTCTTGCTGCTTCTCTTTCCACTCCTTCTTTGGCTTCATCCTCTTCAACTGGCCATCCCTGTTCAGATTAAAAGAAAATAAAAATCAGAAATAGTTCACCACTTTCAAAATTCATACACAGCACAATACATAACTCCGCCGCAACACGGAAGCTTTAGATTGCCACTTGGAAAATATCTGTGTTGGGTAAAACTGTCAAAAACAAATGCACCACTAGAAAATAAATACATATTAAACTATCAAACCAAAACAAAAATATAAAGAGTAAAAGAACAATTAGAAAAGCGAACAACATTAAAACAAAATATAAATGCCTTCTTTAGAGTATATCCAAGATTTGGCCATCTTTCGAAACTATAACACTTTTCAACATGTTTTATTTCTCCAGGCAACATACTAAAAATTTTCAAACCCATATAAACTAATGGCTGCTTGAATAACCCATATTTCCCAACTCCTTAGACGCATACTGATTTTTGAGGTCAGAATTTCAGAAAAATACTTGGATCAGACAGAAAACGATCAAATTATTTTGATTTTAAGAATTCGTATGAATAAAATTGAGTTGCTGCATTAAAAAATAAGCAGCTATACATATATACGAGGGTCATCCGGAAAGTAGTACCCGTTCGTGCCGCATGAAGTGCTGACGACGCGAGTAGCCGCTGGACGAGGTCAGATAGCTTCAGTGGCTTGTCTGCCTTCTCTGAGCCAAGTTGCGTGACGCTAGCATTGCCTGTGTTGTTTCTGTGATTGTTTACAATGTTTAAAAAAATTGAGAACGCCGCCAGTTGTGAAGTGAGGGCAGTGATTAAATTCCTCAATGCAAGAAACGTTCGCCCATGTGATATTCATCGCCAATTAAAGGAGGTGTATGGAGACAATGTAATGGACGAGTCGTCTGTTCGGCGGTGGTGTCGCAACTTCAACATGGGGAGGGGGAACACACACGACGATGAGCGTTCGGGGAGACCGTCTGTCATTACAGACCAACTGGTGAGCTCAGTTGACGAATTCGTGAGGAACGATCGGCGCGTCACAATTGATGACATCTGTGAGCATTTTCCCAATGTTTCTCGAACAATTGTTCATGAAATTGTTAAACACCATCTGCATTATGCAAAAATTTGTGCAAGATGGGTCCCTCGCATATCTCAATGAGCTGGCGGCGAAGGACTATGCAGCAGGAATACAGAAACTTGTCACACGTTATGACAAATGCCTTAATTTGCTTGGAGATTATGTTGAGAAGTAGTTTAAAGTATCCTCTTTCAAATAAAATTTTTTATGTTTGTTAATATTTACTTTTGTCTTTTTATTTCACGAACGGGTACTACTTTCCGGATGACCCTCGTATCAATATTTATTTCTTGTACAATCCCAGAAGTTCAACATCACTGCTGCTTAAATTTCCAGTTATTTTTACTGGGATTGATATTTTCCTCTACTGCAATGTCATCTTCACTTTAATGTATCACATTGCTAATATCACATTTTTAAAAAGACATAACAGTCTCACTTTTAACTCTCGGCCAGGACTTTCTCAATCACAAACACTAGAAATCGACGGCCATCTCATTCTCCACATCATTATGAGGTCATGACTACGGACCTTATTACCTTTCTCTCATATTCAAGCAGCAAGTTCAGTGGAAGCTTTGAATATTTACTTCACACCTTTCAGCTGCCTTGTTTCCATGTTATGAAGAGTATTTCATGCCTTAAGTTTAAATGCAATACGGTGTGAGAAAATTCTTTCTTAAGACACAATGATGTCATAATTAATTTAACTTTTTAAGTTTCTGTTTCTGCTATTATTTTGACATTATGAAACTTAATATTAAAAGTGACCATTTTCTATGCCATTATAACACACACATTCTACTTAAGGTTGAATAGCTGTAGGCCTTGAAGTTTATCAGGAGAGATACAATGTATGTATATACGTACTTATATTAGCAGAGGGGTGGCATCCCCATTATCCCTATGGATATTAAGTTTTACAGCAGCACATGTGAGATGAAACCACACATACTACACTAAATAAATTTACGATTTATTTAGGAATTATGTTAGGCATTACTTCCAACGAAATACTAAAACCTTTTTATGCTTACTACTGACTCAAAACAGTGATATTATCAAAATGTGTAATAAAGTCAACCATTTTCTATGCCTGAAGCAGGAAAAAAATACTAAATAGCAAGTATTTTTTCAGCAAATTCGCTTGTGCTAATTGGTCAAAGTTATACCTGCATACCCCCAGTCTATAACACGCAGATCGATTTTAGAGCACATTTTGAAGTAAAAAAGTGAATCTTATGGACCAGGAAATACAGTAATTAGACTGGATTTAATTGACTACACATGACCCACGGAAAAGTATAATCGTTTCATAAACACTGACGAGGAAAATCCACACGAACGAGGCCCAACATCATCCTGCAGACTCAGGAGCTCATTTTTGAGGATCCAGGACAATCGATCTGAAAATTGTCACCAGTTGTGGGTGTGAGTGAAAAGACTATACATCAAATTGTCGAAGAGGACCTCCACTACAAGTCTTACACCCTTGAAATAAGATGGATACTTCCTGCAGCTGCCAGAGCAAAGTGAGTTGAACATTGCAGCCTGCTTTTGCTGCTAGACTAATCAGATTTTTTTCCGATGAAAAAATTTTCACAGTGGATGCTAAAACCATCAAAGGAACAACCGATGGATAGGTCCCTGTTGTTTCCAGATCAAAATTTTCAGCAAATGTTCATTTATTAGGAGTTCCAGTGTCTAGTGAGGGTGATGTCATGTCATTACCTTTATTTAACAAAGGGGAAAATATCAACAAAGAAGTTTATTTGCATACTCTGACAAATGTAGTGTAGCAGTGGATGGAAACTGAGCCATCTGGAAGAGCATACGTTTTCCAGCAGGATGGTGCACCAGCCCAAACGGGTCATTAAGTGCAAAATTGACTGGCGAACAATGTCGATATGTTTTGGTCCAAATTCTGGCCTCTCAATAGTCCAGATTTAAATCCTTTGGACTACTATGCATAGAGTGTGGTTGAAAGGGTCATCAATATTTTCAGGCATCCAAATGTGGCATGATTGAGAGCAATTATTGAAACGACATTCACTGATACAGATCGCATATCAGTGAATACATTGCGCATTAAAATGGGGTTGCAAACTCTTCTAGCTGAGATCGGAGGCCATTATTCAAGCAAGTGGGGGATACTTAAAATATATTTGTAGTTTATGACCATACAAACAATTTAGTACAAAATATTTTATAAACACTTTAATTTCTGTAACACAAACGCTCTAGCTCTTCCATAAAGGTGACATTTTTCAGAAATGATTACTGTAAGAAATCTTGCAGAGAAAAACAAAAATTCTTTCTTATATCTTTTTTAGAATATATATAAATCACTATATGGTAATCTAGAAAGTGGTCATGCAGTTAATGCACTTTGGAGTGTCAGCACATCAGATTGCTGAGGTGTTTTTATCCCCAATCCCTTGAATTAAAGAGTATTCATTGGCATCTTTGGCTGCAGGGCTTCTAGATTTGAGGATGTATGCTCATTTCATTGCCAAACTGTGATAGTTTAGGAATATGCAGATGAGGTTATTAAGGAATTCAATGCTTCAAGTTGCTTCCATTATGATGGAGAACATATGTTTTCTGTCAAAACTGCATTTAATTTAGTAAAAAAAAATTTTTTTAATGCAATGCAAAAATTTATAAAATTTGGCATTTTTCAAAATATACCGTGAAAACTATTAAAAAATTAAATATTTTTGTAATAAAGTGTAAATTTTGCTAGTTCAAAGATACTCACATATTGCAAAATATCCATGCACAAATCATTTAACTAAGTAAAGCTCTAATATGGCAATATAACCTCAGGGCATGATAAAAAACATATCATTTCCACACTTTCATGATTTTTATGGGGAAGTAAATAAAAACATACCACATTAGATCCACCAGGCCTCCCTGTCGGGCTATGACAGACTTGACCCGATTCGCAAAGACGATTGCAGACTCATTGGGCTCTTGATGCATTGGAGGCAGGTACCACACATCACAGACAATGGCCCAACTTGTCATCATCATATACAAGTATTGTATCATGGAATATTTGCTGCTGTTCCAAAAGGCATCTCCAAATTTTGGATCGTACTGAAATAAAAATGGCACAATTAAATGTGAGCTTTCAACATTACTAAAACCCTTTCTCATGCTTAATAATGAAAGAATCCCATGAACTGTCTCTCTAGGACTATTTGTTGTAAATTACAAGCATGCCGTCACTTCACTTTATTTCTTACATTCCATATAATTTGGTGTGGTTAAATGCATCTCTTGATTTATCCTAAAAAATGAATATACCTGTAGACCATTTTACACAAAAGATGACAAGCTCTACTATATTCAAAATAATTTGTGAAGAGATGACTGAATTATGATTTCTCTAGAACTTACTCCACTCATAATCCAGAATGCCCAGAAAAATAATGCCCGTATCTTTAAATGATAATACGACGAATTACCCACTAAAACTGGGTTACTTCACATAGAATTTTTTATTATCCATTTGCTAGATTTCAGTATCAAATGTTATCATCAGGTGGATGTCAGGTCTATCAATTAATGCAATTACAGTGAATACTATGGTCTACTGAATAACTGATTGAAGCACTTTTCCACTTCATAAAATTTTTTTTTAAACCCGGTTGTAGAATAAAAAAAAATTTATCAAGTGGAAAAGTGCTTCAATCAGTTATTCATTATGTTCGACTTCCACCACATCATGCCTGAAGCTACTCAATTTGTACTATGGTCCACCATTCATTCACATGTTTTAGATAACAGCTGGGTTATTTGTTTTCATCCGTATGTTTCATGGTGCATGAATATATAAATTAAAACAAATGTTTTCCAAATATCTTTTACAACTAATTTAGGTCCAGACTAATTTTTTAAACAGTCAAGCATTGTCACTTACTTAGGTTATTATAACAGAAAACGATACTTTACAAGGGTCATGACTGAGTCTTCTTTTCATCCAGAAAGCCTATTCAAGTATAAAATCCCATTTGATGGGATTGAAAAGAAGTGAGTGAGAGGGGAGGGAATGCCTTGATGAGATCATTTGGGACATTGGATTATTGACACTCCACTAGATTAATATTCAAAAAGTTATCAGATCTCGTGAAAAGCATTAAAATGAAATTTAAAAATAAAATTGACACACAAAATATTCACATACTCGGCAAACTACCTTATTTAATATGTACTTTAATACTTACTTTTATGGCAACAGGATATATTGTGCCCCCCACCTCAAAGCTTCCCTTCTTAAACTGCATAACTGAAGTGTTGTTGATGCAAGTGCCCTCTGGAAATATTAATATTGGAGGCTTGTTGGGATCGGACACATGTTCGCGTAACCTAGAAATTGAAAATAAAAGAAATGAGAAGTGGCTTCTTCGAAGTTGACTTATTGACACTTGGGAAAATATGTTTTTGTGACAGCCAAGATAATAGGTTTCACCTGGATGTGTATGACAATATAAAGGATAAACAATTAATTGATACCTACAGTGACACACTTGGAAGAGTTGAAGGAGTGTTGTTCATAATGCAAAATAGTTGGATTACATCACATTGAGCCTAGCATGGGGGAGACACTCATTTGGTACATCAAGGGCTGCTCTGAAGAAGTTAGCATTGATAAAAACACAAAATACACCAATGACAGATCAATGAAAATATGTTATTTCTCATAGCATCCCACATCAAATAGGCCATGAGCAAATGGGATTCTTTATAGAAAACAATTAAGCATAACTGAAATAAATACCAAGAGAAATTGCGTTCTTTGCAAAAAGTTGCATGAAATATAAGTCAATTACTTAGTAACTGGGGACAGAACCAGTAAGAGACTAAAAAACTCAATACTAGATTGAGCCCCATTTTATAATGTAACATTCAATCCAATCATTAGTTAATGTGAGCATTAACTTTAATTGGAGATCACTGACAAATATGATTTTATAAACAAACAAACTTTCTCACTGGTGAATGTGAACATTGTAACCTCTGTAACATCACTAGTCAGTTGTTACAGTCATTGCCAGCTGTTTAATGGTTGGTTTTGAACTCAACTTGTGGTCATAAAACTGAGTTTTGGCTTTAGCCGGAGGTTTAAGTTAAATTTTAGTTAAACAAGACATTATAAAACCTGGCCTAATTGTTACAAAGGTACCAAAATATGTGATTTCCTTATGAAAATGAGGAAATAATCCAAGTCCCACACTAAACTCAATGATTAGGCAATAGTGATGCAAATACAAATATATCCAGTACACTGGACAGATACATGGACTCATTTTTCTTCCTCACAATGCATGATTATGACACAAAATGTGGTACAGAGAGGTACAAAAAGGAGAGATTAGATTGGTATGGTGGCTAGAATACTGGCTTCCCACCCTAAGGACCCAGGTTCGAATCCTTGAGGTGGCAGTTCTTTTTTAGTGGTATCCCGATCCCTACGATCCTGAGTTGCTTTGTGGAGAGCACTTTAAGTCAGTAAGCCATATGTTGGATGGGATGTTTAGCTGTGGACCGCTAATGATGACACTTAGAATCTCTCTACCCTTCTTCCTTGCATCCCTATTGGCACAAATGACCTCTGCTGTTGGCCACTTCCCCTAAAACTACTACTATTGGTTGTAAAAATCCTTAAAACCCAGTGCAAACATTAACAAGGTCACCTTTAAAAAATTTTACACAACTTGGTACTGAATTCATAGCATAACTTTTGATAACTCTGGTTAAAATGTATATCCTTATATGTTCTTAATGTAAAATAATAATGTATTTGTCCTTAACATCTCAAATGCTCCCATGGTGACCATGAATTAATTACAGAGAAGGATCACAGTTCAACTAGTATTGCTATGAAATGGAAACGACAATGATTTTTTTCAGAATGTTCCAGAGACTGAGAACATATTGACAAACTCCTGCATTTTGTTGCACATTAGTGGGTGACCCCATAAAGGTAACTGTCAAAGGCATTTCCGGCAGTTTCTTTGAATTTTCCAAAACATAACCAGTAATGTGTTTTAAAGTTGACTTTAGAGAAGATGCCTCAGTAGCTATTGGCTGAAAAAATTAAACAAAGGCATCTAGGTTTGAATCCCAGTCAAGGCATATGATTTTGACACTGTGAAATTCCCCATGTTGAAGTCACATTGCAATGTTAACTCGACCCAAGGTCCACTACTTAATGGCGCAATTCCAAACCAGATAAGATAAAAACCCTAGAGCATATAATACTACATATTAGACTTAACAAATGGATTATCATGTAATATCAATGTGGTTCAATGAGTCTACTTACTGGACAACTTTGTTTATCAATAGAATTAACCAGACATACACCATTTTAAATCTTATTTACTTAAAGAACATTGCATAATGACTATGGTAGGTGCTTTACAGATATACAGCTGAAGAAATGTAAATTATCAAAGTGTACATAAATTTTTTTTTATTTAAGGTAATCTACCGGTTAAGGTAGGTTTTTGGATGGACACAACTAACCACCAAACAGATATTTTATTACTCCTAACAAAACACAAAATCCATCATCCTACTCTATATCAGGTCCCTCTTCATCTCTGAGTACTTTCTTCCTCCCTTCATCCCGTCCAACATTCCTATCCTGTTCCTTCCCTTTCCTCTTTTGCCCAACATTCTACACTCTATCACAGTCTTCAACATCCCACTGCCGGTCAACACCCCCTTCATCCACTTTTCCTGCCTCCATAGGATTGCTCCCAACAAACCCCTCTCTTCGCCCACCATACCAAGTACTTCCTCATTTGTTTTCTTCTCTGTCCATTTCACCTTCTCCATTCTTCTCCACACCCACATTTCAAAAGCCTCCAGTCTACGTCTATCCTCCTGCTTCAATGACCACGTTTCCGCACTGTACATAGCTACGCTCCATATCAAAGTTTTTACGAGTCTTTTCTTAACATCCTTACTCAAAGTCCCTGTCATCAACTCCCTCCTCCTTGTGAAAGCCTCTTTGCCTAGCGCAATTCTTCTCCTTACGTCCCGACTACTTTGACCGTGTTGGTCCAAAACACTACCGAGATACGTAAACTGTTCTACCTGCTCTAGTTTTCGCCCTCCTATTTTAATGTTAAGCTTGGCCTTTTTCTTTCTAGAAAATCGCATAACCTTTGTTTTATTAATATTGATTCTCATCCCATACCTGTCGCACTGAATTTCCAATTCACTCAGTAATGCTTGCAGCCCCTTGGCTGACTGACAAACTAAAGCTTGGTCATCAGCAAACCTAACTGATTTTACGAATTCCCCGCCCACTTTCATTCCTACCTCGAGTTCTTCCCATGCCTCTTTGATCATTTCCTCTGCATACAGGTTGAACAGCAATGGTGATAATGGGCAACCCTGCCTTACACCCCTTCCTAACACTGCCCATCCTGACTCCCCGTTTCCCACCCGCACCTGAGCAGTCTGAGACATGTACAGGTTGCGGATTAGCCTCCTTTCCCTCCAATCTACTCCTGTTTTCTGCAATATACTCATTAGTTTTTCCCAATTCACTCTATCAAACGCTTTTTCGAAATCTACGAAACAGGCAAATACCTCCTGGTTGTGTTCTATATTCCTCTCGATTAATAATCTCATTACTGCAATGGCATCACGCGTACCTCTCCCCTTCCTAAACCCAAACTGATCATCCCCTAAGTAATCATTTGCCCTAATCTCTATCCTTTTGTTTATGATCCTGAGAACAACTTTAGCTGCGTGGGATATCAAACTAATTGTCCTATAGTCCTCACATGACGTGGCCTTTACCTTTTTCGGAATAGGAACTAAAACTGATCTCACAAAGTCTTCTGGCCAGATTCCCTCCTCATAAATACTACGGATCAGCCCATATAGCCTCTTCCTCCCACATTTTCCTAAGCATTTTAAAAGTTCCACGGGAATGTTATCTACCCCCACGGCCTTATTTAGTTTCATCTCCCTTAATGCCCTTTCTATCTCATTGTCTAGTATGCCTGGGCCTAAGCTGTCTTCCTCGACGTCATTTTCTTTTTCAATGTCTAACTTTGTTGGTCTGAGTTCTTTACTATACAGTTCTTCTATATACTCCTTCCATCTCTCTTGGATCTTTCCTGCGTCAACTATTACCTTACCTGCCTTATCTCTAACTGTTAGCATAGCTCTTCCTTTCTTACTTCCCGATAACGATTTAACTTTGGTGTAGAGCGCACCGATTTCACCCTTCCTCTGCAGACTTTCCATATCCTCGCACTGCGTCTTCCACCATGCTTCTTTTGCTTTATTTGTTGCCCGCCTTAATTTATTGTTCAATTCTTTATACTTCATTTTGCCTAATCCTGTATTTATATTCTTCCATTTTCGCCGCTCATCCATCTTTGTAATCATCTCATCCGTGATCCATGGTTTCCTAGTCCTTTTAGCGTTAACGGTTCCAATAGTGTCTTTTGCGGCTTTAGACAACCCTTTCTTGATCATTTCCCATTTTTCTTCGATAGTACTTAGCCCTTTACCATCCTCCATGATTTTCTCTACCGCCTGTTTGTATTCCTTCCTTTCCAACCCATTTAATGCTTCTACATTCCATTTTCTAACTCGCCGCCCCTGCCTTATCTTTTTGAAACGTACGCTACATTTCATAACAACTAAATTGTGGTCTGAGTCCGCATCCGCTCCCGGGAAGCTGTGGGAATTTATCACACTGTTCCTAAACCTGTGTCTAACCAGGATATAATCTAGCTGATATCTTCCTGAGTCACCTGGCATTTTCCATGTATACCTGCGTCTTTTGTGGTGTCTAAACCAAGTGTTGGTGATGACTAACCCCTGTCTCCTGCAGAACTCAACTGCTTTCTCCCCGCGGTCATTCCTCGTGCCTAAACCATAGTCCCCCACCTCATCACCATCTCTTCCTTCGCCTACCGTCGCATTCAAATCCCCCATCACTATCAAATGTTTCCCCGCAGGAACACACGCGATCATGTCCTCTAACTGATCGTATATCCTATCGACCTCTTCTTCCTTATGGTTGCTCGGTGGCATGTATACCTGAATAATAACTAAGTTCGTCGGTTCTGCTTTTATCTCCACTAGTAGTATTCTATCCGTTACCTGCTCTATCGCATAGACCTAAAATATCTCTATTTCCCCTTTCCATCTCTCGCTTAACATTCTCCAATTTCCCTGTCCTCATCATTGTCCTAACATTCCACGTTCCTATTCTAACTAATTTGGTCTTCTTCTCCTGCGTCTTCTGTCCTGCTGCTGCTGGTTTTCCCTTGCAAGGGTTTCGTGGGATGACGACCGCGGAAGCCTTGCCTCCCCCGCTGCCGGGCACGACACACATTGGGCCGGGCCCCGTGGTTGCCAGGACTCAAAATATCTCTATTGTCCATCATATTTTTCTAGGGATTGATAATTGAGGTGGTTTCCCGTTGCCTTCCTCAATAGTGTTTTTAACGTGACACCATCACTTACTGGCCGCCCCACTGGGGTCAGACGCCATTGCAGCCGCCTCACTGAGGAACAGACGCCGCGTGGACTACCTTTCGTCTGGCTCCTAACCTTCGACCTATCTGGCATGGGTGACCCTACCAGGAGCAATTTTTATTACTCCCGCCAGCACAGCTCTAGGGGTCATCGGAACGCACAAGCCCTTCCACCACGTCAAGGTTGTAGTCCGGGGAGGGTGTACATAAATACTACCTTGATCAAAAAGTTCCCGGAATAACCACCGTGTGGCGCTCCCATCGTTCCGATTTGAGTTCTGTTTTTTTTGTTAAATTGGTACATCTGTTGTTGATATTCCCTTTAAATCTTAGTGTCATAACTTGACATTTGCAAAAGTTACGTAGCCAAGAGTACATCTATCCCTGTGTGTGTTGGCGATTTTTTACAATTTCAGAAATGGATTTAAATTTGCAACAACGAACTTGTATTAAATTTTGCGTAAAAAACGGATTTAGTGGCGCACGGACGCTGGAAATGTTGGAAAGTGTTTCGGCAACGATTCTCTAAAAAAAACCGGTCGTTTACCAGTGGCACGAGCGGTTCAGAAGTGGTCGTGAGTCAATCGAAGATGATGAACGCAGTGGCAGACCATCGACATCTAAAGTCGGTGAAAAAATTGATAAAGTAAAAGAAATGTTGGTCAATAACCGCAAATTAACCATCAGAGAAATAGCGGAGGACTTGAACATTGCCTATGGATCCGCCCAAGACATGCCCGTGGTTAATGATTTGGGTTTCCGTCGTGTAGCAGCAAAGTTGGTGCCAAAAGACCTCAATTTCATGCAAAAAAGAGACCGTGTTGACGTCGCAAAATACATGATTTGCGAGGCTGAATCCGATCCCACATTCATCAAAAGGATCATTACTGGAGACGAGACGTGGGTTTATGAGTACGACACGCAATCCAGACATCAGGCAAGTGAATGGCGTTCACCAAATGAGCCGAGACCAAAAAAACCACGTCGTTTTCAGTCAAAAAAGAAGGCAATGCTGACGGTTTTCATGGATTACAACGGTGTAGTGCATCATGAATTTTTGCCAGAAGGCCAGACAGTAAACAAAGAGTATTATTTGGGCGTTATGAGACGTTTGCGTGAAGCAATTCGCCGAAAGAGACCAGAAATGTGGGCAGAAAACTCGTGGATTTTGCACCATGATAACGCACCGTCGCACAGTGCTATCATTATTCGTAATTTTTTGACGAAAAATGCAACAAATACCATCCAACAGCCACCGAATTCACCTGATTTGGCTCCCTGTGACTTCTTTCTGTTTGATCGAGTTAAAAAACCATTACGGGGAACGCGTTTTAGCAACCGAGAGGAAGTAATGGAAAAATCGCAGGAAGCACTGATGGACATACCGAAAACCGAATATAAAAAATGTTTCGAGGATTGGATCAAGCGCTGGCATAAGTGTGTTGCAGTCGATGGGGATTACTTTGAAGGGGACAATATAGATTTAGATGAATAAACTTGTATTTTTAATTTTCTGAATAAATTCCGGGAAATTTTTGATCAAGGTAGTATATATATATATTTATTTATTGAAACATCAACTTCAACGTCTTAAATTTTATGCTTACTCCTCTAACCAACCTGAATTATTATCTCTCACAACATGGAATAATTAGCTAAATTTTTATTAAATTGAAGGGAGTTTTTAATCTCCTTTCGTCCATGATAAAATTCTTTGCTTAGAATCACAGAGCATTTTTTTTTCTTCGTCTCCTCTAAGAAGAAAGTGTTGTTTCATCAAAACAATACACCAGCTCACATATCAGTTATTGCAATGGCCAAAATTCATGAATTAAAGTTTGAATTGCTACCTCATGCACCCTATTTGCCAGATTTAGCCCCCTCGGATAATTTTCTGTTCGGAAACTTAAAAAAATGGCTCGGTGATCAAAGATTTTCCAACCGTGAAGGAGTGATGTCAGCAGATAATGGCTATTTTGAGGAGCAAGGCAGTTCTTATTATAAAAAGGGTATCAAACTTATTGAACATCAGTGGGAAAAGTGCATAGAGCTGAAAGGAGATTATGTTGAAAAATAAATACATTTTTTTCCGAAATTTTTGTGTTGTCTTTGTTTGGTTGGGTACTTCTGGGATTACCCTCATATTTTACTACAATCTAGTCACTTGTAGCCACATCATTAGGCAAACCTAAAATATGGAATACAAATTTTTACTTTGAATACAAATGTAATCCAAGCCATTAAAAAACTGAATCACAGTTGTTTCAATTATCTCATTAGAAGCACTTTTCAGAATAGTCATTATTCAATACTTGCCCTTTACTTTGTCATGCCATCACTAGCCTGAATAAGATGATGTTTTCATTAACTTGAATTCAAATTTTAATAAATCTGGAACAAGGAATAAATAAAAAAGGAAGGGAAAATACTTACCTTCTCGTCACTGCTTCCCTGTCTTTTACTTCAGAGCGTTCAAACCATATGTGTGATGATGCCCTTGCTAGTGCTCTCTGGAGAACTCCCAAGAATCCTCCATGTCGCTGCCCAATCTAACATGAATAAGCAACAAAAGGTGTGAAGGCAATCATAACTCTTCCTTTTATTCAAAAATAGTTTTCAATTTCCAATGATATAACCAGCATTTTAAAATAACCAGTATTATAAAAAATTACTGTGAGAGGTCTTAAGAAATTTCTCCAGCTTTAGCAAAAGTGAAATCACGATGTCCCTCCCTTACAAGGGGTTGGCGTACAGATTAATTGAGAGATTATTAATGTTTGCTCTCGTTATGTTTCTTCTGTATATTAGAAAAGGTCAAGGAAGTTCAAGTTGCTCAAGAAAGAACATTCAGAGAAGTTATTATTCATATTTCATGAACATTTTCCATTTAAAGAGCATAACTAACTTTTAAAACTTGAAAGATATCATAAAAAAGAAGAATTATACATGAATTATAACTAAACAAAATATTTCAAGAATATTAGAGTATCAGTCTTCGATGATAAATTACATAAAAGCCATTGACAATTTTTCCAAGCAGAACAATACAAATTTCAAAGAAACTGCGGGAGATGCTGCAACAATAACTTCTAACGGAGTCATCTGCTAATATGCATTTCATTGCAACAATTTTAGAGTGTAAAAATCATTTGCCTTGACCGGGATCCCGGTAAAGGTGAATGATTTTCACACTCTAAAATTGTTGCATCAGAACCATACAGTTTGCTTACTATCAAGAATGTTTATCAGACACCCCAAAATTATTCAAGCACATAGACCCCCCCAATTTTTAAATATCCTTCACGTTTGCACCGATTGCACACGGTAGAAAACCCTCCCATGCAAAATAATGTTAAATATAACATGATATGAACAACCAATTCTCACTGAATTCATGCAACAATCCCAATATATTTTAACATTTTTCACCCATCCCATTATTCAATGTGCATGCACATTATGCAACCAAGTTAATGATATAAAGATTTGACCAGAGAAGCCAGGAAAGACTATTATTATGTTAGTATATATTATGATCATTCCTATAAAAAAATTAGCTTAGCATTTTTTAGGCCCCAATGAAAATATCAGCTCTATTGAATGATATTACATAACTGAGGTAGCATTTGCAAAGGGGTACATTGCATATTTTGTCCAGGGTACACTTTATTCAGTGATATTGGTAAGAGTTGTGCCTGGCTCTAAAAGAAATGCTAAGCTAAAAACCATATGAAAAATTAAAATGATGAGTGCACATCATTGCCAAATTGAAAAATAAAGCACCGACTATGCTCTCAGGAGCTTTCAATTAAAAAACCAAAAGACTAATGAACATAAAAAACACTAGCAACAACATGTAACAAGTAAAAAAATTGATTTCTTACACAAAATCACGGCTAATTTTCGATTAATGAAATGAGAAAACTTTCCCACATGAAATCTATATGGTCTCAGATTATTACAGAAAATCCTCCACTAATACAAAAGAATTTAACTGGCCATTGCTCCCCATTCAAAAATGAGCAGGACTTTACAAATTGCCCAACAAAATTTATAATCATACACCCAAGCGGGTACATATAATGAACCCTGTAAATGAATCAAGGCATATCAACAAATTAGTATATTCGATCCCAAGATGTTTATACATACCAATGCATAGCAGTTATCGCACGCAAGCACTAGGACATCAATAGGTGAGGTGTGGTTCGCCACGCAAATGCCTCCTCTGGGCAAATTCTCCCGATTATGATAGGTGATGACAGCTGACAGGGCACTCGAGAGGATCCCAAAGCACATGATGGACACACGGTTGTTTAGCCATCGTTTGAACTGACCCTCAGGGAAGTACCCCACAAAAGCTGTACACAGAGTCAGCCAGGTGACCTATGGCAACAGACACAAATAACCCAACATGCAGACAGCAATCATACCACAAACAAGAACATTGGGGAGGGGAGAGTTAAGTAAACTGGCAAAAATGAGTGGTAGTAAAAACAACATGAGACATCACCTGACAAGACATGACAACAACACGACTTGCCCAAAACTCAACATCACACAATTAACAGTGAATGACCTCCAATACAAAGGACAACTGCACAGTAAGGAGACTATTCACGGGTAAACCAGGCATACAGGAGCCAAAATATTACCACAGCTTCACCTTAATGAAATCAATCCTAACCATGCTGTTTTCTAGGAGCCTTATTTAGCTCAATGAAATTACCAACTTGACCCTGGATAAATAATATCCATGATAAATGATAAGTAATTAAATTAACCACATTAAAAATAATCAGATAAACTGACCCTCCAAGAAAACACAAATTAAAACAAACAACATTAAAATATTTTGTAAACATCCAAGAGACACTTTCAAGATACATTGGTCTATTCATTTTGTATTACAATTCACCAGTAAAATCTCCATCACTTCATCTCACCACCAAACAAAGGTAAAATTATCCTTTTTTGCATGTACAAACCAATAATTAATTTTCTCGCGCAAGTCTCTGGATTAACGTACTTATTTTTCACTCAATAGGCTGTTTTTCACAGTTATGAATTTGTGAAGAGGTAAATAGGTAACAGTAACAGTTAAGTGAATCTACTGCTCATTATCTGAAATTCTACTGGAAAGCTATTCTAATAATTTAAGGGTTAAATTAAAGTTACATAGTCCATTAGAAACACGCAGCCATGGCTAATGGGGAAAGAAATTATTTACTCCAAATGCCTCAAGAATAAAGCCAAGGACAGCAGCCAAACAAAAAGATGAACAGGTCATTTAAGTTGTGAAAGAATGGATTTAAGAAAGTGACCGAAGTTCCCAGTTTATGCATAATAATATCATTTGCAGCCACCATAAAGACAATGACATCCCAAAAAAATCCAACCATGTTAAAAGTATTCACAGGAGCACTGTTAACACCCACCATACATAAACAAATGATATCAATAATAGTTGTGCAACATAGAGCACCAAAATAGTAAATGCTAAAAGATGTTGAATAGCCTTAATCTCCGATGACACATGGAACACTGACAAATCACAAATGGATTAAATCACATTTATACCCATGGAATACAGGACAAAAATCTTCCCAATTTGTTCTTCGAACTCCTCTGCCACTCAACCCCTATTTACAACTCACCAAGGAGAACACATTCTCTGTAGCGAGCATGACAATGTCAACTGGAGTGGTGTGGTTGGCTACACATATACCATTTCCTTTCGGTCGATACTGCAAATTATGGAAAGTCAGCACAACTGACAATGACCTTCCAAATATGCGGAAAGAAGTAAGCGATGCTCTTGCATTGAGCCAACGTTTCAGGCGGCAATTAGGAATCTGACCAATAAGTGTAGCTGACACAACAGTCCATAACACCTGGAATTTGAGACAAGTGCAAGCGCACAGAGTTTTTTTTTAATGTTCTCCCACCTCACAGAAGCTGCAGCCATCACCATCTTCCTGGGCATATACATAGGGGGATGAAAATATATAACACTGTGCTTTGAATGTACATTTTGTTTAAATTCTAACTCCGGAGAAAATAGTGAATTTGAATTTTAGTACAAAACCTAACACATATCCAAAAAAAAACAGCACTTGGGCACCTTGAAGAAGCCCTAGCATATCAAAGTATCATACCATTTACAGCTTTTCATGATAATGATTTCACAAGGTCATTCGAATTGTTACAATGAAAAATTCATCGATCTTTTTCAACTAATTAGGTACACTTCCTTGCCTCAGGTAAATTTTTGACTATATCCTAAGTGAAAGTTAAACACCCATGATACGAGACAAGATTATACATTTAAATTTAAAATAATATATAAGTAAACAACAAATTTAACCATTGCACTAAAAATAGTGATATGTATAATATATAAACATTCATTCTGCATAATAATGAAGTCACTACACCATGACAAACATTCATGTTAGTTTATCTAGAATTAATGGCTAGCAGTGTATACCAATAACATCATATTTATTCAGTTCTACAACATTACTTATTTAATTAAAATATGAGTGAGCATTCAATTTAGTGGCATGAAATGTGTACATTTATCAGTAGAGCAGTGCTGGTGCTATAAAAAAAACTCCATTATAACACAAGGTTGCACTTCACAACCACTGAGAGCTGAGAAAATACATTCATACATAATATTTAAACAAAATATAATGGAAAATTATACATGGAAAACTGCTACATGAATTGTTTTTAATTCAAATGTATTATTTGGATCATCTTTCACTGGACAAGATTCATATTATCCTTGAGAGAAATTTCACCGGTTACAAGGAATGGAACTGGTGTACCTACTCTCAAATACACTCATTGTATTCATGCCAGTCAACTTAGTTTGAGGTGAGCTCCACCCTAATTTATTAAAACCAATTTCCAGGCAGGTGTTGGCAAGGCTGACTAAGATTATTAGAGGAAAACTTAACTTGCCATTATTAAAACTCGACAACATGGGAGAGAATGAATCTTTTAGTTCACAAACTTATTTTGTACCAAAATATTAATTATTCTACGCAATTATGTACATTAATTATATATTTGAGTTCAAGAGCTAAGTAAATTCTAGAACATAAGTCTGTAAATCCTCTAAGAAGATGTCTCTTGGGCACTGAAATTACCAGGACCTCACAGGGCACAAATTAATAATGCAGAAATGAATATTTTTAAATGGTTACAGCCAGATAAAAAGTGAGGTTTATTAACCTCTAAAACCCAATTAAAAGCATTTTCATGACCCAGAGCAATTCATGAGACTCCATGACATTTGGATCACCAATTACTTCCAAATGAGCAGGCTTAGTAGATCTTGGACTATCACTGAAATATTGCAAAATGAGGAAGAGCAACCTGAATATTTTTTGACACTATTACAAATACATACCGAGAGATACACTCATTTATAAATGCAATGCCACCTCAGGAACATTTATGCCCTGATTCTAAATGTGCTAGACAAAAATTAATTGGGAATTGGAATTTTTATTTCATTTATTGCTCCAAACTTCCCTAAATGGCAGTAAAACTCATGATAAAGTAAAGATAACTATTGGCAATTTGTAATATTTTTTTAATTATATAATTCTGCCTCTATAAGATTCAATATAGTTGGAGCGTGGTCTTAGATAAAAGAGTTCAAGTTTAAAGGAATTAAAAACAAAATATGCAGTAAAAATAGCAGAGTGTGAACAATACCATCTTTTTATACAAAAAGAACACAGTCCCTCAAATAACAAATAAAAACTACATATAAAAGATGGCAACATGAACAAATCCAGCCTTTCTCAGAGTGCTATCCTCAAGATGGTTACTTGGTCACATGCTAAACTAACCTGAATTCTCTACACTATTCACTGGGTGTCAACCTCCAACCATTAATAAAATCTAATGGAAGGAAATGAAAAATAGTAACTTTGTGATTCCACTGAAAAATTTTTATTACGAGACGACCCGAGTTTTGACATTCAACGTCATCTTCAGGTTGACTTCAGGTTCATCTTCGATGTTGAACGTCGAAACCCAGGTCGCCTCATAATAAAAATTTTCAGTGGAATCACAAAGTTACTATTTTTCATTTCCAATATAAAATCGATTCCATAAAGTTACGCCGGAAACCATCAATTAACTCTAATAGAAGCAACAGTTCCTAACATTCATTTAATAATGATTTCATAATCATCAACACACAACAAAATAGCTATGTGGGCACTAAATCTTTACAACATTAACAGCAAATGAAATCACTAATAAATATATACCTATCAAAGTTGGTTTAAAGGCGATGAAATTATGACTAATATTTGTAGGTATTATTGCTCCATAGGTGTGTTACAAGTATACCTGTATATCATATAAATGAGAAATGGTAGCCCCTAGTCAAATGCTCATAAAGGACTAATTAATCTAATGGTACTAGTGTGACCCATTGTTTAATTCAACTTGAGAATTTGAAAATGTGATATACATAAATATTTCAGCATTATTGAATGTGACTCTAAAGATCAAATTTCCAAAGAAAAAGTTCTCCTCTTTTCCACATTAAGAAGGTTTAATTTCTTACAATATAAATGGATACATATGACCATATTTGAAATTTCACAAATAAGCCAGATAGTTGCATTTTTAGCATATTTAATTCCTTGTGTTATCATTCAAAGCAAATAGCCATAGAAAGAATGGAGAGAATATCAATATGGAGATGAGTTGAAGTTGAAAGCTCATGGATATGCAATTTCAGTTTATATTCAACCAACTGAGAATTTTGAAAACTTTATAGCACATACCACTGCATACAGTCTAGGAAAATATTTCATTGATTTTCATACATAAATTTATCATTCATTTAGAAAATTCTACATTATAATTTTTGCAGTACTACAGATGTTACTATTCCAGGTCTTAAACCTTTTGTACTGCCATTAAAAATCACTTTAGTTTCCAGGGGGTTTATACAACATTTATTTTTAGTAGAGCAAAGACATATTTTTGAACCCTTTTCCCAATTTATTTACTCTTTGAGGTAGTAATCAAGGATGGCATGGGACATTAAGAGGAAAAGGGTTTAGAGTGGAGGATATTTTACACTGCTGTTAAATATGGAATATGTTTCATGTTAAGGTAAATACAAGGATAATAAAAACACACTAGAAAATAGTTTGACTACAGAATTAGCTTCATGAATTGGTAGTGGTCACTGTTTGTTACCTAAACAGTTATTTTTACAAAGGCAAATAAATATCATGTTGTAATTTAAGGACCCAGAAAGGGATTTCAAGAAAAAACTTTGATGGTCTACAGTTAGCATTAGAGTTATATCATAGCAATGGACACCAAGGGATCATACTCTCTTATAAACCATGAGGCAGATAGCATACTACTGACTGGGAACCAATGTACCATCATCTGATGCGTTTAAATAGAATACCCTTTAGTAATACTCATCTCGAAGAAGGGAGAGGATTCAAAGGTACCTTTAATCAATGCCCAAGATGGCGGTTAAAAAAACCTTAAGTTTCCAGTTATATTACCTTGAACAAAAAGTTCCCGGAATAACCACCGTGTGGCGCTCCCATCGTTCCGATTTGAGTTCTGTTTTTTTTGTTAAATTGGTACATCTGTTGTTGATATTCCCTTTAAATCTTAGTGTCATAACTTGACATTTGCAAAAGTTACGTAGCCAAGAGTACATCTATCTCTGTGTGTGTTGGCGATTTTTTACAATTTCAGAAATGGATTTAAATTTGCAACAACGAACTTGTATTAAATTTTGCGTAAAAAACGGATTTAGTGGCGCACGGACGTTGGAAATGTTGGAAAAGTGTTTCGGCAACGATTCTCTAAAAAAAACGGTCGTTTACCAGTGGCACGAGCGGTTCAGAAGTGGTCGTGAGTCAATCGAAGATGATGAACGCAGTGGCAGACCATCGACATCGAAAGTCGGTGAAAAAATTGATAAAGTAAAAGAAATGTTGGTCAATAACCGCAAATTAACCATCAGAGAAATAGCGGAGGACTTGAACATTGCCTGTGGATCCGCCCAAGACATGCCCGTGGTTAATGATTTGGGTTTCCGTCGTGTAGCAGCAAAGTTGGTGCCAAAAGACCTCAATTTCATGCAAAAAAGAGACCGTGTTGACGTCGCAAAAGACATGATTTGCGAGGCTGAATCCGATCCCACATTCATCAAAAGGATCATTACTGGAGGCGAGACGTGGGGGGGGATCGAGATGGTGCGGGGGCTAACGTACTGGCTTCCCACCCTGAGGGCGCGGGTTCAAATCCCGGCGGTGTTGAATATTTTTCAGAGGTATCTCGATCCCTACTAGAGGTGCTTTGTGGAGGGCACTTTGAGTGAGTACGCCGTCCGTCGGATGGGACGTTAAACTGTGGACCCCTTGGCGCCTTTCGTAAAGAGTAGGCTAATGCCGACGCCGGGTTTCTCTCCACCCTTCATCCTTTCCTATCCATCCCCTATGGCGCAAATGACCTTAGCTGTCGGTCGCCTCCCCTCAAAACTAGTACTAGGAGACGTGGGTTTATGAGTACGACACGCAATCCAGACATCAGGCAAGTGAATGGCGTTCACCAAATGAGCCGAGACCAAAAAAACCACGTCGTTTTCAGTCAAAAAAGAAGGCAATGCTGACGGTTTTCATGGATTACAACGGTGTAGTGCATCATGAATTTTTGCCAGAAGGCCAGACAGTAAACAAAGAGTATTATTTGGGCGTTATGAGACGTTTGCGTGAAGCAATTCGCCGAAAGAGACCAGAAATGTGGGCAGAAAACTCGTGGATTTTGCACCATGATAACGCACCGTCGCACAGTGCTATCATTATTCGTAATTTTTTAACGAAAAATGCAACAAATACCATCCAACAGCCACCGAATTCACCTGATTTGGCTCCCTGTGACTTCTTTCTGTTCAATCGAGTTAAAAAACCATTACGGGGAACGCGTTTTAGCAGCCGAGAGGAAGTAATGGAAAAATCGCAGGAAGCACTGATGGACATACCGAAAACCGACCGTAACTTTTGCAAATGTCAAGTTATGACACTAAGATTTAAAGGGAATATCAACAACAGATGTACCAATTTAACAAAAAAAACAGAACTCAAATCGGAACGATGGGAGCGCCACACGGTGGTTATTCCGGGAACTTTTTGTTCAAGGTAGTATATTGACACTAGGTATACATTTATTGATAATAATGAATACATCCAATACCATTCTTCACACACTAATCTGCTCATCACACACCCCCTAGTCATTCAAAATTAATCCCCCACACACACGAAGGACTTCTGTGATGAGTAGCAATTTACCATGAGAAATCCACTAACTGACAGGGAAACTCTTCATCAATATGATTTCACTGCAAGAAGATCCTAGATTCACATTCACACATATGATTCCCACAATTGATGTGGCAACCATTCCCATGACTCACTCAAAAATATGCAACAAGGATAGTCTCTGGTAAGCCTAGACCACTGAATGAATATCCACAAGCCCACACTTAGGGAGAAAACTCTTTTACATGACTATGGTAATTATAAGAGTTTCCACAAACAAATTCACGCAGTATCTTTGGATCATAGAGAAACCCATAACATCTGCATTACACTGACTGATATTCATTTTTTTAACCTGTAAATTGTCTCTTCATGGAACTAAGCAAAGGAATTCTATCCGAGTTGCTGTATCAGATTCTATCAACCAACAAAGCTTTGCTTTCAACTTTTCTAATTTTCCATTATGATTCATTCAGCACTAATTCCACTTTCTTTACACATAATATTTTTAGTCCTTAAACAAAATAGCCATACCCTTTTTACGTATGCATGAATTTACCAGAAAGCAAAGGTATTAGCTTAAGAATATTCTTCTAGCATGAAATGGCTTCTAAGTACTTATGGGCATTTGAAACTATGTAATATATTGTTCAAAATTTCCTGGACATGAATAATTACAAATAGTATATAGTAAAATGCAAAACACATATACATATATGATGATAAATTCATACTTGAATCAGCTTACAATGTAAGAAACATTATTAAATATCTAAAGTTTAGTTGGCCCATTCATACGACATAATATTCTTTCAATTCAAATATTTTAATTTCCTTGTTAATTTAATTTCCTAATTCTAGTAATGCATGTCCAAATGTCTTAAGACTTTATTCATATGTCAATTAGAATTGATTCAAAGCTGCCCTGTACAAATATTCTTCAGAACCTTATTGGTACATATGTACTTGATTTTTCAATTTTCATTTTCATGTACCTCACAGCAGAATTCTCTGTTAATTTTAAATGCAATCCATTTCCATTCAATATTTCAAAAGCATTACGTGATTGAAATTGAATTATTTTGCCCATTAGAGTGCATATAACACACAAGTAGCCACAGAAAGCTAAAGGCTGTGGGATTGGGGCTTAAATTTTTACCTAAAGGGGCATCTAAAACAGCACATAAGTACTCCTGGTGTTCATTCTAGAGTATTGAAAAAGTTTCAATTTAAAAATCAATGAGAATTTTTGCCTCTTTTTTTACTTACCCCAATAAAGCATATCATCACCCTTAAAGGAAGGAGGAAAAAATATCGAATGCAGAAGCCCAGCATCCAAATTATGGTGAGCTTCCAACTGATGAACTCGTAGCGTCTGTTTGTCCTGGTTAGCAAATTCCATGACTAAGAAAAGAAATAATTATACCCCAATTAGCGACCATTACCATAATGCATACATATTTTTCAATTAAATGAGAAAGCAATGTCAATAGAAATTACCTTGAGATCTTCAGCTTCAAACCTGTGGGTTACTTCATCTTCTATTATTGCCTCCACACCTGCTTTTATGTAGTCTAAGCAATCAGCCAATTCAAATTCCCTTTTCAAAGTTTCAAATGACCTCCGCCTTGGATATTTCTCCTTAAATGAGAAACAAGGAAATTTCAAATTAAGTAATCATGCTCAAACCAATAAAATGCATTAAGTTGCACATACTACCTTGATCAAAAATTTCCCGGAATTTATTCAGAAAATTAAAAATACAAGTTTATTCATCTAAATCTATATTGTCCCCTTCAAAGTAATCCCCATCGACTGCAACACACTTATGCCAGCGCTTGATCCAATCCTCGAAACATTTTTTATATTCGGTTTTCGGTATGTCCATCAGTGCTTCCTGCGATTTTTCCATTACTTCCTCTCGGCTGCTAAAACGCGTTCCCCGTAATGGTTTTTTAACTCGATTGAACAGAAAGAAGTCGCAGGGAGCCAAATCAGGTGAATTCGGTGGCTGTTGGATGGTATTTGTTGCATTTTTCGTTAAAAAATTACGAATAATGATAGCACTGTGCGACGGTGCGTTATCATGGTGCAAAATCCACGAGTTTTCTGCCCACATTTCTGGTCTCTTTCGGCGAATTGCTTCACGCAAACGTCTCATAACGCCCAAATAATACTCTTTGTTTACTGTCTGGCCTTCTGGCAAAAATTCATGATGCACTACACCGTTGTAATCCATGAAAACCGTCAGCATTGCCTTCTTTTTTGACTGAAAACGACGTGGTTTTTTTGGTCTCGGCTCATTTGGTGAACGCCATTCACTTGCCTGATGTCTGGATTGCGTGTCGTACTCATAAACCCACGTCTCGTCTCCAGTAATGATCCTTTTGATGAATGTGGGATCGGATTCAGCCTCGCAAATCATGTATTTTGCGACGTCAACACGGTCTCTTTTTTGCATGAAATTGAGGTCTTTTGGCACCAACTTTGCTGCTACACGACGGAAACCCAAATCATTAACCACGGGCATGTCTTGGGCGGATCCACAGGCAATGTTCAAGTCCTCCGCTATTTCTCTGATGGTTAATTTGCGGTTATTGACCAACATTTCTTTTACTTTATCAATTTTTTCACCGACTTTCGATGTCGATGGTCTGCCACTGCGTTCATCATCTTCGATTGACTCACGACCACTTCTGAACCGCTCGTGCCACTGGTAAACGACCGTTTTTTTTAGAGAATCGTTGCCGAAACACTTTTCCAACATTTCCAACGTCCGTGCGCCACTAAATCCGTTTTTTACGCAAAATTTAATACAAGTTCGTTGTTGCAAATTTAAATCCATTTCTGCAATTGTAAAAAATCGCCAACACACACAGAGATAGATGTACTCTTGGCTACGTAACTTTTGCAAATGTCAAGTTATGACAATAAGATTTAAAGGGAATATCAACAACAGATGTACCAATTTAACAAAAAAAACAGAACTCAAATCGGAACGATGGGAGCGCCACACGGTGGTTATTCCGGGAACTTTTTGATCAAGGTAGTATACTTAAATGAGAAATTTCATAAATTTGTCAACCTGAGGTGCACAAATTCAAACAAATTGCCCTAGAATAGTTAAAAAACAATGCCAGGACAATAGGCACATGGATAGTTTGCATTTTCATATTCAAATGCTTGGAAGAGATTACAACTTCCTGTTAAGCGCTGGCATACACATAAATGAGCAAACACCATTAGTTCTGTAGAAAACAGTTAAGTGTAAACCAGATGAATCTTTCATGTTATATAGTTTTAACCACAATAAATGCTACATTTAAGTTTATTTAGAATGGTTTTATTTAGAAATTAGAAATTCAAAGGAGGCATGAACAAAGGATGCAGGGCATTTTGATTTAAAATGGACCGATGAAGACTGTGATAGAGGGGAGAACATTGGGCTGGAGGGGTGGGGGGGAGAAGAGTAAACAATTTGGCCAGAATGGAGGAGGGAAGTAAGCGGATTCAAAGAAGGGTTGTTTTTAGCGAAGGGTGTCGTGTGAGGTGAGACCTAGAAATGTCGCAGATTTGGTGTATTATTCCAAAACATACCTTAAATGTAGACTACCATTAATGATAATAATTTACTGAACATCGAGTCTACCTCGCCCTTCTCAGCTGGTGCATTCTCTTTGTGATCCTCCATTTTCGAGTATTGTTCGTTGTGGTTCAGCTCCATGTCGTGGATGGGCCGATGGTTGCACTCTGGGTCAGGTTCCAGTATTAGATCCTCTCGGCTGATGACAGTGTGAGCCCCCGAAGGAATGTGACCATTTTGTAACTTCAAGTTGGTCACCCCATCGCTGCACTTGTGGCCATCCCTTGTGGAATTGGAATGATTGTTTGCCAGCACTCGGTCATATGGGCCATTGGCCACTATGTCACCCATACTGTTAAGCAAATGGCTTTTGCTGTATGTCTGATTCGTCGTCATCCCATGCCCTTCAATCTCTTCGCCCTCGCTCTCTGACATGTCCATTCCAATCTCGTACCGTTCCCTTCTCCTTGCTCTCTCAATGTGCTGTCGTCCATACTGCAATTAGAGATAACAGGAAAAATTGTTAATTTCCATTAACTCAGACTTGGATAATCATTCTAAGAATTCCAAATGGCCACAGCCACACGTTACAAGAAAAGCTATTTCCATTTTTTGAACTGAGGCACACACAAATAAGCCAAAGTAGATGAAATATTAACTAGTGAGAAACATAATAGATCATGTAAAAATAACTATTAAATGTAAATTTTAGATAAAGTTGAATCAAATAAATTATTTTCTAATTAAAAGCTTTTAAGGCATGTAAAATAATAACTGAAGAGATAAGAGTATCAAATAAATATGTGTACGTAAAACTTTGTATGCACCAAATTAAAGATCGGATAAATGCAGCAAAAAAAATATCATTGAAAATTGGATTTTAGTAATTGGATGGTGGATAGAAGGGAAGGTCCCAAAAGTTCCAATTTATACAGTACTTCATAAATACTATGAAATAGTTAAATGCACTCAAGTTTCTCATGCAAACAGTTGATTAGCCAAAGAGTTTATGTAAACATTAAATTTAAGAAAAACCTTAAATATGAATGGTCAAATTAGGACTCACAAAGCGACCATATGGAATGAGTTTTGATAATTATCAGGTGAAAATTGCATTCCTTTGCTCACTCCAATTAAAATTAATAGTGCTCAAGATGGAGAACACATTCATGAATTGCCTATAATATGCATTGAAGTGAAATTGGCCTGGGAGTCTTTTTCTTTCCTCCAAACAAATGTGTGATACTCTGTAAGATCCTGAACTGCCAATGAGCACAGGGATATTGTTTCCAATGGGAATAAAACTGCCACTCCTAAAAAAATCCATTGCTTATCTAAGTCAAATTTCAGCCTCCTATCTCCAACTGAATAAACATATTTAATTATTGGAATGTAATCACAAACTTCATATTTCAGGCAGACCACCTATACAAGGTTTGTATAAAAAGTATTGGTTATCATTTTTTCCTGACATGTGCATTAAGCGCTGAATTCGGACAATGGCTTAAGCGTGCGCATGATCGCAGTTCGTATTGGCATTAATAATATGACAGGGTATACCATTATCACTTAAAATTTGGTGATGCGAAAGATCTGCACTAAACTCGTCCCGAGATCTGGACAGACAACCAAGAGCAGAGTCAAGTGCCTGCTTGGGAAGACCTACTGCAATGACATTGTGATGATTCCCCAACCCCGTTTCAACCCCAACTTAGCACCAGCAGACTATTTCCTATTCCCAAAAGTGAAATCCTCCCTCAAGGAACACCACCATGGAACCCTAAGTGACATCAAAGAAGCTTGCACACATACCCTTAAGGACCTTCCACAATAACCAACCAGGTGGACTTCGAGGCGTGGAAAAACCCCTAGCAAAAGTGTGTTGATGCTCAAGGGCTGTACTTAGAAGAATTTTGAGGCCTTGAGCAATATATGAAAAAAATCTATTTTTCCTAAACTTTTCCCAATACTTTTTACACAGACCATGTATGTTAAAAATTAAAGAGGCATTTTCGATCGTTATTTTGTAGTAAATTAATTTTTTATGTCACTTTAATGGGCCTTTCATATTCCAACAGCTTTGGTCTGAAATTGCTATTTACAAGAAAAAATTAGCGATTCTAGGGTGTCACCATGGAAAATGTGAAAAACATTTTTTATAATCGGGCATGTTTATTACTTCACCAAGTCTGTCACTGCCCTGTGTTTAAAAGTACACGCTCTTGGAAAGAAAAATGTTTAATATAACATACCCATGATATCTTCTCCAGAAGTAACCCAGATTCCTCTTAAGCATCCTATATAGTAGGAGGTGCTGTTATTTTAAATCGCGTTCAATTTAGTTCCTAAAAGACTGATGACATTCACAAATAACAAGCCTAAATTCTGACACAAAAACTTAACCCAAGTATCAGGAGTGGTCAACCCCTTTTGAGACTTCAGCCCATAAACGAATGTCTTCAAGAATCCAGGGGGACACAATCATAATATATTAGCGGGAAGCTACTCATTTTACAGAATATCAATGCCGAATCTATTGCACGATTTTCCCGATAAAGACGCCGTCCTTTTCGCGATTTTTTTCCACGCATACTTAGAAACTGGTCAAGCATTTTTATAAGGGCTATTCCCCATCATTTTGCACGCCGCTGGTATCCCTTAAGTTGGTTCTACTACATAAGGTTCAGTTTTTGCTAGTGCCATCATGCGCGATGGCTTATGGAAAACCATCCAAAGCTTACAGGTATCCTTTCCAGATAAAAATAGAGCTGTTTACACCGGAAGCTTCGGGTTCTCGCATAATAATCCCAAAAGCGAACATAAAAATTGCCAATTTTTTAATGAGACCTTTTAACCATTTCTTGTCGAATTTTCAAAGAAATTGAGTAAAATCCAGACTTTTTTGCGGTTTCCGAAAGAGAGAACACCCATAGTGTTTACACAACAAATGACAATAATTTACCATAAATTGATAGTGAGATATCTTAACAATAAAGTATGGCCCAACTAATAGTACATGGGCAATAAACCAATAATCGATAACCTACGATATAACCCATTTTTTGGCCGACAATTAAGGCAGAATTAATCAGGCAAATCAACGGCGAGTTAATTTTAATTCACACTTTCTAGAAACATATGTCATGAATGGAATCAAATAATTCTTATAACCGACACCAAAATTTTGTGAACAAACAATTAGATGATAATTAATCACAATCTGTAGAGAGTGGAAATAAACAACAAGGCACTTTTTGTGTGAAAACTGATAAAAATATATCCAAATACATTTAATTTTAAATATGACATCATTCCTAAAAGAAAACTTAATAATTTTCAAAGAAAAAAATCATGAGCCTCTCTAAAAAATACCGAATTACGCAAATCATTTAAAACCATCAGTACACTCTCTCGTTCATCAACAAGTGAACTGTGGTCAGTACGATAAGCTAAAGAAACGCGACATGGGCGCAGCCACAACATTTATCAGTAATCTGGTATTCACATTAATAAAGACAGAAAAAGGGGAACCTTTTCTTACATACAAATATAAATATCCAATAATAATCCAAATCTTAAAAGAGTACACGCCTCGGCCATGGTTTAGATGTTTGAGAAAAGTTGGGCGCGACGAGAACGAATTTATTTCCACAGGTTGAACTGTTGGCGCCAAACGAGGGAGGGGGAAAAGGGTTTGCCCGTCGGGCAGCGAATTAGCGGACTCGCGAACCAAACAATTCCCCACCGACCACCAAGATTTTACGCTCCAATATTCGAACGCATGCGCCCTTGAACTGATGGGGGTGAGAGGACCATTACTGTACATGTACCTATCTTTCGGCAGGGCGCCGAGAGAGGCCCCACCTTTATTAAAAGCCCAACTCTTTGGGTCACCACTGTCCCCATTCAATAACGTTCGGGAGGGAAAGAAGAGAGAGGGAAATAAAAATTTAGGAGGAGAAGGGAGGGGGTGTCAGCGAGTGGGTTGGTCTAGAAGTTAATTTCGTGGGAGATTCACGGCCACCCTTCCGACCCCATGGGACCGGAGGGTTTTGAAAGTGAGCGGACCCGGATTAATCTCGATAGGTTGGCTGCCCTATGAAAACAATGCGACACAAGCGATTCATTAGTTGGCCCGACTAACGTCACAACTAATAAATTAAGAGGAAACTGACCCAAGGGGGTAAACTGGCACGACATATTCAATTTGCCGGTTTTGTGTTCTACAACTCACAGAATATAAATAAATAGCCCGCGTTCGCCCCAATTTGCTGAAAAGAAAACGACTAAATTGAACCAGAAGTTTAAATCCCCGGTAAACCAAAAGGGGATGGCACTTTTTCACTCGTAACAAAAGAATAAACTGTCTCATAGGGATTCATGAGTGATTGATCAGTTACGGCGAATAGTTTCCTAATTTTTAAATACCGTAATATATTAACAATCAAATCCACCAAGCTCATACCACTCGGAAAATGCGTGCGCCAACGAATCATTTTATCCTTGCGTGCCGACTATGAAGGAGGGAGACATGAATGTTGAATGCAAAGGGTGCCAGGAAAAGTCTGAGAAAGATTTTGGTACCGTGCCATTCGGTCAATCGCCTGAAGTTATTTCCGCAGACATAATTTCGGCCCTGAACTAATTTGATAGGTTTCAGTTGTTTTTATTTGAAGAGAGGAAAAGTGTGAATTACAAGTATTTCCCTTACTAAGCAGCAGGTCGTGTAGAGGCATACCACACCTTCGCTATCCTTCGGCATTAAGAGCACTCGAACCTTCGCGAGAGCTCATTCCGCACACGCTCCATGTAATACTAGTATATGTGGTTACGCTTATCTCCACCACGTCCGGGATTAATTTCCACTGGCACATTTTTCGCGTAATTTCATTGTTCATTTAAATTCCTAATGCACTCCTCGTTGAAATTCTTACATCGTACACGCATTATTTCCATTTTATTCTCCAAACCGCTCTGAATTTCCCTTTAATTTTGAATCGGCCGTGATCTGCGTTTAAATTTAATCCCTCGAGCCACCTATGCAACGGAAATCGATCGAGCATCTTTTGACTCGTGAGGCGGTCACGATTTTGATCACTCCAAGCAAGTTTATCACCTTTTACCACATACGTAACATATTATAAAACGGGCGGTCCTACCCGTGGTCTCTTATTCTTAGGTAAAATCTTTATGGATAGGATATTTTATAAAAACCCTGCCAGTACTGGCATTCGATTCTCGGTTCGTCAATTGGTGAGATTCCGCTAGCTCTCGATGCGACTCATCGACTATAATGTGTGGAGATTTCCCTAATGGACTTTCCCATTGTACTGCCATCATCACACCCGAATGGGAGCGGTCCGGTAAAGTGTGACAGTATGCGACGCTGGGAAGGAAGGGGTTACAGGAAGTGGGACGTCAGATATTAAGCATCAGAAATGTTCGCGGTGCACAAGGGAGAAACAGATGACATGAGTTTAAGTCGCGCCCAAGCTTTGTTATTTAATGGCCGAGAATCATATTACATACTCAAATATATTAATTTAAATTTGAAAAATGGAAATGTCACACATTATATTATGCGCGTGTAGTATAAGTGTCCCCCCCTATATTATGGCGTTAAGTGACAGTGAGTGGGGGGAAAGGATGGATCAGCGTAGCCCAATCAAATGTGTCACGCAACAAATATCTGATATCCGTTAGCCCCTGGCAGAAGGACTTCCTCCCGAAAACAACGATTCGGAAAATTTTAAAATGTAGAACTATACTAAAAACTCTCTATATCACGTGTCGTAGATCCCAACGATTAAAATTCGTAAAAAAACCAGAATCGACGGTTAAAACGAATACAAAATACGACAACCATTAATGGTCATGGGGGACAACTGAAGTTTTCCATCGACGAGACTATTGGATGTCGCAAGAATATTAGCATGGAGTTAAGAGGGTCAAGTTTTCGCTGGCTAAGGCATGTACGTTGTATTTAACCGCTCAGTACCGTCCCACCAACTCCGTCGTCACATGATCGTCATTAGGAGAAATTAAAACGGTGTGTTCCAGCTCTCCGCTCCTCTCAGCAAATCTCTTCACTTCATCCAAATTTCTTATATTTACATGTTCATAACCTGATTTATACATCCCGTTCTTGGGATTCCTCGGTTTTTCCCGATCGTTCTTTCTGTAGTTATTGCCTCCAAGAAGCTATTATGTTTTTGGTTAAGTTCCACGCTCATTCCTTTCCATACTCATCATTAAATTACATTGAGCATTGCTCAGTTAATTTTGCATCATTCTTCTGTATGATAATACATACATAAGATTTACAGAATAGAATTCCCATACAATGAGGGGGTCGGCACGTGAAGGCGTTAAAGGTTGATCTTTCGTTATTTCCTCAAGTTGCTTGATCATACCTGTGACGTTGAAAAATTCATCTTTCTCTTCCGAGAAACGCAATGATTTTTAACACACTAAACAAAAGAGATTTTAAAAAGAAAAAAAACAGAATCATACAGAAAATAAGACGGGTAATTCAACTTGGGAGTTTCCAGGAGTTTGATAAATAAAAAGATTAGCAGTCGAATAACGCGGAGAAAATGCTTGAAAATGAAAGAATACCGAGAAACTCGAACAGTGGACACCTATTGTTTTAAAGTTAGAGACACTGAATGCTTCGTACCTGGCGAAATATCTCTCTTTACCGGCTCTTTCGATTTTTTGTTGAGGTCGACCGAACATAACTTTTGCGTGTTCAAGACTTCCAATAAATACACGATAGTGCTCATACTGTCTGACTTCAATGTTATCTCCGAAAACATTGACTCTTTTCAAGAATATTTTCTCCATGACCAACGGTTCTCCCAGCGTTGTTGATTGACGCCTATATTAAAGATAAAAATTTCTATGCCCCCCCCCCCCGAACATATCAATTTAAAATAACATGGAGTAACTAACTGAAATTACAATCCGAAGGAAATGAGACACTGAAAAGAATTCATACACACATATAAACCGGCATATACATTCGAGAGGAACACAATAAATAAGCAACAGGCAAAAGAATAAAAGAAACAAAAATCATTAATTAAACAATTAAAAAAATTAGTAAAAAAATTAATCAAATAAAGTATCCCCAAGAGTTCACCCAAAAAAGTATCGGGTGTAAAGGAATGTTTAATCAAAAGTGTTAACTTTCAGCTTTTTGCTTTGTAATTTTCTTTAAAATTCCCCAGACGAAGTCTCCCCACTAAGGCGCGACGCAGTTTAAGGGATCACTTTAAGAGATCGATAGGGTGTGAAAACTTTACGATGAATACATAAATGCGAGAGTGAGGAATGAAAGGCTCGAAATAATGAAATGAGACCTGAAGAATAATGTGCTAGCCGAAGATTTAGCACCTCTTAAGCCCATAAGCTAAGGCACCTTCGACCGCATTTCGGATAGCCTCACTCGCTCTTCGCGACGCGACCAGCGTCGAACGGCAAGTGCACATCATGAACACTATACATGCACGCGGAGATTAACTAATGGCCCGGGATTTGTAACGTGAGAATCTCTCCAATCCTTTCTCTCCCTTCACTTCCTTCAAAAATAGCACAAGAGTCGGATTACGAAACACACAACGCACACCACACTCGTTCGAGAGGACATAAAGAGATACTTCAAATTCATCTTGATTAATTATTCCCCTCGAAGTTGAGCCGCGTGTGGCGTCGCTACAGTTTGACATATGGTTACTGAAAAGTTTTAAAATGATAAGATAGATGTGGGCGTTCGGCCGTCGGTTCATTGTGCACGGAGCCTGAGAACGAACTAACTTAGTACATTTGCAAAAACCGATAGCAACGTGCCCAGCCGCTATAGTCTGACACACGTAGTTTGGCATGGGTGGATTCAAGGGAGCGTTGAGAAGATATTCAATCTTCCTCAGAATTTCCGAACGTCAAAAAAATCTAAGCCTCGTCCTTCGTGCTAAAATAGCGAGGGGATAAACGACAAGACCATTAATTCCACCCCCTATACCATTAATATCATCTTCGTCACCATTGGTTTGCTGAGGCTTCGCACTCGATTTCTCAGTTGGCTATTCCAATCGGCCTCTGCTTACATTTTCCTCCTCTTTGACGTCTGTCATTATTTGTTCCACATATCTATTCCCTGGCCTTCATCTTTGAGTTTGTACCGCTCACCTCTCCCTCGATGGATGTCGTTATTCGCCAGCCCATTGTGTCTCAAAATTTGTCTGATTTGTTAAACGATATGTTAACTTCCTCATTTCGGAGTTATCATCGGAAAGTTCCTTCTCCCTCTCTCCATTGAAAGTCTTCGTAAACCAGTGACCCTTAAATCTTCCTAATTCTTTTGTACCATCACATCTCCGTCAATTCTAAGCTTTTCTTTTTTTTGCAGTTGCCATTGTAAATTAGTGGCATTCCATTAATGCATAAAAACTAATATAATAGTAGTAGATACGTCTCCAGGGATAACACTTTGACATTGAGATGCACAATTGTGCTTGCGACACCACGTGCATTACTGAAACGTTTTCTTCCTTTACCGCCATTCAACCACGTTTAAACGCTAATATATTTTACCTAAATACGAGTTACTCAAGTATATTAATACCAGTAATTGCGTAATTCTACAAGTACCTTTTCCAATCAGAATACGAATTAAAACTTGAAAACTTTGAAGTTAATATTTCTCCTAACCTACAGCTTACTCTTACCCATTTCTCCTAATATTAGTATTAAAGGGGATGTGGTATTCCAGACGGTAGAGTGCTACGCTGCTGACCAGAGGGCCTAAATTCAATTCCTTGATGAATAAAATGGACATTCTCGGCTTCACCCAAGCTGTGTGTTTGTTAGGGCATCTGATCATCCTGAGAAACCACCAGCGACACAGGAAAAGAAGCTGGCCTCCCTGCCCTCATGGGTGGATTTCACACGCCATTGACTTTAGAATTAGGTGAAGCTCTACCTTCATATATCTAAGCGACCTTCGCTTTGATAACTGTGGTATGGTATATGCTAGTAATTACAGCTTAGTACGCGTAGGTGTAGCAGTACGGACCTTGAGGTCGGTCGTTCATTTGGAAACTTTAAATTCGTAGCAGGCATCGACGCGTCGCGCAAGTCGGATGATCACAGGACAATTATAAATGGGCGAACAGCTGAGAACGAGGGGGAGGGTCGAGGATTGAGAGGGAGAGTGAGACATGGAGAAGGGTGGGTAAGTGGAGGGAAACGACGGGAAGAAAGGGGGGGGGGTTACGCGGGGGGAAGTTGAGAAGGGCGCGAGACCCAAACGCTGGGGAATCGGACGTATCTCGTTTTTTATCCTTCCTTTTTTCCTCCTCTCTTCCCGGCCAAGGTCAGCCGCGTGAGGGGTCTCCAGTCGCCGGGACCGTCGTGGGGGGGAAAAGGAGGAGGGGGGGAAGATAAAGGGGGCGAATCTCTTGCGAGCCAGTGGTGTAGGGAGGACGCGAAATGGTGAGGGCCACGATGGAGGGAGAGGCGGGACCTTTCCTTTATTCGCAGGGGTCACCACGAGCAGTGTCAGCCAGCAAATCAACTGCCGAGTATGGAGGGAGGGGGGGGGAAGTACTACATACCCGGCAGGACGAATAGGAGACATAATCCAAGCAATTCATGTCCATCTCCACACTTATTATGTTGCATTTAGCTACAGCCAGTGCAACGCACGCAAGTCGACCGTCGGGAAGTCAAGCAGTGACCTGAACGAAACCTGATCCTGGCTCATGCTACCATTCTTTGGTGGTGTAATTATCGAGGACGGCTTTTAACGTGTGTGGAGTAATTATCCTCCAATTTTTTAAGTCGATTTTTTTTACTTATTAAAAGTCGATACCAGATTGTACGTGTGTCACTGAGACGCAGGGGGTATTTAACTTTTTCTGCGGGAAGATTGGAAAGGAAATTTAATGGACGGCTGGCTAATCGCATTTTTTATTTTTACACATTGGAATAGAAGAAAAAAGTAATTCTAGTCCATCCTATTATTGCAGTGAAGTCTGTTTGCATAGATAAACTATCCTAGAGCCAAACCTACCTTTGATATGTCACATTAAAATTTCAAACCACTTATTGGAAACGTACGCCAATATAGGGAGTGTATGGATCACTCTTTTCAAACTGGCAAAGTGCACACCCCGTAATTTCACTTTTTGTTATTATTTCCGCATAATTAACGATAAAGGTGTTGTTGAGGCCGTACAGGATTTAAGACACTCACTGTTACTTTTAACGCCTTAAAATTACACGCTGTGTACATCAATAAAACAAATAAGTTTTTTTTTCATTTCTTTTCTTGAATACTTAATACCATAAAACTCGCGATAACATTATTTAAGGAGTTATTAGACTGAATGCAACTTTAATATGGAGTGTAGTTTTTTATGACTCAGAAACTTGGCCATACAGACAAGGGGATAAACGTAGATTGGAAGCTTTTCAAGTGTCGGTATGAAAGAGGTCGGATAAAGTGAAATTAAGGGAGGGGGAAAACACAAACTGAAACGTTTTGGGAGTGGTAGAGAGGAGAATGAGTTTTTTTGGAGAAATTCAAAGGCAGGAAGAGAGAATGCTAGGCATATTAAGAGGCTAGGGAATATTCATGACTGCGATTAGAGGAAATAACGCTGGTTAAACGAAGCAAATAGGATGGCAAGTAAAACATATTAGATGGAATGAATGCAATGGACAGATTGATGGCAGAAATGAGGCATTTGGAGCTTAAAAAATGGTTTACTGCAACATAGGGTGTTAAGGGTGGTGGCAAGCGAGGCTTATACGTGTAGCATTAGATAGTCTGGTGAAGCATTGGTTATTAGTTAGGCATGCACGCGTAGCATTAGTTAATCAAACCAACCTTTAGATTTATTATTATGTTTTTTCCATTGTTTAGATTAGAGTCCAAACTACTTCGTTTAGTATACTACCATGAGTATTATTAGGCTTTATAAACTACGTATGATGGCATCGATAGCTCCACATCGTATATTAACGAAAAAGCATTGCATCGGATAGTATAAACCGCGTCCGAGGCAGGAATGGGACACTCCTCCTTCCTCTAAGTTGGCGAGTGATTACGCCCATGAGTTATCCACGTTGCCTGCCTTTTGTAAATTCGATGAGGAAATTTGTAATTCAAAGTTCTCATACGGATTCAATCTATTGCATCAGGAGTCGAACCATTTTCACCCGTAACCTCCATCTTACCCAACTGTCCCTAATCTCATTAAATGTAAATCGACAGGTAGAAACAGAAATACATGAAAAGCTTTTCTTTCACATTGACCGCGTCCGCGCGAATTCACTCTGAAGTACTTTAAATGTTTTTACCTCGCTTTCCAAATCTGAGTTACCTTAAAGTGCCACACTATGAAGAGTCATTACGTTACGTTTTCATGAAATCATACGAAGATATCAAGAGTAAATTATTTGTTACTAGAGTAAATTTAATGGTAAATCCTAAGCGGATTCCAATTGTGCGGATGGCACGGTCAGCCGGCGACGCGAATGGATGCACAATACTGTCTGCGGAAAAATAGTCAAAATACATGTTGATCTATAAAACCGTGTTCAAAAGTAATTCATGAATAGATCTAGTTCGCATGCATGGTTAAAAAAATTAAATTATACTTCAACCTAGCTATATATTCTTTTAGATAATATTTTACTAGTTTCCTCATGGGAATAAAACTGTTTTGAAAGCAGTTACCTCGAGATCGAGGCGTCACAGCGACGCTTTATACGATATGAAAGCAGACGAAAAAATCCGCCCCCCCCCCCCCAGGTATTTATCTGTTCACCGAAGCCATTCGTTTCGCTGGGCACATATTGAATTTGGATTCACCTCACGCGAAATTAATCACATCGACAAATCAGAGCTGCTGGTCGTATACGATTAACTCACTCACTATCGTTCGCCAAGGACGGAAATCTTACGTAAGCAGCTATTGTACCCTCCTATATATAACTTGCCCAATAATCTATTGAACATTTAACGCGACCCAATCTCCCAACTGAATACACAGACTGAGCGCAAACAAATATTCTCTACAACTACGAGCATGAAGTGTCGTCAGTGCCAGCATGACATAAAACTCACAGATTTGGGACAACAGAACTAAGCTAACAATATTTTTTTACATTATCCTTTGTCCGCAGCCAGCAAAGAAAACATCGAGAAGCGTCTACTGATACAGCCAAGCACAACCTTGAACTTGAAAGGTTTATCGCAGGGATAATCTACTGCTTGCTCCCCGCGTGAAATGTTGCGAGTTGAAGTCTCAAAAGCAATCTCTCTTGAGGTCCAAAAAACTTACTATTTAAGTAATTTATACGGCATACATCATCGACTGAACTTTGAATTTAAATTCCAATTCCACGGTTCACCGAAATTATTCCAAAAAAAATATCTCGGCAGCTAGAATGGGACGGGACCCGAGATCCAACCCTCGGGACACAGTTGGTCGGTTGGCTTTCTCTCTTCTCCTGAACGATCGACGAAATCGAAAAGCACGTTCCGATGAACATTATAATAAAGGGATGATAATCAAATTCTCCCATGATGAGGGGGCTAGTTTTCGAATGCATTCTACACGATTGCACTAAGAAGAAAGCCTCTAACTGCGTTGGTTGCGTCCTAGCTACGGCCACGCGCCGAGAGATTGAACTCCACTTTCCCCAAGGTTATCACCACTCATTTTCAGTCGCGAGCGCTCAGAAATGAAGAAAGTCTTCCTTGACCGAAAAAAATCTTGCCCACCGGCAGCTGCACTGCTAGCTTATGACGAAGTAAGAGATCATCGGGCAGCCTTCGCCGTCACACCTAGTTTTCCGAGAATGGAATACCAGCGGATCGACAGAGTATCACTCGCATTTCGATGAGTGTGTGTGTTTCGATGTCTACGATGCTGCGATTCCTAACGTGTCGCCCACAACGTTAACAAAAAAAATGAAAATATCACGATATTTTAAGTCGGAAATACGCATTCCTCCGACATAAAATGGTGGCATCGTTTTTTTTCTTTCGATTTCGTCGACTGAGGCCATCTTCATCATAGCGTATGCAATCTAGGAGCATGACGTGTTTGTAGATTATCGACGGTTTCATCTTCAAGAGCATTTAATTGGACAAGGAAAAAATGCTTGAATTGGATTTTATAAGGAGCGACGACGATCAATGTAACCTCGCGCACATTTATTTACTGAAGACTTTTCATAAAATACACCCCACGGTTTGCAGGATACGTCGTAGATGCGGATGTAAAATCAACGAGGCAATTTCTATTTAGTCAAAATACAAAACTCTCGGCGATATTCGATCCCGCGACTTTTCCCTGGGTTGGAACGTGTGCCACCCACCTACCTAAATAGGTCGATTATCTGACGTAAATTAATGATTTGATAACAATTACAAGTCTCAATTTTAAGTCTCTCAGAAATACGTCGGAAAAATACCTCAGATGATCCGTAGACTTAAAAAAAATGCAGGCACGGTAAACATAGTATACGAAGATCGTAGGCGGAGGGTTTTACGGGGATTAGAGAGGCAGACGAGAGTATACTCTTCACACGTCATCTGGGGAAAATATTTTATCATTATTATTAGCAGCAGTCTATCGGAGCAGAATAGGTTTTTTATGGACCCTAGGACAACAAATTTGTGTGGTCCTATCCCCGAGCTAAAATCACGCAAAATACTTTAATATAATATAAATAAAATAAATACTTATATATATATATATACATACACACACATTTAAACACGAAATCCCGCCAAACGGCGAACAAATATTTATTTAGAAACAGATATAAGGAAAAGGGATAGGAACACACAAAGGACGAACACAGGAGAGGTGGGGAAGGCGGAATCAAGCAGATCACGAATGTAAAAATATTTCCTAGACCGGGACTCGAACTCCGGATCTTTCCCCTTGCCGGGCGGCGGAAACTATTCAGGAAACGTAATTTACCGTGCGATGCTTTATGCAACCAAGTGCCCCGATTCTTTGGCCAAGAGATGGCGTTAGGGAACTGTTTCACCCACCAAAGGAGAAATAGAAAACACACAAGAAGAAAGAATAGTAGCATAGCAATCATACAACATCATAAAAAATAAGAACAGCGAGTTTCGTGGCACGCATAGCCAGAAGAAGAGACGAGCCACATTGGCCTAATACACATTCAAACACGAAATCCCGCCAAAAAGCGAAACAATACTCATTTGTTTTCCAACAACCTTCCCTTCCCCACCACGGCTAGAACTACATCGTTTGTTTTCCTTTGATGCATTTTATTTTCTTCGACAATATTTTAACGATACAAATAATTCATAATAATTTTCAACTGAAAACTGAACTGCGCCAATTTCAAAAGTTTCCGCTCTCTACGCAAATAACTGCTCCGTACAAAAATCGATGGGAAAGTACTTGATTGATTGTACATGATACGCATTGATATTACGTGCACAATACAACTTCCTGCGTCAACGGTTTCCTTGTATGCCATTGGCATTTGTTATTTGAAACTGGGCATATATACATGTTAGCAAATCTTTTTACAGTAAACTCACGATCAAAACATTTTTACTGCGTGGTTTTATGCAACAGCGGGGAATTTTTCCATTGAACATTGAGTGAGATTTCCCGTGAAAAAACCTACACTCAAATATTGTCTTAAAACATGTCCAGAATTTTTCCAGGACAAATAAATTCCGTGACAAGTTAATGTTTTCCTCAAGGGTGCCTGAATCAAGGGTGTGATCAATAAACGGAGTGCGTGCCACTGGTAGAACCGGCAGAACCTTTCGTAATAAAAAAAATCGTTTTTTTACATTTTTTGACAGAGGATACGAAAACTCGATATCCGACGACTCAGAAGGTATTATCCTGATCATAAAAAAGATTCGATCGAACGCTTGCCATCTTCCTGTCAATCGCATTCAGATAATTTTAAGCCAGAATGGTTCCAAAATTCAGTAAATAAAACTAAAAAACGCCATCGAAACACCTTATGTCCAGTCCAAGCAGGAAGTAGCACAAGCGCTTAGTACCCCGGAGGAGGAAAAATATGAAATTATTATCGTCCCGGTCCTTCAATCACGTTTTGTTTTAACTTTGAATTTCTCGAGCAAAAATAGTGTCAGCGATAGAGAAAAAAGACCCCTCCCCCACGCGCTTTTCCTTCCGAGCCTCCCCAAGTCCAGGCGTTCTCGGGTGGACATTATCTCACAAATCGGACTGAAATGGTATTTTCGCCCCATAAAACGAGCGGGAAGTGACCAAGGTCCCTTACTTCAATGCGCGAAGAAGGGTAGCGCTAATTGCCACAAAAATCAACTTGAAGTTATCGATATCAGATCTAACTCAGCTAGAGTTTAAAAAATTTAGCCTCCGCAGATTTGTCTTAGATTCTCTTAGAAATTTCAGTCCATTCGAGTTCGGGAGAAGTTTCTAGTGGGAAGGAATTCACAGAGTCAGAATTAAACGAAAAGGTTTTTACGCACGAACTCATTTATTGCGCAGACAAAGAATCATCGGAGGTTTGAGAAATTTTTAGGTTTCTGCAGAAGATAAAAGAAGAAAACTGGTGCCGAGGACCACGTGGAGGATGGCGGCCAATATCAAGAGCTGAATCAGCACAAAACGAAGCATGAAAGCGGAAAAAATGAAAAGTTTCCAATATCTGCTTGAAAGATTTCGTGAGGCCTTTTTTTTGTTTTGTAGTTCAAACAGGAAAAGTTATAAGTCTACCTAGAACACGTAAAAAGATTTTCAGAGGGCAATCCTCCACTTCAGACACAACCTCGTGACTTGAGTAAGAACGAAAATATTTGAGTCAAGACCGCGCACCATTGCATAGCTTTGCTCGCTTACCAGAGGATGAGTTCAGACCCATCCGAAGTATTTTTTTTCTTCGAGGATGAGAGTAGAAAACCCAACAGAACGGCAATTTAGGAGAGCCTGAATGACGCTGGAAAAAAATACGGAGGGAGAAGGGCTGTCCTGTCCCAGTTTCTAACCGAATGAGAGTGGTTTACTGCTTTTTACAGCAACGCCTAGTCCACTTTGCAATGCATAAAACCCTACGGAAGAGAGAGACACTCGGGATAGGAAAAAAAAAGTTTTCCCAGCCCCAGCGACTCGACGCACATCCACCCCACCGTTTAGGCACTACGCTGAATAGGAACTACACGGAAGCAAAACAAAACTAGAATCCGCACCGTCGAAGATACAAGTCGGCGAAGACACGAGGACTCGACGGACTACCGGAACGAGGTCCCTGCCGATATGGGGGACTTGGCGGCCCATTTCGACGGCGAGTCGTCCGACCTTAATTCTTATTGACTACCTCTCCGTTCTTAAGGGTGGGGGAAGAGGATGAAAGGGGGGCTTAAGTTTGGAAGAAGTGGGGTGGGGCAGTGAGTTACGAGGAGAGGCAGATCGCGGATCGCAGAGCTCGCGGGGTGTGAGCAGCAGGTGACACTTAGGCAAAGGAGATTGCAGGGCGTGCGAATGCAAGGACGATGATGCAAAAGGGGAGGTTCACGAAGACTTGCATAACAGACCAGTTGGGTTAATTTTGGACTAAAACGAAAACATTGCAGTAAAGAAATATTATGCCACCTTCCTACCTCTCCCCCGCCCCAACCACTTAATCACCATTATCTTGACAACAGTGACATATCACCGTACGATTAACTACTGGTTTAGGGATGTCGACAACCCCCACGAAGAAAACATCAACGCTCGATATTTCAAAAACAAAACACCAATCACTCGATATTAAGCAGGGTCTGGTGTCTATTTCCAAGTGCTGATATGCGTCTACGATGTCTTCACAAGGTTTCCCACCGATACCTGACCTGGTTACTGGCACATAGTTTTATTTCCATAGTTATATGTCCGGTGATACATTTTCAACCATTTTCACCCGTGTCGCAAAAATAATTTTGAATTCCATTCATAATACACACGATTTTTCACGAACTTTAAAATCCCCAAAACTATACCCCTTCAGTATCTATCCTATATTCACGATTTAGGTACGTTAAAGTGGTATAAGAATAAAGAATTATCGCGGGTACTTAGGGTTTAAACCGATTAACTGCTTTATCGTTCAATGAACCATGTTAGGATTCTGATAAAGACTATCGGGGATATCAATGTCGCAGAGTATGATGGTACACAGATGCCACTGCAATGAGCTTAGAAAAACCACCGTCGAAAAAGAACTTACGCACAACCGTGAATTGTCCGTACCGAAGTGATGTCCGGTATAAAATGGAAAAAAAAATCAAAACAAAAATTGAATTTTATCGGGATGAATCTTAATTAACCCAGCACAAATGTATCTGAGGCAAATTTCCGGATGAATCTCAAACTTTTTTATGCTAGCCAATTAAGCAATCAATCGCGCAACAACTCACCCTTCCTCCGCGTTCTTCAAAAAATTATATCTATTATCGAAGTTGGAGCACTGAGCAAGGGTAGTGATGTTTACTGGACATTCTCACATGTAAAACGAAAGGGGAAGCCTGTAATATGCACCTGCGTTTAGCGACCGTCTAGGGAAATCACTACGCTTACAATTGGGGTCGACTTTTTTTTACAACATTACCAGCTTGAACACTCTCGAGTGTTCAAGCTGATAATATTGCGAGTAAAGAGCACGAGTGTAAATCATTTGACTGAAAAACCGGGATAGTATATTATATTGGACTGCATCATCATTCACCGCCAAATTCAATAAACACATCATTAGGCACGAGTTGAAATAAGGCTGAAGAGATCACGTTTAAACAAGCTAATTTTAAACGCGAACGCCGGCCAGTCAAGGTTTATTTTAATTCCCGGTTAATATTCCATTAATTTTTAATAAAATGACCTTGAACGGCTTCTTGTGATAAAATTTATTTCCTTTAGAATTATTCTGAACACGACCTTAGACATGATTTCAAAGTATGGGAGATTGAGTTGGCAGTACCTCGTATAGCAAAAGCAAAAATTATTGGCCACTTTATTAAGACAAAGACTTGAAGAGTACAACGCTAAATTTTATGCAAAGAACGTGGCTAATGAGGTGATATTAACTGGCAAATGTGAGAGGGAGACGAACATTCAAAAGTTGGCGAACGTATTAACTCAACCGAAGGATTTTCAATTATAGTATTTACACGAGGTCCCAAGCGAAGGACCGTAATAATTTGCTAACCCAGTTGCTTCATAAAAGCATGCCACCTACAACAATCTAACCAGGGAACTTATCGGGAATTAAGTGGAAAACAATCGCGCAATCCACCACACTAATGTTATGACTCAACTTTATCCGAATAAATCACAGAGAGAACATAAATTCATGCAATGAAAACTTCAGTACGTACTCGTATATTCTGAACGTTAAATTTACTGATGGAAAATCCCATCCGCTTCTTTTTGGTTACTCTCTTTCATCACAGCAATAAGGATCACTCTGATTTACCTCTTAACTACTTCTTCATTCTATATTACCATGGCCACACTCAAGGATGGTGGGCAGCCGGAAAAAATACAACAGTGCACTTGATGTTAATTAAAGTTCTAACTAAAGACCTCTACCGCTTCTTGTGATTATTACATTAATTAGCAATTGAATGGACTCGTAACGCACCAAAATAGCTAAACAAAACGAAAGACCCGTGCCCCTGTAGGCTACAATTGATTTCTAAAACAGCGCTAAAAACACAGTAGGGGGAATATTTATTACTTTAAAACGGCATTAGGAATGCAGCTTTTGTTTCACTTATTTCGGCCACCGGTATCATGCAAATGAAACGCCAACGAATACATCTGATGATAATGTAGCACCAGATTTATTTTTGATAGATAGCTTTGCGGAGCTTCTGTTTTAATTTTTCAAACGCCTGACGAATAAATTTTGCGTATAATTAATTAAATCAGCGCTTTACTCACAGCGCACGAAATGGGGGAAAAAATGAGGCATTAAATTTCGCTTAGTAACCCTCGAGGAATAAACGTTTTGGGAATATTCACACAAACTACTTCGCAACTCAACCCGCAGAACGATATCATTTCTTTCCGGCGACTGCTTCTCCCGAGTTTTAGAACACTGGCCATAAATAAGTTTCTTACGAATGAAATTGGTGTTTTACGACCATTGTAAAGTTTCCCACCGCTTATTCTCTTGACGACAACGACGTTGGAACCAAAGAAAATCATTTGCGCATATTTATTTTTTTCCTTTTTTTTCCTTATATCCCTAACCAAATCCGAAAGAATATGTCGTCGCCGTTGTGCGGAATTGCATATATTAATGAATAAGTGCAAGCCAACATACGAACAGTGATGGCAGAGACGGTGGGGAAAAGATCTCATAGGAGCTTCCGGCCTGAAGGCGGCGGCTCTTTTGCTATGGTGTTAAGAATGTCCTTCCATATATTCTCCCTCTTAAATACTGTAGTAACTGATACATTAGTACTTGTAATCTACCTGCTAATGACGGATGGACTAAAGCTTCGGTACAACGACTATTCTCTTGCCTATCCTAACAAAACACAATATGGCTTCCATCAGTACAATTAGCCCCTTTCCAATTCTGCACACTGCCTTCTTCCTTTCATTCCGTGCAACATACCTATCCTATTCGCTTTCTTTCCTCGTTTGCCAAACGTTATCCCAACTATCACTGTCTTCAACATCTCATTGCCAATCAAAATGTTCTGCATCGATCTTTCCTGCAGGTACTATATATTGAGGAATGATAAATTATTGGAATCAAAAAACTTTCTCACTATATAGCTATTTTTAGCAATGAAGTTAACTTTACGCCGCAGGTTATCTTGAGTAAATGGCAAAAATAATGGGAAATTTCTAAAAAGACCTTTACTTGGAATACTTCCGTCCTCCATAAGAAAAGCGCTAGAATGAAATATAAAAAAAGTTAAAATTAAGAGACGTAGAAAGCTGAAAATATTGGATAAATGCTGTGCATAGAGAAAGGTCTGTGAAAGGGTCATTTAACTCCGGAATAATTTTAACGAATCTCGGTCATCTTGAAATATTCTAGAAATTCGAAATCTATGCTCAAAAATGTGCTCCAAAGTGCTCTCAAAATGTTTACCGTGCGCATGTGGTCGCTCTCAAAACGAAGGAACCCTCAACGATGATTGAAAGCATTTTACGTATCGTTTTAAGTCACCGGACAATTATTACCGACGTCGCCGTAGTAACCAATTTGTTGATGCGTGGGTGAGGTGTTATTCAGCAAAGCCCACTTATCGCTTCCTCTCTCACGTAAAATAATGGCTATCGAGGGGTTAATGTTGGGGGAGGGGCACCCACGCAACCTCCTAGGGCCCCAATTAGCAAATTCGACGCAAATCCGGTAGCAGATGGCGCACGCGGCAGTAATCAACGTGGTTTTCGATTTTATGCGTCACCGCTCCCTGACAATGCGCACCTGTCCACGGCTGAGGGAGAGTGGAATTAAGGGAGGGTGGAAACCCTCTTCCGCACACGATCCCAAAGGTTTAAGGGAGAGGAGTTCAGGAGAAAGGAGGAGGAGGAGCACAATGCCTTGAGATGGGAGGGACGGAAGATATACTCGAGAGTAGCCGCGGCGCCGTGGAATTTCGACCGTAAATAACTTCCCTTCGGAAGAAGCGGAGTTCCTTAACCCAAGTCACTCAACCACGAAGCGTAATAACTCCACTTCGAATACAGGAAGCATTACAGACAACGGAACTCTTAGAAACAAATCACCGGCCACTCTCAAGAGGACGGACGGTATAAAAATTTTGCAGCTGGGCGAGCGGGATTAAAATTGTTGAGTGTCAGTTCGTGAAAATCGGCCGTAGAAACGAAAAATTAAATATTCTTCAAGCCCGGCAACGCCGCAGCATAACTGAAATTAATGAGTTTTGAACTCTCACGTGATAAAAAGTCACGTTAACTTAAATTTCAGCAGTGGGAATCTCCGACCAGCAATGTCAGATTAATTCGTGACTTTTACGCCAGTAGAAAGAGCCGACCGATCTCACTAAATTAGAAAGTTCACGTTTAAAGAAGTTCATGTCCACAAGTACCTACTACCTTGATCAAAAATTTCCCTGAATTTATTCAGAAAATTAAAAATACAAGTTTATTCATCTAAATCTATATTGTCCCCTTCAAAGTAATACCCATCGACTGCAACACACTTATGCCAGCGCTTGATCCAATCCTCGAAACATTTTTTATATTCGGTTTTCGGTATGTCCATCAGTGCTTCCTGCGATTTTTCCATTACTTCCTCTCGGCTGCTAAAACGCGTTCCCCGTAATGGTTTTTTAACTCGATTGAACAGAAAGAAGTCACAGGGAGCCAAATCAGGTGAATTCGGTGGCTGTTGGATGGTATTTGTTGCATTTTTCGTCAAAAAATTACGAATAATGATAGCACTGTGCGACGGTGCGTTATCATGGTGCAAAATCCACGAGTTTTCTGCCCACATTTCTGGTCTCTTTCGGCGAATTGCTTCACGCAAACGTCTCATAACGCCCAAATAATACTCTTTGTTTACTGTCTGGCCTTCTGGCAAAAATTCATGATGCACTACACCGTTGTAATCCATGAAAACCGTCAGCATTGCCTTCTTTTTTGACTGAAAACGACGTGGTTTTTTTGGTCTCGGCTCATTTGGTGAACGCCATTCACTTGCCTGATGTCTGGATTGCGTGTCGTACTCATAAACCCACGTCTCGTCTCCAGTAATGATCCTTTTGATGAATGTGGGATCGGATTCAGCCTCGCAAATCATGTCTTTTGCGACGTCAACACGGTCTCTTTTTTGCATGAAATTGAGGTCTTTTGGAACCAACTTTGCTGCTACACGACGGAAACCCAAATCATTAACCACAATGTCTTGGGCGGATCCATAGGCAATGTTCAAGTCCTCCGCTATTTCTCTGATGGTTAATTTGCGGTTATTGACCAACATTTCTTTTACTTTATCAATTTTTTCACCGACTTTCGATGTCGATGGTCTGCCACTGCGTTCATCATCTTCGATTGACTCACGACCACTTCTGAACCGCTCGTGCCACTGGTAAACGACCGTTTTTTTTTTAGAGAATCGTTGCCGAAACACTTTTCCAACATTTCCAACGTCCGTGCGCCACTAAATCCGTTTTTTACGCAAAATTTAATACAAGTTCGTTGTTGCAAATTTAAATCCATTTCTGCAATTGTAAAAAATCGCCAACACACACAGAGGTAGATGTACTCTTGGCTACGTAACTTTTGCAAATGTCAAGTTATGACACTAAGATTTAAAGGGAATATCAACAACAGATGTACCAATTTAACAAAAAAAACAGAACTCAAATCGGAACGATGGGAGCGCCACACGGTGGTTATTCCGGGAACTTTTTGATCAAGGTAGTATACAGCATATAAATTATCGTTAAATCCACCATTATGTGCTAAATTATCTAATCAATCAATTAAAAGCCAATGTTAAAAGACGCAGGCGCGAGTTTGTGAAAGGTGATTTTCGAATTATGATCCTTCCGATTCGGCAGTCACAGAAGATTCCGAGTCGAGTCAACTTTCTTATGACGGCGAAATGGAAAGTAATAGCTGGAACGCAATGATGGCACGCGCGGTAGCTCCGGCAACCAATCAAGTCTACCGACCGAGACATGGTGAATCAATGCTCGTTCAACGGCACACAGTTTATTCTTACCCGCCACAGGAGGAAGATTTTTCCAGAGAGAGAGCCCTGTCCCCCGAGGTCCATCGTGAGAGAGATTACTTTTTATGGAGTGCATACTACATCGCCTGTCACTCGGGACGTTGAACTCCTACTGCTCCTAATGGCGCAGAAGAGTGGGTCAATGCCGAAGATGACATGCTGCTTCTCTCCTTACCAACTAAATGCTCTAAGTTGCGCAGGGTTCGTCCGGAAAATAAGTGTACTGAGCTCAGGAAAAAAAATTTATTACACTTTTACATATCTTAAGCTAATATTCCTCAAAATAGGACCCTTGTGAGTCGATACACTTGTTCCAGCGGCGTTCCCATTCCTGGAACGCTCCCGCGAAGGCATCATCGGGAACCTCTCGAAGACTCGTCGTCGACCTCTTCTCTGCCCTCCACGAACATCTTGTGCCACCGAAAGATCATGTTTCTGGACATGGCTGACTCCCCGTAAGCCTGGTTAATCATACCGACAGTTTCGGTAGACGATTTCCCAAGCTTTACCGCAAATTTGATGGAATAACGCTGCTCCAAAAACTTCGGCATCGCGTTCCGTGACGTGGGTCGAGCGTGGAGGTTCGCGTTAACAGAGCTCCTCACTACACCACAGCTCAGAGCCGACTGCCTTTTTCAGCGTCGCTTGCCAACATACCCCCCTCCAATCGCAGCCCGTCAGAGCGGTGCTGGGCGCGCCTGGAGCGGCGCGCCCAGCCCAGGAGTCAGTACACTTATTTTCCGGACGAACCCTGTATGTAGAGGGTATTATTGTGATCCCACAAAATATCACCAGCTCAAGCCACCCGGACAAAATATGAGAAGCGTGCTCTAGCACGAACAGATTTAAATACCACTTCTCCACTCGCACAATGCGCGATCATTACTAAATAAAAACATACATCCCAATACCGTTAACATAAAGCCACATTGTACTCTAGAATCAGCGCAACACCTTGGCCCATAATTACATAATAAAGGCGCTAAGACCCGCTGCCACTCACCCCTCCCCCGTGGCCGCTCAGGGGACAGTTTTCGGGGCATAGATGAAGAATGGATTCCAGCCACAACAGCATGGACAGCCCTCATTGATCACCCATTAAGCATCGAGCGTAGGACCTCGGCATTCAAACACCAACCAATACATAATGCCTCACTTTATAATCAAGCTTCCCCAGTTGTCGGAGAAATATGAGGCCCAATTAAAAGGACGATATGTGTACGTAAAGTCAATTTTCCGTAAGATAAGAACGCTAAGACATAATTTATTACCACGGCGAGTGGCAGATGAAAGAATGCATGCCAGGACCTACTACCTACAGGGAGTTAGACTGCGAATAATTACACATGCACGCGTCATATCCACTGAAGTGGAACCCTTAAAAATAAATGTAAACGCTCTCTGAATTTGCTCCTCGCGAATCGAGGTGCACTCGACAATGACCGGATCCCTCCGCCGATATACCTCGAGACCCCCCAACATCGGCGTCCCGAAACGAGGCGATTGAGGGGAAAAAATAGGGTTAATGCCACCACAAGAATTTATAATTGGAATGGAAAATATGAGAATTTTGAGCAAATTAGGGCAAATTTTCCACCATGTAACCTCACCCCAATTAACCAATCAAAAATTTTAACACGCAGACAATATATCTATGAGTTAAATAGGGCTCTCGTTGGCCATCCCTCGCAGAGACTTTCATATCAACTTTCAATCAAGTTTTGCTATGATCCCTTTTATGGTTTTCAAATATTCAATACGGGTTCTCTCGTGAAATACGTTGAGATCACTCGATCAAATATAAAAACAAGACGTCCTACATAATTTTGAAGGGTGACTTTCCCTTAAATATTCACAGGAATAAACAGTATTCCGTATGCATACCTATTTAATGCAGATCAAATCAAGACTTGCAATTTAAAAACGCACATGCATGGCCTTCCCCATCGTTCAAAATAAATCTTCCGTCGCTTCCATGCCCATTTGCATGCACCTTCCCGGCGAAGAAAACGATGGAGACTTAAAGCTTAATTAAATCATTACCCGTATTACGACTGAACTTAAACAGATGCCAAAATTGGAAGCCTTTCCTCACCAGCTAATCACAGCCCCAGAAACTTACTAACTTTCTCAAACTTAGAAAACCCATGAGTGATTTGGAAAAGAAAATAACTGTAGTACAAAGAAGAAACATTTTTGGACACGTGATTAACTGCAACTTACAATTAATTTTTTTTTTTAACTCTACATCCACTATTCCCACACTGAATGTAATATCTACGTAATCGACTCAAAGATTGGTTTGGCGTGTGACGTTTAAGCTCCCATCATACAGAGAGCACTACGGCTCAAGCACCGGGGCATGGTAATCATCGAAGCAGGATAATCAATCCCTGTGCCGCCAGTGGCACTCAAGGAAAATGCTAGCAATCCACGGAAAATCATGTATCTTGGGTAAATATGGCGATATATATTCCTGGTCGGAGGCCGAACGTTTGACTTAAGCAGCTACTACGCCGGTGGAATGAAAATATCAGTAACCGTGGCGAGTTAACCAATTAAGAACCCACACGTCTTTCTAACACAATTGGAGATTTTCATTAGGAAACTCAGAGGAATCCAGACTATAATGGCAAAATTACTGGTGAAATTACGTCCTCACCATATATTACAAAGATCTTAAGTTCGTTTCCACCTAGAGCAATGGATGTTGTTGAATGTTTTCCTTGTTATTTCATGCTGATACTCCAAAATGAAAGGCCAAACTCAGCTATTATTGGATTAGGATTCGATAGATAATAATAAAATAAACAAGGATTGACTACTAATACCATAAGCTTCTTAAAATTGGACTCTCCATTCTTAAGCTAGAAGGAAGTGCACCTACTTCTAAAACACCCTACTATCAACGACGTACGTGTGAGGTTGTAGCTTGCGATCTGTTCAACAAAAATACCATGGATGTTTCAGGGGGATGTGGTAGTCCAGTTGGTAGTGCGCTTGGACACTGGCTGGAGGGCCATGATTAGATTCCTAGTGAGGCCTCTAAACAACCTCAACTTCACCCAAGCTACTTGATTCTCAAGTACCAGAACATCCCGGGGAGCCACAAGTGGCAGAGGGAAAGGAACTGGACTTCCTACCCTGATGTGTGAATTTCACATGACGTCTATAGGGCTTAGTATTTGGTGAGATCTACCCTCAACTATCAAACCAACCTTCAGGTTGATAACTGAAGTGGTACTGGTATGAGTGTTTCAAAAGAATTTGTATTATTTTTCAGGATTAGAGGAAAATATAAGGTACGCGAAATTCGCGAAAACAATACGAGAATCGAATACACAAGGCTGAAAGAAAGGTTCTCCTTTCAATAAAAAAAACCTTTAACGGCACGCAGTCGAACCGCGGTAAAGACAGCAACCAAAGGAAGATAGGAAAAGCCAGAGACATCCTTTAAGATACTACTAATCGTAACACACACACAAAGCATATAACCTCCAAAAACGCAAAATAAAACGTCACGCTCGACAGCAATTAGGAAGAAAATTAATGACAACATGTTCTTTGTTATGAAGTGGAGAGAGAGAGAAAGATAGGAGTGCATAGAGACACAAATACAATGACGGTTGACCGATCATAATGTTGTGGAGCACCAAGAAATGTAAGTGGAGAAAATATTGAGAAAGATATAAAATTTACCCGTATAACAACATGCGAAGCGAGGCAAGACTACGATTCGGAGAAAATACTCGATGGCAAATGCATTACAACGTAGAACTGACATTTTGTCAAGGACATGGAACGAGCAGGCGTAAGCCGGGCAAGGACTCATGAATGCGAAATAGGACGAAATGAGATCGATGCTGCAGCCGTGAAGGTACATACATGCTCGGGTACTCGTGACATTAAAAGTGGGGATCGGAAACCCTTCATAAGGTCACACCGGAGTATCTAGGTGGGAAATGACAGATTTTAATATTTTACCGACACCCGAGCGAGAGAGAGAGAGAGAACGGAATCGCAATAACAAGCCTTCAATGGAAAATTTAATGGCTAAAGGGACCAAGTCACAAACCACGCTCCTGGGCCTCCGGACGCCTGCCACACCGACTCAACAAAGAAAAACATGACTGTCCGGATAAAAATTTTCAGAATTGAAATAATGTGTTTTCCATTGAAGGGTATTCGCGACGTTAACATGGTTCACTACGATTTCCACGATTAACTTGAATGCCTGAGAATTTGCTTGCCTGTCATAATTTTCCATTCAAGAGCCTCCAAAATAAATTAACGTCACAATAATAACATTTCCGAAATAAACTCCACACCAGCGAAGATCCAAGTAAGGACGATGCAGTGTAAAACAGCACATACGAAACGATACTGCCTTAATGTAAGCTTCCGATTAACTCATCTACATCTACTTAATACCCCGCAAACCACCGCAAGGGCGTGTGGCGGGGGGTGTTAGGACACCACACGTAATTAAGAAAGAAAAAACCGCATGCAAAAGCCACAAATGTACACAGTTCACAAACAAAACATCGTATACCTTCATGCAAGAACACTTCCACCCCACACACATGCAAACACACCAACTCATATACACATGCACCTACAAATGTACCTGATCTCTTTGCGATGTTTAATTGTGCTGCGACTGGCAAATTCAATAATTTTAATATTTCTAGTGTGACTTTGGCCTTTTACCATTATAATTTCTGATTGCTCTGGGAAAGAATGAGCATTTGTATCCATCTGTACAGGAATCTATCTCCCTTATTTTATCTTTGTGGTCTGATCTACCTAAGTAGTGTGGGGCCATTATAATTCCTTCAGTGTCATAGTTAAACTCGTTTGTTCTGAACCTTTCTAAAAGTCTCGCTTGTTCTACACAGTACCATGAAAGTCGCCCAGGCAGGGGGTGATGGGTCACCAGCCTTCTATAATAACCAAATTCAATAAATAGTTGAACAGGATTATCCTTAAGGCCATACTTTTTATGAAAACAATTGGGAAATTCGTTTAATGCCCCTTCCTCCCAAAGAGTTCGCCTTAGGGTCAACACACTTTTTTAATAATTGAACATCAAAGGCCTTAGATACGTTCTATTTTTATTTACCAACTACATATTTCTCCATCAGTAACAAATACTACAACAATATTACTCCAAACCACTATGACAACATGAATATATTTTTGTGTGCATAACGGATGTGTTAATTAATCACAATAACTACTCGTACCATACAATTACTACCGCCCGTCTGACTCGAGTGGCGTGAGTGGGGGAGGCGTCAATGCCACGCAGGCATGACTCACATGTAGAACAAAACGGCAACGGGGGTGGGCGGATTTAGCCGCACCACGCTTGTCATTCAACTCTCCTCCCCTTCTTCCGCCCTTCCGCAAACCTTCCCTTTCAATGGGATCGGGCTTCCCCTGGAGCGGATGCAGGGAGACCACGGCCACGCCAGCCGTCATGCACGCAGTCCTAACGGAGATGGCGGGTACAACAGTTGGGCCGATACTATGATTTTCCGCCAGCGCATGGGACCCACACGAGAGCAGAGATCAAGCAATAAATTGTCTACTTCAGGTAGACATGAGATATGTGATATCACCACAACAGAGTGTTGAAACATTTTGGCTGGGAAGATTTGGAGGAGGGAAAAAAATTACTAGGAAATTTGCAATATAACTATAAATATAACCAAACCAAAGGGTGGGAGGGAATAAATAACAGACTAAAAAGAAACGCAAAAGAATAGGTCAATGGTTGACCTGTTCGGTTTAGCCCAAACTACCGAAAATATTACAGAACAGGGGAATGAAACACCTTTTATGATGCCTTAAACGATTTCTCGAAGGGATCTAAGGAATTTAAAAATAATTCGACCGCAGCTAACGAAATAAGGTAGAAATCTTAGGACACGAAAGGTGTATTCATCATCTACTTTTTTCGCGTGATTGTATGATGTATGACTGTAAATACGACAGAAGTTTACAAAATCAAGGAATTTAAATCATTGACCGCAGTTGAAGAGGCAAAAGTGATGCTTTCTATCTAATATAAATAAATAAAGGACAACGCCGACCAGCGAATGTGCCCCAAAATGATTCACCACGGGTGCAAGTCTTTCTCGAAGGACCTATCTCACTAAGGACCACATTATGCGTACTTTCCCGAGCTTGATCACGATTGCAATAACAAAATTACGTCTCGGAGTTTCCACCATCGCTAACTAACTAGAATAGCAAAAACACTCCATCATTCTTTGAACATAGCGCACAATAACCCACCATTACATGATTCCTGACGCTACAATGAATCATCGGAGCTGGGACGCGAGATACGCGAGATACGCGATCGCAAACAATGCTGCGGATGAAAATCGCACCGTCGGCAGCATTGGCGATGACGCTCAATAAGTATTCATGATCGCACTTCCGGTTCTCCTACCACCAGTGCGAAAACTATTGTTCGCGCCGAGTCAAGAGACAGCCCGTGAAACGAGTGGGGATACACCTTCGATGTTAAAAACGTTCAGGAATCACACGGCTACAAGAAAGAACGAGAGGCTTCGGAGATTAAATGTACTCTGAATAAGACACTGAATTAGTGCGGAGTTTCCAGAATAGCGATGTTCAGCTGTTTTGCGAAATAAAAGTTGCGCGTAAATATTTAAAAACGAATGGTAAAATAAAAACACTTTTTTTAAGGTAATCTACCGGTTAAGGTAGGTTTTTGGATGGACACAACTACCAAACAAACATTTTATTACTCCTAACGAAACACAAAATCCATCCTACTCTATATCAGGTCCCTCTTCATCTCCGAGTACTTTCTTCCTCCCTTCTTCCCGTCCAACATCCCTATCCTGTTCCTTCCCTTTCCTCTTTTGCCCAACATTCTCCTCTCTATCACAGTCTTCAACATCCCACACCGGTCAACACCCCCTTCATCCACTTTTCCTGCCTCAATAGGATTTCTCCCAACAAACCCCTCTCTTCGCCCACCATACCAAGTACTTCCTCATTTGTTTTCTTCTCTGTCCATTTCACAATAAAGACACTACTTGCACCTTAATCATTTGTTCACAGCCTGAACCCTAACTCTCCAATTCATTTTGTTCTCATCCAAGGTCGGAGGCTAATGTGCTTCAACGGTCAAAATGTTTTCCATCTTCTACGGAAAAGGTATCCATGAAGTTTTGGACGAACATTCAATGGCCTTAAAACAAGTTTCATCCGCCTCTAAACGGAGCCGTTTCAAATAAACGAAATGAATGAAATGAAATTTACATTAGAAAACAATACCATCAGAAATACGCAGAACTGAGCCTAGATAAATAGCATGTATTCATAATTTACATGCATACAAACCTTTACTAGTCCAGCTATCGCATGTATTTCCGCCTGCAGTGTAAGCACCTTAAACCATCATTTTTCACCAGTTGTAGCAGGGGGATAGCGCATGGATGTTCACATCGCGTCCGAATTTAATAGAGAATACTAGAAAGTTTTGTAAATCAAATTTGAGGTTAATCATTTTTTTAATCGTCAACGGCATCTTCTTTTTAAAACGGTTGTCTTTTAACACGCACAATTCATTATCTGCCAAAAAAAAGACAGAAAATAACTACCGTCCCTTGATGGTATTTCCCAGATAACATAAACGACACAAGTTCGTAAAAATGTATCCACCTAAATGAAAAGCCTTCTATATTAATCCACTATTGAAACTATTGAAAACATCGTTAAAGCAATCAGAGGAGAACTCCAATATTCCACCGGAATCGTAATTATCTCCGTAATAAAAAAATGACGTCTCCGGCTTGAGCTTCGAAGTGGCACGAACGAGACCTTCAAATTACTTTTATTAAGTCTATTTTCACAAGCACTCACTTTGACCAGATCGCCGCATTCAGGCTAAACGATTAGGTTAAAATGCCGCCCCACGACGTTTCTATACTCTCAACTTATCTCAAGACTTCCAAACCTAATCCTCTCCGAGGTGAAGAACGTTCCTCTCGCATATTTTGTCGACTTCCCGTTACTAAGGCAGTAGATCAGATTGCTACCACAAATATCCCAGACTTCTGAAATACATTCGACCGTAAACAAAATGTCGGCAATAGTAACTACTATTATGAATACCGACTCACTCCTATTAACTGATGGAGAGGAGTTGAACAAGAGTCATTTGTAAAATTTCTAAGTTCTTTCACGGTTTTCGTAATACCAACTTCCGAAAGGTCGTATAAAATTCCCCTTGCCTTTATTTTGTTATCCCAGGCTCAGGAATTGAAACATTAAAAAAATCTAAAGGCCGTCTGTTGAATAGCCAACATCGCGCAAATTCCCTTTCCAGCAAAAGAGAAAGCACTGAAATTTTATCGCTATGCCGAATAGTGTTTCGAATATTTCATACTAGTAGGAAACCAATTGACCGGAGATAATTCCGAAGTAAACATAGTATGGTAATGATTCATGCCGGATAATCATCGATCTTTGCCGGAAAAGATTTCGAAAGTCAAGTTGAAAGTCAAAGAACTTTTAGCTAACCTTTTTTATAAAGTTATTATATTCACTCATAATGAATGGAATTTGATTATTCGTGAAACCATTTTCTTAAGCTTTGATCATTTATTCTTTAATTTTTAACATCACCATGGTCTTCAGAAAAGAACTTTCAGAAGAGCCATATTTAATAATTTAGCTTTGCTACCTCCTGTAAATAAAAAACAAACTTTCTACTTAAGACACAATTCCAGCGTTTATAACATTGAAAGAATATAAGATGAGCAGATTTTAAGTACTTAGCCATTCTTTCGTGAACATAGTATTCATTCTCACGACCCAAGTTAACAATAAATCCAATTTCTAAGCAAATCGCCGAAGGATTGCATGTCATTTTTGTTCCCACCTTCAATACTTCCCTACCTAGTATTTTTGTGGAAATATTCGACTCATCAAGGTATGGGAGACCAAGAGGTCGCTAGAAATATTACCGAAAATTCTTAAATGTATTTATTTACACAAATTTCAGCTTTCTCTGGGCTAAGGGTTTTTTTGGCTGGCCAGAGAGAGTCCTAACTGGTAAATTCCACACAAGCGCTTTAATAACATTTTCATTCACAAAGGTGCGCAGTAAAAACTCACTCTATACTCGATAGTAATTTGAAATACCTTCACACGTAATTTTAAGTGAAAAACACAATTGGGTGAATTGAGTAGCCACTGAAAATGATACCCGACATGAAGCTTCAAGATGACGTGTCAGGAATCATTTAAAGACAACACCATTAGACGAGTCCATTTCCAATCACATTATCGCTTGCGAATATCGTCAGAGGATTTATTAGGGCTTTTCTTAATAAATCACGCAAGTGTCCGGTCTAAAAAACAACTCGACTCACCTGAATATCGCTTCGGAGTAGCTGATTACCACGATTAACACTCTTTCCTCTTTAGTCAAATGTGTCGGCAAAGAAGGGCCGGAAAGCCAAACATCACATACCATACAAGGTCTGTCGCAAAAGTAGTAGGACTGAGTCGATTAAAAAAATTTATAGCCGGAATCGATACATTCAATCGAAAGCCTGCAAAGTAGCACCTTTGTGCGTCCGCACACCGCTGCCAGCGGGTTTTCCATACCTCGCACACCTTCTAAAAGGCGGCGCCTGGAATCCAGCTAAGCGCCATCATCTCGGTATATTGTAACGTTTCCACTGAGCCGTGGTGACGTCCTTTCAGCACGGATTTGAGGCGGGGAAAGAGGAGGAAGTCTGGCAGGGCATTTTCTAACAAAATTTGGATCATCACTCGCATGGTCGACAAGCTCTGGGCAGATCAAAATTTGACGGCGAGGCGCTGTTCCAATAACTGGTTCATGACGGAGCATAACGAGGTCACGTTACAGAGGTTTCGCAAACGAACTATTTGCACTCCACAAAGAGTGGGAGCTAACTTTCATCGGCCTCCAGCCTTTCCTGAGATTCCCCTCTCTCAAACCCAGCGAGAGAAACCACTGCCCGTGTATCCGGGAAAAAATTAGTCTAACTACTTTTGGGACAGACCTTGTAACTACGAGTATCAACAGAAATGCACCGGCGATATTTCGTCATTGTTCAATGACGAATTCGGTTCCATTTGATGCAAGTTTCACGAAAATATTACCTTCATCTGAGTTCTAGCTTTCAAACCCATTCCTCAACATTTTATTTCTACGAAATGATACACCAACTCATTAAAGGTTAGGGTAAAAATAAAACCATCATGTCTTTGCCCTTCACCTTCACACTCCTGGCAACGGAAATAAATTCATGCCAGCAAAATTCATGAGCCCTACCGTCACAGGACTTTATTGAATAAGGCAGCATTAAATAACCCAATAATTTCGCTGCATTGAGGCACGCAACTCTGAGTCAAAGAGAATGACATAATTTACTTATGGGAAAGCCTAACGCTACATGTACCCCTCGATTAAATTCTATACTTCCAGCGGCAGCTTTCTGAAACTTGTAAAAAAAGTGAAATATGTATATCTTCAGAAGAGTTGAGGTTGACGCACATACGTATCGCAACGAACAAAACCGCCCACCCTAACCCGACACGACTGCCCGAACAACTTTTCTTCGTATTGCGACGAGGATATCTGGCCGGCCACTTTTCTCGTCCTGCTGCTAATTTAAAAAAAATGACCCACGTAGTGGGTACCCGGCTCTTGCGAGTCCGCGTCGAGTGGGAGAGGCGGCCGCCGGTGCAGCGTTCACACGATTTTAAGTCGAAAAGGGGCGACGTTTTCGAACACGGGAAGCCACTTCCGCCATCGACATCGGGTCTCACAGAAAATTAATTACTTCGGGAATCGGTTGGAATTGCTTCAATCCTACCCTACCACCCCGAGGGCCAATCAATCACGGTACGACCCAGGCTTCAACCAAGGAGAGAGAAGGATGCGAAATCATGCAAGACGTCCTTCGTTCATGGGGGGGGGGGGAATGCAAGCGAAAATTAAAATATTCGGTACTCCCTTCTCCAGTTCATTCTCCTAGACAATTAATGCCTAGGGTATGAGTAATCATTCGGTTAAAACACATTTTTTAAATGTCACCTTCGACCTACGAAGGAATATATTTTTCAATTTTGAAACATTTTTACTTAATTGCTCACTTTATATTCATTGGAAGGGAATTAATTAATTAATTTCCGTTATAAACGAAATTTAAGCAAGAATAGATTTTGGTCAGTGATGGGCCATTATAAAATGGCACCGCACAAATTAGCTAACAAGTAGCTATAAATAATTGCAGTTATTATCTAATACGCTCGAATGGCGATAATGATTGAATGGGCTTCAGAAGGGGGAATTCTGGTAGTTTAGCAAGAAGTATTAAGAGCATTCTGAAGCTCTCTGTCTTATATATTTTACGTAATCATATACATCACGTGATAATGCATTAACGTATTTAACTTAAATTTGCAATTAATTAAAAACGTCCCTTGATGCAAATTTGACACCCTCGACGTGAGAGACCGATTTAAAGAGTACCTTATTTGGACGCAAAGAAATTTAAAGGGGACGACGTTGATAATCCATTTTATCCCTCCATAAATCCACCATGCAATTTATTCCTTCCCGGAACCATATCCCTTGCCACTGATCAGGCTCGTTACAAGAGCAGGTTAGGCTTACGTAACTATGATTATAGCTGGGCATACATGCCTATATATACGTACTATTTATGCATCCATTTTGAGCGGACGACGTTTCATTTCGGGCCGGAAATTAAACAGTCGGAACGGAATTCCACTGCGAATACATTAAATTTTAATAAATAAGGCTCCTATCCAAATAATGCTATCGCATAAGTATGTCAAACCGGTTGGGCATCGCGAACTCCATGTTATCCTAAAGGAATTAAATAAAATACGGAAAATAGAGCCAGACAATTAATGAGCACATATTTCTTTTACAGCAAGGTTAATGTAATGGGTTCTATGCGAACTTCATTAATCAGCTATTATGCATCGTCAAAGTGTAATTAATGCATCAAAAAGGTAAATAACTTTGGTTTAACATGGGTCAGATTAGTTACTTCCTTTCTTTTCTTTCCTTCATTTAAGAATGTAATTAATTCGTTTATCGCCAAGAAAAACTCTTGAGAGATTCTAATAGTCAACTCGAAAAATTTTAATTAAAGCTTTGCGACCCAATAATGAAATTCCTCGTAGTAATGACTTCATCCCATCAAAAATTCACCCAAAAGATTCAGTTGGCACTTTTGATTGCCCACTTACCGAGAACGGATAGTATCCCGGAGAAAAAACGTAAATCCTAGCTAATTAACATTATTAAATTATGTCTCATAACTCTATTTAAAAAGTGAACGACTGCGAGTGTATGCGCAAGTGTCGGGTCACTTTCCACATAATTGAGAAAATCAGCCCTCTGATCGGAAGATGAAAGCACGGTTGTGAACCTGAAACCGTGTGGGTCTTGTGGAAAGGACTTTATTAGGGTGCCAAAAGAGTGGCCCTCTTCATTTACAAAATTTGTTCAGAATATGACGGCGCGGTAGCCCACTTGGCTGCGAGTTCGACCATTGACCCGAATGTCCCAGCGTCCCACGGGTTCAAACGAGGGTGACTCAGGAAACTTCCAGCACCTCCCAAGCTGAGTGATTTTCGGATTGTATCTTCCTGGGAAAATGCAGGTGTCAAAGGGAAAGGAATTCCTCCCCTTAACTTGAAGAGTGAATTTCACACGCCGCGTAGGGCTTAGTAACCGGCGAACTCATAACCACGCCCATCAAAGCAACAACCTTCGGGTTAATAAGAGAGGTTATCGGGTTTGTTCAGAATACCCGTTAAATTATTCTAGAGTATTAACACAAGTTGAAGACGTACGACAGGAATGTTAACCGCGTGTGTTACTTTGTTTTGACAACATCATTGAAACCACCAAGTCAGACGATGATACCCTGGTTCAACCTTAACACCCCTCTTTCCATTGCTCGAGCAAAATTCCGGGCTCACTACTATACCCTTAAAATATGTAACGAAACAGAAAGTAAGGTTACAGAAGGGCAAGAAGGATAGCTTAAGCGTAAAATATTCCATGCCGAATGTTTACGGCTCAAAAAAAATTTAAATCCATCTCGGAACATTTTAAGAAAAAAATTATTCCCGGTAAAGTCCACTATCTTTACCTCAAACTAAAGATGGAGTAACAACATTTCAATGAAACCCTTTACTTCAATTGCACTGAATGGCATTTTTTTAAACACAAATTCGTGTGGAAAAACGAAACAAGTTTCATTTGATACCTACTTACACACACAAAGTTTCGCCTGCTACCCACGCCCGAATACGAACTCGGCCATCCAAAGCAATGGACTCCATTAAAATAGCTCTTGACTTTCGAACTACGCTCCCGGGCGTAGCTATAAGGGAGTTTCAGAGAAGATGCTGCTTTAACCAAACACTGAATGGGGGTCAGAAAAACTGAGACGAAAAGGGGGAGGGTTGGAATCAATAGGTGCGAAAACGAAGGAGAACTAAGGAAGGATTGTGACGTCTTTTAATGCGATTATAGGTTAGCCCGGACGACACCCACGATGTAGCTGCCGCGCGCACAAGGACGGGCATTTGTTCATTCAGGCGACCGGGCGATCCGCGCTCTATTTCCGCCGAAAATTGGCATCTCAGCGTTCCATTTGCGATTAGCGTTGGAGGATGATGCTGGACGCTATCGGGATGGATATCGACCGACACTCAAATGAACAGCAACTTCCCGCTGCTCCCTAGAAATGCAAAGTGTATGAATCAAGAACATTCCTTATAGTCATTTTTATTTTTTAATCCCCTTTATTTTACTAGTTTTCAAACGATGCCACTGTCGGTACGTATAACTGTAAGGCCTAAAAGAAAATACTGCGAAAAATTATCAAGTTTCCCATGGTCCGAATGGGCCGATGACGAGTCAGCGCCAATCCCCAAGACGGGAATAGAAACCGCGGCCCGAGTTGACGGGCGCGTCACCTATCAGACCAACCCGTTCGCAATGTTTTTCGCCGTTTAACTCCTAATTACTCTAAATAATTTCGAGTAGGATAGTGATCTCGGAGAAACTTTCCAGCCTTCCCGCACTCATTTTGGGCAACTACATTTTCGACATGATCACACAGGTCTGAAGACCTTAGTCTTTCCTTTATCATACCCTGTTATGATTAGAGGTGAGTCCTAACTTGTCAAATTTATCAAAGTGCTGAGAACTGCGGCAGGCTTTCATCGTCGCAGTATTTATGACCGAATAAAGAAGAAATCATTCAATATTACCATCCCGTGAACAGCTTAGTAGCAGGAAAACACGATATTAAATTCGCACATGGGTGCCCCTGAATTTTTTAAACCCTCAATTCAACAGAATTTGGATCGCGCGGATCCCAGATCACCAGTGGAAACCTGTGAGTAATAACCAGCGCTGATGAGGGCAATAATATCACCCACGATTAATGACATTCCAGTGGATTCCGTTAAAAAAAACGAGTGGCTCGGGCGTGTCGGATCCCCTCGTAGTCCCCGGGGACTAGTAAGGTCGACGGACTGGGACGATGGCGAAAAAAAAACGCACCGGAAGCCGAGAGGGTAGTCGGGTGTCCGAATCCTCAAAAGCTCGCACCAGGATGAAAAGGGCAGTTTCAATTTTTACCGATGCAAGCACCACTTCCATTTCCTCTTCAACTCTGACAACAAATCGCTCCTCTTTCTCTCTTCGGATTGAAGGTTTGCACGAGTGGCCATTTTATGACGGACCAAAGTTTTTTTTTCTCCCCCCAAACCATTGGAGCTAATTGGATGGGAAACAATAACGATAAAAACAATCGATATATCCTCGGGCGAAAGTCTCCGACGGGTCTCGCACACGAGGAAGAATGGAACGGTCACTCCATTCCCTTATGAATAAACCACAATCGCCCTGATGGATTGCCGCGGATCAGTTTGGCGATAAAACACAGGTTGTTTTTATTGCTTAATATACACAGTCAGTCGTACATATTTTAAGCCATCTCAACCATTCCCCATCCCATAACTTAAATATTACAAAGAAGTAATCAAATTATTATACAGGGAAAAAAACACCTGCTGCGAGACAATCCAATTTCTCGAGCAGTTTCCTCGTTTACTTGGGAAATTCTTTGAAATAAATCAATAAGAATTCTCTACCGAGTAAAATAATATTAAAAGCGGAGTCGACTTCGTGTAAGCAATTTTCATCATCCCTGGTCTCCATAAATAATGATATCTCATTCTCCACCACGGTACTGAATTGGATCAATTCGAACCTAATTGAAAATAAAAATCGATTCGAAATTGATGGTAACATTAACCGCCCTCGGTGACAAAGCTCCTGAGACCAACTCAAGACGGCTTTTAAACTGAAAAACAAAGGATTTAAATAGGATTGATCATGTTTAATCAGCAGGAAAATGGGGAGGACTGCCTCCATTTTCGTGTAAACTCCTTTTCTCAGCTCCTCTTCCGCAAATACGAAACGAGAGGAATTTAAACGATTTCAAAAACAGACACGAACTGGAATAATTATTATCAGTATCTCTGAGAGAATACACATACTAAACAAGAAATTTCTGGGAAGGACACATTACAGTATCCTACGTAATATGCAGATAGGATGCCGCAGCAGTTCACACCAATAAGCCACTCAGCAAAAAACACTTTGGAGAGGAACCAAGAAGTATTCAGTTTTCACGGTTTTAAATTTTAAGACTGAGAAGTAAAATAAACAAGACAACCCCCCACCACCCCGGATATACGCGTGTTTCGACTTTTCCTTTTTAATGAGAAGTGAACAAAGGAAGTTCTTTCAGCCAAGAGTGAATCAACCTTCGTGTGAAACTACTTCCAGAGACATGCGGTGAATTCACACCAATCTGGATTAATATTCACCTATTAAAACACTTCAATGACATCCGGATGAGCCGAGGACAATGACTTTATCGATTTCTATAGAACCTCCCACACACTTTCGAGAAACTGTCCATAATTTTTCATGTTCTACAAATTGAAGTTTAACGATTGAAGCGAAAGCACTTTACAGCTGGCTATTTATCACTTCTTCTTTCGCCACATATCGATTTCCGGCATCACTTATGTCTCGAAATGTGCACTATTGGTCCATCTTGAAAATTGTTACACAAGGTCCTGAGTTTTTGAAACCCCACTGACTACATAAACCTCTTATTTTACAAATAGAACGTGTACCTTCATTATACTCTACTGATCCAAGTAGTTACTTGAATTCTCAAACAAACCCCATCTAATCATTTTTATAGGTATAACCACGCTTAACCGAGTAAAGGCAACGGGCGGAGGGGGCAAAGACAGTGCACACGCCAGGTGACGTTGAAAACTTGGACGCTGACAATCTGCCCAGCAGCACATTCGACGCTCATTAATAACACATCCCACCCACGCACTACGGACAAACAAATACATCACACCACGGATTGGTGCCAAGTTGAAAGCAATCATGTTTCGTACGAGATATTTCAGGCCATGAAATGCGCCGCGCTCAAATTAGCGCAAGGGGGAGCGGTTAATGGTGAAAGAAGGAAGAAGGGGAAATTGGTTGGCATGTAACTCAGCGATTAAGATTAAAAAATGACGGCCGTCAGACGATTCGCGAAACTAGGGGCCGTGATAGGGGGGGGGGAGAAGCGAGCCCCGACCGCACTCTCGAAAAGTTTTCGAATCAAAGAGTAACTCCAAGAGCGCAAAATCCTTGCCTCAAAGAGCAAAGTCCACCGCTTCGACCTTCAGGGTTTCAGTGAGGGAGGACTGCAACTCAGGGTTAATTTGGCTCATCTCTAAGCTTGCTCATGCAACAAAATATGTCCAATATTTTTATTCCTGCCCTGTGATGTCAACGATTTTCCAATATTACTTTTTTCGCGCTCTCACAGTGTCCACCATGAATTCAATACACAAGGCTAATACATAAATACCCTTTTAACCGTTTATAAGTTGGGGCAATGTTAACCTAACTCCAAGGTGGTTTTGCCCAACCTCCTATCTTTTATGATTATTAAGGTCGACGTCGTTTCGATTTGTACGGACATCCTCCTTTTGCCCCATTCCGATTTATCAGTTTCTTTGTGAGGAATAAAGAAAAGACACTTGCAGCCCAGGCCCCTTCCGAAATAAAAAAAGATGATACGTCCTTGAATTATTTCCCGCGATTCCCAGGATTTCATCTCTCCATTCGATGCCCTTTCAATTTATATCGCCGGTATCTTTCTTCTTCTATGATCCTTTATTACCGGTATAGAATGGAACACGTTTGTGATGAGGGCAAAAAGCATTTCAGGCTCAGTAGAGGAGTGTTTATCAAAATAATGAAGGAGAACACACACATAAAACCTTCCGCGACAGCACTAGATTCCAATTTGACGATATGAGGTCCTGAAGAGCTTTTCCTCTGGCACAGGTTCATGAGCCGGATTGTTAATTTGTTGGGACCATACAATCATCATTATTAATTACAATGGCTTTGTTGCGACAATATCATATGGCATTGGAAAAAACTCACGAAGGATTTAGTAAGATAGATTTTGGCGGTTATTCGCAATGCAGTGTTCGGTTTTTATTCTTCGATTTTTTATATTATTATTTACCTTTTAGTTATTTTGTAAGTTTCATCCAACGTTTTTAATTTAAAAGTATTACGTATTCGTCGTGAAACCTCACTCGAGTCGAAATTCAAAATAACTTCGAGTTCTGAGTTTTTCCCATTGCATTTCCAATTGTCATTTTTACATCGTGCCAGATTTTTGAACCCTGAGAATTTGCTAACACTCCCAAAATCCGATATCAGAAATCCTTTCATGTGGCGGTGACCTTATATGAAGGTATAATTAAAAATTTTATCTTATTAAGACAAATTATTTGGGTAAACATATATCCGAGCGCATTGGCCGTGTACATCGTTCATACACTCGTAGATCCCAAGTACGAATATTAATGTATACGCGGCCACGGTGGTAGGGTATCATATAGCCAGTCCCTAATCGAACCATCGAGACTTAATTGGGAAAAATAACTAGTTCATAGCTCCTTTCAATCTGTACTCTGAAATATACATTAGGAATTCCATCAGGGGCTGATGGAATTAGGATGCCAAAGAAATAAAACGCCTGGTCATCTTATATGCCACCAAATATCACAATACAGCATTTCCGAAAAGGGAGACAGGTAAGTGAAGTGCGGTTTTAACTTTTTTATTGGTGCTTTGATTAAATACCAAATAACTGGTTACCTGCGTATTGTTATAAGGACGGTAACAGAAATGGCTGAGAAACCCGGAGTCGGGAGACACATTTACATCAAACATATGTTTAAGATAATGTTGACGACAAAAACTAAAAGCAGAGCAAGCAGGAGAATAATATACGAACGACACAATGTGAGAGCTAATGTGGCAAATGCTACCTCCATTCAATTCGACGCAGACCTAATTGTAAGTCAAAATATTATAATAAGAGAATAATGAACACTAAATGTGGCCAGGACATAAAAAAATCTCCGATAAGTTAAATTATGCCACTTTTGAAGAGGGACCGATACAAATTCTACCGCAACAAAAAAATTTATCTGTACGAAAACATCACTAAAACGATGTAACAAGGGAAATTATGTGCATACGTTACAGCAATAAATAAGCTGGTAAGAAGATATCACCATGATATATAGTATATGAGAAGTTTACCACGAAAGGAGTAGTTTTAAAATCGCTTCAACGGAGCTCTTTCCCCCAAACAGATAGGGACAAGGTCAAATCCAGAAACCGGTATTCAACCTAATAGAAACTTTAAATGAAATCCTCAAGCGATAGGCTTTGGGTCAATATGCTAACTTCCACTATTATGCCAACCTATCGGCGCAAAAATATTCATAAAAATATGAACTGAAACTTCTCGCCCACCGAGTTCTTTTCCCATTGCGGGGCTCGATAGCAGTCGGTTGGTCTGTAAAAGAAGTATGGAGGGAGGTGGTATCTGCGGAAAGCGGAAACCGTTCCTAGAAGAAAATACGTAAAAACTACTGAATAACGACACCGTTTTTCTAAGGAACGTCGCTTTCGGCGAGTAGATTGAGCCAGGCACGGCTGGAAAGCGTAGCATCCAATACCTCTTTTATTTCAGGATAGGCAGTGAAAAAACAACTAGATGAATGTAAGCTTCCAATTAAAAGTATGTTCTAAATCGAACTTCGACCTGTTCAATGCTTCAAATAAGTTTAAGTACCACCATACACCAGTTGCACATTTTATTTAACATCACCGGTAACAATACAACTTTTGAACGACTTACACTTTTTTAAAATCTATATGATCATAAATTTAGATTAAATCGCAAGAAAATCCTAGTTTAGGCTAAATTTGATCTTTTCAACGCATGATTTATCCCACGCCATTCGCAATTATACGTGTTATCGCTTTCTACAGCGGAAATAATCTTTTGCTTCAATTAAACCAAGATAATATTTCCCGTGGGCTAAAAATCCGAAAATGAATTACACATAATCCCCACGTCACCTACTGCGATTTGTTAAAAAAAATGAAAGCCATTGGGCGATCCAGGGATCATCTCGCGAGCCCTTATGACTCAACAAGTTCACGGGTAATGTTTGCCCAGCCCTTTCCTCGGGCGTTTGCGGAACTCGCCACGTGTTCCCCCTTCAGAACCTCACTCCCGCCAGGGCGAGGGGGCGCCGAGCTGAGAGGTAAACGATCCCGGCAAAACACCCAAGGCCGCCGTCGGCGCCTCTCGCTTGGCGTTGGGGGGGGGGGGCGAAGGGGTTACGCCCACTTCCACAATCTTCCACGCGTTTCGCCTTAACGAGGCGATAGCTGCCACCCACCCACCATGGGCTCCCTACCGGTCACACTTCCCTCTCCGAGTAGGTACGTTCGCGAGCCCCCAGCCACACAATCCCCCTCGTCCCGCAACTGTTTTTAAGTGGCGCGCGGTGAATGCTTACTCGTGCGTCCCCTCGCTCGCAACCTGCCGGCGACTATCCGTTAATTTACCTTATCTCCCCAGTAGGAGAAAACGACACTCGTGAGCGTACTTCCCATTTGTGGTAGCCGGAAAGAAAAGCCGGACCGGGCGTAAATCCTCTCCACCCCCAGCTTCGGCCGAGCCGATCCATTCCTCTCGAGTTTAGGTGGAATTAATAATAATTTTCCCATTACATGCTACGGAATTAGGCGCACATGCCAAGCCAGTTGGTGGCGCTACAAGCTTTGATCACCTACCGGGAAATAACTTGACTCGTCCCGGGAAATACCTTTGGGAAAGTCAGCAATAAACCCGATCGGAGCGATTTTCCTGGTTACATGAACATTTTGAAAAACCAATTTTTGGCACGAGGAAAGAAACTGCCCCGCATCCTCGCCCCCCCCCCCCCAATCCCCCGCAACCAAGAACGTACGAATCACACACAATTAAGGGCTTGCTTCGGGGTGAACTCTATCCTCAACCATCAAAGGTACTCCTTCGGTTCCATTTTTGCGAATCAGCTTCATCATTTATGCACAATGCATTTAAAAATACGGGATCGAAATGAATCGGTTTAATTAGTACGTCCTGCAATTTTAAAGAGAGATGATCGATGAACAATTGCTCCGGGTGACGAATATGGGGAAGGATGTACAAGATCTGACAAATGGAAATTCACGAGAGGAGCAAGAATAAAAATTCGCTACCCTTCTAAACCACATCACACCAGTTAAGCTCTACATAGAATGTAGCATTAAGACAACGAGCTCCAATTCAGTCAAAAAAATATGCCAGAAATTGCACGGTGAAAAAAATCATTACCCTAAGCAGGGATTTCTCAACCGATAACCTGCCGCCTTCGTGTGAACATTAGCATTTCTGCCGCGGCATTTCTCACAATTCTTTTTTATTTCAATTATGTGATTGCAATGACGGAATGCGATTATGAAATTACTTTATTGAGTGCTCTTAAAGGAGGAAAAAGGCCTATCCATCAGAAATGTTAGAGAGTTTAAACATTAGGTGGTGTTGTGATTTCGAACGGTGCAAGGGATAATCGGGCTATCTGATGATAAGGCTAATTCACTGAAACACGGACCGTGGGAAAATCAGATTTTGAAATCTAACAGTGCGGTAGCAATTCTGCCATTTTATTACCCGGGAAACATAACCCCTCGGCTGTAACAATTCCCTTGAATCAAAGGTAATCAGCAGACTCAACTACATTTTCCACTCTATTCGTGATTGGAAGAGTTTCCAGCTTTATGTTTCAAATAACACTATACTAACTCTGAATAGGATGTAATTTACGTCTCCAAGCTTAACTACGACGAACAATGTACTACCAATGATTCAAACTAAAGTAATAAACAATCTTTAAGTCTCAACACACTTTCTCACCCCTGCGCTTCACTTTCATGGTGTGGACAATGGATATCCTAGGGTAATAAAGCAGAGAAAACATCGTCGGTTTCGAAACCATGACCATTCATTTGAACCACCACAGACCATCCTCGAAAGTACTTGGGGCTGGAACTCAAGGGACCATAGGAATCACCTTTCTCTTGGAAGCATTATTTTGTAAAGCCTCTACCGGACCACAATCGACTTGAACTAAAAGATTCGGCCACGTAGATTCACGACACCAAATCGTGCGGTTCGCAGACGGTAAGTTCACGCCGACTGTCTCGGGCTGATCGCGGGCTTGAGACGAAGCGCCGCATCGCTCGGAGCAGTAGGTGCGCGGGAACGCCTTGCCGCGGTGGTCTATCTTGACCACCCGGGATCCCAAAAGAAAACAGATGCACGCCACATCGAGCGGCGGGTACATAGTAAGGAGAGTGAAACCCGTAGTGACCCATTTCGATCCGGAAAGGAGAGAAAAAAAATATGAGCGAGTAAGGCACTAGGGGATAAAACATTCCGAGACTGAATAACGCGAGAAATAACCCCGAAAGCGATGGTATCTACGCCGAAACAGAACACAATGGTAGTCACGCGACTTCATTCTGGGCGAGGGAAGGAGAAGAGAAAGAAAAAAAAAAATTCAAACGTGAACAATTGATAAAGGCGGACAGAAACGGGGGGGGGAGAAGGGAAACCCTGACCCCCCCCCCCCTTCTCCCCTCCTTCCTCCAACTTACACGTTGCATAGTCGATGAGGGGGCGGTACTGATGGGTGCAATCTCCGATAAATCGATAAATGACCCGGGCACTAAAAACTTGCGAAAACGAAATACGTAGGCGGACGAAAACCGAGACGCATTTGCGCGGAGACAAAACTCATTGCAGTAAATCCACGCGAGGACGAATTGCACGGGGGTGGGGGTGTGTGGGAGGATAGCCGGAAATGGAGAAACTCAACGGACGTGCATTAAAAGTGGAGCAAGGCATTTAAACGGAGACGAGGGAGAAGAGCCACGCGGATACAAATCCCGATATACCGGGACGTATCGACCTTCACCGTTCTAATTACGATAACTCCAACAGCCAGGCAATGCAGATTGAAATACTCAGCCTACAACAATTACGATCCCAATTTAATGAAGACTCCAATGTGATATCAACCCACAAGAAAATATAAAGAAGAACACTTCGAAGGTGGAGCCTAGAGTAACAAGATCAAGCAAAGGGACTGCCAATTACTACATCCAGTTTATAGGAATTTCTTTTCTCCCCCAAAAATAAAAAAGTTTAATCAATTAATAATTAGAAATATCAAATTTTAGCCGCGTCTCATTCCAGGATTTCTCCCAATTAAAAGTAACAGTTTTGACAGTTCCTGACGACTGCTGCCTTCTATACCACTCGTATATCGCAAGAATAACATTCGTTTGCCTGATATAATTTCCTTCTTATATTCTTCGTAACTTAACCCTAACTTCATGCTGTCTAAAAAAAACCCCACTCACTTCCTACCTCTACCCTGCTTATCCAAACTTGTCCCTCTGAAATGTGTGTTTAAAGTTTCCAAATTGAATACCAGTCACAATCACCGGTTTTCTGACGGGAGTACCGGTATATAATTGGTGCTCGAAACCTAAGTGCACTTTTCCCGAGGATCATCGTCGCTGTTTTAAGAAAATTTGCCAACGTTTCCCAGACAATTGCGGGGAATTACGGTGGAGACTTTAAGGATATGACGAGTAACCGCGTCTCTGACCACCCTTGTAACAGCAGCAGATATAATTCACGTTAAAAGCGTCCATCGGTGAGGTACAAATTCAATTTTCAAGCACTTGAAAATTCACGATAAAGGGGATAACAAAACACATCATCTATCAAATGAGGAAATCTTGCTTAAAACTACTAATGTTGTACAATTGGCTAACAACAGATTATTCAATTGAGGGAATAAATACTCGAGTAGAGAGAGGATGGTTCATAAATTAAAGATGTTTTCAATGTCTATAATTGTCGTCATTGTCGAGTAAAAAAACAATGAAACGTTAGTCAAGGGGACGCTCGTCTTGAGACTGTTATTTAACAAAAAACAGATATGGTCAAGGGAAAATTAGATCAAAGAAACGTTGGGAAACCGGGGGCAGGATGATGTCAAAGATCAAACGGAAAGTGAAAAACGAGGGAGGTAACAGAAGAAATTAGGAGGAAAAGGCCACGTGGAACGCTATACGTAAAACAAAGAAACAAATATATTTGGCATGTCTCGAGATATAATGGATGTGAGGAACGCAATAAAAGGGATACCATAAGGGCAGTTCCTACGAGAAACGCCCAGAGTCAACACGTAAGCCAAAAAAGAAGGAAAGTTGGGCGGAAAATATACCAATGCGTACGTAAGGGAGTTTGCTCTGGAACGTAAAGAATACAGGGCTGCAGCAGGCTCGACTCGAAGGGCATAAGGAAGATAAGTTTTAATTAGTCCTTTCCAGCTAGGCACGTAAAGAGGTTCAGGCCAATTAATCCCAACACTTGAGAAAATTGGAAAGCAAATCAACAACATCATACCAGATTCAGAGAGAGCGATGAGAAGCCATCAGAAGACAGTGTCACCACCTCTGTTTGAGGTGTAAATAAATATTTCTAATGCCCGCAGGTGCAGCTAACTTCCATATTCAAAGAAAGGCGACCTCTATCTGGAACCATGGTTCGGAGGGGTTTGTGTAAGGACGATCAGATAACGGAACACTTCTTCGTGAAATACGATCATCCCGCTTTCATTTGTTATCTAATCCAGCTTATTTATCGAATGAGAAGATATCATCAGAGCATGTCTCACAAGTAATCGAAACGAAATTCCCAGTTACCATCCAAAAAATATCACGAGCTGAAATGAAAACCTTCTGATATCACTGACACACAAGTATTTCTGGCTCACGCTGTTTTAGTCATGTTTTTACATCAAATTCCACGAGTCAGCAAATTCTGTTCAGACACTTCACTGCCAACTCATCCCACAAAAATCTCGGCAAGTCATCAAAACGTTCACATTGGCCGTCTAAAATCTGCTCAGAATTACGGAAAACATATATTCCTAATGGACTTATCAGTACCAAATTGCAAGTACTCAAATTTGTCGGCTATCAGTATGGCTCCAGAGAAGTGAAAGCGGTTGGTAATTGCTACTTCCCCCCGATTGCCTTGATGGCGTAAAATTAAAATACGCACTTAAATGCGTTAATTAGTTGGTACATCGCTAAGTTTATTTTGAGTAAAGTCTCAAAAAATGTTGACTGCCGTGTAAAACCGGATCCGACCTTATTCCGAAACGCAACGTAACTCCTAGACGAACTTGATTGACATGCATCCACCTCAATCTCCTTCATAAGGAAGCCATCGATAACTGTCGCTAGCGCTCGATAAACCTCGTTGCCCAACAATGGTTCAAATGCCAAGGGTCAAAAATAAAAGAGAAATGCGCAGAGCCAAAATAAATAACGTAACATCGCACAACTCTCAATTAAGGATATCATTCACAGACGTACTATGGTCTGACCAAGAATACGAGCTCGCATATGCCCTATTTTCAACCTCCATCGCGTTCTTAGGAAGCCGACGGTAAACAGCAAAGAAGTATTTCCTGGTCGATGCTAAACCGTAATAATGACACTACATATATTTGAAACAGTACAATACTCAATCTGTAAGAAAAGCTAATTATTAAATTTCTATAGGAACTCTCACATCAGATTAATTAATGAAGTTCTCCAATGAGTGAGTAAGAAGAAACTCAATGGTAGGCGCGAGGAAATCCGACTGCACACACCCTATTGTGCACATGCAAAAATTAAGATTAAAATGGCTAGTCTAACTAATTAATGGTATAATCTATATGAAAAATAGTTCAGAATAATAGTTAAACCTAGGTTATTTACGACTTAAACTGCAAAAATCAGTCGATGGGAAGAACTACGAAGGAAAACAATGGTATACGTACGTGAACTAAGTAATTTAAGGCACTAAGTTTCTAAGCAGTGAAGGAATACTGAAGAGAATGTTACCAATCAGCACTTCAATGGGTGTGCGCTTAAAGGTCAGACTTCCTTACCGATGATAATGATAGCATTGTTTCTCTACTTTAAGAAGAAAAACAATATTTTCCCAAATAATTCACTATATATTTATCACATTTTCGAATATCAATTCCATTTTAGGACCTAACCCAGGTTTCGATTACCATGGGTAACTGACGTATTTATCTTTCGCGAGAATCTATACGATGACTCGCAGAAAGCAATATTCACGACCTCAAAGCACAAAAATTGTTCACTCCGCACACATGGAGCGGCGCGGAAGGCATTTCCATCCCTCACCATCTCACGACAGCGAGAGCGAGTGAAGAGGGGTGGGTTGGGGGTGGAGGCACTACTCCCCGACACCAGGACGGAAAGAAAGTTTTAAATACGACAATGTCAACAGCACGAGAACGGAAGCGAGCCCACTCTCTCCGCTCGGGCCTTCCAAGCGAGGATCTGACCACATCCGCGGAGGATCGATCGTGGACGGAGGAGGGCGAGAAGGAGGACTGGGAGGATGGCGAAATGGAATACGTAACAAGAAAACCCATCGCTCGCTCCGGCTCGACCACCTACTCCAACTCGCAGAAAGGGAGGAGAGGAGGACACACACATACGTGCCGCCCGGAAATAAATGACCGACGGAGGACCTCAGTTTACTCTTTAAGCGAATATTTCTCCCCCACCCCCTTCCAATCCTTACTCCGCTTTCTCGAATACTCAGGAATATTCCACCCGCTAGTTACGCGCGGTTTAAGACTTGACTTTGTGGAACTTCTTCAATATCCGGAGGCTACTGACTTGGAAACTTACACAGCCCCCCTAAGCGCTAAGGGTGGTAATAAAGGAACGGATAGGCTCTAATTCATTGGATTAAAATAATGTTTTCTGTTATTAATAAAATTTAGAGATATGATTCCAAAATCATTAAACAATGAACGATTCCACATTTAAAATTAATTTTTCATAGAAATATTTAAGAATTTGATAGTGAATATCATATTTTCTTTTGGGAGGCCATTTAAAATTTACCGCAATGAAAAAACAAAAAGCATTCATTTTCAAACAAATTGGGAAATCGCAATTTCCCCGTTACTGACGTGATCACACCGTTACATCATAGAAAAGATAGTTCAATCTTGGTCAATCAATTCAATCGTTGGTTATATTGTCGTGTTCGTGTAAAAAGATACCGCTGCCTCTTTAACTTCATGGCCTTCTATCCCTTTTATTTTTTTATAGATACTCGTACAATGTTTCAAATGACTCCTTGTTGCAATTCTATTTTAATCATCTATTTGCATAAAGTTTTAGTTAGCCAACATCGCAATCTCCTTAAAATATAAATGTCACTACTTTTTATTTCTCCGCCAAAAGAAATTTCTGAAAGAGGGCGATCATTTTTTAATGCATAACAAGATAGTCCTGACAAAATTCAATGGTGTTAAAACCCGTAGGCTGGGATGCAGATTAAAAGATGAAAATCTTGGACCAGAGTTTTCTGTATCTTGAGCCAATTCTCTCTTAAACAAATCCTGATAGCAGCTTGTTTCCCACACGTCCGAAGAATTTGTGCACCCGAAGTCACGGTAATAGGATGATGCCTTTGTGACGCATAATTAGTTGAAGAAAATGGGTTTATTAAAAATGATATTATAACGCCGCTTCTTCGTTCGAAATTGCAAAACAACGACGTTTCGACTAGTTTCTTTTACATACCTACTTGAAGCACATACATCTTATTCACTAACAAGATTTTTTGCCCTATATTATTACAGTTTAATGTTGTCGTTAATGGCTATTAAGATTCGTTGCTAAATGAATACTCATTCAAACTTGGTTAAAATAATCTTCAAATGATTTTCCTTTAAATTTAATTTAAACCATTTATATTTATTTGATTCCCTTGAGCCGATCGCATCGAGAAGGGCGGGAAGAGAGAGTAAAGAGGGATGTGACTTTCAACTCGATTGTCCGAAGGTTGCTATGGAGTATTTCAGAGATTAATAAAGCAATCCTCGGAAAAGAGCAGGCCAACAATTGGGAAATCATGAATGAGATTAAGTATGGACCCATATAATACTTTTTAACGCGCCACCATGGCCTCCTGGGCCGAACGATATTAATATTCGCGACTGATTCTTTAGATAACCAGCACCTGGGCTGATTCCTGACAATGCTTCTGATCGTATACAACGTGAAAATCCTGCTTTATTTTTTATCGTTAGCCCATGCGTAGACACCGATCCCTTCGGTCACGTCCTCGCACTTCCCCAGAGAAAATACCATTTCACGCACTCGGAGACGCCACCCTTTTTTTTAGTTCCAATATACGACTGTAATTCGGATATTTTTTTGTTTATCCTGAGGTTTTTCTCCTGAGCGGCTTATTCCGCGCCGAGCTTCCACAATATCTCCACGCGCTAACACCAAACTAATGAAATCAGGATAATGGTGGCTGGAGCGGCTGAATTCAATATCCTCGAATTCATCCATTCTTAAGGGATTTAGTGAAGGACTTTTTTCGGAAAGGAAGGTAATGTAGAATAAAAGACATTTTTTCCCCATTCAAATCTCTCGGAGCTGTGGACAGGTCGATTCCAATGTCTGATTTAATTAAGAACTAGACGGTGAATAGCATCAATATTAAAGAAATATTTGACGCTTCATTCATCATGATGACAGATAAGACTCACCAAAAAAAATTAACAGATTCTAAGATATTATATATATATATATATATATATATATATATATATATATATATATATTTATATAATTTTATGCTATCCACTGAAATATTAATACCTCAGATAATTAAATCTTTCAGAAAATTCGTTGACTTTTCCTCTTTTCCAAGAGTCTTTTTCCCAATCCCCTTAGTATGGATTTAACGCCAAAAGTAGGCGCAAACTGATTAACTGACTAAAATAGCAGGTAAAACGCAACACTTAATAGAATGCACTAATGAGTTCGAAAGAGCATAAATACACAACCTAGAGGAATAAACGCGATGGCTAAATTTGACGAAATTGGGGAGTGAAAGTGAGGAAAAATTTAAACAAGGGCTATGAAAATACTGCTGCGAGCAATAATTAAATAAGTGGAATGTCTTTCAAACCCCAATGGTTTAATGGTCAATAAGTTATGGAAGAAAGCGTTGTTTGGGCGTGCGACGCTTCACACCAAAGAGGCGTCCACATGTTTTACAAGCACACGCCCGTCACAACTATAGTATTAAGTTGGCGAAATGTAGATGCCTCTGTTGAAAGATATACATAATACTATCAACGTCACGATAACACCTGCAGGCCATACATGCATAATTCACATGCACACAAAAGGATATATGTTTTATAAATTTTAAGCGACAAGAAATTTTTTAATGTGGGAAGAGCACAGATGGTCTCCACAACCGTAAGATCGTGAAGGTTTGATTAAGGAATTAATTCCTAAGAACTTCAGTAACTGTGTGGAATAAGTTGAAATTTCCTGCTGAAGCCGCCGACAGTTGGCGTTCAATTTTCCATGCGATAACTGTGCAATAATGGAGCCATATTCTAAATTAACAAATCTGATGCGGAGGGACAAATTAACAAGGGGTGCAAGTGGCATAACAATAGTTTTTTTTCGTACAAAACTATTTTCGCACACCCTCCATACTTTCGGTGACGGCATACTGCAAAATCAGCGATAAATAAGGCATTTTTTCCTTCTTAAAATACTTCCCCGACGCACATTACCGTTGAAAGATCTCAAAGCCGCGTAGAATTAATTAAACCTGCACGCAATGCACAACGGAATTCGCTCTCCTTAGACTTGAAGAAATAAGCCTCGACGGCAAAGGGCACATGAGTGCCCCTCGGGCTCTTAAAAGAAAAGGACCAGCTCCCGTTCTGAAAGATGGGAGATGAAACATTATTGCGGCCATCCAAAGATAATGAAAACCCAGCTACGTTATCCTCGAACCACTGTGCACGTTAATGAAAACGGTCAAACTCGAGCAAAGGACAGAAAAAAGCCAACTCGAGAGAGGGAGAGGGTGAGAAAACATTTCAGAAGCCAGGGCTGGAACTGCAGCACCGTGGATATTAGTCTGCAGACCACAAGACAAGGCAGCCATGATCCTTATCCAGGGAGCATCTATCATTAAGAAAACGAAGAAAAAAAATGGAAATGATGTACATATGTCCAAATTCATCATCATTCCCAGCAAAAACCTATTACGCAACCAACCGTGGAAACTGTTTGATTCGTGAGGTCAGGAAACCTTAAAATCCATTAGGCACAGTGCTTTTGCCGGTGGTTTTCGCGGATTTAATCACTCCGAGCCGGTCGGTTAAGGGGACATAAACTGGCTCCATTTCCGACCACTAAACCAGTATTACAAACAAGAAATATGCACAGACTATATTTCAAACAAATACGTACGTCAATGAGACACGTCATTTGGGCCAAAACTTCATCTTCGACACAAAAAAATATTTTTCAACTCGCAAACAATCAGTCACCGACTCACCGGCGTCAGATGATCCCTCGCCAAGGGTCGGCAGGTGTGATCTCTGGCAACAAGCTGCTCATAACTCAAAAATCCACAATTCGTTATAAACGGATCATCACGAGAGCGTGAAAAAATAGTAATTGTTCTTTGGAAGTGCAAAGAAAAGAAGAAAATACGAGGGTCATCCGGAAAGTAGTACCCGTTCGTGAAATAAAGACACAAAAGTAAATATTAACAAACATAAAAAATTTTATTTGAAAGAGGATACTTTAAACTACTTCTCAACATAATCTCCAAGCAAATTAAGGCATTTGTCATAACGTGTGACAAGTTTCTGTATTCCTGCTGCATAGTCCTTCGCCGCCAGCTCATTGAGATACGCGAGGGACCCATCTTGCACAAATTTTTGCATAATGCAGATGGTGTTTAACAATTTCATGAACAATTGTTCGAGAAACATTGGGAAAATGCTCACAGATGTCATCAATTGTGACGCGCCGATCGTTCCTCACGAATTCGTCAACTGAGCTCACCAGTTGGTCTGTAATGACAGACGGTCTCCCCGAACGCTCATCGTCGTGTGTGCTCCCCCTCCCCATGTTGAAGTTGCGACACCACCGCCGAACAGACGACTCGTCCATTACATTGTCTCCATACACCTCCTTTAATTGGCGATGAATATCACATGGGCGAACGTTTCTTGCATTGAGGAATTTAATCACTGCCCTCACTTCACAACTGGCGGCGTTCTCAATTTTTTTAAACATTGTAAACAATCACAGAAACGACACAGGCAATGCTAGCGTCACGCAACTAGGCTCAGAGAAGGCAGACAAGCCACTGAAGCTATCTGACCTCGTCCAGCGGCTACTCGCGTCGTCAGCACTTCATGCGGCACGAACGGGTACTACTTTCCGGATGACCCTCGTAACTTGTGCGCGGTGGTAATCACATAACCCTTACTTTATTTCGCCATCATTCATTCCCGGTAAAAAATATAACACCAATTTTTTCATGAAGACATTTTAGCTTCCATTTTAATTGAACGTTTTCATGATTCGCTATTAACGTTATTGTCACGGAATGTCTGTGAAAATATATTTCGAATGAAGGTTTACACCATCTAGTTTCCTTGCGTGTACTCCATACGCCATTTTAGCCCCAAATGCCATAATTAATTCTATACAGTTAGTACATGAAGGATGGTCATAGAAGTAATTAATTTTCACCTGATGCTTCCGCACATAAGATCGTAAAAAAAATCGAGTTTCATTCTTAACTAAGCGCCCTCCGGTTAATTGACACCTGGAGTCTTGTATGTATCATAGAATCAAGGCAACTTTGCAAGACGACATACATACATACTCAGCACACTTTCGCCAAAAAAGGTACACTTGAATACACTTTTGAAAGCAACATCGCGTTACCATCGCCGTTAATGTGACCTTCGCTCACCACTTAAGGGAACAAAAATAATGTCTCCAACACAACCATAGCAGGGAAGTTCAGCATAGCGTCGTAGCAGACCATATCTACTGTTCACAATGCCTCCTTTGAGTTTTTAAGAAATGAATTCCAGCACCAGTGACGTAAAATAATAACCTCAACTGCTTTGTGAATATTTTTCTTAAAAAAACCTTTATAATCAGTCGTTTTATTGAATTTTCCGCATTTTAAAGGATATGGGTGAGCTTTCTGGGGCGTCCTACTTAAAATAAACGAAAAAGCAATACATCTAATTCAAATGACAGGTTCAGTAAAAACAATTCTGTACTTGGTTTGGGTACTTAGATAGAATTATGACAAACGAGGATAACAGAGCAAATGCAACTATGCACAGTAAATAAATTTCGACTTTTCCTCATCAGATTTATTTCCCATTCGATGCACGACGCACCGGCCTAACTTGCGGGTACACCCGTAGAATGATGAGACGACGAGTAAGGCATCGTGATTGTGTCCCCGTCTAAGAGAAGGGGATATTTCATAGTGCTCATCCCATTCTGAAAAGTTTCCTCGCTTTCATGCGTCATCAGCGAGTACGTACGCCTCCGAATTCTCTCCCGACGACTTCTAAAAAAATCGAAGGTGAAGGTTGGGATAGGTTAGTTTCTCTTGCTCATCAGAGATAGCGCCACATCTCACCTAAGCAAGGGAATCCAGCCTTTCTCTCTCACTCACGAGTATTATAAACGGAGGGAGTTCTGCATGCTAACAAAAAATTTGGGGCAATTGCGTCCGCGATCTTTCTCTTATGTCACGGTTCGGCGCGACGTTCGAGAGACACACGGCGAAGGGAAAAGGGAGGAGAGGGAAATGAGAATTCGAGTTGGGCGGTGGTCGCTGGTCGACCTCGCCCCCTGTGGCCGACTGGGCCCTCGTAGGACGGGTGGCCACGCGGGCGATGACTGGCGCTGACGTAACTGGGCGCGTTCTCAACATCACGCTTAAGCGGGGCTGATTTCCAATCCAAGACGAAGAAGCGAAAGCGTTCCCTTAACACTTACGAGCGTGAATTTGGGTTCAGGTGCGAATCTTTTTTTTCCTCCGCTCTTTTATTACGGGGCCCAACTGCCAAACTACTTCCACGTCCCCGTCAATAGCTAAGAGGTTAAACAAGCTACGCCACGAACGAAGATCCAGAAGGCTTTCAACGTATACTTAACAAAAAGTAAAGACAAGTAAAACAACATGGCGGTGCCAATTTTACTTATATTACTACGATTCGATCTGAATTAAACTCAAAGGAAAAAACTTACGGAATCAAGTAACACAACGAGAAAGTTCAACTACTTAGTTCCTGGAGCTAACGGCCTGAATTGGTCATCACCTAAAACTCTTCACAATCAAACATTGGTATCGTTTCCATTACAGTGGACCATATTCCTAATACTTAGAAAAATTGAAACACAAATGCGTGGGGGCATCGTATTTAAGAAATTATCATTGCTAAGAAATAATCGAGATATCAGAATAAAATTCATTCTGCATCTTAATTGTTCCTTAGGTAAGGAGATAGAGGCTTGGAGTGTGATTAATTTCCATCATTTGAAAGGTTACAGTGTCCGGAAAATCCACAACGAAATGATGGCTGTTTATGGAAATCATAGGCCGTCATATGACGCAGTTGGGAGGTGTGAAAGGAATTTTCAAACTGGCCATATGTCCCTCACTGACGATCCAAGGAGTGGAAGATCATCACACACGGACGATGCTGCCACAGTAAAGAAAGTGGAGGACTTAATCCTATAGTCCAAAGATTAACCATTCAAATGCTCATGAATGAAACTGGTCTTATTTACGGCAGGGAGTGGAAAATTATTCATGTCCTAAGTGTCAGAACGTTCGATTCCAATGCTACTGACTCCTTGACTGAAGGAACAAGGTATGACCTGCAATCGCAACCACGGTGCGACCGGAAAATAAAGATGTGAATTTTCGAAATTTTGTCACAGCCGAGTTTAATCTCCCGATCTCGCCACGAACCATTTTTTCTTATTCCAAGAGCTCCAAAAACCATTGCAGGGTCGGAGATTTTACAACACAAATAACTTCATTCAAGAGGTGGAACAGTAGTTTTCAACGCAATATATTGAGTTCTATAGTAAGAGCCTTCGAAAGGTCAAGAAACGCTGGGCGAATGTGTATAATTCTCGTGGCTATGTAGAGGTCTTATTAAAAACTAAAGTTTTTATCTCGATTACTGTTTAGAAATAATTATCAGTTTACGATACCCCCTCATATAACCTCAAACATGCTCTAAAAATGTTCCATTTCCCCCATATCTATTCACCGCCGACTGTAATACAATAAAACTCAACTGAGAACGTTCAAGCCATTCAAGGGTAGGGGATTTTCGGGAGGACTAGGCATTAAGTACGAATGAACTCTCTCGTCATCGTTTAAAATGTGACCTTTTCATACGTCCTTCTACTCCTGTATCGATGAAAAATATTACGCTAAAAGGGCTATCACATACGGTCAACACTGATAGGACATAAAACGCCAATCCTCATGCATATTTTCACATGTTGACAAAATAATAATCATACGCTGTCATTTCAAAATATTAACTGAATATAATATCGCGTCTTGAATACGAAATAAATCCGAAAATAAGATGGCAGCTGTTACTTCGATGGTATTCTTTCGATTAGCGATGGATTGTCGACACCACAGAGAAGAAATACCCATGTAGACACATAGAGGGGAAGGAATACAAAAAATGGCATGAGAGCTGTAAAAAACCAATCTTAAGATTCATGACCCGTTATGATGATTAGGTTTAGGACGATCCGTGAAAGCTATTTCACATGGTCGCGACTTCAAAAGCGTTTCCTCCCAACCTAAATTCCGTTTGAATTCCATCCCATCCTTCTTCAACAGTCCCTCCTCACTTTCCACCACCTTCATTTAGTATAATATGCCTCCCTGTTTCTGATTTACCCAGTCTTCTTTCCAAGAGGGGCTCTCAACATCCTACAAACTCTAGATATCAATGCTTACACATTGCATCTCTATTACCATATTGATGCTATCGCATTAAAACTGTGATGGGTGGCCCATGACCTACAACGTTAAGAAACCGCGAGGGAAGCATTTCTAAAATGGCTAACAAAATGTTATAAGCAGTTTCATTAAAAAGTGGCAAAAAATAAAGAACAATATTTTCATTTTCAATTCATCGTAAACTCAATGACTGAGTGAAAAAGTACCGAAACCTTGTTTTTATTGATGCTGGTACGCTTCGGTGTTAATGAACTTAGGTCAAGGTAAACTGGTGATGGAGTATGGCTATTGTCTATGATATAGACATAACTTGGGGATTAAAGAAGCATGTTTTCACAATACGTGATGGATAATGTAGGAAAATATCGATGACAAACAGCCAAGGCTCAACAATGGCATGGATCCGACAAAGTGTTTAGCAAGCACGTAAATTACATTTCAAACGGACACCAATCATTTCGAAAAAGGGAGAGCGATTAAGAGAATAAAGTTAGATGCCTTCAGATGCTTTGCTTTGGGACAAACAAATACACATACTTTTTTCTCATATTTTCAAAATAATTAACATGCACCAAGTAGCCATTGCCAGCAGACAAGATATGATCATTAGCATATATTTAATAGCACCAAAGGGAGCTTTCAGATAAACTGAGTGGAATAAGACGCATTGGACAGTGAGTGAGGGAAAGGTAGAAAAGAACGGGGGGAAGTGTTGGGGCTGGGAGGACTAGGCCCGATTCCGGTTATTAGGCACGAGTCCCTTCTCCGCACAATTTACTATTCAATTGCGAAGCCATGACAACTCAGGACCACGACCGAGCTGGAACGAGAGGCAGGAAGAGGAGAAGGTGGTCGAAACGCAGGAAAGAGGACGCCCCGCGAAGCGGTTCCCTCTGACGACATAGGGAGTGGCGTCGTACTTAGAACAAACGACAGCCTGTCACACCCCGTTAATTGATGGACCTGGGCGAGGGAGAAAATCTTGAAATTGGTGCACAGATGATTTTTCTCCGAGGTTTAAAATCATCCTCGCTAGAGGCAACCGAATTACACGCGGGAGAGAGCTCGCGATCGAATTCCGGAAGCCTTACCGGAAATGCTGAATTGAGTATAGGAAGGGAGGAGATGGTTTGAGTATTATGAGAGTAAATAAGTAAAAGGGAAAATTAAAAAGTAAGAGGATTAATCATCGCGTGACAAGTGGGAGGAGAAGTGCTCTTCCGGTAGCGCCACTCCAGTGAGATGATTTTGAATCCATCCAGGCACCAGTTTCGCAAAGTTAAAAATCATGTTTTCCGGGGCCGTGTAAATACTACAAAATATACAATACAATCACACCGATACTTCATGCGGGCAAGTTATGGCAAAGAATTGGAAAAGCAAAGGAACTTGAGTAACAGGGACTCGAGTATACAACGATAACTAATTTTTATGGCCCACACCATATCGTCAGTTTAAAAAGTCCACATAAACTGAGATAAATCAACTCCCGTACAAAACGAATTTACATTCTAGTCGTTCCTCTGTCCAATTCACGACGAGAGCAAAAACATGAAGTAATACTACAGATATACTAACAAAATCTCTTTGTTCTCAACCTCCATGATCATGTCTTTCATCAACATGTCATATTCTCTGAAGTTGAGGGTGGATTCATGGAAATTCCTTGGCTGATGATTAGATGTGCACCCAACCTTCTCAAGACAAAGACGAAACCACGAGCGTTTGAGCATGAAGTATCCCGATTACGTTGAATAATTGGACGTTTTATCTGTACAATCATCAGTTTACACTAGCGTTAAGGTTCGGTTCCCATAGTATTCACCCGAATACTTATATTTGATTTAAAGTTAAATCGAATTTGGGAAAAATATTTTAATTGGATATAGTCTTACATTCGCCAAATGAACTCACAACAATCAAGCGCCACGGTTTAATACGGTTCCTGGAAGCTGTGCCCCCAAAACTATCCAGTCCAAGGACTACCGCGGTCCTGAATATAGTCGTCATTCCCGTATACACATAATTTTTTGCCTTAGTCCCTACACTCCTGCCAAAACCTCAATTGAAGCCTCGAGGAGTGGATAAATTTTAAATGGGTACAGTGATCGAACAGGCAGCAACAGAATCTTTGATGCGAGAACCGCCGATTCTCGGACACAAGTCGCGCATCTTGAAGAGAACACCATTCTTCGACAACACCGGAGAATTCCCATCGCTCAATTTAACGCAGCTCAATTAACGCGCCGTGCCCGTGGTGGAGGAAACTCAACAAGTGTTCTCAAAACGATAATCACGCGAAGCAACTCTTTTATTCCGCGCGAGCTGCCTCGGAACACTTCTCGACTCGGCTCCCGATTTTAACGGCAGCGAAATTTTCCTTCAAAAATGTTTCCGTCGAAAAACAAGATAAAATTTCTTCTAATGAATGTACACGCACTCGAGTTACCGGCGAGAATATGAATAAATGCTGCCAGGCAGGGCATATATTTACTGCGACGAACATCTCCGCACGTGAATCTGAGGCAGAAGATTTCGCGTCATTGCAAAGACGACCGATTAATCGTATATAATTAAGTGTAAGCAAATATGACTAGCACTAGTCAACAGATTTAGTAAGTAAGATTTTTGATAGGTCCTGTAAGGAACGGCTTCATTTCCTTAAACCCCTTATGGCAATAAACCATTTTTTTAATCCCACACTTCTTATCGCAATAATACGCACACGAAAATTTAAAATCCGTTATCTTTTGAATTTTCCGAGGGTTTTTTTCCATATTTTTAGATCAAACTTAAATCAGATAAAAAATTAAAGGGAGTTTAATCGCAAGCGGCTAAACAAGCACTTAAAAAAGTTTGATTGCACTCTTCATAGAAATAAATGTAACTACTTCGCAGAGATTTCTCGTCGTTTTATTGGAATTTAACCACGCTAGATCTCCCTTCAGGGATAGAGTAGGAATCCTCGATTCCGAATTACTGAAATTCCATATAAAATATAAAAAGTAGGAATGGCATCAAAATATCTTATTCTACAGGAAGAGGAACACTTTTCGGGAGAATGTTCAAAAATATGAGTGCAAATATCGACGATATCATGCATGGAGGATAGCCCATGCCAAATATATTGACAATTATAACCGACACGTATAACATCCATCAAATTACCCAAATCGAAATTTTCGATACAAGAAATCCATGTTTAGAGTCGATACTCCGTCAAACTTAAAAGCCCTACTCATGGTTACGAAGCACAATCGGCAACTATGGAAAAAGAATACATACGAATACTAGGAAAAACAAATGTGTGATGTGAAAGGTAGCAATTAAAAAAAACTAAATTCATTTCTTTCACTAACCACGTAATGAACATCAATTAAAAAATAAAACATATACAGAGAGCTCCTAAAGGTGCAGTTGAGGAAGGTTTATGGCAATAAAGTGGGGAGACCTATTAAGTGATAAGTGTGCAAATTATATGACGATAAGAAAACAATATGGAACGCCTTATTCAGGAAATAAGTATGGACGGTACACAATGAGAGTCGATAAATTCGTAAGGACAGATATAGAAGGAAATGGACTGGAAGATGATAAAAGGAAAAGTACTTGGGGCAAATCAAAAAAGAAAAAAAAACACAATAGTAACCGGTTGGGGGAAACTAAATGACGTCGAATGCGAAAGAATGAAAACAAAAGTCACCAGGAATGGACGGAAAGAAGGAAGTGCTGCAGTTACTAAAACCTCGGATTGAAACAGAGAGAATTAACTAGGCAAACCTACTTCCTTTAAAAGTAATTGATTGGTTGGCTTTGAAGTAATTAGTAGTCATTTTAATCGATCTGAATACCACCCGAAAATTGTTTACAAAATTATTATTGCCGTGAAGGATTTGGCGCTCCTTCGGTTAATGATGCCAGGCAATCGTCTGGGGCGTAGCTACGCTTCGAAGATAAAACTGCTATGGCACTCGAGAGCCACTCAGAAGATGACGGAGATAGACTCGACTACCTCGAGTGCGGCCCTAAAATGATCTGTGGGCTACTGGAAAAGGATTACTCGTAATTCTATTAATGGGTATCGGGTGAAATGGTGTACGTTCCTCTATAATTTATACGGCATAAATTAGCTGTCACGGCATACCTCGAGTTAACGGTCAAGTGGTGCAACGAGAGATAACAGCCTCTTTCCTGAAACCGCAAGGCGATAAAAAATTATCAAACAGAGCATTATTTCCATACACTATACTGAAACGCAGCACTCGAAAGGTTCCGCAACAGCCGCCAAAGGGCTAGTCTCTTAAATTTGAAGTTTAAGAGCCCTGCTATTTCACTCCTAGTCCTAATAGATATGAAATACTATAGCCACGCTTATAACGATGGCAATGTGAATCTGGAGGTAATCTACGAAAACAGGATGGCTAGATTGGAAAAGTAATGAAAAATATTTAGAAGAACTGAACTAAATTACAATGCTTTAAAAAACAATAGGGCAAAGAACAGCGAAACTGGTTGGACAAATTTTAAGGCATAATCAATTTTTTTAAGCCATTTCGAAGATAACATCGCGGGAAAGAAATCAAGGGCCGGAGAGACTTGGCTATTGCGACAAGGTATTCCCTCAAGAAGTTGATGCTGATGATTGCTGAGAATTCTAAAGATGTTGGTTCTAATCCATTGATCACCACATTTACATTCGATGGACCACGTGTGCTTCAGAGATCTATTTATTTTCGTCTCTCAGTAGTCTAATCTCAGATGTCAAAAATTAAATTTGAATAATTGGCGCCTGAAACACCCGAAAGACTCCCCAGGGCTGAAACACAATTCATCAGCATCTACACTATGTCCCACAAGCTACCGAAGGGGAGTGTAGCGGGGAGGGTTGTGACACCAGCAATACGGGCCATAGAATTCCCTACATGAAATATACAATTATACCCGAAAGACTTTCCTAGAATTGACTTTTGAGTACGCAAAATCGGTGCAACAAATCAACTTATCTTCTACAAAAGCTTCACTCGTACTCTTTAAACCGCCCTCTGATTACCCTTGGTCCCATCATTGCCTTTCGCAGAGTTGAGTCCCGAAATTCCAGCAGAGGCTGTATGCTGAAAGATGTTATTTGGTTGTGGAAGACAACCATAAATGTTTTGTACGCCGAAAACGACAGCTACGGACCGGCAGGATTCCGTACGTCGAGAGGATGGTACCCCGTATACCATCCGCCACATGATTTCCATCCACGACCTAAAGAGAGTTGGACGCGAAGACGGAGGGCGAACCGTGTTCGCGATTGCATCCAGAAGGGGTGTATGGGCGTATGCTATCGAGGCTGCCATCAATTCCCCCACCCCTCCAACACCTAATCCACCCGGACGCCGTAAAGCAAAGAGCCCGCCCCACAGAGACGAATAATGCATACTCCGCCCCCGTGAAATACTGACTGGTAGGACGTTGTTTACGAGGGGCCCGAAATGATCACGTGTAAATAAGAGAGTGCACATGGAAATGCTCGGGGGAAGAGGATTGGAACACGCTGAGGTTAGCGAAGGAGACATCAGTGTGGAGGTACGACATAAATCAAATGTCGAATACGCGTCGATAGGACAATATTGACGGAAAATGACATCAGACGGAAATGAACGATGCCACATTCACAACGCATATACGATTGGGGCCGTGCATTTTGTCGGAATTTTTACGACACGCACGTCGAATAGTGAACGTAAAATTCCCCCACACTCTCACCCGCTCGATACCGGAAGACATCATTTATAAATTACCTCAATATTCCTCCCTACGCAGGCTTAATATCATCTTCAACTCGATTACTTTAATACTATGGATGGATATAATTGCAAATGGAATATCTAAGGGTCAATCTAAAGCCTCGTAGCGTCGCATTTTCATCAAAATACGATTCAGCACGTACTCGTAAATGTCTCAGGGCGTGAAGGTTGGACACGGTCCATTCGCAGTGAAATCGCACAGCAGACCGATCTGCCAGAAAATGGCATCGCGTTGGTCGGGAATCGGCGACGTTTTTGCTACGATGCACAGTTAAATGACATAGCGAATCTGGAAATGGGTTTGGCTAAAGGCGACCGTAAAAGTGTAAAAAACGTATGAAAATCCTGGTGAAAGAATGAATCCCTTTAATACGTCGATATGAAAAAATTCTCAGGCAAAAGTTATACGAGGAACGCTAGATCGCGGAGTAACACCGTGAAGCATTAAGGTTCCCGAGCTACTTAGGAAATGTAAAAAAAAAGATGACAGTAAAGGTTAAGGGACCAAAATATAACCCGTTTAAAAAGGACCAAAATTTCCGTCGATTTTACCTCTGCCCTGGGAAAAGCTTTCCCATCAAATAGATGTCCTCCTGACTCCTCGGTCTGCAAGCAAACGAAATCACTGCTCACGAGAAACCATCACTTAGAATTCAGACGTAAATTGCACCATTATCGTAGCGCATTTTCAATGGGTCCCAAAGCATCAATTTGCTATAACTGGCTGAGCTCACCTATAAGCATAACCTTGAGTTCGACTACCTGTTGAAATAGTCGCGAAATTACAGCAGAAATCACCCGGACTAGCAGGAGGGTACGAAAATGTTTAAACTCATTCCATCTTCGAATTAATCAGCAGTGGAGAACATGCGAAAGAAATCTAATTGAAGTCGAGATCATCAATCCTACGAAGTCTTCACTACTTGGTAGACATACGATACCACCACGATTACAGAAATCAATCCGGGGGTTAGCTGTTTGGCGAGGGTAGAGATCACCTACTACTAAACCTCTACACGACGTGCGTGAAATTTACACATTTTTGGGAATGGGGAGGTTCATTCCTTGTTCCCTCTTTGGTTTCCCAGGAGAGCTACCCGAAAAATCACACAGCTTGGGCGAAGCTGAAAAAACATACGACAATATCATCTGTTTCATGCAAATACATCTACAGGGACAAACATTTATAACACCCGTCCACTTGTTATTTTCTCTTTGGTTGAAAATATATCACTTTTTACGGCATATGGAAGTGTGTGTGGCGCGTCATGGACGAAGATTTAGTCGCTAAATAATCGCTCATGCAACGTATAGTCACACATAGTGAAAACTTCGACAGAAAGATGAAAAGCACTGCCACAAAATATTGACGCCTGATTTTCCGTCAAGAAGTTCGTCAATTCATTCGCAAATAATCCGGTGATAATACCGCATATGATGAAATGCCTCCAGATTCTACACGTGTCACTAAATACCGCGGAGAGACGTATAACAATGCAGCCGTGGCGAAATCACTTCGAATAGTGAAGGCATGCCTATAGATTTGCTCTACCAGCACTCAATCGAATGAAGGAAAGAAAAGCCTGGACATCGATACTAAATTACCGATTTAATCCCTTTTTTAGTGCTACCGAAACAATGATTTTCACCCTTTCTATTTGAATTAATTCTTTGGAAAAATAAGTCAGCACAAAAATAATAAATACATTATAAATATATATATACATATGTATGTAAGTATATATATATATATATATACGTATGTAAGTATGTATGAATATATATATATATATATATATATATACAGCCTACTTACTGATACTGAGGTTGATATTCTTTTTAATGCTCACGCCTAAGACCTAAATTATTCGCCCCGCTTACCACAGTAGACTATTGAATCGAGCGTGGTACGCTTTTTACAACACTCAAAAGATTCACCGTCAACTACTCTTGGGGAGCAATAAAAAACTTAACGTTTAAATTCTCGCACAATAGAGTTTTCGCCGTCGAATAACACTTGAAAACGAAAGTATTTCATCAACCCGAAGGAAGTAATCACAAAGCCGACTCCAAAGTGGCCTCTCTTAAAGGCGAATATCGCCCGTCCTTCCGCAACGTGCATATGAGAGGCACAAAACCCTGAGGGGAGAGAGCACACATCAAATTCCTATATACGACCCAGCGTTGTCCTCAGAGGCACTCACTGCCTTCAAGGCTCGCCTTTATGCTCTCACTTGGCTCGAAGGGGCTCCGGCGCGCTCGGGCACACTTTAAATGCGCAAGGGGGAAAATGCGAGGAGTCTACCCTGTCTCTCCCTCTCTACATATCTCTCCCGCCACCACGACTCGTAAGAATGGAATGCGTCATAAATCCATTACGACGATTCCCAGCACTCTCTCCTTCTCGTTCAAACATATAAAAGTTCTTCGACCCCATGGGGAGATTAAAGGGGGGAGGCCAAGGAGACATGCCACACGATCGACCACCAACTTGCGCCGGCCAATTGCGACGATATAATCGATTTTCGAAGTATATCGAAATAATAGTCTAAGCATGTCATTTGAAATATCGGAATGACTGTCGATATTATTTTTCCCATACATCGTAATAAAGCGGTCGGGGGGGGGGGGGGGAGGGGGCGGAATCAGGCTTTTTAAAATTTCAATACGGTGTGCGTAGATGGAAGATTAATAAATTGTTTACCACTTACATTGGCGATCATTGCAAAAATGAGCCACTTTAGAGTATTTGCTAAGTGTGAAAAGAAATTAATGCGAATAAACAAATGTGTAATGGATTACTCAATAATAACTATTCGAGAAAATGCACACACTGAGCACGGCTCTGTGGTTTCAGTAGCTTTTGGACGAGTCGTGGGAGTGAACATTGCGACTCTTTGAAGTCCCGCCTAACACAAAACATATCCCAAAACCACAAATCACAGTATAAGAGTTTTTTAACACCACGTACTACCAATAATATCCCTCCATTTAGTTCAACATGCTAACCAATTCAACGTAGATGGGGTGGATAATTTTATCCACCTCCCCATCTCGCTTATGCAACATTCCCCAAAATCACTACCTATAACATTTTGCTGCCACACAGTATGCCCTGAATCCACTTTTCCTCACTTCTTTGACTTTTTCCAAAAGCCTAACTTTCCTCTCTCTTCCCTCACCATGCCCCTTACCGCTTCGTCACTTGCATTTCTATTCATTACAGTAGAATATTTTATACACCAATAAAATCACAGCCGATTAATATTTCAATGCCTGATCATTTACTTTATTAATGAAATTGCATAATAACAAACATTCGCCTAATCACGCTCTTGCCGATCCCCGCTGGAATTTCGTTGAGGTAGGCCAGTGCGGTAATCCACTGATCCCTTGCCGATTTTAACTACCTACGTAATATTCTCCACAACTGTGTGAAAGCCATAATTGTGTCTCGCCCGCACACCAGCTTCCAACAACACTTCTACGATCAGCAATCAATTGATTTAAACCGATATAGGGGAGATTGTTGGGGTGAGCAAATTGTAAATACAAGGAGGAATTGTGGAATAAGAATAGGAGTACGCATTCTGGACGGAATGAAGGCAGGAAGTACGTGGAGTCGAAGAATTGTTTACTGTAACATTATGGTGTTGATGGGTATCAATTATCGTGTTAGTATGGCCTCAGGAGTGAGCCAGAGATGCATGTGGCCCATAAAAAATCTACCTTAACGTTTAGTTCGATTTTTAAGGAAATGCTTCAGAAAGGAGATCAATGTAGATTTTCATTGTGATATGATGAGGAGAGGAACAATCGCGAAATAAATACACCAGCAGCAAGTTTTCTTTTCATTTTCAACTCCGAAAAATGAAAAACGGTCAAATCAATTCTAAGGTCATTCGATTAAATTTGATCCAAATTCATCTGTATTCCTTTAAATTGATATATTAATACTACCTTGATCAAAAAGTTCCCGGAATAACCACCGTGTGGCGCTCCCATCGTTCCGATTTGAGTTCTGTTTTTTTTTGTTAAATTGGTACATCTGTTGTTGATATTCCCTTTAAATCTTAGTGTCATAACTTGACATTTGCAAAAGTTACGTAGCCAAGAGTACATCTATCTCTGTGTGTGTTGGCGATTTTTTACAATTTCAGAAATGGATTTAAATTTGCAACAACGAACTTGTATTAAATTTTGCGTAAAAAACGGATTTAGTGGCGCACGGACGTTGGAAATGTTGGAAAAGTGTTTCGGCAACGATTCTCTAAAAAAAACGGTCGTTTACCAGTGGCACGAGCGGTTCAGAAGTGGTCGTGACTCAATCGAAGATGATGAACGCAGTGGCAGACCATCGACATCGAAAGTCGGTGAAAAAATTGATAAAGTAAAAGAAATGTTGGTCAATAACCGCAAATTAACCATCAGAGAAATAGCGGAGGACTTGAACATTGCCTATGGATCCGCCCAAGACATTGTGGTTAATGATTTGGGTTTCCGTCGTGTAGCAGCAAAAGACCTCAATTTCATGCAAAAAAGAGACCGTGTTGACGTCGCAAAAGACATGATTTGCGAGGCTGAATCCGATCCCACATTCATCAAAAGGATCATTACTGGAGACGAGACGTGGGTTTATGAGTACGACATGCAATCCAGACATCAGGCAAGTGAATGGCGTTCACCAAATGAGCCGAGACCAAAAAAACCACGTCGTTTTCAGTCAAAAAAGAAGGCAATGCTGACGGTTTTCATGGATTACAACGGTGTAGTGCATCATGAATTTTTGCCAGAAGGCCAGACAGTAAACAAAGAGTATTATTTGGGCGTTATGAGACGTTTGCGTGAAGCAATTCGCCGAAAGAGACCAGAAATGTGGGCAGAAAACCCGTGGATTTTGCACCATGATAACGCACCGTCGCACAGTGCTATCATTATTCGTAATTTTTTGACGAAAAATGCAACAAATACCATCCAACAGCCACCGAATTCACCTGATTTGGCTCCCTGTGACTTCTTTCTGTTCAATCGAGTTAAAAAACCATTACGGGGAACGCGTTTTAGCAGCCGAGAGGAAGTAATGGAAAAATCGCAGGAAGCACTGATGGACATACCGAAAACCGAATATAAAAAATGTTTCGAGGATTGGATCAAGCGCTGGCATAAGTGTGTTGCAGTCGATGGGGATTACTTTGAAGGGGACAATATAGATTTAGATGAATAAACTTGTATTTATAATTTTCTGAATAAATTCCGGGAAATTTTTGATCAAGGTAGTAGAATTAGTATCGCAACTCCTCGACATCAACATGTACAGGATTAGTATATATCTTGGGCTCCAGAGACGGCAAACACACTTACTATCGTTTCAAAAATAACAAGCAGACGAAAGAACTAGAAAAAAACTCGCTTACTACAGAATAGAATTATAGAAAAGCAAGCGATGGATTATGTCCGATGATAGCGAAGCTTTTCCCGGCAGTTCGTCATTAATGAAAAATACCGTACTGAATGAAACTCGCGTGACAGACAAAATCAAAAACCCATAGAAAACATTGCTGTGGTTAGAATTCGATCGCGTGACTCCGTGGATCAGTCAAAAGCTATCAAGGTCCGCAATAATGATGAATAAAATATTTACAAAAACAGTTTAAAATTCACATTCAATAAAAAGGACAGGAGCAATGGCAGTCGATCCTCGCAAATTTTCTCGACTGACAAAGAGCATAAGAGGATTATCGCGAGCAAACGTTATCCCTCTACTAAAGGTCACGAAGAACCATCTTTCGCAATATCCGTTCAAATACATAGTTTAACAAGCACAACATACCAATTACTGATGTCTAAACCCATAAGGAACATTGCTGTGGTTAAGATTCGATCGCGAGAATCCGTGTATCAGTCAAAAGCTATCAAGGTCCGCGATAGTAATGAATAAAATATTAATAAAAGCAGTTTAAAACTCACATTTAATAAAAATTGCAGGAGACATTGCAGTCGACTCGTGCACTCTCATTTGAAATTGGTCATATTTTTATAAGAAAATATAAATAAGAAAAGGATAAAATGAAAGGAAAAAATCTAAGTTAAAATTTAAATAAGCAAGGAAAACCCGGAAAAAGTATTTTATTTTCTAAATAGTAACACCTCCAATAACGGAAATGTCAACTAGAAGAATATCAGATGGAAAATTAATTAGAAGGAGCAATCACTGATTGTATATATTGCTACTCTGGACATCATGGGGCGGTTAGAAAAAACTGTACGCTTATGGAATGCGCTCTCATTCGAGTATATTTGGCTCAGCTGCAGCTACTTAGGAATGACTTCTTATTAACTTCTCCTTTCAAATAATACCACCCTTTCAACATTTTAAATATCACTTTTCCGATTTTGATAAATACACTCACGGTGTTGATATAGGTCAGAAAAACAAATAGAAAAAAATCAAACCAAAAAGCACATATTTGCACGCTCAAATTCTAATACAATAACATCGAAAATATTGCGAATTAAATACTCGTTAGGGGAAGCCATGCGAAAACTACCTCCATTCCCGGATTAAACTCGGTCAGGTGAGACGGGTGATACGTCGCAGACACGACAACCCGGTTTATCCTCACCGCGTCCGCAACAAGAAATAAAAACAGCTCGAAAAAGTCGTCGAAAAATAAACATCGCAGACCTCGGACGTCACCAAGATATGGCTCTACGGGGAGATCGAACATCCAAGAAGCGAAATATAGTCTTATTTTAAAAACAAGTAAAAAAATATTATATACTGGATAAATAGATTATAAAATGAATAAACGAGAGAAAATTGGGGCCACGATAACTTTCGAAAATCATAAAGAGGAGCTGGTGACCTTGGGAAGAAGTCTCCCTCCCCTACGTGAGCATCACGACCAACACAGCCGCCGGCGCACCCACCCCTCTTATGCAAACATGCGCGGACACACTTCTTCCCGATGCACCGCACGGGGTGACGGCGAAGCCTCGGCAGCGGAAGGAGTGGGCACGAGAAAGTGAAAATAAAAGCGAGTGGCAGCGGTCCAGGCGAGAGTGCACGGTCGGACAGCTGAATCCGAATGAAATGCGACGAAGACGACCGAAGAGAGAGAAAGAAGGAGAGAGTGTCTTTTCATTTCGCCCTCCCGACAAAGCACGGCCCAAGAATAACGTTTAAAGAGCCTTCGAAACCCGCGGGGGAGAGAACAAAAAAAGGGCGGTTATTCCATTTTGAGACACACGATCCCGAGGCGACGCCCACTAGAGGTCCCACACGGGCTATTCTCGTGAAAGTCTTGCATGGTAACGCACCCGACTGAAATAACTGCGGTTGTATTAATCCGAACCGAGTGCACAGCGCAAATGAACTCCCTTGAACTACTCCTACCCACACGACGCGTGCAGCGCGTGCATTAACTCTTGAGTGTGAATGTATCGATGGAAAAAATCAGAAAATCGCACACCTTAACCTACGCTGCCAAGGGTGCTCCGGATGATCAGTCCTTCTTCTTCTTGAAATAGGATAGTCGCCAATTAGTCCCCTACTTGGGAGGTGGAGTGCCAGATATCTTACGATCTTTTCGGTGGAGAATCGGTTCGCAGCAATCCTGTCACGCTCGTCCGGCATGAAATGAGTATGGATTTAGCGTTTGCATACTGACGAGGATCCAGTGGTCGACTAAGGCACCAACACTGACGACGTGATGCGCAGGGATACCAGAATTGCCCAATTATTAAGCTAACAGCCTCTCGATAACTTATTGCCTGCGATGAAAATATATGACAGAACACGCAGGACGATTCGTTTATTCATACATTCATGCTGAGAGAAAATGTTGCTCTCCGTCCATTCGATCAACTTTCGAGCTCATGACTCTGGTGACGATACTTGATTGCCTCCCACTACTCATTCCTACTGATCCAGATCTCGGGTCCGAGTAGGATGGTTTTCAAAACATTCAATATAATCATTCGCCGTTCTGAATATTCTGTGAATTGCTAATTGGTTGTCTTATACGTGCCGTTTCAACGGTATGACGCAGTGGACCCCGAAAGATCAAAGTTTAATCGCCACGTAGTTTTATCGATGATGGATTATTCATCAGCAATGCTGGCATGAGAGTAATTTCGTAACAAATAACAGCAAGAAATCACTGTCACAGTCTAAAGTCTCCATGAAGTGAGTGCATCTGGGATTTAATGAGAATACCAACTTTAACTTATCAACGTCATGGAAATAGATAAATAACTGTACAGGAAGTAAAGAGTGAAAGTCGGAGGAAACTGGAAGTTAGATATTTCTCTATCAAACCTTAAGAAACTAGTATTTCGACCCTACATAAAAAATGCGTAGCCCAAATCATGTGAATAGGGGCTTTCTCTATCAAGCGTCGTGTTTTCCGAACCTTCTCCAGGAATTACAAGTATTACAACGAACAGTGCTGCAAAGGGCCCCCTTTCGGCTCTGTGGCCTAGGAAATTATGACTTGTGACGCGGTATTTAATTCATAGATAAATTTTCCCCGATACCGCGAGACAAGGGAGGCCGCGACTCTACTTGTTTTGAGGGCGCCAGGCTAGCCGCATGGCTAGCCGCAGAGTCACGCCGCTGGCTGTCACCTGGCCCATCACACTCCTCGTCCCAGGGGAGGGCTCGCTCACCTTTTATGTGCCCCGGGGTGGGCAGCGGCTCTTCAGCTGAAATCACGAGGGACGCTAGGAGGCGCATAAAAATGGACTACGACGAGTAAACTTCACAAGAACTATTTATTATCACAAGAAAAGGTGTGGGCGCTCCCAAGCAAACATGACGCGCGGTGCCGACGCCTGCTGGGCCACGATGTTGGGTGGCCGCTCGGCTGCAGCCGAAGATGGCCGCCTCGCTGTCGACTGCTGGCTCCCGATGTTCCGGTCGGGGCCTGCGGGGGGCCCACACGGCGAGGTCGGTTGCTGGCACGCGCACCCCCGGTGTTCGCAGGCTGTCGGTGACTCGACGATGATAGCACACGACCTTCTCTCTCGGACATCTCACAACGAACTCTGCTTCCCACGTGTTGGCCGGCACTCTCCGCGCGCGGCGCGCTCCGCTCTTCTTTTTTTCTTACATACATTGTCGGCGCCCACAACTAGCGCCCCGCCGTTCTACGGCTCGCGAGAGGGCCGCGCGTATTCGAACTGGGCAAGTGACGCTGCGCCAAGCACAACGTCACATACCCCCTCCCTAAGCCGGACACTCGTCCGAGTGGACCGCTTACAACGAGCCTGCAACTGAAACCTATGAACACAATATAATAACAACAATTTCACAGATTTCTACCAGTAGTTCACTCAGTTTTGAGATTCTGTCTTCAGCTATTGGATAGAAAATGGATAGCACAACTTTTTCTAATTTTAACCACATTCTCTATGAACATCAAGTAATACATTTGGTATGAACAAACTTTTGGCATGAATCTTTCATACATTCCAAGGGAATTTCTGACAAAATTTCAACAAAAGCATCACTCGCTCAGATAATTCACTCTATAAAAGGCAGTACGTCCTCAGATCAAACACATCACACCTCGTTTGCAAACTTTCATTCACCACAATTCAAGGGCTATGTGCCATAACAACAATAATGTCCGACAGAGATGTTCACATTATTGAAAAATACATCGCTCACTTTGACACACCTACAAGATAAAATGAGGCAAACACACAATGCTGACCAATTACATAATACCAAAATTCATAAGGAACTTTTTTTGAGAGTGTGCTCCGTGGGCTTGGCGCTCGGAGGACTCACCACTTTGACGAGTGGATCTTGGTGCTATATATCGTTTCAAGTCACCAATATCTACTTTCGCATTTTGCTTATTGGAACGCGTTTCTACGATATAAACTGTTGGAGACAGTTTTTTTAGTATCTCGATCGGTCCTTCAAATTTAGGGGCTAGCTTGGCTGAAAACCTATCAATCCCACTGGACAGATGGTGGGTCCTACGCATTACTAGGTCTCCTACATTAAATTCGATGTTTCTTCTACCCTTATTATACGCTTGCGCCTGTTTTTTCTGAGCTTTCTCTATATTCTCGGCTACTAAATCTCGTAATAAGCCTAACCTATCGGCCCTCTTTTTCCACGCTTGTGGATCCAATCTGCTCTCTATGCCTTCCCCCTTCTCAAGCTCGCGCCGCAAACTCTTCACTGGCAGTGGATGCCTTCCGAAGTTCAAGTAGGCTGGCGAGATCTTAGTCGAGGCCTGCTTCGCGGTGTTGACTGCATGCCTTAGTTCGTGTAAATGCTGATCCCAGTCTCTATGGTCTTTTTCTACAAACATCGCGATGGCCGTCTTCAGCGTTCGATTGGATCTTTCCACTGGGTTTGCCTGAGCATGGTATGGAGGCGTTGTTGTATGCGTTATTCCATACTCTGCCAATGCTTCTCTTACGCATTTGTTATCAAACTCTTTTCCATTATCTGTCAAGAGATACTCCGGCGTTCCCCAGCGAAATAGGACAAGCTCCTCAAGTGCTTTAACCACGTTGGCCCCCGTAGCAGCTCTGACCGCCTTTAGCTCCACCCATCTTGAAAATAAGTCCTGAAAGATTATTAAGTACTTGTTCTTGGCTTTGCTAAGCGGAAACTCCATGAGATCTGCTGCTACGACGCTCCATGGTCTCTCTACCGTTCTTTTACCCAATAGTCCCTGAGGCGCTTGCTGCGACGTTTTGAACTGTTGACATTCCTGACATTGCCTCACCAAGTTGTGAATGTCGTGATAGGCCCCTCTCCAATAGTAATCTCGTACGACTCGATCGAACGTCTTTTCCACTCCGAGGTGGCCCGATGAAGGTTCACAATGGGCATCCCTTATGACCCGCTCTCGACATTCTTTTGGAACCACGAGTTTCCAGCCCTCTTCACAATCAGCGATTGGATCGAGCAGCTCATCGTACTTGTAACGATACAAGTGGCCCGCTTCGACCTTCCAATTTTTATACCTCTCCGGATATTTGCTGACTTCCTCGACTCTGCGTTGGTAGTCCTCATCCTTTACTTCCGTAATTTCAGCGATCTTCTCTTCGCCAGAAAGTTGCTCGTACATACAAGATAGTGCATCAGGCAAATCATGGATTTTACTTCGACGATGCACCACCTCGAGACCTACTATGGTCACTTGAGCCCCGGGGTCATAGAGCGCAATGTACTCTTTTCCCCCGATCAGGACTGAGACTTGGTCTCTATTCTCTGCCGTCACACTCGCTAAACTCACTCTAGGCGTGGACTCCACGCCGACTCCCCCTCCCTGAACCGGACATAGCCTATCAGGTTTGTCCTCAATGGTTACAGGGTATATCACACTCTCACTCGACTCATTCCTGCCCGTCCCTTTGTTGGAACACAACCGATCCAGAGTGAACAGTACTTGAGGCAATTTCTCATAATCGCTCTCCTGTTCTGATTTCTGGCCCGCGTGAAGCGACTGGGCAGAATCTACATTCCACGCATGTCTCGGCGGGCTTTGTGGCACCGACGAGATGCTCTGAGGCCTCTCACTCATTCTCTCACTCTCTGCTTGCTTTGGCGGCTGGAGACAGGCTGGCCTGTTCGATCCTACCAAAGACTTGACCCTTTCGCTTTCTTCCGACCTAACGGATTGGCAGAGCGGAGCTGACTCCGTCGACCAATGCGCCTTCTGCCCCATATGCGGTTGATTTGATGGGCGGAGACGGGCTGACCCGCTCGGCTCGGCGAAATCAACGGCTGGACAGCAAATATCAGCTTTGCAGTGGAGGTCGGCCGTTCGTCTCGACTGCTCAGCTCGAGAGCTTTTCCTGATAGCTCCATTGCATTGGCCAGATCGATAGAGGTTGGCTGTCCACCTCGATCTGTAGATTTCTTCATCCTTGATCTTTGCCAACGCCTCAGATGGGTGGTGGATGTTGGCTGTCCATCTCGACCCAGGATCAGATGTTTCATCTGGCCCATCTGAGTTTATCTCCCTTCCTTTCTCTATACAATCCTTTATTCCACTATTTACATCTTCCTTGATCGAATTTGGTTCGCAGAATTTGGCTGTCCAACTCGGCTTTTCCAAAATCGAATCACCATTTCCTAACCTAATCGACTTATTCCTATGATTATCTAAATCTAATTCAGCCGATTTATGTTCGACGGATTGGTTTGCGGGGAAGCCGCTTGGGCTAGGCGACTCCCCGCTTGTCCGTTTTCCTGCCGAGTAAACAGGTGTTTGCAATTAGGGCAATTAATTGCCAATAAGCCGACCTTGCCGCAAAGTTGGCACTTTTCTTGTGTCCTACCCTGTCGACTGGGGCAATTGACACTGATATGCCCTCTTGCGCCACAGCTGAAACACTGGACTCTCGGGCACGCATTTGCCCTATGTCCCGACTCTCCGCAGGAATAACAAGCTCCGTCAAAGCCCGGTCCCTGGTCTCTCGCCTGTGAAGGCCTAGACCACGTAGGTCTCGTTATGGCCCGGTTGTCCCATCGGCCATTGTAACCTGCCCCAGAGGAGCTGGGCGTGACCTCTCTCGGAGAGGACGGCTCGCCATTTTTCCCCATGGTGGGCGGTATTCTCCCTCCTCCGTCCGTCATGGACTTTTTCCTGACCTCATTGGGTTGAAGTTCGTTAAGAATGCTGGTCTTCTTATTCATTTCCTCCACATTGCTCCCCAGGGCCCCTACTTTCGCTAGTTTTCTTGATCTTTGCTCTTCTCCTTTCCTCACATAAGCGCCAGTCGTGATTAGCGACTCGCTAGCTGGCATAGGATCATGATAACGAGCATTGCTTGCCATTCTTCTTTCATACTTCTGACCACAATCCATCAGTTCATCCAACGTCTTAAGGCGTCGATCCTTTATCTCATTTCGATATTCTGGAAGTAGATTGCTCAATGCGACCTTGAGCAGTTTCCTCTCTGACAACGGTTTCTTCAGATATTTAGAAAGGTGTTGTAAGTTGCCTATAAATTCTGCTATCTTCTCCTTCCTCCCTTGGGTTCTATTGGTAATTTCCCTCATCACTTGCTCTTCGTCCCACTCTTCGACGAATCTCTGTTTAAATCGTCGTTGAAAGTCATTCCAGTCTCTGATGTACTCCTCCGTGGCCGCATACCAGTTGTAAGCGGTATCTCGAAGAGTAAACGGCAAAACCTTCAAGATATCGCTATCCGAGGCATTAGTGCTGGCTCTGATGTTTCCCAACTTCTGGAGGTACTCTCTTGCCTTTGAATTGCCGTCTCCTCGAAATTCAAGCTTCCAACTCTGGAACGCCTTTATGCATCTTTGCGAGATCTCAGCTGAGCGTGACGAGCTCGTACGATGTCTTTTGGATTTAAATGCCAATGTTCTCGGAGCACTGGCCCTTCCTAACTCAGAGCTGGTGCTCTGTCTATGTCCATCGTTCCCTGATGTATCGTCCGAGTCATCACTGCTGTCTGTGGATAACGACCCGCTCGTTACCTCCGACTCTGAAGAAGATGACGAAGTGGATGTTATTTCCCTCCGATACTTTTTCTTGGAACCCTTTCTCAAGTTCACTTCCTTATCGTTCTTCTCACTGCCCAATTTTTGTAAAATTCGGCTAAGTCCATCCGTTAGGTTGTTGATCATCTCGTTCTGCTGTTGCAATTGACTCCGCAACTCCTTTATTTCCTCAGAGTTGCGGTCGCTCTGTACTGGTATCTCTTTTTGATTTGATTTCGCTTCCGAAGGCAGAATGCGCAGTTTTTCCTTTTCTCTGGTCAAATATGACGCTTCTTTCCTTTCCCCCAGCGGCGGAAAATCGTATGAGTCCATCAGCGGCAGTTTGGGCTGAGGGCCTCCCGCTGCGTTTGCTGTAATGGTCCGAATGGTGTTCAGTTCCTCATTAATTTCTCCGTCGCTTGCGGCAACTTTCTCTGTCTCGATGTGCTTCTTTTTATGCCCCTTACTGCATGCTCCTTTCATTTTCCACCCTGCCTCTAGGTCTTCGTCCCAGTTTAAGGCGTGTAGAGCTCCTGAGAGGGTTACATCGTCAGGCTCCACATCCTCGTCCAATTCTTTGGACCATGGTGTTCCTAATCGTGGTTGTGCCAAAAGAAGCTTAGCCCGCAATAATCGCTCTTTGCGCACTAAGAGTGGCCCTACCAAGGAGTGTCCTTTACTTGACAACTCATTTTCCACCTCTTCTTCACTCATTTGCTTAATTATTTCAAATTCTGCCTTTACCGCTGAATGCCGTAGCAGTGCCCTCATATCTCTCTGATATCTCGCCAAAAATCCAGTGTCACCCTCCATTGTAAATTAGGAAGAAGAAAATTCTTAACCTATTGAATAATTAAAGGATTTGCCCCACCTAACCTAAAATACGCTTACTGCAAATATTTAATCCGAATCTAAAGCTATTTCCCTATTCTACAGTTATTATAACAAATAGGGTAGAATAAATCAGAATTCTATATTAAAAGCATAACCTATCCTCAAAATTCAAAAATAACAATCTCCACTTCCTCTTTTCAAAGGATCCTCTGCCACACTGGGGATACGTGGCCACGCACGGAGCTTCCCTCACGCCAATAATAGAAGTTAATCTTAGAAACCGATCGTCCCTCCTCAACTTAACTGGAAACAAGTCGCCTCGGGAATGTCCACAGCTTTCATCCCACCCTCAACGCCAAGCAACCACTCAAAGCAACCGCGCAAACCACATTCAAGTACAAAAGATTGAGTAGAAATTATAATCTCTTATTTACTGCTTCCCTCACAAAGAATTTTAAATTTCTTAATTTCATGACAATGTATAGCAAAATAAAAAAAGGACTAATTTATAAATCAAATAGAAAAATTGTATACCGCTCGCGAAAGAGCTGTACGTAATAACTGGCGCTCGCGCGATGTTACTCACGCATCGTTCCCGCTCACACACACGCTATGCACACCATGCCGGTATCACTCCGCTCGCTCTCCTTCACACCATTGTTGCCTCGTCAAGGCCGACGCGACGCAATTTTACACTCGCGCCTCATGCGCACTCTCGAAATATAATTGTCACTTTTCTCGCACAACAATAGAAAGGCTGCCCCACGTTGGGCGCCATTTGTGACGCGGTATTTAATTCATAGATAAATTTTCCCCGATACCGCGAGACAAGGGAGGCCGCGACTCTACTTGTTTTGAGGGCGCCAGGCTAGCCGCATGGCTAGCCGCATGGCTAGCCGCAGAGTCACGCCGCTGGCTGTCACCTGGCCCATCACACTCCTCGTCCCAGGGGAGGGCTCGCTCACCTTTTATGTGCCCCGGGGTGGGCAGCGGCTCTTCAGCTGAAATCACGAGGGACGCTAGGAGGCGCATAAAAATGGACTACGACGAGTAAACTTCACAAGAACTATTTATTATCACAAGAAAAGGTGTGGGCGCTCCCAAGCAAACATGACGCGCGGTGCCGACGCCTGCTGGGCCACGATGTTGGGTGGCCGCTCGGCTGCAGCCGAAGATGGCCGCCTCGCTGTCGACTGCTGGCTCCCGATGTTCCGGTCGGGGCCTGCGGGGGGCCCACACGGCGAGGTCGGTTGCTGGCACGCGCACCCCCGGTGTTCGCAGGCTGTCGGTGACTCGACGATGATAGCACACGACCTTCTCTCTCGGACATCTCACAACGAACTCTGCTTCCCACGTGTTGGCCGGCACTCTCCGCGCGCGGCGCGCTCCGCTCTTCTTTTTTTCTTACATACATTGTCGGCGCCCACAACTAGCGCCCCGCCGTTCTACGGCTCGCGAGAGGGCCGCGCGTATTCGAACTGGGCAAGTGACGCTGCGCCAAGCACAACGTCACAGACTTGCCATCTAATTCTAGGGATGGTTACTGCTACTTCATTCACTCTTGAACAAATGTTTGCAACCGCTGAAATTCCACGCAAACAAAACTGAAGAAAAACATTTGATCATTGCATATTATATTTAACCATCTTCATCGATGAAAACTGACATATTTAACAGTCGTCGACACAATTTATCTGAAAGGACCACGTGAAATTAATCCAAGTTTGGCCATTCCATGGCGACACACTCCTAGAATGATAATCCAAGTTTTAACTCGACTTCCACATCGTGTGAACGTTATAAATTAGTATTTCAACTACGGAGGTGCGGAGCGGAAAAATACAAAATTATTGCTTAACGCTTAACCTGCACAGTCACTCTTAGAAATGAAAATTTTTATGAAAACATGGTCGCGATATAAAACTTTGGGAAATAATTACCTAGCCTAATTTTTTCGTATCACTCGCCCGCGGGTACCAGTTGTGTCGGCATTCGATAAGTTTCCTTTCCACCTCGATTTCGGTCCGAGAAGGCAAGGATATTGAATAAGCGCCCATTACTGAGTCGAGAAACTAATTCGCGACCTTTGTATAGTGCCAAGAGTCACTCCCGGCACCTCACAGGCTTGTGAAACCGGCGATGGAAAAAACCAGACTTCGTTCCATCTTTTGATCCGATAACGAGCGACATGTCAACGAGGGTTCCCGACAAATGGCGAAACTTCTGAACTGTACTGACAGAAGATTCTCGGGCAAAAAAAAGAAAATCGCATCGACCGCCAATTTTCAATAAGGTGATCCGGCGAGGGTTATTCGGAAAGAGAAAGGGGACGAATCGAACTATTCCAATCCAGTCTGGGGAAAAATGAGCAAAAGCCTATCGGATCGCTTATCGGGACTGGTACGATACATCAAGGTCTACCTGCGAGAGATAAATTGGGGAAATACACATCGCTAAAAGGTTACGGAATGCAGGGGTCGATCGGATTTTTAGTTATTATATATTTGACACGCCCAATGCAGCGACAAACACCACGAGAGTTCCCACATGAGCTATTCTGGAGAACGTTTTGCATCGTAATATACCCGACTTTTTGCTCAAATATCACCAATACCCAGATCAAATAGCAAGAGTTATATCAGTTAGATAATATGATGTTTAATCACAGATCAACGTAATCAATTTGCAAAAGTTTCGCTGGAGTGGATGCGAATTCAGGTCAGAATTTGGTGCTTATGAAGTGAACCGTCAAATTCCAGAGGATGAAAAAGTGGAACGCAGAATTCATTCATCGGAACGAAGAAGTAGGAATGCCAGAATGCAGTTGAAAGAATTCCGAGGAATAGAGGGTGGGTACCTACAGCAGAAGAAAAAAGAGAACACCTAAAAAAAAGACAACGAACACCGCAAACCAAAGCAATAGTGACAGAAAATATGAATAACGTTGGAGAAGCTTTAGACGGCATACGTAGTATATCATGTCCACGGAGTTTTTTTTCCACGCGTCACTTTTTCATGTGATGAAAATGACAATGCGTTGCTCCTCGCACGAAACATCTGTTAACACGAAATGAAAACATCAAGTTGATTGTCTATATCTACATTCACGCCCCGAGAGTTGGAAACGTGGCAGACCTGTTGATTCAACCGCCTTAATTATACATTCACAGGATATTAAATGAAGAGCTCCTGCGAAAAAGGTGGATAAAAATAACGCATTTCCATCATTTACGTCGGAAGGTTTGACACACGATTTTTTGATAATGCGAATTGTGTCCACCAGTTCCAATGAATACCTGAAATACTTGTCGTTCAGCGTTTCAGCCAAATGCATCTCAATGCGGTAGGCATTTTTACTGGGAGAAAACAGTCTGTGTCCCGCGCCCCTGCTCAACTATGAGCCATCGCGCAGCTGTAAAATGTCCTAAAGATAATACCATAAACTAATTGAATAAAGGAACAAAATCATAAATAAAAATGTTTAACATAAATGCATCCCCTGCCCTTTGGAAAGTTTCAAGGGCATCTACAAGGAAGCTCTTCCAGTGATAAGTAAAGTGGATATATTAAGCTGAGATAAGGAGCGAGCAGTGAGATGCATTGTATATTGAACTGGAAATATTGAAAACTTAAATGAAAGAGTAGTGTTACACTTTATGCCAAAGGAAGCCGGTCAAGGAACTTTTCGATTCTTACAATTTAAGCGAAAAGACGTCCTCAGTATTTTTGCCTCGCACCTCATGTCCTTCCAACTCGAGACGCCGTTTAGCATAAATGCAACAGACACGGTCGACGACTCAAACGATACCTATCGAACAGTTCCTTTCACTAACGCTACATTAACACATAAAAACTCAGCCATTAACGATCGATTTTTATATAATTGGACACCTAATTGACTCAATTTGGAGGATGGAAAGCGTCTGCACGTTCCGAAACGATCGTCAACACGACTGTAGCGGGAGCAAGGAGCAGAAACCAGCTCAAACAATCGATGAGAATTAGGTCCCACCAGCACCACAGCTATCAACCCGAAGGTAGTTCGATTGGCGATTGTAAAGCTCGCCTTGAACTAATCTCAACGTCGTGTGACATTCATACATCAGGATAGAGGAGCCAGTGCCTTTTCATTTCGTTTTCCTACCTATGGTTTCCCAAATTGATCTGGTATCCGAAAAATCACACAGCTTGGATGCAGCTGAGGGCGAACAGAGGCATGCCCGGGAACTGCATCCAGGCCCTGAAGTCAGCAACATAGGTTAATCGCAACTAATTAACTCAGTATTACAATTAAGTCTTGACGACGAAAACATAATTAAAAAGCGCCGATGACAAGTCCGAGCAGAATGATTCAATCGAAATAATGGACATCACTCGGACGACGACTGAGACAGTGCGCCAGCTACTCCATCGTGCTCGTCCATGATCGATAGTGAACTCACAGGGTGGAGGGATAAGACACGCTACAGCCTAGTTTACGATAAGCCGAGTCGTCCACCGTAACTGGCCCTTAAACGGAGCGATAATGACAACAGGGGTGGGCTGCCCCCAAATTATACATCCATTTCATTCAGGGACGTTGAATTCCCGTGAAATCAAAGCTCAACAATACCGCGGAGAATCGCGCGATGCGTACGTCACCGCATTCCCCGAGAGAATCGTGTCTAGATCCTTCGACGTTCACGGGCGGTCAGCAGCGGCGGGATGGGTTCACCCCCCCCCCAGCTCATGCACTTCGGCTTGGTTACCACCTCCGTTCCTCCCCTCCCCCAGATCGAAAGAGCTGAGCGGAGGAGAGCCGATATCCCGCCCGCAACTCCCGCTCAGTCAACCTACGGACGCCCTTCAATCCGCTCATCAGCGAGCGGGAGGAATGGGAGGGACAACGCCACCGACCGGCGGCGACGCCTCTCCCTCCCCATCACCCCACTTTCCTCTCTCAAGCCCCCTCCCGCCCCATCAGCCCACTTTCCTCTCTCAAGCCCCCTCCCGCCCCATCAGCCCACTTTCCTCTCTCAAGCCCCCTTCCCTCTGGGTCTCTATTTCATTCCCCGCCTCCGTCGCGTTTATTTATAAGCGACCTTCCTCATCCTCCCGTCTCTTCTGGTCCGCACACCGGAACTCAATTTATCTCTCCTCTCTCTCCCACCACCGAGGAAAAGACAACGAACAAAATTTTATTAGACCAAGGATTAGGTTACAGCTTAATGTAATGGATCATAAAACAGCTACTGGATCTACCTTCTACATAGATATGCGATATGAAGAGACCTAAGGGCCATTGAGTAGTGGCGTAAGGAAGGAATATATTAAAGACATTGGTGAAAGGGAAATGAGAAATAATTGGACACAATACACTGAGTTAATGGAAGGAATCAAGGAAAAGGGGAATTAAAAATAAAGACCAAGAGAGGCTTCATAGAATTAAATAGTGAAATATGTAGGCACACGAACTATAAAGTAATGAGGAGACTGCCAGATATCAGAATACCTTGGGAGAGCTGCTACCAAGTAACGCAGTATTAAAACTCATCATATATCAACTCACTGCAGATATATGATGACAATAAAGTATCGGAATACTTTCAAATGAGAGTAAAGGCAAAAATCGAATCTCACATTGCAAATATGGAAGAAAGCAAGTAATCACAACACTTGCACCTTTGCTTGCACCTATGGGGTATTCACAAGGTAATCGCATATCTGAATCGTACACAAGCCTCTACCATTTTACAGGCGTTTGCATTTACATAACAATAACTCAATTCCCGAATGAAGACGGATGTAGTTAGGCATTTTAAACTTTTGTTTCGAAAGGGAAAAATTATTGGAAGAGAGGAAAAGTGGCGCTTCTACATCATTAAGAACTATGTTAACCCGACCTGCTAATGTGTTTCATCCCCAAAGAATGGACACATGATCAGTGACAGGGAACAAGTAACATCCTTAACTATAAAACATACAAAATAATACAACATTGCCCGCCATTGTACCATCCGACTCTTGACAGTCACCAAAATATTTCTGTTGCATTTTTCTTACGGTGGGCCGGTTGAAATGGAACCAATAAATTATCAATGCTAAGTACTGGGCAGAAAATACATTGAAGATTGGCCTCAGTAAAACACTAAAAAAATAATACACTTGAAAACCTTCTGTGATTTATTACATGCATGGTTGATATTTATCAATGGCCAACATTTTGATCAAGCCATATTCGCTAGCGTATAAAAGAGTTCAAATTGAACATCTGGTGCGCTACGAGCAATGCGTAAATACCATCTCGATAACGAAAATCAGAAACGAAAGTATTTATTATTTTAGAGAGAGAGGTAACCTTGCAAATAGAGCGAGGGTAAAGCTAAAGGTGTTCCGCAGATTGGTGCGAGAATCTAACTTCCTCATTTAGGAATTAAATTAAAGGGCTGTGAGCAAAACGCTCATGCGCCAATAAATAATTGGCACATCATTCACTGACCAACCGAATCATACAATCTCACCTCATAGGGGACGCAGATATCTTTGAGCATAACGCCACTCTACCACCCTGATAAAAACGGATGATGATCCATACAGCTCTTAGCACCTGGGTAATAAATTTTTTAAAAACCCTTCACAACAGCTGAGAGTTTAGCCACACGTAAAAATAAAATAATGGAAAAGTATAACTTAGGCTCTCAGAACATATTGTGGCTAAAGCAAGAGGATTATGTAAACACGAAACAAGCCACAACTAACTTTCCTATTTTCAACAACTGCATGAAGATAGATCATGCATAACATGCTCTCGTAGGGACTTATCCGAAAAACATTTCATTTTCTGATTCCAATATGACTATAAAGACATGGTGTAGTAATGAATACAAATTAATTCTGAATACAAGGCTACTCCGTACACCGAAATACAGTTCCACGTGGTGTAGATTGTAAGCAGGATAGCTGCCGAGGGTCTCGTATGCCAGATGCGCCGCGATTAAATGTAAAAAAACCCCTTTCCCGACTATCTTCCACCGGTTGACGGAAATAGGAACGATGACGAATCTCATTTGGTCAGTAAAAGAAATTGGCCGTTCCCAACCCCAATTTCACAACTCCCTGCTAATAGAAGGACAACATTTTAGTGTATTTTGGCTTCAAACAAGTCTATAATAAAGAAGAAATCATAAAATATTAATTCTCCCGAGAGCTCATAAATCACAAGACAAATATTAAGTAGACCGCCATCACGAAAATTCTTCAAGCTAAAGGTATTCTGGCGACGCCGAGGGAATAACTATGGTCCCACATTATGTAGACAGATTGGGTCACCACAATAAAATATGAGAAAAAAAATACCAGCGCTGACACATTCATATACCCGTTCTTCCCTCCCACGCTACATGGTCATACCAAAATCAGATGTTTACACAGCCAATTCCTTAATTGAAAATTTTAAACTTAACTCGAATGCACCCACTAATGCATGATGTAGACAAGCCTGTGAGTGTGAGGGAATATGTTTTAAGCACGTTTAAATATATGTTCATGCACAAGTTAATATTTTTACATACAAGGCTGGTGCCCTAAAAATTCAACCACACTTCCTTGGGGGTGCTTGCGAGTATTGCGTAGATGTTGATGAAACGTAATCGCAAGATTCTTACGTCTTATAGGTTTCCAAGCTTTCAGTTGATTATTACATGATGTTTGTCAATAAAATCGTTCGCCTAAGTATTAATAGCCAGCTCAGGTGCCCCGTACCTAATTATTCTCCACTGACCGATTTTCTCGAATCAATTTCTACAAGCCCCTTGTGGGTATTTACGTCGTGAATTCGCAGATGCGGGCGCTCAATGGAACCCGGGGATGCGCGCGAATTGGATGACGTTTGCACAAATCACCCGAGTTACACGTAACCATCAGAGCAGCGCGCGCATGTCCTCAGCGAACAATTTTCTCGGCTTATTTTTTCCCACCCTAACTACGTCATAAATACAGAGAATATGGGATCGCGCGGCTCCTTCAGGTCCCCCGCCACCCCCTTGGGCCAGACGAATCAGCGTTGACTCACCCTCGAGCCTGCACCCGCCACTATCGATACGGAGACCATTCACGACTGCGCTACACCTCTCCATCCCCAAACACCACCCCAACTCCTACCCCCACTTAACTCTCCTGGGTCACTCACGTCCTCCCCTTTAGCCCGTGCCCTCCACCCCACATCCCGGGAAACATCTGGTACCCTCCCCTTCATCGGACTCGCTCGCTGAACCACTGGGGTGTGGACCCGCAGTCTAGAAAGTGGCCTGCCAAATGGTAAAGCATTGTTCTAAGGTTCTAAAGCGGTCGTGCTACTATCCACCAATGAAAAACTACCGAAAGCGAAACATGGTGCTACTTTGTACTTAAAATAATGCTGTATTTGTTTCACGAGTTTCAAAGCGTTCTGGTCATCTTCTTGCGAACTGCCCAAATCCCGTTCTCATACACTAGCAACTAGCGTAATGGCACCGAAACGAATACTGCCGACAAATATTTTTTTTAATCCATAGAACAGAAAGTTTTTCATACGCGGTTTAAGGCAATACATTTTTATATTCGGTGCCATAAAACTCCTCCACAAGCTGTTATTAAGTTCGCGATTTTAAAAGTTGGTTAGGTTAGGAACTAAATAAAAACAAACTTATTATGACCAAGAGAACAATACGAGTGAAGGGAGGATCATCGAATTACTCTAAAAATCATCACAGATCCCTGCGGATTTTGGAAAGACCATCATAATATAAACCCTCCCACGCTTTGCTTTATTTAGCTCCGTTCAGATTCTGCCAATCTCCTTGCCTTTCTAAATGCTTACTTTCTCCCTCCCTCTTCCTCGAGCTTATTTAATCTCTTCCCTTCATAACAGCCTCCAGCATCCATGCCGCCACCTCTCCGTATGCCGCCTACTAAATTTTTAAATTTTCTCTCTCTGAATCATTCCTTTCCTCTATAGTCGTTCCATTACTTCATACATCTTCTATAGCACGCACATTGGAGAAGTCCTCGTTCCATTCATCAGCACTTATCCTCTTCCCTAAGACAACCAACTGATACATACAACTCTCAAGTCTCAAATGTATGGCCTTTACAAATATATCCTTTAGATCCCCACACAAGAGAGATACGGTCAACAGTCCTCCGTTTCATAAATAGGCAGTAGCTCGGCTCAGCGGAAATCTTCTTATCCTGCCCTCCTCGCCTTCGTCGATGTGCCATTTCCATCCAGAAGGGTATGCAAAATATGACCTCTTATTTTAATACTTCACAAAGCCTTCCTGAGTCTCAAGAGTCTCATTTATTTCGTTCACTTATAAATAGAACATACTTCATGCAAGAATCGGAATAATATATATTTTCAAATTTATAACGGCAACGATAAATGGGATGAGAATCATATCATAACATCGCGATGGAGGGGGAAGTATTTTGCGTCAAAAGCAGTCTGTTTTGTTATCACTCCAGGTACACATCCCAGGTACTATATACGGTACCATGTATGGTAATAAAAAAGTATTTTTCAATTCAAACATATTCACAGAGGACAAAATTGAATAGTTATCAAAAATATACCATAAATGCAATTACCCCACGACACCAAGCAAGTAAAATAATACCCTCTAATGCTGCGCTATATCATTTTAAATTAAGAATATTCACTGGCAGGCATGAAGTCGCAAATTTTTTTAAGTGACTCCACCCCTTAAGTTGGAGATCCGGACGCGCAGTCCGGAACGAGTGCAATTCACGCGAGGTCATTTCCCCTCCAACTAAACCACCTAAAATCCTGCCGCTCCCACCCAGCACGCGTGCGAAACGCGACGCGAAGAAAGCGCGGGAAAAGGATAGCGTCACGCCGAGGCGTATGTAAGCAAACACGCTCCCCCTCCCACCACTCCTCCGCAACCGACTAAATATACGGGTCCCCCCCCTGCACGACTGAGGAGGGAGTGGGCGAGACCGTCACGCCGCGCTCCTGGGTTGACTCGGCCGTGGGAGCCCCGCGCGCAGAATTTCCCTTTTCTTTCTGGGAAGCCATACGCGCGGTCCTTGCTTCGTTAAGGATGGGGATGCCGAACCGACAGCGACGAGACTCCTCGTCTACAACGAACAGGTAGCCGATAGAACAAATTCGTCGCGTCCTCGTCAACCGTGAGGTGATGCGTGTAACTGTATTTACATTAGTTTGGATTGAAGTTAAAAACGATAATTACAATTTACTTCGGGAATGGTGAATGTCTTTCTACCAGACTTAACTAGCTATTCTTAGAGATGCGCCTGAGCGGGTTAACGTTAAAATGCGAAAGACTTAAACTATAAAATAAATACGCATGAGAACCATCTTTTCGGACGCGGTGGCTGTCGGATAAGGCATCTATGACAGGCACCACACATACAACACCGTTAAATTACCTTCTAAATCGAACCGGAATCGCGCCGTGCCTGAAGGAATAATAGTAGGTGGAAACTCAACATAGGCGGTGAAAATACAAAAAGGAATAAAAAAGGAATAAAGGTTTTTTGTAACCACGATAAGCAATTTGCTCTTCACAATCTGAGGACATTTTCTTTATAACGTAAGAGAATTTTCTAGTGCAAAGCAAACATGGAATTAGTTAATAAAACTGGGAATTAGAAGGTTGGAATAAAAGAATAGGCATTATACTTCGCCAGTTCCTGTATTCTATCATTTTTCATACACGCGAATGCACAAAACTATTTATATCTTTCATCCGTATACCAAACAGTTATACGTACGTATACGTAATCACATGAATGAACACTGGACCTAGATGACAGAATTGAAAAAAAGACGGGAACACTTTAACTTGAAAATCCCGTACTGAATTTTTTCTCACGCCAATTTAACACACCGATGACTGGTCATATTTCAACGCCGTTAAAAGCTTTGCCATTCAAGAACGATATTTATTTGGCAAAAAAGTGAAAATCTCTGAGAATTTACAGTCGGCCAGTATCTGCAATATATTGCTACGCAGCACGGTAGTAATAAAACATTAATAAATAAAGAGTGTCACCAACATTTCATATAAATAACAAATAATGACCATATTATTAAATTAACTATGCATCTAGACACCAATTTTCACACTATATTTTACGCTTACACTGTGTTTATACCAATATTAAATAATGGTTAAGAAATATCTTTTTAAAAAGGCAAATTTAAGAAAAACAGGTAGACAAAATACATTTTCGGGAAAAATAGCTAACTATCATTAATCAGTGATTCCAATAGACATTTCCCTAAGAATGAAACTCGAGAAAATAAAACTTACTAATCTTTCTGCTAGCAAAGCTGCGATTTCTCTCGTTGCAAATTTGACAATTGTATCATTATTGCCGAGCACATGCCTTCCATGGATTTGACGCCTACAATTAGACAGGCACTGGTCGTGCTGTTTCCATTTTCAGAGGAAGAGGAATTTGAATGTCACCGACGGACTCCATGTTTGAACACAAAGGGTTACCTCGTTGTTGCAAGACATGAAAACCTTTTGTCATCGCAGGCATATGCGCCTATCATTTGCAGCGAAACCTTTCGCGAAGAGCGAGTTAATGAAGTTGATAAACACAATCGCCGACCGACAATTTAAGGACGATAAACGTGACTGAAGAACGTTTAACGTTTAATGCCATCAAAAACGATGAATCACGCCATCAGAGTGATATAGCCGCGGAGTTCACTGGAAACAACAGGGCCACGCCTCGGATGACCTTTCCCCGGTCACATGACCTCGGAATTGTGCGTAGCAATTTGGTGCGAGAGGAGGGCGAGCAAAGGAGGTACTCAAAAAAAACGGAAAAAACAAAAACGGTCGTACGGAGAGTGGAACGACACCGTCAGGTCGTCTTGAGTCCCGTAAAAACCGGTGCCATGAATCCTTCCGTCTCGGGGCGAAGTGTCGAAGGAATTGAAATAAAATCAAAGCGGTCTTCGGGACGATGCCACATCGGGTGCGGATATGAACAGCACATTGCGATATTCGTCTCGGCTATCCTTTTTACGATATTCGTCAACATATACTCCCACGAAGAATCTATGCCTTACCCATTCATCCCCCCCCCTTCACTATTGAGCTTGGACGACGATTCCTATGACGACACATTTCCAACCAAGTGCCAACGTCCCCCACACCCTGAGTCACACAACATTATTTGCTAAATGGTTAGTTGCACATTTCAATTTATGATTACCGAGGCCCTGTTAAGAGGCATTACACATAAAGTCCCTTCAAAACTCTGCAACAAGGAATTTAATGCGAGGGCACCGTTTCAATAACGGAAACTCTAGTAACATATTCCGTCTATGAACGATCGATCGTCTATGAACACGTGCCTACGTCATTCCCCGCGGGTAGCCAAGAAGGCTTATTGGGAGACCAGCATCCACGTTTACATCGTTGCGGGACATTATGAATTCGCTTCTTTCAATTCAATTGTCGGCAAAATATGACTTTACCCTCGGGACACGAGTAACGTTCATGAGTCCAGAAATTAAAACAACTATTTGCTCTCGTGGAACGGGAGCGGTAAATCATGATGAACATGAAAAACCAAGACAAAATTATCATGCATACCTCTACTTCATCCCAACACTTAACCCTCCAAAATAAGATAAGAGAGATAGATACCAGATAGACAGAGAGAGTTCCAAGAACTTGTTCTTTACCTGGCACGATATCTAGCCGCTACAAAATCAGACGTATCCACTCCAACTGTCTCAATTGAAAAAGCAATATTTACACTTTACTCGAACACATACGTCAAAGAAAATAATGTAGGCGCGTAACAGCAGGTGTTAGTGAGTGTGCAAATGTATATCAACATACGATACAACTTGTATAAGTACTTCTTTACACATGAATCCCTAGTGCCCTAACACCCTCCGCCAAACGTCCTTGCGGCTGTTTTCTCGGTACTGTGTAGGCAGATACCTACTTCGAAAAAAAAAGTCCCAATCCGAGCAAGGCAAGGTCATCGATCTATGGCATCTTACGATAAGTTCACCACCCAAGCTTTATCCGCCCTTTCAATAAATTAAAATTTTTCCCGGTCCATGCTCGGTCCTCGTTGTTATTGTTATGTTGTTATTGTATTTTGTACTCTTCAATGTTTTTTATATTTTGCTGCTGCTACTGCACAGCAAGACTAAAAATCAGTGGGATGGGAGTTTCTCATTCAACCCGATAGGTCAAACAAAGACACCAGCCATGGGTTAACCACTCCTGCCCTGGACCACGCCAATCGAAAACCAAATCCAAGCGCTGGGACGTGCACTTCGGCGCAGGGGGGGAGCCGACATAAACAAGACCGTGGTGGTGGGCGCCCTTTGCCAAATCAATTTGCGACGACAGTCGGGAGGCGAATGACGTCACTGTCGCGCGAGTCGACGCGAGTGGTCGTCACGTCACCGAGCGGCTCCAACGAACATTTCTGGAGCCGGCGCATCGAGAAAGAGTTGAACGTGAGTGACCGAGAAGGGAAAATGCGAATCGTGCGTGACAATGAGAATTTCTCGGTGGTTTACTCGTAGTACCTCTTGAGTTATGAAACCATGGCGGATTCCATCCTTGTAGAATCCACAACACGTACGAACGTAGAAAACCTCTCGCCACGGTGCCCAGACAAGCTTGGATTACGCCAAGAATCCCAAGAACCCTCCCATCCCAAGTCCTCGGGGACCGTGGATTTAGAAAAAAGAAAGACCAATCACCCTGACTAATGGCTCCGCTTTCGGTAAACCATAACCTAGAAATCCGCTGATAGTTGGAAGGCATCATGTCTACAGCTAGATTTGGGTGATTGGCCTTCTGGATTCATCCAGACCAAGTAAATATGCGCAAAATTTTGTGGTCAAGGACCTTTTTTGTCACTTCCCCACCACTCTCTCTTTCTTCCAGACTTATGGAAATCTTGAATGCACCCGAAAGACAGGCCCAAAAAAACCCGTTCCGTCCACCACGTCGACGGAACAATCTATACCTTGAAATAATATTTTTAATTTATCCGGTATTTTTATTAACTGACAAAACATTACACGATTGTCTTTCATGCAGAGAGTGTGCTAGAACACGACATCTCATCTACTAAGAAGGCGAAGGAAACCCCTAGGTTGCGTCGTCGTCGATCACGCAATCCGAACGCGTTCGCAACGTGAGCAAACCTTCGGCCTGTTGATAGGAAGACTTTTTGCGAAAGAGTCCTCCGAGGTGCACTTCACGAGGGCAAGCGCAATCGGCCTCCCTCGCAAAGTCCGTCGGCAGACGACAGTGACGACGAAATGAGCCAGTCCACATTGATTGACGCGCTCAAAGCGAGGAGGAGGAGCGTAGGTCGAGCCTTCCGCCGAGAGAAAGTCACCGTCAAGAGATACAGCACAATCCCGAGGAACTTCGACCGGCCGAGTTCGCATTCATCCGCGAGGAAGTCGCGCCCTTTCATCCCTACGATGAACTGCGTTCTACCAGAAATTCACCTGAGATCGTCGGATAATTCCGGCTTTCCAGAGCCCACTCCCTAACTGGGCCGACGACCGAAACGCGATAGGGCGATGGATGATAACGTTGCGTCCTCACCAATGATTCGATTTCAATACGCCTCTATCTTAAATCGATGACATTACTAGGGGTTTGTACCCAAAGCAAGAAAACTAGATACTGATAACTCATAACCAAGGAAACGGAACAAATACTAGTACCAATCTAAGCAACTTATAGCATAATAAAACATTTCAGGGATTTGTAATTACGACATGAAATCTAGGTATCCGCTCTTCGGTAAGAGCACCTAAGATACGAACAAAGGGTACCAGTAACTGGGCACGACTACACGGGACTACGGTAATAATCCTATGTATTTCTGGGTACCAGTACTAACACATGGATTGTGAAATGTAAACTATTCGCTATAAGCAAAAATATGGTAGAAAAAATACCCTACATCAATATGACGATAATGAAGAAACTAAGTTGTGTATCAGTATTTAGGTCGACACAATGACCATCTACAATTGACGGTAGAATTACATCACAAACTTAGGATGTCCTTTCTAACAATACCTGGATAATACGGAGTCACATACAATTCTTCCCTGCGGGTCCAAGCCAAAGCATAAGTAGTGAACCTTTTCTACTCCTTCGGAACTAGGTTCCACGGGAGCCATGGAGTGCATTTATGGAAGTGTTAGCAGAAGGGGTATATTATGTTTATATTTGTTATTTATAATATATTCTTTTTTATAATTCTTTTTTTGTTTGTATTTTTTTGTTATTATTTTATTAGTATATTATTTTTTTCTTTAATTATGATTTTATTTTTATGAAATATATTTTTTATATGTATATATTTTTTATTATATATTTTTTTAATCTATTTTATTTTTTTAAATTTATCTAATTGTTTTTTTCTGGTTAAACTTAGGAATAGAGCTGGAAGCTGAAGGAAAAATTGGGCATAGGATATGCTTAGGATGGGGCTAATAGGAGAATATCAGTTTAGAGACTGATCAGGTAGGGTCGGGTGGAGTGAGATGGAGGAGGTTAGGAGAGCCTGGACCGGTCTGTTTCGTTTCCGTTGTTGTCACATCCCTGCGGGTCCAACTTTGAGAGTATCATTTATATAGAAGTAGCAGCCGTCCAGGGCGCTTTCTGAATCGTATTGTGTACAACATGTTCAGCATTGATATGCTGCAACAATCGTGATTGCACGACCGGTTTTAGACACGATTTGATTTGAACTCCAAGCTGTGTTAATTTCAGGTTCAATGCTATTAAAAACTATCATTTCCGCAAAATTCTCATAGTGTAATTGGGTCCATACGACATACGTATAGTTCTCGTAAAATACGTGCTTATTCATAGGAAAACGAAAACACTATTTTTTTAAATTAATAATTAATTATCATGCCCTTAGATACGGGGATCGATGAAGTGCCGTATTTAACGTACTGGCTTCCTATCGAGAGGGCCCGGGTTCAAACCCTGGCGACGACAGATATTTTCAGGGGTATCCCGATGGAGAGCACTTTGATTGAGTACGCTGTCCGTCGGATGGGACGTTAAACTGAGGAACCCTTGGCGCCTTTCGTTAAGAATATGCTAATGCCGACGCCGGGTTTCTCTCCACCGCAAAATGCCTTAGCAAATGGCCTTAACTATGGGTAACCTCCCCCAAAATTTACTACGATTCGAACCTATTCTTTTAAAATGGGACGAAGAAGAACCGAATGAAATGACGAAAGAACATCAATGACTGTAATTCGGTACTATACTAAGGTTTGAAAGAAAAATCTGGTGCCAGAGGCAGACCCAACGAAAGGGACCAACATCTCTAAAAGCAATAAATACGTTGGCTAAGAAATGTATACTTCCATTATATTTCAAGGTTATATAAAAGGTACGTAGGCGTCTATGATTGTACTGAAGGTTTCTATTTTCATCTTCATACAAAAAAAGTCTAAAACACCTTGACCATCAAAGTGAAGGCGGAATTGTAGTCCTCAAATTCTGAGCTATACAGCACCATCCACGAAAAATACATGCATCGAGAATTCTATCAGAAAATGGAAAATCAAACCATTCCCTATAAGCTAAGCTTAAAAGATGCTCTAAATGCAAAAGATGTTATTGCCCTCGTTCTTGGTAGTATATTTAGCGGACACAAATGACTTCAAGACTAAGTCCACTCACCTATAACGTAACGTAGAATGGAGAGCAGCTCTATTAAGTGTCTTCCACCTAACGGACGGAGTGGAAAGCTGATAATATGGAGCAACGACCATAAAGTAAACAGGATACGGTGAAGTGACGAGAGGGAAACCGGTTCAAAAGCAAGTGAAAGACATATCTAAATCTGACTGCACGGGCATACATTAGGGTCTTCGACACCAAAAAAAGATATTCCTGAGAAAACTTAGAGCGAGGTAGCCTAAGAGAAAATTGAGAACTCCATTGCATCAATCAATGTATAACTAACGCATCCAATGGACATCATTATCCGCGTGTGCCACTTCGTGTTTACAGACTCATGCACAAGTTTCATGAAGAAGAGCCAAGAGAGAGGCAGCGCAATTTTATCAACACATTGCCCCAAATTAACTACCGCATCCGTTACTCGCTTGTCTTTCCATACACAATACATGGATAATTTCTCGGTCATTCACGAAAGCAACTACCTCATTATTACTGTCATTGAAATGTTTTATTTTGGCATAGATTATAGGAGTCGTACCCTGCCGCCGCCATCCGCGTTGTACGGTGCCGTGGTGGTGTCGTAGACTCGTCTCCTCGATGGATCCAAAAGAGCAGTCTTTAAAGAACTCACATACCTCGGTTTGAATATCAAATATAACAACTGTGCACAAGATGAAGGCAAGATGTGACGGAAACAACCTTCAGATACGTCAATGGGTCAAGTGCTTACGGCGCGAATATCACTCGCGTTGCTAAGGAGTAAAAAGTCTCACCCGGGAAGCGAAAATAAGAAAAAATATACAAACTACTTTCTCCGGAGCAACGAAGAAGGGCAAGAGGGATGAGAAGATGCAGGTTAAGACGGCGCCAGGGTTGAAGAGCAATGGCTTTAAGTTCTGAATAGGGATCGAGTGTGAGAACATATTAACGGTGCAATTAATCTAAAGAAGGGTAGTATCCAACGAACTATACATTGTACAAAAGAGAGTGATAAGTATAACGGGCATTTTTTTTAAGTTAGCTCAATCCCAAATGCCGCTTTCCAGACACACTTTGGTATTTCATTTGGAGAACGATCTGACACATCCGATGCAAAATTATCTCAGGGCGCCGGATGCATTTGAATTTCAAAGACTACAACTCTTAAGACAAGTTTAATATTTCGAAAATGACGGCTTATCAACAAATGTCAGGTACCTGCCACTTTGGTAATCAACATAAAAAATTAATAATTCTAGAAAAGAAATTATCCTATGAAAAACAATACAACGAATAGAGTTCGCAGGATTTCAGGCCTACTGACGGGTAAAACTGTTTATACTGAAACATCAAACCGTCCATTGCGATTTACGAGATATCGTAAGATATCATCTAAATCTACATAATACCCCGCAAGCCGCCGCAAGGGCGTGTGGCGGGGGTTGTTAGGTCACCAACCGTTATAATATCTACGCATGTATATGTGATATATATAACCACACGCCCTTGCGGGGGATTATTTAGATGTAACTACCTTCCCATACATTTTATTTCCTTAACATTTCATTCCCATATCTAACTTAAACGACACTTAAACTTCTCAAAGGGTGATTAAAACGCAGCGACCGATCCGACAATTCCCGAATGTCTACTGGCATGCATGATAATTTATGAGGTCGTGAGGGAAGCTTAACACTGCAACAGAGAAGGCATTAGGAAAACATCGGAGAAAACACTATATTTCCACATTGAACTCGAGTGAAATTCTAACATCACCCTATCATTATAAAAATTAGAACCACAACATTTGCAATATGTACATGTGACTTTACACAACATAATGAAACCAGTCAAAGTGGTAAATCGTTTGAGTAAAATGTTATGAGGCTAATTCATTTGACTAATAATTTTAAATGGACGATTTAAGAAAATAATCATTTCGCGACTCGCGAGTGTCATTAATTACGGAGAAAGATTTGCTAAGCCCCGGGAACGGGTAAAAGCTTAGCCGCAGAGTTAAAATATGGGACGTAACTCTAGGGTCCCATTACCACAGGTTGCCGACGGCATGGCAGTCGGACCAACTGCACCCACGTTGAAAGAACCGATAAACGTATTCATTCATTCGTACGTTGGGACGCCACGTACTCATTAGCGGAATTTAACACATGTACTTACGGATAATTCAACACTTATACTTCCCACATTATGATCGCCCAAAGGGACAAAGCACTTTATTAGATAAAAAAAATCTTCCCGCATGCAGGCACACATGCACAATCGAAACCTGGAACGATCACCGAATATAATTCAACGAAATCCGCGAGAATGCATGCCAATGTTGAAAATTTTGTTTCAATGACGAAAGCAACTTATCGAACGCCCAAATTACACAATGACTCTTTCCATTCAAACGTTGTGAATCTGGAGCAGAAAAAATGAAAATGCGCTCCAGCCAAAGCAAAAAAAACACAGTAACTAGCCAGAAGGTTGTTTCGATATGCGAGAGTAGAGCTCAAGTAATGCCCAACCGCCCATATCAGGGTACCGGGTCCAACTCCGTTCCCTATGCAGAATGCGCTTTACCACGAAGGTCTGGTAAAAGAAAATTCACACAGCTCGGGTTAAGCTGAGGGTGCCCATAGGCCTTTTCCCAAATCGAATTTATCTTCCTGCACCTTAAAATATCACAATCCCTACAAAAAGAAATCGCGCTTGATTATCGCGGTGATTGACGATAAAAATCTCAAGCCTCCTACAAAATTCATGGTCGCCGTAACAAGGCAAGTTACGAAAAACCCATCTTCAACACCTCACTTCAAAAAATTAATCTCGCTTTGCTAAGAAAACTGAAAGTCAAGCCCTTCTGGCTCACCTAAAGGCAAGAGATAAAATTCTACGAGAGATATCCGACTGATCGAAAAGATAAACCACCACTGAAATCGCACTTACTTGAGAACTGCTGCACCAAATAACCCCAGAGGAATTTGAGAACCACGATAGCCACGAGAAAATTCTTACGCAGCGCTAGATTGTACCGAACTAGAACAATTTCCCCATTTCTATCTGAGAAAAATAGGATCATACGGTACCAGGTGTCATCACCTGCGTTTTCAAAACTGCTTCACGAGAGGTACTCTGGAAAATCACAGTTCTTATGTTTGCACAAAACATTAAAGGCGATATGACGTGAAAATAATATCAGGCAATAACAATGAAATTCTCAAAAAATGATCCCTTGGGGTTTCATTTAAAAAAAGACTAATATATAATGCATTGAAAAAGCAAACCTTTGGAAGGGTGATAATGCAACGTAACTAACACATTTGACAGATGCTTGCATAGTCCATAGATGCGAGGGAACTACTTCAGGAGTCATTAGTGCAAGTTACATGCTGTATCATACGCTGTTCAGCGGGATTACCGCAGCGATGTCACGAAAGAATGCACACATTAATAAATCGCTCTTTTGAGAATATTCCGTTCTTCAGAATAACGGCAATACTTTTCCTATTTAGTAACAGTACTGTGAAATTTAAAAGGGTAATTTTCTTTTTGCGATAAAATAATAAACCCAAATGAACGCTTTAACTGATGGAAAAAGATTTTATTTTCCTTAAATTCAAGACTGGTTGGCAAATTCCCGAAAAATACCTTTCGTCTGAGATTTGAATTTGTCAAATTTTAGGGATGCTCGCCCACTTCCCTTCTGCTGAACACACGGATTAGAAATTATTCGAAATTTGAGCATATCGTAAACCACGCTCTATGCAATTAAGCGACACATCATCTCCCACACCTGCGGCTCGGAACTATTGTCCGTCAGAATAAATAATTCACATTAAACAACACATTTTACACCACAAATTAGGAATAAAAATTGCGACATCGCGACATAAATGAATCACAGAGAACGTTGACGACTTTGTGCCGCGTCACTAGCGTTATTACTAATAGGAATTAATGACTAAACGTTTACACAACTTCTAAAAACATTAAAAAGAATAAAACAGATATTCACGTAGAATACAGGCTATACATAAAACTGCTTTGAAATATCATTTTGGGCTTCAATCGAAGAATGAACTGACTCAGCATACTGAGTCGCCAACAGCAAGGTCAACTAGGCACTTGAGTCATTGAGTTTTGCTCTCATCCGACAGCCTTTTAACTAGCAAAAATAACATTAAAAAAATATCGGAGATTGAATTGACAACAAAATGAACTCGAGCTCACGAGAAGTGATTCCGAGTCCATGCTTTTTATCATTCACACCTCAGTTCGTCCAAGATCAGGTACCTGAGTGGAGGGAGGGGCGGAGAAGTCTCTAGACATCTACAGAATGAAACTAGTTATTGTTAAGCCGGATCCACCAGGTTCCATCAGCGCTACTCAACTGTTAACTAAAAAGAGGACGAAGGATTCCCATGGAATAAGTTGCACTTATTACTTGTGGCTTTTCGTCATCTTCCTGCACTTGCGTAAAAAAAGCGTCGTCCGAGTACATTCATTTAAAACCGGCACTAAGAAGTACAGACTAATACTGAAAATAAATTTTTTTAGGCCTTTTCTATTTTAAATTACCTAAAAATTTGAATTATATTTTATTGGATATAAGTCTTTGGTACGTAACGCACCGGCTTCATTTTCTTTTCAATGGAGCGTCGTACTAAGCCCACCATAGCCATCGCACGAACTATCAACACACAACTCTACCAAATCACTAAATGGAGATCGGGAATTTAAACACAAAAATTTGGTTATTCCACAAAACACTTGCTAACACAACCCAGGTTTTCACGTGAAAAGACATCACTCAAGTACCCTTCATATTTCCCCAAAAAAACTAACGTACATAATACCCAAATTTGCGCAAATTTCTGAGGGGTACATGACCTGAAGGTGAACTCTCCACGTTGAACCACCGTACATACAAGTATATGGTACTAGGTATTAGCACCCCAAATACTGCCACTCATGAAAAAACGAGTTTTGCTACGTGGAAGCTTCATTTAGAAATACTTCCGGCTTCCACAAACATGCGTAATCTGACGCACGAATAGACGCGATAAATAACCAGACTTAGAGCCATTAGCAAAAAGTTTTAAGTACTGGCGGGCCCATTTCGGACGCGGAATCGATAGGACGGGGTACGGTAAACCCCTTTCCCAACTAAGGGGGAATCCCCCTCACCTCGCCAGACGAGACACTCCCGTCTGCGGCCACCTGTTAAGCTCCCCCCCCCCCACCTTTCTCTTCTTGTGCGAGGGGCACTCACTACTGGTCTCACGCCGAAATTGAAACAAAAATCACTTTCCTTTGAAGAGGATTTTTCAGAAGCAGTCGACCACCCGCAACGGATATCGCGCCTAATGATGGAGATTCTTCTGGAGGGAAAGTGACCCCCCAGGTCCCTCAAAATAGTTTGCGACGGCAGTACTCTTCACTGAGAGTATCAGATTTGTCCCAAATACCATGCCTTGCAATAGTAATTCAGAAAAGAAAATCACTGAAGGTGCTCCTCGTGCAGTGTCTTCGGAAAACGTTGCATGGTCTGCCACTAGGATTACCTTTTCAAGAAATAGTTGGAGATATAAACTGATTTTTCCCGAAACTCAACTGAGCTGGTTAACCCGGCGTACCAGAAAATCCTATAATTCCCAATGAGTGAATAATTAGGGAAACATTGGCTCTAAAAATTTAATGGAACGTTAATATTACACTGGAGAGAGTAATAAATGAGAGTTGGCATGGCGGATGGAGAAAGTGTTTTAATTACACTATTCACAACGAAAGACGAATCGCAGAATGTGCATTCGGTGTCAACTCGATTGTTAAGCAAAATGTATTTCACCATCCTCCAAAAAAAGGCGAAGTGAGTATTAAATTGAGAAACTGGCCACATCCAATGTAAACTGCGCCATGTGAGGTTCATTTTTAGAACATATAGGAGTTTAAGGGTGCGGGTGATTGGTGACGAGAAACCCGGTTTCAGCACCGACTATTCTTGACAAAATGCTCTTCTCAGGCTTAGATCGGATCTACCTCTGCATGTGAACCACGAGAAGCTGAGTTAAAGTGAGGAGAGCGGGAGCGCGGAATCGAATTAATTTCTGAATTTTCTACTTCCTCATAAACCCCCATCCCTCAATTCCTTTCCAACAATGTCACCAGCTCTCCCATCACAAAATTTAATAGTTTTCACTAGCTGAGTGAACAACGTAGGTCACTGCGTCTCTGCAATGTATGGAAACACCAAAAAGCAACATCTCCCTCCTCCTGCGTCGCCCATTTATGGCCTGAGCCCGAGGCGTCGATCAATTAGCTGCCAATCTGGTCGAAATCGACATCTAAAATCCACAAAAACCAGACACTTGATGCTAATACATAAAAGCATCCTTTTAATTTCAAGGGATAATTTTTTGTTCCATTTTTATGGCAGAATGCTACGGGGCCACGGTGAAAATAGACCGAGCTTATTATTTTCTCTCGATTGGCAAATGGGATTGAATATTAAAACAAGTTCGGTCGCAGACGAGAGACGCGATGCATTACCTATGGAAGAAATGAACAATGATGACAAAGTCAATGAACGAGAATACTGCACCAATCACATATGAAGAGCAAGAGCAATGGTGGCATTCGGTGACATTACTATCGGGACGTTTTCTCCAAAACACAGAGACTGCTGTCTTTAAAAACTTAAAAAAAACCGTCAAGTCGTTCGACGACATGAAACGGGTTAGAAATTATGTGAAGCTGAAAAATTAATGAAAAAATACTCAGCATGGTATTTGGGCATTTTGTCCAGTTATAGGCGTGATTTAAAAATGCAATAGACCAGAGAAACGTGCAGTGACTCTTCTGGGTCTATCAAGAACCTACATCAAACCGGAAGACTACCGCTAAAAAATAAAAAACTCCCAATTCCAAGGTTGTCCTCCAAAAGCAAACTTAGTCGCACACGCGAAAGCACGACGAAGATGTAGCGAAAAAGTTGCGAAACGAAGACCGATAAGAATGAAGCGCCCAATTATGTGTGAGAACATTTGAGATATAACCGCTCTCCTGTTGTGAAAGGCGTAGAGTCTGGGGGTGGAGAAGGGGGGTGCGGGTTCCTGATTACGTCCTGAACGGCGGAGGGCGGCCTTCATCGGTGGCCCCGACGGGGAAGGGATAAATCCTAACCGATCTCGATCCCCCTCCCTTCTCTCCCCTCCCCCGGCAACGGACCAAACTCCGAAGAATAATAGGCGATTTGTCTCCCACCCGTCGGCCGCCCCGCCCACACGCCCCGAGGGGTCACCGCCCACGCTCCGTTGACCCGGAGACAGAACGTCGGCACCGATAGGCCGCTAATCCCTAGGGTGAATAGGGTCCCCCACCGTCGTCCGTATCAATCGGAGCGATCGAACGGGATTGATGCGGCTCCCATACTTCCTTTTTAATTAAATACCAGGTGCTCCAGGTAACGCAACGAAAAAAATGCGGTCACAGTCCACTCCCTGCACTCTCCCCATCGAAATCCATCCAGATACGACGTCACCGCCGGACGAGTGAGCCCACTTGAGAGCGTCACCGTCATCGGAATGGAGTTATCATCCGAGGGGACGTTGCCACCCGAGGGAAATTGCTTCGGGAATCGCCCCATGGCCGGTGCTACGGCCTCAGCCACGCTGAAGAATTACATCATATTTCCGGCATGGCCACTAAATTCCCATAATTGTCTCATTCCCTACTTTCTCACCGATTTACCCGAGATCTGTCTTCGATAGAAACCTACCGTTTCGGGAAGTATAAGAATCGTAAAATATTATTTTTTATTCTAATAAAAAATTGTCCAAATTTGCTCCTCTGAGGGACGGAAACCTTAAAACGCGAACGGAAAGCATTCAACGTCGCTCTTATTGTTAAATATGAATCAGTTCCATTTGAATCCGATAAAGGTGGAAATAAATTATAAGTCATTTTCTGTTCGGGACTTGAACACCGACAATGACCGTAACTCCCTTTAAATTATTTCTTTTTCTGGACTGTCACGTGTTTATGGGAAAATTATTTTATTCCAAAAAATGAAATTATTACTTGGGTATATATTTTTCATTTTCGCACGGACTTCCATTACATTCTTTCATCCTGTCTAAGAGGGAACATCTGCACATCCTCGAAAAACGTGATTCCTCAGCGATTCCTCTTTTGGTAGATTTTACTGCTTCTCATTACTTATATGTTTGTGGAGCACCCTCCGCCACTGCGAGTGCCACTGTTATCACCTAAGCTGGTTCTGTTTAGAGTTCTTAGCTTAGATGGCCAAGGCCAGCAAACGTCACTGGGACGGCAAAATCTGACTGTTCTGACATCGAATTACATAAAAATCGTTCACATTGCTAAACCCGAATTTCCCTGAAAATTTCTAAACATCTGACCATTGCCTACTTTTTCTGAGTTTTTAAATGCAAGGAAAAATTACATATTTTAAAGGAATTTCATTTTTTTCCAAATGAGAAGTCGCCGTCGTCCTCATCCCGCAGGCTAATACTTTAATCAGGGCGAAAACCGGAATCGGTAGCAGCAGATTGTTCCTCAAATCATAGGCATCGTTATTTACTTCCTATTAGGAAAAATCACTTGGGAAGGAAAAACGGCTGTAATGCTCAATTCCTCCTTCCGGAAAAGGATCGACTAGATAATGGGAGGAAAGGACTTTTAACGAGGAAGAAGGAAGATGATGAAGTTCGTAAAGCAAGTGATGAGGGAACCGAGCGCACGGAACCGCGAAGGAATGGAAAGATTGGCAAGTAACATGATAATTTAATGCGATGCTAAAAAGCAATCCTAGAGCTTATAACTCACCACGGCGCCGCTAGAAAGCAATTAAAGGGCTAATAACCTATCATAATAACATTTATGAGTGGAGAAACGATGGATAAGAACCAGGTGTCGACGCCAAATAAGGGGGAGTGCATTAAATATTCTCAATTCGTAGTCATCCAGAGCTCCCGGGGCTCACATGTTCACTCTATCAAATGGTGATAGTAAAATTGAGTCTTAGCATGATAGTTTTCATAAACATTGGCATAGAAAATCCAAGGTTTTATTCATGCTCTCATTGTAGTGGAGGACAACGACAAGAATAATTATGGTTTAATGGTACATACATAAATGTTCTCACTAAAAACTGATATTATGCACGAAATAATGTGAGATGTAATAGTGTCATTAACAGAAACTACCTCCTTTATTTAAATGGCGTTGATTAATCTGTGGGGAAAAAATAGCCAACATCGCGTATTATCAAATACTCGCGTCTCAAAACTACGAACTATGTTTTAGAGCAGGTCTCGAGAACTAATAGGAACCTCAAGAATGCATAATAACCCCTATATTCACATCGCATCTGATTACGATCCACGTGCGAATAGGTGTTACATAAATTACATCACTCAGTCATTATTGCATGAACATTGGAACAAAGGCGACACACTGACTCGTGTAGTCACGCCACGGGGTGCGGTTTTTACACGTCCGATGGAAGATTATATCCGGAATTCAAGAGGCCATATAACACCGTAGCAGAGATCATAATACCATTGAATTATCCACCTTCGTAGGCAGTCAAACCCATAACTTTCACGAGGGAACCCAGAAATCAGTTTCACCGTAATTCCTTCCACTTCCCCCCATGCTTTCACCTGCCGTCAATGTAACCAATAAGAACATTATGTAAAGGTCACTGGGCACACACCAAGCTTAACTGAAATCCGGAAGGGTATTTATGGTGGAAGGAACGAAGGGTAGTATCCCGTTGAATGATAAGTCATCCGCGTATCCGTGCATATCTACAAGAATAACACCTCCGTGAAGACCAGAAATTGAGGGGAAATTTGGGGAACGGAGGTGACATCTAGAGAAAGAAGAGAAAATGAAAGTACATAATTTAGAGGCGATAATTTAAGATCCCACAGTACATCAACACATTATGGATTAGCCAGATAAAGAAAATTAAACTAACTGGCCCCCTTCCTCGTATATTTTAAAACATGTATCCCTTGTAAAATTCTCAATACGCCAAAGTGTAAACAACATTGCCGCAACGTTGATCCCGTACGGCTTTAACTTTGACGATCGCTCAACAAATCAATTTCTAATTCCTTATTTTCCAATTAGGGAACACTTAAGATTCTACAGGCACCTATCATATTCCCATGTGGTAATGCAGGCTATGGCGTGGGCACGGTATATTTCACTATTGAGTCCAATCTTTTCCGTTAGACATTTTAACTATTTTAATCATGATTTAAGCAGACTATTTCTAGCGCCTATTGCTAATTCAACCCATTATAACAAGACCATGGGTCAATAGAAAAAGTATTACATTTTGGAACTCCCTATCTAGTTAGTTTTCGCTTGCCAGCATTCATAACACTTGAACTACCAACTTAACCTCATTCAAAACAATAGGAATACAATGGACCATCCAAATGTAATTTATGTCCTCGCAATTAATTTTTTGGTCAAACGCTTTATATACGTGGCATTTCCATAACTCCAGAGCGTACCTACGCGAAAGAGGCCGCGAAATGTTCGAATTTAAATCCATAAATACGTTAATTGCATGCAGAATGAAACACGGGTAGTTACAAGAAAACAATACATTTTCAGATTGAGATTTGAAGAGAACGAAAACTAACGACCTTTCTAGGATGCACCGGGGTCCGGAATTTTTCTCCAACGGAGCCTGCCTGCTAGGTCATTCCGAGCGTCCAACTGAACGACGCCGGAGATGGCAAAGGACAACTTCGGTCTTTGGTCGTTCGAAGGAGACGCAACGATCCGCAACACATGGGAGGAAATCGGGTTTCCCCTCGTCCCGCCTTCACAGGAAATCCATGACCTGCCCGAGATCTCCAAGCGCTTACTTCAGCACGTGCGGGCTGAGCTACTGTGAGCGATGTGACGGGTTTCCCTGGAGGTCTCGGGCGATTTTGCCGCATGGCTAGACAACGGACGGAAAAATTATGACCCACAGCTCTTCCAGGTGCTATTCCATGCATTTTCCGAATGAGTATTACAACAGGATTTTTAGGGAGTATTCATTCGAATCCACCAGTTTTTTCACAGATTTTCCGAGCCAACAGTGTTCTTTCTCTCTAAAAGAAAGTTCTAATACGAATAGGTAATCGGAGAGAAACTTGGGCACTCAGATATTTAAATACGAAGATGACCCTTAAGTATTTACAATTACGCTCAAATGATAACCTGTAATATCAACTCTACCATTACCAATCAGATACACTAAATAAGTTAAACATCCGTAGAGAGAAAAATTGCACGCAGCGTCATTTTTCCTAACTACCGTACTAAATGACATAATGGCATCATGTAAAGATATTACGATTTTATTCTTTAATAGCTTAAAATTTCGAGACCATCTCATCACACGCCTCAAAGTCTTTAATTGATCAGCCTTGTAGAAACTCCTAAGATAAGATATTATCGCGTCTCTAAAAAGATATGTTGGAAATGTTGGTGTTACGTCAATTCCATTGACCCCCGACCTCTTCGGTGCTATCGATGGCAAAGTGATTTCCTTAACGCGATTACATTCATGGCGATCCGATTGACAGTCGGTCAAATACGAGCAGAGTGAAAGTAAGACTAATGAAGAAAAACTGAACGTGCTATTGAATTATTTCTCTATTGAAACACAACGCCGTAAATGTCGAGAAATTGATACGTAAACCTGTCAAAAAGTAACTTGTTCCTAAAGTACGATACAAAATAAGATGAACGGAAGTGTTCGGCGATTTACTGGGTTTTAACGAGATAATTTCGAAAGCCCATTCGTCCGTATTCCATAGATAATTTTGCTTCGGTAAACCTGACTCGATCCCATTATTTGTTTTTTTTTTCAATTTTATATAAAAATCTGCTGAAGTTCATTTACTTAAGCAGTTACGCAACCGCTCGAGTTAACTATTATTCTAATCCATTAAAAATCATTCCTAGTTTATCTGGAATGAGTCATATATGCAACGAATCTTCCCACTAATATTTTATATGAGGTGCAAGTACTTGACTTTCCCTGAAAAGAGTATACAACAATTCCTTCCGCTAATACTATAAATTATTTTACGCACTCATCATCATATGAACCGAAATCCTGGGCATCTTGAATGGAAAGGATCGGGATGGTGCGATGGCTAACGTACAGGCTTCCCACCGAGAGGGTCCGGGTTCAATCCTATAGACAATAAATATTTTTCAGGGGTATCCCGATCCTTCCTTGAGGTGGTATGTTGAGAGCACTTTGAGTGAGTACGACGTCCGTCGGATGGGACATTAAACTGCGGACCCCTTGGCGCCTTTCGACAAGAGTAGGCTAATGTAGACGCCGAGTTTCTCTCCACCCTTCCTTTCTCATCCATCCCTAATGGTGCAAATGACCTTAGCTGCCGGTCGCCTCCCATAAAAAACCATGAAAGGAGACTTAACACTAATAGAGGCAACAGAAGTGAAAAATCTTAGCTCCGTAAACGACTACACGGGACGATAAAATACTACATAAACATATTTGAGGAGTTCTATCAATAATTGATTTCATTCTAATGCCTCTGCATCAATCACTCTGAAGTAAGCTATGGAATACTACCTTGATCAAAAAGTTCCCGGAATAACCACCGTGTGGCGCTCCCATCGTTCCGATTTGAGTTCTGTTTTTTTTGTTAAATTGGTACATCTGTTGTTGATATTCCCTTTAAATCTTAGTGTCATAACTTGACATTTGCAAAAGTTACGGTCGGTTTTCGGTATGTCCATCAGTGCTTCCTGCGATTTTTCCATTACTTCCTCTCGGCTGCTAAAACGCGTTCCCCGTAATGGTTTTTTAACTCGATTGAACAGAAAGAAGTCACAGGGAGCCAAATCAGGTGAATTCGGTGGCTGTTGGATGGTATTTGTTGCATTTTTCGTCAAAAAATTACGAATAATGATAGCACTGTGCGACGGTGCGTTATCATGGTGCAAAATCCACGAGTTTTCTGCCCACATTTCTGGTCTCTTTCGGCGAATTGCTTCACGCAAACGTCTCATAACGCCCAAATAATACTCTTTGTTTACTGTCTGGCCTTCTGGCAAAAATTCATGATGCACTACACCGTTGTAATCCATGAAAACCGTCAGCATTGCCTTCTTTTTTGACTGAAAACGACGTGGTTTTTTTGGTCTCGGCTCATTTGGTGAACGCCATTCACTTGCCTGATGTCTGGATTGCGTGTCGTACTCATAAACCCACGTCTCGTCTCCAGTAATGATCCTTTTGATGAATGTGGGATCGGATTCAGCCTCGCAAATCATGTCTTTTGCGACGTCAACACGGTCTCTTTTTTGCATGAAATTGAGGTCTTTTGGAACCAACTTTGCTGCTACACGACGGAAACCCAAATCATTAACCACAATGTCTTGGGCGGATCCATAGGCAATGTTCAAGTCCTCCGCTATTTCTCTGATGGTTAATTTGCGGTTATTGACCAACATTTCTTTTACTTTATCAATTTTTTCACCGACTTTCGATGTCGATGGTCTGCCACTGCGTTCATCATCTTCGATTGACTCACGACCACTTCTGAACCGCTCGTGCCACTGGTAAACGACCGTTTTTTTTAGAGAATCGTTGCCGAAACACTTTTCCAACATTTCCAACGTCCGTGCGCCACTAAATCCGTTTTTTACGCAAAATTTAATACAAGTTCGTTGTTGCAAATTTAAATCCATTTCTGAAATTGTAAAAAATCGCCAACACACACAGAGATAGATGTACTCTTGGCTACGTAACTTTTGCAAATGTCAAGTTATGACACTAAGATTTAAAGGGAATATCAACAACAGATGTACCAATTTAACAAAAAAAACAGAACTCAAATCGGAACGATGGGAGCGCCACACGGTGGTTATTCCGGGAACTTTTTGATCAAGGTAGTATAACGCATTTCGAAGGAGAAGATAGTGAGATGAGTACTGTGTGATGAGTATTAACACAAGGTGTACACTTACTATTCAATATCCACATCTGCATGACACAAATACGTCAATGTCCACTCGTAAATTAGTGGACATCCACAAAATCACGAAGTCCACGTCAAAAGAAAATTAGTTTCACATGCACCAATTTTGAGATTATTAATAGAAAGGAATTTAGAATACAACCAGGAGGTATTTGCCTGTTTCGTAGATTTCGAAAAAGCGTTTGATTGAATGAATTGGGAAAAACTAATGAGTATATTGCAGAAAATAGGAATTGATTGGAGGGAAATGAAGCTAATCCGCTACCTGTACATGTTTCAGACTGCTCAGGTGCGGGTGGGAAACGGGGGGTCCGGATGGGCAGTGTTAGGAAGGGGTGTAAGGCAGGGCTGCCCATTATCACCGTTGCTGTTCCACCTGTATGCAGAGGAAATGATCAAAGAGGCATGGGAAGAACTCGAGGTAGGAATGAAAGTGGGCGGGGAATTCCTAAAATCAGTTAGGTTTGCTGATGACCAAGCTTTAGTTTGTCAGTCAGCCAAGGGGCTGCAAGCATTGCTGAGTGAATTGGAAATTCAGTGCGACAGGTATGGGATGAGAATCAATATTAATAAAACAAAGGTTATGCGATTTTCTAGAAAGAAAAAGGCTAAGCTAAACATTAAAATAGGAGGGCAAAAACTAGAGCAGCAATAACAGTTCACGTTTCTCAGAAGTGTTTTGGACCAACACGGTCAAAGTAATAGGGACGTAAGGAGAAGAATTGCACTAGGCAAAGAGGCTTTTACAAAGAGGAGGGAGTTAATGACAGGGACGTTGAGTAGGTATAATAAGAAAAGACTCGTAAAACTTTAAAATGGAGCGGAGCTATGTACGGTGCGGAAACGTGGCCATTGAAGCAGGAGGATGGACGTAGACTTGAGGCTTTTGAAATGTGGGTGTGGGGAAGAATGGAGAAGGTGAAATGGGCAGAGGAGAAAACAAATGAGGAATTACTTGGTATGGTGAGCGAAGAGAGGGGTTTGTTGGGAGAAATCCTATTGAGGCAGGAAAAGTGGATGAAGGGGGTATTGACCGGCCGTGGGATGTTGAAGACTGTAATAGAGGGGAGAATGCTAGGCAAACGAGGAAAGGGAAGATACAGGATAGGGATGTTGGACGGGATGAAGGGAGGAGGGAAGTCCTCAGAAATGAAGAGGGACTGGATTTAGAGTAGGATGCTGGATTTCGTGTTTTGATAGGAGTCACAAAATATTTATTTAGTAGCTGTATCCATCCAAAAACCTATCTTAACCGGTATATTACCTATTAATAAGCACCAATTTATACAATACCCTCCAAAACGCCGGGATGGAAGTGCAGAAATAAGCTAAGTGCCTAATTCTAGATAGGCGGAAGGGGGAATGTTTACAAAAATGTCCGCTAACGACGGTAAAAATGTTCTCAAATGAAAATCTAATACAAATTCGATACGATTATGCCTATAGTCATCAATCCACTCCAAGAAATTGTTATGACAAAACAATATGGCAATATTGCTTACAAGGCTTGCCGAACGTATGATCACACCCTTGGCGCTTTATTTTGTGTTGAGGGAAGCGGATGAACCAGAGGACAAAATTAAGAGATCGCATTGATTGCAAAATGCTACCTTAGTTATCATTCACGTATATCTTTAAAATGGCAAACCAATAAATTCCCGTTTCGGTACTCATGACCAATCCCAATCAAGAAAAAAATCGTCTTCATCGTGTCATTTTGGATTGCTAATCGACCAAACTGGACGCCCTTAAAACGGAAGCAACTGCCAGGAGAAAGTTCACCCACTCCTTTTTAATGTCAAATGCACTGCCATGCAAAGCCAAGACTGTTGCTTCAGAATTTAAAATAGAGAATAATGGACGCCGAAATGGAATAAATAAACAATGGGCTCAATATATTTTGGAAGGAAACCGCCCCTTAAATTTTAAAGGTTATGCACTATGAATAGATCCGCAACTCTTATGGCGTGGAGCACTGCGATGGGACCCAGCCTCAGGATTCTTGATAGTTTACCGGATTACAGGAAAGGACGCGCCTACGGAGAATTTCATTCCATCAATTCCAACGTGTTGGGGGGGGGGGGTGGAATAAACGGAGAGGGAAAATTGCTTTTAATGGAAAGAGAATTGGAGGGAAGTTTGTGTGTTATTCCCAAGAACAATTGGATTTACTCGAGGATATGAAAAAATGGTTACACAAATTTAGCATGCATTAATGCAAGCCAATGCGAACCGCAAAGCGGTAAGACTACACGAAAAGTATTTGAAAATATTTTGCAGGCTGGAAAACGATTCCATAAAAAATCAGGATGACTACATAATACTGTTTTGATGTTTTCATCACAACAAATCACAAAGTAGGAAGAGAATTAACATCCCGTTAGTCATATGTGCAGTAGCAAAATCGCACGGAAATACACAAGAAGTTATACCTATTACAAGCTAATTGCTCCAAATGAAAATAATGAAAATGGAATTTAAAAATGAATGTTAAAGGTATGCATTTTAAGTGAAAAATTACCCCGAATGGAATATTTAACTTACAGAGGCTTGAATTAGTGAGACAGTCATTGTGTTCATAGTCGCATCTTTATATACGTATGCTGAAAAAAAACCTTCATTCTTATTCATTCAAGGGACATTCTTCTTCATACTATTTCTACAACTTGTTTATCCTGTGGGTGTGCCGTTTGTAAAGGCAAGAGACCCATACTCTCCTTGGAGTTCTTATCTCACCTCAATTGTCATTCAGTCAAGAATACAGTTATTGGAACAAATGATTTAAAGTTAAAGCATACAATTTTTAGCCATGCCTAAATTAATTTTTCCATTACAGGTCAGATGCCACAGCATTACAACTCATCAAACTAACTAAGTGTGAATTAAATCGATGCTAAGTACGAGTATACCAGTAATACAATCCTAATTAAAACTGAAGAAAATAAAAGCCGGAAGTAAACGCTGTTTTCAAACCAAAATTACAAGAAAGTAACAGTGAACTAATCACATAAACTTCAAAATAATTTAAATAAATACGCAACATAGGGGAAAGAACGCAGGTATCACAGTTCCTCATTCGGAAGGCACGCCGTAGACAATTCAACATAATACAGAAGTAAATCACGATAAGCAACAGATGCCTCGATGGAACAACGATGAGGAATAACCAAGATAACGTCGAAAAAGATGCTGCGAGAATTACTTAACATGGTGCTTCAAAATTCAGCGATAAATACCACCAACAAAAGATAACCACCCAACGTACATTTCAAAAAGAACCCCATCTGTATCAAAAAACCTTACGAGTGCATCAACAGAGACGGTGGATTACATGAATTAGTTTCCGGTTAGTATGCATTTACAAATGGATCGCCAAAATAAACTTGATGAAATATGCAAACATCACGATCTACAAAATAAAGAAATATGCTAAGCCTTATGCTATGTAACGCTATTCAGAACGAGCAAGGAATGACAATTTTATACCAAGAAGCATATTGTATTTCATACAATAAACCAACACGAGAACTCGATGATCAATCTTTAAACCAGCATCGCATCATAACTACTATCAAATAATATACGCAAGCAAAAATATGGGCGAGGTTTACGTAAAAATTTACCTTGGACTATATCAATTAAAGTAGAAAATGACCTTTGACCTCTTACACCTGAACTCTTAAAGCTGCAGTTTCACACGGAAAATGAATGAATCCGTATTAATCAAATTGCATCCAAAACAAAACATATTAAGTCCATTTGCTAACGGCCAATAGAATACTAGAGGTTTCCCGAATCAGGTTTCCCCTCAAAGCATGCCGGCATACCCTTTGGTCGGTAGTACATGCTGGCTGCTACAGCTCCGCCGTTTAAACACCACTTTCCATTAAAATCACACTGACTACAAACGATGTCTGATTTTATATGTTCGCTAATACGGGAGATAAGAAGCCTTTGTTTCTTTCCTTGAAGAATTAAAATCACAAAAGATAATTTAAGGCAAGAATACACGGCAAACACGCAATACTGCCAACTTTCGTCTGTAAACATAATATCGAGATGACATCGCTACAGATCAATCATAAAAAGAAGAATACGATTCCAAGGTGACACCCATCTAGTGACTTACAAGGAGCAATGAATTTTTATTCAAAACTAAAGGAAACGTGTTAAGCATATACAATCCGAGATTCATAAAAATGTTAATTTCGTAATAACAAGAGAATCCTTACCTCAAACACCTTCAGAAGTAGTTTCACATACAACCTCCTCACTCCTAAGGACTTCCCAATTGATGCCAAAAATATTATAGCGAGCAGGAACAGTAAAAACGGAGTCAATAATATTGAGAACGCTAACGTAACCGCCGTCGCGATTAACGCCATATTGCTGACTACAACCGTTCGTAATGGGTGGCGCTATTATATCGACGGAAACAACATCAGATGATAACATTGCACTTCAAGTTTAAGTCTGTTGAATAACAACAAAGGTTAAATCAAATAAATAAAAAGTAAAAAGAAAATATATCATTAGCATACTCCGTAATTTAACTTTGATTGAGAATAAATCAAAATTGAGATAATGACGGAACATATTTGAGTAACAATTCCAATACCGGAAATCAATGTCTATTATTCTTCCGTTGCAAGATGGCAGACCTACCAGCTCCTTTGAAAGTATCTCCACTTATTAAGGTAAAATTGAGTACATTTATTGTAACACTACTCTTAGTTCACATTTAGTCAATAGTAACAGTTTCTGTTTGATTATAATATATGTCGTACTTGGCGTCAAGAAATGCCGAATTTATTATTTGGGAATCACAATTACTTAACCCAAAGATTTGTTTTAATTTAATGTTGTTTCCTCATAATTAGTTTTCATTGAATTAAGTTTTTTAACCGGAGTATATTTATTTCAAGTTTGGCCGGTGGAGTTTTCTATTTGCGGGAGTATTATGGGGAGTTTCAAGGCACCGGTCCTTGTCGAAAAAGGAAGCAGCAATTAGGGAGGTTGAGGAAAAAACTAGAGCAGCGAAGGAGGCTAAACTGGCGGAAGAAAAAGCAAGGCTTGCTAAAGGTAATATTTGCTTGAATGATAACTAGCTTAATGGTGGTGCAAAAGTTGGAAAATATTATTAAACGTTCTATTCTCTTGCAGCGGAGTTGATGGACTTAGCCAAGGCTGCCGGAATACAAGATTTTAAACCCTAAATTTCTGTAGTTGGTTCTCTTCCAGGTGTAAAATAGTTTTCAAATATGTGTATCATATGCCGTTAGTTGAAAAAGTTCAAAATAAATGTCTTAATTTTTGATACATTATTTTTATTATTACGAAAATGTTCATGTATGTAGAGTTTTTGTCGATTCCTGCCCTTGAATAAGTTCAGTCCTGAATTCTACCTCCAACGGGTTGGTATGGTGCATACCTTCAAGCTCCTGAATTTGAAATTTTTGAGTGCACTCCAATTTCTTTTATTATTTTTTAAACTAATACTTTCGTTTATTCGTAAGTAATGATGGCAGCTCAAAAACATCCTCTACGATTAATATGGTCTGTTTGGCATTTTAAGTACCAATTTGTTTTTGAAAATTTCTAAGTGTAGGACTGCTTTTGCCCATGAATGAGCACAATTAAGCGTACTAAATTGAGCATTAGGATGATATCAAGTTTTCTGTTTTGGTAAGAGGTAAGATGATTTCTGGAACAGAGCTGCCGTTGTGATTCGTCAAAGATATAATAAATTAGCAGCATTTTTATTACTCTTGGTCAGGTAAAGGTAAAAATGTCTTATCTTTACAACAAACAATAAAAGAAGAAGCCTTTGTAATAGTAGTAAAAAAGTAGCATTGTAGATCATTTAAAAAGACTTCTTACATGTGCTTCTAGAGAGCTATTGTTTTTACAGCAAATCACTTGAGTTTATCTAATCGTACCTCTCTAAGTTCATAACGGTAGGGTCATACTATGTAGAAGGTTTGGCTGCATGATATTCCTTCAAATCCATAAAATCATTGACACAGAGAGGAAATGATTGATGACATCCTGGATGGAGGTGCTTGAGTGATGTGGAATTAGTAAATGATGTGATGAAAGGGAAAGTTTAGAGATATTGGGGAATATGATTTTAATGACTGGAAAATCTAGTTTTACAGTAGGAATGGCTCAATTAGTAATAATAAGTAGTTTCAACTCTACAACAATCTTAGATGAATGGTGCCAGGAGGTTCAGGATAGAAATCTTAATGAGGGAAATTATCAGTTAGATAGCACATACAAATAATAGTTAGATGCAGACTTAGGAAGAGTCGAAAAAGTCTTCAGTTTCCTATGAGAATATGTGGATTAATAAGTTAGTACTCCTGAGGTGCAAAGTCTAATTCAAAAAGATGTATGAGGGAAGGAGGACAAGAAAATTAGAAGAACCTTTACAAGGAGATTATTGATAGTAGGAAATTAAGAAAAAGTAGCAAAAACCTTTTTTGGAATGCATAAGAATGTGATCTGGATGAGGAAATTGGGCAATCAAGGAATACAGTGTTGTGGAATGAAGTGAAGTGGAAAGTATGTGTAATAGAAGAATAACTATTGTAGTGGGGCGTGTAAAGCTGTGTCTTGTAATGTGAGGGTAAGAAATTGAGGTATGTTCAGTCTGTCAATCCAATACCTACCGTATATAGTAGACTGTCCAGTATTACTATAATTTACGAACTTTTGGTAATATATGCAGTGTGATGGTAGACAAACAGATCAAGAACTAGTAGTCATCAGTAAAATATAATTGAAAATATCCACAATTAAATTAAATTTTAAATACTTCGCCTTTCCACATTTTAATGTGGAAAGGCGAAGTATTTTTAATTTAATTTCAATATGAAGAATTTCCACCAAGTGACGCCAGAAACTTTCATATATCCACAATGGTTCGATTGGGTGGTAAAATAAAACAATCTGTACTGAATAAATGAATATGTTAAATAATTATTAATGGTAATCACTGATTCTTATCCCTTAAAATAGCAATCAAATATGTTAGATGAAAAACAGGTACTTGAACTATATTGAAAAAGTTATCATGCAAGGATAAAATTTAATAATAGACCATTTTTTCAATATAATCGACGTAATGAATAAACTTGTGAATTTAAATAATGGATTTTTAATTACTTCTGGCATCCACCAATTTCTACTGCTGAAAAATACTCTTTTATCATTTATCAAAGGTTATAAAATGCTAAAATATTTTGCTATTGCGGATGTTCACAGTCTATCATGAAATGCTCTTTCAATTTAAAATTATTTTTAAATATGCATTTCATCATAGTTCCAAAAATCATAAGGGTGGGCTGAAAGCATTACGAGGAGGTAATTAGATTGTCATGAAGATAACCAAATATAAATTTTAAATTTTGCCGATTCGTCATATGTAGGTATTTATATTCCATATTTGGAGAGTCTCTCTTTTGATTTGAGAATTTAAAACTCATCTTGAGGGTGAGTTCAGAGAAGGATTGGTTGTATAACCACTTATTGTGTCCCGAAATTCTTCATAGACCCATTACTCTTGGCAGGAATTTAAGCCTTCTAGTGTAATCATTACATGTAAGATTAAGTGAATTACTATGTTAATTGGAAATACATTGTGAAATACTTTTCTTTTATTCAATATCAATCCAAAGAGTCTAAATTTTGATGTACTACATTAGATTGTAATTTGAAAAAGCAACCAGAACATCTGCAAACATAAAGTCACAGGTAGAGGATAGCATTATTATTTGTGATCAATCAATTATCATTGGTTTCGGTTAGACAAAGGCTACATAATGTTGCAACAATAATTCCTTTGTCTCTCCAACATAACAACCTTACATTCAAGACTACAATAAGCCAATCTTCACTTCGGTTTATGTCCTTCATTCCATCCAACATGCCTAACCTATCCTGCTGTTTCTCATTTGCCTAGCATTCTCCCCATTATGATATGATAGTCTTCAATATTTCATTGCCAATCAACATGTTCTGCATCTGTCTTTTCTGCCTCCTTTGAATTTCTTCCAAAATTCATCCCTCTCCACTCACATTGACTAAAATTTCCTCATTTGTTTTTCTTTCTTTCTGTCCATTTCACTTTTTCATATTGCTACACAACCAAATTTCAAAAGCCTACGATTTACACCTATCATCTTGTTTCAATAACCAAGTTTTTACAGTGTACAAAACCATGCTCCTTATCAAAGTTTTGACTAGCCTTTTCTTAATATCCTTATTCAAATTACCAGCCATAAATTCACTCCTAGTGAAAGCTTCGCTGCATAATGCAGTTTTCTTTCTGACGTTTTGACCACTTAGACCATCTTGGTCTAAAGAACCATTGAAATACCTCTCCCCTTTCTGAACCCAACTTGATCATCTCTGAGGTAACTATTTGCCTTAATCTTCATTCTCTTATGTACCAAATTGTGGTGGGATAAGGGGGAGAACCACTTTAGTCATGCACAAAATCAAACTTATTGTTCTATAGCCATCACATATTACTACAGTTCTCTTTCCTGGAATAGGAACCAACACTAATCAGACAAAATCTTATGGTTGAATCCCTGCCATAAAAGCTACAAATTAATCCATAAAAACTTTTTCTTCCATGTTTTCCTAAACCTTTAAGTAGTTCCTCAGGAATATTGTCTGCCTTTACAGCCTTATTTGATATAATTTCCCTTCATGCCCTTTTTACCTCACAGTAGAGTAAGCCTGAACCTAAACCGTCCTCATCCATATCATATTCTCTTTCTATTCTAGGCTTGCAGTCCTAATATCTTTACTGTACAGGTTCTCTATGTATTCCTTCATCTCTCTTGAATCTTCTCTGGTTTAATTAATTATTTTGCTGGCTTATCTTCGGTTTTGGCATGGATTTTCCCTTCTTACTTCCTGACAGCACTTTCATGTCATGAATAGCACCCCAATTTTAGCTTTCGATATCCTCACTCTGCATTTTCCACCATGCTTCTTTAGCTCTGTTTGTTGCCATTCCCCAGTTAATGTATTTTTAATCTCCATTATTAAAATAGAAAGAAAGACTTGTACTTTTCCACAGATTTTATTATACGGTACAACGCATTTCACCGACTTGCGGCATCATCAGGTACAAATTTGCAAAACAGACTGAGCAAGCATATATACCCTCAGGACAGAGTGGGGGCGGGGAGGGTTGGAAGGATTTGAGGGGGGTGGGGGCTCGCAGGTGCGTTGATGGATTGTTTTGACCATTTCCAGGCTAATTTCTCGGAAAGGAGTGGGGAGGGGTATGGGAATAATTGCTCATTACAAAGTGTCGTGTTGGGGTTCACCAAGTGCCTTCTAATCTCTAATTGCTCGAGAGCGTCCATTTTTAATCCTTTTGGGAGTGTGTGTAATATCTCTGGGACAAAGTCACTGCTGTGGTTGAAGTACGTTGTGTTGTGGTTAAAGTACGAGCCTTTCTTTCTATTTTAATAATGGATATTAATTATTTCCACGAACTGAAGCCTGAAACAATAGAATATATTTTTAATCTCTTTACACTTCCTTCAACTTATCTCTGGTGTTTACACCCTTCCATTTCCTTCTTTCGTCTATCTGTCTAACCATCTCGTCCATAATCCATGGCTTTCTTGTCTTTTTCCTATAGTTCATTTTTGGTTTTCAATATCCCTTTATGAAACATTCCCATTTTACCTCTATTGTACTCAGTTTCATTTCCTCCATCATGATTTTCTCATCACCCTACTGATTCCTTTCTTGTCATTACAGTTAATTCTTCCAAATTCCAGTTCCTAAACCATCTTTGTTGCCTTTTCTTTTTTAATTTAATGCTAAACTTTTTATTACCAAGCAATAATCTGAGTCTGCATCCATTCTCAGGAAACTACATATTAATCATGGTGTTCTTAACTATTATATAGTGTGACATCTTTCTGAATTTTGTCTGCAAGGATTTTGCTGATAATGATCACAGAAGCCTTGCCTCTTTGATTGCCAGGAACAACAATGGCTCTGTGGGCTGGGTCACATGGTTGTCAGAACTTATTTCTAAACTTGTATACATCACAATTCAAGGGATATGTTTCCCTGGAGGTGTTTCCCTGTTGCCTTCCTCTATGGTTATTTAATGTGACATCGTCACTCAAATGGCTGCCCCACAGGGGTCAGATGTGTTTGTGGCCTCATCACTGAAGATCAAATGTTATGGAACTAGCTTTCATCTGCCTCCTTCCCTTCAACCTACCTTGACCGAGCAAGCATTATTGCCCCCATCAGCACAGCTGAAGGGATCATCAGAACCCACAAGCCTTGTCACCACATCAATGTTGCAGTTCATGGGGAGGATAGAGGATACTACCTGTGTGGAAATTAAATCTGAAATCTCTTAAGCAACATTAAGTTTATTAGCCTATTCATGGAGAAAATGGGTTTAGGTGGGGTATTTCCTTATTGTTTCAAATGTATCCTTATTTTTTTAAATGAAGACTATATTTTCATAATGTGGAGATGGTAGGTGGAACTTACTTTGGAGAAAATATGTAGAAGTAGGTAAACTCTTTATTAATAGGGTTATATTAGTCCACGATGAGACCAGGGAAATGTTTATAGGGAAAGGTTTTGGTAGGGAATTGGGTGTTCATAGATCATCAGGTGGAATTGGTGAGGATCAGCAGTAAGTTGTGGAAAAGGTAAGCTGTATATTTGAACTATTTCATGCTAAACATGCATGGTTATAACACAGGAGGTACTAATGACATACATTATATGAATGTAGGAACCAAAGCTTTACAAGGTGGATGCAAGGAAATTGACTTAAAATTATAAAAGTAATTACCTCAATCATTGAAGGACATTGCAAGTATAACTCATGAAAAGCCTTAAAAGGATATGCTTAATTTTCTGGAAGAATACTTAAATTCTCTGTAGTATAACCTTTTTGTAAACTATCACTTCTGTGTAGTATGATGTTATTTTAATATATTGTTGTGCAGTGTTTCTTCTGCACAGTTCTATGCACTTTGTGACTTATCTTATTTGATGTGTCATATGTCGTGTACAATTGACCTCTTGTTTATTGTATCCTGATCACCTGGTGAGAATAAATTATTATTAATATATATGCTGATTGATTAGCATTGCCATATGGGTTCTCTAATTGTGTATCAGGGCTGACAATCTGAGTAATATTTTGACCGTATTAAACTCAAATATACCAAGATATTTTTATTTATATATTAAAACAGATGATTTTCCCTCTGTGGGAAATAACTAACTCATTTAATATTAATGCCATTACTATATGTAATCAACACCCAAAAAGATATCCTACAACATTATATCATCAACACTTAACTGCAAATCTGTTTTAAAGTGAGTTTGGATAAGTGGAAGTTTAAATGAGTTAGTAATTTCCATCAGACTCAAGTCTGTGGAAAATTACAAACTCATTTAATATGGACCAAAACAATTCTATGCAGGGAAGCCTGAAAGTGTTATCTGTAATGGTAATTCACAAATTACATTTATGAGTCATTTTGATATGTAATTTATGAATCATTATGGCTGAAAGAATATGAGATTGGTATATGAGCATTTTGAAATTTTACATGGTGTTAGGTGCTACAATGTATTGAAAAAACCAATCATGTATAATGAATTGTTCAAAAAGTCCCAAATTATATGAAAGCTTTCTGGAGATATCTAAGACATCTCCAACATGAGTCTTGTTGTACCAATTATTTGCAACAGAAATTTAAAAAATACATTTTTAATTTTGTAATTCTACAACTTCCCATTGTACAGGAATAATACATTGAAATGTCCAACAATATGCATTTATTGAGTGGTCTAGCATTTAAGACAGACAGAGACTGTACACTCCTACAATTCTTTATATAACATGGCAAAATCTGACTCTCCACATTACAATTAACTGTTCTTTAATTCCATATACTTTCCATCTCCCTTCATTCCATCCAAAATGTCTATTTCTCCCTCTTCCCTAATTTCCTTTAAGTAAATGATTTAATGAATTCCCTACTGGCATGCAATCCAGCATCTCCAGAATTCCCCATGCTTCTTATAATATTTTCTCCACATATGTGTAAAATGGATACATATATGTGGAGCATACCCATCTTCCCACTCTACATAATACTGCCCCTCCTAACTCCATCGATCACACACACCGCACCTGAATAGTTGGACTCATGTATATGTTATCGATAAGTTGCCTGTCCCTCCAATCTACCTCTATCTTCTTTAATACATTCATTGATTCAACCCTCTTTACTTTATCAGAAACCTTTAAAACTTCATAAAAAAACAAAATGTCCTAATTATAGTCATTTCTTCCTTTTAGTGATCTCATTACTTCTATGGCATCACATGTACCTCTCCCCTTCCAGAACCAAAAATTAAAATCTCTCAAATAATCATTACAATTCCTCTCAATCCTCTTATTGATGAAGTACCACTTTCTCTGTCTGTGAAATCAAACTTATTGTACTTTAGTCCTCACATATCATCGTAGCTGCCTTTCCCTTTCTTTGCCCATTTTTAAAACCATCTTTTTTCCCATTAATTGTTCCTATATTTTCATTTATAGCTTTCAATATGAATTTTTTGAAGTGACAATATATTTCTTCAGATGTATCCATATTTCTATTCTCCCTAATATTTTTACTACTCCCTCCTGGTAGTCTTTAATTTTCATCATGGCTATGGTTAAATACAGGTCACAATGACTGCCATTTCCATTATACATATCTAATCTTATCAACACAGGCTAGTTAAAACAATGAAATGAACTAATGAGACAAGAATGTACAAAATATTATTATTATTACTTTTTATTTGCCCGGAGATCACAATACAAAAATACCATGTGGGTGTTTTATGTACATGCTATAAGGAACGTCCAAAAGGAGCTAAGACACAGGCTACATTAAAATTTAAAAAAAAGGTGCTCACAGTTACAGAATGTTTGGCACAAACCCATGAACATTGACTGTAACATGCACATGAAATATCAATTTAGAAAAATCATTGATCATTAATATGAACTAGAACTAGAGAGTATGAACTTACTGGTCATGAATATTGCTGAGATATTTGTCAACCAAGTAGAACACTATTACACTACACAACTAGTAGATATTACCCACGATTAATTAGAGAAGCAATTGAGATCGCAGAAAACCCGGAGAACATCAACAGAGATGAAGGCTACCATCTCCACAACGCGTGGAAGAGAGTTCTCCGGAAACGGACCAATCAGCGAGCAGCCACTAGACGGGACCACCTATATAAGGGTGGCAAAACTGTTGTCAGCATCAAACAAGGACGCGGTGAAACCCGAGAATGCAGAATTCATCAAACTACCGCCGCGAAAACCTACGCAGCCATAGAGCACTATGTTGAAGATATCTTTTTAATTTATGTCTGAATGCAGTAGTTCCCTTGGTATCCATTATACTTTTAGGTAGTTTGTAAAATAATCTGATGCCCATTTCATTGGGTCCTAATTTCAATGCTTTAGTTCTAATATTCTCATATTGGATGTTGTGACTTCCTTTGGTGCAATGATGATGATAGGCAGGGTTAACAGAATGGTTGCTAATTTTTTACATACAGAATTAAAAACGTGGTGTAGATGCATTGGTAGTGGTAGCAAATTTCATTCATTATTAAAGGCTGCAAGAATAAACACCTCTATTGAAACATTATGAAAATAAATAAATACTATTTTAAAATTATCTATGGGTAACATGGTGGATATGAATAATATGAAATGATTAGAATGGATTTTTCAATGACATCTTTCATCCCCCTCAACTTTTCAACCAAATATTTCCCACACATATTATCTTCACAGTAATAAAATGCAAAACCATTTTCCTTCAGTTAATGCGTAGTACAAACGTGGCTATAAAACAGATAAGGTTTCCTTCATCGCACTAACAGACATCGATTAAAATGTCTTGAAGATAGCCAGGCATGAAAACCCAACCCACTTTAGCGATACTTATATTCCATATTTAGACTTTCTAAATGCTTTGAAATTGATAAAACACTACAAAAGTGAAGTTGAGGCTACGGATAATGAAGAGTTGGATCTATTACCATAAACTGTGTTGCAACATTCTCTCATACCAGACCAACACTTTCCAGAATTTAAACCTGGTGTGAGGCATGAGTTAAAGATAGAGTAACAGTAATAAACTGTGTCAAATGCAATCTGAAATATTTTATTTCAATATCAATCCAGTCTTTCATATTGGATAGCAATATTAATGAATGGCCAGGACAATCAGAAACATGAAACTCAAAGGTAGAGGATTACTGCCTATGTGGAAATTGCATCTGTAATCCATTAATTGGCATTGAGGACATTGTGATAAGGACCATTGTGATAAGTAGAGAGGAGCTTTAAAGAAAATTATAAATACTTCAGAGGAAAACAATAAAGATAAAAGTGAGTTAATGAATGTGAAAGCTGAGACGAAAGTATTACAAAAAGGAAAAAAGACGAAACTTTGAAGTCAAATAACCCTGATTGAAGAATTGATGTTGTATCATACTATATTAATGGTATTCAGCAATACTATGGTGTGTGCACAAATACGATACTTTGAAAATCATTAACCACTTCCCATTGTCCCAGAGGACTATTTCTATCCTTAAAAGATGCCCGTGACTCACATGCAAAAAACCGGTGACACACATGCAAAAACATAGATGGTGGTGACACCAAGAAAAATTTGGTCGGGCGGCGGCAAATACAATTCAGGCTATGAATCCAGCTCTAACACCTTGCCCGGTCACAAACTTACGTGAAAATTGAAAAAGCGAATATTTAGTATGTGATTCACCGTCCAATGCGAGCACTTCTACATAGCTTCGCAATGAAACTGTGTTTAAATCAATCACATCCTTAGACGGTTACATAAGAATATATGAATAAAGGCATTGTAGTAAAATATATAAAAACATAGAAGGGCGTGTACTGAAAGCCAGTGGAAATGGTAACATAAACGTTCCACAAACATTCAAAGAGCATTCTACCAAAATCCAAATTTTCTGTGGTGTTAGAAGTTCCTACCAAACAAATATTCTGAGAAAACTCTCCTATAGCTCAGAGGGAATACTCATTCAAAGCATTATGGTAAGGTTCTCAGAATTCATAAGGAAACAGCTCAAGATTTAGTCCATGTCAGGGTGTAATATTCGCCGCTATTCCACTGATGCTCATGGCCAAATTTGCCATTTGCTTGGCTAACATCAAGAGTAGATACTCTAAGCATCTTACAGTCATTTATTAGCCAGCCTTAAACATTTTAATGTTTTCATAATAAATTACCACAACTTCTTTACTCACAATGGTCGTATGCGATAGAAGAATTGATGTTTTGATATGAGGAAAAATAATGAGTAGTGATAAAAGGATGAGTTATTACAAGCATTTTATTTAACTTCTAACTAAAGAAAGTAAAAACATTTAAGAGTGTTTCAGGGGTGAATGTCAAATGAGGATAACATTAGTATGGACTCTAGCTGGGGATATATATCTATTGATCAAGAGAGGGGAGTTGAAGATTTACACAAACTAAAAAGTGATGTTCATTCACTACCCGAAAATAAACTGAAATAAGCTTAGAGACAGCAAAGGGAAGCACATTCAATTAGATACAATATTATGAGGGTAAAAGGAAACTTTACACTTCCACAATAAAGGTTTAATATTTCACGGTCATAGCTTCAATAATGCACAGCATCGAAACCATGCTCGTGAAATATTAAATCTTTATTGTAGAAGTATAAAGTTCATTTTACCCTCATAATGAAGAAAATTCCACAAAGTTAAACTGTTATGCTTAGATACAATATAACAAGAAAGGAAGTTTTGTACTGTGGAAATATGAATCAAAGATGGAATAAGCCAACCATAAATAAGAAATATCCATCCAGGTAGAGTACTCCATTACAAGTAACAAGAGCTGGGAAGATAACAGAAACTCCACTTCAACGTGTGCATGCACCATGTTTTTCTTTAAAGAGAAGCTTATAAAAAAAGTGGCAGGAAAGAATAGAAGTATTGAAAATTTGACGCTCTTTGTGGAATAATGACGAAGAGCAAAATAGTAAATGGAAGTCTCATGGAAAAAAAAACAATTGTCAATCAAACATTATAGTACATAATGAACATAGGCCCTTGGAGGTAAAAAACAAAAATGAGAAATATCAAGGCACATGATAACCAGGATATCAATTGCGCAAATGGGCCATTTCTTGAAATTTAGACGGACAGGCATAAATAGAAAATGCAGAAATTAGGGTGCTGTGATACTGAAAAATTTCTACTACTTAATGGCAACAGGTCTTGGATAATAAAGGCTTGATGAATGAGAAGTGAAGCAGAATGTGCACTGTTCAGTAACTGATAAAGAAGAATAAAATATCCAAGTTTGACCAACCATACAAAAGAAGGAAGAGCCAGAAGTCTTAATGTTAATAATAATCTTTATCCGTCGAAGAGTAGCACTTTCCACTGTAGATGACGACAAAAGAAAAACTTATACATACATTCATTACTGTGGTGAAGAGATACACATGTATTCTAATTTCCCCATTGGAAAGTCAAGTTCAAAATATTCACTCACTTTAAACATACAAGGGGTTTGAAATCAACCAATCCTTAATCGCATTCATGAACCTATTACAGCTGGTCTATCTTGCAGTATGGAGAAGTGTCACAGAATTTTATGGCAATGTTATCCAACTGGTTGAAGGTTTTGGACAATCTGCATTGGGTAATGTCCAACAATTTTACTGACCTTGTATTATGGCTATATATATATATATATATAGACTATTAAGACATGTTAAAGTACTGGTAACTAAGAGTGCCGAGGGTCTTCATTACCCTAAGCCAGAAGAATAGTGATCGTGATGACCAGTAGTTATCATCCTATCTGCTTTCTTTTCTAACATATGCAGAACTTTTGTCCCCCCTAAGCCTAAGGCCACATCTCGGGTGACTTCAGAAAAAGGCAAAATAGGCTAGCCTTTATGCTCCGCCGGAACACAGCTTTTTAAGTCTCCTAATCATGAGATTCTTGTATTTGTGACGATAGTAGTAATATGATTTTGCCAGGAAATATGAGCCAATAATAAACCTTAGGTGGCTGTGTTATTATCCAAATAAAAGGGTACCATTGGAAATTCATAAACAATACGAGGATATGGGTGGGGCACAATATTAACCAAGGAGAGCAACTGTGCAAGATATATACAGATACTCTTCCACTAAGTAATAGATATCATTCCCAATTGATGGCAGAAAATTTATTTAAGAACAGCAATGAAAGGACCCATTGGATGCCGGCAGTTCAGATACTTAGTGACATACAGATCCTAGGTTGAGTAGTGCTTCCGGTTTGTACTAAGCTACCCTGATATCTTTACTGGGTAGGTGACCAAACATTTCTCCACTAAAGAATAAAATTGATAGGAAACAAATATACCCATAAGAAGTTTTAGGTTAGGAAAAATAAGAATTGCAGCCGATGAAGGAAACTAACAAGAAAAGTAATGCCAAGTCCAACTCAAAAATGTTCCACGGAAGCAGGAGTAATCATGCTCCAAGCATAACTGCTTTCAATGTACACACACAAAAGGCACATCACAGAATACAATTAACATTCCTTACAATATGAATGGTGTGGCCACAGATCAAGACAAATGACTGGTCACCGGTATCACTGAAAACCATCAAACTAGGCTATTTCACCAAAAATACTACTCTAGTATTCCCTAATCATGGGGGAAACCTAAGTTTCAGTAAAACAAATGCCACGTGGCCACCTCATTCATCCCTATGTTAATGTCATGTGTTACCGTCATTGCTCCAAAACAACAGCCACTTCTAAGGGAACTTGCAAATTGCATTTAGGCCAACCAACATTCCGAGTGTAAGAAAATGATCATCACCTAAACACGTTTTAATGGACACATTGATGAAATAAGCCAAAAAATCTGAGGGCAGGCGACTCAAGCTATTAACTTCACATTCTTAGCGACCACCACATCTACAGAAGGCAAAATCAAAAACACTGACCCAATGATTATTGCAAGGATAACAACCACATTCCCCACAAACTTCTAAGGCCTAGGCAATTAATTGACCAATGCAAGTTCGAAACTAATGTTTTCATCTCCACTGACTACCACAAGTTACATTCGTGACCTCTGATCAAGTTTCAGTAAATTAGGTCAAGGGCAAAATTGCACACCTCTCGCCCAGCCTACTTGGGAGCTATTAATTTTTAATTAATTTATGGGTCCCAACGACCAAGTTTCCACTAATAAAATAGCAATTCCACCAACTATTGCTTCTTTGAATTAAGATAACTTTCCAGGCGTCACTGACACCAGTTCTCTCAGGCATATAATTAACCTACAGCAAAAATTAATTATAGTTTCAAATACTAACGATACCTACCCTTTACACCTAATTCACCAGCTGTCAATTACGAAATAATAAGAACCAATTCACCACGGCGTCGGACTACCTGACTTACCTTCAAGTTTCTGGGAACAATACCCACCGTTCCAGCGAAATTGCCATCAGCTCCCCCTCCCACAGAGATTAGGGATAAAGATTTCAATCAAACAACTTTTAATGCTCGAACTGTAATTTATTCAGATCTTTTGACTTTTTTCATGGAATGAATTTGCTTTCGGAGACAACTTGGCAATCAAAAAATAACATGCACAAGCTTAGTACTCCTCGGCGCCCTCACCCTCTCCCTCCACGGAGTCCATGCCGACCTCCTCGTAGTCCTTCTCCAGGGCCGCCAAATCCTCACGGGCCTCTGAGAATTCACCTTCCTCCATACCCTCTCCGACGTACCAGTGGACGAAGGCTCTCTTGGCATACATCAAGTCGAACTTGTGGTCCAGGCGAGCCCAGGCCTCGGCGATGGCTGTGGTGTTGCTCAACATGCAGACGGCACGCTGGACCTTGGCCAAATCTCCGCCAGGAACCACTGTGGGTGGCTGGTAGTTGATGCCCACCTTGAAACCGGTTGGACACCAATCCACGAACTGGATGGTGCGCTTGGTCTTGATTGTTGCAATGGCGGCGTTGACGTCCTTAGGCACAACGTCACCACGGTACAGCATACAGCAAGCCATGTACTTTCCGTGGCGGGGGTCGCACTTAACCATCTGATTGGCTGGCTCGAAGCAGGCGTTTGTGATCTCGGCAACAGACAGCTGCTCATGGTAAGCCTTCTCGGCAGAAATGACAGGGGCATAGGTAACAAGAGGGAAATGGATTCGGGGATAAGGAACCAAGTTGGTCTGGAATTCCGTGAGATCGACGTTGAGGGCGCCATCGAAACGAAGAGATGCTGTGATGGAGGAGACGATCTGTCCAATGAGCCTGTTCAGGTTGGTGTAAGTGGGTCGCTCGATGTCCAGATTGCGGCGGCAAATATCGTAAATGGCTTCATTATCAACCATAAATGCACAGTCGGAATGCTCAAGGGTTGTGTGGGTCGTGAGGATGGAATTGTATGGTTCCACGACAGCAGTGGACACCTGAAATAATGAACATATATTAGATTCACGTTGAATACAATTACTTGCATGTCAAAACCAATTACGACCGTTGAACTTCGCTCACCTGGGGAGCTGGGTAGATGGCGAATTCCAATTTGCTCTTCTTTCCATAGTCAACAGATAATCTTTCCATCAAAAGGGATGTGAAGCCTGAACCGGTACCGCCTCCAAAGGAGTGGAAGATGAGGAATCCTTGAAGACCAGTGCATTGATCTGCCAACTTGCGGATGCGGTCCAACACCAAATCGACGATTTCCTTGCCAATAGTATAGTGTCCACGAGCGTAGTTGTTTGCGGCATCCTCCTTACCCGTGATCAGCTGCTCGGGGTGGAAAAGTTGACGATATGTTCCGGTCCTCACCTCATCTGAAAAGTATTATCACCCAGTTTAAATGCCATCGACTTTAACTAAATTACTTCCACTACAACCACAAATTTAGAAAGACAAAGAGATACCTACCAACTACGGTGGGTTCCAAGTCGACGAAAACTGCCCTGGGTACATGTTTACCCGCTCCAGTTTCGCTGAAAAAGGTGTTGAAGCTGTCATCTCCTCCTCCAACAGTCTTGTCTGAGGGCATTTGCCCATCAGGCTGGATGCCATGCTCCAGGCAGTAAAGTTCCCAGCAGGCATTACCGATCTGAACACCAGCCTGTCCAACGTGGATGGAGATGCACTCACGCTGGAAATAAAAATTAAAATTAGCTTTGGGACCTAGAATTATCCACGCCAACTGATGCTCACTTTCCCTAAATTCAATAAACCTACGTCACTCAACATACCCATTCATTAGCAAAACCACCAAATGCATTTCAAATTTAGGCTCCTCAAATAAAATCAATTTCCCCCTCAATTGCATGAATGACGACCGCCAATCTTAAACTAACACAAGATGGCGACTTCCGGTTAACCGGTACTTTCCTTCATTTATGTTGAACCCTCAAGATTCCCACAGTAATGTAAATTCTCACCAACGGAGAGAGTCACTCAATAAGTTAACTTACCATTTTGGTAGATTTCTGCAAAAATTAATGTAGAGCAGGGAATGGACTCGGATGTGAGTTTGGTTGAGCTGAGTCAAGTCGCCGTTCCAAACTTACAATGACGTTTCCCGAGAAATTTCTATTTTATATAACTCCTGTCACGTGACTCTTGCGGCATCGTGATTGGTCGGGCGCCTCAAGGGTGCGGTCACCGTCTGCTGCAGAGGCGGTTGGCACTCAACTAGTCATCACTAAAGTGCTTTAATGATCTATTCACAATTCAAATATATTTGCTTTTATCACAAATTAAAATTAATATTGTATTTTTATTGACCGAAATTTTGGATTTTTAATGTTTTTACCGTCTATTTGAAGCTCAAGGTTCTCCCCTTGACTCATTCCAAATACTGACACACCGGTTAATGTGCAAAATTTGTCAATTGTTCATCGGGATTTTGTTACATATATCACTTAAAATATTTCCGTCTTCCCATCCCGACAAACTTAGCAAAACGTCAACTCCAAAAACTATTCCCACAAACAGGGCAAGTGTTGGTTGACAGTTAATGAGGAATTATTGGGGCCATGGTCCTAGTTGGAATGTGGTAATTTAAACATAATTTTCGGCTCTTTCCGTCAGGTCCAAGCATTATACACGCTTCTGGATGCGATTCAATTAAATTTTAAGTCATTTCACGTCGTAGGACGGTCTGTTTAACATTCATTCGCGAATCACCCACTCCCCATCGTTAACATCTGTCATTTAGCTGACCCACCCTTGCTGTTCGTGTTTCAAATCATGTCTACTAAATTCATGTATTTCGTTAATTCGCCGATGATTTTTGCATTGAAAAACAACCTATCACGGATTAATGTTACCTACGTTGACTATTGATTGGTACTCATTTAGGCTACCGCATTGAGACTCATGCCCTAATTCATGGACACGAGATGAATTAATTTGTTTCAAAGGAATAACTTTTATTTCATTTAAGTTTTTCATTTGCCTAAATTCCCCCAATTCTTATTGATCGAGTGCACTGCCATGGCCCTTCCCATGAGTCGATTGAGATTATTGTTCCGCAACGGTTAACGTTCCAGTAACATTTTTAATTTCAGGACCAAACTTGGTTATTTATCAACTTATTGGTATGGCTATGTGGAAGATTCAACAATGTAGTTCATGTCAATGTGATGGTTTTTTTCATTGCTACCATCTCAGCATGCTTTCTCCGCAAGCTGACGTCGGCCTGTGAGTCATTCCTTTTATGGTATGCTTTTCAAATCGAACGTGGGTTCACTGGAAGTTGTGTGGATGTAAGCCTGAGTGAATCATCTCATTTTGTAACAGTGATACCAGATGCTCATTATTTTTGCTCTAATGATTAAAATAGGAGACTCTAGTATGTCTAACTTTGTAATCGACGACTTTCCGTTGGGATTTAATCAATAACTTCACCAGCATGCTACTTTCATGAGGAATATATTGAGTTTTTCCACGAATTTCTCGAGATTTCTCTGACCTCATCTGTCGCCCACGGGAATTAGGACGCCGTCCTTCTTGATTTCTAAAAAAGTCCTTGTTTCGTTCAACTTTAAATGCAAAGCTTCTCGAGTGTTTGTGCTTTCCAATGTATGATATATATTTTAAACTATTTCTTCACGTTATATTTGTACTTCTTCTTAAGATAACTAGTTCCATTGTATTCTCCTTAATAAGTGTAATTCATGGCACAATGAATAACAATTAAACATTTTTACAAAACCTAAAAAATATAAACTCACTATTAGAGGCAATGAAGGTTGGTTTAATAATTTGGAGGAAAGACGGATTTTTAAATAATTACATAAATAATCATTCGGAAAGGGTCATTGCACCTATTTTTCACAACCCTGAAAATTAAAAAACTGTAAGGGCATGTAGTAGATTCGAAACATGACCGTATGTTAATGATATAATCAAAAAACCGAAACCTGGATAAATAAAACAAGTGAATGAAAAATGTATAAAACATAATAAATATATATAAAACAAATTCTAAGTGAATGAAAAATATGAACTGCCCTCAATGGTAATCGGAATGGAACGGTCAAAGTAACGGTAATAATAATCTCCATCGACTCATGGGAAGGGCCATGGCAGTGCACTCGATCAATAAGAATTGGGGGAATTTAGGCAAATGAAAAACTTAAATGAAATAAAAGTTATTCCTTTGAAACAAATTAATTCATCTCGTGTCCATGAATTAGGGCATGAGTCTCAATGCGGTAGCCTAAATGAGTACCAATCAATAGTCAACGTAGGTAACATTAATCCGTGATAGGTTGTTTTTCAATGCAAAAATCATCGGCGAATTAACGAAATACATGAATTTAGTAGACATGATTTGAAACACGAACAGCAAGGGTGGGTCAGCTAAATGACAGATGTTAACGATGGGGAGTGGGTGATTCGCGAATGAATGTTAAACAGACCGTCCTACGACGTGAAATGACTTAAAATTTAATTGAATCGCATCCAGAAGCGTGTATAATGCTTGGACCTGACGGAAAGAGCCGAAAATTATGTTTAAATTACCACATTCCAACTAGGACCATGGCCCCAATAATTCCTCATTAACTGTCAACCAACACTTGCCCTGTTTGTGGGAATAGTTTTTGGAGTTGACGTTTTGCTAAGTTTGTCGGGATGGGAAGACGGAAATATTTTAAGTGATATATGTAACAAAATCCCGATGAACAATTGACAAATTTTGCACATTAACCGGTGTGTCAGTATTTGGAATGAGTCAAGGGGAGAACCTTGAGCTTCAAATAGACGGTAAAAACATTAAAAATCCAAAATTTCGGTCAATAAAAATACAATATTAATTTTAATTTGTGATAAAAGCAAATATATTTGAATTGTGAATAGATCATTAAAGCACTTTAGTGATGACTAGTTGAGTGCCAACCGCCTCTGCAGCAGACGGTGACCGCACCCTTGAGGCGCCCGACCAATCACGATGCCGCAAGAGTCACGTGACAGGAGTTATATAAAATAGAAATTTCTCGGGAAACGTCATTGTAAGTTTGGAACGGCGACTTGACTCAGCTCAACCAAACTCACATCCGAGTCCATTCCCTGCTCTACATTAATTTTTGCAGAAATCTACCAAAATGGTAAGTTAACTTATTGAGTGACTCTCTCCGTTGGTGAGAATTTACATTACTGTGGGAATCTTGAGGGTTCAACATAAATGAAGGAAAGTACCGGTTAACCGGAAGTCGCCATCTTGTGTTAGTTTAAGATTGGCGGTCGTCATTCATGCAATTGAGGGGGAAATTGATTTTATTTGAGGAGCCTAAATTTGAAATGCATTTGGTGGTTTTGCTAATGAATGGGTATGTTGAGTGACGTAGGTTTATTGAATTTAGGGAAAGTGAGCATCAGTTGGCGTGGATAATTCTAGGTCCCAAAGCTAATTTTAATTTTTATTTCCAGCGTGAGTGCATCTCCATCCACGTTGGACAGGCTGGTGTTCAGATCGGTAATGCCTGCTGGGAACTTTACTGCCTGGAGCATGGCATCCAGCCTGATGGGCAAATGCCCTCAGACAAGACTGTTGGAGGAGGAGATGACAGCTTCAACACCTTTTTCAGCGAAACTGGAGCGGGTAAACATGTACCCAGGGCAGTTTTCGTCGACTTGGAACCCACCGTAGTTGGTAGGTATCTCTTTGTCTTTCTAAATTTGTGGTTGTAGTGGAAGTAATTTAGTTAAAGTCGATGGCATTTAAACTGGGTGATAATACTTTTCAGATGAGGTGAGGACCGGAACATATCGTCAACTTTTCCACCCCGAGCAGCTGATCACGGGTAAGGAGGATGCCGCAAACAACTACGCTCGTGGACACTATACTATTGGCAAGGAAATCGTCGATTTGGTGTTGGACCGCATCCGCAAGTTGGCAGATCAATGCACTGGTCTTCAAGGATTCCTCATCTTCCACTCCTTTGGAGGCGGTACCGGTTCAGGCTTCACATCCCTTTTGATGGAAAGATTATCTGTTGACTATGGAAAGAAGAGCAAATTGGAATTCGCCATCTACCCAGCTCCCCAGGTGAGCGAAGTTCAACGGTCGTAATTGGTTTTGACATGCAAGTAATTGTATTCAACGTGAATCTAATATATGTTCATTATTTCAGGTGTCCACTGCTGTCGTGGAACCATACAATTCCATCCTCACGACCCACACAACCCTTGAGCATTCCGACTGTGCATTTATGGTTGATAATGAAGCCATTTACGATATTTGCCGCCGCAATCTGGACATCGAGCGACCCACTTACACCAACCTGAACAGGCTCATTGGACAGATCGTCTCCTCCATCACAGCATCTCTTCGTTTCGATGGCGCCCTCAACGTCGATCTCACGGAATTCCAGACCAACTTGGTTCCTTATCCCCGAATCCATTTCCCTCTTGTTACCTATGCCCCTGTCATTTCTGCCGAGAAGGCTTACCATGAGCAGCTGTCTGTTGCCGAGATCACAAACGCCTGCTTCGAGCCAGCCAATCAGATGGTTAAGTGCGACCCCCGCCACGGAAAGTACATGGCTTGCTGTATGCTGTACCGTGGTGACGTTGTGCCTAAGGACGTCAACGCCGCCATTGCAACAATCAAGACCAAGCGCACCATCCAGTTCGTGGATTGGTGTCCAACCGGTTTCAAGGTGGGCATCAACTACCAGCCACCCACAGTGGTTCCTGGCGGAGATTTGGCCAAGGTCCAGCGTGCCGTCTGCATGTTGAGCAACACCACAGCCATCGCCGAGGCCTGGGCTCGCCTGGACCACAAGTTCGACTTGATGTATGCCAAGAGAGCCTTCGTCCACTGGTACGTCGGAGAGGGTATGGAGGAAGGTGAATTCTCAGAGGCCCGTGAGGATTTGGCGGCCCTGGAGAAGGACTACGAGGAGGTCGGCATGGACTCCGTGGAGGGAGAGGGTGAGGGCGCCGAGGAGTACTAAGCTTGTGCATGTTATTTTTTGATTGCCAAGTTGTCTCCGAAAGCAAATTCATTCCATGAAAAAAGTCAAAAGATCTGAATAAATTACAGTTCGAGCATTAAAAGTTGTTTGATTGAAATCTTTATCCCTAATCTCTGTGGGAGGGGGAGCTGATGGCAATTTCGCTGGAACGGTGGGTATTGTTCCCAGAAACTTGAAGGTAAGTCAGGTAGTCCGACGCCGTGGTGAATTGGTTCTTATTATTTCGTAATTGACAGCTGGTGAATTAGGTGTAAAGGGTAGGTATCGTTAGTATTTGAAACTATAATTAATTTTTGCTGTAGGTTAATTATATGCCTGAGAGAACTGGTGTCAGTGACGCCTGGAAAGTTATCTTAATTCAAAGAAGCAATAGTTGGTGGAATTGCTATTTTATTAGTGGAAACTTGGTCGTTGGGACCCATAAATTAATTAAAAATTAATAGCTCCCAAGTAGGCTGGGCGAGAGGTGTGCAATTTTGCCCTTGACCTAATTTACTGAAACTTGATCAGAGGTCACGAATGTAACTTGTGGTAGTCAGTGGAGATGAAAACATTAGTTTCGAACTTGCATTGGTCAATTAATTGCCTAGGCCTTAGAAGTTTGTGGGGAATGTGGTTGTTATCCTTGCAATAATCATTGGGTCAGTGTTTTTGATTTTGCCTTCTGTAGATGTGGTGGTCGCTAAGAATGTGAAGTTAATAGCTTGAGTCGCCTGCCCTCAGATTTTTTGGCTTATTTCATCAATGTGTCCATTAAAACGTGTTTAGGTGATGATCATTTTCTTACACTCGGAATGTTGGTTGGCCTAAATGCAATTTGCAAGTTCCCTTAGAAGTGGCTGTTGTTTTGGAGCAATGACGGTAACACATGACATTAACATAGGGATGAATGAGGTGGCCACGTGGCATTTGTTTTACTGAAACTTAGGTTTCCCCCATGATTAGGGAATACTAGAGTAGTATTTTTGGTGAAATAGCCTAGTTTGATGGTTTTCAGTGATACCGGTGACCAGTCATTTGTCTTGATCTGTGGCCACACCATTCATATTGTAAGGAATGTTAATTGTATTCTGTGATGTGCCTTTTGTGTGTGTACATTGAAAGCAGTTATGCTTGGAGCATGATTACTCCTGCTTCCGTGGAACATTTTTGAGTTGGACTTGGCATTACTTTTCTTGTTAGTTTCCTTCATCGGCTGCAATTCTTATTTTTCCTAACCTAAAACTTCTTATGGGTATATTTGTTTCCTATCAATTTTATTCTTTAGTGGAGAAATGTTTGGTCACCTACCCAGTAAAGATATCAGGGTAGCTTAGTACAAACCGGAAGCACTACTCAACCTAGGATCTGTATGTCACTAAGTATCTGAACTGCCGGCATCCAATGGGTCCTTTCATTGCTGTTCTTAAATAAATTTTCTGCCATCAATTGGGAATGATATCTATTACTTAGTGGAAGAGTATCTGTATATATCTTGCACAGTTGCTCTCCTTGGTTAATATTGTGCCCCACCCATATCCTCGTATTGTTTATGAATTTCCAATGGTACCCTTTTATTTGGATAATAACACAGCCACCTAAGGTTTATTATTGGCTCATATTTCCTGGCAAAATCATATTACTACTATCGTCACAAATACAAGAATCTCATGATTAGGAGACTTAAAAAGCTGTGTTCCGGCGGAGCATATAAGGCTAGCCTATTTTGCCTTTTTCTGAAGTCACCCGAGATGTGGCCTTAGGCTTAGGGGGGACAAAAGTTCTGCATATGTTAGAAAAGAAAGCAGATAGGATGATAACTACTGGTCATCACGATCACTATTCTTCTGGCTTAGGGTAATGAAGACCCTCGGCACTCTTAGTTACCAGTACTTTAACATGTCTTAATAGTCTATATATATATATATATATAGCCATAATACAAGGTCAGTAAAATTGTTGGACATTACCCAATGCAGATTGTCCAAAACCTTCAACCAGTTGGATAACATTGCCATAAAATTCTGTGACACTTCTCCATACTGCAAGATAGACCAGCTGTAATAGGTTCATGAATGCGATTAAGGATTGGTTGATTTCAAACCCCTTGTATGTTTAAAGTGAGTGAATATTTTGAACTTGACTTTCCAATGGGGAAATTAGAATACATGTGTATCTCTTCACCACAGTAATGAATGTATGTATAAGTTTTTCTTTTGTCGTCATCTACAGTGGAAAGTGCTACTCTTCGACGGATAAAGATTATTATTAACATTAAGACTTCTGGCTCTTCCTTCTTTTGTATGGTTGGTCAAACTTGGATATTTTATTCTTCTTTATCAGTTACTGAACAGTGCACATTCTGCTTCACTTCTCATTCATCAAGCCTTTATTATCCAAGACCTGTTGCCATTAAGTAGTAGAAATTTTTCAGTATCACAGCACCCTAATTTCTGCATTTTCTATTTATGCCTGTCCGTCTAAATTTCAAGAAATGGCCCATTTGCGCAATTGATATCCTGGTTATCATGTGCCTTGATATTTCTCATTTTTGTTTTTTACCTCCAAGGGCCTATGTTCATTATGTACTATAATGTTTGATTGACAATTGTTTTTTTTTCCATGAGACTTCCATTTACTATTTTGCTCTTCGTCATTATTCCACAAAGAGCGTCAAATTTTCAATACTTCTATTCTTTCCTGCCACTTTTTTTATAAGCTTCTCTTTAAAGAAAAACATGGTGCATGCACACGTTGAAGTGGAGTTTCTGTTATCTTCCCAGCTCTTGTTACTTGTAATGGAGTACTCTACCTGGATGGATATTTCTTATTTATGGTTGGCTTATTCCATCTTTGATTCATATTTCCACAGTACAAAACTTCCTTTCTTGTTATATTGTATCTAAGCATAACAGTTTAACTTTGTGGAATTTTCTTCATTATGAGGGTAAAATGAACTTTATACTTCTACAATAAAGATTTAATATTTCACGAGCATGGTTTCGATGCTGTGCATTATTGAAGCTATGACCGTGAAATATTAAACCTTTATTGTGGAAGTGTAAAGTTTCCTTTTACCCTCATAATATTGTATCTAATTGAATGTGCTTCCCTTTGCTGTCTCTAAGCTTATTTCAGTTTATTTTCGGGTAGTGAATGAACATCACTTTTTAGTTTGTGTAAATCTTCAACTCCCCTCTCTTGATCAATAGATATATATCCCCAGCTAGAGTCCATACTAATGTTATCCTCATTTGACATTCACCCCTGAAACACTCTTAAATGTTTTTACTTTCTTTAGTTAGAAGTTAAATAAAATGCTTGTAATAACTCATCCTTTTATCACTACTCATTATTTTTCCTCATATCAAAACATCAATTCTTCTATCGCATACGACCATTGTGAGTAAAGAAGTTGTGGTAATTTATTATGAAAACATTAAAATGTTTAAGGCTGGCTAATAAATGACTGTAAGATGCTTAGAGTATCTACTCTTGATGTTAGCCAAGCAAATGGCAAATTTGGCCATGAGCATCAGTGGAATAGCGGCGAATATTACACCCTGACATGGACTAAATCTTGAGCTGTTTCCTTATGAATTCTGAGAACCTTACCATAATGCTTTGAATGAGTATTCCCTCTGAGCTATAGGAGAGTTTTCTCAGAATATTTGTTTGGTAGGAACTTCTAACACCACAGAAAATTTGGATTTTGGTAGAATGCTCTTTGAATGTTTGTGGAACGTTTATGTTACCATTTCCACTGGCTTTCAGTACACGCCCTTCTATGTTTTTATATATTTTACTACAATGCCTTTATTCATATATTCTTATGTAACCGTCTAAGGATGTGATTGATTTAAACACAGTTTCATTGCGAAGCTATGTAGAAGTGCTCGCATTGGACGGTGAATCACATACTAAATATTCGCTTTTTCAATTTTCACGTAAGTTTGTGACCGGGCAAGGTGTTAGAGCTGGATTCATAGCCTGAATTGTATTTGCCGCCGCCCGACCAAATTTTTCTTGGTGTCACCACCATCTATGTTTTTGCATGTGTGTCACCGGTTTTTTGCATGTGAGTCACGGGCATCTTTTAAGGATAGAAATAGTCCTCTGGGACAATGGGAAGTGGTTAATGATTTTCAAAGTATCGTATTTGTGCACACACCATAGTATTGCTGAATACCATTAATATAGTATGATACAACATCAATTCTTCAATCAGGGTTATTTGACTTCAAAGTTTCGTCTTTTTTCCTTTTTGTAATACTTTCGTCTCAGCTTTCACATTCATTAACTCACTTTTATCTTTATTGTTTTCCTCTGAAGTATTTATAATTTTCTTTAAAGCTCCTCTCTACTTATCACAATGGTCCTTATCACAATGTCCTCAATGCCAATTAATGGATTACAGATGCAATTTCCACATAGGCAGTAATCCTCTACCTTTGAGTTTCATGTTTCTGATTGTCCTGGCCATTCATTAATATTGCTATCCAATATGAAAGACTGGATTGATATTGAAATAAAATATTTCAGATTGCATTTGACACAGTTTATTACTGTTACTCTATCTTTAACTCATGCCTCACACCAGGTTTAAATTCTGGAAAGTGTTGGTCTGGTATGAGAGAATGTTGCAACACAGTTTATGGTAATAGATCCAACTCTTCATTATCCGTAGCCTCAACTTCACTTTTGTAGTGTTTTATCAATTTCAAAGCATTTAGAAAGTCTAAATATGGAATATAAGTATCGCTAAAGTGGGTTGGGTTTTCATGCCTGGCTATCTTCAAGACATTTTAATCGGTCTGTTAGTGCGATGAAGGAAACCTTATCTGTTTTATAGCCACGTTTGTACTACGCATTAACTGAAGGAAAATGGTTTTGCATTTTATTACTGTGAAGATAATATGTGTGGGAAATATTTGGTTGAAAAGTTGAGGGGGATGAAAGATGTCATTGAAAAATCCATTCTAATCATTTCATATTATTCATATCCACCATGTTACCCATAGATAATTTTAAAATAGTATTTATTTATTTTCATAATGTTTCAATAGAGGTGTTTATTCTTGCAGCCTTTAATAATGAATGAAATTTGCTACCACTACCAATGCATCTACACCATGTTTTTAATTCTGTATGTAAAAAATTAGCAACCATTCTGTTAACCCTGCCTATCATCATCATTGCACCAAAGGAAGTCACAACATCCAATATGAGAATATTAGAACTAAAGCATTGAAATTAGGACCCAATGAAATGGGCATCAGATTATTTTACAAACTACCTAAAAGTATAATGGATACCAAGGGAACTACTGCATTCAGACATAAATTAAAAAGATATCTTCAACATAGTGCTCTATGGCTGCGTAGGTTTTCGCGGTGGTAGTTTGCTGGATTCATAGCCTGAATTGTATTTGCTGCCATACGACCAAATTTTTCTTGGTGTCAAGACCGTCTAGGTTTTTGCGTGTGTCACGGGTAACCATCTTTTAAGGATAGAAATAGTCCTCTGGGACAATGAGAAGTGGTTAATGATTTTCAAACTCTCGTATTTGTGCACACACGATGGTATTGCTGAATACCATAATATAATATAAGACCATAATGGTCTTGGCAAAATATCAACCTAAGCCGTATTGATATTCCCTTAGCGTCTTTCTGGGCGAAAATGAGTTTTTTAAATGTATCTACATATTTATTTTCTCGGTTTAGAAATGTTGGTTTTTAATATTTATTCTGACCTTAAAAATCGTGTAAAGTAAAAATTCATGTTCTGAAAGGAATTCCAAGGAAGAAATCGTTTGCCAGAAAATGTCCCGCTTTCAAGTCTTACTGTGGGAATTTTTCTGTAGATACATATTGTGATTAATTATAACGTGGGAGCTCTTAGAAAATGGCATTATGCTCTCATTTACTCTTTTTTCGCAGGCGTTAAGCCACAGAAGCATAAAAATTAATATAGTCCGAAATTGTCGACAAATACGTACCAAACTTCCTACTCTTAAAGGCCGTCGGATATACGCCGAACACTACTAAAACCACAACTAATCAACAATGATTAGTACGAGTACTCGGATTAAAAAGGAGATAAATAACGAGAAGAAAGTTACCAGCGAAATATACTAAGGAGAAATGAAAAGTGACGGGACATATAGGTGATTTACTTTGGACCGATCTTCAAATTAATATCCCAGGAAGATTATGATGTTAAAAAATGATTGTAAGTTAGCCGATTGTCAATAATCAACGAAGGGTTGATAAAACCCGACGTGACTATTACATGATTTTGAAGATTCAAGACAAGTCAAAAGTATTTTTTTCTGGTAGAATTGGGGCCTACATTTAACCTGACCTTGGATTAAAGAACTAATTTGATGACCAAGGGATTCACATTTTTTTGGAGGAAATTCATGCTGGAATTGAAGGGCTTCTATCGAAATTACGACAGAGCTATTGATGAATTATCAGTTCAACTGTGGCCTTACTACGGAAATAACCCTCAAAGGCAGGAATTATAATTATATCCTAGCCCGTGTATAATCTGACAACATTCTTTTTTTATTATCTTACCACCAAAGTACGATCCCTGTGATCTTAGCGACGTACGTAAGTTGCACCTGGCTTGATTTTTGTAGCCACCCTTTTTCAATGTACCTAATCCATATTGCATGGAGTAGGATTATGGAGTGATATACACGTATCTGTAGACCAATGGAAGGACGAGATACGGGGCTGTTAATCCAAAGAAGAGTTAACGAGGATTCTATCCATAAGCACTCAGTGGACCTTCGACGCGAGTAGAGAAATGACGAAATCTGGGACACGATTCGGCAGAATGATTAAGGTCAAAGTCTATAGAGATGCCTATTCTTGGAAACATGCTGAGGCGTTAACAGATGCGAATCATCAAGGTTGGTTTTAAGTATACAGTAAGGCGCAGGGAAAAATATTTTCATAAATAAATTTCAAGTAGTGTGCGGAGAAGTGAAATTTTCAGACGTGAAAAATTATACCCTACAAAAGTATTTTTAAACTCAAGATCCGCAGTAATTTTTTTAATCCGGCTAAAATGAATCATAACCTCCCTTTTCATTTTTACTGCCTTTATAATCATTGCTTCGTCAAGGCCCAGGGTGATACCTTTAGGTATTCCCTTCTAATGTTCAGGCCGAGTGATGTTCTAGATATCAAAACTTCGTGGGAAACCGCAAGTGGTGATGAATGGTAGAGTATGTTCCGCTCGCCATTGAGCTGAGTTTTCGAGGTGAGCTCTACCTTCATATATTAAAATCAGGGTTTAGTACTGTGGTCGTTACCATTTTTTTTTAGCTGTGGCTGATCTGACCTTCGCGGGCCAATATGTAATCTCTGTTTCTTTCATTGGGAATGTACTACGCTCCAAGCATAAAATAGATGGCGGACAATTCCTTAGAAGACAACTGCGATGGTCATAGCCATTCCGCCTTTTACAAATAACAGCGTTCATGAGGGACGACGAACTTCGTTTTGCCGGATGAAAATGGTCAGGATATCAGCGTTTCCTGCCTAGTTACAGACTGGGCCACTGATTGCATCATTAAAGAGTGACGTTAGAACTACCTAATATTATTTTACGATCTACTTCAAATGTCTAAAGTGAATTTGTGAAAACTGATATTAGCAGTCGCATACTCGTGTCTTCTTTTTACGCGTTGAATGTCATAATATCTTGACATAAATATCAGACATAAAATTATAAAAAGGTAGAGTCATTATTTGCGAAGATGTTCCTTATTGGTGGGAATTCATGTCAAATTACGATTTAAAACAATTATAAATAATTTATCATGACTTTTATTATTATGTTTGATTTTATTTTCGATTTTGGTCGTATTCGCTAACTCTTTCTTTGAAGGCCTGAGGGAGCCACTCATTAGACCTCCGACCGGGCATCTACGAATGTGCAAACAGTTACTAAGCAAATACCTTCCTCTTTTGTTGGTAGAGAAATGAAGTTTGTGTATAAATGGAGAGTAATGGAAAGGTATGAGGAACGGGAAATGACTGAGGATAGAAAAATGAAATATGTTCGATCGAAGTATGAAAACATCCTTTTCTTTTCTCAATTGATTAATTGCTTCACTCTTAGCCACGAAATGATTGTATTTCTTCCGTATAAGTATTACATGCAGTATTATGGCGTATTAATGTTTAAAGGTGAATAAGATGTTTGAAATAAGTAGTTATGACTGATGTGTGTAGATGAATGATTTCATAGTTTTTTTTTCATTCGGTGCTTTCGATTACATCAAAAATGTTTTCGAAGAGGGAAGAGCAGCAGCAGAATTCATCATATGAATATTAAGCTTTGATAGTTATTAGTATTTTATAAATCTAGTTGCAACTAGGCAATTGTCCTAGTGTGAACGGTCAAGTCTGGCCAATGGTCACTTTTACATACACAAAAGGTATAGATATGAGACAAAATGCTCTTATATACAACGACACTTGAAGATTACCAACCGTACCTTTACCATCACTCATGGGCTTGGTTCACACCATACATGCAATACACCGTTAATCTCCACACTCCGTTTATAATCACACACTCTTCAGATTCGGTTCAAAATTACGCACCGATGACACATCATTCACTTTTGCAATACATGTCTCACGCCGTCCACATCACGTACAGAATAATATTTTTGATAAGTACTACAGTGAAATAATCACTTACCAATAAATTTTATACTCCTAAAATTGGATGGTAAGGGCTCTTACAAACCTCCAGGCAGCTGGTTCCATTCAACGATAGTTCTTTTAAAAAAGAGAATATTTTATTCTTTGTTTTTGTGTTCTTATTTTTATTTTAAACTGTAGTCGTTTTTGCCTTAAAGTTTGGTCTTTGTATATCTTTCCATAAATCTTCCACGCTTCGTCATTTTTAATTCTATACATCGCGCCTAACCTACTCCTTTTTTATTTTTCAATCTCTTCCATTTCAATAAAGCCAACATTTCCGTAACACTGTCCGTTCTTTTGTACCTTCCGAGTACATAACTTTTGAATATGTCCCAACTCATATAGAACCCTTACTATGGACGAGTATTCTAGGATAAGGTCAGCCAATACCTTATATGCTTTTTCTTTTGTGGCTAAGCTACTCGCTTTTAAAGAGGGAGGTTACAATGAGTACCACTAATGCGATTCCGTTCAAGAGCTTTTAATAGGGTTTTGTTTAAAATTTATCTTCACAATCTCTTGAATATTGATAGTGCCTTTGGGGGCACTCCGAAGAGTAGCAATTGCCACCTCAAACCACTTCTGAGGACTGAAGATTGATATAACAACACGTTTTCAACTGCATTTTTAAGAAGGTTATCTATCCCTCCGTCCTTTCGCAGATATGATCCATCCTTCGCAAAAAACTTAACATACCTTTTTAAATTAACTGCGACTTTTTAGTTATTTGTAAATCAATGTTGACGAAAAAAACGCACTCTAACTCAAAACCAGAGAGAGTAATATCCATGTGCTCATTCTTGAAAATTGTTCGTCCTTCTTAATTATTGCACCAATTCTGTCATATATTTCCTTTTTTAGAAAGTAATAATCCATTTAATAGTGAATCATTCGTTTGAAAATACCAAACATTTTCGTTTTATTTCTCATCTATATCCTAGAATAAAAAAAATGTTTGCCTAAAACAATTTCAAAGTCTTAGCGCGAACTTTTACAAGTGTTTAAGACATTCGCTCTTCAATTGTCTTTGTCGCTATCGCCGTTATAAATAGTGGCACAGCGTTGAGTTTCGAATCCTCATAAGATTTTAGCGGGCGTAGTATTCAGTCATTGAAGTATTCTTTCAAGCTCCATTTTTACTATAATATTGATATATTTGAGGTAACTAATAAGATATTCTTAGTAAAAGTTGAGATATCTGAACCTTGTTAAATTTTGACGACTTCGAAATGACGGAAACTCGAACCGAATTCAAATTGAAATCTCCACCAGAAGACGGCATCTCTTCAGTTAAATTTGGCCCAAATTCATCTCAATTTTTATTAGTAGCATCTTGGGATAAAACTGTACGACTTTATGATGTCGTGGCCAACAATATGCGCCTTAAATATAGCCATTCACTCGCTGTTCTCGACGCATGTTTTCAGGTAAATCGAGCAAGATGCTCTTCATCATAATTACTGTGTAAATGTAGATAATTAAAAAAAGTGCTGATTTATTTTTCTCTCTTTCAGGACGCAGTACACTCATTTAGTGGTGGACTAGACAGAACTTTAAAAATGTACGATTTTAACAGCAATAGTGGTATGTTAATTTTCCCAATAATGTGACAATTGGTTAGATTTTGTAGAATGTGCTTGGTATTATAGTTTTTTTTACAAGTGATGTATTTATATTTCAATATAATTCCGGTTTATGCAATAAAAATTATGGATATTGATCAATTAATTAATTTGTGAATTCTTTAACAGCAATATATCTCATTTTTCATACTAAATCTAAGAATTATTCTTCGTAAAGCTCATGGCTGTCTCCGAGGCATCGTTGAGTAGGTAGTGTATTAATTTTTGGGGTGTCCGAGTATCAAGAGATGGTGTTGCTCTTAGCAGGATGCTTCCATTGCTGTATTGACCCCTAGATGCACTTTTGCCAATTATTTCCCTTGCTTTGAACGTTGTGTTCCCCCATATACTAGGTTACTCGCTGAAATCAGACTTTTGATTAAATCCATTAACGCGATTTGCCCGAGAGTTTGAGATAACTCCAAGTGCAATATTTATGAGGCTTACTGTTGGAGGATGTTGGTGTCGCCTCAAGTCCATCCCTTCTTTCAGTTATTTTCCATTGTCTTGGAGACAGCATGTATCGGAAAGCTTTTGGTCACTTGATTTTATAGTTTAGTTGAACTGTATTCAGCTTCATGTTAGTGTAATTAGTATTGCCGCTATAGAAGTATATGTAATATTCACCTAGGCCATAATCTTTTTTGGTCCTAAAATAATTTTTTATAATTTTTTACCCAAAGAAACGATCGTGGGGACACATGACGCTCCAATAAGGTGTGTAGAACATTCAAATGAAATAAATGCTGTCGCTACTGGAAGTTGGGATTCTACAGTAAAATTATGGGATCCCAGGAGTCCACAGTGCATTGGCACACATACACAACCTGCCAAGGTACGTTTGAATGAACTAATGAAAAGCTGTTACTAGTTTCAGGGTGCTGTAGAAATGGTCTTGAGGCTGAATTCCACAATGGCTCTTGGCAAAATTTTGTTGATATTTTTTCTGAGTTGACATTTTAATTCATAGTTTGATATTTTAACTGCTGTCTATAGTTATAAGCCCATTGGCAGATGGACAAACATTTTTTTTGACTGCCGAATATATGGTGGCTTACATTGTGTGAAACCTAATGACCTGTGATTATTGGAGTCTCAGAATGCGTAATGGACTAATTCTTTTCACCATCCTGATTTTTCATCTAATAAAAATCAGTTATTGGGGATCAAGATGGTGCGGGGGCTAACGTACTGGCTTCCCACCCTGAGGGCGCGGGTTCAAATCCCGGCGGTGTTGAATATTTTTCAGAGGTATCTCGATCCCTACTTGAGGTGCTCTGTGGAGGGCACTTTGAGTGAGTACGGCGTCCGTCGGATGGGACGTTAAGCTGCGGACCTCTTGGCGCCTTTCGTAAAGAGTAGGCTAATGCCGACGCCGGGTTTCTCTCCACCCTTCATCCTTTCCTGTCCATCCCCTATGGCGCAAATGACCTTAGCTGTCGGTCGCCTCCCCTAAAAACTACTACTACTACTACTAAATCAGTTATTTCTAAGAGCATGAATTGGGTTTAGCGGGAAGTGGATTGAGGAATCACTTGAATTTGAAAATTTGTTCTGTAAACTAAACTTGGCACCCTAAAGGCTACTATGCTTCTATAAATTTTCATCAAAGCCCAATTTATTATTGATTCATTTTCTGTTGGTAATACAACTAAAGTATCAGGGCAGATTAGTATTAAATAGATTATAGTTTGTGCAATTGAGTTGAGGCTAGGCAATAAGGTGCGCCATGCTTGCTAAAGACATTTCATATGAAGTTGGGCTTCCTGGTATAGTCTTCTACTGTGAAATTCACTCTTTTCCCTATTCAGGTAGGCGAAGTCAAAAATCCTGGTTTTGCGACTTTATGGAACTCAGCCCTTTCTACTTATTTATTTCCTGCTCTCCTATTATTGCATATTTATTTTGGGTCTGTACTTCCTCTTGGTCCATTTACTACCATAATTAGGTGATTAGACTCTCATTATTCTCTCATTGGGAACAAACCAGCATAGCTTATTACTTTAATGCTTATTACAGGGGCATTCAATCCACCTTCTTTTATTGTTTGTTTTATCTCAAACTCTCCCCCAGTACATCATACCCACCATGATTTATTCCTTTTGTAAGGTGATAGCCCTATAGCCAATGTTGATTTTTTGTGGAACTCTATACTGATATTTTGGTCAACTAAGTGGCATTTGCTGGAAGTGAGAATGTGACACTGAGTTAGACAACAGTAACAAAGCACTACCCGTTGACCATGGGCAGATTAAGTTTAGGACTTGACCATGGGCAGTACTTCATTACTTTGTTTTCCACCGTGTCTAAATTTCACTCCTGTTGATGGACATCTAGTTGACTAAAATATTGGTATGTACATGTAGGCCCACGAAGATTAATATTGACTATAGGATCGTCAAACAAACTCAGCCAATAGTTCACACACTCTTCATTTCAAAATGTATTCCTCTCCTGGCATACCTACATTTTGCATCCATACCATAATGCGGAGAGTACAATTCAAATTAGCATAAAATATTAACTATACACTGCTGCCTCAGATGATCATTCAATTTGTGGTGTACTTATCACAAGTGATACCCCAATGGTGGAATTCGCATGCCTTTAATTTTCTCCAGTTATCCTACCATCTATTACCATTATTCTGCCAATATCTGTAAAATAGCCCTCTTCTTCAATTATATTATCTTTTACTCTATGTAAGGCTTTGGAAAGATTCTCTTTTATCCTTTCCAATAATACTGTGTTATTGATATAGAGAAGAATGTATGAGTTTACATTTACAATGCTTAGTCAGACCTTATGTCTATTTCTCACATATTAATAGAACTGAGAAAATCAACAGCTATGGTGGCATCTTTGTTTAACACCATAGTGTGTTTAAAATGAGTCATGCAAGATCATATTCACTCTTATGTTCTCTCTAAGCCTTCACTTGCCTCTTTTTACATTATCAAATATATAGGAATACACTTTGTGAGTACATTTTGTGTTTAAAATAGAATTATATCTCAAGCTTTATGTTCAAATAGATAATCAATGCATCCCTTTCCTGGGTTAAAATCCCTCTTTTCTTTCTTAATGTGTTAATTTGAATCCCTTAGCATTTTTGTCTTGAAAAATTCTTCTGTTCACTTAGCTCATCTCCTAATGTCCATAAGATTATATTCAATGAATATCTTTATGGTAATGTATGTGTACACACGGCTATTAAGTGATCCATGTGAAATTATTACATGCTGGCGAATCAGGGCTTTCTTTATTTAAAGATTTATTCAAGTAAGCTCAGTTTGCTAATTAAGGAAAGAGAAGTTAAGTAATATTTTGCATAAAAATGAGAGTATACTAAGAACTGTTTACCCTTAGCTCATTGCAAGTGCATTTTAATCACGTGTTCAGTAATCTATGTAGATATTTAAAATATCTGAATTGGTGAAATGAATATTTATAATATTATGGAAACAGAATCAATACTGTACTAATGTAATCCCTTGTGGAAACCTTGTTGTGGGATCAGACACAAAGAATATTATTAATATCATACTCTACGTCCACATCTCCTTTCTTGCCCATGAAGGGAAGTCCTGGATAGTACTGGAGCAACAAAATTGAATATTTTCTTTGATATTTCTGTTGAGAATAGTAATACTGAAAGCAATTAAGAAAATGTGTAAATAAAAAATTGACACAAGAGTCATACATGCAGTTCCCTAGAAATTTGATGTTTTCAAATGTCAAGTGCCACGATGAATTCTTTTTCCTTCTCGGATATATAATGCTGGTACCCTGTGTCACTTACAAAAATTAATCTCTAGCTTCATTTCTAGCTATGTGCATTAATTTATTTATTGTATTGCTAATACCATAATAACAGTATTGTCTATTTCCTAATAATGTCATTCCAGACTTTTATTTCTTTTCCTGATGACTTTATAGATGGACATGTACGTGCTGATTGAAATTCTTGGCTCTCTACTTGAGCGTTTAAAATGAAACAACTTGATAAATAAAATAATAATAAACAGCAGCTTAATCAATGTGTTCAGAAATGGAATGTAATTTCATGTTTTGATATCATGTGAATATTTTGGTGGTACATTAAAAAGGTCTTGCTTTGGTGAAAAAAAATTGTATTTAACAATGAAGTTTAAATGGTTAAGGTAATTAATCAATCTCAATGAGTGTAAATTCTTTTGCTCGCCAGGTGTACACTCTTAGTCTTTGTGGTGAGAGAATGGTCGTAGGAATGCATGGACGCAAAGTATATGTTTGGGATCTGAGAAATATGGGATACGTGCATCAGAGGAGAGAATCCAGTTTAAAATATCAGACAAGATGCATCAAGTGCTTTCCAAATAAACAGGTGAGATCTTTCATTCTTCATCTTTAATATGTGTAAGGACTTAATATGCCCAGAAATATAAGCTGTTTTAAATGGCACTTATATTGTTGTATAGTTTGGTACATATTGTTGGAATAACTATTCCTGGAATGTAAAATATAAAATTGTGTAATTGCAGTAAAAACAAATTTCAAGGTATTCACATTAATGGGCACAATTTTTCAAAAGTAATTAAGTAAAAAATAGTAAGCTAACCTTTGAGTTTGATGGTATTGGATTATTAAAAAATATTTTGTTTAAAAGCCTTTTGCATGAATTGATTTTTATCATTGACTCAAGTACAAGCTTCTGGTTTGGTTTCATCAGTGAGTGAAGTATTTTGATGACTCAAGATTACTGAAACAAATTGTTAATATAAAGGCCTCTCATAGAATTGTTAGTATGAATAATTATTTATCCATTTTATAATGTGAATTTAATTATTTTCTTGTTGTTTAAGTGCTGTCCATTTTGGGAAAATTTAAGTAGAACTGGCGTAATTTATATTACCCTGCATCTAACATAATCTTGAGTGCTGAATGTGCACCCATTAGAATCCTCCCATTAAAACGGCCATGGCGAATACTGTTTGCATACATACGTTGCTGATTTTAAGGATATGCATGTATTATTATGAGATATTATTATGGAAAATATTCTCATTTTTTCCAATATGCAAAAATATCATGAAGTTGAAGATCGTTTCAGGAAATAATATGGTCCTCTGAATCATTTCGTATGGAATCACCCTAATTGCGGATTTGTGTTATATTTTGGTTTTTTATTCATGAAAATTATTGTTAAAGTTAGATTTAATGAGAGGCATCTTTGTCCTACTCTTTTTCGGAAAAAACAATGCATTGAACGTAAGGGCTTTCCTCTTGCGATGCCCTTAGATCTGTTTCGTTTGAACAAACTTCCCTTGTATTCTTTTTCCAAGCCTGTAAATGTCACATGGGGAGCCAAGATATCTTAGTTCCAAGTTCTTATTTCAAAAGATTTTGGATACAAATCACAAAGCAAATTTTCCACTCATTCAATTACAGTGGAATACCTGACTCTTGATAGATTTTCTGGTAGGCACACATTTAGATCATTTGCAGAATTAGAATAAGGTGTTAGAGTACATTGATGACTATGATCATTTGCACAGATAATTCTTTTTGTTCCCTAAAATGGAAGAATTTTACAATTGTGTTAAATGTAATGTGTTCACTGAAAAAGCATTGCAAGATAAAAGCTTGTGTGGAATAGAAGCGTACGAACTAACTCAGTAAAATCAGAATGACATTTCTGAAAAGATGTGATTTAGATGTTTAGTACAACTTGATCTATGAATTCAAAATTTCTGCCATGATAAAGGTGGGTGTTATATGGAAATGATATTTTGTTTTTATTGATCTTAACACATGGTAAAACCATCTAACCGATAATAAATTGAATGTCAGCAACTTTTCACCTGCGACATTTTCTATTATATTGCATAAGTGCATGAAGTAAACATATTTGAGCCTAGCTCAAAAACACTGCATTTCAATAATTAAATGTGTAAGCAATCTCTGATGCTGCAACACAAAACGTTTGTTTTCTGGTGAGGCACAAAATGTGGCAGTAATATGATTGTATCAATAGATTCTTACTATCTGAAGGAAAAATATTAAATTCTAATTGTGACTTTATAGTCCCTTTTCCATCTTTAGAGACAGTGATACTCTGTGACCACTAAGCACTTACTGTCATTATCATTTGAGAGGATTATTGATGAGTGACATTGTTGTAGTGTTTGTAAAACCGCTTCACATTAATGAAACTACTTGGCCACAGTGTTATTGCACGTGAAATGCAGGTGGACATTTAAAAATAATTTTGTGAAATGTACTGTGTTCATTAGTGCTTAAAAGAGTATATTAGTTTTATTAGGTTTTGTTTGAACCTAATGAAATGGAAAAGCAAGAATTTTAAGCATGGGTAATGTGTAGAGATATTTTAGTAAGAGTGAAATTTTACTGAGTACATTTTTCAGGGCTATGTGTTGAGCAGTATTGAAGGACGTGTTGCGGTTGAGTACCTGGATCCTAGCTCAGAAGTTCAAAAGAAAAAGTATGCCTTCAAATGTCACAGGATAAAGGAGGGTGGCACTGAAAAAATTTATCCAGTGAATGCAATAAGGTAAGAATAGCATTTGAATTTCCACTCTGTTTGAAAAGAACTTTAATTCTTATTTGATACAATGATTTTGAATTTTTCTGATGCACAAAATGTTCGAAATTTGATGACTGTCTCTCAACTTCAACTTAATTTATAATGACAATTCATGTCGTTCGTCTCTCAGCATTCCGTTCTCATGAAAGAATATTCCTCTTTGAATTTTTTCCACTTAAATGTGTAAAGTAGACCTTTTGGGGAGAAGTAAATTCCCCAGAAGAAAAGGAAAATGCAGCATGGTACTGGCTGCATGAGAAGGTTTCTTCCAGTGCATCTATATAGAATGAAGTTATCTTTCAGTAATAGGTTCTAAACAAAAAGTAGGCTTGCATTTGCCAATGAGGTACAATATGAGTTTCATATTTTGATTTATCTGAATAAAATGAAACTAAGGAATTGGTGAAAATGTTTGAGTTGATTTTAGGGGGTTTGTAATTTAATATTAATACTTGTTGCCATGGAAAGTTAGATTGTCCTACACTACTCATTCCTAAACGCCAATCAAATTATTTTGGTGGCATAGAAATGCTCAAAATGGTAATTGTAAGATGTTAATGAGTAAATTATGTCTGCATTTTAGAAAAAAGTAAAGGTAAAAGGAAATTGTCGCAAAATATTTTAATAATTGTGATATTTAAAGCAGGATGATAGGCACCGAAAAGAGGCTTCTGAAATAAGGGGGTAAATGAAATGATTTGAGGCTTTTGAGAAGTATAAGTATGGTGGGGAGGAGAGGGGATTGTTGGGAGAAATCCAAAGGTGGCAGGAAAGATGAATTCCGAGTATTTTGATTGGAGAAAATGAATTGGTATTAAAAAAATTGGGAAGAGGAATAGAGGGGAGAATGTCAGGAAAGCAAGGAAGGGGCAGAAATAGTATATTGATATTGGATGGAATTAATTGAGGAAGGAAGTATTGAAGAGGGGCTTATTATATTGTTGGATTTTCGGTTGTGTTTCGTTGGGAAAGGCAAGGAAATTTTTGCTGTACCATTTTGTAGATTGTGCCCATCCAAAACCTACCTTAACCGGTAGATAATAAGTATGAAATTGTAATGCAAGCAACCTTAAATATATGTGGCTGTTCTAGGTCATAATCTAAATTATGGCGGAATTAAATTTACTTTTAGTATAAGGACTTATTTCAGTTGTACTAAAGGATTGTTGAAATTTTTGGTTTTTAACTTAATTTTGAATGCACTTAACATGATTTTTTTTTCTCAAACAGCTTCCATACAGCATACAACACTTTTGCAACTGGAGGTTCGGATGGATATGTTAATATCTGGGACGGTTTCAACAAGAAAAGGCTTTGCCAGTTCCATCGATATGCAACTTCCATTCCATCTTTGTGTTTCAGCCATGATGGTAAGCTTTGTTTGGTTTAAATGAAAATCATTTCCCATGTTTTTATAGGCATGCTTTAATGCAAATCAATTCTATGGTAATTAAATAACTCTATGCTGATCAAATGTAGTAGGTGTGCGAAGGAATATCCTGGCTAATTATTCTATGCCCAAGTGGTGGAAAAGTAATTCATCTCTGTCATTGGCAAACTCGTGGTATATGTTTTATTTTTGCAACTTAAGGAAAGAATTTTTGAGTAAGGTTTATGACTTATGAAAGCCTTTATTAAGTTGAGAAGAAAAGGAAACCAATGCAATGAAAAAGCTATGATTCAGATTGTGTGGTATTCATGGTTAGATTGTATGGCATTAGGCCTGAAAAGTTTGAATAATAAATATTAAGTTCTCAAATCTCAAAGAGGTGAGCTGATTTCGGGGTTCCATTTTTGTGATATCTGGTTAAAACAGTGTGATTTCTCAAATTTTGTGGCAATTGCAACATTTGGGTAGCATTATCATATTATTGTCAACTTTAAAATAAGAATTTAACCTACTACAGGGGTTTTAAGGATTATAAAAATACATTTTTACTGTCTCCTAGATGAGAGCAAGTGGGGATGTATTTCTTCGCCATGATAGATTCCCTATATAATCATTACCATATCTTGCATTTATTTAATACATCCAGAATTTTTTTTTGCTGTTTGTTGTTACTCTAGGTGTCGTTTAAGAATCAAATTTTGGGTATGCCTATGATTTCAGCCAAGGATTGAAAAATATTTTCTTTAAGGAATCCATTGCCTGTGGCTTATGCATTTGAAAACAAAACTTTCTCATTCTCAGAGTAAATAATACCATTCAGTCCATGTAATAACTGCCAGTAAGAAAGCAATGCATAATCATCCTCCCTTTTTTGTCTTTTACTGGGAAGATCATGAAAATAATTTGTGCTAATGTGTTGGCAGATATTCAATATACCGGAAGATTGACAGTATGGGGAATGCTACCTTTACTGGGGAAGTCCTTTGTGTAGGTAAATTGTTGTGATATGCAATGAATGATGGTTTAACAATTTCAAAAAATCATATTTCCTAATGTCATGTGTTGAATGAGAGGGATTTTCCTGAGGAAAACCATGCCATGCCCACGGAAACTGTGCTGTAGGTTCATTATTACTCCTAAATATTTAAATCATCTTCTGAACAATCAGAAAGTAAACTATCTCAGTGCAGAAGCCATTGGTTTATTTGATCTACGATTTAAAATCAATCTTATTAGCTATTTTGTCTGTCTGAAAAATATGAGGAATAAGTGATAAAAATTATTTAAGGGGTGTTTTTCATTGTATCAAAACATTCAAATAATGTTATCAGTTTGTACATTTTTAATAAAAATGCTACTTCTTAAATATTACGTTAGTTAAGCAATTATTTATTGAGTCTGAATTTGGTCAGGTATTGGTATTAAGGCTAAAATATGTTGTTCATTTGGAAAGTCTCATGCAAGTCCATTTCTTTTTGAAAAAGTTTCAATATGCCAACTAAGTATAAAAAATTCTAACAAAAGTTCTAAAATCACGTTGTATTTCTGATTGGTGAAAACTTGTCATTAAAAATATACTAGTCCCTCAAAGCAAAGTAATGTGAAAATTTCATAATGGTTGAGTATAAATAATTGAGCATTACCAAGTTAAAAATATAATGAAATTATGCTAGAAACTTGAAAAAAATAATTTTTAGTTGTTCTCCTGATACGGTAGTTTTTCAAGTATCAGAAAAAAGTTAAATTTGCAACAGAAATACACAAAATAGAGTTGTTATATAAGCGATGTGATTATGCATTGGAACTGGCTGTCTTATCTTCTTAAAATTAACATCCAACTAGAGTTTAAATAATTTGTGCACAAAAAATAGCTATGGTAAGAAGTTTCAGTTAAAGTATCTTTTCACACTTTAATTAATATCCTTGATGTTGTTAAAGGCATTGTGCAATGGACAAAAATGTCCATAAATAATTTATCTTCTAAAGCACCTTATCCTCATTTTGAATTATGTCTCTGTAATCCTTTTTTCTGCTTCTCTTTTAGGTTCTGTTCTTGCTATAGCATGTTCCTACATGTATGAGCATGAGGATACACCAGATAACATTCCTGAGGACAATATTTATGTCCGTTATGTAACAGATCAGGAGACCAAGCCAAAATGAAAACCATGAAAACCTACATTGTGATATTTATCAGGCATGTTTGGTGCAGTGACATTTTTTTACAGTTATGACTGGTGTGTATCAGTGCGCCTGTTAAAATGTTTCATTATTGTGAAAGCCATCTTTTATACGACACAACTAATGTGGAAAAGAATTGTATAAGGAATGCTAATCTCCCAAAGGAGTGCATTTTTTCAAATGGTTTCATGTACACAATTTTACACATTTTTAGGACACTAGGCATTTCTGCCCTCAAGTCAAATGTTTCAACACAAGCAGCCTTTGTGCAGAGTTCTTCCATTGATCTGTGGTGTTAAGTGATTTGTAAATTTCTAGATTTCCTTCAGTAGCCTGTTCTTGAATATTAAAACAGTGGGTTCGCCAAAATTAAATTGAGCCTAATCAGCTATTTACTTGGCTGTGATATCTATGAATATTGCCTCCCTAAACCTTAAACCTATATTCTTCTTTTAATTTATTCATTAATGGATGATATCACTAATTTACAGTTGCATATTTTGTATAGTGATTTAATTATGAATGGCATTCTACATTATCCTGACGCTTGTTGAGATAAGAGAAAGTGCTATTGTTTGAGAGTCATATCTCAAACTTTTGGCGAGTGATTTCCTTTTCATATTTTTTCTCAGGAAATGTTATATGAAAAATTATAATGTTATTTGATTCTCACCCAATTTAAATTCTTTGCTATCAGAACAACATGAGTGCTTTCATAAACACCAGTTCATGTTATAAAGTATTTAATATATCATAGTAGATAAATACATTGCTCATTTTCTACTGTTAAAGGTACATCTGAAATGCTCATTATCCCAGCTAGTCTGCATTATACAGACTACTCCTAATTGAGGATATGTTCAACGAATTTAGGGCCACAAAGTTCTGTGCGATGGACAAAAGAATAGACTTGCAAAGTTAAAGATGCTCAGAGACATTTTAGTGGATCAATGTGAGGTGTTGAAATGGTGGAGATTTATTGAAATCATCATTTTATATGCTGTTGGGAAAAACCTTGCCCTATAATGTTGAGCCGTTGAGTTGCAAACCAACCAAAATAAAATCAAGAGGTCTCTCCTTGGAAGTACATAGGTGATCCATTGCTCATTTACTATATTACGGTGGGACACAAGATGATTGTAACTGCATAGGAACATCTCTTGGAGACCTATTCAATGGCAAGCCCTTATTATCAATCCAGCCTGAGAACCTCCATCTTTCAACCCTGTTCTTGAATATTTAGTTGGTCAATCCACTTATTTATCTTTATAAAATAGACAAGCATTATTATGTGACTAAAATTGACTTGGGAGGGTTTACTCGTATGGGCATACGTGGTCAATTATGAAAGTAATGTGCATAATTTTATTTTTTCTCTGGGAAAAATAGATTCATAGATCCTACTTGTACAAATGCTTAAAATTCTTGAAAATACTCTCCCCCTGCATTAATACACTTGCAGAGACATGTCTGCTCTGCCTGGAAGGCACCCTGAAACTCCTCGAATGGAATGTCTCTCAGGAATGTGGTAACATGCTTTTGGATGTTTTCCATGGTCTTCTTATGCTTTCTTTCAGCTCTCCCTTCAGTCGGGGAAACAAAAAAAGTCTCTCAGAGCCAAGTCAGGACTGTACTACAAATGTGGACATGAGTAGGGTGTCAGCAATTTGCTGGATGCTCAATTGATGGCTGGAATGAAAACTTCGTCCACATGATTCACGTTTTCGTCGGTTCTGGCCATTGTTGGGCATCCAGAATGGGATGTCAGTGACCTCTTCCTGGCCCTGCTTGATTGCCTTGTGCCCCCTCCGTGACCGTGAAATTCAGTCATCCTTGAAGGCCTCTTGAAGCATCTTAAATGTTTCTGTTGCATTCTTTCCAAGCTGCACGCAAAACTTAATAGCGTATTGCTTGCTGTTCAAGCGAATACTCCATTGCGCTGTATTACAAAGTTGAAACACACACCTCACGCAGGGGCTAGTCTTTCTGCTCAGACTGCTTGGAGCAAACTGGACCGTCTGGGTTGGAAAGGCAGACCCCCCACCACATTTCCCGACCAGTTATACCTTGCTGCCATGGATATTCGTGTCTAAATAAATCATGCATTACATTCATAATCGGCCATGTATTCATAATTTACAGACACTGATAAATAACATGACCATAAAAACATAGATTTGTGGGTTCACATAAATATTTTCGGACTGCAGATATTTCTTTTTTTTGTAAATGCATTGAATGTGTTATATTGAAGAGGCTTTATGATGTCAGTACTTAAAATTACAATTATTTTATTCCTTTGAATCCTATATTTCTTTGAGGTAGAAAAACCAATGGAATTTCCTTTCTTTTTTAATGCAATCCTTATTTAGGGTACATATTAGATTAATCTAAGTTTTCATGAATGAACTGGATAATAAAGCAATAGAACCATTTTTACTTTATCTTGTGTTTAGTTTTTCGAACATTATAATAACATATAAATTTGGCTTCTTAAAATCTCTCTTATTTTGGTATACTTAGGATCTCTTATATTTTCTTGGAAGGAGGTTACTGTTTTAAATGTCGGGAGTTTCTGTTTGAACTAGATTTAAAGCTATTCTTTTTCTGAACTTCACCTACGACTACTAAATATGGTGCAATCTGGAAAGGTGCTTTGTTTAATAAGGCCTTAAAAATTTTCAAAGAATGGATGCTTTTCACATATTTGCGTAAATGCAATAGCAAGTAATGAAATGGATAGGCAACTTATAAATTGTTAATTGCTTTAGGAAACCATCATTTGAGTTTAACTCATGCCTATTTTGACTAATGATTGAGAATATGCATGAATAAGGTTAACTTGCTCATTATTTTCAAATTGAGTCTTGGGCCCTAATATGTCTAATTTTTACCATTAACTTACTTTTTAATTGACTTGGAAAGCTTTTGTTTGCCTTATTGGAAGTTTTTCTTGGCAACTTTATCATTTGTTATTATTAACTCTCTCAGATGCAACTGCATATTGGAACTCCATGAAGGTCTCCCTGACTGTTGAGCTTTAAGTTTTAACCTTGGCTTGGCAGCCTTATAATTGACTCTGCCTTGAATAGAGGGGTTCCTGAAATTCATTGTCCTGCCCCAAAATACCTAGGCATACATTCAGCCATTTGTCATTGCTACAATTACTCATCTCTACTCCCATTGCCCCGAACCCCAACTCTTCTCATCTTCCCCTCAACCTTAACCCTGAATGAGCTTTCCTCTTGATTGTTTGTGTTGTGGATTAAAGTTTTACATCCATATTTGATATCCACAATGAATTACTTCATTTCAATGAATTGAGATTTTTCTGATAAAGTGGAAAACCACCTATTGGCTGTCAAGCTAATGAATCACATGTCATTTGATATCAGTGCATTCAAAACTAGCCTCAAGTTTAGTGTAGTCCATCCTGTCGACTAGAAAGACTCATGCATTCTAAAATTGATAGGTTTCTCACGTGGTTTGCTTTATAAACGAATACATTTCTTGTTCAAAAGCTCATAGTACTGATCAGGAGTCTGGTTTTCAAAGCTTTGACTCAATGTTAAGAGTGTGATTACACTAAATCACAGCAGTAATGATGTTAACGCAGGCTCATCTCCTATTATGCATTCACTTAAAAGAAGGTGAGATTTGGGGTATTATTTTAACTTTGCATAAATGACCACCACCAACAAGGTCTGTGGCAGGGCATGCATGAATCAGGTTGGATGGATAAGAGGGAGGGAGTGTGTTTAAAGGATTAAGAAAAGAGAAAAAAATACTAACTAACTCCAAATAGACATGCAAAACCATATGCATGTTTATACAAGGTTTTTATGAAAGTATTAGTACGCAGATCATACTAGCATTGATAAGATGACAGTGCACACTATTATCACTGGAAATTTGGTGTTGCAAAAGATCTGTGCTAAACTCGTCCCAAAGGTCTTGAGCGCTTGAGGCTCCAAGGTGACGGACTAATTAACAAGAAATGGCATCGCGATGATTACCCAACCCTCTTGCAGTCATGACTTAGCACCAGCAGTCTATTTCCTATTCCCAAAATTGAAATCTTCCCTCGTAGAATATCACTTTGGGACCCTTGGTGCGGTCAAAGAAGCTTGCGTGCATATCCTTTAAGACGTTCCAGAATCCACCTACCAGGGAGCCTTCGAGACTTGGAAAAACCACTGTAGAAAGTGTGTGGGTGCTCTAGGGATGTGCTTGGAAGAATTTTGAGGTATTGTAGCAATATCTGAAATACTTGTAAACCTATTTTTCCGAGACCTTGCTCGATACTGTTTGCAGCGGATTATGTAAGACATCACTCTTATGGAGATGAGAGATGAAAGGGAGAGCTTGAGAATATAACACAACAGTAAAGATTGTGATAATATGCCCTTTGTTAATTGTATATCAGTGCCATGTGGGAAAGTATTTGATAACAAAACTCACTAGATTAGTGTCAAGTTCATGCATGCAAGTAAAACTAATTATTCCCTAGATGCTGCGGGTGGCATTCTTGTTTACTCCAACCCTGCAGTTGCTATCCCATATTGTCTTGGGAAGGAGTCCTTTACTCTACTAGTGTTGGCATCTTTTTCATAATTTTTATATTGGTTATCCATATGACCAATACATCTTGGATTGTGGATAATTGGTGAAACCTCAGCACTGAAACTAGCAGATTTGAATTTATTTAATAAGTTCAATCTTGTGTTTAATCATCTTTGTTCCCATGATTCTTACTAACTCGAGAAGTGTTTCTGAGATCCTTTTCATTGTGTCATTACAGTTTTTAAAGAATTGGGCCACCCTGGTTTAAAAATTCTCAATTTCCCAAATGAGGACTTTTTCATTTGGATCCTGTACACTACCTGCATATTCTTAATGGGGCCTCACATAAACATGGCAGCAAGGTTCCTGGGTCTTATATTCACTCCTGCCATCAATTCATGAAATGAAACCCAATTGTTTCCTTCCCCACAGATTTTACATATGAGGGGAACCCATGATGTCGTCAGTTAAAATTAATACCTATGTATTTTACCTTACCTACTACTTATGGGCCAACTCCAGTAAGTTTGTAAGCAAGTCCCTTGGATCTTTTAAATAAATTTATCGCAACATTTTGTGTATATGCTACATGTATAATTGATTTTAGAGGACTTTTAAGATGACTCTAAGAAACCAGCCCTAAACCTTCCAATCAGATCGGTCTTTGGTGCATTTCCATCTTAATTTCTTGTCCAAAATAGGTTTAAAAAAACGCTTTTGCTTTTGTCTTTTGGATGTTGTTTCATCCTTGTGTTTTGTAGGTGGAAGTAACCTTGCTGTGTGTAAAAAAAGGGGGGATTTGGAGGGATGGAAAATATAAAATGGGGAAGTCCATAATTTTCTCTGGATCAATGAACAAACGAGAATATTTTACATTCCCCTACTAAAAGGGAAAACATCCTATTTTTGCATTGTTTCAGGATGGAAAAGATAGTGAATAGACCTGGAAAATTGGTAGAACTAGATATATTCCTGGTATCAAAATTTAATTTAGTTAGTAGAGACAATAAAACATTCAATGATAATCTTAGCTAAATCAAAGTTTCAGTACTAAACTCATCTCTAGTTCTAATAGCCAAGTAAGTTTTTTTAGTTACATCATTTTCCTTTTGAGATGCAATTTATCATCTTTCTTACCTATGCAGCATCTGCATAGTAAAATTTCAATTAACAATTTTAGCTTCCAAATCTCTTGCTAAATTGTTTTATATTCAAATTTTTTTCAGTTAAGTGAAAGTGGTTGAATGACAAAGAAAAAAAATTGCTTTTTATGTGATGAAATTTAATTTTTGGCAGGTATATTGCCTAAGTAGACTGTGTATGATATGGAGTGCTTGAGATATTTTAACCTCCAATATTTACACCATCCTAGAGCAAATGCTTGCTCTTCCCCTCATGGACTTTTGCCCACCATCGCGTTCAAAAGTTAGCTGGCAAATCACTAGACTTGTGTAACTATGGAAGCTGCTATCCATTTTATCTTTTGGCATGACAAATGGGACTGTGTCTTTCATTCAAAGTTATAATTGTGGCATGGAACTGAGAATCCCATGATAGTAAATTTTAAAACTATTATGAAATAACTGCTAAAGGAATGTAAATTTGTCCATTGGTTAAATGTTGTAGGTATACACATTTATGTGGGCCATAGTTATCCATGAATTTTGAAATTAGAAAGAATAGCCGTTACTGTACATAGGTTAAATTTTCATTAGAATTAGTGGAAAGAGCATTAGTAGATTCAAAATTTAATTAACACCTTCACTTTTATACCAGTGAAAATGTTAATTAGACTTTCATTAAATATTCTGTCGTACAAATTTTCATGTGAAGAACTTCGTGTGCTAGGTCATTTTTAAAATTAAAATTGTTACTTCTATGCTAATTTTGTTGCAGAATTTCATAGGAGTCCTTTTTGGCTTTCATTTGCACAAGGACAGGTGAAATTACTCGGTGATTATTTGTCCTGGTGCTCTAGTAAAATCCAGTTCAGGAAATTTGAATGCCACGTGCGAATTGAAATATATGATCTAATTAAATAAATGTGAAGTAAACATATCTTACCTGACAATTAATACCACCTTGAAAGAGTAATTCAGGATTAAGCTTTGACAAAGATGAGTTTCACTGCACCATATTTATTAGTGTTTCATGATTAAGTATTATTAGAGTATTATATTTGGCACTTGCTCTCAGGGTTTCTAAAAGAAATCCATATTGTGTGCCATATGAATTGGTGGTAGAATAATTGATAAAGGAATTTTCAGGAGCTATGCGCGATACTAAATCGAGTGGACTAGTATATATTTTATTATTGGCAATAATGTTTGAACCCTTGCACATTGTGTTGTTTTCTTTGCCCTTCTATGGCCTGCCTATCTAAAAAATTGTCATTGCGTTAATATCATAATTGACTAACTTTTAACGGTTGAAGGCATAGATGGCACATTTTTGACATTTGTTAACTCATTATTAATTTGTTGTTTATCCATTGTAAATGAAACTACTTTTCAGATTATTTGACCTTTTTGAATTTTGCTTGTATTTTTAGGGAAAGGATTTACATCAACATATCCATTAGCTTTTATGACACAAAATAAATGGTACGCAGGAGATATTTGGATGTATGCAAAAGCTATGAAAAAAATTGAGCTTCGTAAACCAGTAATAAAAATCGGACAGTAACTTTAGCACTGCTGTGTACTGTTGTGTACACAAGCCTAAAGAATTATTGAGAAGCACTGATGTTTGATGCTAACAACTGGATAACATTTCTGAACCAAAGCGCAAGCCTGTGACATTAAGGTCAGAAAAATGTCTGGAAATTTGGTCTGGTCGGTGATATATAAGTCATTTAATAAATTTTTGTGATGGGAATTCTTACCTTCATTGCGTTGCTGCACACTAGATAAACATAACCGTTTCAGGCTTAACTTTGTGGAATTCCTTCATTATAGGGTAAAAAGAAACTTAACAACTTATCTTGACCAGATGATGATGTGCAGCATTGAAACCATGGTTGTGAAATATTAAATCTTAATTGTGGAAGTGTTAAGTTTCTTTTTACCCTCATAATGGGAATTCTTTACCATTTTTCCTCAAACCAATACAATTTAGAATTGGGTCAACAATTTTTTGAGATAAATTTTCCATCACAGGTTATTACTATTGTATCCAAACCTGGATTATGAATGAATACGTGAACAAAAGTGTCTATTTTAGGTTAATTATATACTAGATAACCATTGCTTCTGAAGTGCTAAACAAATATTCAGATAACTATGCAAGTACATACATGAATAATACAATGGATTGAATTTACATTTCAGCAGCTAAATGGTTTTGTGGCATTATTATGAAACATGAAAATATTGCTTATCTACAAAATGAAATCCAATGCAAATTATGTGGTGAAGTTTACAGATGTGGCTTGAAACAATGAAGATTTTGCTGCTTTGGACTTCCCTGTGGGCTCTAGGCAAGGTAGGTACATATAAACTGTAAAGATTGGGAGAAAAACCCTTCCTCATATCTGATAAACACCTGTTAAACATAACCCTTCTTGAATTTAATTTTCTGCCTGTTGCCCTTTTTTTTCTAAGTCCCATGGCTTAATTAGATTTTCATGGTATTATTGATTTACAGCAGGTAGAGTGTATCCACCTGAGATAGATTTTTGGTTGCCCATGAATTTTTTGATTATTGCTGTGGACTTATTAAGGTATGACACTGTTTTTGCTGTTACACAATAACATTTCTCCAATATGTACATGAGAGAATCACAGCAATTACACTGCCAATATTTGTTAACATCCATGATTACACCACTGTGTGACATCATTAGCTGGCCCAATGATGCCACATAGTGGCGAAGCCATTGTTGTCGATGAATATTGACTTTTCAAGGGCTTTTGCAAAATATAACACCTTACACCTAGGAGTATTTCCTTTAAGATATGCAGGAAATGGGTTGACTTGTAGAACTTCGAGAACCACTGATACTACAGACCAGTCTTTTGATTGATAGCAATCATTGCTTATTTTTTGGCATCTTCTTACTTGACATCTTGTGTATGTTGCCCTAACCTTAATCTAACATTTCCCTCCTGTCGCAGGTTTTAACATCCCACCACCTCTCAATATATCCTCCATCCACTTATAAAATCTATCTTCATCAGTTTTCCTCACTGATTATCTCATCCTCCCTCATGCTTATTTATTTCTCCATTAGTCCCTATTTCCTCATTTCCATCCTCTAGCTAATGCTCATAATCTTTCCTCAAAGGCCTGAATTCAAAATCATGAGTGAATATCCCTCACATAAAGCTTTAGATGGGTATTAATATTTTTTTTATCTTCATTCCAAATTTTCTGTCATCAATTCTCTCATCATTCATTTTTTTGGTGAAAAATTCTTTGAATGACCTAACTATGGCAAATATGATGCCAAATAATCGTCCAAAGACTAAACAAAATTAGTCAACTTCCACATGGTCTAAATTATTCTCTTTTGATTTTTATTTTCAACAAACCATCCCTATATATGACTTGCTGATTCTACTATATAGTTAACTTTACAGTGGCTTCTAGTCCCTTGGAAAAATCTTGATTGGCCACAAAATTGTAATTATTTGCTCTCCAGCTAATTTCATTGATGCTTCCAGTCTTCCTATTAATTTCTCAGCATTTCCTTGGCGTATTGCTGAGAATCATAGACAGTAAAGGACCAACGTGCTGCATTCTTCCGCCTATCACTGATCCTCCGAAAAGTGCAGCATTTTCCTCAGATAGTATTGTTTTTTAATCTGGATTAAAACTTCATTCAAATTCCTTTGGCTCCACTCCGTGCAAGTTTTGAATATCCGGTGTGCGAGAAAAATCGACCTATTCCATATAAAACGTTTCGTGTCACCTATCGATCACCGTTTTATATCGTCAGAGGCCTTAAGTTTGCGGAAAAGCTCTTGTTTTTCCGGAGAAAAGATATTCACGGACCTTCTTAATTCAGCAGTCCTGATTTCAGGTCCAGGTGATGGTACTGTAAAGCGGTGGAACGTGTCTTATCGTATGGAAATTCTCTTGGAATAAAACATTAAATTGTTCTCTTTCGACGGGTGACCTAATCGTCTTCAGACCAAACTTTTTGAAAATTAAGAGCCTACTTCCTCATCGATATCTCAGCCGGAGAGGCGACACTTTTGGTATTCTGTAGTGGCGGGAGAGCCCGGCAAAATTCCCCCAGATGAGTAAAAAATGAATAACCGGTTGCCAATGAGCTCGGTTATCGAGGTACCAAAAAATTAGTTAAAATCCGGGATAAGGGGAATCTAATGAACGATCAATAAACGTGAAAATGAAATTTATTTCATGATGAATTAAAATTACTTCGTATAATTCCACTCGTAATTTATTCTATAGAACATAGTGTCATCTCAGAGTTCCATTTTCAACGTGCCGTGGAAGTGTATAAGCATATGCATATATATTGGTATTGGGGTAGGTTGGATTGTTTCTTGGTTGAAGTGGGTTTGGAGAGAGAAAGCGAAGGACTATGGGGTGCAAAATCATCATATTACACGATTTTAAATCAGAAACAATTGTTAAATTTAACCGTCAAATTTAAATTTAACATTGAATTTGTTTTGTGTACGCAGTGATTCTGTGTACATAAAACTATTCGTAATTTTTTTGTTATAATTATGGTTTCACAATTCCCGACATTTGTAACCTTCGGAAACTGATAACGGGAAAACGCATTTCCCGACATCGCATTTCGAGAATTCCCTAAATAATCTTTTTTATTTAATTTTCGTTTATCATCCGTAATAATGGCTGTAACAGCAAATAGTAATTAACAGAAAATCCATAGAGAACGTTGAGCAACCGGGTTCCTGGCCCCGGCGCAGTCTTTCAGAGGTTTTTATACACTGCCACATGTAATAGGTCAACACAAAACTTCAGTGGATAAAATTCTAAAAAAAATATATTATACTAAAGTAAGAGGTCGAGTCATCTTAAGGTGAACTAAGGAAATCTAAGATCATTCACCTGGAGATGACGTTCTAGACAAATCCTGTATTGTGAATATGACTATTTTGCTGTGTAAATACAAACTGTTTTCTGTTCTCAGTGATCAAATGTGCTCGATTTACTTTACTTGGGCTAAAATTAGTTGATCATGTGATATCTGATTCTTGTGTCGCGCATGTATGTCTGGTGGCGTGTAAAATTATAACTTAAGATAGCTATTAATTGACAAAATGCCTAAGAGATGCCTTATGAATAGCACATTTCTCATTTTGGATGTTGCTCGGCTCAAGAAGTCAATTTTCCCGATTTCCCGACTAACCTTTCTCGGGATTCGGGATTAGAAAAGCGAAAAACATTCCTGATAACTACGGGTAGGTATTCCCAACCGGAAACCTTAGTCATAATTGTACTTTGTGACGAGCTGACAATCTTTTGACTGAGCTTTGTCTTTGTTGAACTCCTTGTAAACGCTGAGGTACTGTCTGTCTGTCGACTTTCTCGCGCGCCTTCTTATCAACTTGAACGCACGCATTTTCGCCACTGAACTGCTAAATATCGCAAAGCGTATTTTCATTGCTCCTTTCATGATTTAATATGAATTGAGACGGGCATCGGCAAACTTTGGGACCGCTCCGGGAGGAGAACCCTTAACTGCGCGGCTGCTTCTCATAAATCCTGTGAATCTGCATAGAAGGCTTTGTTTTAGTTTTCTTGCTTTTCTTGAATCATTTCAAGGGGACTTTGATTAAATAGAAGACTTATATATCTCGCTATCTAATATTCATGGACCTTGACTATTCCAATCGTCATTACTTACCCTTGCTGCATCTTCAGTTTACTGTAAATTTGTACCATCTACCGTAACCATCAGTTCCTTCCGTGTTACATCTCCTTTCTCCGTCACTTCGACTGGTAACATTCCAGGCTGATTTCTTGATGTTTGTCTTGGCGTTCCAAATTTTCCATCTCACTCATCTTTCACTTTCTCTTATAAGCTCTTCCGCTTATCATTTTTTATGTAATTCATCTCCACCTATGGACTACCCCAAAAGCCGTCGCAAGAATGTGTGACAGGTGGTGTCCAAAACTTCCACAAACACATGGTACACCGTGATTCACTTAAAGGGCACGTGGGAGGGGGCGACCGTACGACGTTCGTTATGAACATTAAGAACATGATGATGTTACTAACCACTTCCACTGAACACACTAAGAACAAAAATAAGAAATTCCAAGGAAACAAGGGTGTGCTAGCATTCGACGCAGTCACCAACTATTGGATAACATTCTTCGTGTCATCGTATTGCTCTTTCCATCAAGATTCCTTCATCGTTTTTATTTCTTTCCATACGCCTGCGCAGTTTTCTCCCGAGAGTGCTCAAGTTTTTAAAAATTTCTTTCCTCATTACAACTTCCAGATAGTTACTTCTGGAATCATTGGCTATATAGTATAATCTAATCTAATGCTAGCGTGTCGGATACTCCGTTGGGCATTGCTCATTTTCTTGAAAAACTGAAGAAAAAAGCGATTTTTTTGGAAAATTCGGAGACATATTAGTATGATTTGGGAATTTCCCATGAGCAAGACGCTATTTTTTGACCGGAGAACAGTTCTTGAGCCATTGCGTGCGCAAGTGCAGGAAAGAAACAACCGCAGGACCGATTACCGTGATTTTAGAGGCGCGGAGAGGAAAGAGATGATTCACACAATTTTCCACTCCGATTCCAAGTTCTTGATTAGTCCGTTTGAATTAACTCTTATCGTCATTAAAGTGTCGGCCAATTCTTAATTTTGTCCAAGTGTGAGATAAAATTATAAAGGAGTATTTATTTTAAATTTTACTTGGTCCTTTTTGAATTACTTATATACCATAAAAGAAAACCGGTAGTAAACCTGTGTCGAATGCTTCGACATAATTAGTTGAAAGATGGCCCACGTCTTCACTGAAATATAGTAAGATACACGAAACACTTTTAGGAAATAAATATCTAAGTAATTAAAATGTATTATCTGGATAAAATAAAAGTGCAATATTTGGATCAGTGCCTTATTGTTAGTTTTGGTCGAGTGTCTATCATGTATGCATTTGAAGTTTCGGTGGTAAATGTGGTTTGCTTTTTGGGTGACTACATATAAATATGGCATTTTTAAGGATTTACCGTAGGAATGACTCACGAAGTCTAATTATTGTTGAGATCAATTACGAAATAAAGACTTTCTTGACTTAGCGGATCCATAAGCTACCGGCCATCCGTGGCTAGCCTGGGTGTGGGCTCTGTGTTATCCTCGTTTTTCTTTTGGCCAAAATGACGTCTTTATGAGAAATGGTTATCTCAATACATACATATTGCCTTGTTGACATATTTTCCACTAATTTTGTATTATTTTCCCTTAGTTTTCCTTTCTTTTTTCGTAGTTGAATTTATTGTGTGACCAAACTTGCCGGTCACTCAATTTATTCAGCACAATGTACGGGTATATGACTAAAATCGATACATTTTTGCTGAAATCCAATTATAGTGAACTACGAGGTGAGTAAATATCTCAAGAGTTTAACGCTTTCGTATTTTTGTACTGCTGTATTGGTGCATGTCTAGCAGGCTTATTATGAAAATAAATATCCAATTTCAGTTCCTTTATGTGGGTTATGGTCAGGATTCTGAAGATTATTTGTTGATACCCCACTGCCGTTTAAATCAGAGCGATTAGTTTTGATTGGGAAGCATATTCGGGTAAACTGACTTCTCCGTGAGGCGTTGGGTCTTTATTGCAGGAAATTGAAAAATAACCAATTCAATTTTCCAAGGAAACGCGAATACTTCGGTCAGATGTACGGGCAATGGAAAATTATATTCTTTTCTTATCTTCAGACCTCGAAAGACGAAAACTCGGGAAATGTTTTATTTCAAGAAAACTTAGTTCTGGTTTTAAGATTGAAATTTGAAAACAATTACTCTCTTATTATTTGTTGAAGTAATTTTAAATTAATGAAGATTAATTTTAGATTGATGAAGAATGAAACTCGGCAGCAATATACACGTAAGGGCTCATATCCGAACGAGGCAGCTGGACAAAACGATGTTAGTATCCATTAAGCTTCTGAGACATAAAAATATCCATCATCATTTAAGGGCTAATGATTTTGAATACCGAATATGATTGAATAACTCTGAAAAATAAATTCCACCTTGCGTCACTAAAGATGATGATTTATATAGATTTAAACTGACAAAGTCCACAAAGTTAATTAATTTATCAACTTACATTTGAGTGACCGAAAGGATCAACCTTTTTTTTTATTTTTACTCAAGTAAATTTTCATCTGAAATTTAATTCGATTGATTACGAGTAATTTAGCGTTTCATTTCCCGAGACGGATTTCCTTGGTTCCTTCTCTTATTTTTCGATTGGAATGAGATACCATGTTTTCACGCGAAGACACGCGTGGATGAATTCTTGGCCCGCGTGAATTTCAGTTCTTGTCGTCTTCTGCAGAAACACTTGAGAATTCCTCGACCCTTCCGTGGGCGGGACAGCCTTCGCTCTCCCGTGAAATTTCTCGGAGAAAGAAATCCAGCGTAGGAGCGGCGGTTGTTGTCATCAGAAACTCGTTCCTCCCACTACTTGTTAGTCCGGATCGGCAATGAATACTGTGCACACGAAAGCGCGAAGTTTATTTTTCTCCGGGCTAATTCCCTGAGTGGTGGGATGGGCGTTGTGGGAGAGGGTTCCCGGGAGAGGAAAAAGGGTTAGGTCCCACTGCCTCTGTGTGCGGATTCCTCCGCCATTTCCTCTCGGGGAGGATGGTAGGAATGGGGTCGAAGCGATTGTAGGCCGGCGATACGCGCGGTGTTTGGTTAAGGGGTCTTGAAAAGGATTGCCGCGTCGAGTGTGTGCGTATGGAGGTGGGAGGGCCATTGTCAGGGGTAACGGCTAGGGAAGATTGTTTGTCCAGAGGGACTGGACGGGGTGGGGCTGGACCACCTTGTGGGGTCTTCGGGGGGCGGGGGGGGAAGAGAAGACAGCCGGGGGAGTAGCTCACTTTTCGGCTCGACCGCACGCCAAACGAGGCTTGAAACGGTTCTCCTGCCACACCGCGGCATGAGGGCGAACGAGGTGGCTGGGCGGGGAGTCGATTTCCAGTGTTTGCCATCATCTCGCTTGGATGCGCGGAAATGGAACCGCTGGAAAAATCATACCTACCTCCAAACCCCCGCCTGGTGCGACGAGAGAAGGTAATGGGGAGGAGGAGTTGGGTGTGGGGGACATGTGGAAGGTCCTGAGAGAAGAAAGGTGAGGATGAGGTGCCTCCTCTCTTAAGAACGTGGACAGCGCGTTGCCTTATTTTCGTGGTCCACCAACCGGAGGGATGTCGCGGGGTCGCCCATTAACGCTGGGAAGAACCGGGCTCATTTTGGTTCGCTCAAAATTTGTTTCTCTCGCCGTTCCCTTCAGACGAATGCCGTAGCTTACATTTCCTGAGTTTAAATCATTTTCGTTGTTCTCCATCTTGTAATATTTTGGTGACAGGGTTTGTTCTATTAAAAAAAAACGAAGTGCTACCCATAAACTCTTAACGAGCTTATATCGTTTCCCTCGCGCAAGTATTAATTTTACACATAAGCCTTATGAACACGTATCTATTCACATTCACTAAAATCGACTCTGTAATTTAAAGCTAATGAGCATTATGTGATGATGATGAAATATTTTATATTTTAATAAATCATATTTTAAAACTTACGCAAAATTGAGTTTCTCAGATCATTATTCGTATATGTAAAGACTCGATCTCTTATTTTGGTGTAGTCTTTGAATTTCATGTCAAGCTACACACAGTTTCATGGAACAACAGCAAACGATGGAAAGGTGCAAAATAACTGAATTACCTACAGCACTGTGAGGCAAAATAGCGCATGCCGTACTTCTATGGGATCAATGATCCCGGGCCCTCCAGTGTTAAGGCGCATTTAAGCTTTTAGCGCAAAACTCTTGGGAGACATCCACAGCATGCAGTAAATACTTATTTGTTGGTGCGTCGACAACAATGGTTATTTTACACGATTCACAAGCCACGGGTTTTTCTCACGTGCCTCTTTATGTGAAAGTATATTTGACAAAAAAACACAGGGATGACAACATTGCCAAACACATACATATGTATAAATAAATGGACATGAATACACTCATGTACAAGGAATATTCGATAAAGGGTCATCATAAAATTTTTATTCACATTATTGATTGTGCAAACATTTAATTGTACGTTATATTTTTGGCTTAATGTTAATATTTATCTGTTAGAAGTATAATTTATTAGAATCAAGCATTGTGCCAAACGGTGCAAGCTGAATTCAGGTATCCTGTGGCTACAATTCCATATTCTACAGAGAAAAAAATTCTGGATAAAATTTTCAGTTTTTATAAGACTAATATGCAATTTTGAATTCACTTTCACGATAATTTCTAAATTCCTGGGCGTATTACTCCGGTGGACAGACCTCTGAGCTACTGACTGGTGGAACTGGGTCTGATTCCGGATGACGCCACTCGGTACCCTCAGCTTCTATTTACGTGTTAACTGTCCGCCATTGCTAGGGTGTGTGACAGGGTCAATTAAGCTTGCGACACCAAAAATAAAGTCTCTCTTAATGTTCAGTTACAATTTATTTCTCTAAAATTTCTGGATTTATTTGTACTCCGTGGAATCATGAGCATTGAAGCAAGATGATAGGCGTAAGTTGAAGGCTTTTGAAAAGTGGGTGTGGATAAAGATGGAAAAGGTGAAGTGAAAGGAAAAGAAAACAAACGAGGAAGTTATAGGTGGGGTGGGGGAGGATTTTTGGGAGAAATCCAAAGGAGGCAGGAAAGATGGATGTAGAGCTCTCCGCTGTCAAATCGCATTTGTCCTAAGCATCTGTAAAATCGCGGGCACACATACGACACCGTGGCGAAGAAACTTCTCACGTACGAAATGAAGCCTCTCGTACGAATCAAATCTAGTTACAGCTGTACGGGTAAAGTGGTTCAGTAATGCCGGGTATAGCCACTAGTAGATTACATATTAAGCTAACATTAAAGTTAACATAGCATCAAATTAAATTTTTGCACGTTAAATTATGGGAATAAAAATTGCATAATTAATATGTTGAATTAGTGGTATTACCAGTAAGCCACCGGGTTACATTGGGTTTTCGACGGACCATGGCACTACACGCTGCCACGTATCTACATCTACATCTACATAATACCCCGCAAGCCGCCGCAAGGGCGTGTGGCGGGGGGTGTTAGGTCACCAACCGTAAAAAAGAAAAATACTACATGCAAAAAAACAACACGGAAAATTACACCCACAGCAGCGCACACACTCATGCAAAAATCCCTTCATCCAATACTCATGCAAACACATAAACCGCAAAACAACTAAAAATCTGCACCCCATGATGCAGCACGAAAGACATCCTACAACACGGAAGCCAGGACACAACAAGCAAGAAATTGAAACATCACTACCACATGAAAATGCACCACGAAACACTCTACCCCCAAAGAGTCTCTAAATGGCAGGGAATGGCACCCAACGTTGCAGGTAGCAGGAATTTCCCCCCGCGGAGAGGGACGAGGGATTGAAAGGGAAACTTAAAAACAGATGAACAGAACATGAATGAGGTCATTCGGAAAGAATGGGTTATTATAGCAAAACACATAAGGTTAGTGGAAGAGCATGCATTTAAATACAACTAATTATTTTTTAGACGCTGAGGGTGGCAAGTGGAATTTTCGCTATCTATAACCCTGCAGTTGCTATCCCGTATTGTCCGTGGGAAGAAGGAGTCCTTGAGTCGGCTAGTTCTGGCATCTATTTCCCGAATTTTATATGCATGATCCAAGCGACTAATGTATGTAGGAGTACGAATAATTTGCGAGACCTCGGTGCTGAAACATGCGGATCTAAATTTATTTAATAATTTCAATCTTGCATTGAATCGTCTCTCAGCCAATGATTCCCACCCCAAATCCATGAGCATTTCGGTGACGCTTTGCGTTTTATCGTAGGAATTTTTTACAAAACGGGCTGCCCGGCGTTGAACCTTCTCAATTTCCCGAATGAGACCTTTTTCACTCGGGTCCCACACGCTGCATGCGTATTCTAAATGAGGCCTTACAAGAGCGTGGTAACAACGTTCCTTGACCTTCGAGTCACTTTTGCCGACAATGCGTCTAATGAATCCCAATTTTTTATATGCTTGACCGCAGACTTTACGTATGTGAGTCCCCCAAGTTAAGTCTTTTGTGAATGTGACACCTAGGTATTTTACCGTATCAACTGCTGCCAGGTCACCTCCAGCTAATTTGTAAGCAAATCCCGTTGATCTTTTAAAGAAATTTACCACTGAACATTTATTATAATTTAGAGTCAATCCCCAGTTAGAACACCATTTAGTAATGCAATCTAAATCCTGCTCTAGAATAAAACGATCCTCATCCCCAGATATCTCCCGATAGATCACCGTGTCATCCGCGAACATCCTAATTTTACTTTTCACTTCGCGGTTCAAATCGTTAACAAAAATCAAGAAAAGCAACGGCCCGATCACACTTCCCTGAGGTACCCCCGACGTGACTCCCACGCTGTCGGAACTAGCGCCATCAAGGACTACCCTCTGTTCCCGCTCTGAAAGAAAATCTTTAACCCAACTTATGGCGCCCTTGTTTATACCCGCGACCTTTAATTTATGAATGAGTTTACCATGTGGGACCTTATCAAATGCCTTTTGAAAATCTAAGAAGATGGCATCCACTTGCCTACCTCTCTCACCAGATAAAAGTAAATCATGTGTAAATAATCCTAATTGGGTTTCGCAGGAGCGGGTTTTCCTGAATCCGTGTTGATTTTCACTTAAAAAGTTAATATTGTCAAGGTGTCTCATTATTGAACTGACAATTATGTGCTCTAAGATTTTGCAACAGATAGAAGTGAGAGATATAGGTCTGTAATTACTGGGATCCTCCCTGTCACCACTTTTAAAAATAGGCGTTATTTGCGCGTATACTCCTAAGCCCTAACTCAAATGATTCAAAACTCATTCTTTAGCTCTTTATACTGTCTACTTCCCTTAATGCTATCCATAATGCCTACAGGTATACTTTTCCTCCCTCTACTTCGCTTTCCCAGCATTCTCTCCTCTATTACCGTCTTCCGCGGTCCAATGAATGTCAGTCAGTATTCCTGCATCCACTGGTCCTGCCCTCTTCGAATTTTTCCCAGCAATCTTCTCTCTACCCCTTTCATGCCTGGAACTTCATTGTTGAACACTTCCTAATAGGTGAACTGTTTTACAATACTCCGAAGTTTTAATTCCTATTTTAGCTATAATATTTCTTGAGAATCTCATTGCCTTGTTTTTATTACATTCATTTTTATCCCAAACCTATCACACTAATTCTGTCAAACACTAAGTAATAATTGTTAGCCTTTGGTTGACTAGCTAACTAAACGTTTATTCGTTTGGAAATCTAAGTGATTTGATTTATTCCCCGCCAAATTTTACTCCAGCCCTTCCCATACATCTCTTAACTTTTCCTCCCTATAGATACTCGTATTGTATGGAACAGGTAGTGATGGACATCCCTGTCTTATTCCCGTACTGTCTGGAAACGTTTCAGACCACCCATGCATTTTAAAACCGTGGCATTAAAAACATCATAATGTCAGCTATGAGGGAGAGTTCGTACAATTAATGATCGGGAAATCGTCTTATTCCATTTAACTGAGGGAAGAGTTGTGTTTAACGCCAAGGTTCAATAAAAACCTGCCATATATCGGTAGATGGTTATTCATACCCTGCCACACACCCTAGTAGTGGCTTTCAGGGTACTAAAATATATAAAAATATATCTAGAAATATCTTCTGAAATGAATTATGGTGGGATGAAATATGTTATTCCAGGAAAGTTAAGCTTTATTGAAAAAAACGTCATACTTTGACGCTTTCTTATTAAACGCGTCTTGTTAACTTGATAGATCTACTTCAAAATGAATCTTTCTAATTCGATCGTAAAATTTCTCTCCAAAGTGAAGCCGCTAAATGGAACATGTCCGGATATCCATAGGGTAAAACAGGATGGACACTCTGATTTGACGGATAATTTGTAAAATAACCAACCAATAAAATTAAAAAAGGTTTTATTTCTGAAAACTACATTCATTGCAATTTTATTTTCATTAGGGTTTGAAAATTATTTCATCCAGGTGAAGACCTTGGTGAGCGATGCACATTTTGAGTCGTACAAAAAAGTTTTCGAAAACTCTTCTCCACATATCTTGCGATATTCCAAAGATGACATCTGTAATTATCTCCTTAAGTGCTTCCAAGGCCCTTGGTCGAACTTTTTAAACCTCACATTTGACATATTCCCAAAGAAAAAAATCACATGGGCTCAAATCCAGGGAGCGAGGGGGCCATAGAGCATCCCCTCGTTAGGAGATCAGGCGGCTGGGACATTTTTCTTACAAGATTTGATGTGAACGACGGACGGTATGAGCCGTGGCACCATCCTGTTGAAACCAAAAGGCTTCTGTGTCATATTCCTCACCCTACTCTTCCCTTTTCGGGAGTAAAAAGTCCTCCAGCATCTCACAATAGCGCACAGAGTTTACGATAACAGTTTAACCTCGAGATTCAAAATGAGTAAGGCCCAATAATGCCTATAGAGGATACAGCGCACCAAGCTGTCATTTTGGGGCTATGAAGAGGTCTAGGGTTAAGTTCGTGAGGGTTGTTAGTCTTCCAGTAACGAAAATTTTGCTTATTTACTGAGCTGGAAAATGCGCTTCATCGCTAGACCATAGGATAGTGTCCGGTTGCACAGAGGTTGGTTCCCCCGGCTAACGCCACTACTCTGCTAATTCATTTGCGCGCTCTTCAATAGTCTTTTAAAACTAGGGAGTCCATCCTGTCTCACCCAGTATCTAGTAAAACAACCTTATACACAATGCAGAAAAATTGCTATTTTTATTTCATATCAAAACACTTCGAATTGCATTATTTGGAAATGTATCAACGTATCGATATGCGTATTTATCGACCGACTTTGAAGGCTTCCTATCGCACACCCCTATTTCCTACGTTCCCATTCCCTGCTTTTCTCTTTACACCCAGCGTACCTTAGCTTTCCTTTTCTCAAAAAATTTCAATATACGAGGGTCATCCGGAAAGTAGTACCCGTTCGTGAAATAAAGACACAAAAGTAAATATTAACAAACATAAAAAATTTTATTTGAAAGAGGATACTTTAAACTACTTCTCAACATAATCTCCAAGCAAATTAAGGCATTTGTCATAACGTGTGACAAGTTTCTGTATTCCTGCTGCATAGTCCTTCGCCGCCAGCTCATTGAGATACAGGGTCACTCCTTCTTTAAGTTCTTCATCGCTGTCAAATCTTTTTCCTGCCAAAAAGTCTTTAAGCTTTGTAAAGAGATGAAAATCTGAAGGGGCCAAGTCCGGGCTATACGGTGGATGGTCGAAAGTTTCCCATTTGAATTGCTGCAAAAGTTTTTGTGTTATCCCAGCTGCATGAGGCCTGGCATTGTCATGAACGAGAATGACACCAGTAGACAATAGACCTCGCCGCCGATTTTGTATTGCCCGCCGTAATTTCTTTAATGTTTCACAATACGCATTGGCATTAATAGTGTCTCCACGGGCCATAAAATCAATAAGCAATACACCTCGTCGATCCCAGAAAATGGTTGCCATGAGTTTCCTGGTGGACAGAACTGTCTTGAATTTTTTTGGTTTGTTTGGTGAATGAGCATGATGCCACTCCATTGACTGTCGTTTACTCTCAGGTGATGCATAACAAACCCATGTTTCGTCACCAGTAATTATGCGAGTCAAGAAAGAGTCTCCTTCATCAGAATAACGTCCCAAAAACGTCAGTGCTGCAGCCATACGCTTGGTTTTGTGCTCATCTGTAAGCTTGCGAGGGACCCATCTTGCACAAATTTTTGCATAATGCAGATGGTGTTTAACAATTTCATGAACAATTGTTCGAGAAACATTGGGAAAATGCTCACAGATGTCATCAATTGTGACGCGCCGATCGTTCCTCACGAATTCGTCAACTGAGCTCACCAGTTGGTCTGTAATGACAGACGGTCTCCCCGAACGCTCATCGTCGTGTGTGTTCCCCCTCCCCATGTTGAAGTTGCGACACCACCGCCGAACAGACGACTCGTCCATTACATTGTCTCCATACACCTCCTTTAATTGGCGATGAATATCACATGGGCGAACGTTTCTTGCATTGAGGAATTTAATCACTGCCCTCACTTCACAACTGGCGGCGTTCTCAATTTTTTTAAACATTGTAAACAATCACAGAAACAACACAGGCAATGCTAGCGTCACGCAACTTGGCTCAGAGAAGGCAGACAAGCCACTGAAGCTATCTGACCTCGTCCAGCGGCTACTCGCGTCGTCAGCACTTCATGCGGCACGAACGGGTACTACTTTCCGGATGACCCTCGTATCATTGGATAGTCTTTCCTCGTTTGTTCGGTAGATATGCTCAACAAAAATAGCTCTTCTTTTTCTGATGGTGTCTGAGATCTCTTCCATCTGATTGTCTAGTTCCTGGCACCCTCGCCATTTATAATAGCTATCATCTGATATATCGATATCGTCTAGGCCGATCGCTGTCTAGTAATATCTTGTTTCAAATAGGCAGCTTTTTCTCGTTGCAGGTATTCGTGGTGGTTTTTTACGCTAGTTCATTGCTCTGATCCGTTATTTCCTTGCCTATTTCTAGAAGATCATTTTATATCCATTTTCCAAGGTATTTAAATGTCTCCTTTTTCTGGAATTTTTCCCTTCTACGTTCATAAATTTAGACGCTGTTCCAATGTTTGTGATATCCAGCGTAGAAGGAGATTTGTGAATCTGATTTACTCGCCTGTTTCTGAGTTATCTGTTTACTGGCTTCTTCCAATGATTTCGACAATGTTCACAATACTGTCTACGACTATCAAGCAATCTATGTGTATTCCTTATAAAATGATTTTCAATATATTTTTCTAACGAAAACAAATCAAAAAGATTGATTTAGTGATTTTTTAATATCCTCCCATAGTGTGTTATCTAAAAATTGAGATATAACTAAATCGCCTTTTCCCACTAGAAAAGGGTATACCTACTCAAAGTCAAGTAGTTCTCAGCATAGTGAGACAACAGTGACATCAGTCTATTTATTTATTGACAAAAATAAGCGTAATAACTGTATTAGTCACTTTTGATAGCCCTCTCTTCAATGAGATTTCCCAAAGTGGGGATCCAAGTAAATTGTTTTCTTGCACCAGAAACCGGTAGATTCAACTCATTTAATCGAAATCCTAAGACCCGTTTTAAATATAAAATGCACAAGATTTAGGTATTATATTATCTGAGATCTACAATCTCAACCAAGCAGATAGGTAAAAAGAATAACTCCAATGTCTTCAACAAAATTGAAAAACATGAAAAGCAATGGAAAGTGAACAGTGGTTTGCAGAGTCAAATTCCGCGTCAGGGATCAACTAGCGCATTAATATATCAAATCACACAAAATATCCAGCAAAACCACTACCAATGGTTGTTTGAAAAATTTGGTTTTAAAAATGCTTGAAATTCAAAGGTCTTTTCCAGAGCTGTTAGAGTACATACATAATTTGATTCCATTACCACTACTGGAGTAATTAGAATTGACCTGTGCCTCACAAATGAAGTGTTGCTTGAACGATTTTTGCCTCGCATCCATAATCTTAGATGAATACGTTATGATTTACTTTAAGGACACATATAGTGTCGCAAGACTTAATTTAACAAAGCTTGCTTGAGAATGCGTGCACCACAGCATTAATAGTATTTTTTTAAAGTGGTATAAGCCTTCCCCAAGAGCATAAAATTCAACGCGTCGAATTTAATTTGAATATCCCGTCCCCACCGTTACCAAACTGTAATGGAGGAAGCTGCTGAAGCTGACTCCCTTCCTTGTGAACCCATGAATGGCTTGAATTACATTATATTTAAAGCGTCTTATAATCCTTGGGGGAAGGGATGGGTGGAGGAGGAGGGCACATCCCCTCGTACCTTTCCTGAACTTAAAAAGCCTACATCCAGGTCGGGGTTTTGAATAGGTGAGTCAAGGACCCGATGATATACCCACCGTGGAAAGGAGACGAAGAAATTTTTAAGCCACGCCAAGGCTGGACATGTACAGTATTTCTTCGGCAATCAACCGTGAAAGTCGACAAGGCGAGAAGAGGTGATGGGAGACATCAATCACCGCACGGGGGGGGGGAGGGAAGGATTAGCAGAAGATGCCGAAGGTGTTCTATCCCGCTCCATTGTCACCCTCGCTGCTGGTGCGATCTCGCTTCCGCCGAGAAAGAGGAGCAATGGGGCCAGGGGATTAGCCACTTCCCCTCTCCTTGTGTCACCCCGAATCCCCCCGTTGGGTGCGGCCCGCGGTTTATGGTTTATGGAGAGAATTCTCACATGGAGTTCGTGTGCAGTATTTCCTCGAGAGCTGTTCATATTGCTGACTTTTTAAATGCTAATTCATGACAAGGTGTAAGCTGGTGATGAGAACCCATGTTTCCATTTGAACGCTGCGACTGTTTACATCGGGCGTATTTAAAGTACAATCTTGTCGCTATCTTACTTTGCCTAAACTGAGCGTGTGCCATAGTTGCGAATGGCGGACCGATCTCACATAGCAAAAGGAGTGAGTATAGCCGATGACTAAGCAATCGTGAGGTAAAGCAAAATTTCGGAGAATAGAAATGGTCTCTTTTTATCTCTCTCTAATTCTTAGGAATAATGGTCAAAGTACTGAGAAATGGAAGGATATTAGAAAAGTTACTATCGAGAGTTGCGGCAAGTTATCGAATATTTTGTAAATGGATTGATACGAGATACTTAGAAATTTTTAGCAGACTGGAGCAGTGATTTTCTAGCTATTTTTATCTTCTGGTATTCACAAACTAAGAAAATGGAAGAAATGAGATTTTCAAGAAGTAGAAAGACTAAGATAAATGTTAAATTTGGGGGATATAAACTAGAAGAGTTCATGCCCCTCAACAAAAAGTTCAGCTACCTATTTAGTAGGAGAGTGAGCATAATAGTATGAACGTAAAAAGAATAATTTGCCTTAGGTGAGGAAACGTTTACGAGAAGATAGGAGTTACTGACCGGCACCTTCAATGAAGAATAAAGAAAAGACTTAGAAACATTTTGATGTGAAAGTTAGCTGTTTATGGCTTGTATACCTGGTTGTTGAGGCAAAAAGTAAGCATAAATGAAGGCTTTCGTGGTGTAAATGTGGAGAAGAATTAAGAAAATGAAACGGGAGGAAAGAACAACAATAGATGAAGTTATAGGCAAGGTAAGGGGGTAGAGTCCGCTGTTGGGAGAAATGCAAAGAAGGCAGGGTAAGTAGAGGCAGAAGGTGCATTTAGAAAATTGGGTACTGAAAGCGTTAATAGTGGGAAAATGCTGGGTAAGCGAGGTAAGAGGGTGGAAAAGTTTAGATAATTTGGATAGACTTGAGGGAGGTATTCAAGGAGGTATAAAGTATTGAGGGAGGTATAAAGTATACAGAGCTAAAGAATGAGTTATTTTAATATGTAGTATGGGGTTTAAGAATTGTTTTGTGTCATGTTAATTAGGGTTTAGGAGTACAGTAATGTGTAGTTCCAGTGCTTATCAAAACACACCCCAGCCCGGTAGACTACTACCGATAATACCCTAACTCATTAAATAAGTTCTTAGGAAAAAATAGAATAGCAAATTTTTTTGGGTAGATTTTTTCTTTGCAATATATTCTCCATTTAGCTTTAAGATTCTCTTTTTCTAAGCAGTCCAAATCGTAGGATTTCTATGGGTCCTCAAAATAGACATCTCCATGCATATTGGCAATGATCTCCATCGACGTGAATCGGTTTCCTCCAAGCCATTTCTTCAACTTTGGAAATAAGAAAGCATTCATTGGGGGGTCAAATCTGGTGAATCTGGTGGATTTTGTAATAGCTCGAAATTTAGCTTCATAATTTTTGCCTAAGAAACTGCGCAGATGAACACACGTTCACTGTCTCGATGGAAGAAAAAATTTTTCATTGCCAAATGAACACGTTTTTTATTGATTTATTTGCTCAACCGGTGTAAAAACGAATCCCCATCTATCGCTCGTCTTTTTTGCAAGTAATCGATGTAGATGATTCCGTGTGAATCTCAAATAAAGTGGCCATCGCCTTATCGGTGGATTGCTCTGTCTTGGCCTTCTCCGGAGCCTGATGGCCTTTAGAAATCCACTGTTTCGATTGTTTCTGTGTCTCTGGAGCGTAGTAGTGTACGCAAGTGTCCATCTGTCGTCCACAGTCATGTATCTACACAGAAAATCATCAGAATTGCAACGGAGAAGTGCGAAACCAGCCTCCAAATGGACCACACAATTAAGTTTATTCTCCGATGAGAGCAAAAGCCACACCTATCTTATCGAGATTTTTATCACACCCAATTTTGAAAAAATGGGTGTGATAAAGTGCAAAATTGAAACTGTGACATGCCTGCAGCCCAATAGTAAATAGTCGCAAACACGGGAGGAGATCTGCCATGAACTTCATCCAAAACGGTTTTGATCCCTTTCGGTGTACAGCTTTTTAAATAGAAGTCTTTCATCACAGCTCGAAACTAATTTTTCCCATTTTTCTAACTAAGTAAAAGTATGTTGCTTCAATTGAAAATTAAAACACAGGAAACCTTAACGGCAACCTAGTGAGAGATGAGGCTTACTGAAAGCAAATCTTTTCCGATACTGCGAGCGTCACCTCTTGGATTTTGTTTATTCAACATATTCTCCTGTGTTGCAGACTTCAATACGGTTCACTCCCAGAATTACGTCTCTAGATAAACCCTTGTGCACAAATAAAATTTTGGTGGAGTGACTTTATGATTAATGGCGGTTTAATTTGTTAAAGTTTAGGGAATACAAGATTTGTGTAGAGCATATCCGTCTGCAATGCGCAGTTGGTTGATTGCCTAATGCACATCTAGGTAAGAGTTACTATAGTCCTCTTCGAGGAAATGTTTTTTGGCAAAATAGAGTGATGTCTTGTATAAAGGTTACGTGCATTTGTTCAAATTATTGATCAGAAGTAGTACTCCCTCTGCGTGGTGTCACGTATGACAATCCCTCGTCTTCGCCTCGCCTCTCGGTAGCTTCTCCGCGACCCTGCCGTCGACTCCCCTCCTCCTTTAAAACCCGTCCTCCATTCTGACGGACGGACATCTGTCGGGCGTGTCAGAACGGTCTCACTGGATAACCGAACGGAAAAATTTCAAGCGAATAGAGTTCAAATTGACGGGCGGAGGTGGAGAGATCATTCTCGATATCATCGCTTGAAAAATCCCCATGACTTCCATCGCGTTCGTTCGAATGAATGGGGTGCGTCACTAATGTCCTCTTGGAGCTGATTGAGCTCTTAGGTTATAGTATTCGTTGTATCCGTTTTGAGGATCATGTGTGATTGGTTAAATATTAAGTGACCAAGGTAGACGTGTTTTGCGTTCATAGACACATTTTTAAGTTCTTAGATGTCATTATTCAATATGGTTGACTAAGCAGGGAGTGCAAACAGCAAAATAATTATGCGAGTGGATTGTTTTATACTCTATCTTGGCGGAATTTTTAGGAAAGATGATATAATTGATAAGAAATTAAAAAATGTGCGAATGTCGGTAAAAATATTATAGGTAGTATTCATTATTTATCAAGAGTACTCTACCAATCAAGTTAGGTTATCGATGGACCCAGCTGCTACACTCCAGGCCCCTCCTAAAATAACCCTCAATACCGTGAACACTGAATGAAAATAACAAATTCCTAGTTATCCATGCTTTCTATCCCCCTTCATCACATCTAACGTGCCTTAACTTTTCATCCTTTTACCTGGCCTATCCTTTTGCTACCTTCTATCTTGCCTTTTCTTTTCCTCCTCCCAACTCCCCTTCCCCCGCTCTCCTCTCTATCAAAGTGTTCAACTCCCCATCGCGGATCAAAATGTTTTGCATCCACCTATGAAAAGCTCCCAACAATGCCCTTATTCCCTTACCATGCCTACTATTACCCCGTTTGTTTATTTCCTCTCTTCTGCATACCCAAGACTCAAAGACCCCAATCTACAATTGCAGTGCCATACTTTTACACCTCAGTGGCCAATTTTCAGTCATAAAAAACTGCTTTCAATAATATTCCATAAGCATTTTTAATGCAATGCAAAGGAATGTTCCAGTAATAAAAACTAATATCTGACAGATGATTTTCTCTTTTGTGAAAAAAATATTTTCCTTCCCATGTTACTTTGAAGCGTGGAGGAATAAAGCTTAAATTGTTTTCGAATATCTCGACAAGTGGCGACGTGGTTAAAATACTTTTGCATTTATTGATGCGTTACTCAGTTATCAGTTAAAGCGTTTGGCTAATCATACTTTCACAGAACTATTGCGCATTTTTATGATTAAATGACGCAAAAGTTACATGCAGAATGATTAAATACCAACTTACACTAATATAATATAATTAGGTGATTGATTTTTACCAGTAGCCAAAGAATCTAACTCTCCTTCAAACCCATAAAACTTCCTTAAAAATGCCAAGTTTCAAAATAAGTCGCCAATTTGAATATGTTTGACCAAGTAATTTTCTGCATCATAATTAATATTGTAAATCAGAAACACCATAACATTTGGTACTTAAGTAATTGTTACAAATGATAAATAACTTTCTATGTCCCACGTACGAAACAGTGAAAAAAGCATTTGTATCCCTAGAACCTCAAGTGCACAATCACGTGCCTTTATAAGTCGGTAGAGTGACAATTTTCGTTTTCATTTTCCGATTCGAGTTCATGGCTTTGGCCAAGCAGGTATCGTCACGAGATTTTGTGTTGAGCCGAGACCTAAGCATTTGAAAAAGAAGTCACGCTCTCATAAGCAGGTACTTCAAGTTCGAACCATGTGACTGGCGAAACGTTTTCGTAACTAAGGGGCTGGACGACCTTCCCCCTGCGACTGGAGAACGCTCCCGAACTGCTGCTCCCTTCCTGGCCCCTCGAAACCACTTGGGAGTTATTAATGCACCACGGGTGCCGCCGTGACAATAGCACTTCGCCCAGTGCGAGTAAAACCGAGCACCCCCCCCATTATGACCGTTTAAAAGTTGCCCCGGATTAGCTCCATTGGACCTAAGATAACTTTTCGCATGGGGCGCGCCCCTCTTTTCACAGCGATCGAATTTGAGGGGATCGCCATGTCTTCCCTCTTTCTCCCTAGTCCCTGTTTGTCTGCTCATCTTCCTCTAACCGGAACAGACTGCGCTCACAAAGGACGATCCTTTCGCCTGAAAAAAAAGAAAATCACCGGGTCTAGGGACGCGTTATGGATGGAGATAAGGATCGTCACCACTGATGCTGTTATTATTATTAATATTATTGTTATTTATTTTCGCACCGCGGGAGCCCCACCGATGCTCTTAGGGTTTTTGAAGCGCGGCCAGGAACACGTCCCTCTGGCCTCGCGGACGCGCACCCTTTCGGGAAAGGGGAGCTTATCCCGACGAGGGATCGGCTTCTGTGTCCGAGGGACCCTCCGGCGGACCTCCTCTTCACCCCCGCCGCTGATATCCCTTTCACTTTCCCACTCTACCCCCTCCTCCTGTCTAAGCGTCCCCCACACCTCCCGCTTCAAGTTATTGACTCCCCTAAACCAAATCCGGTGCAGGTGAAGTGGATTTGCTGGGTTTCCCATCACCGCAGAGGCAGTTCCACCTTCCTCTCCCCCCCCCCCAGGTCTCAACCCTCCCCGACATCACTCGCAGTGGTAGCCTTCCACGGACGGAGCGTATGTCGTACCTTTTGCTCACACTACTCCGAAATCCCTCCTCCCCCAGCTTTCCTTGAAACTCCCCTCCCAGAACCCTTTCAGGGCCGTACTACTTTGCCAGGTTTTCCCCCCGGGGTCCTCCCCCGCCGCCCTCCAACCCTTATCCTCGGAGTAAGGATATCTCATCCTTATTCATTCTGAACTCTTAGACACTTGGTTCCCCCGAGTAACCGGGAGCATGCGAATGTCGTATTCACTATGGTTACAGTGGGAGATAAACAACAACCAAAAGGGTTCGCGGGAGTATATTTTTTTCGGTTCGAGGGGTGGAAAAGAGGTGATAATTTGATCGGAGCGGTGCGTTGCCCTTTGGAAAAAATTCGACGCTTGTTAATATCTTGAATCGTCGATGGATAAGTGCCCATCTCACTACAAAGTACCTTGCAAACTACCGCAAGGGTGTGTGGGGGGGGGGGCTGATTCAACTCTAGTCATGCAATATTGAAAATTAAATATTTTTTAAGTTTAAGTTACAGCATGCATGTAAAATAATGTAAATTATGTAGATCATGATGACCATAGGTATCTGCGCCTAATCAAAATAAGCTGGAAAACGAATTATCTGAAAAATATTCAACATACCTAAACCAGCATCTTCAACCTCTCTGACAAGGGGGTGCGTGGAAGGGAATGTGAGGCCACCAAGCCATTAGAAGTTAGTGTAATTGGATTTTTCGTTCAGTTAAATTTTTGGGAAGTTCGAATTATTTTGCGTGATCTTTCCTTATGATGTTGCCACGAATTGTGCGTGGAACAAAGTATTTTTGAATTGGTCTACTCGGAAGTCATTTTCTCGCCCGCCTATGTAGTACAGGGATGTAGTACAGGGATTCTCTCACTATCAGCGCTAAACTAAAATGATTTGCATTAATCTAATTGGTAAAATTGTGCGTGAAATAAATTCCGGAAATGGATCATTTTATGCAGGATTTCGAATACTCTAAGCGTATTCACGGTGGAGTCTAACCAACTCGATGGTATTACAATAGCATACTTGAAATTAAATAAGGAAAACAGGGTATGGAGAATAGGCGAATAAATCAGTCTTGAATGAAAACTCTGAAAAGGAGAAAATACCCTGAAGCATTCCAGGACACGATGGCCTGGTTAAGAGTCACCGAGAGAAAATCGAACAGGAGGAACTACAGAGGAAGAACTCGGATATGAAATACGTGGAATAATTCTACATCTAAATGGTACCCTGTAAGCTATCGCAAGGGTGTGTGGCACGGGGTGGTTCAAAACCAGGCATGCAACATAAAAAAATGAGTTCTCTTTATTGTTAGTTACAATAAATATCTAAACTAATTCAAATATAGTAGATAATGATGACTGCAGGTATGTGCACTAAGGTAAAGAGCGTGGAATACTTCTACGCACATGAGAGACGAGATTCTGGTAACATAATAATGATGGACATCTAAGTGAAGAAATGTGTTGGCAGAAAGAGATTAGACGCTAGAAGAAATTGATGGAGAGATATGATCAACAGATCTTATACTAGATGTCCTGTTATGCGCCAGCTTATTATTCATTAAAATAGCCAAACGACCGTATGCCTATTTTCGTTTTAAAAACCTACACAATACTCATTTTTGTTTCTTTCATATTATTGAATTACATCTACATCTATACAACTACCAGGAGCCGCCGTAATGGCGTATACCGGGTGGTATTAGTGCACTAGCCATTCAAGCAGAGCTGTTTGTTCATGCATACATTTGAATACATGTATATGTTCACGTATTAGCTAACTAACGGCTATACCAGGCTTTGCCGGAAGAATTTATCCGTGCAGCGGTAACTGGATTTAATTTGTATTTAATTTGTATATGCCTTTTAATGCACGTAAACAGTTTTTTCAAGGAGTGGTCTGTGGTTGCGCGATTTTGCAGTCTTTGGAAAATGCGATTTTATTTTTTCAGGCATAATGAACACTGAATTAAAAAAAATATTAGTAAGATATACAAAAAAAGTTCATGCACATACTGCATACATGCTTCGGCTTATACATCATGTAGTAATTGCTGTGTTTGACTAAATGATGTAATTTTAATCGTTAAGGTCATATAGTCGAGCGTTTGGATTCTCTTCTCTCATGATTGCGTATCGTGCGAGGGAATGATTACTTGAATCTGTCGGCGACGGTGTTTATTTCTCTTATTTTATCTTGGTGATTATTTTATTGTTATGGCATCTTATTTCATTCATTAGGCATTTACCATTATAATTTGGTGCCGTAATATATCTATCGGTGCCGCAAGAAAACTCAGGTGCCCTGTCTGAAAGTCTAAGTCTGACCGGCTCTCTTCATGAATAAAGTGGCTCCCGGCCTAATTCCTCCAACTTACCCGCCATCCTTAATCTCTTCTTGTAAGAACAATTTTCACAAACTTAGCGGACTTTCTCTGAGCCTTTTCCAATTCCAGAGAAAATGCTTTCCTCCGTGGATCGGAAATATTCGCCATGTATTCCAAATGTAGCCTAGCCAAAGCATGGTTACAACTCCCCCTTACAATTTTCCATATTGTTGTTTTGAATGAAGTATTGTTCCTTTTAACGGTTGGTGGCCTAACACCCCCCGCCACACACCCTTGCGGCGGCTTGCGGGGTATTATGTAGATGCAGATGTACATTTCATTAAAATTTACTGCAACCTAATGAGGTTTCATGCTTATACCTTAAAGTCATCGTTTTAATGACATCGGAGATCCAAGCTGTAAGTTGGCAAGGAACAGAAATTAAATATGGTAAACAATTTACAATTATTAGTATTAACGCCACAAAATTGTATTAGCGTAATGATTTCAACGTGTAGAAAAAAGACAGCTCCTGTGTGATTGGAACACGAATTCTTTCACTAGGTTTTACTCCCGCCCTTTTTCATAGAGGGGTCTGTGAAGGCACGAGTATACTCATGCATTCGTGCATGTGCATACCCCGTGCCATCACAGATACCTTTCTGAAAAACCACTTCCAGTGCACTGCGGTTTCTCCCTTCCCTGCGCCTTCCCCTCGGCAAACCGACATACTGCCTCTGACTCAGCCCCTCCTCCTGGGGGTCTCGCAGCTCCTCAGATTCTACCGCCTACCCGAGTGATGCGGATTGTTGATTCCGGGCAACTTTATCCTGGTCACTGGCGTGTTATTCGGCAAACTGGCGAGCAAATTTTGCGGGTTGGAATTCCGTTGGAGGTCTGCAGGGCAGAGAAAACCCTTCAAAGGGGTGCAAGAGTTAAATTTTGGTTTAGAATAATTAAAAAAACGGTACTCTTCTCTTTGCACATTGACTTTATGTCCCAACAACAATTAAAGTTGATCGTTTGAAATATTTCTCGAGTGAAAATGGGACTTTTTAAATTTTTACTAAGTGGTATGACCATCTCGTTGACGCTCATTCGGCAGTTAATCACCATGAGTAGCCAACTCAAAGCCTGGTTTGAGCCGCTGAGAGTGGAACTCACAATAATTTAAGCCTTAAAGTTTGTAGAATTCGCACGTTTCAAAGGAGGGGCCAGTTCCTCTCTGAGAGTCATTATCCGATATTCCCGCCGAGTTCTTGTGACCACGAGGTCCGACCATTTGGATTATATTTTATAATTTTTAATGATGCTAGAATTGTTTACTAGGTATTAAGGTAGAATTGCTTAATACGGACATTTTTCTAATTGTAAAAAAATAAATTCAATGAAAAAACGTAATTTTTCTGAAAGAATTGATTTTTCAAAATACCATTTCCTCCGAGAGTAGTAAGGGTTCAGAATAATTGATTACGAAGCCGCTTAAGAGGCAATTGCTAATACTATTAATATGATAAATAGAACAATGGATTACTTGAATCCACTCTCGTCATTTAGATAAAAAGCACTAATTTACACTCCAGGGGTACTAGGGATATAATGTTAGAAAATCCGGAATTTTATCCTTTAATTTGGGCGATCAAACATTAAGATGGCGTGTATTATGAGAAAACGTATGGATATAGGATGCTTTATTTTGCTGAATAGCAAGCTAGTTATCACTCTCAACTAATGTAAGAATGGTTTATTCAAATAATTTTCATTAGGAGCTTATCTCGCGTACATAGAGTACTAGCTGAAACTGAAATTCTGTAGCTCACGCAAAGATGTGTATTTGTAAACTCATATTAAACGTTTACACTTTCAGGCTTCACTTCGTGGAATTGTTTGATGCCCATGTTTAATGAATATGGACGACATATTAAACCGTTCGAAGCTATGCAACTCCAACATTCGTCATTAAACTTTTGGTTCAAGAAAAACTTCCATCGCACCCTAGGTGTGGAATTACCCCTAGACATGGCTTTCGGGGCGCCATGTAATCGTAAATTGCTGAGAGAGGAATCCTATGGTCGGCAGCCCAATACTTCAACCTACTTGGCTACCTTGGGAAGATTTTCCACCGTTCTCCAAAAAAACTTTCCACGCTCGTACGCGCCCTAATAGGGGAATGTCACCCCATTTTAGACGAATTACCGACATCCACCCTTGCACTCGTTCGTTTCCGACACCCCGTTCACCTTCTAACCAGCGAACTCCCAACCCTTTTCACGAATGCGCCCCCCTCCTCCTCCGGCTCTCTCGTTGGCCCCTCCCCTCTCTCTCTCTCTCAATTTCATGCTTCCATGGACCACTTCCACCAGGACTAATCCTCCGTTCCATTGGGCGGAAGATGAAAACAAGATTCCTTTCCGGGAGAACGGGTGGTGGCCATATGAGGTGGAGGATGCGACCTCTCGCTGTGCCGGCCTCGTCACCTTTGGGAAGCGAGGGCGCTCTTCCAAGGGCAACCCCAAAGGCGCTCGGTACAAAAAGGCGTGCCCGTGTTTCCCGAGGGGTGTCGGGCGAACGAATGGGGTTTTGGAGAGTATTCTTGCAGCGGGGATTTGTGTTCCCCTCCCGAAGTGGCCTTCTCTTGCCTTCCACGGTTGCGGCGTCAAAATGGGAATGAATATACGTTTACGCGTGCCCCTGCGGTTGCGGAAGGCGAAACTCGATAAGGATGACAAACTGAAAGGGTGAATGTCAAGCATTTCTTTCCACAGGGCGGGTTGTGTTCTTCTTTCTTTTGTCAATTTGAGGAGGGTCTCCGGAGCATGGATTACTGGAGAGTACCTTGCAAGAGAGAGAGAATCGTTCATATATGGTACGGGTAGGGGGAACCAAATGGGAGAGTTGTGGTTAGGATTGAATACAATAAGCTGCACACACACGAGGGGGAACTTGCCCTCAAATTCTTCAGCCGAAGTAATAAGTATTGTTAATATTCTAGTGTCGAAGGGAATTTCGAATATCTGAGTTTACTAATTGATATTTGCCACTTCTCTCAACCTCTCATCAGGATGGTCATTATTCTAATTGAAATTAGATGGAGGTCAAGAAATGTTCAAAGAAATCCTATCTATTTCTTTAATTCATAACCTAGGAGTTACCATAGGGGAGTAAGATAAGGGGCGTTAGCACACCATCGTTTATCCTGCGAATTAAGGTGAATATGAGGAGCTCGTATTAGGAATTTCAGATCACTGCGATAGTTGCTTATTTGGGCATTAATTTGCATCTTTGGGTACTTGACTATGCTCCTGATGTAATCGCTAACTGAGCGAGGGAGTGAATATTATTCAAATCTGCCTTTGCCTGAGTGTATTTTATTATTATCCTCACCAACCGCTCAGTAAATCAAAAGCTAAGATTATAGTTTTACAAAACAGTGAAATACATTTTTTGTATATGTTCAAGCCAAAATCCATTTATGGTACACGTCCGTTGACTCTTCTGCGGCGCTTTTTAGATTACGATCGATAGGTTTCTTTTTCTTGATTTAATGGAATTAAGCAAAGATCCGATTAATGACTTCCTTTCTTTGAAATATGTAGCACGGTGCCACAAAAATACTTTCAGATCTGAATGGGGTTGTTAAATTAATAAATTCGGTCGTCATACGTTTATCCTTTATCTACATCTACTTAATACCCCGCAAGCCGCCGCAAGGGCGTGTGGCGGGGGGTGCTAGGACACCACCCGTAATTTAGAAAAGAAAAAGAAAAAAAACCGCATGCAATAACGACAAAATCATATATAAAAAAAAACATGGCATACATTCATGCATGAACACTTACACCCCACACACATGCAAACACTCAAACTACCAACTAACATACACATGCACCTGAAAGTATACCTAACATCTCTATAGTGTTTAATTTTGTTCCGACTTGTAAATTCAACGTTTTTAATATTTCTAAAGTGACTTCGGTTTCTTGCTATTATGATTACTGATTGTTCGGGGAAAGAATGAGTATTTGTACCTATCTGTCTTGGAATCTATCTCCCTTAGTTTATCTTTGTGGTCTGATCTACCTAAGTAGTGTGGGGCCATTATAATTCCTTCAGTGTCATATTTAAACTCGTTTGTTCTGAACCTTTCTAAAAGTCTAAGCCTCGCTTGTTCTCTCCGCACTTCAAGTGGTTCCCAGCCTAAATCCCCTAAGAGACCTGTCACACTTGTGTTTTTATCATAACAATTTTTAACGAATCTAGCGGATTTTCTCTGGACTTTATCTAATTCTTTTTGCCAAATTTTCTCCCACGGATCCCAAATACTTGCGGCATATTCCAAATGAGGTCTAACTAGAGCAAAATAACACCTCTCTTTAACTTTTTCATTACATTACATTTAATTATTTATTTAATATTATTATTAATAATATTATTATTAATTATTATTATTTAATTAATAAAAAAGTGTTTGACTTTACATCCAACGTACATCTACATCTCTACATCTACATAATACCCCGCAAGCCGCCGCAAGGGCGTGTGGCGGGGGGTGTTAGGTCACCAACCGTAAAAAAGAAAAATACCACATGCAAAAAAAAAACACGGAAAATTACACCCACAGCAGCGCACACACTCATGCAAAAATCCCTTCATCCAATACTCATGCAAACACATATACCGCAAAAAAACTAAAAAACTGCACCCCATGATGCAGCACGAAAGACATCCTACAACACGGAAGCCAGGACACAACAAGCAAGAAATTGAAACATCACTACCACATGAAAATACACCACGAAACACTCTACCCCCAAAGAGTCTCTAAATGGCAGGGAATGGGACCCAACGTTGCAGGTAGCAGGAATTTCCCCCCGCGGAGAGGGACGAGGGATTGAAAGGGAAACTTAAAAACAGATGAACAGAACATGAATGAAGTCATTCGGAAAGAATGGGTTATTATAGCAAAACACATAAGGTTAGTGGAAGAGCATGCATTTAAATGCAACTAATTATTTTTTAGACGCTGAGGGTGGCAAGTGGAATTTTTGCTATCTATAACCCTGCAGTTGCTAGAACAGTACAGTATATTATCCTCATTTATCTTATTTGCTCCAAACAGAATCACCAATGTAAATATAAAAAAATCATATCAATGTATGTAGGCCGAAGACTCCCTTTTATTACGAACTGAAGGAGTAATCAGTATACTAAGCGCTTAAGACAATTCGTCTGCTGAATCTTTATTTTTCGAGTATAGTAGTAGTATAGGTGTAGTATTAGTAAAGGTGGAGAGAAATCCGGCGTCGGCATTAGCCTACTCTTAACGATAGGCGCCAAGGAGTCCGCAGGTTAACGTCCCGTCCGACGGACGGCGTACTCACTCAAAGTTCCCTCCACAAAGCACCTTAAGTAGGGATCGAGATACCTCTGAAAAATATTCAACACCGCCAGGATTTGAAACCGGGCCTTCTGGGTGGGAAGCCAGAACGATTATTTTTCGAATTTGCATTCACAAAAGAGATGAAAAAGTTTTGGCACTTTGCCCCAAAAGCATGGAATTATAGGGATACACTCAAAGAAGCTTAGGCACACATTTCTTACGGCTGAAAACGTCAATTTAAAACTTCAGAATCTCTGAGCGCCCATGTCTACGTATAATTGGTAATTTGCAAACCACTGCTAGGTCGTGTGGTAGGGAATGATTCAAAGCATCACATATGGCATCAAAAATTAAGTTCTTCTTAGATTATTTACAATATATATATTTCTTGAGAGGGCAGCGAAAAATCAGTCTCCACCTGGGTACGTCCACGAGACCTATAGCGAACAGTTGGGAAGAACTTTGAAGAGAAAGTTCAGGAGTACCTCAAACTGTTAGGGATTAAATGGGTGGTACCCAAAATTTCCCTAATAAGTTTTCCATAGCACCGTTTTACAAATCTACGCTTCATATACTTCTTAACTCTTAACGTGAACTAATGCGGTCATAAATGAAATTGTTGGTAATTGAAACAAAAATGACGCAAGCTAGAAAGAGGGGCTAGGAGACGCCTTAAATTACCCTCTATCAACGTAGAGAATATGAATACATTGCAATTAATACATTAAATATAGGTGAAGCAGATGCCATGATCACTCATGTGGAAGTCATTTTATTACCTTGGCTTGGCGTACGAAGGAATGGTTACAAGAGACAAAGCGTATGGCGTTTTTCCTTGCGATTAATGAGATAGTTAAAAAATTAAGTGTTTAGTGAAGTGCAGAAAATTTAAAGTGTACAATTCATTCGTCAAATTTCGAATTGATTTTTACGCTTTGAAATTTTAGCATTTTAATGCAAATTAGCGGATGATTCCGTCAAAAATTACTGTCGTGGCATCTCCTGCAGTTCTTTGAATTTGTTGACTGGGGCTAGTTTTTTCCCAATATATTAGACACATGGAGTGCCACCGTGAAATTTCAAGAACCATTATCTCCGAGAATCCCTCAGTTCCCCTGCGGTTGAACTTCCCAAACTAGACTCACTCTCCCACTCAGCTTCGACACTAGAAACTTCGCGAAGCGTCCCCTTTTCCCCTCTCGCGCACGCCCCCCCCCCACTGAAATATTTTCTTTTCTCCCATTTCGGTGCCCTGTTCTTCGAGATGGTTATTGCCGGTTTACAATCCATACTCTAAGGGAAGGGTTGGGTAGGTAGAGGGGTGGGGGAGTTGGCTCGTGGAGCTAGGGCGAGTATAACGAAGAGTGACCCAAAGATCAAGGCGGGAGGATAAGGGAGATTAGCGTTCTTTTTGCCCACGTTTTTACGGCTTGTCCTAGTGCTCGTGTTGTTAGCGCGAGGCAAAGGCTTCACGGTTGTGCTGTGAACTGTTTTCGTTTAAGAATGCACCCAATAGGCAAATACATTCTTTTGAGAGAAGAAACTGAAGACTATGGGTATTTGGATTCATTGGTAGAGGGAACATCGGGGTAGAATTAGAAAGATAGACACCGCCATTCACAGATTCAAGTATTTGTCCTCTTGCAAGGTTTTTGTGTGTTTGTGTGTGTGTGAATATACTATATGTAAATTCATGTGCATGTATGAATTTGTATTTGTTCATGAATGGCTTGTTTCCTGACACCCCTCGCTACACTCCCTCGTGGCTATTTGCGGGGTTAGTGTAGATGTATATTATAAAACGAAGATGGATACGCGAGGAAGAAACGATGGTAAAACGATGGAAGGAGTATCATGAATATTTTTGCGCTGGAAGTGACCAAGAAGTAATCATAATAGGAAAAGGTCATTACATGAAATCAGAACACTCACACCACACGCCCTTACGGCAGCTTGTGGAGGGACTGTGTAAATGTAGATGAAAAACACAAGGACTTCTATTGGAAATCCAATTCGATTTGGGCAAACGCTTCCCATTTTCTCAAATCGAATTGATTTTTTCAGCATGGAGATGCAACCGAGAAAGGTACGAGAGGGATAACATACAACCTAGGAAGATTCTGCAAACCAACCTATGTGCTGTTAACCTAAGAAAAAAACAAAACCTTTAGACTGCATTTTTCATTTACATCGAATTACCCTCATATCTCTCAAAGTCGGAAATTCAAAATTCGTAAAGGAACCCATAATCTCCGGCATGTGAAACTTTCGTGAAAAGTAAATTTTCGTCCTCTCAGCGAAGCGTCATTTTCTCAGGACTGGCGGTGGGGATGGAGAGATCGGTCCTTCTTCCTCATGAATGAATGACGGGAAGGAAATGAGCTGAGCTAGCTCACGAGCTGTCATGTCATAACCCCACATCGCAACGATAATATATACTTTTATCTATTCGAAAATATCAGAGGTTACGATCATTTGAACCAAACCAAATGGACAGTATTAAAATATTTCTCGCTCATCTGGGTCTGAACGACATCCAATCGCCCACTCCCCCTTTTGGAAATACGCGCATCCTGACCCTTGCAGTTTACGTTTAAACCATATTTTTGTGATAAGAAGGTCATAAAATTTGATGAGTCACTTATTCAAATATATATTTTTTTAATTTTTTTAAATCCAATAAGTACGTGCACTTGAATGAAAATGATGCCTTCACATTGTAGTAGAGATTGTTCATATGGGTTAAGGAATACATTCCAAAAACGCTCCTTCCTGAGTTCTGGCCCCAATGAACTCCATTATAAAAGGGTTATTTGACTTTCTTGACACAGGCAATGTACGTACCGTGTACAAGGGAATTTTTCAAGCTAATCATTTTAAATACACGTACTACAGGACCTCAAATGCACTTCTGGACAACAAAAACATCACCTTTCCTTCATCCAGTCCTTTCATTTTGTAATTCCTCCATGTCGTCCAAAATATTTATCTCAATCTCCGTTTTCCCTGCTTATCGTCCGTTGCATCCCTTCAGCAACCTGTTATCTCCAATATTTTCTTTTTTTTCGAATTTCCTTCATCATCTCTTCTCTTCTAGCACATTGTACAATTTCTTCGTTTAAATTCCTCTGTATAAAGATAATAAATTAAAGGTTTCAATCTATTAATTCATATTTAAGCAAGGATGTAACGTGACACCTGCATCTTTCAAAGAATTCTTGGAAGAGGCTATAAAATAAGCTCACGGAATAGGCATCAAGGGGATTAAGGTGAACGGGCAAGATATTAATATGCTCGTTTCGCAGATGACATAGAAGTAATGGAAATGGATCCAGAAGACCCGTAGACACCATTAAACACGATGAACCATGCAATTCAGAGATTAAACTTGAAAGTTAACTTCAAGTCAATTCACAAAACGAAATCGGTGGCAGATCTAAATGACCATGAAAACATTCTTTCGTTTATCAAAATCGGGAATTCAACTGTCAGTTATTTTTCATCGAAGTAAAGAAGAAAAAAATCGGAACCAATTCAAATTTTAAAGTTTTTTCTGTAGTCTCGAGATTAGTGCATATTAATAATTTAAATTTATAAATGAGGGAACAAATTTTAATGAAAAAAATACATTCAACACTAGCTATTTCAATTACAAGAAACTGCGGGAGATGCCGTGACAGTAATGTTTTGACGGAGTCATCCGCAACTATACATTAAAGTGCAACAATTGTATCGATAACTGTTTAGTCTAAACTCTTCAGTTAAAGTTCGAATGATCCTGAAAATTCTCCGATTTACATGTATGTCGATGCAGATGTACACACAGTAAATTAAAAATTTAACGTGAATAAGTAGGAATTGGCTGAAATGAAAATCCAAATGTAGAGAAAGAAATGATTTTTGATGGCATGAAAAAAATCAGAAAATTTACGTTAGTGTGTCCCGCTTTATTTTCTTAACTTTATACAGTTTACGAGTGTGACCTCTACTGTTATTTTTTGCGCACTTATTATTTAGCAATATGAAGCCCATAGCATGATTTTCGTAAGAGTTTCAGAGGAATGAACATTCACACGGCCAATTAGAGAGCTCCCAGCCAGCCAGGGTCTCCTATATGTAGCGGCCAAATTGCAACGCAAATCATTTCGACCTGAAGACGCCTCCAGGACTGGGGGCGAAACAGTTGTCTATCAACTCACCCACGCGACGGAAATTCCCGGAAGAAGAATGAATTCATTAAATAGACGTCGCGGAAACATAAGGATTAATTCACACAGGGTTCAAAGTCTAATAAATTATCCTCCCCAGTTAATTTGTCCGATGCCTACTTAGCCTGCGGATAAATATGTTGAGAGTGGCTCTGGAGAACACTGCCTGCAGCGAGAAGAGTTCTCCCGCCCCAATCGAGATGGTCGAAGGGGAGTCCCGCCCCCCGCAATTCCCCATTTCCCCCGGTAAGCACACGAATGGTTTTCGGTTTGTCGTTCACGCGGGAGGGAGGGAAACGGGCCCTCCGGATGTTCCCACGGGAGAAACTCGACGGGGCGAGGAGGGTGGTTCCGATCGCGGTGTTGGGGGTCCAAGAGGCATTGGTCGGTGGCCGGGGGTGGAAAGGATTTACTGAACTCTCCCCCCGCTTCCACCGAACCAATCCTCTAGCCTCCCTCTCCCGTTTCCTCCGTCGATCCCGATGGGCGGTCCCGGAATCGCCACATTTTCGCACCTTTGTCGACAGCACACGGGTAGGCTTATGCAGGTCTTCGCGGAATGGCTTCGAGCCCGAAGGTGACCGCACTCCACTCCCTGGATTGTCGGTAGAATTGGGGGAAACGGTGCCCGGGCGGGGAGGGGATTGGGGTTTCCCCACATGACCAAAGGCGTCGCCAGGAGCGCGGTGCTGAAGGCTTGTGGAAAGGTCTGACACAGGACAGCGAAGTTGTTAGGGTTCCGTGGTGCGAAGGCATCAGGGAAAATATCACAGCTAACGTTACATTGGCAGATGAACTTAAGGGGAAAAGTAAGATAAATGGAATGAAGAATCCTCCGATAAAATGAAAAATTTATTTGATCGCGTTATGAACAGTTGAAATATTGACATCTAAACAATCCCCATCGAACCACTCCAAGGATGCCTGGCGTGTACACCCGCGTGTATGTAAATGCAAATATATATTTGCTTCACTTGCATATATATTTACGCAGGATGAGACACAGAATGAGTATTTGTTCGCCGTTTGGCGGGATTTCGTGTTTGAATGTGTATTAGGCTAATGTGGCTCGTCTCTTCTTCTGGCTATGCGTGCCATGAAACTCACTGTCCTATCCTTTATGATGTTGTATGATTGCTAACCTACTATCCTTTCCTCTTGTGTGTTGTCTATTTCTCCTTTGGACGGTGAAACAGCTCCCTAGCGCCATCTCTTGGCCAAAGAATCGGGGCACTTGGTTGCATAAAGCATCGCAGATCTCAGTGTAAGTTACGTTTCCTGGATAGCTCAAGTGGTTGAGAGCATCCGCCCGGCAAGTGGAAAGATCCTGAGTTCAAGTCCCGGTATAGGAAATAATTTTACACCCGTGATTTGCCTGATTCCGCCTTCCCCACCTCTACTGTGTTCGTCCCTTTATATGTGTTCCTATCCCTTTTCCTCATATCTATTTCTATGTGAGTATTTGTTCGCCGTTTGGCGGGATTTCGTGTTTGAATGTGTGTGTATATATGTATATATATATATATATATATATATACATATATACACACTATACACACACATATACATATATACATATATATATATATATATATATATATATATATATATATATATATATATGCCTATTTACCTCAAGCAATGTGCTCGGTTTACATTGCCCATGGTAGCCTCTGCTCTTGTACGATTGTGTATTGCGCGAGGGAAGGAAACGTACCCAATTGAATCTGGTATTTTTGGTATCCATCTCTTGTATCCTATCCCGGTGTTCCGGTCTGCCATTTTAATGTGGAGTATTAATTATTCTCTCTGTATAACTAGTGAACCCTGGTGTTCTGTAACTTCATAATAGTTTTATTCTTACTTACTCTCTTCGTAACTCAAGGGACTCCCTTCCCAATTCCTCCATCTCACCCTTCACGCTTTCTTTTTTCTCATAGCGGTTTATAAAAAACCTAGCGGAACTTATCTGTACTCTTGCCCAATTCTTAATTGACATTTTCTCTCATGGATCTCAAATCCTTGCCGCGTTATCCAAATGCAGTCTAACTGAAGCGAAGCAATGGCTCTCTTTTACTTTTTTATTACCTACTTGTATTCCTAGAACCCTTTTAATCAGACCTAGGCCCTTCAAATGTGACCGGCATAGTCTTCTGTTATGTGTGTTCCATGGAATGTTCGTTATAAGTGTAATGCCAACGTATTTGACCTATCCTGGGATGCTTAATTTTAATAGATTCGCTGTTAAATTAATCTCAGAGGAACTTCCGTATGAGTACTTAGTATCGTAATTAAATCTATCTTAGAAAGGCTTCTTCCTCTTTTATAGGGCAAAAATTTCAATGATACATATTTTATTATGTTCAATTCTAAACCTCCCAGATATCTCGTTTTAATCGTTAGAGAGTGATTCTAAAATCTTTTGGGGTCCTTTTTCTCTGTAAATTACTGTCTTCTAATATAAGGTAAGAACACAAAACAAATCTAATGAAGTATAATTTACCTCAAATACCAGTCTTAATTATCAGTGTTGGAAAATCTGGTTGTTTGCAGTTGATATACTTAGGAATATATGACTGTTCGGGTATCTTTGAAGCTTTTTCGATGAGATATTTCTGGCCGCGTATTAATATTTGATTTATTTTCACCCCGGTTGGTTTTGTGTTTCTCTAGGAAAAATTTTAATGATCTAATTACTCTTCATTTACGTTTGGATTGAATCAATCAAATCAACGCTAATGACTTGCAGAAAAAGGCGTAGACGTGGATAAAAAGCCTTGACATCTTTTTGCTAGGTATCTTTCAACGATTCACAAGGTAATCCCTTAATAAGAAACTGAATCGTAGGAAAACTTGGAGGATTCGTCGGGAAATGTAAACTCGCTGCAGCGGCTGTTAATTTTGAAGTTGCAGGACGGCTTTGTATACTCCCTAATTTTTTTGCATTAATAATTTTTTGGCGATTGATGGTATCTCTAAATGTACGGCAATGTCTATATCTACATTGTGATTTAAGATGGCTTAAAATGAATCCTCATGATGCGCTTTCAATTCGAACAATGGTTTGGACCATTCTACAAGGTTTTCTCCTAGTTCATAGTTTCTCATTTTCTTCATAGTTTCCTTGCGCTGACATATTTCATTGCCTGATTCATTTTCAAATCCCCGGCTCATCCTCTGTAATTCTTCCGCTCTATGCCCACTTTAGTTATGGTCTACCTAAGCCATATTAATCCAAAATGCTTCAGGGTGTGTCCAGTTAGTTTTCCTACAAGGAGTTATTTTATTTCTATTTATTTTATTTTAAAACATCATTCACATACAGCAGTAGCGCCAATTTACAATGAAAAATATAACAAAAACATGAAAGGGGACAAAATACAATAAAAGCATAACAATAAACAGCGAGAACCGAACATGGACAGGAGAAATATTTAATTTGTTGTCAGGTCGGATATAGCTTGGATGGTGAAATTGTTATACGGTTAATAAAAAGGATCGACAGTGTGAGGGAGTGAATTTAGAAGGGAGGAGAGGCGAAATAAAGGTGAGCGCTTAGTGAGAGATATCCTAGGAATAGGTAGACGGAGTAGGGAGTGGGTGAGGGTGGATCGAGTTGGTATCCTGAAGTTGATAGAAGACTTGAAGAGAGATAGCAGTTCAGGGCAATCAATAGTAGAGTTCAGGGTGTTGTGGAGGAGTTTTAAATCAGCTTTAAGTCTGCGGTTTTTGGGGCTAGAAATGGATAAGAATACAGAGCAGCATTCGAGGACATATTGAGGAAATGTGGGACTCTGTGTTTGACTACTCGGGCAATATGGTACTATGGGAAGGAAAATTGCTGAGAAGTACGAAAGGAATGCTATTGGATCTTTAATTTCTGTGAAGCGGTAAAGAAGGCCTAATTGGGGCATTGCTTTATTTTTTTAAAGTCTGAATGTGGTCGGAGTAATTTAGTTTATGTCCGATTAAAACGCCTAGGTCTTTAATAGCTTTTATTCTGTTTAAGAGCATTGAGTTAATGGTCTAGTTGAATGCCAGGGTTTTTTTTCAGAGCAAGAGTCATGATGCTGCATTTTCAGGGTTTAAGTTAAGCCTCCAGGTATCATACCGCAGGGAAATTTTATTTAAGGCAAGTTGAAGTTAAATCAGTCAGAAGTATTATTAATTTGCTTTTAAATCTTGCAATCATCAGCATAGAGAAGTGTGTGAACTTGGGAGGAAAGGACCTGGGAAGGAAGATCATTAATGAATACATTGAAAAGATATGGCCCAAGGACACTGTCCTGGGGAACTCCAGACGTCACAAGAGATCAAGAGGAAGAAGTATCCGAGAGTATCACACGTTGGGTTCTGTAGGTGAGAAAGCTAGGAAGAAGGCTGAGGAGCATATCATGTATGCCAGACTATTGGCTGAGTATATAAAGGAGGAGTTGATGATAGAGGGCGTCGAAAACCTTGGAGATGTCAAGGTCGATGGCATTAAGTGGCGGCGTGGTGCTGAAAGACAGCAACATTTGTCAGGCAAAAACTTTGAAAAACTTCCCGCGACCGAATGCGGGATTGGCAAAAGAAGAGCCTATCTAGTCTCGATCTCGTCCCAATAAAGCCATATTATTATTCTTTATAATGTCCTATTCACCGACATTTTGAAATGGATCTTCTTTTGCTAAGCTGTGTTTTTATTTTACTTCATCATTCTTCTGTGGCACACGTTTGTTAAAGGCTAAATATGATCATATAATATATTTTCAGCTGGCCACATATCTGGAATTGTTTCACAATAAATATTAAACGGATAGGGATTAATGACGACACGCTTCGCGGATCCGAAGAAAATTTGCGTTCTTTCGAGAGCGTGAATTCGGAGGTGAAACGGGTCTGGGCGTAGTTAAACCCTTCAGTAAATTTAAGCCTTTGTGGTATCGTTCCGCGGGTTGACCGAGGTGGTATGATTTGGAGCCACATAGAAGGGTTAAAGAGTACATTGGGAAATTTTTGTCGGGATATTGGAGTGGATTCATTGACCTGTGGTCCTTTCCTTTCATCCCTTGGGGAGCCTATTAATCGTTCGGGCATTCATTATACGGGCGAGGCCTCGCAAAAGGTAGCGCCTATGGTACACAAGGACACGACAAGAGTTTAGCGTAGTGGTAGTTCCGCACATTGTTCTTCTGGGGAAGTAAATAATGAGAAAAAATTGGCAAGGCCAATCAGATTAGGTAATTACAGGTTTTGAAAAGAAAATAAAAATTAAATATGTAATATGCACAATTTTATTTCCAATTCCAACGAACATAGAATTAGACAATATAAATATTATCACATTAAATTGTCGAAGCACAATATATAAAATATCGTATAAAGATTGCATATTTGTTAACATGACTAATTTATGACTATTATCTTTGTTAATACGATTAATATGTAATTTGTAAATTAAAAATGCGATGAGGAATCGTCATAGATACTGAAAATCGGCTCAAAGGAGATATTACAGACAGCGAGGATTTTCTGAAAGGTTTTATGGTCTGGAGAAAAGACAGACCTAATAACATCTGCAGAGGAGTATTCATCGCTGTCAGAGTCAGAACTCAGTTGTGCTCGTTATGGGTGCTATGCGGATTTCCTCTTAGGATTCTTCCCAGGTTACATTTTGAATTGTTACGTTCAAAGGGCAGTAATAGATGGTGTTAGCTCGAGTACATTCGAATTCACTTTAAGTGTCCCCAAGGGAAGTGTCCATGAACCATATTGCAGCTGACGTTTCTAAAATGGACTCAGTCATCGTCCTCAGGTCTTCTAAATCTGACGACGTAGTTGTCTACAGTTATACCCGTAACCATGAGGGTAAAGTAGTATTACAAGATACAAGATGACCTTATTGCAGTGCAGTGTTGGTGTGTAACTAGGCAATTAGAATTAAATTTTTAAAAAGTGTGTACTGTTGAATATTTGGGATGGGGTAATTTCTCTCGTGACCGCCTACTGCAACAATAATATCGAAGTGTACATAGGCGTTGTCCTTACTCACAACCTCTCCTGGGTGAAACATATATGGGGAATAATTGAGAAAGTCAACAATAAATTAGGATTTATTGTAAGAGTAGGTATTGGGAAATTGGGAGTTAAAAACTTTATTTTTCGCTAGGTAGGCCTCATTTATAACATGCTGGTAGCATACTATGGAATCCTCATGAAGTTGGATTGATTGCCGAATCAGATATGCTTTGTAGAGGAACTGTATTTGTAAAACGTTGTCATGATAAACTTAAAAGTATATCTAGATTAATAGAGGGAGTAGGTTGGGAATCACTCACGGAGTGAAGTTTAAATTGCAGATTAAATATCTTGCATGAATTGGAAGCAGGCATCTTTAGCAATTATGTTGAAAATGTATTATTAGACCCATTATATCTCAATGGGAGAGATCATATCAATAAAACTAGAGAGATTAAGCGTAGAGCAGGTAGATTTAAGATGTTACTTTTCCCACGAACGATGAGGAATCAGAAAAACACTATCAGACTCATCTACAGGGGGAAAGTCTTTTTCTGCTTTCATAGCCTGGTATTAGTAGCATAGTAAGTTGTCTTTATCTCGTCTAGTTTTTGTTATCGTTCTTATTCCCTACATTTTCTTTTGATATGCGTAGGGAAGTATATCTCACTTCAATACGCAAGATCATGTACCCATAGTTATCCCGATCTTCATTATGTGAATTGTTTTTAATTTCCCTAATGATGCAAATGATCTTAGATGTCGATGGCCTCCCATAAAAACTACTACTTAACTATATTGTGACTAAAAGTTAAGAAAAACTTAATTTTTTATGTTTCATGCCTGGTGTAAAATCACATACATTGGCTGGCAGGGTACCATGTAAATTGGGTAATCTCTAATATCACCTAGATTATTAAGTGTTGCGATTTATGAGTTGCGATTATATATAATTCGAGTTGAGTTGAAAGGAGAGATGAAATGTCTTGCCAACCAGTCTTGCGTTTGTTGATTGGTAATATCCTGAGGATGGCTGCACTCGTCCAGCATTTTCTCGCTCCATCGCCGTTGGACTATTCGGGCTTATGAGAGGGCGTCGATGTACATGAAAGACGTCATCACTCGCCATTCTTAACGGTTATGGATATTTCTTACGAGAAAAATATCACTACCACAAGAAAAACAACGGAAACACGACGGCCGGTGTTGCTACGAACAACTCATCCATTTAGTTCCTGAAGGCTGATAACTTAATATTACCTGCCGCACGTCTCTTGAGCGGTTTGCGGGGTATGTGTTAGATAGATAAAAGTAACAACATTTTTTGCAAACTCGGGTAAGTAACCCGCAGAGGGTTCGAACCTGAAATCGGGAGAGTGGCGGGACGTGGAGTCATTGACTTAGTGGAGAGTTGCGAGTCACAGAGAACCTTTCAGTATCGTTGGCGAGGCTTCGCCTCCGGGTCTTCTCCTCTCTCCCATTGTCTCCCTTCCCCCATCTCCCGCCGCTGCTGGTCTTCCACACGCACTCCCCTCCTCGTCGTCGTCCTTCCAGGAATCCTCCTCGCTCTCCGGGTTAATCCACGTCTCGGGACATTCCTCTCGCTCTTCTGAGACGACTGTACTCACTCCGTCCCCCCTCTTTCTCTCCGCACTGTGTCTTGATGGGGGTACGTGGAACACATTTCAAAGTAGCCCTCCCGTTTCTACGGGATGTGATGATGGAGTCCATCAGTCATTTTCAAACTTAGGCGGGACGAGGAATGACTTCTGCCGACGTCCTCCTTGTCTGCTTGTCGCCATGGGTATTTTCCGTGGTTGACCATCCGAAAAAGTGGAGATCGGAGAAAATAAGGGTCGATACTAAAATGCCGTACTCTTTTGTATAGTTGATACTTACTCGACCCCTTTTTTCCCTATTTAAGTTGGGGATTCGTCCATGAACAATATCCTTCCACCGGAAGTAAGGAAAAAGTATGCTCTAGCCTCGGATAAATCTAGATTGCAGTGAAGAGTACTTTATTTTTCATAAAATATTCTCCATATCATTGTATTTGAGAGCCACGGTCCCCTTCCTAAGTTACTTTTTTTATCTTCATAAAAGGTTTCCCCATTGCAACATCAAAAGAAAAAGTAATCAGGGAAGTGATCAATTACATAGCGAAAGGAAAATTCTATTTTGCAGTATTGTCATTTTTGTATTTTATTTGTCCACTAGAAATGGTGTTTAGTATCTATTTTTGGTGTTTGATGCGATGATGCTGTTTGCTGTGCTATTTTTTTAGCGACATGGAAGGGCCCCATGAAAATTAGCGTCATCATAGTCAGTATTTCAATCCTAAGATTCGTTCACTGCAGCCCTCTATTCTTCTCTATTCGGCGTTAATGCACTCATCCCCTGATAGCTTCTCTGTTTTACGCCATCCTTAATTTGTCCCATGTACTTGCCCCTTGGACCCTTTTGCGGGATCTTCCCTTCAATTTTTCCTTCTGTTATGTTGTTAACTAATCAATTGTGCCTCAAGGTGTGCCCAATGTATGCATCTAGCGTTCTTCACTGTCGAGTTCTCCTTATGGTCCTTTCTTCTTCTGCTCTTTTATATTCTTCATCATTTCTGAATTTATCTTTCCATTTAATATTTAGTATTCTCCTCCAGAACCATGTTTCAAAAGCTTCTATTCTTCCATTCTTCAAGTTTCCATGTCTCTAACCCCTAGGGCACCATGCTCCCTACGATCATTTTCACGAAATACTTCATTGTTTACAACCTTAGTATCTTTAAACTAAGTAGTTACTTCTTATTCATGGACGCCTCTTTAGCTATAGCTATTCTTTACTTGGTCTTCGAGGTAAGTCTACTATCCAAAGGCATACTGACGCCCGGGTAGATGAAGGATTTCTCTTGCTTTATTTCTTTCCATCAGTTTTGATACATGCCGTCAGCTTCTCTCTTCTATAGGCAAGGATTTCAGTTTTCTTCTCATTAATGGTCACATTATATTCCCTATATATGTACAGGTACTTGGTCTATAACGTTTACGACGGCCAAAAAGACCTCGGATGGCATGGTCCGCGACTAACTACTCCGCTATTATTGACCGCTTTCCATATCGGCCATGCCTCTGAGGCATTGACTAACGAAATTCCCCTGGGATAATGGAGCTCACATAAGGTAAAAAAAGTAATCCGAGGACAAGAGGATTTAAGGAAATTGTCAGAAGCTTGGACTCAGAATTCCCTCGTATGATGATGCGCGTCCTTTTTGTGTTGGCATTGGCATTGTTTGTCAATTATTCGTCCAAATTAAAAAAAAGAAAAGAGTGAGTGAGTGGAGAGGGTTAGGGTTTTAGGAAGGAGTTGGCACGCATGCCCAGGGGTGAAGGGGTCTCTTCTCCCCGTCCGACAGTCTCCTGTGGTATTCGCATTCGTGCGAACGTTGGGACTCGAGTCCCCAGAAAACAACGAGAAAAGTTTCTGTCGCTGGGTGGGCCGATTTGGGACGAAAGAAAACACACACGACTCACCTCACGGTAGCGGAGGGCAAACAAAACCTGGTTTCCACGAACTCAGTGCTTTACCAGATGCCAACCGTGTTTTCCCCGCGTGAGAGAGGGGTTCATCGACCCCAGTTCGATCGTCCATGGCCATTTTGTTTTGTTCTGAACTGCCCACGGAACCCTCACCGAGAGCACGTCCTTCCAGTAGGGATCCCAGGACTCAATTCTCTGTCTACTTGTATGAGGGGACGGTTTCTTTCACAGACAGCAGCTGTCGGGAGTCGTATAATCACTAACAAGATTAGCTCACGGCTTGAAATTTGTCGAAAGGGTCCAATGCCTCCTAAACCAAGAAGTCAAATAGTATTCAAATAGCAATAAATATGAGGTTTTTGTTCGAAATAAACCTCAAATATCTAATAGGTTTCTTCTTAGATTGAAGGTAACTTGTCACCATTCATCCTTAAATACCTATCTACTTTATGACTCCGAATATTTTGCTTGGGTACTCTGTCACAAATTTCTTTCCAAAATTCCTAGTCTAGTCTCATTTAATCCGTTTCTACCTGACATGCAATCGGGACACGTAAATCTGAGTTGAGCGATGACATTCAAAGAAGTAAATGTATGCGGCAAGCAATACTATATGTTCGAGGTACAACAATCGAATGAAATAATAATGACATCTGGCCATTTAAAAACTGTTAAATCTTCAATAATTTATAGGGCTGTCTTAGCCTACAACCCTACATAGCGCCGTGATTGTTCCCTCTTTTATTTATGCTTTTCGTTGCTGTAAATATTTCAACCAATATTTTAGGTAATTAAGTATAGATATATAATATAGAAAAAAAGTATAGATATGGGTCGCGGTAGTCCAGGGGTAGAAGGTTGGAGTAATGGCCGGAGGGCTCGGGTGCGATTCCCGGAGAAGCCACTCTGGGCACCTGCAGCTCCACCCAAGCTATGTGATTTTTCGGGTACCAGATCTTCCTGGAAAACCATAACCGGCCCAGGGAAAGGAACTCTCCCCTGGGAAAGGGCCCCCCTACCCTGACGTGTGAATTTCACACGCCGTCGGGCTTAGTGCTGGGTGAACTCTAAATCTCTACCATCACCTACCAAACCAACCTTCGGGTTGATTAATGTGTTTACGGTTTTTTTAAAAGTATATTATGGACTTGTTTTTAAAGATAGTTTGATTGAATGGAGGAAAGATAAGTTATGCATAATAAATGGCAGTTGAGAATGTGTATTTTCATATTTATTTCAGAAACTTGACTTTAACATGACAACCAAACCGCATGCGCGGATTTAATGTTCTTGAAGCTTAGGGCTCGCCTCGAATGAAATCTCACGGAGAGTGTAATTCACCCATTCACGATTCTTTTACCTGCACCATTTGCGGATTCTCATGAGGTTTTGGCTTCCGGAAAACGGTGTGTGGCTTAGATTTTAGACGGAGTTGTCCAAGGACGGAGTATGAAATTTACATCAGTGACCCTTCCATCAGTTGCCGAACTCTCTATCCGCTAGGCTGCCACACCAAACTCTGTAACTTTCAGAGTTATCATCATGGTATATCAATCCGAGGGTTGGTTGCTCCTCTAAGCTACATGCAAAGCTTATTATATTACATATTATTATATTGTTTTAGGAAAGTGTGATAAGTTGGTCGTCTGCCAGGTGATAACATACATTCAGTTTACATGCATGCATAACCTTTTACATTTATGCCATCATCATATAAACTTTTTATATCTTTTTAAAATAAATTTACATTGCTTAATAAGGACTGGGATAGTTTTTCAGGCAGAATTATCAGGTTAATGATCGTTTTGTTGAGAAATGCATATTTTTGCATATTCGTCCTTTGCGCCCGGTATTTCATCTAGTATTTATGATCATTTATCCTGATAATATTTAGGGCACAATAAAACCGTTTCTACGAACGAAATCTCTCGTTAATTCGACGGTTTTTGACCCAAAGTTGGATTCCGTTACCTCCAACCGCTTACCCGTTTCCCAAAATCGCTGAGAGAGAGAGAGAGAGTAAAGGCAGAACCTTTACCTCTTTGAGGGAGTCGCGTAAATGGGCTTACGGGACACACGCTCACTCAAGACAGCGTCTCCGTTGGCCGCCGTTTCCTACTCTGCCGGGACAAGGTATCGTCTGGCCGTAACATGGCGTGACACGACCGTCCCCGGCCGCTGCTGTCAATTAGCCCTCTCCCTTAGAGGGAGACGGGAGTGCCTTTTCGAGTGGCGGTGGTGGTGAGCGGGACCTGGGGGGGATGGATGTCGGTCGGCAGCAAGCATCCCCCTTCTGTCCACTCGTTCCATAGGCGGAGCTCATTTAAATGAACCGTTAAAAGGGCAAAATTAAAGGAGGCTTGCCCATCCAACTGCCTCCCTTTCAGCATGTTCCCTCTGGAAACAGATACTTTCCGGATTTTGAGAGACAAAGAGAGGATTTGCCAAACGGAGAACAACCCTTTCTGCCGACTCCTTTTCCCTGGTGGAGATAAGGGGAGGGCTGGGAGTGAGTACGAGATCGTTTTAGCCTTCGTCAGTGTGATAAGGAATTCACCGTATTTACACCTTAGCGATATTTGGTGGAACAGCTGGGCATTTATAAAAAAAATATCTACATCAGCGTAATATTCCACGAGCCGCCGCAATGGCGTGTGTAGGGGGGTTTCATGGCACCGGCGTTTTATGAATGAATGTGCACTTATACAAACATAGAAATAAAAACCAGCATGTCTATGTAATACAATTATGGAAGTACTAGAGGAAAGTTTTAAGGTTTTTCTTTTTGAAATAAAAATATCTGATTTTGTTATAGCTGTGTCTTATGAGGGAAGTACGAATATTTGAAATAGACATAATATTCATGGGATAAATGATTTATTTTACTCCACGTGTTCCATCTGCGAGGGGCCATTTCTAGTCACGGTGTAAGCAAAACAAGGTAGATCGCAAGCCGCTAATCAAGTTTAAGAAATCATCAACCTTTTCAATGGTATCGGGCTTAACCTTGTTAACATTCATCTTGAGGAATAAGACAAACTTTGTAAATTCACAAAAAATTATAAATACGGTACTACCAGTGTCATCACCAGCTTGGTGCCGACATCTTCAGGTACCTGAAGATATAACTGTGATAAAACCGGTAGTACCGTAGGAATGAATTTTGGTGAATTGACAAATTTGTTTTATTCCTCAAATCATGCAGCACAATATTATGGAATACTGTCACCTTGACAGGCATAAAGACGGTGCCAATGGACTGTAAACGAGAAAATGTGCTATCAATACTCTCTTGTGGCATTCATGAAACTTCACTTTTTTAAATCCTGTTATGTATCTTCACTCAGAGGCTTCATTTTTGATCCCCGTGCACCAAAAATGACATCCTGAATAAACAAAATGAGTGTCCTATATCGCGACACCTGCACCACGTAAAAACAAAATCCGACGACGGAAGATAGGGAGCGATGAGATCCCTTCGGATATTAACAATACTGAAACGGTTGCCTGGAAGGTAGAACTCGTAAACCGACTAATTGTGGGGGCCGTAATTACTGCAAGCTCTATTGCAATTCATATCGTTGGGGTTTATTGTAATGCTTTCCTCATCATTTGATTGATTCTTTGATCCAAGGGAGAATTTAGATTGGTTTGGAATAATCCTTATTGTACGTGAATACATTCCAGGGCAGATCAGAAAGTAACATATGTTTCGGGCTAGCGTGGCGGTGGGTAGGGCTAGAGCCACTATCTTGGTGTTTAAACGTCCCTAAACTCAGTACGCATCCTGTTGTGGTAACGTACAGGCAGTGGCTCTTCTACTTTGCTCACTGCAAACTGTTAAAATGGGCGATAATATAGAAAATCCTTCGAGTTGTGAATTATGATCTGTGATTCGGTTTTTACTGGCAAAAAACGACAAGGTAATTGAATTTCATAGGCAACTTTGTGAAGTGTACAGAGACGGGATAATGAGTGAAGTTGGAGTGAGGCAGTGATGCATTGAGTTTAAAAATGGCCGTACCAATGTTTACAACGAGGACCGCAGTGGTCGGCCTAGCCTAATGACAGATGAACTGACAGTGAAAATCAATGAAAAAATTCGCGAAATTCACCGAATGACGATTACGGATCTCTCACTAGATGCGGCTTGAAATACAGCGCTTTGACAGTGACGCCGCGAGCTGGTTAAAATTTAAAGCGGCAGATTTCTTCAGAGACGAAATTGAAAAGCTTGTGTATTATTATAATAAATGCCTCATTTTGAATGGAAAATATGTGGTGAAATATTTTAAGAATGTGCCTTTCAAATGTATTAAACTTTGTCTTGTCGCTAGGTTCATATTTTATTTCAAAACGTAAGTTACTTTCTGGACAGTCCTCTTATTACCATCTAATCAAAACGTAAGCCGGAGCTATACTCTCTGTAACTACTCTATTACTTAGGTCCTTCAATGACTCAGCGGTAGCGCGTCTCCCTTGTAACGGCTCATAGTAAGAACGAAATGACCTGGAATTTACCTTAAGCATCCCCATTCCACGAAGTTTCCAGTGATGTTTCTTTAATTTGCCTAGAGTCCAAAATCTTTTTAGCTTGGGAACTTTGGTTGAAGCATTTTCTTCTTGATTTCAACGCGAGTGGAATTTTCTTAAATCTGGCGGTGTTTTCGGGTGTGGAATAGAATTTCCTCTGCTTGCTCAAAGCCCATCGTGATACGATTGTAAGAATCATGGATCCCCGTCAGGATCGTCAACGGAAGCGCACCAAGTTCCTGGTCCGAGTATTAATACCTATTAATAGTGCTACCATAATTTCCAATATTTATAATAATCGCTGGTTTAATAGATAAAATTGCAGACCTAGTGTTTCCCTTTTAAATTTTTCTCGGGAATAGTGCGTGGGGAAAACGAATGCTTGAATACCGCCCATCGGTTGTCTATCACTCTTATTTTATGACAATTGCCTGTTCTGCCGATGTAATTGTGTGACTGAATTATATCTTCTTTGTCGGATGCAAAACCACACGATTTGATCACACCGTATTCCTCTGGTCAGATCGGAAATATAAGAGGGAGGAGTTTCATGGAAAACTGAACATAATGAACAGCTGCAAAACTCTCCTGAAGTCGCCGTGAGTGCGTCTGGTGGGGAAATATCAATGAAAATGAAATCTGTTCGTAAATATTGTCCCTCCTTTCGCCGCCCTTTGTAAAAAGGGGTGGTGTGAGCTGACTTCTGTTCCTATCGACAACTTGGCGAATATTTGTATAACTTTTTGAAATAATCAGAATATGGTGTCGGATTTCGTTCAAAATAGTCGTCTCAGTTAATCTACCGCAAATTAATGCCGCCGGCGACCTAAAATCTACAACTGAAACGGTAAGTGAAGGGAGTTGATTCTTGGAAATCGAGGTTGGAGAGAACATCTATATTGGAGTTACGGCGTCTGTAGAATAAACGTGTGAATTAGCTTCAGTGATTATAATCATTCACGTTACATTAAAGGCTTTCTCTATCCTCCCTGCCGGGTTCATAAAGGTAGCCACTGAGTTTGGAGTAAACTGCAATGAGTACTTCTCCAACAAGTCTATTATGTCTGTCTTCTCTGCAAATGGCGAAACATTTCGGAAAAAGCTCTCACATCAGGGAAACTTGCCGTAAGTATCAACCAATGGCTATATAATTCACGAAAGATCTTAAGAAGGTTTTATATCAGCATAATACCCTGACATTCACCGCTAGGGTGCGTGGCAAGGGGTGATTATACTTCATCAATGCATTATCAAAATTAAAAATATATCAAAAATATCCTGCTTAATTGTTTGTAACCGATACATAGTTGAAAAGGACCTCTAGTTTTGGCAATAGACAACCCGTCTACCTCATATTACCAATAAATATGTGAAATAATTAAAATAAAATAAGTATTTTTTACAAAATCTAGATTAACTGCGTTAGTAAAGCATTAAATTCTTCTCTACGCATGGAAAACTTACTGCTGATGAGAAAAATAATTAGAATGTTCTAGGCTACTTAGAATATTTTTTTCTTTATCGCTGTCATTTGCAATTATTCTGATCCATTAACATTCGCGGAAGTAATGATGCCTTAAATCTGTCAGCTCTATACTTGATATCTCTTATTCTCATTCTCTTCCACAGTATTACGATGGGGCTTATAACAAACATTCAACACCATCGCAAAAGAGACCTGCTTCCAATTTATGCAAAAAATTAATCTTTCATGTAATCTATGATCCGTGGGTGATTCCCCACCTAGTTCCTCTAAATATCGAGGTATGCTACTGAGGTCATCATAGCGACGTTTTGTAAAGCTGGCTCCTCTTCGCTGAACTCAATGGATGTAGCAATGAGCGAAGGGAAACTCGGTTCAGGAAGCCTCTTAATTTCTCGATGAAGTCGGTCACGAGAAGGCAAAACGGAAATATCAGCCGCTCAGTAAACCGGAAACCAACCTACTTTGATCGCTGGCTTCATGCGTCATAACACCATCGCCAAGATCAGTAAGAGGTTATGATAAACTTTCGAATTACTGCTAGCACCAAGATCTGCACCGACGGCGGCTCCAGGCAGGCTCGAGCCCCGACCCTTCTGCGCTCACCGCCGCGACCCTACTACTCATTTCCATTTCCATTCTACTCGGGAGCGAAAAAGATGTCGATCGCAGAATTTTTCCCAGCGGAGAAAAGGCACCTCGTAAGAATCTTAAAAAAAATTAAGATCCACTTCATGTTTTCAGAAGAGCCCCGAGGAAAAATGAGCCTCGACAGGCGAGACGAAAGTAAAACAAGCCCACTTGCTGGGCTTCCCTGCTTGAAAGGAGTCATTAATCGCAAGACTCGCGGCTTTCGAATTTCCTGGGATATAAATTTTCCGTATCGTAAAGAAAGGCACCGTTATTAAGCTGAAACACAGATATCATCTTTCAGGCAAAATATATGTAACAATCTCTACTTATAGAAAGAGTACATGAAGTGCTTTAGATCTATGGCGAGACCAACATGGTCCAGGTCAGCAGGACAATAGAAATCGGTCTGAAAGAGCACAGAGACTGCAGTGAAGAATAAGTGATGGAGAAAACGTCAGTCTTTGCGGAAAACATAATTTCCAAAATGGAGCAAAAAACAGAATTAGGAAATATGGTTGTTTTCATCAATAAAGAATTCCTATTCACAGGGCTGAGTCTATAGAGATGACAAAGCGGTCAAAGAATTTCAATCTTGCGGCCAACGGCGGAGAATCGAAAGTGAACAATGACGCCGGCGAGATCATAATACAACAGCAATGACCGTAAAAGCAAAGCGTTCAGAGAAAGAAACGGAGAGCGGTGGAAATGCTAGGGCAAAAATAATTTCGCTTGGTGAATCGCGAGGGAAACTTTCAGCCACTCGCGCTACGCAAGCGGATCCGTAGAAATACGCAAAAAGATCGTTCTTCGACCCAAAGGATTTGAGGAAAAATGTTTCCTGTTCTAGATTAAAAGTGAACAGCAAAATTTCAGTACCATACATCATGATATAGTTGTCTTGGCTACCTTGCTTTCACCCACATGGACCAGGTTTGATTCCAGGTTTCTGAAGTTTTTCTTCATGTTCACAATTATAGAGCAGTTTCTTGCAAGGGCTCTTGCGTAGCCCTTACACTGCGCCTGTCCAGCCTCCAAGGCTGCTAAGGCGGGAAGAATTCTTCTGCGTTGTCAGTCGTTTGATTTATTCCCGCTCAGAGCAGCCTTGGCTTCTTCTTTGCCGGAAAGGGTGTCTTGCTCGTCTTGGGATGCTATGGGGCGCTTGTAGCGGTCCCATGGCCAGACCCTTATGTCGCCAACCCGGCGAATTACTTTTACTTCTGCTTCTGCCGCTTTTCTGAAGAATTTTCCAGATATTCTAGGCAGAAGGACGTCCAGGGTTTCCAGCTTTCCGTCCTCGTGCATCTCGGAAACGCGGGCGTAACGACCGCGTGCCATGATGTCACGAAGAGCAGAATTCTGCACCACCTGAATTTGAGCGAGACTCGTTCGCGACACTCCTGACCATACATTTCAGATTTTTATCATGAAAGGAATTTCGCATCATCGAACAAGAATCGGCGAGATAAATGTCAATATTAGGCCAATTGTGAACCTTTTTGTTCACAATTGGCCTAATATTGACATTTATCTCGCCGATTCTTGTTCGATGATGCGAAATTCCTTTCATGATAAAAATCTGAAATGTGTCCTCAATGACTTATAATAAAATTCTTTCCTTGTGGTGAGTCATTAAATAAAAATATCTTGTTGAATTATTCATCGATGCTATTCTTTCCTATAACGGAGGATGTCACACAACCACAAACACAATAAGGAAACAAATTTCAACCAATGCCATCTAATAGCTGTTCTCTGCTGCTGCCACATTCCTCTTTCACTTGTATAAAGCGCATTGTTTTCATCACGTGGTGTAATGTGAATGGGTTGCTGTCAATGATTGATTTACTAAACTCGAATATTTGAGGATCAATTAGCTGAAACTACTCAGGCTATGGACATAATCAGAAAACCAAGACACCCGTCTTGTTTGGCGCAAATCATAAGGAAACTGAAATAATACATAATCGTTTTTCTTTTCATTTTTGTTTTGTGTATTAGGATATTCATGAATTAAGGATGTATCCACCGGAATTAAACTGTTGCGAAATTAAGTAGAAATACTCTTTAAACCTAATGTCCGAATACAAAACTACATACAGGGTCTGTACAATAAGTATCGGGAATGGTTTCAAAAATCAAAATTTGTTGCAGTTATCATTATAATTACTTAATAATCTTCAAAATACATTTCTCCTGCGTCGATACACTTAGTTCAGCGCGTCTGCCACTCGTTAAAAGCCCGCTGGAAGTCAATTGCCGGAATACTGTTGAGAGCCGTTGTCGTCGCCGCTTGAACCACCTCGCTGTAGTCGAACGATATCCTTTGAGATCTCTTTTTATGTGCGGCAAGAAGAAAATGTCAGTTGGATCCAGGTTGGGGTGAGGCAACGTTGCCACACCGAATTACATCAGCAGCTGCTGTCTGGTTTTGTGCCTCGCTCAAGACCCTCGACACCAGCTTCGCCCACACTTTCCTCATCGCAAGATCCTCTGTTAAAATGGTGTCGACGGTTCCAATTGAAATGGCGGTCTTCTCACTGATAAGGGCGATGGCTAAACGCCTGTCAGAGTCCAAAATCTTTTTCAATTTGGCTACCTGAGCATCGGTTGGAGCGGTCGTCGGGCGTCCGACCATCATCGTTTCATGAACGGAAGGCACCTTGCATACGTACAATGAAAAGGTTAAGTTAAATGATAAAACCTACATCTAGGTTCTTTCCTCAGAAAATATGGACATTTGTCCTAAGTGAGAGGCAAGTTTCATTTAATATTTCCATTTGAAATTTTTCAACAATGGTATTTTTTTCTTTATGAGGTGGAAATTGAAGATACGTTTTGTAGAATACAAACTGCGCAATGATAAAATGCAAAAAAGAACTATTGTATGTTCCTGAATGTATAATTTATATGAATGATTCATGAATACTACGTCCTCTTGCCTCACATTTACCTAGCCCTCACAAAGGGACTACTTCAATAGCTAGCATAACTTTGACCGAGTCCCACCAACAGGAATCAGCACATGCAATGTACTGATACCCTTAGCCCCTTCCCAAATCCACTACAAACCAAGTCCCCGTAGTTGACTCGTGCAAGATCTTCTGCTATAAGTATTTATAATTCAATATTTAAAACATAAACCTTGCGAGTATATTTTAGAGAATTCACCGTTTAGAATGCTTCATATCATATTTTATATTGTTTGCATAAGGCTCTGAAATTGGCTCGTAAAATAGAAAAACGTTAACCAGGAAGGAGCTAAAATATTTTTATTAATTATTGGAAAAAATTGTTTACCAAGTTAAAGATCTGTTATAACTAAACTCTAGTTTAAAATTCCACTGCTTGCAATAAAAAAGTAAAAGTTAGAAGTGCTTCTTCGTAGCACGTGGATTCTGGATATTTATCCTGACCATCATAATTCTGAGGAGAAGACTGGATAATGTTTTACCTTTTCCATGAGGCGACTGTTTGCGCGGATATAGCAAAGTTAAGGGCTTTGAAATGAGATTCTAAATAGAAATCCCTTCTTAATGACCTCGTTAAACGTTACCTTTCCGCCAACTCGGTCGGGACGAAAGAGTCGGACCGCGACGTCAATTTTTTTCATGCACATACAGATACGGGGAGAAAGGGGAGAGGAGGGGGTTATTAAATAGTTTCATCTACCTTTGACTTCCCTCGTAATCAGATTTCGGATTCCTGCGAAGAGGCGTAGAGAGCTCCCGTCCTTCCCTTCATTTACCGGGATTTCCCTACGTAGAGATCCTCCTCGACGGAGAGAGAGATTTAACTGCCATTTCATTTTTTTATTTTGTTTTATTTCTTTTGCTGGAATTCTCTGCGAACCGCCTCGTTCGTCACCATTTCCCCCTCCTCTCGACTCGGCCCTCATTTTATACCCCCTCCCCCATCCTCCCGCTTCGCCTCCGGGGCTCCCAGTCTCCCGGTCCACCATTAGGGTGGATGGCCTGATCCACCCGTGATCCGGTCGAAAATGAAGAAAGGAAGAGAAAAATGAAACAAAAGAAACCGCCCGCCATCCTCCCGAACGCGGAATCGCTCAAAGGGACGATTCCTGTACGCGTACACAAACGGATAACCTGCCCAACGGATCCGTCCGTCATGACGATTTTCTGTTTTAATTCCCCCGAAATTAGAACCGAACCCCGGTGGTCTAATCCGGATGGGTGGGAGTCTGGGGATAATGAACGCACTCGGTCCCGCGGATGAAAGTTCTGCCTGGACGTGGGTTAGGAGCGCGATTAATGAGGTTCCATCGAGGGCATTTCAGCTTAACTGTGTTTATTTCTTTCCCAGCGCAGGTATCCCACTCAATCTCTCTGTCTCTCCCTCTGTCTGACTCTGCTCATTATCACACGCCATAAATACGATATGCGGTTGCTGCAAAGGGCTCGGGATGTTTCCAATTAAAAGGGTACTTTAACCTGACTCTCCAGCAGGTATTCGATGGAGTAAGGAAACAGTGGACAAGCTAAATGTATGCTTTCACTCAATGGATTATGGGATATACCCATCTTCATAATCATTAGTTTAGTTATTCCCTCACTCAGGGTCCCCATAGGCTGGAGAGATTGCTCAACACCATATTAGGAACATTATTGTTTATCAGTATTTTAGAACAATTGTTCTTTGATGGCTCCCTGTGACTTTGAATCTTTCATTTTGCCACTTTATCAAAATGTTTATGCCCCTAAAAGCATAATCTTCAAATATCCTCAAATTATAGGTTTCAATATACACGGTCCGAACAATAGGTATCGGGGTACTGGTTCGCTGTAGCCTCAACGGAGCGGTGGATATGGGTCCAACCGGTCGGCTCGGTAGAGAGGTCCCCCACCACTCAGGCACACTTTAGTTCAGTCGCCTCCGGGCATGCGTTTAGACAGGAGGTGGATTTTTGCGACGTGTGATTATTTGTGGTGACGTCGCGCCAGCATGGAGCGCACCGTCGAGCAACGCTATGCTGTAAAATTTTGCGTTAAACTCGGGAAATCCGCGTCAAAGACCCTTGTGCTAATTAAAAAGGCTTATGGGGATGATGCCTTAAGCCGCACAAGAGTTTTTGAGTGGCACAAAATGTTTAAGGAAGGCAGAGAGTTCGTCGAAGACGAGCACCGCGTCGGACGCCCGACGACCGCTCGAACCGATGCTCAGGTAGCCAAATTGAAAAAGACTTTGGACTCTGACAGGCGTTTAGCCATCGCCCTTATCAGTGAGAAGACCGCCATTTCAATTGGAACCGTCGACACCATTTTAACAGAGGATCTTGCGATGAGGAAATGCATGGACATGAAGATGAAACAGTAGTGAAGGGATGAGCATTCGAATGTTAAAGTAGGTTTCGGATGGACACAAGCTACCAAATGGTGCAGCAACAATTTCCTTTCATTTCCTAACAAAATACAACCCAAAATCCTATTCTGTAACAAACCCCTCTTTCACTTCGTATAATGCCATCAAATCAAATCCAGGTCAAGACAAATAATTTTTAAACTTTCAAATCGCTGCATCAGATGAGCTCTTATTGTAACTTATTATGCAGCAGTGGATGGCTAGAGTGAGGGATGAGTTTTGGTGAAAGCTAAGAAAAGTTGTAAACAAATATGTCCATAGTGGGAGAATAACACAATATTTGTAGCACGATGAGGCGCAAATGATTGATTTGGTGATCGAAGAGATTCCTCGTTAAAGTGGAAGCCTTTTTGCGACTCCTTCCCCGGTAAATGATAACTCATTGAGAATTTCTAAGATTGGAATATCTACTGGGTGAAAGGTATGTCTGCTAAAATGTTGAAGTGAACATGCAGGTTAATTATCATCCGACTTTGCAAAATTTTTACTAGCGTTTTGCAGACCTAAGTCACGTGAAACTATTGGAAGAATACACGTATAATGATTCTATATAACGTTTTCCAAAGATAAGGGTGGTAACAGTGAATATAAAAATTACATAGCAATAAATATTTTGATTGTGTACCTTGAATTTCTATGTAAAATGTCTATTGCAAGAGCACGGAAGGTAATATTTACCAAAATGTGCTAAAATACTAGAACCACTTGACTCCGAAATTTCCTTGACCTTCAACCTTGCTTGAAATACGACAGAAGACTCTTATCGTGAGTAAATTGAGCTCAGTATACTGCGGTGATAATGAATAAAATTGGATGTTGTGGAAAAGACAACAAATATGCACGTACGGAAGGCGTTGATCGATCGGTTTTGTCTTCACGCCACGCCCGAATAGACCTGGCAAGGAATTGTGTCCGCTCGTAACTCCTGCGTCGCGTGGGTTGCGTTGAGTTCGGGGGCGGCTGAAAGCTGAATGTTCGCGCACAATTCGAAAACGCCATTGCATTCTATGACGCGCAATGCCACTTGAAAGCATTTCGATGGAGTAACGATCAAATCGGGAGTGTGTAACAGTGCTGAGCAAGTAATTTTCAGGTTTTATAGTTAGAAAAATCATCGCAATGAATACTTTAGGGAAACAGAATTTTGTCAATTGGCTATGATCGACAATTGTCAATAATACAATTCTTAAAAATTTGTACAGCGAGTTATTACTACGCAACCATTATAAGTCTAAAATTATTATTTCGCACTCTACCGTTTAAGGTAGGTTTTGGATATAAAAATAATGAATGCGACTACATTTCTTAGCCCCGCCTAAAAAGACAAAACCTGACGCCCCATGAATTTTCCAAATTCCCTTCATTTAATCCAAAATGCCTATCCTATCCTTTTACTCCCCTCACCCTGCTTGGTTAGCTTTCTCCTCTCTATCACAGTCTTAAACATTCTATCATTACTCAGTATTCGCTGAATCTATGTTTACTGCCTCATTTGAATTTACTCCAACAATCCCCTCTCTTTCCCCACCGCACTTTGTTTTTTTTTTTCATTTCTGTCCATATCACCTTTTTTTATCCTTCTCCACGCCCATATCTAAAAAGCCTTCAAACCCTCAATTAGTCTATATCTTTTTGATACTATATAACTGTTAATTATGACAACTAACACCTTGATGTGGGGCGGTGGGCTTTCAGCCTACAGTTTTCATCTGCCGACTGCCTTTGAGGATCTCATCTGAGAGGGTCATGCAGTATAGAGTGATCATACATTTTTCAATCGCTAAAATTTAAATTTTATTTCTATTGTCAGCCTAATTTTTTATGCATGTTAAATAGGTTGCAAGTTTCATTGATTTGACCCTGGTATGATTAAAGCGGTACGTATTTTTGTAAGCCGGAACCTTATGGAAATTCTTAGATGATATTGGAAAAGGAATTTGCCAACTTACCCCGAGTGAGTGAATTTTTAACATGGGCTCACCATGGGCATTATTCGGGGCTCAGTTCCACAAGTGAGATCAACATCTATCGAAAAACATCTTCAAATCGATCACTATGGCAGGCGAATGATTACATATTAAAGATCTAAATTCTACTCATGTCTTCTAAAGTTTCCTAGTTTATTTTGTCTACCGACTTTTGCTCAAGGTATCTAAGGGTCTCATTTCTTTTACATCCTCTAGCTAAACTTATTTCCCTCAATTTTTTCCTAGATATCTGCCGAATGCACATCCTTCCAGCCCATCTAAGCCTCATCATTACTGAAGATGAGGCTTAGAAGAGATTGTGAGATTTAAAACATAATTTTTCCCGCGAAGGATAGGGGACCAGAAAAACTGCAAGCGACGGCGATAGGGATATTACATTTGTTTAAAGTGAGCTATTAATTTTTCATTGACATATTCAACGCTTATTTTATCGTTCTTTTTAATATAATTTCATTCCCTATGCATGTTGAAGTAATTTACGCTTAGAGGCGGTAGTGCTGGTGGCTGTTGTAAAATTATTTCCATTATTTGAATTAATTAACATATTTATTGATAACCGACAATTAAGCAACGCTTAACGTTGATTTAGCATTCCTGGTATGGAATCACTAGCCTAGGGGTAGTTTGGAGGATAAATGTACCAAGTAGATCCTAAGGTAATCCTAAACCGTTAATCCTAAGAGTCCATATATCGATCTGCTTGTCAGTAAACCTCCTTTAATTTCTCTTTGTAGTCTCGCCTGTCTATGAGGAGAATCGGGTCAGAATTATTCTCGCTATATGATTACAGTAGTATTAGTGGTAGAAGTAGCAGTTATTAAGGGAGGGAACCGACAGCTGAGATCATTTGTTCCATTAGGGATAGGTTGGTTAATTTTGTGGAAATAGGATATTTTCCGGATATAGGGACAGAAGGGTGGAGAGAAACCCTGGCTTCGTCAATAGCTAACTCTTTAACTAAAGGCGCCAAAGGGCCCGCAAGTTAACGCACCATCCAACCGAGGTCATATTCCACTCGAAGTGGTCCCTATACGCGTATTATATCCCAGATAGGGATCGAGATACCGCTGAAAAATCCTGTCACCACCTGAATTCGAACCTGGACTCTCGGGGAGGGAAGCAAGTAAATTGTTAGCGTACCAGCTTGATTTCCTCCCCCATATTGGACTTAAGTTTATACAAATTACAATTAAATTACACTTATCATATATATTAAGTCGTGTATCTTAACTTCGAGCGGCTCCCAACCTAAAATTTCCGATAGTGCTGTGAATTATCCACTGAGGTAGGTCTCTTGAGTGTGTGACATTATTGCCAAGCTCTGAAGTCTGTGTGCATGCCAATGCAATGCTTATCATGATCACAAGGAAACTTTTGTTCAATTAATTTAAGCAGTTTATCCTTCAGCAATTCGGCGGGTAAAATTAAATCTCTTTTCGTATCGGATTCAACTTGGCCGACCCCGAGTAAAAAATACGTGAACGTGACTTGATGTGCTAGAGTGAACTAAGTGGTACTAATACATTGAATGAGTACGGTTAACCGAGAGCGTAGACATGAATGGAGCAAAATGTTTCATTTTTCCGTCAAAAATACATTTCTAGCTGCTATATTTTACCTAATACATCGTTACTTTTAAATACATAAGCAAATGGAGCGTTGGTGAATGAACGTTTTGAAAACGATAGGAAAGGGAACAGTGACAAAAAATCGTCTTGGAGGAGCACCATGGATCTTTCAATTCGTGACCCATTTGCTTTTTTCGATCATCATTTCGATCACTAAGAAACATCCGTTCAGGTACCTACTTAATTTATGAATGAGCGCTGACAAGTTAATGTGGCATGCACACTCCAAGCGTACACCGCAACCTATGATTCCTGACCGAGTTAATACTAAGCTCGCATAAGGAGCTGCAAGTGTATGAAGAGCAGCGGTACGAAGTGTGTGCACGCTGCTTCGAGTCGCCTCCTAAATGTTCTGCTCTACTAATATCCCATCTGTTTCTTCATTCGGGTTCCATCGAATCTATTAGCCTTTCAAGTGGAAAGAAAAGGGTGCCATTAACCCTTATGGATGGGAGATATTAGATAATATTCTAATCTGTAGCCAATATAAGAGTGTGAACCATTCCAAAGTTCAGTAAAATTTAGCCTTTTTTATTGTAATCAGATCATGATGGTTCTTGCTGCCTATGTGTAATGCTGACACTGGCTAATAATTGAAGCAATGGAGGCAAGAAAGATATATCTATGTACAAAAGTATAAAAGTTTCCTATAAACATTTAAGAAACCTTATGAGGTGCCAATTAAAGACGGAAAATTAGCTGACAGAAAAATGAATAGCGATGCAGTTTAGGGTGGAAGCCGGTACTGATGAAGACCTTAGGAAATTGGACAGCGTTCCACTGTAGGGAACTTCGCTTGTAACATGTTTACTGCACTATGGCATAAACTGTACCTGTAGATTCTACAGTCTAGTGAATCATGTAAATTAAATTCCAAAGATCCTCAGTCAATAGAATACTGATATTTACTTTTGACGTTTCATGTTTGTTCTCACGCATACTGTTTTAACATTTTACGATTTTCATCGGATTAAGGAACTTCCCTTTTACAGTTTCATCTTAGAGAGCGTACTTATTCAAAAGCAAGAATTGCAAGTTCGATTGTAAAAGTAATGAATAGTGCAATGAATTCCGAGGTGCTGTCGCAAAAGAATGCATTCCTTGCTCCTTTCTCACAGCATATCTTCTTAAAGTTAGTGACTGATAGATTCCTCACAAATTCCTATGCCTCCCAACATCGAGTATTTTCTTTCAAGGAAGTAAGTTGTTTGGCACCTAATTTAAGGAATTCGGAAACGGATTAATTGCTAAGGAGAAACAAGAATGTCGTGTCGTTCTTGTAGAAATGTGGAGCATGTCGTAATTGATTTCCGCATTCAGTCAGTAGATTTAGAGAAAAAGGACGAACACATTTTTTGCACGAAATTAAAAGGACATACTTAATTTATATGCAATATGATTAGTACATCTCATATATGTAAAGATTGCCAAAAGTTTGTTTGATGTATGACCGTTTAACGTTGTTAGACGGTATTACACTGTGATTATTGATAAACTTTTAAAACTCGGTACAACAAATCATTTATACACATTTACACACTTAGGGATGTAGTTGTGAAAAAAGGCTCCATATCAAGTTATTTGAAACTCCGTGGCGTAAATAATTCTCAGCTTCTTTTTATAGTGCCTTAAACAAGCACTCATGCCGTCCGTCAATATCCTGTCCTTTTTGAATGCTTCTCTCGTGAATGTAATTGCCCACATATCTTATTGCTCTTTTATTTTCGTCCAAAAGTTGTAAAAATAAATTGAAGTCTTTCCTCTGCTCTGATATTAGTTCTTCAATATTAAATTTGAACATATTCTTCTATTTCTTGAAGACCTCAAATTCTGAAAAGTCTCGAAATTTCTCTTAAACCGATGCTTCAAGGACCTATAAACGTTTTAAATGATTAAAATTTAATAGTAGAATGATTGATAGAAGCTTGATCTACATGGCTTAATCATTTAACATCACCAACTTATCGTCTTACTCCCAACCCTTACCATGTTACTCTTATCAATTTGTCGGCATATCTACTTAAACACGAGTAATGATGTTACCGTATAGACCTAATGAACCTATTTCTGTTCCATATTCTCCAAAAATTGTAAAAATAATAGACGTTTTACTACAATAATCTGTCAATAACTGCCGAACTCACTTCTCCGTCGGCCAGTGTTTATGTGTGCAAACTTAAAGTAGTTACAATAAATGTCCTGCCTCTCCATCCTAATCCTAATGTCTGAAGGGATTAAATTAAATTAACCCATTATGATGTTGAGCATTCCACCCTATTCATATCCAAACTAATCTTCATCTATATTGCCGTTTGTTCTCTTCTCAAGTTTTTGTTATTTGTCCTTAGTACTGCTTTTTCTTCGTGGGGAATAAAACATGTGGTCTTAAATTTCTCATTCACACGATTTTTCCCGACTTGATACGTGGATTAATATCACTATCATAAAGTCTTTTGGCCTAACTAATTTCTCATGATACATCTTAGAATGTAGTACATGTAAATTTCCCGTCTATTTCTCCTGCAAAATATTATATTACCAAGCAGCGATTCATAAAAAAAACATTTAAATGGAGTTTTATTTTCAATTAACGTGAGATTTGGGCTATATCAGCAGCAAAGAGAGAAGATCAGGAAACGATGGAAATGGAGTACCACGGCAGAATTATAGGGGAAGAGGTAATCTGGAAAAGATGAGTGAACTTTTTTATATGGACCGTAGCTTGATGCGGCGCAGGAACTTGGTCGTTGAGGCAAGAAGATAAATTAAGAGGAGGCGTAGAGTGGAGGCTCTGGAGATCTGGGAGTGGAGAAGAATTAAAATAGTAAAATGACAGGAAAGGAAAATAAACAAAGAGGTGATGGGAATGGTACTGAAGGGAAGAGAGTCGTCTGGAGCAATTCAATACAGGCAGAAAATTCTGAGCATTTTCATTAGCGATGAAATGTTATAGACGGGAAAACAGGGTAATTTGCCATGCTGGGTAATCAAGTTAGGGGGAAGAAGGGAAAATCGCGTTAGACCGAATGAAAGGAGAAAGAATACATGTGGAATAGAAGGAGTGTTTATTTGAGTAGAGTTTGTCAGGTTTAGTTTTAATAGGGGGAGCTGAGAAATGTTTCGCTATTTACTCTGTGTTCATCTAAAACCTAGCTTAAACAGTAAACAGGCAAAAATAATAAAACTATACGTTTGCATAAATATCCCTCAGCTTCACCCAGGCTTTGTGCTTTTTCGCGAGATCTGGGGAACTTCCTGGGAAACCATAGCCGGCACAGGGAAAGGATCTGGCCCCCCTACCCTGATGTGTGAATTTCATGCACCGTCGGGATTAGTATTGGTTGAACTTTACCATCACCTACCAAACCGACCTTAGACTTGATTACTGTGTTAATGGTCAAATATTTACAGACTATTGAAATTAAATTTAAAATACTTCGCCTTTCGACATAAACCACTTTTATTACTACCTAGGTTTCGTTATGGTATAACATCATCAGGTCAAAATATACTGTGTTTGACTTGTATTTTTACCTGATGATGTTATACCATAACGAAACCTAGGTAGTAATAAAAGTGGTTTATGTGGAAAGGCGAAGTATTTTAAATTTAATTTCAATATGAAGAATTTCCACCAAGTGACGCCAGAAACTGTTTCATTTACAGACTAATTCTGCGCACCTGAATGACTTTCTCCCTTTACAGAGACGGGAAAAAGCTAGGCCATTGCGTAAGTGATTTCTTAGCTCTTATTCTTCTTATGATCTTACTTGATTCCCACTTTCAGATTTAAAACGTCCCTTCTCAAAGCTTTTTCTTCAGTAAAAATGTATCAAAGGTATGTAAAACAGGTGCTCAATATATTTAGGATATAGTGTAAAAAATAAGTGGTGAAAAATGTTTTCCCCAGCATCATTATTTGATGGATTAATGGTTAATTGATTAAAAATGTCAAAAAAACATTATGAGCGAGGTAGGGGAAAGAAAATTATAGGCATTTTGGATGAATTGGAGTGAGGTAGACTGTATGCGGAATTGAAAAAGAGTTTGTTGCAATAAAGTGTGTCAAGAGAGGCTTAGCAATCTTACTCCGATTAGTGAGTGTTTCCTACTATAATATCCCTCTATTGGTAGTCTAGAATAAATAAAAAAAATAAAAATGCTCCCGGTGAGGTCGCGTTGTTGACTTTTTGTTATAATATTAGTGTCGAGATTTTCCTAAAAGTATCGTTTCTCATTACCAAGGCTTTTAGAATTGAAGATGATTTATTGTTTCTTCGGTAAGACGAGGAAGAAACGTCGGCTCTTGGCAGAGTTAATCAGTTGCATTCGAGCCCAAATTAATCGAGATTTTTCTTCCTGAATAAACTGTTTAAGTGAAAAAGGCTTTTCTAATTTCCTTCATGGAGAAAACGCATGGGAAGTTATTTTTCTACATTTCATTCAACAATCACCAAAGAATTTTAGTCCTAAGTAGTAAAATACGATTTTGAGGAGTCCTTCGTATTGTATTTATGTATGCAGATATAATGCGAGATTTTACTCGTGGACCACGAGGGTATTTTGAGTCAGTGAATTTCACAGCTCTGTCAATTTACAACCGAGCAGTTGGTGCGTTATTCTTTTTGACGTGTCTCACGGTTGAGTTTATCGAGTAGAATGTTATGGCCAGTGGGGTCCCACGAACATTACGGTTTTTCATAGGTTTCTGCATCCGCCGTGGACGTTCGAAGATTCCCCCGAGGACGATTCCGGGAGCGTTGATTGTCCGTGTCCTGCGGTCACTCTCCGACCGGACGAAGCGGCGGAAGTTCGACGAACATTATACCCTTGTGCCCGCGATCACAGCTCTTTCCCACCCGCACCGACGCATCCTCCAAGATATGCCCTGCGAGGGCGACAGTGCCCTCTTGAGGGAGATCTTTCTAAGAGCGTGCGACCCCCTTCACCAGCTCCGTAAACAATTTCCACACCCCCTCGGTATCCTAAAGCGCAGATATCAGTAAGGGAGGTCGGTTCACCTCGCAAAAATGGCACGCGAGGGTGGCAGAATGAGGGTAATTATGTATGTGTATATATATATATATATATATATATATATATATATATATATATATATATATATATAACTTTTAAACGGAGAAGCGGGATAGCGTTAGCCAGCAAAAACACAGAGAAAGACATACAATGGAACTCACAAGTATTCGGATTTTTCGGTGGCCAAACTACCAGGGACTGTAGGGAGGGCGTATGTGTGTGTATATATAAAAAAATGTGTGTGTATATATATATATATATATATATATATATATATATACATATCTATTTCTTCTGCTGTCAATGCTCGCCCTTAACTCCTCTTTGTGGTCTCGCTAACCAATACCATGCGGATTGGAATCATTTCATGTTAGAGTTTCACTCACACAATCTGTATATCACGCATGTTTGCTATAATGAAGTGCGAATTATCATAATCTGTTCAACTATTGGTTCTCTACCACAAAAGGAGAAATTTTTGTAATCAAGGAGTTAAGGGAAACTTAAACACCACATTTCAATTTAATAGGTTCACCTTGGACTTACTCCCTTATTTGTAGTTTTGGAAGGGGTGATATACCCCCAAACTCCTCTTCCCCTTTTTCTCCTGAGCAGTCAATGGGAGGGACTGGAGCTTTACCCCCTACACTTACTCCCATACTTACCTAGACTTCCTCCCTCGTTCATTAAATTAGATAGCAAAAAACGAGGGAGCAGACAAAAGACGAAACTTTGACGGGTCATTTTCTTGCGTATCTGTGAGAAATGTCTCCTAATCCGTCACCCAGGCCAGTGTTGCGAAGATCCTCGCGAAACTCAAAATCCCCATCGGGACACTTTCACAGCGAGTGGGAAGCCATAGCGAAACGCCCGCCCCTCATTCTCCGTGGAATAAACCCTCTTCCTCCTTCCCCTCTCCCACCTTCTTTACCACGGGCGAAGAGGCAAACGGCTCTCTGGAAAGGGAAAGCTAAGTTCTGGGAACAGATTAATATGGGGTCCACTTGATTTCCTTCTTGTAAGGACGCACATAACTATATTATCCGAGTCCATCCGCAAGCAAATCCAGCAATGAGACAAATCAATATCTGAATGAAAAAATATGGAAATTATCAAATAATAATGAGTCATACTCGCCCGAGAACGTCGTAGGAGCGCGCACATTCTGACGTGTATAATTATGTTACACCGTTCCAAAGAACCTTGGCTTCATTTAGTCATGTGGTGAACGAAATGAAAAGTCAAATGAGTAGAGTCATGTCGCGTGATTAAACGACGAGCCTTTATGATCCTTCGGATAACATAATAATTAATTAACTATGTAAACTTCAGTCTTCCTCATCTACGTATCCACAATTACCCTAATCCCCCCCCAAAAAAAGAGCGGCAGAGGGTATTAGGTAGCTAGCCGAAAAATAGAAAATAAGTTAGAAAACGGTGCGAAGGCTCTCGCGGTGTGAAGATTGTGAAGGTTGCATGCTTCTCGGTGTCACCAAGCTGTGCTGTCAGCAGAATACAACACACAGGCGAAATTCGGAAGCATGTAACTTTCAGAAAATACACGCACATAATATGCAATGGAGAGAAATTATTTTGATATATTATTTCCCATTCTGCTGTCCTCTCCAATTGTGCGATGGAGAAAAGCATATTTTTTCTAAGTTCTTTACAGTTATATCACTCATGTCAGATTTGTCGGTGTGGTTTTGGATTAGAATTATTTTGAAGATCTCACAAGAAAGATTCCACTATTGATACCTATGAAAAAAGTTGAGCCCAATCAAGTCTCTTAATATAGTAGCTCCCATCTAGGGGCATGGGTGGATGCAAGGGACAACACTCCCCCCATTGGGGAATATTATGGGGCTTATAACAATTCTTTCTTTCTCTCATCTCTTATCATATTTAAAAAAATCGTATTTAAAAAAATTAGATGCATTTAATGAGGGACGGTCACCAAAAATCATATACATTTAGGTAAAATATATTGTGTTAAAGGGTTTGATACTCTATTGCTGAGCGTTACGCAGCGGGTTGGCATACCCCTGCATGTATCCGCTCCTGCTCCAATTGCAGGTGTTGCAAGAATATGTGATTCCTAAAGTGCTACTCTGTAGCATTTCATAAAACGGACATTTTTCTTTTCTATTTTTTGTAATTATCAAGCTAGTGTTATTTTCGAGATTGGCCGTAAATGCTCGCAGAACATTCAACGTCGATCATGAAAACACTACCGAGATACGTAAACTGTTCTACCTGCTCTAGTTTTTGTCCTCCTATTTTAATGTTAAGCTTAGCCTTTTTCTTTCCAGAGAATAGCATAACCTTTGTTTTATTACTATTGATTTTCATCCCATACCTGTCGCACTGAATTTCCAATTCACTCAGCAATGCTTGCAGCCCCTTGGCTGACTGACAAACTAAAGCTTGGTCATCAGCAAACGGTCATAAATATATATAGGTCGCATTTCCTTATCCTTTTCTCAGCAATATTTTCCGACCACCTGTGTCTAGGCTTTTTCATCGCGGCACTGAGTGGAGTACGTTGCCATTTTATCTTAGCTACGCGATGAGATTTCCTCCCTCGTTGCGGAGGGAGGAAAAATCTACGAAATGGACGGCTTGAACTGACGGTTATATGGTTATAAAACCGCATGTTTTTTTTAATATTCCAATTACAGACACCGTTTTAATTTTTTTAAATCCCCTGATTAACTATTTCTAATCTTGATTTGATTTTATAAATATTTTACACCAAAACCAAAAGATGAATTTCTTGAACTAATATTATTTATTAATGTGGGAAGTGGTTCTTTCGGGTTTTCTTCCGCGTGTATCCATTAAAAGAAGAAAACCCGAAAGAACCACTTCCCACATCAATAATCTCCGCGGAAGCCTACATGGAAAATTATTTATTAATATTTAGTTATTTCTACGAGGAGTTAAACGTATAGTTCTCAGTCTTCCTTAAGAAGCTTAAACTTCAAAATATAAGAGACACTTAAAAAGTTCACCTGAAATGCTGAATGATAAAAATAATTTATCGCCATTTAATATTTAAAAATTAAATGAAGGCACACATTAGCTTATATTTTGCTGTCGTTTTTATAAATTTTTCATTTTATATCAACTTAAAATAGCATTGATTTGTTTATACAGATGTTAGTTTCAACAGTGGGTTCAAGGTGTGCAAAAATAAAATAGAAGCGTGTCGCATGGCTACCTGGGCATTGACAGAATATGAAATTTAGAAATAAAATAATTGTTCATTGAACCATGAATAAATCAACCGGAATAACTTATATTTGAAGAGAGTGGAATATTTTATTGAATGCTATACGTTTAGACATTAGTTACATCAGTTCACATGAGATCACAGAACAAGATATAGTAGTACACTCGATAAATAGTAAGGCGCTTGTTGCGAAACGATCAATGCGATAAATTAGGAACCGCGTTCATATAATCACGAACTTATTAAAACAGTGCATGCGTGACGGAAGAGAAGGCAAACTGTTGGGAAAAGTCTAAGGGAGGAGTGACTTCGAGGAGAGGTTTTGAGGAGAAACCGGAGCAGGAGGTCAAGGGTTAAGAGTGGAGTTGAAATGCGAGAGGGATGAATGAGTGAATGGGGTGCCTTCGTCCTGTGCACCCCTCGCCCACACCCCTTCGCCTCAATTCCCCACGACAATTGAACGCAAAGAATCGCGTGATGTCGCCAAGGGGGAGTCACGGAGGGGACGCGGTCGCGGTGGTGGTCGCCGCCGGAGGTGAAGGGATTGGGGAAGGCCCGGGAGTAGCCGGACTTGCGGTTTCTTGCTGTCTGCCCGTGGCGAAAGGGAGGGTCGCGGGGTGGAAGTCGAGCATGTGACGAAAGTTTGGGATGGTTTTATTACTTTTGTCTCTCAGGTTTTTTTTTAAAGACACCCCCTAACAACTGGGCAGAGAACAGGGAAGACCGTGGTACGGATGGCAGGAGGGTCGGCGAACAGGGTGAGAGGAGTAAAACACTTCCGTTTCTCCTTTGCCATCGCTTTTTTTAATGAATGGAAATCGTAGTAAAGGCAGTAAAAATAACTCGAAACACTTCCTCTTGACCTGAAACAGCTAACAATTCTCAAACACACCGCCCGAGCTAGTGATGGTAGAATTTTGTAGTTCCAACGGATGAGATCATATCGCAACTTGAACTAAATTTTAAAAAAACATTAACAAAAAATCGTGACACCTGCGCTCGAGGCGAGTGCAAGAAGACTTTGGAAAGAAACTACCAGGGAGAGATAAATCAGCGAGTGCTTCCCTTCCAGCGAAAATTGTCAAGTATTGTATTTATTTAATAAATTCTTAGCTTAACAGTATGAATGCATACACGCTAATATGAGAGAAACGCACGCATACAGTCATATTTGTTACTTATTTTGTCTAAAAATACTAGAAAAATATTTATCTTCGTGAGGGTTTGTTTGTTTGTTTTTTACTTGCGGTTTGAACTTAATTGTATTCGGTAACCAATTTAAATAGGGCTCATTTATCCTTATGAGACTCTAGGAAGGAGTATTGGTGCGTATTTAAAAAGGAGAGTTTGAGAATATCCGGAGGTTGCGTCAATCTAGGAAAAATTCAGTTACTATTTGAGCATTTTCGGACCTTATGTTTAGTTAATGGTTTCCGGCATGACTTTATGGAATCGATTCATCTTGGAAATGAAAAATAATAACTTTGTGATTCCACGGAATTTTTATTGTGATACGACCCGGGTTTCGACGTGCACCTGAAGATGACGTTGAACGTCGAAACCCGGGTCGTATCACAATAAAAATTCTGTGGAATCACAAAGTTATTATTTTTCATTTCCTTATGTTTAGGTATACGTACTCAAAAAATGGTAGATGTTGGAAAGGACACAGAACTACTGGCATAAATGGACTATATAGGGTTTAATCAAGTGGAAAACCACATTTTTATACATTTTATGGTCTGACCAACTCTGGTGTAAAATTATCATAACTTCCGATAAAATGTGTTTGCATAAGCTGGTAATTACGTTTTCAACTAGTACAATCGCTCTGAAATGTGTGTTCCCCTGCTCTCGTATATGTCATTAAAAAAATAAATATTCCCATTAGAATTCGTATTCACACTTCTATTGTGTTTCGAATACAGAAAAAGGAGAAATTCTAAGATCATATTGGACTCGGCTCGAGAAATCTCGCCAATGAAAAGTCCAAAATGACTCTATGATACGTTAGGCAGAATTTAAGCCGGAATTTTGGAACGCAGGCGACAAGCTTTTGCGTGATATCGTCGAATCAAACAATTAAATAAAACAGTTGTTTTGTGAATAGTTATTTGATAAAGTGTGGAAGGGAAGCAGTATGAGGGAGTAAGGATAGTTGCGGAAGCTCTTTGAGTCGGGCAAGAGGGCGGAGGGGTCGTCGGAGAATAATACTTGGAGCGAAGCAGAGCAGGCGGCGATGGCTGGTAGGGGCTGCGTTAAGGACGGAGTGTGGGGATAGAAACGGAGTCGGCTTGCGGAGGGATACGTTACACCTCCCGGAAGAGGGGATTTCAATATCCACCCGCCACTTTAAACCGTCCACCCGCCCCCTCCCCTTTCGTCACCCCGTTACGTGTGTGTTTCGTTTTGGAGTCCGCGGACCGTGGGAAGGGAGGCTTAGGACGAGGACCGCTGGCCGTGACGTCCACTCCCTTACCTCCTACCCTCCCCAATCTCCCCTTCCCCGCCGCACCACATTGACCATCCACGTCCATTCATGGGTGGGATACGCCAAGCTGTCGCACCGCCCTTACTACGACGGAGAATCGCTAACAGAGTTGCGATTTATTTGGATTAACAAAAACAATTTAAACGTCATTCTACTTGATCTACTTATTATAGATAGGGATAGGACTGACTTAAGGACTATGCATTTCCACGCATCGCGAAAACTTCGTCTTGTTTGCCCTAACCTATTTCTCTCTTCATTCATTCGTAGCTTCTGCCTACCATCATGCTGTCCAGAGTCTACTCTCTTCCTTCCTCTACTCCTTTAACCCAACATTTCCCCTTCTGTCATGCTCTGAAATATCCCACTACCTCTCAATATTTCTTCCACCCAATTCCTCTGCCATTTTTGGATTACCCCTGACTACTCTCTCTCTACTTCCGCCATTCTTTTAAGAATGGCGGAAGTAGCCTTCAGCCTTTGCCTACATTTCGGTCCAAATAATTCTCTCCATTCTTCGTCTAGATCAGTTTAATGACCACGATCCTTATCATTTTTAAATAATTTTTATCGATCCGTATTTTTTTAGACGAATGTTTCGTAAATATAAATTGATCAGATAAAAAGACTAGGATCATGGGAAATGTGTTTCTAGACGGGGTGAATCAGAGCATATGGTCCGATTGATGACAAACGGATACGACATGAGAAGAGAAGGAAATGGAAAGGCTTTTTTTAGGAATGTATACAATATCCCACGTAAGCACATATATGTATGCGAAAATTTCAAATTCAAAAAATTGTTCGCCTGGACCGGTCGATGCGAATAATTTGTGCTCTGGAATTGCTGTATTTTAATGCATTTTAGCGGATGACTCCATTATATTACGAAGTTCTTTGAATGTGTATATAAATGTTACATATGAAGGAATTAATTAATGAAAGGGGCGAACTCGCATAGTTTATTAAACAATTGTTTCCAATAATTTTAAAATTTTAAGAAAGCCTTTTGTTAATATCATTCTCAATGGATAATCTGATTGTTGTTTTGGGTTTAGGGTTTTGAGTGAACCTGCCATTGGGAAACTAATAGGTTGGGATGTTCCAGCCATAAATGTCGTTTCTCATCATCCGAATAAATGTGTATGGATTTATTTTCTGAGGAGAGAAACTGAGTTCATTCTTCATTCGGAGCTAACCATTTCGTGTAAAATGATCAAATATGCATACAGGAGCCGGAATAGACCATGCTTGCTAATAATGTGAAGCGATGGTTCGTGCGATTTTTTCCGGGTTATGTGGTTTGAACAGTGTATCGTGTACCATATCGACAAGCCGAGGTGGGCGGATTGAAGAATTGAGAGGATAGCTTAGTTGGACCAATCATAGAATGGAAAACCAATCATGATGATGGCGAAATGTAAAAATCTTCTTTTAATTCTCTGCCGGAACTAGATACACTAATAGTTACTAGATAATTATTGCTCCTAGTAAAAATAAAAGTACTAGTGGCAAAGGAAGATGGATCCTACGAGCCCAATCTTCCGCCATTGCATTAGTTTGATTCTTATTTTGCAGGAATCTTAAATACTGTATCATCCCACCATGATACCATGATAAATACATGTGAACTTGATAATTTAATTTTTATTAATTTTATTATTATCATGGAAATTATCAGCAGGGATAAGTGATTAAAATTTAATAGATGATTTCAAGAAATGTTTCCTATTTATGGAAAAATGAATTACTTTCATGCATCGGAAATGAAGTGGAAAATAATCTTTTTTCGATAAAGATTATCAAAACGAAAATGATACTCTCTGAGATACTCTTCACGTAAAATTTGCTAGCAGCATATATTAACTTGCTGTAGTTATCATTTTATTCATATTTATCCAGAAAATATATTAATAAGATAAAATTACTTAATAATTAAAAGTCACGAACTATGAATAAATGATTTCTTCGGAAATCAGATCCCAAATTGATTTTCCGTAACTTTAAGTTCATGGAAATTAATTTACCAACGGAACGATTTAAGAAATCGTTTTCTCTATGCAATTATCTGAACAGCAGAACACAGTAGTATAGATTATCTTACGACTGTAAATAACCTATGGTTAAAATAATTGCTGTCAACTCAAGACACGCCCTCGTGGCGGTCTGCGGTGTAAAACGTAGATACAGATGTGGATATGAGTTTGTACATGCCTCATGTAAAAGTTAGCTCGCTCTAGGAAAGAAGTCAAATGGTCATGCAATTAATTATTACCTATTTATTCTCATGGTGAATGAGAATAAATTGGTAATAATGGTGATGGCTTCAGAAATCACAAAGAACGAGAGATGTGTTGCAAGCAAATACCACTCCTCTCCCCTTGGGATGGAATGCAGTATTAGATTTACCTTTTTTCGCCACAGTTCACCACCGTTCCCTGCGCTTAATTGAATCGTCCCCTCTCTGCAGTCCTCTCTCTTCCCTCCCCTTGGACACCCGGTCGACCCTCGGATCTCCTTCGCGTCCGATCCTGACGGCGATTTATTTCGAGAGAACGGAAGCAGGGAATTAACGCTTCTCGCCCACTTCATCACCCCTCTCCGCATAATTAGCTGCCAATCGGATTGGCCGGGAGGGATGCAGATATCGGGTGTTGAGACAATAGCTGAGCTGTCACCGGAATTAGTTCCCCCCCCTCTCCCTTCCCTTCCACGCTCCTCTTGCTAGCTTCTGTGGACCCTATTCACCACTCGAGAGTATTCGCTTCGCTAGTCCGGTCGTCTGAGCATGATTGAGGTGGAGAGAGGTGGAAGGGCCTCGCTTATCCCCAGGATCGGAATTGATATCGTTTTTCATTGCTTATTAAATGGAGCTCTGCCAATTAGATAGAGTTGAGCAGTCCAAATCCGGGAATAAATTTATACTGAAAAGTAAACAGCATACAAAAAATAAATGTTTACAACAATTTTGGTTACCGAGTGCATTGCTTTGGCAGATTTGAATAAGTAATTATCTATAGTACTATAAAATATATGAAAATTCTCTATAAATGGGATGGGCTACGGACACTACCAAATTACCGAACTAACTTCTCGCTTACGTCAGTAGAACTTTGACGTTTCGAAGAATGTTATTTTTACGTAACATTTGCTCAAAATTTACATCTCTTCAGGCGTTTATATCCCTACTTCTTAGTGTAGTGAAGGTAGCAATACGACTTATAACCGAAATTATGTCTCAAAACAATTTCTGATTTAAAAGATTGATCATAGGATGTATATAGGAGAGAGATGGGCCTTGAAAAATAGTAGAAGCAGTCTTGAAATTCTGATATAATTTTCCATAATATTCACCAATATATTTTTTCTTGCACAACTCCGTCGTGCAGAGCCTCATAATTTCAGCACTCATCGAGTAGCACCACAGCGTCTAAAAGACGTGTTTTATCTCTCTATCCCCTTCCTCTTCTACAACCACCCTCAACCCTCCATGACTTCTCATCATCCCTTCCATTTATTTTCTCTGTCTCCTCCGAATTCCCTTCAGTAACCTCATCTCTACCCCAATACTATCTAACAATTCTTCTTTCTTCTGACTCTGCCTTTAGATTAGTTTTTCGGATATCCATTGATTTTTTTAAATCACACTCCTATGAAGTTGATTTGCAGAGTGTAACGAAGACCTGCTCATTATCCATGTGCTTTCACTTTTCTACGCCAAGTTTTTGAGCCATTCTTTGTTTCGCTTTATATTGATGTCGTATAAAATTCTCTCTATGCACCGCTAGTCAACCTTCCAGTCGTTCTCTCCATTTCTTTCCGAATAATTCTTTCTGGAACACTTTATCCCTCTACTTCCTCATTATTGTGCCAGATTTATTTCAGGCAAAGCTCAGAAATTAGGACTACTTCGTTCCTTTAGTCTTACTACTTCAATGTTGTCTTTTCTTTCATTTCCCCTAGAAATCTCTCAGATTTGTTTTCATGAAATCAATTTCTATCTCAATCCTCTCAAATTTATTACTAATCCCATACATATCTTCCTATTTTCTTGGAGAACGTATGCATTAAAACACATCAGCTATGACGTAAAAACAGTGTCACTTCCCTCCAACGACTGGCCACCCATCCCGAATCTCCATCCATTACACGAGGGAGGGAGGATGTAATTTAGGGGTAAAGACAATGGAAGAGAAATACCAGAAGACTATAATAGAGGAACAGATTCAGGTACGGGGAAATCCAGATACCCTTCCTTCCCTCACACAAAAAATTACCAGAACAAGAAAAAGGGGGTCCTGCCCCCCCAAGTACTGGGGGACGACCCAGAAATAACTGAATTTTTGCTCTGAAAAGTTAATTTATTTAGTTTTTCACAAAATTCTTTCAGTCACCTTCAAGGTGCTCTCCATGTTTTGAATTTCATCGATCGTCAAACAAAGATCCTCGTTGATTTTTTGGCGGATTTTTTTCAATGGTTTCGACGTTTCGAGACGAGAAAAGACGCCAAGAACGAGCAAGCTCTTCAAAACTCATCTCAACACGTTTAAAGCGTCCAAACCACACAAAACCTTGTGTACGGCTAATAGCATCCTTAAAAGCCTGTTAAAGCATTTGATAAGCTTCCGTTGCCGATTTTTCAAGCAGGGAGAAAAACTTCAGACACACTATTTGGCGTATTCAAAATGTGACCTAACTAAAGCGAAATAACATCTCTCTTCAAGTAGGATATCCAAATGATTATTATTATTATTACTACGCACTAACCTTGCCCCGTGAAAACCCCAACTCATGGTCAGGCGGGAAAAATAAATATTTAAGCTTTTCACAATAGAGTAAACGAATTTTTTTTAAAATTCAGTATTAGTCCGAAAACAGCGCATTTTGGCCTTTACATCGAACTGTTAACAACGATAACAATGGTCACATTTACAAACACCCAAGCCCTAGATGGAGGGAAACTCACCCAGGCGGGAATCGAACCCGCGACCCTTGGAATGACAGACGAGGACGTTACCCCGCCGCCACCGGGGTCGGCAAAATAATGAAAGCCAACGGCACCCGGTGTTCCCAGGCGGTCACCCATCCAAGTACTATCCGGGCCCGATGCTGCTTGAATTTACGATAGGTATGCATTCGTTTATTCCTTAGTGAAAAAATAAAGAGTGGACTCTGCGGATAGAAATGGAGTTGAACAAAGTTACGACTTCAACTTCATCAGCTGCTTCTGCATATTACCTAATTGCTTTCGAATTCAACATCATTTTTCATTTTGTATTGGGGACCTTTAAATTGTTTATATTGATGTCCGTCTCGGACATATCACGCTCATTTTCTAATGCACTCAGTAATGATTATAACTCCTTCGGCTGACTGTATAACTAGAGATTTATTATCCGAGTGACCCCTAATCACAGAGTTAATCAAAATGTAGATCTGTTGCTCCGAAGGAAACAACTCCATTGGCCTTACGTAATCATAGGAGGAAGGAATCTTTGGGACTAATCTACTTATTCGCGATATATTACATGACACCATTACATCGGGTGCCAAACCTGTAAAACTGGAGTTTGGAAATGTGAAGGGGTTGGACGGAGGGGAAGAGGGTGAGTAGGAACAGGCGGGCGGTGTGGGTTGGAGGAAGTATGAGGTTACCCACGTGCGACACGCCGGATTGTCATGGGATTATTAGGCAAATCCACGCTCCCGGAAGTCGGCATTAGGCTCCCGTAAGAAATCCGCTCCTCGGTAGTGGTAATCATCAGGTAACAGAGAGGAGCTCAGGGACTCCCTGCCCTTTACTATGGAAAAATCTCTCCGATTTTTCGGAGCAGGATGGAGAACGTTCAAGGAACGCCCGAAAGAACGCAGTGTACCCCAAGAACATTCCAGAACTGGTTGATGTGGAGGCTAGTGAACTGGCTCCCCAATCTAAGAGGTCGGGCTCGAATCCCGTTATTGAGGGGATTTTTCAGGTCCGAATAGATCCCTACTTGGGGTATTACTCGTATGTAGAGAACATTTCAAGTGGAGTATGTCATCCGTGGGATGAGACGTTAAATTGTGGGGCTCTTGCCACCTTTCTTTAAGAGGAGGCTAGTGCTGACACCGAATTTCTATCCCCACTTCCTCCATTCCTTCAATGTCCTACCCCTGACAAATAACCCAAATATCCTATGTGACGCAAATGACCTCAGCTGACGGTCGTCTCCCCAATTACTGCTACCGTATTTTCCAGAACAGTACACCAAGTAATCCATAAGTAAATCAATATATTCGAAAAGCGAGATTATCTATCAAACTACAGATTATCTATCCAAAAATATCGCGGTGGTCCATATTTCACGTTTAAAATTTGTTGAAATTTTCTGCAACAATACGTCATCACCTATCACCTCCATATCAAGTCACCCTTTCTCCCTACAATAATTTTTAAATTGAATGACCGTACTCACGCTTACCGTTAACTTTCTAGAAGTTGAAAACAAAAGTAGCACATTTAGACGGATTCTGCGATTTAATGATAAATAATTCGGGTACTCTCCTTTTGGTTTGATAGAGTTTTTAAAACTTTCCTCGTAATTTGAGTGTGACAGAACGAACATCACTTCTTGATCCTCTTGTGATTAACTTCAACATCACACCTAACGTAAGGAAAATAAGATTAGTCCACATCGGCGCTATACAATCGATACTTAATCGGTGGCATCCTAACGTCCCCCGCCAAGCGACCTTAGGCCAGATGGTTGGGTGTCATGTAAATACATTTGTAGATCTGATTCATTTGTGCATTGTCCATCCGGCACGAGTGGAATGCTACCTCACAGTTAGTGACTGCGTTGCATGTTAGTTAGCTCGTGTTTCTTATTGGGATTCCTCATTTGTGTTCTGAGTGCAGTCAGTGAAGTGGCTACTAACATTATAATATTCTTATTTTGTGCATGGGATGTTGCATAAATTATGTCCGGCCACTCCCTTCCACATGCCCTTTAAGTCGCTTAACTGCTCTAGTATTTGCCCTCCTATCTTAATGTTTACCTTAGCCTTTTTCTTCCTAGAAAATCGCACAACCATTGTTTTATTAATATTGATTTTCATCCCATATCTGTCGCACTGAATTTTCAATTCACTAAGCAATGCTTGCAGCCCCTTGGCTGACTGACAAACTAAAGCTTGGTCATCAGCGAACCTAACTGATTTTTACGAATTCCCCGCCCACTTTCATTCCTACCTCCAGGTCTTCCCATGCCTCTTTGATCATTTCCTCTGCATACAGGCTGAACAGCAACGGTGATAATGGCAACCCTGCCTTACACGTCTTCCTAACACTACCCAACCGGACTCCCCGTTCCCAACTCGCACATGAGCAGTATGAGACATGTACAGGTTGCGGGTTAGCCTCCTCTCCCTCCAATCTATTCCTATTTTCTGCAATATACTCATTAGCTTTTCCCAATTCACTCAATCAAACGCTTTTTCGAAATCTACGAAACTGGCAAATACCTCCTGATTGTATTCTATATTCCTCTCGATTAATAATCTCATTACTGCAATAGCATCACGCGTTCCTCTCCCCTTCCTAAACCCAAACTGATCATCGCCTAAGTAATCATCTGCCCTGATCTCTATCCTTTGGTTGATGATCCTGAGAACAACTTTAGCTGCGTGGGATATCAAACTTATTGTCCTGTAGTCCTCACATGATGTAGCTTTTACCTTTTTCGGAATGGAAACTAACACCGATCTCACAAAGTCTTCCGGCCAGATTCCTTCCTCATAGATGCTACGAATTAGCCCTTCCCCAAAGATACTACGAATTAGCCCTTCCCCAAAGATACTACGAATCAGCCCTTCCTCCCATATTTTCCTAAATCTTTCGTTGTCATTGAGGACAGGAAAATTAGAGAATATTAAGCGAGAGATGGAAAGGGGAAATATAAATATTTTAGGTCTATGCGAGGTGAGATGGAAGGGTAGCGGGGATTACTGGAGTGATAATTATAGAATAATACACAGCTGCGGGGACGAGAGCCAACGAGGGGTTGCCATGATAGTAAGTAAAGAGGTAGGAAGAAGCGTCTCAAGACAAGGACACACAAGACAAGACAAAGACTTAAGTCTTACTTGAAGAAGGCCTCGGAGAAGGCCAAAAGCTCAAACAATCTACAATGCGAGTGTCCTTTTAAGTGTTTTCTATTGCGCCGTCCAAATGATATATATATATATATATATATATATATATATATATATATATATATATATATATATATATATATATATATATATATATATATATATATATACACACACACGAGGGTCATCCGGAAAGTAGTACCCGTTCGTGCCGCATGAAGTGCTGACGACGCGAGTAGCCGCTGGACGAGGTCAGATAGCTTCAGTGGCTTGTCTGCCTTCTCTGAGCCAAGTTGCGTGACGCTCACTCAGTACCAACTCCCAACCACTCGCCACCTGTACCTCAAAAAATATTATATATCGCCTCTCCTGTAACTTCTGCCCTGCCTTCTACGTGGGCGAATGCACGACCGCACTTTCCCTCCGCATGAATAACCACCGTTATTCCACCAAATCCCCCACCTTTCTTAATTATCCCATCCCTACTCACACCGCTTCCCACAACCAATCTTTTGACGACTGCTTCTCTGTTTCGGTGATTGAAATCCTTCCCAAATCTGCGAGTATAATAGAGGTGAGAACCCGCGAGATGGCGCATATCTGGGTGGCCCAATCATTCAAACCGCCCGGGCTGAACCAAGCCCACTGAATGCATCAATTGGCTGCCTACATATCCCCCCCACCCCCTTGTTCATTTCCTATTGGTCCCTTTACCTCTCCTTCCCCCACCTCTCCCCCGCACATCCTCTCCGCTCTTCCCCGAGAACGCCATTCTGAAGACGACAGCCGTGCTGTCGAAACGTAAAATAACAAATTGTGAGTGTCCTTTCTTTGTGTCTCTATATTCTAAAAATCTACATCTGTGTTTTTATATATTTGTGTGTCGCCGATGAGCGTTCCATTTCGAAGATATTTTATATATATATATATATATATATATATATATATATATATATATATATATATTTACCTCATTTACAAAAGAAATCGTGCACATTCGCAAATACATATCCTATATCCAGGTATCCTGCTACAATAACGGACTAAATATATAAATGCTCATATTTAAATAAATATATTAGGGCTCGATTACAAGGGATGTTAAAACTTCGTAACATGTGAGGGAAGAACTTGCGCCTAAATCTGTCGGTGACGGTGTCTTTTTCTCTTATTTTATCTCGGTGGTTGAGTATCTCAAATTAATTTGGGTCAATAATAATTTCTTCTGATTGAACTTAAAACTCGAGTGTCCTTTACCTTTCCTAAATTCTGTCTTGCCTGTTCTCTTCATGAATCAAGGGTCTCCAATCCTAATTCCCCCAGTATGCCCGTGACACTCACGTGCTTCTCGAAGCAATTTTAAACAGAAGTTTTGAATTTTTTCTGAACCTTTCCTAATCTTCGGTCAAACGTTTTCTCGCACAAATCCGAAATACTTGCCACCTATAGTAAATATAATCTCACCAAAACATCATAACATCTCTCTCTCACCTTCTCATTACATTTTCCTACCACCCGTATAATGAGACCTAACTTCTATGCATAAGGCTTGCCCGTATATTCTTCTTATATACGTACCCTATGAAAGGTCTGATGTCAATGCAACACCCAAATATTTGACATTCTCTGGGATGATAAATTCGTTCCTTTCTATTTTATAATATGCGTCCTGTTATTTTGGTTTTTTCTAAGGTGGGAGCATCTGGGGAGCTATATCAAAGGAACTCAGCTTGATTAACGAACGGTGGTGGAATAACAGAATTAAGAATTTAGGACAGATTGTGTTTATCCCGTAAACAACTCTGGCCTCATCTTGCATACACGTCTAGTATTGAGAACACTTTGCAGAATGACCTAATTCTAGCCTTGGACATTACATTCAGAAAAACTGCCATTTAATAATCTACAAAATACCGCGCAAGCCGCCGCAAGGGCGTGTGGGGATGTATTAGGTCACCAGCCATGCATCCGCAATCACAATCAAGGCACCTTTACACGACCATGTTTGTTCACACGCAATGGAACAAAGTCAATCATAGGAAACAAGGTACTTCCATGCGAGAATATTCTGTAACAGGATATATTCAATTCATGCGGGAACAATGTTTTAAAGGTGGGTCTATTAAAAGATCATGTGGTATATGAACAACATACTATATACACATTTCCAGCACTAATTATTTCCTACGGTCTTATTTTCATTGAACTCTAATGGCATAAGAAAAAAACGACATTGTTATTGGGTATATGCTACACTCGTCATTATTATATTGCAACGTTATTGATCGTTATGAACGAATGGAAAGCGTCACATCAATACAGGAAATTTTGAGTTCCGACCCAGAAGAAGCATAAAGATTATATTCTTAACTTAAAACTATTAGATATGCAAAGATCGTTAAATTTGGCATCTACATGTACACTTCGAGTTAAACCTTAACGCAGAGGGAATAATCCTAGCCCCGATGTACATTAATAAACGAGGCGATAACGAGTGCTTACGGGAAGTTGATTACCCGAAGAGACCAATCAATGTAAGACGACGAATCCTCTTTTCCTTAAGCCGTCCGTGGCAACAATATTAAAAAACGTCGCACACGACAATTCGTGTTTCCCGAGGGTAAAATACAAATAGAATCCCAGTAATCATTGATGAATGGTGGCCTTTCACCCACTGCCACACTATCTGGTGGTGGGTTTCAGGATTAGATTTAGATAATTTCACGCTTCCTTTGCCTTCGAGGTAGGGGATGAAAATGTTACCTCTCGAAAGCTGTCGAAGTGGATAGAAGAAGGCGACAGGTGAGAGGGGGGAGAGAGTGGGTGTGATTGAGTGAGGAGATTTTTTTGACCTCGGGGAGTGGATGAGGAGATTCCTCGACCGAAGGACGGGCTGGGGACTTTAAAGGGTGGAGGGAGGGGGAAGGAGGAGGATGGGTGGATGGGAGAGGGAGAGGAGGAAGGGAAGCCTGTCTCCTCACGGCGCGGAGGGTGTCGAGTTTCCCTAATCCCACCGGTTTCGGCCGGAAGTGACGCAACAGGTTTGAGGGAATCGCTTCGTTCACTCGCCGCCTCACTCACGTTCGCGCCCCTTTAAAAAAAATAAACCCTCTCCCCCCGCTCCCTCCCATCATCGTCTGAAGGTCCACCCCCACTTGTCCCCCACCCCCGGCACCCTACCTGATCTTTCCCTTCTCCCTCTGTCATTGTCCGGAAGGTGATCTCACGGAGTGTTGGTGAGATAGACAAAGGTGCAGTTGAAAGATAAGGATCGAGAGGGAACGGATCACGGGATAAGTATTTAATTTGGACATGAATGGAGCTTTTTTCCTATTCCAAAAGGGATGGCCGCTGAAGGGAGGGATGCGAGGAAATGAATGAGTTTTACAAGGCGCTACTTCCAGGGGACCCTGGATGATACGCCTGCGTCGTAATTCGACGAGAGTCAGTGGCTTTTACGGAAAATTTCTTAATTTTTGCGATTTTATTTAAATGTGGATTCTCCGTTGAACTGAAGGCATTTGAAAAAATTTTTTTTTGAAATTTCTAATCCTGGTGAACTTGAATTTGGTGTCGTCCTACTCTGCCTCTATGTGATACCCTGAAATCCACCTCAAAGGTGTGCGGCAGGAGCAAATTATGAATGCGCCACCGAAATTACATGCTTGAAAAATCTTGGGGATCAGCATGGAATCCGTATAAATGTGAATAAAGACGATGGAAATCATTTTTAGAAAAAGTTTTACGTGGCTACAGTTTCCAAGTTTTCGAATAATATTCTACTCATGCGTTAAGGGCTGCTAATGAATGTTAAAATACGATATGAAATTGATAGTTTGATGTTTCCACACTACGCAATGTAGTATAATGAGTTTCTTTCTGAGTGAATTGTTCTGATCCTTGGCTGTTCGTAGGAAGGTGACTTTGTAAATCTGTCTATTCTAGTTTTATCACCACCTTCTCAATCTAATGATCTCTGATTAAATCAGTTTGACTGGGTTAGCACTACATTTTCAACATTCTCAAAAAAGTCTATTTCTGATTTATGTGAAAGATTAACTACTTAGCGGGGGCTAACTTACTGGCTTCCCACCCAGAGGGCGCGGGTTCAAATCCCGGCGGTGTTGAATATTTTTCAGAGGTATCTCGATCCCTACTTGAGGTGCTTTGTGGAGGGCACTTTGAGTGAGTACGCCGTCCGTCGGAAGGGACGTTAAACTGCGGACCCCTTGGCGCCTTTCGTAAAGAGTAGGCTAATGCCGACGCCGGGTTTCTCTCCACCCTTCATCCTTTCCTGTCCATCCCCTATGGCGCAAATGACCTTAGCTGTCGGTCGCCTCACCTCAAAACTACTACTACTACTACGATTAACTACTTAGATCTATAATCGATGGTTTCAGGCGTTATTTTATGGAATCGGTTCATTCTTAAGCGGATAAAATAATACTTTGTAATTCCACAGATTTATTTCACAAACACACGACCCGGGTTTCGACGTACAACGTCATCTTCAGGTGCAGACATACAGCATAACTGTATGTCTGCACCTGAAGATGACGTTGTACGTCGAAACCCGGGTCGTGTGTTTGTGAAATAAATCTGTGGAATTATAAAGTATTATTTTATCCGCTTAAGAATACTTAAATATACATAAATAACCCACAGCCCACCAAAACTTTGTGTAGTAGCAAGAGAGCAAACTATTTAATCCGCTCTTTTTCCTAAATTTTTATAAATTTTATTGGTAATTAGAAAGCCTCCGTCTTTACCCGCTTTGTTAAAAGTGTAGAGTGTTAGGAAACGCTAAGATTAAGAAGAAAGATGTATTGATTCTCCGATATGAGAAATGTAGACGTTCCCCTCAACAGATGAAAAGATACAGTCGTCTCTTCCCCTCATTGTTGCAAAGAGAAAGTGGATAACATACTTGTAATTATTCAATGAGTTAAAAACCCTAAATATTCCCTTGATATTTATACTGAGTTTAGGGCGACAGAAAGAAATCCCCATTGCATTACTAATGTTATTATATTATATCGTATCGTTTGATTTGGTTAATTTCTTCTCAGGATTTCCATCTAAACCAGAGGGACCTTTGAGACTTCTCGGAAGCCCTTGAGGCGTCCGTCGAACATAGGTGGAAACGAAAGCACGGAGAGGGTGAAAATCCCGAGAAGAATTTACATAGAATATTCGCTGGGAAAGTAATATGCCATTATCTAAGTAAATGGGATCATACGCATCTAAGGCAAAAGTAGAAAACCTCCAATATCTGAAAAATAATAAAAACCTATCTATATGATACATATTTTGGCACAAACTTAAAAGTTAATAAGAAAATTCAATGGAAAGAGCCGGAAGTCAGTTCTGTGGAGTGATTCACGTAGAAACCGATCTCGACCAAAAGGCCATCTAACGTAAGTAACAGGTGAAAAATCAAAGACATACATCTGCATAATACCCCGCAAGCCATCAAAAGGGCTAGTGGAGGATGGTGTTAGGTCACTAGCCATGCATATGCAGTCCCAATCATGACACATCTACAAAAATATTGCTTTTATCATGCACTGGAAGAAAGTTAATAACACGAAAGAAGGTACTTACATTCATGGACAGGATGTATTAAAATCATGCGGGAGGTCTACCAATACTAATTATCTACTTCGCGCCTACATTGGACCTATGTAAGCCACAACATGGGCGTGTGGAAGGAGATGTTAAGTCACCTGTCATCTATAAATAAAGCCGCACCTGTACGCACACTACACACACGCTTACACTTTTCCAGCAGTTGCTCGCGAAAAATTTAATTTCTTGTACAACCCAAGGGCAACCATTGCATGAAACACTGTCTCCTGTTAGCCCTTTATAAACGACTCCATGAACCTGATGTTAGGTTCAAACAACGGCGCCATGGTCCAGGAATATAGTCCCCTCTGCCCCTTCTTCCGTCCGCTCTAATCTTTATTCGGATCTTGCTTTTTCCTCGTGGAATTAGTCACGTCTCTTTGAGAAATTAATAAACGTATTTTTTCACGCGTCGCGTCGCTCGTGATAACTTCAACTCCGTCTTGTTTATTACCACGAGGGTTTTATGTTACAGCAAGGGGGGAAGGGGGACAAGAGAAGAAGGGGAGGAGGGGCGGAGGAGCATGGGAAAAGACTGTCACGATGTCACGTGCCTTATTCTCCGCATTGAGTCTTCCCTCCCCCCCCCCCCCCCCCCCTGTCACGCTCCGTGGTCGCGGCGGTGTCGACGGTGACACAATCGGTCACGAAACACATAATATTATGCATACATCCTCCAGCGCGAATGGGGAGAGCGTCAGGTTATACCGTCTCACCCTCGGAATCAAATAGAATGTCAAAAGTCTCTACCTCTGCGCCTTTGCCTGCGTTTCACCTCCGCCCGAGCACTCTTGTATTCACGGGCTCACCTGCTCTTAAGAAACTTGGATCTTTGGGTCTGTACAAATTCCCTTATCATCGAACAATCAAAATATGATCGGAAAAATCAAATGCAATACGCGGCAGATTTTGCCAATGGTTGCATTGTGTCCAGTCATTATCTAAAATTATTATATGTAATTATATAAAATAATGAATACATTAACACATATATTGAAATAGAGGTCGCGAAATACATAAGCAACAGTTCCATATGACAAAGTAAGTTCTGTTCGCCTGTACATGGGACGCTGAGGACTGTCTACATCTACATGATACCCCACAAGACAACGGGATGAGGTGTAGCAGAGGGTGTATTCATACCTGGTGTGCGCCGTGAGCGGATAGTTATGTTTACGTACCGAACACCAAAGGCGTAATTGCAAAACAATGCTGTCACATTAGGCAAAACTATTTTGTCAAATTTGTGTAGAAAGGAACCTCACAATAACTGTGATGAAAAAAACTCGTTATCCCGGAAAAATATTTCTAGCATATTAAATAGGGATAAAACGAACATGAACTGCGCAAGGAAACAACGATGAATAATATCGGGACCCTCAAAAACAGGCAATAGTTTACACTATTCGCTTTCCTACTTTTATAATTGTACGTTATTGGATACATTTCTTAGTGCACCATAAGGTGCCATTATTTTTCAGATGATAGTATATGTATTTGCATGCGTTTCGAATGAAAGGAATTTTGCATGAATGTATATGCTGCTATGGGTAATGTTTTGCATGTATGTGTTGATTTTGCATTTGGTTGGGTTCCTTTTTACGAGTGGTGACCTAACACCCCCCGCCACACACCCTTGCGGCAGCTTTGCGAGGTATTATTTAGATGTAGATGTATTCGTGCTTTCGGCTGAGGAAGAAAGAGTAAAAAAAATAAAAGGAAACCTTTAAAAGTCTACACTACACAATAATGCCACTTATTCTCTAGTGATGTGAGCCGAAGCTATGCCTTTCTTTTATTCTTCTTAACGACGTCTTATCCCTATCCGTTCGGCATTATATATGTATCTGATCGTGAATAAATGTCCTATCTGCCATAATATGATAATATTTTCAAAATGTACTGTGAGTCTTAATGAAACTGATACCTCTCAAAGTTACTTTAAAGCTTAAGCCTATAAAATAATTATTGATTTTGGATTCACATTTGATGAAAATTATCTTTGCTTATTTATCGAGCTGTTGTATGGTAAATCAATACAAAAACCAATCGTGTATCTTACGAACCACAAGGTCCTATGGAAACCACTATTTATTTAAAATATTGTTATAACGTGTGCGCTGATGTTCAGGAGTCATTCAACTATTATTGTAATGATAGATAAGTCACTTGAAAATTGTCTCTCTTCCTCTCCGCCCAATTTTTTTCACCTAATTTTACGGTACGGCATTTATATTCAACGTCAATTATCATAATAGGGAGCATCAATTATATTCTGGCATCCACCCTCTCTCCTTTTCCTCTAATTTATAATTATTCTAAAATCATTGTGCTGGTTTATAGTAATATTATATTCTCTCGGAGCCCTGGGCTGGGCGAGGGTAAGACTCTCTGCCTCCTAAGTTTCACCCAACGCGGACGAAATAATGAATGCCGTATCAAGTGTCCTCAGTTGTGACACGGCGCACTCTAGCGTCTTCAAGAGCGGCGGGGGAGTGACGGGCGGAGTTCGTCCTCCTGTGCTGCACATCCGTCCGCAGACGGCGTTCACTCGCAAGTGGTCGGAAAAAGTGTCTCGGGTGCCCCCGTTCCGCCTTCACGGTCCCGTTGGTGTCCCCGGGGCCGTGTCGGGCGTCGGGCCCTTATTAATTTCCGCGTTCCGCCCCAGGCGTCCCCGACGGAGGTGGTGAGGAGTCTTAATGCTCGTGACGCAGGGCCGCGGGTTTAGGCATTAGTCATCACGATGATGTGCTTTTATCATGAATATTATTATTGACACTGCTGAAGTTTAGTCCCTCCGACGAGGGGCTAGAAATACCCACACATTACTCTTCATCGGGCTTGAAGTACAAAATAATACATTGAAATCTTCAGACCAGGTTTATTCCTCATAATTTTGGACGTATACACGTTTAATTCCAAAAAAACCATTTAATAGTTCTTCAAATAAGTGTGTTATGTATTCCTACCGCCTTGTTTGACTTCATTTCTTGTAACTCATTTTTTTTACAGCAAATCTCTCTATCTGAGATTCCTGGAAAGGATTGGGGATAAATCTACTTTCTCTACAATACGCCCCTTTTTCCTTCAACACTTTCATTAATTATTCTCAATTACCTCTATCGGAGGGTATCTTGAAATATTATGAATAAATAAATGCATCCTAATCATACGAGTACTTCATGTTCCTGTCTACATATTAGTGATTCATTACGGTTATAGCATCACTCGTGCCTCTCCTATTAATGAACCTACACGTGTCATCCCCTAAATAATCATTAGCAGCTTACATGAACTACTCCACCTGCTCTAGTTAATTCCGTCCTATTTTATTATTTAACTTGGCTTTCCGCTGCCTGTCTGTCTGACTTGTCGCATGTTGAAAAGTACCGGCGATAGGGGTAACAAAATATCATTCCCCTGCCGATCACTGCTCATCCTGACTCTCTCTCTATTACCATACCTCATCCGTCTGATACATGCATAAGTTCCAAATCATTCGCCTCTCCCTATAGTCTATTTAACTTCGCAACATTTCCATCAGATCTGTCCACTCTACTCGGCTGCTAAAAAACCAAGAAGCTCACAAAGACATCATGTATCTCCCTTCTAATTTGTTCATCGCTGCAATGGTGTCACGCGTTCCTCTCTCTCTCTTCTGAAGAAAAACTGATCTTCGCCTTGGTAGTTGTGTTCCATTTTTTAACCTCATAATGATAATTATTAGAGCTACCTTTGCTTCATATGATATTAAATGTATCGCCCTATATCGTCCTTGCATGCAGTTTCTTTACATTTTTTCGTCCTGGGGTCAAATTGACTTTGGGAAATCTCTGGCTTCATTCCTCAAAAATATTACGCATAAGTTAAAAAAATATCTCTATTCCATTTTACCCATAATAATTTAATAACTCTGCGCATTTATTATTTACTCCTAATACCTTGTTTGACTCAATTTCGCTATCTAGGATTCTTGTACTAAGGTTGTCCTTACCCAGTAACTGTAACGTAAGGCTCAACGGCGAATACTTTGCAAGTTCTCTGAATCTCTTGGGCTCTATTATTCTATTATTGACTTCCCCGTCTTAACTCTTAGGACCGGTATAGTTATGGCCATGTTACATCCTGACAATTCTTTTATCATCTTAAATAGCACTGCTACTTTTCCATATCTCTGACATTTTAGCGTGTCTTCACACTGATCTTTCCATCATTTTTCCTTGGCGTGAATAGTTTCTCGCTATCATTTAGCTCTTGGTACATTCTCTCCTAATTCCCAATTTTTGTGCTTACGTTTTTCCGTAGTAGTAGTAGTTTTTAGGGGGGGCGACCGACAGCTAAGGTCAATTGTGCCATAGGGGATGGACAGGAAAGGATGAAGGGTGGAGAGAAACCCGGCGTCGGCATTAGCCTACTCTTTACGAAAGGCGCCAAGGGGTCCGCAGTTTAACGTCCCTTCCGACGGACGGCGTACTCACTCAAAGTGCCCTCCACAAAGCACCTCAAGTAGGGATCGAGATACCTCTGAAAAATATTCAACACCGACGGGATTTGAACCCGCGCCCTCAGGATGGGAAGCCAGTATGTCAGCCCCCGCACCATCTCGGTCCCCCGTTTTTCCGTTTTCTTCTTTCATCCATTGGGTTAATCATATCTCCCCTAATTCATTATTTCCTAATTCTTTTATTGTCTACCATTCCTATTATTTTCTCAGCTGCTCTTTCTATCCCCTTCCTTTGCTCCACTCACTTTTCCACAACCGTTTTAATGCCCTTGTCCTTATTTATATTGTAATTAACTTTTTCTAACCTCCTTACTTTTTACCCCGGCAAACCTTCAAGATACACCTAGTTCTTTTAGTTTTCAAAGTAAAATTTACAAAAATTTAATTATTGTTCAAGTCTCTGCCTGTACCCGGGAAGCTGTGTAAATTGATGAAGGTGTTTCTAATTCTATATCAAACTATACAATATAAATGGTGTCTGCCTGTTTATCCTGACCCTTTCTATATGTGCATACGCCTTTGACGATGGTTCAACCGCTTCTCTTCTTAAAAAAGAAAAAATTTTGAGGAACACCAAAAGTTCAAAATAAATGTGCAACTATACATATACCAAAATGCAAGCTAAGTTTTGTGGACCCGTTTCTCGGAGCTATCGGTCAATATACAATCCGCTTGGACCTGTCTTGCAGTAAGTGTAGCAATTTGTAATTCACTTGCTGTTTAGTCAGAGAAGATATGACTCACCCTAACACATTCACGTTTACTATCATCATACAAATATTTACGACTGAATAATGAATACTTGTAATGGGGTTTGTAACTTTGAGAAGCGACCCACGGTATTCATGGACGCAAAATTCATTTTATAATTGAAAACAAGAGTCCTATCGATTGGGTTGTTCATGCAGTTCGCAAATGATTTTGGATCGAGGATGTGGCATTGTTCCTGTTAATGTTCGCAAAGTTCGATATTCAATAATGAATTTCATTTGTGTCGAGAAGGCACGCGCTCGCTCATCCCTAATGATGGCGATACCTCCCAGCCGTTCGATTAACCGATTTGTCAATCGCTCCGATCCCTTTCTCTCTCTCTCTACGCTGAGGAGAGTCAATCGCACCGCCGGACGCAGATGGATGGGCGACGGGGACCGACGGGAGAGAAAATTAACGCGCTCACTCCATAACATAGTACATCTCTCACTCCTCCAAACCATTTCCCCACACATACGCGCCGCTCCACCTCTCATTCGCGCTTGTTCTCCCTCCTTCTCTCCCGCCCCGAATCAACGGGAGTGGCGAGACGCCACTCAATTCAGAGCGCACCCCTTTTGTGTCCCCGCCGCCACCCTCACCACTCTGTCTGTCTCTCCCCGCTGCAATCACCCACGTAAAAAGCACACTACCCCTTATCCACTCGCCTGTGCCCCCTTTCCCCGAGTCCCACTCGAAATCCGTTTTCCCTCTGTATCGGTGATGAGACCGGGTGGTACCCGAGGGGCGGGAGGAGCGTGTAGAGAGGCAGCGGCGGGTGAACGACTGCCGTGCCCGAACACAAAACGACGACCATCGTTGACGGACGTGCTATTTTCCGATCCCCTTTCCTCTCTCCCCTCCACGCCCTCCCCGCCCCCTTCGCCACCACCCGTGCCTGTCCCAGCATTCAGTCCGCGGACTTGGTTCGGTGGACCGCTAGTTTGGGGAAAGGGGGATAGAGGAGGAGATGGAGGGATACGATGCCACCCCGGGAGTCGATAAAACGATTCCCCACAAACCATCTCTCTCCCCCTTACCAGTGGACACTTCACTCACTCCGGAGGGAGAAGCTGGGTAGCCGGCGACCAATTTCCATTTCTCGGGAAAAACTTCCGGTGCCTCGAGAGAGAGAGAGGCTGTTCGTTCGGGGCGTCTCCCTCCCTCTCGTTGCCGCTTGGGGATGTGGACCGTGAGGGTGTCCTTCCCCGGAGTCCCTTTGACTCGAGTGTTCTGCTTCCATTCCCCTTCCGCGCCTCCGTCCATTCACTTCGTCGTCTGCCGATGTCTGACTACATCCTGTTCAAACATATCCCACTCCCTCGATTGAAATCGCGCGTGAGAATCTCCTCGCTCGTTCCCGTCCTCAAAATCGGATTTCAATGAGGATGGGGTAATGGTGACGGCAGGAGGGGAGAGTGGGAGGGGGTGGAGAGGAGACCACTGCGGTGGATTAATTCATCATGCAGTGCCACGGGGACTCTATCAGGGATCCGCTGGGTGGGGAGGGGGAGTGCGTTCGTGAAGCGTTCTGGGATTTCCGAAACCGTCGTTAATTTCGATGTTTTTTTTATTTTTCCGTCACGCTGAAAAGGGTTGGCCTCTTCTCCGTCTCTTCTTACTTGATGTACCTCCCGATATATTTGTTGTGCCGATGTGGCGAAATTCATGCCGCGCGATCTGCTCACTATATCGAAATTTTTCAACTGGATCAGTTGAAACCACCATTTCCGGGAGCACATGACACTAGGTAACCACGGGCGGCTCAGGGAAATGATCATCCTCCATATGCTAGCCTGTGTGTATCATTCTAAGTGCCGATCAATTTACTTTGAGGTGAGATCTAATCTTGCGTATCAAACCTACTTCAGGATAGTTGATACTAATCCTCAAAGCAACTTTTCTTTAGAAGTAAATTAAAACCAACATGATTTTGCATATCTATGAACATTGGAATTTTTTGTTCGGCCATTATTGTATAATTATGTTCCTCGATGACGGTTACTAGTCATTCGTCATGATTCTTCGAAAGGAAACCCTGAAATTCCATTAAACGGCATTAAATTTGCATCATGGCTATTAAATAATAAGATATCTAAGAGAAACTCGTAATTATCATTTAGCGAGTTTTAAGAAGTGGGGGGAGCCTCAAGATTAGTCTAATATTGTGTTTATATAATAAGTCATTTCATTTAGCTAATTCATTGCTTTCTGAAGTCCGTTTCTTAAAGTTAAAAGTCTGTTTACATGTACTTGTGCTTAGCAAATACTAAGTTTGCTGATGGTAATAAATAACGTAGCACTTGTTACGACTTTGCATTTGAAAAACGATCCATTTACGTTCATATTGAAGCAAATTTAAACGAGTGAATAAAAATCACTTAGGTGATTGTGAAAACCAAGAATAAACCATATAATGTTAGTGTAGTTGTTAATTTGACAGCGATTTTCAACGCCAGCAAAATAATTAAACACTTGTCTGCCGATTTCCAGAAGTTCACCGATGAAACTGAATGTAAAAAAATAATAAACAAATAAGCTGTTTGTTATATGGCAAGAAAACATTACGAATCATCTTTTTAAATGCGAAGCCTGTCAAACAGTTCATTAAGGTTGGTTTAATGCACATACATTCTGAAAAATATTTTCATATTTTCAATTCCAGTCAATTTCGATTGGGTTGATGAATTTTAACAAAGTAGCACGTTAATACTTTTGTCTTACTCTGTTCAATTAGCCAAAAATGTATCACTATTGCACCGGGTTAGTTTTCATTAACACTCGCAAACGGTTCTTAAATGAAGTTGATGTTTTAAAAGGTTATCTTTTAAGCTATTCTATATGCACACTATGTTATGATTTTCTAACTTACAGGTAGGAGCTTGAATATCTTTAATGCTAGTAAAGTGTTTTTTCATTTTCTGTCCGTTAGTCAAGCCTATATGAGATTCTACACTATGCATTTCCATCTTAGTTCTAATACCTCACTGTTAATCAAACATCTTCGTTGAGTAAAGTTTACGTCTCATCCTTTCTGACAAAATATAATAGTACATAATCTTCCAACCATATCAGAAAAAAATCGGTTTTTTCAATTTTTCATCCCCTTAGAACGCGAATTATAATTAGATAAAGATTGCACCATGTTCCCATTGAAGCTTTTGTGCCAGCCATTGCGATTTCCATGGCAATATCACTCTTACGGAGGTCACTGCCCACCAAATTCAAATCGCACGCGCCTCCCCTTTGGATACCAATTGAATTTGGCATAAAGTTCATTTCGAGCGAGTTCGGAAGAGTAATTTGCCTCTTCCATGCAGACACAAAGGACTTTTCTTTTGATTTGTAACGGACAGGAATGAAGTGCCTATATCGGCTTCGGATCTTAGGATTTAAACCTAATGCGACGTGAAACAAGGCTGAATAACGGGGAGGAGCTGAGAGAAAACAAGCGGCAATTTATTGCGGGGCGCAATCCGTTGATGACGCCTCCAAAGTATACGCACAACAAGTGGATGCTCGATGCACACGCCGCTGATGCCGATATTATCGGACGAGTGCGCGGATGCGCTTGTCCCGTGACGACACTTTGTCGCATGAGTATTCGCCGTCGTTCCGTGTCGCGTGGCGATCCTTTTTTCCCTCGTCGTTATCTCCGGGAGTCATTGGAGTTTAGTTGGCAATGGGAGACGGGGTGGAGGGGGGGGGCACGGGAAAGTGACGGAGGGAGGTTTGGCGGAGACTTCCTTGTTGGATGCGTGGAAGCGAGAATTCAATTTCGAACAAGTTGGGGTGAGCGGAGGCGCGAGAGGAGGGTCGAGGGGGAAGGGGGTTGGATGGGGGGGGAAAGGAAGGGGGGAAAATTTGGGGTGACGGAGCGTGTTTGATGTTTTGCGTAGACGAGGGGGGGGCGGGCAAATGGGATAACGAGCCAGGGCGGGGGGAGGGGAGGGAATGCAAGGGTGAGGGAGGACGGAAGGGGTGAAGGGTAAGAGGAGGGACCCACCCCTCGGTCTGACAATGAGAAGGGGAAGAGGGCTCTGGGATTAAAGGCGTATCTCCTCCCTTCCCCTTTCAACAATTCTGGTCCCTAGGAGGAAGATTTTGTCGGTCTCAACTCCATGGCTAGGTGCGTCAACTATTCTGAACACTTTTAGTATGCCCTTTCGAATACCGGGGTAACGAAAGTGCTTGAGAGTCGTTGAAAAAATACGCATACCTTTTTTTATTCCTTGTTTACGTGATTCTCCGTCCATATCGTGAGGATTTTTTCGGCAAAATTTTAAAAAATTTCCAATTGGCAGTTTACACTCGAGGAAAAAAAAACAAATATTCCTTTTCTAGCTAGGAAATCAGGTTAGTTTCAGAAATCATTTTCAAAAGAATTCTAACTTTTAATTAATTCAAGGAGTTATTATTTACATTTTCTTAGTAAAAACTTTGCCAGCCATTTATTTATAATCTATTAAAATAATCAAATTTTCTAATGGTGTTTAAACACTCTGACGATACTAATTTGAAGAACTGTGGGAGATGCCGAAACAGTAACTTTTAAGGGAGTAATCGAGAATGTGGATTAAAATGCAACAATTTCAAAGCGTGACGCCTCAGTAGCTTAACTGGCTAAAGAACTCGGCCGGACATCGAGGGATACGGGTTCCCGGTCAAGGCGACTGATTTTTACCCTTTGAAATCGTCGCATTTTATTCTGACGGCACATTAGAGTAGGAAGGAGCTCAATTAGAACGTTACTTGATATTCCCATGATTTATATCACACGCGTGTCGATTGGCGAAAAATCGAAATGTGCGCTTACATTGCTAACTAGTAACCGGATTGACCTTGTGGACGGCTTGCTTGTCGACATATGGAAATATTAACGAACATAGGCCATGATTAACGTATCGCGAGACACGTGGTCCACTTTATCCAGCAATGAAGGGAACATTTTTTTTCCTGCCGGTCTCCCCCGGAGAGACGAATTTTTTGATTAATTGAAAATTTGAAAAAAGTATCATCTTTACTCACAACAATTAACCAACATGATGTGATGAACAGAACAGCTAACATAGGTAAAAAAATATTAATGAATGATATTATACAAAATATATATTTATTAACATTAATGTTGCAAATTACTTTTTAAATAGCTGCTGAACACTATCGAAAAACCAAGAAGACAGAAAAATTAGTTCAGTACCCATTAACAGCAGTAACCATGATAAACAAAGAAATGGCGAAAGGCAAAGCCCTCCCCTCTGTTTAATTTACCCACAGAATAGTGGGCTTTAAGTGGTGCTCAGTCGTGACAGCGATATATTAGATATCGATATCTAGTCAAAATCTAATAGAGGTTTTCAACAGAATTTAGGGGAAGAATGGGTGGCTTTAGTAAATCAATCGGAAGATGGATGAATACTTCTTAATGCTGCGAAATCACCTAGCGAAAAGTATACAAAATTTCACGGGTCACTTAGTAAGAAGGACCCATATTTGAAAACTAAGGGACGTTTGGCCATAAATAAATGTATTCGTCAGACAAGAAAGTTGTTTAGACCTGATGATGACGTCAACGTCGAAACCTGGGTCGTGTTCTTAGTAAAGCGTGTGGAATAACAAAGCCAATAATAATTTCATTTCATTTCAATATGATATGTAATTTACATAAAGTTACGCCGGAGACAACAAATTTTCGTTGGAAAATATTTTTTTTTGACGGTTTTAATCTATAAACCTACATGTATTTCGCTTTTCTGCATAATCGCCGTTCTCTTCTAAGCACTTTTCATGGTGCCGCACCAACTCCCCTAATCTCTCAGCATATAAGTCGGTTCCCTGGGAATTGAGCCAGTCGACAAAGGCGGTCTTGAGTTCCTCGTCGCCTTCAAAACTTTGTCCCCCACTCTTTCAAGTGCCAGAAGAGGAAATAGTCGCTTGGTGCAAGTTTATGTCATCTTAGTCTTGCCGATTGCGGTCCAAAAACGCTCATTCCTTCAAAATTATTATTTTATATTATATATATATATATATATATATTGTATATATATTATCATTATTGATTAATCAGCCAGGGCACTACTCGTCAATCATCGATCAGATGGTGGTTCGGGGTCTACCAGTTGAATGATTTCATCTATCTAGATACTAGGCCTGCCACTCTGCTCGTCACAATGCACATTTGTGCGGCCATTTTTGAAGTCTGGAAACCATTTTCTAACCTTTTCTTGCTCATTACTGTAGGTCCATAAGGGCGCGCGATTCGAATAGCGGTTTATTCCTCCAGATAAAAAAAACCAAACTGTGCAGTTATCTATTACCAGTTATGTGTGGGCATCGAATTAGTTTGAAAAGCTACAAGCGAGACAAGGTAATTATTTCCCTCTCACCTGCCCCTCCAAAGCCCTGGATGCGCACCACCACTGCAAGTTTTGATGCACTGTGAGACTCCTGCCCTTTCCTACTTTGGGAAACAAGCCTCCAGTTTGACGATTATGGCATAAGGATAGGGTAGCGTAATAGGATTAGATTACATAGCGAGCCTCTAGAGAGTTTTAATAAAGTGGATTCTCCATGCCAGTGATTATTCGAAATCCGTTCCGCTATGTATAGGAGTTCACTTAAAAGTTTATGTGATCTCTTGCGAAGGTCTTTAATGTTTTCATACTTGTAGGAACACGAATGGAGTGTACGTATGTGAGACGTTCCCACATCCACCCCACGTCGCGAAATATTTTTCATCAACGGACCAAACGCAGGCGTGATCAGGCAGTCCACTTTCCCATAAGCCGCGTGACTTGGGATATTGAGGGTGATAAGGGTCTGTCCGGAGCAAAAGAGAGAGGGAGTGGGGAGAACCCTGAATCGGGCGAGGAGGCTAAGGGTTCTCCCTACGAGGATTCCCCTGGGATGCCGGACATCCTCGACCCTCCCCCGCCTCCTCCTCCATCCTCAAACTCCCTCGATAAACTAAATTAACCCTCCGCAATCACTGCGTCCCATATAAAGCCTTGACGCATAATGAGATTCTTCTACCTCCCCCCAACCCCTTATCCCTTCCCCACCATCCTTTCACCCACACTCTCCTCCTTTTGAAGAGACCGCCGCGCGCTCAAAACATGTTAAAATTCCACTTCCAGCCGGGATGAAGAGGAGAGAGGGAGGAGAAAAAGTAATTCCCCCCCCCTTCTCCTATACATAAGCTCGTCTCGTATATATCGGAATATTGGAGTCGGAACATCGGTGTGGTGATGGGGTGGGTGGGCATGGTTGACATGATTTCTAAACGGGGGAGGGTTGTCCCTTCCAACTTCCTCTCCCCACTCTTTATTTTTCCTCGTATGCACGTGGGTGCCACCAGTCATTGGGTTTCCGCTACTCCGTTCGATCTTCCCCATCAATTTTGCATTCACCCATTTTCGCACTCCTAGTCTCTCACTATTCTTTCTACGCACTTGCTCTCTCTATGCAGAAAGCCTTTTTTTTCCGTTCCTGGAAAAAAAGGCTTTCTGGCGATCCATCTGGTGATGATCTGGCGATCATCTTCACCGTTTTGTTCGGGTGTATCGCAATTTGTCCCGAGTCAATAGCTCTATATTATCTTATCTTTTATTCGATTTCCGCGCAGTTTGACGCATATTTTTGCGTAATTTTGTGAGCACAAGACGCCCCTACCGCTGCAATGGTTGCTTTAAAAGAAAGAAGAACGACCTTCATGGTAATGCATCCAGCGCGTTTAAGTTACGACTCTCAGACGACTTTGATTAAAATATTTCTCCGTGCATTATTTTTTTAAGTCCAATCTAAGGGGTCTGAATTTCTGGCCATTAAGACTTCATTTGAAACAGAATGGCGGCGCAGTGAAAAGAACTGGTCCCACCCTACCCTGAGCGTGCAGATTTCATACGCCGCAACACAGCGCAGAGTGAGCTCTACCTTACCTTCCAAATACCATCTTCTTTTTAGTCGCTGTGGGTGGACGATGGATAATGATACAATAAGTTTTATTAACTTGTAGCTAAAATGTGTTTTTAACCAAATCTAAGCTGAATTAAAATCTCAATTTCAGGGTCTTCTGCTTGATCTTTCTCGCCCTTTAAAAGGTCTGCGGTCATCTAGGGACAGGCTGAGCTGAGTTTAATTTCCCATAGGATTTTTAATGGTATACACTTTATCTGCTGGCATACCTTTAAACGATATGATGCAAATTTTGACAATACGGCGCGGCACGGTAGTATATCACGCGGAGCGGTATAGAAAGACGAGCGAGTAAAAATAGGTAAAAAAGGCTCAGTTTGCATGCTAGTGTTGGGTGAAATAAAACATGAAGATCATATTAAAGATTCATATTTACTTATGAAAATAGTAATGCTATCCGATTGTGGCATCGTGTTATTTTCAGGGTGAACTTCCATTCCCATAACGCTGGAATGGGGCATGGTTGTGTGGTGGGTGGAGCCTTTGGTTACCAACCGGAAAATCTGGGTTTTATTCACGCCGGATTTCGGTAACATCAGTCTCACCCAAATTGATTGATTTTTCCAAATAAATAGCACAGTTTCAGGCTTAATATGGTGGAATCCTTCATGATAAAAGAAGACACTTCGCTTTTCAACATAAGAGTATTTTTATTACGACATAGGTTTCGTTACAGCGTAACATCTTCAGGATGTACTTCACCTGAAGATGTTACACTCTAATGAAACCTAGGTTGTAATAGAAATACTCCATCTTCCATCTTGATTGTTCCTGCCTATAATTTTCCTGAGAAACCACAGGTGGCACTGGGAAAGATGGATCTCATAGTCTAATAGATGAATTTCATACGCCATATACTTTGAGCTAAATGCGGGGTGAGATCTACTCGCACTTAAAAAGTCAAGTATCAAGTTGATTAAATAAGCCACGTAATTTTATGCGAGAATATAAATTTAATTTCTGAGAAAGACCTTGAATTTTATGGGGTTGGTATAACGCCGAGGTAGTACACAATTTTCACATATATCCAACACTGAGAAATTTGAAATAGTGCTGTGAAAACATATCCCGGAATAAGGTTTATGAAGTGTCATATCATTTATATGAAAAGAATGCAATATTAAGGATATGAAATTTTCATTAAAATAGCCATAACCAAAGAAAGATGGGAAGATACACATTAAGAGTTTATTTTTGTGCGTCCGAAAAATGTTTTGTAAACTTACACCGTTTTTAAATTATTAAATTGTAAATTCTGCCAGTGGTGCTCTAAGTCCTTTACTTATAAAGGAATGTTGAGCTCTCGGTCGCAACATGGTTGGGTTAACTGTTTTTAATTATGCGTAAAAAGCATGCCTTACATTTAATTCATGAGTTTAGCATCCATTGTATGATTATATGCCGCAAATCATGTAACACGTATTGGTGTACGTATTAATGGCCACCTTTATGTCATTTAACGTTGGCCCTACCAACTCCCGCCACACGCACTGGCGACGGTTAATTTATATCCTCTGGAAAATTTGAATTCATTTGGTAATTGTCTTCAATATAATGTTTAGGGTATTTTGCTGGTGTAGATCAAACCAATCTACGAATTTGATTCAGGTTGGTTGGTACGTGTATTCCTGAAATGAACTTCAGCTCCATGAGATGATTCGTACTTACGTAAATGCCAAGCGGTTTTTCTCAATTCAATTCCTTTTACTCTAAAAATATCGGTGATTGAGAATAAAATTTATATCCTCTGAAAATTTTGGCTCAATTTGGTAATTGTATTCAATGTAATGTTTAGGAGTAAGGTAGGAGAAGGAAATATTAGTATAAACTCTCAATCTAGCCCCAACAAATTCGTTAAATGAATAAATAAATACATTTAAGGTATGCTACCTATTAAAGGTAGGTTTTGGACGGTTACTAATGACTATTATCTCTTACGTATCAAGAGAAATTCTTTTGTTCCCCTGCATTATTATTTCTTCATTTTTTAACTTCTGCTTTCTTTCATGCTGCTGTCTAAAAATGTATTTCCTAGTGGATATTCCCTTTCATCTTCTTCCCCTATTATTCAGCATTCTTCCTTCTACCTCGACCCTCAACTGCCAACTACCTTTCATTAATCCTATCGACCATTACGTCTATCTTTTTTGGATTTTTACTAGCAACTTCCTCACTAACCGCCATCAAATTTAAAACTTTAGCCTTTTTCTCATTCTCGTTTCAACTTATTCTCTCGTATTCTTCAACATACTCATCTCTAAAAAACCTCCATTTTCAAAATTTTTGTATGCGGCTCCAAACGGTAACTTATAAAATTGCAAACTAGTCAAAGATCCTGTTATTGGTGGCGTGATGCCACATGTAACACGGGCAGCGTTGTAAGATGTATGCATCATTCGTACGCGACCTAATCGGTGCATTGATATGCCTGGAAAGGGAAATATCCACGGGACTTGTCGCGTTGTCACTGTGTGTCACGAGGGAGCGGGTTGGGGAAAGGGGGGGAGAAGGGAATTGAGGTGGGGGCGAGAGGATGAGGGAGGTGGAGGGTTAGCGGCACGCGTGCCTGCACGCGACCCTTCCTTAAACGCCCCCTCCACCGCCTCGCATCCTTTTTAACATTTTTATCGGGCCGTTGCGTGCCTTGGCGGGATTAAAGGGTCACTCGAAATATATTAGGTGCGACGAGGAGGTTTGGAGGGGGGGTGGGTGAGTATGGGTAGGATTGACGTCGGGTGGGGGTAGTGGGTTATAAAGGGAGCCGCGTCCTGACCGCCCGCACCTTTGTAGTGCCGACGGCGGAGGGAGGGTGGACGGGGTCGGGAGTGGTTGGGGGAGAAAAGGGTTCGTTCGAAGGGGGATGGATGCAGGCTAGTCCCGCTGGAGAGCACTCTCTCTCTCCGCCTCCACTCCAAATACCTCCCACAACACATCCACACGCAGCACCCCATCCGTTCCCGCCCCCTTCGCCCTCTATACCCCCTCCCTCCGTTTCAGTCTCCCGACAATCCGATCGACAACCCCCCACCCCTCGCCTCCACCGCCACACGCACTCCCTTTCTCCCCCAACCACCAATTCATCCCTCCATCCCGGCAAACCCGCGCCCTTTGCCAACCGCCCTCGCCAACTCGTCTTCCCTCTCTCTCTTTCTCCACCTCCTCGCCCTTTTTCTTTTTTAAATGGTTGGATAGTGACCCCTTCTCTTTCCTTTTTAATTTTATTTTCCCTTGCGTCTCGCGAGCGCTCGTGGAGTGGAGTGGATGATGCACACACGCACTGTCTTTTTTTTTTAAGTGCCGACGTTTATTTGGTATTTTTTTCCGTTCCCTCGGAAGATAGAGCGTGAGGGGGACGGGTGGGGGGCGGGGAATCATCACATCCCTGCCAGGGGGACTGGAGCGAATGAATTGAATCGTTCGGGAAACCCTTGTTTAATCGCGTGAGGAAATTACCCTCGGGTTTTCCCGTCGCTGCGAGCATAGATGTACTCGCGACAGAGTCCTCCATGGTAGACGAGAGAAGAAAAGAATTAGTGGAGAGTGACGAGTCCCTAATGAATAAATTGCGTGCTGTTTTTGGTGGATTACGGCAAAGATTATCTAAATATCAATCATTCGGTGGCAAGTGGTATTATATTTTTCCCCATTTTTTTCGCTCATCTTGTGATGAATTGGTTGATTGAATAATAAATATCGAAAGATTTAATATTCTGTGCTGGCACCACTAAAACAATATCGACAGAGATAATGAACGTGTAAATTTCCCGGAAGAAAAATCGAAACGCAAGGAATGTGCAAAAGAATATGTATTCCGAAGTGATGAAGATGTTAGCAGTGGTACGAATTGAATGAAATGATAGAGCAAACATCTATTATAATTGAAGGTGAATTTGCGGAATTGTTGTAAATTATTACGTTAAGTAAGCAATCGGGTGAAGTCAGCCTCTTGATAATATTCCAGTGCTGTTCTCGGAGTCATTTTGAATCCTCTGTCACGCTTGTGTTGCTAAGACTCTCATTTTGGTATGACCATTGATTCCGAAAGCTGTAATGCCCAAATACCTCACTTGGCAACCAATACAAAGTTCATTGAAACTAAAGTAAATGCTTTCATATTGAAGAAATGACTCATTTTTAAAGATTAAATGAATGAATATTTTGTTACCTAAATTGAGGAAATGAATTCTTATAACTGTTCATATAGATTCTGTTACCCAATGAGATGGATTACAAGTATCTGATGTTAATATAGCAATGTTTTAATGTAAGAACCTCTACAGGTTTTCGTGGATAAAAAGAGTTCATAGTCGTTCAGTACAAGAGTAAATTTTGTTTATTAATATTTGACAAGGCATGTTCTGGCATGCACCCAATTGTGAAAATACCACTATTCATTTTTGCTGCAGCACGCAGACCAACCATTGGCCCCTCCAATCTGTTGGGAATTCCCTGACTAAATAATTCATTGTGTCACTCATGACTTGTTCTATATAATTTTTATAATATATAATGGTATATAAAAATTTACACATACAAACACACACACACATAAATAAATAAATAAATATGTATATATATATATAAAATTATATAATTATTTTTACATATGTATTTTATATACATATGTTATTACATATATATATACATATATTATATATATATATATATATATATATATATATATATATATATATATATATATATATATATATATATATATACTAGCTGAATACCCGGCTTTGCACGGGTTAGGGAGAAATAGTAATATAAATATACAACATAAATAAAAACAAATTATAAAGTACAATAATACACTACTTCATTCAAATTTAAGAATCTTTTTTATTTAACACCTGTTTATAAACTACATTTTTTGTTTCATATCCAGGAGAAAGAATATATAAATTTTTAGGCGAACCTACTCTGGAGCAAGCAACATAAAGTTGCCCGTGGCTAAAACATGGCGATCTTAGATCAACACCACAAAACTTTAAAGACTGTCCCTGTGATTTATTAATGGTAATTGAAAAAGCTAGCCGGACTGGAAACTGTAATCTTTTAAAGTTGAAGGGAGGATCAGTTGGGTTTAGAGGTATCCGTGGAATAAAAATTATTTCACCTTTTCCAGTTAAAATGACTGCCTGGATTATATTTTTCATTAATTTTGTCACACACAATCGTGTCCCGTTGCAGAGTTTTGGTGGATCTAAATTTCGCAATAAAATGATTGGAGATCCTACTTTAAGTACAAGGCGATGTTGTGGCAATCCAGCTGGATCAAGTGAATTTAGGAATTCCGTTGGATAATTGACGGCTTCGTCAGCATCCACTACGGTATCAACCGATTTATATTCAATCACGTCTCCTGGCAGCATGGCTAGTATCTCCTTGTTAATTTCATTAACATCATCGTTCTTAGGAGCAAGAATGGCTCTTTCTCGCAACCATTCTAATTTTTTATAATTTTGATTAACGTTGGGATAGACTGCTTGTATCATATCGCGGACAGTTTTCACCGATACACATAAATCTGATGACAATTTTATCATACCAGATGCTTCAATAACTAATCTATCTTCTCCAATCTCCAAAAGTTTATTTGCAAAATTTTGAGCATTCCCATCTCTTAAGAGGATTCGCATGTTTTGTTTAAGGCTAATTTCTTGGACATGATTACATAGAACAGAATGTTTTAAACAGGCATAAATTTCATCGGCTGGAGTCGATTTTGGAATGACAGGCAGAGTTTGACGGAAGTCTCCACACAGGAGTACCAGAGCTCCTCCCATTAAACTGCAGTTTCCTCTAAGATCTTGAAGTGTTGAGTTGAGGGCCTCAAGAGATTTTTTATGAGCCATCGTACACTCATCCCATACTATCAATTTACATTCTATAAGAACTTGTGCCTGGCCGCTTGTTTTATTTATATGACATGTGGGATTTTCTTGTCGGGAAATATTAAGTGGCAACTTAAGGGCAGAGTGGGCTGTTCTTCCTCCTTCCATTAATGTCGCTGCAATACCTGAAGATGCAACGGCTAGAGCAATTTATCCATGAACCCTGATTTCAGCGAGAACTAAATTAATTAAAAATGTTTTTCCCGTACCACCAGCAGCATCAAGAAAAATGATACCTCCTTCTTGTTTATCTACTTGATCCATTATTGTTTCGTACGCGAATTTCTGATCTTCATTAAGAAGTGGCTTTTTATCCGCGATGTATGCTTCTGAGTCTAAGACATTGTAGCTAGTTTCACGTATATTATCTGGATAAAATACACCCTGTTGATCTTGTACAGGTGCAAAAAGACCGAGTTCCACTAAAGTCTTGTTAACCATGATGATACACTTTTCCTCCAAAATAATCAAAGTTTTATTAAAAATGTCGGAGTTAAACGTAATATCCAATGTAGGATTTTCACTTCGAACTTTAGCCAGTATATCCTCACTCATTGATTCTTTATATATTTCCCATAATGTTTTTGGGTTAGATGGATTACAGGAGGTTATTATGATGGCAAACAAAATTCGGATTTGTCCTGGAAGAGAAATCAAACTGGCCTCTCGCAATGAGTCATCCCAGTGTTGATCTCCTTCTAGCAACCCTAAATTCTGGCAAGCTTCTCTGAATGTCTCAGATATTTCTCCGTTTACCGTTCTTAATTCTGCAAATGAGCAAGGTCCTCTAATGGTATGTAGAAGCATTCTTAAAAAATAACATTCGGCGTTGTTAGGATGGACTGTGTAGACTCGGCCCAATGCGTCACATGAATAAATATTATTCTCAGGATCAAAGTTGCCCATTTTTCTTCTACAAAAGACTTTCCTTGATGTATTCCACGTATAATATCTCGGCAATTCTGAATACAATAGTGTTCTTGCAAAAGTATCCTGCTGGCATAGTTGGAAAAATGCTGTTTCTATGACAGCAAAAAAGTAAACAAATTACATACATACAAACAAACACTCTCCTTTATATATATATATATATATATATATATATATATATATATATATATATATATATATATATATATATAATGTACTAGAACGTGTTGGTCCAGAGCTAGAACGTAGGAATACTGATCGGAGGGTACGGTTTCCACTCCCGGGTATCCTCAGATTTACACGAGCTGTATGATTTTTCGAGTACCAGAGCGCCCTGGGAAACCATAGGCGAAATTAGGAAAAAACCGCCATATGGCGGACGTATGCTCATACACATATACACATGGAAATAGATATAAGGAAAATGGATAGGAACGCAAGATAGGTGAGGAAGGCGGAATCGAGCAGATCACAAGTGAAAACAGATTTCCTCGACCGGGACTTGGGGACTGGCACGGAGGGAAACCCGGATTCAGCATCAGCCTACTCACTAACCAGAGACGCCAAGTATTTGGAACATCTCGTCTGACGGATGGAATGGTGTGCTTTACATGCCTACTTAGCGGCACTCAAAGCAGTGATCGGGAAAACAACAGAAAAATTCGCAGTCAACGGGGTACGAACTTGGATCCTCGGTTCAGAAAATCATTCTTGTAGCCACAGCACTAATCTTTTCCCCAAGTCCTCGGTCATTTTGCGATGATTCGTTTAATTTTTTCACTTAATGTCGAAACGGTGTGGAATGCGAAATTGGGAGACATGCTCGCCACGGGACGCGCGTGCTGCATGCCTGGAGAGATGGACTCATTGCCGTCCGATGGCTGCAATCTCGTCGGAATTCGGGTCTTGGATCGGCCACAAAAGGGTCAAACGGCGCGTCGACGAGGAAGCCCAAACCCTCTCTCTAAGTGTGAACCGCCTCGAATTTGGACGCGGGCCATCGAACCGTCGTCTCTCCGGTCAATGCGAGTGTGGACTGGCGAGGGGCGGGGGTGAGGGTGAGGAGGTGGAGGGGGTCGAAATTGAGGAAGGAGGGGGAGAGAGGGCGTGGAACGAGGAAGTAATTTCGCCCGTGCAAGCGAGTTCTCTCCGTGCAGTTCGAACGAGTTGCCACCCTTCCTTCGCTCCCCACTCCCCGCTTCTCATGTATAACTACTCCGCAGAAAGGTCCTTTCGCCACCTCGCGAGTTCCCCTCTCCACAATCCACTCGCCAGATGTGTATATAAAAGGAATTCGCACGTAAGTATTAAATAAAATGAACGAATAATGACACTCCTTCTCTCGGTATAAGTTGAGGGCATTGCATTAAGTTAAAAAAAACTCGATTGAGCTGCAGCCGAAATGCACTCAAGGACGAACTTTAATGTTGTTGGAGACTTGGGAGTGAAGTGCGACGACATCGTTTGTTTGCGTCACTCACTCCAGGATTGATTTTGTTGGCGGCCGGCTCTTCATTCCGCTTTGCCCTTCTCCGATTTAGCCATTTATTTTTAATGGATGGCTGACATCATTATATCTTTATCTTCATTCTGTACACGGGCTAGTCATTCTGATGCTTCACTCCAAGTTACACTAATCACCAAAGTTATCATGTTTCGCCATCAGAGTGAATGAAAAATAGTTGTCTTCCTGAAGTTTCTCACTTAAGTTATTACTTAATTGACTTTTTCATGTATGATGAGGTAAGACCACATAATCTTCAGTCACATGTATCCACATTTGTATCATCTAAACTCATAACTTACTTCACGCTGCGAAAGACTGTTTACCTTGAACGTTGATTCTTTCCCATTCTTCCCTAGGATTGTTTTGCAAAAGGGCTAGAGGATATCCTATTATTTTCCCTTCTCCTCATTCCTTTATAGCTCCCTGAACTAGCACCGTGAATCCTTTATGTCTCTTCCCCCCTAAACTTCATATTAGGTGTTTAATTACAATGTCTAGGAAACAATCTTCTTCTCTTTATCTCCTGCGTTTTTCATAGAATTAATTGTTTTCCTATTCTACGTAGAGATTTTTCATTAGGTACTTGGTCGAGACATTTTGGATTGATCGTTATTCTGCAGCTCGTAAGCAAATTGATTACACAACTTTGGCATGGAGCGAACTCCGGCTTGCCTACGAAACTCGCTCCTAAAGGGAGGTGGATAAGAATATGGTGGATTTTTTCACGTGTCCTTTGGGACAAGAAAGTTTTTGCTGCAGGAGATTTCCAGTGATATGTTATAGTTCCCTCATTGGCAGCATCTTGCGTGTTAATAAAGTCAAAATATCAAATTTATAATTCAATTTGAATCGGTTGAATCCGGTTTTCTTCATATCAGCACCTAACTGTGAGCACAACTTCTGAACCTCTCCCATTTTTTCCATCAGGAAGCGAAGGAGATTTGAAAAAATACAAGTATGAGTGAGGGCAGATAAGTTATTCCCAGAAATTTTTCCGGAACCTAAATTAAAATATTTAACTATGGTATTAGTAAATCAATATCCATCACCGTATTATTGAAATAGATAATTGCTGTATTCCATTAAATTGGAAGGGAGTGTATTTTACGGTATGTCTTGATTATCATTTCCCCTTTCATTAACCTATTTGATATTTAATATATTACATGTTCTGATTCCTTGCGTCAATAACTGTAGCAGTGGAAAGCAGAAATATAAAGAATAACTGATGGAAGCACTTTTCCCCTTGATAATTTTTTTTATGTAATACATCGAAACCCGGTCGTAAAATAAAAAAAATTATCTAGTGGAAAAGGGCTTCGATCAGTTATTCATTATGTTCGACTTCCACCACATCACGCCTGAAGCTACTAAATTCGTTCAGAAATATAAATTTTCGTTTATCAGATTTTCCAATAAGCTTAGCAATATATGGACATTATAAGCTGTAAATGCCCACATGACAACTCTTTTCTCACATGACACTGTGTAACCAGTTACTCAGTAGAATATCTCCATTTTACAGACAAAAAAACATAGCCATTCCACAAATGATACTTGTTGACGACCTTGGTTTCACCGCTGTGTGGCATCATGAGGTCCTGATGATGTCAGCTAGTGGTTAAATCATGCCCATCCATAAACATTAATTGTGGAATCACTTTGTTTCTGTTATCTTTACAGTTCTTTTCTCCCTATTAGTTGCCCCTATTGCCCTTGAAAGTGGCTGAAACACCTAGAAAGTGGAGCATTTAGTAGGGGAAACGTATCTTAAGGAATGGGAGGAGGGGTTGGTGTGAGATTTTCCCAGGGATGCAGGAACCCTTGGAGAGTGTAAAAGGAACGATGGCTTCCAAAAGAAACAGAAGTAAGAGAGTTGGGGTCAAAGAAAGAGATAGGAGTCATCTATTATGAGTGACACGAGTTTACCCCTCCACTCGTTGATGTGTACAATTGATATTCATCATCACCCTTGGCTGGGGAAGATAAGGAAAAGTAAGTAAAAGCTACAGAATGTTTTGTAGTTGCTAAACTAAAGATTACTTCGTGAAAAATGTTGCTTCTTGCCGCTGCAACAAAAACAACAGGTACTAGAGTAGCACGCTAAATTTAGATAGCTAGTACACAACCATGATGTTGCTAATAATCCTGTAGCTCTCAGCGTCCGTACTTAATCCTCTTTTCTCTGTTGTGGCTATCACCCAAGCCACAGAGATATTGAAATACAACCTCAAAATTCGAATTGTAATAATCATTAGCTAGTGTCTAGGCTAGAGTCATAGGGAATAGGCAAAAATTTAATTGTACTTGAAGAAGTTAAATATCAGAGAATGTCATGGTTCTAATGTCGTCGCCAGTATAGACGACACTAGATTTTTTTACCTCCAGTAAAATGTTACCCTAAAATTTTGTATTAATGATTCTGCTGCGAATGGAATTATATAGTTGGCTGCGCGGGTTCTCAAGATCGGCATCCTGCCGAGGAATACATTTTTCCACTGGAATGCACTGCATGTTTTCGCGTGGATAGCGCTCTTAGCGAAGTCCATCAGATGAGATGGCATCATTGTAATTGGTCCCAGGCAACCGAATCAATGCATTAACACTGTAATTTCTTCCCACATTACCTTTTCCCTAAGTATATGCACCTCAGTAAAACATAAGCACCGCAAAGAATTCTAAAGGTATTCCCATATATGATATTATCTCATTAATCGATTTCCTTGAGAAAATGTCGACAGGTTAGGTTTTAAATATTGATTTTTAATCTTTAAACCATTCTCTTACCTAATTCCTTGCCTCAACCTGCATTTAAAGTGGTTCTTTCCCGAAATCTAATGACCCCAGAACATCTGATAATTTAACCAAAGTATTTCAAGGGATAGATTTATCTGTTGGAAATGTTTATAGCGGTGCTTTCTCCGTTACTTACCCGATAATCCTTTTCCTAAAAATAGCCAAAAGAGGTATTATAAACGATGCAGATAGACACCGTATAAAACTTTATTTAAAGCGTGAGTAAATTGCGTAGTTTCAGATGCGATGTTGTGGAATTCGAACATACTAATATACAAATCGTAGCATTTTTCCACTAGTTATCTATTTAGTGAAATAAATAAATATCCAGCGGAAAGGACTACGATTTGTTTATTATTAAAGTATGAAGGTTCTATTTAAAAACATGAAGTATTACGGATTAAAATTATATTTTTGTATTCGATAAAAATATTTATGCCTTACCACGTTAACTTGGGAGACCAGTGCCTAAAGTCCAAGTATTTCTAATTTTCCGTCAAGAAGGGGAAAACGGTGACATAAGATTATCAAGTAGATTCGGTGCTTGTAGATGCATTTTTCAATTTAAGATTAAAGAGGTGTGTTGAATATTAATATAATTATGTAATTAATTTTTACAAGTAATGAGTATAAATATATTCACAGCAACTTAAAACATCATGAGGGAATTTGACTCAGGTTACACAATCGTCTCGTATCGCGATCGTATTTTAAAAATGTTTTCAGCAATTTAAGTAAGTAATGTCTTTAATTTATAACACGCTAAATATACGACTTTAATGTTGAATCAATTTTGCTTCGACCTGCATAGGGTCAATGAAAAAGTAGTTCTTTCTCTGGAGCCTTTCATTATAATTCTTAAGTTCTGAGAAATCATGCTATTCATAAGTTTGCCGAGTAATGAGGCTTGTTCTCGTACCGTAAGGAAACAATATCGTTCAGTGATTTATATTCCTTTATTATTATTCTTTCTATTAATACAGATCGACCATTAGGTCCAGTCGGGCCGAGACACAAACGACCTGCTCTCACAAAAGTATATCAATTTTTCTCAGCCTAGTCATAAAAGTCCCAACGTTACTTGTGAAAGACTAGCCCGCTTTGGGTTAGAGCATTCCAATCCTAAATACTGCGATTAAAAAAGGATTTTCCTATATTTGAAACATTCCTTCGCGGTTCTATCAATGGTCTTTCTATCTATGTTCTAACAATGTTAGGGCTTTTCATACCTTTCAGAAATATCTCTCCACCAGCATTCCTAATATAAGATTGGTAAATGAACTTAAGGCGAGCTTTCTTCCTCCTTGATTCGGTTAGTTCCCGGTCCAACTTTTTCAACATTTCAGCTAAGCCAGCTGATTATTTTTCTTTTGAAAGTAATGTTAAATTGGAATATATTTTCTCATGCTTATATTTAGAACACTCCCCATTCTCGGCTGCGGTAGAACTTTAACATCCCACCAGTCCCACCCCGTCCATGGCATTGAGAAGCTTAGCCGGATATCCTTTGAGAGGAAAGGATGCCCCACCCTTGTAGATGAGACACTATAATTTCGGACGTATCGTTATCGTTTGATTCGTTATACAATGAGCGGAAACATTAAACGAGGTATGAGAATCCCACTTTTTTTTTGGCGTTCCGTTTATCTGCAGGGAGAGAGGCGTGTTTAATCTTCAGTTTTAGAGACCAGGGAGAGCAAACAGTTCCTTTTCTCATCACTGTCTTTTAAATAACTTTGGCCGTGGTATTTAAATCAACGCAGTCCCACAAAATTGCCACATACGCACGCTCTTATCCGCAGCATTTACGTGACAGAGGTTTTCCCGTTAGTAAACACCATAATTTACTCCTTCGAAGCACTGTTCGTGACTTGGGAGTCTCGTGGTGCACCCAAAATGAATAAATAATCCGACCTTTGGTCATTGAAACGTACCAAAAACTTCAAACCGTTACCAATTACACCACTTGATAACTTGGTTAAGCCATAATTACGCAAGAATTTGAAACCTGTTCTCCCTGACGATGGTGAACCAGCTGGAAAAACGTTCATTGTACCTTTGAAGGTCAAACAAATATACTTCAAGCGTGATTTTGATGAGACATAAATGAATACAAATGACACATATTTTGGAACTGTGCGTGTGGACCTATTATAATATAACACTCTCGTTAAATAGACTTATGCGTGGGTGTGATATTTGTCAACCCTTTAATTGCTTAGACGCAGGAAATCACGTAATTCATTATAGTTATCATTAATACTTTTGGAAGACGACGGTGAATCAATTCCCCGGTTGTTAAGGCGAAACAAATAAAATATATTGCCTTCACAAAAAAGCAAATACTACCTTGATCAAAAAGTTCCCGGAATAACCACCGTGTGCCGCTCCCATCGTTCCGATTTGAGTTCTGTTTTTTTGTTAAATTGGTACATCTGTTGTTGATATTCCCTTTAAATTCTTAGTGTCATAACTTGACATTTGCAAAAGTTACGGTCGGTTTTCGGTATGTCCATCAGTGCTTCCTGCGATTTTTCCATTACTTCCTCTCGGCTGCTAAAACGCGTTCCCCGTAATGGTTTTTTAACTCGATTGAACAGAAAGAAGTCACAGGGAGCCAAATCAGGTGAATTCGGTGGCTGTTGGATGGTATTTGTTGCATTTTTCGTCAAAAAATTACGAATAATGATAGCACTGTGCGACGGTGCGTTATCATGGTGCAAAATCCACGAGTTTTCTGCCCACATTTCTGGTCTCTTTCGGCGAATTGCTTCACGCAAACGTCTCATAACGCCCAAATAATACTCTTTGTTTACTGTCTGGCCTTCTGGCAAAAATTCATGATGCACTACACCGTTGTAATCCATGAAAACCGTCAGCATCGCCTTCTTTTTTGACTGAAAACGACGTGGTTTTTTTGGTCTCGGCTCATTTGGTGAACGCCATTCACTTGCCTGATGTCTGGATTGCGTGTCGTACTCATAAACCCACGTCTCGTCTCCAGTAATGATCCTTTTGATGAATGTGGGATCGGATTCAGCCTCGCAAATCATGTCTTTTGCGACGTCAACACGGTCTCTTTTTTGCATGAAATTGAGGTCTTTTGGCACCAACTTTGCTGCTACACGACGGAAACCCAAATCATTAACCACAATGTCTTGGGCGGATCCATAGGCAATGTTCAAGTCCTCCGCTATTTCTCTGATGGTTAATTTGCGGTTATTGACCAACATTTCTTTTACTTTATCAATTTTTTCACCGACTTTCGATGTCGATGGTCTGCCACTGCGTTCATCATCTTCGATTGACTCACGACCACTTCTGAACCGCTCGTGCCACTGGTAAACGACCGTTTTTTTAGAGAATCGTTGCCGAAACACTTTTCCAACATTTCCAACGTCCGTGCGCCACTAAATCCGTTTTTTACGCAAAATTTAATACAAGTTCGTTGTTGCAAAATTAAATCCATTTCTGAAATTGTAAAAAATCGCCAACACACATAGAGATAGATGTACTCTTGGCTACGTAACTTTTGCAAATGTCAAGTTATGACACTAAGATTTAAAGGGAATATCAACAACAGATGTACCAATTTAACAAAAAAAACAGAACTCAAATCGGAACGATGGGAGCGCCACACGGTGGTTATTCCGGGAACTTTTTGTTCAAGGTAGTATTTCATGTGAAAATGATAGGTTTGAGTTAAGCAGTAATGCAGAGAGAATTGTAGAGCTAATACACTCTCCACGAGATAAAAAACTTTTTAAAGGAAATTGAAAAGTCAACTCTACATTTGATACAAAAACACTTGATAAATATTTGCTTTTTCAAAACAGCTAATGAAATTTATTAATTGTATCTAGCGCACTTACGTTCGACGGAGGCATTCAATTAAAGGCATAATGTGATATCCCCCTTAAATGCTTTCTCCCAGTGAACGAGTTAGAGAAATCAAGGATTCTCAAAAGAAGTTGATGAAAAATAATGATGCTTCAAAAATTATCCAAGTGACGCTACTGCATTATGGACAGAGAGTTTCCTAGAACGCCTACATTATACATATCTTGTGCGAGTTACGAGATCAATGAAAGAGGAAAAAAACAAAAAAAAGTTTAGCTCGTAAGGAGTTTCTTGTATATAGTTGAATTAAAACATTCTTAGGACCGGCGAAAATTGAGACAATGGCAATAATGTCTTATAAAGAAATAGAACTTCGTATCAAAGGTTACTTATCAGCTTTGGTTTCATTTATTCCGCTTTGATGCGAAATTTTAAAATAGTAAGGCACGATATGTAGACATATTTTCGGCATTTCCTTTCCTGATTAACGTGACGAAGCGTGGAGTGTGGTATGATTAACTCAGTCTTTCATACAGTAGGGTTTTTATAATAAAAAGTAAATCGTTTGATGGTGCAAGAATTTATCATTAATGTTAATATCAATCCACTGAAGGCACTAAAGTTAAATAACATTGCTAAAATATAACGGAGGTTAAAAACACAAAATTATTGGACAGCGTATAAGTGTAAATTATTGCAAAATGATTCAATCTTCATCCAAAGACTATTAAAAAAACTGTTTTTTTACATTGAAGTTTAAAAATAAGTAATCGTGTGAATTTCGTTGATAATTATTTGGAGCGAGGTGAAAAGAATGGCGAATACACTTGGTTGCTAAGTGATAAAGGTTTAATTTTATTCCATCCGAACCAGGATGCCAGTACCAATAGCGTAATTTAGGAATTATTAAGAACAAAGATTGATGTGTTGAAATTTTTGGCATGTGTTTCAGCGAAACTAAACATGCATGCAAAATTTATCATGAAGTGAAAAATCTCATAGCATTCAATAAGAGAATCATAATTCTAAAACATTTTTATTCGAGGAATATACACTTCAGGCGTTGATATTACTTCAATAATCTGTAGGCACTGATATTCGTACCGGCAGGCTTTAAACCCACGTTTCCTTTACGTTGAGATTGCATTGGTAACGTTTTCCTTATATTTTACTAATTCAAAAGTTTTCATAATTTTTGAAATTATTGATCTAATAATACAAAAGGTGCATTAATTGTTGTGTTTATGCAGAAAAAGAGAGATGTATTCGTGAGGTTTGAGTCACAAAGATAACTTTTTATCACCAACAACAGATATTAAATAAACACTTCAGATAAAGTTTTATTCTACAACAAATAAATATATTTATGCTTATCTGGTCCCTGCATCAATTTATATTAGTTTACAATTGAAGCATACAAGTGCAGTCACGAAGTAACGTGGTTTAATCGTAGTTACGAAGTTCCTAATTACGATGCTTTCGAATTTGGGTAAATATTTATTTAAAACAATTTCTTGGGGTGCAATTTACAATTCGGTTAACTGACCAATTCAGTTCGATAAAGTGTTGTTAAGAACATTCTTTAGAACATTTAAGACTTACATCAACAGTGGTGAATTAATGTTTTCTTTCCCCGGCGGCTGAGATCGGTATTAGTCAGTCGACGGGACGTATTACTCGGGGTTTTTGAATAAAAAATAAATAAATGAAAGAAATGAAAAAAATGATTTTTTTTCAAGAGCGCGGCGGCGGCTAATTAAATCGTCCTTGGGATCCTTTTATTTTTCGGAGGCGATCTCGCGGGCCTTCCTTTTTCTCTCCCACTGTCCACTGAGATTACGAGACTCGTGAGAAATTTCTCGAAGAGACGCACGTGCGTTTCGGTGTGGACGTTCCCTCGGCCGTGGTCAGCATATTTTGAGAACAACGTCCAGGATATATGGTCAACCGCTTCCTCCCTATCTTAAAAGTATGGCTCTTTCATTATCTAATCGTTTTCGAAAAGTCTAAAAAAAATTGCGATCGAAAGCTGCCCGCTTGGAGACGCAGTGAGAACCAGGAGTGCCCGGCATATTCCTCGAGTGATAAAAGGTATCTCCTCGTTAAAAAAGTCTCTCTCCTTTCTTCTAAGCGAGCAAAGAGAATGAGAAAAAGAGGTTTTTATTTACTTGAAATGATGATAACATCAGGAGAATTTCCGTCTGCACCACACTGCGACTGGGCCAAAATTTTGGCACTTCAAAGGAAGGATGGTCCCTCCTGTTAATATCTCTCTGACTCTTTGATGGGTTTGACATTACCAATCATTATTTACCCGGGTGAAATTTGTATAATTAATAATTAAATAAATAGTATGCAAAAGACATTCCCGTTGAACATTGATTTTACCCGCCTCGCCAATTTTCCTGTGAGGGAAGAGCGGAAACGATTCCAAATCCTCGCGAAACACTCGGCGGCCTCTCATCAAGTCCCTCGGAAGTCCAAACAACCTCATTTTTGAACAGATTTTCTTTTTATTTACAATATAAAAGTTGCACAGTGGATAATATTCAAGCGGATCCGTAATAATTTACCCCACGATGCTCCGCTCGTCATGTTAATGATTGCCAATATGATATTTTTGGACGCTGATTTCGCCTCCTGATCATTTTAAAGGAATAACCCTCGGCTCATTATGTTTCTTATGGTGAAATAACTTCGTCGGTTAATCATGATGACATCTTTGCGCTGTTGTTTTACGTGGATTCGTCGATAAACGGAGTCTTGCCACACTCCGCCCGAAGCCGCCGCCAAATCACTGCCCCGGAGAGCTGGGCCACCAGCTAATCAAGCGAGCGGCGGCGACTGTAAGAGTCCAGTCGCGGGAGGTTGTCGTTCTCTTGGGGAGAAAACCGAGCGGTTCTCCATTCCTCCCTCTCCGCTGCTTTCCCTTCATTTTTTGAACGGGAATGTTTTCGTGGCAACATTTTCGGGTCTCCGATGTGTCTGGGTGCTTATTTAATCGGAGCAATTCTTATTTATGCTCTTCCAACAACTAGAGTTCGGATGCCATGAATCGTAAGGTCGACATTCTCTCTAACTTTGAACACCCTTGCGATCTTTCTGTGTCGAGTCTTCTCATTCCTTCCACTGAATAAGGTGGTCCTGCCACTAAAAATTTCAATCTACCTGTTTTTCTTTCTTGTTTTTTACATTTATGCGTACGTTGTGTCTATACGTGAAAGTGCGTAACAAACTTATGTATGTTAGCAATCGTTTTTAGAAAGTGGCCGCAGTTTAAAAAAAACCCTAAAGTCCTTCATATATTTAATGCTACAATGGTCATAATTTTAGTAATTTATTTCCTCCCGGATCATAACGCTATCATAACATACTTTTAAATGAAGTTACTTTAGATATAAATAGTTTTAGTGATTGTTTTTTTTTAATTATAAGAAAAATTGGTTACTTTACTTAGAGGGACGTTATTATCTTTGGAAAGTTGGCTTTCTTATATTGAGCTTTGGATTATATAATTGATAATGGATTAAAACTTTGACTTCGAGAATTAAAAAATAAAAGTGAAAGGAAAAAAATGTCCAAGGAATAAGTATGTTTTAATGAAAAAATCGTTTTATATTGCGCATAATTAACTTTAAATAACTTAAATTTTTGCTGGAAAAGTATTTCATTACCATCTTGTTGCATAAGATATGTTGTCCAATGCACGCTGCTCCTCGGTACTACCAATTTCTGCCTCAAGGTGCCGTATATAAGGTAAATTATGGTATATAAATCACAACTGCGTCCCTAAAACGGTTCTGTCACCCGAAAACTTCTCCATTTTTTTAAATACTTACACGACACTATTGCGTTTAAGCTAGAGCGGTTATTCGTGCAGAAATTAACTAGAGCGCGAAAGTAGGGACACATGCAATAAAAAAGTCTACTGTAAGGCAATAGGTATGTAGAAAGGTCTCCGAATCACTCTCAAGAAGACTTAACAGTGAAATAAAACAGAAGAGGTAGGCAATTTTGTCACACGATACACTCAACATTCAATGCTTCTATCGTGGCCTTCTACTGAAAATGAAAGCATAGCATATGCGAGTGGTACTGTATGAATTGTCGTGAAAAAAGTACCGCCTAAAGTCATGGTGTTTTTTTTCCATCGTGTAGGTTATAATAAGTGTCAAATGTGGATATTGAATTCTGCCCTTCGACCGTCCTCATATCAATGCCAATTCCTGTAAGCTATATGTTAAGAGTAGCATGGGAAAATCTAAGTTGGGAGTACAAGCAGGAGGCGAAATGATTAAGTCACTTGCGTTAGCAAATGATAAATGAATAATGAGTTAGACAGCAATGGGATTGCAGTTATTATTGAGTGCTTTACAGTAACATTGCGCTAGGTATGGAATGAGGATTAATGGGAGCACAAAAAGTTTAAAACCTGGAATAGTGACATCTCTAGTGCTGCAAAATATAATGTAGAATTTTCTGAATGAACGTTAAATTTAGGCATGAAAATCAATGAAATATTTTCCTAAACTGTATGCAGTGGTATGTGCCGTAAGGTTTTCAAAATTCTCAACTGATTGAAAATAAATTGAATTTGCATTTCCATGAGCTTTCAACTTCAACTGATCTCCACATTGCTATTCGTTCCATTCTCTCTATGGATGCTTGCTTTGAATTATAACACAAGGAATTAAATATTCAGACTAAAAATGCAACTATCAAGCTTATTTTTGAAATTTCAAACATGGTCATATGTATCCATTCATATTGTAAGAAATTAAACCTTCTTAATGGGGAAAAGAGGAGAATTTTTTTCATTTGAAATTTGATTTTGAAAGTAACATTCAATAATGCATAAATATTTATGTATATCACCTTTTCAAATTCTCATGTTAAATTGAACAATGGGTCACACAAGTAAGGTAAGATTAATTACTCCTTTAACATCATTTGATTATGGGCTACCGTTTCTCATTTATATGCTATATACTTGTAACACATCTATGGAACAATAATGCCTACAAATATTAGTCATAATTTCATTGCCTTTAAAACAAATTTTGATAGGTATGTATTTATTAGTGATTTCATTCGCTGTTGATGTTGTAAAGATTTAGTGCCCGCATAGCTACTTGGGTGTACATTAATGATTATGAAATTATTATTAAATGTATGTAAGGAACTGCAGCTTCTGTTAGAGATTTTATTAGTGGTTGGGGGTTGACACCCAGTGAATAGTGTGGAGAATTTAGGTTAGTTCAGCATGTGACCAAATAACCATCTCGAGGATAGCACTATGAGAAAGATAGGATTTGTTCATTTTGCCATCTTTTTTCATACATATTTTATTCATTATTTCAGGGAGTGTTCTTAAAAAACAAATGGTATTGTACACACCTTGCTACTTTCACTGCATACACGTATATATATATATATATATATATATATATATATATATATATATATATATATATATATATATATATATAAACACACATATTCAAACCCGAAAAACAAGCCATATGGCATTATATATCGATTATCTGCTTCTTTTGATTTCAGTTTCGACTATGTGGGTTTATCCGTCACTTTTTAGATTAGTACATATTTACCCATGTCGTGGGTTACGTAATCCAATTTTTTATTTCAATGCCCTCAATTGTTTCGTCTCGTCTTCTATGCTTTTGTGCACACAAATATAAGAAGTTAGCGTACATTTTAGCAACTTAATTTTCACTATCCCTCCCATGGACTACAACCTTGACGTGGTGGAAGGGCTTGTGCGTTCCCATGACCCCTTGAGCTCTGCTGGCGGGAGTTATGAAAATTGCTCCGGGTAGGGTCGCCCATGGTTGAAGGTAAGGAGCCAGACGAAAGGTAGTCCACTCAGCGTCTGTTCCTCAGTGAGGTGGCTGCAAAGGCGTCTGACACCAGTGGGGCGGCCATTGAGTGATGGCGTCAAACTATTGAGGAAGGCAGCGGGAAACCATCTCAATTATTATTCCCAAGGATATAATGATGGAAAATATTGAGAATATGAGTCCTGGCAACTACGGGACTCGGCCCAATCGGCCGTGTGTCTTCCCTGGCAGCGGGAGAGACAAGGCTTACGCGGTCGTCATCTCGCGAAACCCTTGCAAAGGAAAACCGGCAGCATCAGGACAGAAGACGCGGAAGAAGAACACCAAATTATTTAGAATAGGAACTTGTAATGTTTGGCAAATACTAAGGACAGGAAAATTAGGTAATATTAAGTGAGAGATGGAAAGAGGAAATAGAGACATTTAAGTCTATGAGAGGTGAAATGGAAGGATGGTGGGAATTACTGGAATGATAGCTATAGAGTAATATACAGCTGAGGGGAAGAGAGGCAAGGAGGGTTTGCCATAATTAAAAGTAGGAAGAAGCGTAGCCAACATAAACACAGCAACGTATATAATGGTGAGGGTGAAAGAAAGAGAAAAAACAACTTTGCACTTCCACACACTTTTTAATATAACACGACCATGGTTTCGATGCTGCGCATCATCTTCACCTGAAGATGATGCGCAGCATCGAAACCATGGTCGTGTTATATTAAAAAGTGTGTGGAAGTGAAAAGTTGTTTTTTCTCTTTCTTTCACCCTCACCATGAAAGAATTCCACCAAGTTAAGCCTGAAACTGTTAGCTTTAACGTATATAATATTTCTTGTACAGACAATAGCAGAACCGACGACATTGGTCATTGTTCAGTTACACATGCCACAAAGCAACCACAAGGAGGAAGAAGTCGATAGGATATACCATCAGTTAGAGGACTTAATCGCGTGTGTTCCTACAGGGAAACATTTGATAGTGATGAGGGATTGGAATGCGATGGTAGGCGAAGGAAGAGATGGTGGTGAGGTGGGGGACTACGGTTTAGGCACGAGGAATGATCGCGGGGAGAAAGCAATTGAGTTCTGCAGGAGACAGGGGTTAGTCATCACCAAAACTTGGTTTAGACACCACAAAAGGCGTAGGTATACATTGAATATGCCAGGTGACACAGAAAGGTATAAGTTAGGTTATATCCTGGTTAGACAAAGGTTTGGGAACAGTGTGTTAAATTCGCACAGCTTCCCGGGAGCGGATGCGGACTCTGACCACAATTTAGTTGTTGTGAAATGTAGCGTCCGAAACTATAGGAACCGTTAATGGCAAAACGATAAGGAAACCATTATTCACGGATGAGATGATTACAAAGATGGATAGAAGAAGAAAATCGAAGAATATAAACTCAGAGCTAGGTAGAAGGAAGTACAAAGAGTTATAAAATACGAAATTGATACGCGCAAAAAATAAAGCAAATGAAGCATAGTGGAAGATGCAGTGCGAGGATATGGAAAGTTTGCAGAATAAGAGTGAAATGGGTGCGCTTTACGGAAAGGTTAAATCACTTTCTGGAAGTAAGAAGGGAAGATCTCTACTAAAAATTAGAGATAAGTGGGGTAAGATAATAGTTGACACAGAAACGATCTAAGAGAGATCAAGGGATGCATGGTGAAGAACTTTGACCAATAAAGTTAGACATAGAAAAGGAACATGACGTAGAGGAATACAGCTTAGGTCCAAGCATACTCGACGATGAGATAGAAAGGGCATCAAGGGAGATTAAACTAAATAAGGCCGTTGGGGTAGATAAAATTCCCGCGGAACTTTTAAAAGGCTTAGGAAAATGTGGGAGGAAGAGGCTATATGGGCTGATTCGTAGTATCTATGAGGAAGGAATCTGGCCGGAAGACTTTGTGAGATCAGTTTTAGTTCCTATTCCGAAAAAGGTAAAGGCTACATCATGTGAGGACTATAGGACGATAAGCTTGATATCCCACGCAGCTAAAGTTGTTCTCAGGATCATCAACAAAAGGATAGAGAGTAGGGCAAATAATTACTCAGGGGATGATCAGTTTGGGTTTAGGAAGGGGAGAGGTATGCGCGATATCATTGCAATAATGAGATCCCTAATCGAGAGGAATATAGAATGCAATCAGGAAGTATTTTCGTGTTTCGCAGATTTCGTAAAAGCGTTTGATAGAATGAATTGGGAAAAACTAATGAGTGTATTGAAGAAAATAGGAATAGATTGCAGGGAGAGGAGGCTAATCCGCAACCTGTACATGTCTCAGACTGCTCAGGTGCGAGTGGGGAACGGGGAGTCCGGATGGGCAGTGTTAGGAAGAGGTGTAAGGCAGGGTTGCCCATTATCACCGTTGCTGTTCAACCTATATGTAGAGGAAATGATTAAAGAGGCATTGGAAGAACTGGAGTTAAGAATGAAAGTCGGCTAGGAATTCGTAAAATCAGTTAGGTGTGCTGATGACCAAGCTTTAGTTTGTCAGCCAGGAAAGGGGCTGCAAGCATTGCTGAATGAATTGGAAATTCAGTGCAACAGATATGGGATGAGGATCAATATTAATAAAACAAAGGTTATGTGATTTTGCAGAAAGAAAAAGGCAGTTTACGTATCTCGGAAGTGTTTTGGACCAACACGGTGAAAGTAGTAGGGACGTTAGTAGAAGAATTGCGCTAGGCAAAGAGGCTTTCACAAGGAGGAGGGAGTTGATTACGGGGACTTTGAGTAAGGATGTTAAGAAAAGACTCTGATAAAACTTTGATATGGAGCGCAGCTATGTGCGGCGCGGAAACGTGGTCATTGAAGCGGGAGGATAGAAGTAGACTGGAGGCTTTTGAAATGTGGGTTTGGAGAAGAATGGAGAAGGTGAAATGGACAGAGAAGAAAACAAATGAGGAAGTACTTGGTATGGTGGGTGAAGAGAGGGGTTTGTAGGGAAAAATTCTGAGGAGGCAGGAAAAATGGATGAAGGGCGCATTGATGGGCAGTGGGATGTTGAAGGATGTACTAGAAGAGAGAATGTTAGGCAAATGAGGAAAGGGCAGGAATAGGTTGTGGATGTTGAACGGGATGAAGGGAGAAAGGAAGTACTCAGGGATAGGGAATGACCTGTTATAGACTAGGTTGCTGGATTGTGTTTTGTTAGGAGTCACAAATATTTATTTGGTAGTAGAGTCCATCCAAAACCTACCTCAACCGGTAAATTATTTAAAATAATTGCACTGTACAATGGGAGAAGGTAGGTTTTAAGAAGGGTTTATTTGTAGTGCCGGATGTCAGATTGTACTTTGCTATGGCAGGAAAATAAATGGAATGCTATAGTCTCTGTCCATCCGAAAACTTAACTTAAATGTTAGACTACCTAATAACAATAATAATATGTTCTTATAAATGCAGAAAAATATAATAAACGATGGCCCTAATTTGTCATATACTCGTAAAATCTCGGGAATGGGCACAGAGACATTTTTCAGTGACAGTAATAATGCATCACACAAAGACAATCTCATATCAGTTATAGCAACTTTTGCTGCCACAATAAATATAGGTGATATTAAATTTTTGAAGAAAGCCGTTTGCGATTAAAATGAATATTAGTATTGTAAATCACTTTTATTCAATTCGTATCACTTGGACACTTTCAGTTTGATTAGTTTTTATAAAATAAACCCTCTTCCGGCGAATATTACGGAAACATTTTTTTGAACGTTGGAATATCTGATCAGATTTGACCACTTTGAACTGATAAGTGCTATATTTTCTTTGTATACCCGAGAACGTTTAATGCCCATGTCACTCAAGAAAAAATGATAATTTTTTTACATAGTAACATCTGATATCAGAGATATAATTAAGGTAGTGCCATCGGTAAGAGGAAATGAAGAATTTATCTTTTGCACCTCGATTATGCTTAATAACGTGTTTAAATTCCAAGTTTTCAAAATTTTGTCTGCATCATGAGGATATCAGCTCTTTAATATCTATGGCCAATGGACTTTATATCGCATATTATTTAACCTGGATAAAGGTGGTTACAGGTAATTTTCAAGATCTATGATTTTTCAGATTATTTTATTGTAGTTTTAGACATTTATCCAAGGGTTACGCAACATATAGGCTATATATTTATCGGTTAATTATGATAATGCATTATTCATTCGTTAAGTTTAACGCATCCTGTTCTACGAGTCCATTCGAAACTGATAAATTTAAAGCTGATTAGAAAAACAGAGATTTGAAACTTCAAGTGAAGAGGTCGTGAATTCAAAGTTCATTTGACAAATGGCTAACTGGGAGTTCGACTCAAAGGGGTAATTTTCTAAATCTATCCTTAACGTAGGGAAAACTCGCTTTCCAGAGTTTCCTATTCGTATGTCAGAGAAAATTTCCAATAATAAATATTTAGCTAATTAGAAAATAGTAACATTTGCGAAAGACAGAGCTGAAAACTATGACGTTTACCTGACTGATAGAACATGGACCACGATAAGGAAAAAATATCTTTTTTGAAATCACCGATCTAACGCCGCTGGACACCCAGTCGAAGGGCTAATTGATAGCTGCAATTACAGATTTTTGAAATTGGATTTAAAATTTCTGTCCCTAATATATAGTTACCAATAAAAACTCACATCATGCCTCGGTTGCTGTTTTTTTAAATTTCCTCGCTTGCTAACCAGGAGATCGCGGATTCGATTCCCACCAATGTGGGTTTTCCTCCAACTAGGGTTTGTGTGTTTGGGTGTTTGTGGTTGTCCTTGCTGTTAATTTAGGTTAATAATTTGATGAAAGTACCACAACTTGGGCTGTTTTCTGACGAGTGCTAAATGAATAAAAGAAAGTAAACAAATGGCCGACATCCAAAATTAAAAGCCTCCAATGATCTCACATTTCGTATGAACACCTCACTCATGGATATTGAAGAATATGTGTCATAGCCTTTGGGCGTTTGGTAACACTTTCAACTAGGTCACTCTATCTCTCCTCGGTCCCCTGTTTCCCCTCCACTCCACCCCCCCTCCGCCCTCCCCCTCCTTCCCATTTCCCCTGCACCCCTGACCTTCTTGCACTTCCTCCTCTCACCGCCCTATCTACGTCCCTCCTCACGACACATATTTATCTCTCCCTCGCTCACAACACCTTACTCGTGGATTAATCTGGGATCGAAATTTCTCACGCCGCGCCACGGGATGGTCATGGAGGAGGGAAGGTCCGAATACTACGAAAAGGATGCCATACCGCATTTTGCGGATTTGTTTGCTTCGGTGGACTGGGAGTTCGAGAAACACTCACGACCTCACTCTTAATCCTCTGCATTTGTTGCGGATGAGGTAACCAAGACATACGTAGATTGATCAATCCCTCCATTTTGTTTTATTCATGCTACATTTGAAATACACAGCATTTATTTACGACTCTTAAGGGGAAAACGTTAATTATGAAACTGGAAAAAGTTAAGAGATAATTTGTCAGATTTGATAAAAATTGCCACGATTAAAGGGTAAACGTCACATATGGCATTGATTTTTAGCCGTTACTCCCATTGGTAACAGTAACACATCAATTGCGTAATTAATATTTATTGACGACCATGGTTTTACCACTGTGTGGCATCATCAGGTGGTTCCCACTCAGTGAGGATACCATGGGCATCAATAAATATTGATTGTGTAATTCCTGTGGTTATGGTACCTGCACTAGGAAGCGCCATGGTTAAGCTGGAGAAATTAAGATTCCAAATCCCAAAGATCACCGGAGAAGTCAAGTACGGCTGAGACTTAAAGAAAAAATTAGATCACACCAGGGTTTGCTTGTGCCACCGAGAGAATTAGGTATTATGGACCCGCTTAACATCGGCCGATTGGACTACCAGGAAAATATAAAAGAGTTTAGAACCCACCTTGGCATTTAATAAGTACTCGTTCTTCTCTGGCAGCGATACATTGTATGAGTGCATTCATGTTTGTTTATTTTATTCGTTGTATGTATATCCTTTAAGGAAATTGATTTTTAAACAAAGAAGCATTGGCAAAGAGAGCGATGTTGATGGCAGGGTTTCTTAGTAAATGCAATAGAAAATATCGTGGAAATGTTCGACTACACAGCGCTTTTTTGTTAGTCTTCGGTACCTTTTCGTTGTTGAACGAGTATAAGATTAAACTGAAATATGATGACAGGCGGGTAGAGAGGAGAATGGGGAATATGGAGAAATAGAGGTAGGGAAAAGGAAAATAGGAGAAGCAGTTCTAGACATGGTAGCAGATGGGAAAAGGCTGCTGGGAGAAATTGAAAGGAGGCAGGAAAAATGTACGCAGGGTATTTTGCTTGGTAGAGGAATGCTAAAGAATGTGAGAGAGGGGATAATATTGGGCGAGCAAGGTAGATAGAGGAAAGGCAACCATGTTGGATGGGATGAAAGGGGGTAGGAATTACGTGGAGTTGAAAAATGGTTCAACGCAGACGGATAGAATGAGTGTTTAATCTAATCTGTTGACTGGTTCCCAAGATACTAGTTTTTCCTAATCCACAAAAAGCCTATCTACAACCAATAGACGGCTAATAATTTAGCGGACGGCCCCGTTAAAAGTTACTGTCACTGAATCTCCCGCAGTTTCTTGGAATAATAAATCTCTAATTGGTCAATGATCATTTAGTTATGCGATATGTTATTAATATAAACGTTTTAAAAAATATTGCAATACATGCTTTTCCATCTTACATTATATACGAGAATCATTAACATGACTGACTAGAAGAAATAAAATTCACCTCGAAGGGTTATTTCGCCGTCGTTCGTTTTCTTATCCTGATGATGAGCTAAAGGTAATGATTTGGATTTTACTATTATTAAAAAGAATCTGCCGGTAAAAATAGGCTTATATGGATTGCGCTACCAAAGCACTGTTAAATTCCACTTTACAAGAAAATAAATAAATATTCTAAAACCTGTGTTCCAAAAAAAAACCTTCTTCAATTCCGCATAATTTCTATCTCCCTTCATCCAGGTCAGCATACCTATCGTATCTTTTTCCTACCCCTACGTACTTTGCCTGCTGAACTTTCTTCCCTCTGTCACAGTCTTCACCATTTCATATTTTCTGAATTAAAAGAGTTGCTCTGTATCTCTTTTTCCTACCTTTGTTTAAATTCTCACAAAAACATTCTTTTCTCACCTGCCGTACATAGAACTTCCTCCTTTGTTTTTCTTTCCGTTCATTTAACTTTTCCCATCTTCCTCCACAGCTACATGTTAAATTATTATACGCTTAAATACGTATACGCTTTTCCTCTTGGCTCAACGATCGAGATTTTAAACCTTACAATACAATACGTAGTAATTAATGTAATACGCAATGTAATGATAAAATTAAAAAAATCTTTTCTTTGTATCTTTACTTAGGTCCATGCCATCAACTTTTTCCTTTTCGTAAAAGCTTCTTTACCTGACGCAAATCTTCTCACTTAAAAGCAGTCCTTACTACTCTGCCCGCTTTATTCTGAAATTCTTCCTCGATTGGATAACTGTTCCATCTGCACTATTTCATATCCCCTAACCTTAATGTTCATCTTAATATTCCTACCTGTTTTATCTAGAGAACCTTCATTTTCCTCCATTGAATCTCATCGAAAACCCAATTATACTGATTCTAAAATGCGGTTAGCAATAATAATATCAGTTATCTGACAGGGTCCCTAAAGCTTGATCATCCTACAATGTAGCTAACACCACATTCATTCTTACAGACCCCTCAAACGAACTGTTGCTCGATTTACATTAGGAACGTTGAGGACAAATTTGCCATATTTTTGACTTCTTTAAAATAGAAAAATCTTCAAGTATTAAATGCTCATGTCATTTTAAATATTGTCCATTATTTTCTGTTTCTTTCCCTAACAAAATGTGGTATTAACCGCTGACCTAAAAAGCACGATCCCTGTCGTTCATCCTTCAGACTTATTTTTTCCGTTAGATACAAATACTTTCCCTTTTCAACATACCCTAATCTACCTTCCTCCTCTCCACTATAACTCCTTCCGGTACTGTTGGATATATATTTATATGTGTGTGGAAAACGAGGTACCTACCTATTGCGTCCTGATGATGATAATCATCTGACTATACCGTAGTCCGTCTTTAAAGATTTACAATGTGGAATAACACTGAGCAACAGTTCATTTTAATATGCCAATATTAAGTCTGCTAAGAAAACTATGATACTTTCTCCATTCGTGTAACTATTCTATGAGCCATAGAGACTAGATTTTAATGTGGACAGTCATAAAAAAAAGAGTGTGCCCTTATAGTAAGTGTTGAAGTGGCAACGAATCCGAATACACCCCGCGGATGGAGTGTCTCGGGAGCATTTACTCATTCGTTTATATTTCCGAAATTTCTTCCGTCAACGGGAAGTAGTCCCACCATGCAACTTCCTACTGCGTCACCCGAGCGTGACTAACGACCGCGCGCTCGAGTACTTCATTAGCGAGGCGACAGACGCGTCACACCCCCTTCACTCATCATCTCGGCGGTTGCCGCTGGCCACGCGCATGGACACTCAACTGGAGGGAAATCCTCGCGGTCTCCTCTCCGTTGCAACGTGACGCAACCACGCCCGCTATTCCGACCCCCAAGTTTCCGACCGTGCGCGGTATTTATCGTATTGAGTTCAGCCCGGGTTTAAGAGGGATGATGACAGGGGTGAACAATAGGCGAGAGGCGGGCTAGTTTAACAAATAAATAAGCATTTATCGTTATTTTTTATTCATACTTGAATCACAAAAAGTAAATATGGAAATCTAAACAGAATGCTGGTATAATCATAATCTAGAATTGCTTGACAAAAATGCATTCTCATTAATGGACATCGTGGTGTCACCCTTAAGATTTTTCCTCGTGACTGTCTTTTATCGTTAAGCGTATTCCTGGTTGCTGCTCTCAAACCAGACTGCTTTTTTACCAAATTTTACCCATTGCTGATATTGCTGGATTTTTTCCTTCTCATGGTACATGTCTCATTCTCACGTGGGGACGCTGAATATGGCCCTCCGTATCACGCTTCACTCTTATTTTTGAGGTCGAAAATCTCTTTCCAACTGGGTCTTCGCCCGCGTAGATAACTTTGGTACCCCTCTCGTCCTTTTCCCCTCAACTTTCATCTAAGTCAATCTTCTCCGCATTCTTTCCGTTTTTTCCTCATCTTGTGTCCATTTCATCTCATTGTCTTTTCTTGTACTTTCTTTGATGATTCTCCCACATTTGTCGTATCCATAGTTTTCCATTTTGAAGGGGCACACGTAGTCCTCGAATTTATCTAAGAACCCTCATTTGAATAAGATTTAATTAATTTTCATGTCTCTTCGTTCACTTCCATTTCTCAGCTGCATACATCGTTGCTGTAATACCGAGTACCCGTTGCTGTTTTATGTTTTAGTTCCTGAGTTTTAAATGCTCCCGTCCAATTACCAAGTGGGCCATTCTAATTCCTAGGTTCGATACTTATACTGTATTGAAGCATTCATTTGTAGGCTTTCACTTCGGTTCGCTCAGAACAATTTTATTGGATTTTAGTAAAAATTAGGGGAGTAGTGGGTAGATTAATGGACTACAATACAGAAGGTCCGGATTCAATTCCAGATAACGCCTATGGGCAACACTCGGCTACACACAATCGGTATGATCTTCCGAGTACCAGACGTTCCTGGGAAGCATTAGTTGACTCAGGAAGGGGAACTGGTCCCTGATATTATCATCTCAATCTGTGAATTTCATATGTCGTTGGGCGTAGTGGTGGAGATAAACTCCATCCTCGACTGTATACCAAAATTTGGTTGCTCCCACAATTTATTTCTGAACCGCTGAGTTCTCCCACCCAATGATCCCGCCAATTACGACGATCCAAACTCAACAGTTGGTGTAACGAACGCAAGATAAGATAGTGATTTAAGGGATGATTGCAAATAAGATGCCAGCCGATCAGAGAAACCCTGGTGGAACTGAAAGTCATTGGATCGAAAGTATTTTCATTTAAAAAATCCAAATTCAGTGCACAACATTGTCGGCAAGAAAGCGGGCTGAATCACGGGACCACAATCTACATTGCGACAAACAATCCACCAATAGGGTTTGTGGTTTGAGGTGATTACTCACCATTATTGCCTAGTCACGACTTACGTTTTTATCAATTCTTAGTGACCGTAATATTTAAACTACTCAAATAATGTGGGTCATGATTACTACAGGTACATGAACTACGCTATCTAAGTGAACTACACATCTCTAAGCATACGAGAGGAACTGTAGGACTATAAATAAAGTAAGAGGGATAATAAATAAAGCTAAATGAGAAAGACAACATATTAGACTACTCAGAATGAAAAAATAAAAATACTTTCCCCACCCAGCGCGATCGGATGGAGTTATTGTGATCCCTTATTGTTCGAGTGAAAATTGAAATCTTAGATATATCTGATCTACATTTAATCTCTCTAATTTCATTGGCATGATATCTCCTACTGTAGTTCGATGGGGCTGATAATACCCTTTACGGCGTAAGGAAATATTATTAAATATAGTCAGTCGAAAACGAGGCCGTCATGATGAGCATTGCTGAAATACTTTTTAAGTTGAGAAAAACTTCATCAACTAGAACATTTTTTTCTTACGAACCCAAAATATCACGAGCAAAAAGACAAAGTTTTTTTCCCAGAATTTGCCCTTTCGGAAATAATGCCGGTTTTTCATCAATGATTCTTGACCATGTCGGTGTCTCACTATCGAACTAACAATCATGTGTTCTATAACATTGTATGATATAAGGGCCAGAGAAATAGGTCCATAATTACTCGGGTTACTCCTGTCTCCGCTTTTAAATATGGGTGTTATAGTACCCATTTTTCAGTCACAAGGAACCTTGTTCTCTACGTTAGAGACTTCTTAAATGTGATTTCTAGGTACTGTGCAATTTCCAACGCTATTTTCTAAAATATGCGAGACAGTATTTCATCAAGTCCGGAGGGTTACCTTTTTTAGCAAATGTTCCATTCCATTACGTGAAATTACAATTTTGGTCATCGGCAGGCGGAAATGATTTGATAAGCCTTAGGCTTATCGTTGACGCACACGTCTCGCCTTGGGCAAGATCCACACGTGACGGTTTGTTGTTGTCGGAAGGAATTCCTCTAGACGGTAGTGGAAGTTTTTGCATTTGCTTCTAATAGCCAGAAACCTTTCCTTCCTTGTGGTTTTAGATAAACTCTCGTGTCCGGTATTTCTCCTATCGCGCGCGTGGTAGAAAATAGATCGTAAATCTTTCCATGTTTCTGTAAATAAAATTTTGGGGTGCCTTCCATCCGTTGTCTGATTCTTTTACGGTTTGACTCTTCACATCAAGTAAAGGAAGGCGCTGCCGCTCATTCTGAGCTACTTAATTATTTTACCATCTGCGTTTTTTTACGTCAATTTAAAAAATTGCATGATTTTCCAAGTGCGGACATACATTTCACATGAATGTTTAATTTTTGCTGAGTCAGAATGAGTATTTGATCGATAGAAAATCGGACACTGTATTAGGGATGTGGAAGACCAATCCAACCTATTACGTCACAAGATGCTCGAAGCGCCTTTTAGTGCCTGTTGCCCCCCTATCCCTCCGTAGTGCCAGCTCCGGGGCGATTCATTCATTCAATTTTTGACTAAATTATTGTTTTAACAGAGTGGAATATTGGGTTGGAGGTGAATTTACTCCTTCTGCCCCTTTGGTAAGAAATCCGTAAGATAGGCAGCCCTCCTCCCTCATCTGAACCTATTTTCGAACCTAGCTGTCATTAACAGCTGTATCAAACATACGCCTTTGTCGAAAAAAAAGACACATCATGATTGCTCATCACTTAACGCAGGTATCTTTTCCGGAGAAGAGAAGGTACACTATCATGAACGACAACATTTTTATTTTAGTGGCATCGGAATGCGTACATGCTAAGAAATGAAACAAATATTTTGAAAATATTTTAGCAAATTAATGAACGCCTAAATAATTCTGACACAAAAGTCTCATTTGTTAGCTTATCTTTCTTATGGTAAACAAGGATGATTAAATTTCTTTATAAATAAATAATGGCTGTCTTCCCCTGGTAAATACCACCAGGGTGACCCCTTCAGAAAGAGGGATGGGGGAAAAGGGATTAGGCTTTTCAGTCACCATAGAGACAGGTAGATGGTACAAAAAACTGGGGAAGGAAATAATGTAGTGTAAAATATAATAGATCTTAGAGACATCACATCTCAAACCTACCTCGAATAGGTAGATTTCCAATGCAACACTTTCGAAGTTGAGAAATCCTTCGCCTTGACCGAGATTCGAACCTGGACCATTTGATGTCCGGCCGAGTGCTTTACTCAGTTAAGCTGCTGAGACGTACTCATAAATTCTGGAAATTTGGGGGTTTGAAAGGAAAAATATGTCATGAAATGTCGTACACACAATGTCACAGGCATTCGTATTGGTGCGCGTTGCGCCACAGTCCACGAGGTTAAAGCCAACGGTTTAAACACTGTGGTTTTTACCTTTTTTGACAAACTAAAAGAAACTGCGGGAGATGGCGCGACAGTAACTTTTAAAGGATTCATCCGTTAATGCACCCGTTGATAAATTAAATTACATTGATTGCTACAGTGTCTTTGTATTTGTCAAGTAGAGTTCCTATGATTGCTTCATTGAGCATATTGATTTCTTCCTGTGAAAATTAACCCTTCGTTGATAGTAACTTTGAAGTGTTAGTGAATAAAGTATAATTCATTGCTCGGAAAAATCATTATTCAAATTATACTTAATGAATATGGCCATGTCGGCAGGTGACCCCGAAACAGATACTTTTGCCCTTTGCCTTCTCAAACCATGGCAAATACTAAATTCTCATTTGGTATCGGCGATTTAACTTTGAACCGAAACGAATCAGAAAATGAACAGGGTATTTGAATACTGAGAAAAAGTGTGATGAGAAAAATTCCGTCAAATCTTACTTCCTTCCTTCGATCCCAAATTCCTCCCCTCTAAATAATCCCAAACCCCCCCTTGCTGTCTTAGAGGAAAACATATAAGCTTGCATCTATCAACATTATGCACCTGAAGATAACGAAGTAATTTCTAAACTAAGGCCGAAATAAATCTTCATTAACAGTGAACCAGCACATTAATTTGCTGCGAATCGATAATGATCGCCTTCCTCAGCGATGAAAGATTCGAAAATATATTTTGAATTCTATAATAAGTTAAGGTAGGAGGGCTAACCTAAGTATATATTTTAACGAGCGCACATAAATATATAAAATTGAACTGCAAAATAATATTTTTTTAGCTGGAGTATTTCTTCATATTTTAGATAATACTTTTATGAAGATATCGGCATGGCACGTTAGAAATTGTAGCCATTAAACTAAAACTATTTGGGCAAGAATAATGGGAAAACTGCTGCGGAAATTTGTATGAACAAACTAAAAGAAAATGGGAAATATGGAAAAACTAAAAGGCTCCTTTGTTCGAATTTTAGCTTTACAATAGAGAGACGTCGCCGAGGACCCTATCTTAACGATACATTGAGTCAGAACGTGATTTGTTCGGGACGTGTATCATTTTTCCATACAAATCGAAGGATGGGTAGAGAGAAAACTGGCATCAGAACTGGTTTAATCTTAATCGCCATAGGGCTAGTAGGTAAACGTCCCCATCCGACAGCCACACTATACTCTTGTTGGGGAAGGTACCCGGATCCTATCCGTGAGAAAGGGATGTGAAGGAAAACCATCCGATATTTGACCAGAACCATAAAGCCTCGAAAGTTCTGCCCGATAACCTAGTTGGTTGGTATTCTCGTGAAGAAAATGCACCCGGAGGTACCGTCCGTATGTTAACTCAGTTGTTATAAGGAAGTTCAATACATGTGTTCTCGTACAGCTGTCCATCTGTACCGCTGACATCCGCACAACGCGTCCTAAATGACCGATCCTGGTGTAAACAAAGAGGAAGGATTCGATGCCGCGTTATCAGTGCTTTCAGGTCTTTACGTTGCTGACTGGGCCCTCGCAGTCTGTTGTGATAAAGGATAAAGCACTTATTGCTTAAGTAACGGTTAAATTAATTTAAATGTTTGAGATGGACCTTCTCTTATCAGAAAAACTAAAATAAATATCTAAAAATAAACCGTTTAGTAAGTTTGTCAACTCATGGAAGGAGAATGACATTAATTTTGTTCACCGAGAGACGGTATTTCCTAAATGATGATGCAAGTGGAGGTAAAATTTATCTAGACAGGAAGACGGAGAAAATTCCTAATGTAAAGCGTGTTAAGAGGATTCAAAATTCAAGCGCATGCGCACGGCGATAGTTTATTCTTCCAAGTGTCTGCTTTCGTTCTTTCATGCATCAAAGTATTTCAATATTTTCATATCTGTTTCGGAATTGAGAAAAAATACGAATTAAAAGTATAATTCCGTTTATTATTTATGATATACCGACGTACTGATAATTTTAACCAGACTCGCATTATTTTTCTATCTTATGACTTTTAAATCCCAAGTTCTGTGCGTAGTTTCTTGGTAAAAAGAAACGGAAATGATCAAACGACGCATATTGTCGGCTCTCGACATCTTCAGGATAACGCTATGACAATAGTAGTATGTCCATTCAATATTTTACATGGTTTCTTAATCATTCATTAAAATAGAAATGTAGGCATATGTTTAATTATAATTTTTGTATTATCTCCAAATTCACAGTGGCAATAAAAATCACAAAAAGATCAAGTACAGTTTTATTTTCGGGAGATAATTGCTTGCTGTTTGCAGCTTTATGTTGCACTAATAATAGTAGTGATAAAAACGTCAAAGCGAGGACAAATCGCAAAAATAGCGAGGGTATATTGTTCAACATATAGGGTCAGGAATGTTTTAGCTACGTATATTGCGTTTCTGTAATTTCAATTGCTTTTTTTAGTTCAATCCGACAATTTCTCTACTGTGTACCGTAGTTACTCGCACTCGAAAAGATTTTCCACTCGCTTCGAGGGAGGGGATAAAGTTTTTAAATAGAACAAGGTTTTTAGCTTCATCACTGGACCGTCTAAAAAAGACCATTGTACCCACATATGGGGTACGCGCATGGGTGAGAGTAGGTACTGGTTATTTCCTTGTAGAGACATTCTAAATGAAAAGAAAATCATTTAATTTTATCGTCATTGAAACCGGAATGCCAATCCCCGTTCGGATAAATAAATTGAATGGTATTTTCACGAGCGATTTCAACCCATCTGTGGAATGAATTGTGAATATCAGGGCGGATATTTCGGCTTTAGTTTTTTAAAAGTTACTAACGCAGCGACAATATTAATAGGCGTTGCTATACTCATTCTCTACCGTGTATGGTGAAACACGTTGATACTCGTGTTGATTTAATTCAGCTGAACGGTAAACGTCGACCTCTTACTCGGGCAAAACGCGTCGGAAATATACAGAAACACGGGCTCTCAATGAAGCGTTTGTTGGTTCATCACAAAAGGAATTGGGAGATTCGGGTTTATATATGCGCTCTTGAATGTGCTGACCAATTTACATGATTTTTACTTGATGAATCACGATTTTGTGCAGCTAATCACGTTGTGACTGTGACTCCTTAGTTAAAGCCTGAGTGGTATAACGTATACTATTGGTATATTTATAGATAATATTTTGTTAAAGGTAAATGTTTGTAGCCTCGAAAATATATTATGCATCTGTTTGGTTTTTTAAAGTATTTTTCATAAAATGTCATCTTTTCTCCCAGCAATAATTCCTCAGTACGCTTCCATATTTCATTCCGCTATGTACTACACAAATACCAATTCTTTGCTTTCATCTTTCACGATTTCCCAACATATTTCCATCTCTCCCAACCTTTAACATTACGTAAATTACTGCTATACGTACAAAATTTCGCGCAAGCCGCCGCTACAGTGAATGGCGAGAGTTTTTTAGGGCGCTAGCATTTTTTTGTTTGAATGTTCACTTATATAAAAGCATATATTTGCACGTACATGCCAGTCCACATGACGAAATAGTTGTCAAATTCGAGTAAAGTTTTCAATTATGCTGTTTGAAGCTAGAAAGTAGGAGTCGTCTGATTTTGTAATAATTATGCGAGGGAAAACGAGTACTATGTGATTGCGTCTATTTTTCTGATTCTATCCTGGTGATCCAATCTATCAATACAATGTGAGGTCATAATTAGTCCCTCAGTGTCACTACAGTAAAGAGGTTCCTATCCTAATTCCCACAACATACCCGTTATGTTTATTCGTTTTTCATAGCAATTTTTAACATGTGTAGTAGCGTATTTTCTCTGAGCTAAACTTCTCAATCCGTCCACCATCCATTTTTTCTGCCTTCTTTTTTGCCATAACTCTTCCTCCCCCCGCGACTGCAACCTATCTTCCCATTTAAATGTTCCTTTATTGCCCTAACTACCTTATATTTTTCATCATCACTTCTCTGAAGTCTCCTATTAAATGCCATTCTCTTTTCTCAATTAGCACATGTAACAACCGTGCAACCAAAGCTTTCAATATTCTTTTCATTACTTATTCACTTTTCCTACAGCTCCTTCCTGTACGTATATAAATTCATATGCTTACGATGAATATATGGCTAATGGCTGTCCTCTTTCATGAAATACATTGTGCACTGATGTAATCAGTCTTTCTGCTTCTTGAAAATTCAGATATTCCTTCGACTTTCATCGATCATGACCCCATACTTCCCACATTTATCCTATAGTGCGCTCAACAATACGTCACCTTGGATTTATGGCTAAGTGAAATTTGTTATCCACCATCCGCAAATATACCTCGTTTAGTGAGTTTTCCGCTCTTCGTTTCTCCTGTCTTCTAAATCTTTCCTTACTATTATCGCATTTACTTCATAATAACTATCTTTAACTCATATATCTGCATTTACAATCTATCTCACACATTTTATTAACATCATGCAATGGCTATCCATCGTAAAAGTCTTACCCTCTTCCTAGATCAAATAAATTATTGCTACCATTTTTCCCCTCTGGTATTAATTTGATTTCTATACTTACTTAAGACCTCTAAAGCTGCCGCAAGGGCGTGTGGGAGGGAGCGTTAGGACAACATATCTTATGCATAATTTTACAAGTTGCACTTATAGCTAAATAAATACGACTATATAGACATAGACTATATAATTTAACAAAAAAATAAACACACGTAAACGTAAACTCATACACGCCTATCTGTATCATAAATTAATGGATGTGTCGAGTTGAGTTTGGCATTTTTAAATGCATTCATGAACTAATTTCTGGATGCACGGTGGTGCCCCCCCACTAAACGCTCTTACGATGACTTGCGAGATATCTGTACATCTGCCATAGTACACTTACCAAAATTGTAAAAAAATCGTGCTTACTTTCTCCAATAATAATTGTAATGTCACTTCCCTGCCCTCGCTATAGCCCAAATATTTCAGCAAAGAAACTTAATGCTATTTGGCGCAAGCCGACACTGCTTTAATGTGTCGGCGACCAGGATACCTTGCTTACTGTACTGCCCGACTTGGCTCTCTCTCGCTCGGGTGAATCCTTTCAAGTTTTCAAGATCCTGATCACTTTTTCCGTCCTTTTGTCCTTAATTTCAGGCAGTCTGATCTTGGTTTTCATATGAATTCTATGCGTAGATGATACAGAATGGGACCAATACTTAGATGCCTCCACCCGATTCAGACTTCTCCTCAGCCACCTCGCAGTCTCTGCCTCAGCATCCAATTTCTTCTTTCGTACCACTCTTTCGATGAATATGGAATAATTGACCCGACCGGGAGAAATCATAATAAGGAGGAGTTACCCTCAAAATTACGTAAGCTCTTTCACCTCGTCAAGGTTAAAGTACGCAGCGAAGGTTTTTCTATCGCCATTCTAGGAACAAATTCAAAGCTTTGTTGAAGGAAAAGTGTTATATTATTATACGATTGTGTGTTTTATACATCCTGAATACGCTAAGCTGCAGAACTTGTCAGCATGTTTCATTGGTAGCATATTATGGAGCAGAGGGCATGTTATTTCATGGAACCTATTGAAAATATAAAATACAGTGTCACTAATTAACGTTTTTATAAGTATAAAAAATAAGATTCAACAAAGCAGTCAGAAAAAGTTGTCAATCATTTCCACACTATTCATTTTATACATGCCTACATTCTCACATCTTCACATGTGAGGTATTTTTATGAATGTTTTAATACATAAATTTGGCATTCTTTAACAGGGGAACATTTAATATCCATTTACTTCGCATACATTATTCTGTTTCACTTATAACTTAATCATTCCTTACTTTAATATTAAAGTCATGCACTGTAAAAAGTTAATTTAAATCGCCAGGTGAAGTGTGTTGGTACTATTACTTAAATGTAATACTCACATATATTGAATGATACTTTAGTATCATGTACCTACTTTTTGACCTCAAAACTCGACAGAAAGTAGATTTCATTGAACTTTTAATTCACCAGAAAAATACTTTTTTTTAACAGCAATATTCAACAAAACCGAAATCGGAGATCCCCACGTAATGTCTTTTAGTCATATTTTTCGACCAAACAACTTCCATCTTTTATGTGTTGCTCATTGTTATGGTCGAACTCAAACGACATCTGATTTTCAAAACTTACAACACCATGCCCAATGCTGACATTCTCTCTTCACTCTCTATTTGTAACATTCCCAAAAAAACAGCATTAATGGTAATTTAAGATTAATTTATAACAATTCTAACTCTGATATTCTCTGGCTGTCCTGAACTGCTTTCGTCAATCGATTTCAAAGCATCATCACCACCTATCCGTGTGCACTCATTATCCGATATGCCCGTACCCAGATTTGGATTAGTCAAAATTCGGTTTTCGGTTCCCATCTTCTCTCGGCAGATTTCGTTACTCGACAAGCACTCATCCGTTCTCACAATCATCCTCCAATCTCTCCTCTCTGAACATAATTAGCGCCCAGTGACCCTTCCTCCCTTCCCATGCTTCCGATATTTTGTGAACCTCTCGATTTTTTCTGCATGGGTGCACCTCACATTTTGTTTTATAACACGTGTGCTGGAAAATTCAAAATTACAGCCAGGAGTGAAAAAATTTTAAAAATAAAACATATGGTTTAATATAGGTTGGCATCTGCTTAAAATAAACGAATTGAATCCATCCACTTACTCTCAAAAGCCGAACGCGTATGATCTCCCAGTTGTCAATTTAAGGGTGGAATTGATCCGGGTGTGAATTGCTTTCTCTGGAGCCAGTAGGACGCTATACTGTGGAATGAAAATTTAGTGAAATACATTTTTTTTCTTTCCCGAAAAGGGTAAAATATGACGCTTTCATAAACTCGCTAAGTTGCACTTCATTACTCTGCATAAGAAGATAGTAGTTTTCCTCGAAAAATGATTCCCGAGTCCACGTATTAGCTGGGAAGTGTTTTTGAAAAAATCCTTTCGACTAAACCCACGCAGTCTGCGTGAGCGAGAGACCTTTCCCGACTCCCCTCACGGTCACGGTTGGGATTCATGCGTCTCTCCCCGCGGAGGCCCCGGATGTCTGGCTAGCCGCAACGCGGGTGATCACAGCTTCCTCCTTCCACTGCAAGAATTAAAAAAAATATTATTTATTCCACGCAGACTCGTCAACCACACGCGCGAGAAACCCTCTCTCTCTCCCCAAACGCACCTCCCATCCCCCCATCCTAACAGGAAATATTCCCCCTCATGACCCCTTCGGATCGCTGCCCTTAGTGCCCTTATTCCCACGGTCGTCGGGGTCGGGACCCAAAGCCTGAAGAGGCCTTGTTTCTAAATTCGATTCGATTCATTTGTTTTCCCAGTTGTTATGATAGCACAACTAGTATTTCGCGGGAACGTGATTGAACCATGACATTTTTTTCGGATAAGACAGCTTTCCCCTTTCTGCAGGTTCGGCCATTTCTGAGACGAGGTGGAACTACACGACTGTATCTATCAAACCCCGCACGCCCCTACGAGGGCGTAAGGCAGGGGATGTTGGGTCAACAGACACCGGAGTAATTGTTGACTGATTGGTCGTAAAATATGCTTCCTGATGTCGTGTGAATTGAATTTTCTTGGTAATGAAATATGGTCCCATCTATCGTCCGGTTCAGCAGTTTATTTCGCTCAACTTGGTGCCAAGCCAATTTATCTCGTGTAAATGTTAAACTCTTTGAAGAGGTAATGCTTCTCTTTAAGCCTCGCCTGTAATCTTCGCGTTTATAATGTCTCCCAAATAAATCATCCCAATAACAACGTGACGTTTTCTGTTTCTTAGCTACGATTCTTTGCGAAACGGAGAGTGTTTTTTGGGTTCCATAAAATTCCGTTGGAAGGATCGGGATGGTCCGGTGGCTAACGTACTGGCTTCCCACCGAGAGGACCCGGTATAGAATCCTGGAGGCGACAGATATTTTTCAGTAGTATCCGGATCCCTACTTAAGGTGCTTTGTGGAGAGCCCTTTGGGTGAGTACGACGTCCGTCGGATGGGACGATTAACTGCGGACCCCTTAGCGCCTTTCGATAAGAGTAGGCTAATGCCGACGCTGGGTTTCTCTCGACCCTTCCTTTACCATCCGTCCCTAATGGCGCAAATGACCTTAGCCGTCGGTCACCTCCCCGAAAACTACAACTCCTACAAAATTCCGTAATTAAGTTCTTGAGGTGAAAGGGAAAACGGGTATGAAATGGATCCCAGAACGAGATATTGCGTACTGGAAAATGTGATGCATATAATATCGTATAAAAATTAATTAATATCAGTATTCATTCAAAATATGTTTCAATGTGTTTCTATTTTTACCTTTTTCTCCTTTTTACTATTTATATAACTTTCAATATGTCCAATTATCTCTTTTAATTCATTAATGGCTCATAAACCTCTTCCTGTTTACCAAAATCTTACAAATCTTTTTATGAAATTACTATCTCCCTGTATAATGTGTATGCTTTTGAGATATGTCGCCTTTCGATGTTGAATTAAGGCTTAAGACCTTTTCATCTCCATCTATATCTACTTAATGCCCCGTAAGCCGCCGCAAAGGATTGTGGTGGGGGGTGTAATGGATTAGTACTTATTCTTATTCGCCAATACGCTGATTCATTGTCTGCGCTATTCTGTTTACCTTCGCCGTTCATCTATGAGTCGCATCATTTGTAAACATAACGTTCTAAAATAGAAAGTTGCGAAGCATTTAGTGCCTGCTTTACTTCCCAAACTGTCCAATAGCTCTTGATGATATTAGACGGCTCTGAAAAAGTAAATTTAATTGAATGCACGGAATTTAGAGAGAATTAACGCTTAAGTGGGAAGGCGTACGTTATCTTACCAGTGCCCCACTCCTGCATTTTCATAAATCCGGCCTTCGCGATACATTATTTAAACATCGATAATTAAACTTGGTCAAAGTCAGATAATGCCAATTAACCGCCTCTAGCATTGATAGTGCCTTAACCGACATAATTACACCTCAGTTCATTGTAATGGGTAATACCGTTCGTGTTTGATGAAAACCAGGCTGGCTCTAAATTATCCTGACAAATGTTAGGGTGAAAGGCCCCGTTATTAATAACATTGATGACTTTCTTTCCAGCATTCTTAATCTTCTAATTGAAACTTTTCTGCCTCTCTTTCATGATGGAATATGCATTCCTCGATTGCTTTTGCTTTGTCTCCAGGTGACAGGGATCTTTTCAATGTTTACAGTCTGAAAATATCAAGGCCGAAAGGATTTTCCAATTTCTTTTCCTGTTTTACTATACTAGATCTAGCATGTCGCAAATTAATGTCGTAAAACGCTTATTTGACACAAACGCGACTTTCTCCTTTTAGTCACAATAATTTGGATGGCGTAACTAGGAAAAATACCTGTTTATCCCCATCGAACGCACGACGGGCTCGTTAATCTATAATTTTTCTTTGCGAGATGACTTTCCTCTCCTCCACAATTGCAATATATCGACTCTCCGGACGAGCTGTACCTCACAAAGTTGTAGCACTCGATGTCTATATCACAGGCTCCAAATTATACTGATAGATTCGACCACCAGGATAAAATATGAGGGATAGACAACGTAACGAACATATTTAAGTAATCGTTCTCTCCTCCGACGATACGCAAAAATAGCAAAATCGGACCCAAGAATCCGAAAAAATTAACTTGAGCTTTAAGCCAAGCGCAACAATTATTGTATTTTCATAGGCATTTATTAGCACGAGAGTTCCATATGAGATTCCATATATTCAAGTGTATTCATGAACTAATATTTCTGCATGTGCGGCTGGTGCCCTAACGCCTTCCGTCATACACCCTTGCGGGGTGTTGTGTAAATGGTGATAACTGGGATTTCCAAAAGAAATAACAAATGCCTTGGCTTTTTTGCTCCATCATCCGAAGGAATAGAACCACTCCCAAACTAATTTATTAAATTCCTCATTTTTACTGGAAGTTTTTAAAAATATACATGAAGTGTTACTTAAAAAAATATTTACCAAGCAGGGATTCCAATTGTTGTTATAATCCACGCGGTTACCTTTCTTTTTGTTTGCAATTTAAAAAAAAATTAGCACTAATGTTCAAGAACTTTTTTAGCAAATGTTATCTTGATTCTTTTCTTAAGTAAACCGTAAAAATGGATATGACCACCCTTGAACTTGTATTGTATTTCATTTGCTTACGCTTTTCTCGAATTGAAAATACTCCCCAGATTTCAGCTAAATATTGAGGGGTAAGGTGCCGTATTCATATATCAGGTGTAATCAAATCTTTGAAAGATAAAATTTAGCGATGAGTGTGCAATAGGCAGGTTCATTCGTAGAAGAGCGTTTCGCTTAACGCTTAAATAAATCGATTCCACTCCGTTGCTTGAAAAGTTGCGTTTCACACAGGGTTTTAGATCGCATAGATCATGTAATTCAAGCAGGGGACCAAAATGTTTCCCCGGATATGATAGGTTTCCGCTCTGTAAAGGTTCTAATGACAAGCTTCATCAGGACTACTATCGAAACTCTTTTAAACTTATGGATATCAGACATTCTTTCCATAAGGGTTTTCCATGGATCCTTTCTCCAGAAACCGCCCGGCGTATTTTTGGAGGTCCCTGACTCAAGAGAGGATGGATTCTGTTGACCACACTATTGAGTGGCACCAAAACTTTCGGGTAACCGTGGGACCTTCTGTGATGAGAAAAGTTAGCCTCGCTGTTTCATTGTTTTTTTGTGCTGTCGCTCTTTCATGGCATTTGCAGCATTGAGGCATTTGGCGACGGCAGGTTAGTTTCCACTCAAACACGAAGATAGCAATCAATCTTTACTAGGACTTTTTGAAGTGGGCAGAATTTTTCTGCTGACATTGAGGGACTAATTATCAGGACCACACGCCATATCTGCACATTGGATATGGAGGATAAAATGAGAGAAGTATGGCAAATAGGGCGTGGTGTAAGTTTCCCTGGGTCTCCGACTGCACCTAGTTTTGTCAAGATCACCTTTAGCAGGTACTAATATCGTTTCTCTTATCGTTGGACATTTCAACTATTGAAAATAATAAAAAATCTCTTCACGGAATAAACGTGGTAAAATTTATTTATACTTAGCTCCTGTGATGATTAAGGTCACGAGCTAAACAGATGACAAGTTCCTGATGCTATAATTCAATTGTGGATGTCCCTTATTTTTCCAGTTTACTCGTGAAGTCTTCACATTTATTCAGAGATTTCTTACATTGGAAAATTATTTCTAACTTTAACTTACTTCAAAAGTTCACCAGCACGGATTTCCCCCAAGGATAGCGCCTTTGATATGTTTCCGTTTTTGACTTTTTCTATTAGGGGCGTCGTCTTTTATTTTCTCCTGTTACTAAGTATGTATTTCCGAATAGGAGGTATGCAGTATAAACATTTTTCTATTCTTTTTGAAGAATTTCCCAACTAATTTTTGCAAGTTCACTTTGCATTGGAAGTACATGGATTTATCTATCTAACTAATAATGCGAGCTTGAAAGCCTCAGACTTACATGTGCCTCCATTTCCATTCCTCACTCCAAATTTAAAAAGAAGTTTCACTATTTGCGGGGCAATGATCAGTTAAATTCTATATTTTCATCCTGCAAACCGCCAAAATGTCTTGTGGCTAGGAGTTAGTGATAGGCCGATAGGATAATAATTATTTTTTAACAGTTATAGGTGACCGTTTACTATCACGAACTTTGTATTTCGGACGAAATGATTGGTCGATGTCATACAGATTTAGAGTATTCTAGTGTACATTTTAGTTTTTAATATAAGTACTCAGATAATACATCGCGTTCCTAAGGATCACACGGGGTATAATGGCATAGTATTCAAATTCTATGAGTTTTCTCTCTTTACTTCACTGTTCTTTAAATGGCCTTGTCCTTTTCTATGTACTTCATCGTTTTATCTGGCCACATGCTCTCCAATTCACCTATCTACTACGATCTAATTTCCTGAGGACATACTATTCACTTTGGTTTGCATTCGTTTTTTTAAAATATCAAATTCATGGGTATAGTTAATTAAAAGGTTGTGTGATAGTCCAGTGGTTTGAAGCTAACTTTGAGGAACCACAGGAGAAGTTGCGACGGTTATTTCTACGCATGCATGATACCCTGCAAGCCACCGCTAGTGTATGGTAGGGGGTGATTCAACACCAGGTATAAAATTCTCAAAACGTTTTTTATAACTTTTAGTCACACAATTTGTGTGACTAAAGTGAGCCTATAACCTATCTACGCATACGAGAGGAGCTATTTGTAAAATCAAATAACGACAGCATACTACTTAGAATGAAAAAAAAGAAATAATCCCCCTCCCCCAGCACGATTGGATGGAGTTAATCTGTTCCCTTACCATTCGCGAGAAAAATGACATCTGGAATCCATCGACTCTACACTTGATCTCTCTAATTTTACTGTCATGGTCTCTCCTACAGTGGTACGATGAGACTTATTATACTTTTTCAACATCATCATACTTTAACGGAGTGCACCAAAGTGTAGGAATTTCAAAAATAGTGGTTAGAGCGTTCGCATACTGACCCTCGTGACGTCGGGCACTCACAGATTGACTTAAGTTGTGTGATTTTGCGGATCTTCTAGGGAAAGGACTACCTGGAAACGGGGAAAGGAGCATTTCCCCCAAAATACCCTAATGACAGAATTTTACGTAATCTTTGCTTTGGTAGGAGCCGAGCTCCATCCTAACCCATCAAACCAATCTGGCTGCCCTCGTTGTAGCTAATGAACTTCCAGAACACTTTTCAGATCCCATCAACTCAACGTTGAGTGTTCGTCGCCCGGCGGGCAGTCAGCGCCTTCCAGCTCGTTGAGCGTCTTCCCCATCCACCGAGGGCGCGGAATTTCTAATCCATCTGCTACACATCCCTCTCTCTCCGTCGCCCCCTGAACCACTTTCTTCAAACTTATCCCTTTGCTCTTTCCGCTCAGTCCTCCAAGTCCCTCGCAGACCCCACCCCCATCCCGAGGCGTTAGGGCTGTGGTGTGGGCAAGAGGGGGAGAAGGGAGTGGGGTTCGGACGGTACGGAAACCCCGCCTTCCGGGGGAGAGGGAGCGGCCAACTGGGCGAGAGGACTAATCGGCGGAGGAGAGAAGAGGGGAGGGGGTTCCCATGAGAGCTCATGGCGGAGGGAGGGGGATCGAAAGGGGCGTGGTCTACTTCCTACCCCTTCCTTAGTGGGGGCGGAGTTTCTTATTCTCCCTCTCTTTCTCTCCCTCCGTAGAACCAGGGAATGGGGTTTTGTCGGGGCGATAGGTGTATGCATGTACTCGTATGCACACACACACATATATAATTTAAACGGAGAAGCGAAATAGTGCTGGCGAACAATGTATTCATATAAACAGTATGTGTATTTTTCGCTAGCGCTCTATCGTTAATAATTTTTTCTATACATATATTTATATTACATATTTTCACATATACTATTATATATAGAAAGGGTAAATGCGAGGAAAGGGGGGATTCAGGCGTTGTTGCCACCTGTTTGGATTTGTTGGATGCAGCACCTCCTCCCTTTCCCCCGCTTCAGTGACTTGGTAGTGTTAATTCCCGGGGAAGGTGTGGAAACGATGTCATTTTCTCGGTCGCATGAGCAGATTGTTAACTCAGAGTGCGTCATATCAAGGGACGGGGTGCCAGTGGGGAAATGAAAGGAAAACCAACTCTCTCTCACTGGCGCAATTAGCTCTGTCACAAATTGTCAACGTGTGTGGGGTGTCGTAAATCTTTTAAACTATGAAAAAGGCATTACACTTGCATTCTTCTCATGGTTTTTTTTATGGTTTATCAGTTATCTAGGCTAAAAATAAGTGCTTCTTACCTAGCGAATCGCCACCCGGCCGTGTGGCAGTTGTCAGGTGTCGGGTCATTACAGTAATTAGTTATAATTTTGCTTGTAGAAATATAGAGTCGTCGTACATTATCTTTTTTAAGGTTGTGGGAAAAAATTTTCGAGGATAAAGTTTGACCTTATGTCGGCTAATTACGCCCTCTGTTTCCCTTGACTTCTCGTCGACATCTTGCCTACCAATGCAATGCGGGCCTATAATATCGCCCGCTCCACCTTATCAGTTTTACCTCGCATGATTGGCAATTATCTACTAGTTTAAATCCAAAACGCTCCACTCGCTTGATGGAGCTCTTTAATAGTAGTGTTCTACGTTAAAAACATTACATTTAAACTCCAAAGGAAAGATTTTTCAGCACTGTGATTCGAACCCAGACATTTGATAGGGGGGAGGAGTACCAATTGAATAAGAAATTGGTACCGTACGAATCTATCTATAAATAGCAGAAAGAAAATCTTTTAACGCTCGGTATGCTTCCGAAATGGCTAAATTTGGCTAATCTCCTTATTGCTAATCTTCCTGCTAATCTCCGCTAAATGGGACATTAGGAATTTTTTTAAGTATATGTAATGTAATCTGCAGTGGTTCGTAATTGTATTTTTTCTCCTGTTAAGCTTTCCTAATAAAAAAGGGTAGCACAAGCAATTTTCACACTAAATTAAATAAATCCCGATCACTTTGACCCTGGCGTATTAAATTATACCTACACAGTATACATCTAAGTCTCCTTGATGATACGATCTTGGCATTGCATTGCATTGGCATTGCATGAAGCGTTAGCATTGGCTTATGTTATCATTCCATTGAACGTAAATTGATTATAATATTTTCACTGAGTGACACCCGGATATTAACTCAAAACCCATAGTTTTTTTGGGTCTGCTCTTAGAATTAGTGTGATTTATCACAAAAATACAGATTTGTAAGTGCTTGGCTTATCATTTCACTATCATTTATACTCCCACGACTTCTACTGTAAGGATGCATTTTTGCTAGTGCAAGCATAATGATTTTCAGGATTAGTTTCAATTGTTTGTGCGATGAGATTTTAACTCGGAGAAAAGATGGTAACGAGTAAAACCGGTAATGTTCTCAAATCATATCGCTGGTATTTACATAGCTGCGAGGGCTGCTCATTCGAGGATAATCACTTTTTCATTTAGCAGTACTCCTTTCCTCGTTCCCCAAATTTTGATATTCGAGGGTGTTTCACGGTTCTAGCGAGGGTTCTGCGAAGGTGTTTCTTCTGATTAACAAGCAGGTAGAAGTCACATTTTGCCAGTTTTAAACCATAGGGCGGATGAGGAACACATTTAAACCTTAATTTTCGCGAGACAATCAGCGACAAAATTTTCGATGAGCAGCCAGGCACTATCATGGTGTAAGCCTGTTGCTTTGAAATGTGGTCTTTTGGGATTGACATGAAATGGGGGTATTTTCAGCGCATCCCCATAGTATACTCCCTTTACGGTTTGTGTGCTGTTAAACAATTTGCAGAAGATCGAAACATATTATGACCATTATCTTTCCCAGCAGAAGCCACCGCTTTGGCTTTTCTTTGGTATTGTCGATGGCAGAGATTTCCTTTCAGAGATCTATTTTCCTTCAAGATCAAAGTAATGTATTCAAGTTTCATCTGTAGTGACAGCATTTGAATGAAACCTCTCACCTTCCTGTAATGCTAACTTCAACTGCAAAAAACTGCATGCGCACGTCCTGTTGTTCGAATGTTGCATGAGGACTCTCACGTAGAACCCGCCGCGTGCAAACATGTCTCATGTGCAATTTTTCTATTGCCATCATCTGAACGGCACCAAATAAAATTTTCAATATATCTGATAGTGATCTTAACGTTATCCGACTATCCTCTCTCACAGTGACAGCATCGGTATTAATGTATAATTTCGTAAAAGCAGTGGCTGTAGCTCCTAATCCACCTTCCTTTGCATTTTATTGTCTGTCCTCTTTAAAAATGTCAAACCACCTTCTTGATGTACTATATGGAAGAATGGACTTTCCATTAGCCCCATGTAGCATTTTACAGGGATTTGACCGATATTGTTTTAGGTAAAAAAATGTTTTATGTAGTATCGCGTGTTACACGTAACTTAATGGTTTCCGTAAGCAAATAGAACGTATCAACTAGCAGCGGATGTGGCAGACGCAATACTGGAGCCAAATCACATTTACGTCACACATTAAACTAATATATGACTGAAATAAAATAAAATATTTGCACACTAAAGTATTCGAATAAAAAATTTATAATCCCTCTGTACGTAATACCCATTGTGATTGCCTGAGTACATTATTGCGGATGGCAAAATTGATTTTGCCTGTGGTTTTGTTCCATTCAACAGATGGTGACCTACCAACCCCCGCCACACGCCCTTGTGGCGACTTTTTGGGTATTTTGTAGATGTAGATGTAAGTGTTTCATCTATGCCCAGCGCTTTCAATTAAACAAAGAATCAATATCAGGTTCTCGTTGTAATAAGAAATTGATCAATCCATGAGTTGTAAAACAATTGATAATCCAGCATAATGTTGCAGTTCTTTAAGATTACCCGACTCTATTTTTTACCACGTGAAACAGTAATTTTACTTCATTTATGGTGGTTTAATAAAAATTACACCGGCCGCCTGCGATAGCATTGGTCCAAAAATGACATTTATCTAGAACAACCGTATTATCAGTCCGTTTGGAAAAAAATGACGCATTTCCACATTAAATGAATGCGTCATATCATGGAAGCAGATAGATTTGCTGCTATAGTCACAAATAGATCGAAGTGATTAAGAAGTCGGGGCAATGGCCAATAAAACTAGACTGTTGGCCAATCCACTCGTCTTTTGTGTTGACTTCCTTGAATTCAATTCCGTTGACTTATTTTAATATCTACCTCATTCACAATGCATTGTAAATATACATGTCACCCATTCAACTTTTGGAACAATGCTGCATATCTGAAAAAAATTCACAGTTTAATTTTAGTTTATCGCGGACGCCTGAATATACGAGTTATGAACATAATAACTTCCAATGACAGGGATTACTTTCAGTATTAATCCCCTTGCCCCCAAAATTAGCCACCATCTGGTTACAAGAAGATAGAATGTGATTGACTAAGTCCAAGTTTTGAGGGGATACAATTTTTTTACGTACTCAAAATTTCAATGAAATGATCGTTGTCACGTGTTGCCCGTGAAACATGCATTTATAAGGATGCTTTAAGCGTAGCTCGACCATTAGCTTTAGTGTTTTCGTTATCACGCCAAAATCGCCGTCATTATCGTCATTCTTTCAATTTCTCGTCGGCAGTTGGCAAGTTTTATCGTGACTTCCGTGGGACGGCGGGAAGAATGCGCTATCGCTGACATGGTGAGGCAAAGGAGAGGGTGGGAAAGGGGAGAGCTCTTGGTAAGGTGAAGGCGGGGGAGGAGGGCGAGGGGACGCGCGCGGTCTCTGCCCTCGCCTCCACCTCTTTCCACCCACGCGAACTCTTTGGGCACCGCCAAACACCACTTCCCCTGGCGCCCCCGACCCAACCCGACCCTGCCTCCATCCTCCGGCGGCCCTTGTGTGAGAACCACCCCCTCGCCCCCCGGCCGCGTGCCAACCCGCTCTCTCCCCACCTCCTCAAGGAGCCCGAGAGGAAGAAGACTTCATCATCGTCCACGTAGGAGTGGGGTGGGGGGAGGAAAAGGGGTTAGGTTGGGACCCTCTCCCTTTGTTCCCACCCCCACTGATCCCTCTCGTTTCTGGCCGATAAGAATCGCTTTTAGATTCGAATATCGATTCCCTCGGAAATATATCTATGGTAGAATAAAAAGAAAGATATATCTTCTTTCATAAACTGGTAATTAGTTGAGATCCAACCGGTCGGGTCGAGCTCCGTCCCGTTCCCATTTCGAATCCCTCCTATTCCTTGTCATAGTGTAAAGCCATCCATTTATTCACCACGAGCTCAGCAACTGTTTTGTGCCAAACCCTTGGATTCCGTATTCCCCCATTCTAGCTCCTGCGTCGCACCCTCCCAAGGATGACACGTCTTTAATCGCAACAGCACGCGTAAAAATACCTTGATTCTTTTCCGACGGAATCACTCTTTGTATACGAAGTCAATTCTCGATCCAGTAACGCGATTTACAATCAATTCCAACGTGATCAATATTGGAAACTTGATTTTTTTAACGAGTCGTTACGCATGAAAACGTATTGCCATTCCGTAGTTTCTCATATCGAAGTGTATTTAAGAAAGGTCTTGCTGATTAAAGAGAGGTCTTCTAAAAGTAGTGGCGTGGAAAAATAATAACTTACGATTTATTGTATTCTGGAACACTTTACCTCAGAGTATCACCTCACATAATTCTTTAAATGAATCGATTCTCGCAATTTGTGTGATTCGAATCGATTTCAGATGAATCGATTCTTTCCAAGTTAATGGACGGAACACCCCTTACGAACCCGGGTCTACTCATCGGCTCTTCCCCCTCCCCCTTATCGCTCATATACCTACCCACCCACCGGGAGCTCTCCTCCATTCCCCCGAGAAACCTCCCCCGACCCCGCCGCCGCCCCTCCTGTTCTAACCATTGCCTCTCCGGGGCCCTTTCATCCCTGCCGATAATTAAGATTGTCCGGAGAGACTTTAGAGGGAGGGGGAGCGTAGAGAAGGGGAGGGGTGGGGGTGGAATGGGCTCAGAGTTGCTGCGGGAGGGCGAGAGGTTTTAAGGGCAGCTCTAAATAAGCCGGAGCCCAGAGGAAGACATTCGAGGGAAGGGGTAGGGACGAGGGGAATGTTTTGGAGGGAAGGGGATCTGAAAAAGGGTTTCCGGGAGGTTGAAGGTTGGGGAATTAGTGAGGGGGAGCAGTAAGGGGTTGGGTATACTCCGGGTGCCTTGAGAAGGATGCGGGTAAGTATATAATGAGAGGGAGGAAGGGAGAGTTCGCGGGTATATTTGGAATGGGGTAGCAGTAATCTCGCGGTCGTCTTTGATTTCTATTTGATAGATATGCTACTGGATCATCTCCTCAAAAATATTTATAAATCCTTGCTTGCATTTCGTCTATTTTTAAAGCTTTTCTCGAGTCGTCATGTTTAATAAAATTAAAGCAATTATAGTATATTCGCACGTTCATATATACAAAAAAATTGCAATTTACTAGATAATGCGTGAAAATTGGCTCTCCATCGGCATAATGTAAGACACAAACATGTATAAAAAGTACATTCAAATTGGATATAAAAATATCAATCGAATGCAATATAAAATAAAACAATGCCCAATAACATTAATTAACGCGATTGAATTGAAATGCGATAAAAGTTATTTATCGGTAGCACTATTCCCAATACATTCTTTGATAGTATATATGATAACGTTTTGTCCACAGAAAACGATTATAGTTTATAAGTGTTTTTTTCAATGTCCCAGGCAAGATTTCTGATCTCTAATTACATAAGACTTGGGGATTTATCAAATGTAAATTGCAAGTACAGTGAACACCCTTTGGCATAAAATGCTAAGATCCATATCAAACATTTCGTGCTAACCGAATTCGCTGTTAAAACGAATTCCATGCTGATATTTTTCTATCACTCTGAGTTAGCTAGGAAGGCATTATATTTCGTATCTAGACAATTACATACGTAGGATACAAGCAGCACTTGATCAAACGAGTGAAATCTGCTAATTCTCTGTAAATTCAACCATTTAAAAAACCGTCCATAATTTTTTGCCAATGTTTGTACATCAAGTAAACTTTGTAAATCAATGAAAAATGTCGGTTCGGGATTTGAGCTAGGTATCGGGAGAACTTACCGTTGAGAACATAGTAACTAGGGAATCACATTCAAAATTGCCCTTCCATTTTAAATATCCGCAAAAATTAGCGGGTATTTGATTTTCGAGGAACGTAAGATCTTCCTGTTTATAGTTAACCATTTTACATAAAAAGAATAAACAAAATAGAAAAATATATGGTCGGAATGGATGTTAACGCAAATCTTGGTAACCAATAATTCGTGTTAAATGATCTTCGCTGTAGAAATATTAAAAAAACATAAGTAGGTTTATTTCTTTCGAAGCATAGAAAGTTAGGTCGTTTCCTTTAGAACATCCGAGGTCGATGAAAAAATCTGGTTCTTTAAGGCCATTTTCTATTTTACTATTCCTTCTGAATCGCCCTCTGGTTCATAGGTTTCACGGCCCATCGTTTAGGCGAAAACATTATTATACTATTCTATCATTTTAAACCAATGTTTGTTCTTCATAAACAACTAAACCCTTTTTTTACTCTCTTTTCATTTTTTTATCTAACACCCGACGTAACCAATCCGACATGATACTCATAGGCACCCAGGTTTTCCTATTCCATTTCCAAGTGACAGACCTACCCATCGATCGCATTGAGTCTCTTTACCTTTCCCATTGGTTTTTAAAACTCGATTTTACACTTGCTTGAGCGTAGCAGCATGGCCAACTGCTCCTTCGACACCTTTCCTTGCGATCAACGTTACGATTTTATGGCCGCAGTTCCTAAAAAAGAATTCCTGTTTCATCCACGTGAAGATATTACGGTGTTTATGATTTCCTGGTACTCCAGGTGACCCGCTAGGTTAGTTATTTGTTCTCAATTTTCTAAAACCCCCCAAAAAAAAGTACGGAGTCAGTTTGAATCGTACCAAGGAAGTATTTTATTCACGTAGTCGTTACGGGTTACGATTCATGATTTCATAACGCCCTCCTTTTAATAGGACAGCAATTTTTACCTTAGATGAAAATACACCCGTAAATTTCGGACATCGCTGATTTTGTATCTTACAGACCCGGCACATTTTCATGCAGACTAAGATTCACCTTTGAGTATGACGGAAAATATTTTAGAAGTAGTTAGCTCATAGGAACATGAAAAGAAACTTTTCGTTCACTCATTGTGCAAAGCGGTAAATCTAATTATGGACGGAGAAATCTAAAGTTTAGTGCCTGCGTGTGGTTCATCGTTAGGCCCACGTTGAGATCAGAGGTCACAGCAGAGGAGGCTGTAACGTAGTGACTGTGAGTGATTAATCGGAAATACCTTGGTCATGGATAACACTCATTTCGGGGCTTTCTCAGATACTTAGCTTTTGGACTAACAATTAAAAGCATAAATCACAGAAGCCTCATCTTTTCTACATCTATATCTACATAATACCCCGCAAGCCGCCGCAAGGGCGTGTGGCGGGGGGTGTTAGGTCACCAACCGTAAAAAGGAAAAATACCACATGCAAAAAAACCACACGGAAAATTACACCCACAGCAGCGCACACACTCATGCAAAAATCCCTTCATCCAATACTCATGCAAACACATATACCGCAAAACAACTAAAAAACTGCACCCCATGATGCAGCACGAAAGCCATCCTACAGCACGGAAGCCAGGACACAACAAGCATGATATTGAAACATCACTACCACATGAAAATGCACCACGAAACACTCTACCCCCAAAGAGTCTGTAAAAGGCAGGGAATGCGACCCAACGTTGCAGGTAGCAGGAGCTTTTGATTCATGTCTCGTCTATGTTTTCGTGTCCATCCATATTCATCTTTCTCGCGTTTCCCTAGAAGGTTATTATCATGATTAGCTGTAGTTAAACTGCCAGAGTTAGGTTTTTGTGGAAACTTAACTGCATATGGTCTCATAGGAACAACAGGTATTCCACTGCTACTCTAGCTTTTCAGAATCGTCCTTCATTTTACCTGCAGTTCCTTTCATATGCGTATAGAAGGATACCTTAGTGCATTTACCTGTACTAAGCATGGTCTTCATTATTTGAATAATTTAAATAAATAATACAGACGTATATTTTGACTAACAACTTAGAAAAACTTATTTTTGATGTTACAAAATGCATGGTGTATAATCACACGCATCATGTCGATAGATCTATAAATTGAAAACACTATCAAGGAACTTCAATTGCCCCATACTGATAATAAACTAGATGTCCGTATACACCAATGTCTCTGATTTTAAAATCAATTATTAGACTAAAGAGGTGGATTCAATAATTTAAAAAGAACAGAAAAGGCCATATGTGAGCTGATTGGAACAGAGGTTATCGTTGGTTTTATAACTACTGTTGGTCTGTGCTGAATACTTGGGTTTTCACAACTTTCGGCAAAAGTACGCATCAAAGACTGGGTTTGAAATGAAAACCTCATTAACTAATTGGAAAAGAATTTGATGGATACTTTATGGAATTTAAATTATCAACATACTGCCGGAATGAACGTAACTATACGAGAGCCACGCATCAATCAATTCCGGTAAGAAAATAATTGATGAAAAATATACCAAAGACGAAGAATACTCGTACTTTAAAGATTGTTTATAAACATGGGAACCTTACCCTACCAAAGAGGATGTTATGATTCCCAGAATTCATTACTTAACTCTTATCCGTTCTCTCCCTTGCCAAACTTTCTTTGTGAGATAGACGAGTAATTTCACGAACAATTTCTAAATGCTACTCATTTATGCATGTTCCGCAGGCGTATCCCTCTTATTTTGGGCAAAATCAAATCTGAAACACTAATATCTCGGAAGAAAAATGACCAAGGTGAGTACCAAGTGAGTGACCAAGTAACGCGAGAGTGAAAGAGAAGTAGAAAGACAAACGAAATATCTGTACGCTATGAAATCTATTTTCCATCGATTCGCTTGGGGTTAATGAATTAGTTTTTTCTATCCCTCATAATTACATTCAAATTACCTTGCTATGCATGGACACCTCAAGTTACATCGGAAAAATGACATACTAGATTATTTTGGGACCCTCGAAAAATATTGAATGTTGCGTAATTTCATAAGGGAAATGATGACCTTTCTCTATGCTTTTAGTGTTAAGAGTTTGGTTTGTTAGGAGTTCAAAGCGTAGGGTGAACGAAAAGTACCATGCACAATTTATGACTGACATTGGTATTCTTTTCAGGGATGAAGAAATGACTACCAAATTCAGCTCGAATAAAGTGGAAGCCTTAGAATGATATCCCGTATTTTTTATGTTCTTGGGAGTAATTAGTCCAAACCGAGTTATCCAATTGGGACAGCAAGCCGTAAAACATTCCACCTTGGACACATTAGCCCACCCATACATGGAGACCAAATTGATCTTTCGGGACTTATTTTTTTTTAAATGACGGGAGAAATTGGCTTGAGTGTTCAATCCATAACCATTAATAATCTCACCGAATTCTTTTTATGAGTTAATTACCTCTTTAATTTACAGACAGTATTTACCGGAATGAATATTTTACCCTCCAGAACAACTTCCATGAACTTTCTCGTGCGATCTAGGTTAACCGAAGAGGGTATTTTGATGAGGAGGAGGTTGATCTATTAATGTCGTCCTGCAATAGTTTTGGAGTTTCTGAAGCGAAGGCATTTCAGTGTAGGTACTAGCGTGCAACAAGAAATATAATTTTTATGAGTATCCGTGGGGCGTCTGTGTATCCTAAGGGTTTGGGGACCGAACGAACTTAGTCAAAAGTACGTTCTGTTCCTTAGACGAAGTTTGATTCATCCTTGCTCAAGTATTTGCTGAAAAATTTACCTTTAATTGTCTATTCATTTGGAAATAAATTATATTGTGCAAAAAATATCAAATTGATTAAACCAAATGAAGAAAATACCTAAGCTCTTGGCTGTAAAATGTCTTGATTCAAAAAAATCGGAAAGACTAAATTTTAACCATCGGAAGACAGCTGCGATGTCGATATTTCGGTTAGCTAATTGACCACTGGCGGGGACGAAGTGTGAAGCATATCTATTTCTTTAACGGGCAATAAAAAAATAGTCGCCTGTGTTGTGGCACATACAGAGATCAAGTGAAAAAACGGAGGATAATATCTATGGATGTAAAGAATATGGATGAAAAATAGCTGTGGAAGCCAATCAATGCTGATCCAAGTCTTTAGTGCTTCGATGAAGATATGTCTTTTCATTGACGCTTATTTTAGGTTGAAGGACAAATGGTTCTGAACAATTAGATCAGAATCAAAGGCTTTTTTGTTTGTTACTTTTTTCCCAGCAATCAGACCCATCAGCAGCATGTTATGTTTGTACTTCTATTTATCCTTTTTTACTAGCAATCTTAATTGTTTCATATTTCTTCTAAGTTTAAATACCGTCGTTCGTCATTGCTAAAGAAAAAACAATTTAAAAAAACAATAATAAAATACTCCAAATTTAGATGATATAATGAAAAATAGAAAATATGTACATGAGTATAAATAACAGAAGGAATAAACGAGAATCTTTGGGATGAGGATTCTCATTCCTTATTAATTATTTCCAGGGCTACGTCATGCACTTAAATCCGTAAGAATCTCATGGGGTCGGACGCTTTAAAATCCTTTGTTAATGCCCCAACGGCACCCTCCCATAAAACCTCCAGCTCCGCAACCTGCCTCGGCCATTTGCCGGGCGCACGCAGGGCTAATGCCACAGCATTAAGCACCGAGCATAATAATTATTCCTTCCTAAGTGAGACGGACAGGGAGGTAGAAGGAGAAAGGAGAGAGAGAGAGATATCGCCTGCCGCCTCCAAAACACACGCGGCCGCCCGCCCCACGAATTCCTTCCGCCTCCTTAAATTTTCTCCCCTTTCCACTCACCAGTCTACTTCCCCCCCTCAATCCCCCAGGAACCTTTTAGTTTTACCCCTCCTCGCCCCGCCCCCTAACGCACACTTCCCCTTCTTCCTTCTCCGCCCCTCGCTCGCACCCCACCCCTACTTTTCTCCTTCGACCCACCCCTCTCCCCAAATGCGGGTACCGCCTCCTTCCCCACGGCCAGAGGAGGGGGGAGAGGCTAGTAGGTGTTGGGGAGGGAGAGGATAAGGGTGGGGGAAGGCCGGCCGGTGGTGGAGGGGATATCGTTGGATGGGGGTGGGGGCAAGAGGAGAGACGCGGTAGGAGTGGTCTCCCGGGCCCGCTTAGTCAGTGTGGGTTCGAAGGGCGGAAGGGTTTCGTCCGCCAGTAGTCGTCAGACACGGCACTGAGATCATCGCGCGAAGCCAAAATTGACTTTTTTTTATCCTCGAGCACACACACTACGCGAGGAGAATTCGATTTCGGTTGTTTTGGGCACGTCCTCATCATAGCCCCCGGAGGTGCATTCAAACACTGAACGGACTGACTTCCAGACAATCTGAGACCTGTTGAAGGGAGCGGTCACAACTTTCCTCCCGCGGACGAACGCTTTGAAGACGACAACCACGCACGTGCGTGTTTCGAAGACCCTTGGTTCGGGACTCGGATGTGCTCCGGATAACCTTTCTTTTCGAGTGAAGAGACGGCGACCCATTCGTCGCCCTTGCGATGGAGTCCAGGCGGTTTACCTCCGGTCGTTGATGAACTGTGACACTGCGATAGGTCAGACTGCACACACGGGCGGGGAAGACTGCATTTAACCCTCTCGCCCCCGTCCTTTCGGAGCGGTTGTTTTGACGGTCTTTTTTACGGTTTCGGGCCTCTAGCAGTGTCTGCGGACTCGACGAATATGCACCAGCAGACACCTACCCTACTGAGCTACCCGGCGGCATCCCTGCTCTCCTCGCATCATCACGGACTCCTGCACCACCATCAACATCACGGCACCAGCCACCTCCAGCACTCGGCCCAGCACCCTCCCGGGGCCCACCTTTCCCCACTCATGTTCGACTTCCACTACACGTGTCCGCCGGCCGTCCCGCCAACAACGGCCGGGCTCGCCGGCAGCGGCGGCCGGGACGCCTCCCTCGCGGCCTCTCTGCTCGCCTCTTCCGCCTCAGGCTCGCCCCCATCCCGCCGGAGAGGCAGCTCAAGCGGGGGCAGCGGCCCGCCGTCGCCGCTGAATCCACCACCGCTTCCGCCGCCACCAGCTCACTCCCCTCACCATCACGCCCCGGGGAACACACGTCTACACCACCACCACCACTTCCTCTACGGGCACCACCACCCGGGGGCCACGGCCGTGGGCAGGCTCCCCCACGTGGTCTCACCCACCACACCCCCGCCAACCCCCACGGCAGTGACGACCACCTCGGTGGTAATCCCGGGAGCAAGAGGGCTGCACTTCGGTGTCCACGGGGGCAGCAACCATCCCCGGCCCGGCGGGGGTGGCGGCGTCGCGGGGTGCCGGAATAAGTCGTTCACCATTGACGCCATCCTGGGGTTGAGGGGTGGTGGGTCGGAGGGCGGCGAGAAGTCGACGGAGGAGGCCGAGGTCCCCGCCGCCCCAACCGTACAGGACGATGACGAGGAGGAGGACGAGGAGATGTCGGCGGAGGCGGTGGAGGTGAGCCCCCGGTCGGAGGAGGCGCACCAGCGGCGGAGGCTCCTCCAGCAAGCGGCCTCCCAGCAGCAGGAGAGGACGTCCGCTTCGTCCATCCTGGCTGGCTACGTGCCATCGTCCGCGCCGCCCAGGAGGTCCTCTTCTGGTACGTTCCGAATCAATTCATTCATTTGTATTCCGTCCGCGGAGGGTGACTCTCGTCAGTGCTCTCTAAGCGGGCTCAACTGCGGTTGCATTGATACGTCCGGGCATTACAGCATTGCGGGTAATAAACGTGCCAAAAATATGATGTCACGTCGTTGGTGAGCGTGCTTAACTTACTCATTCCGCTGTCACTTTGGTCCGCCAATTTGAGTCGAAGTTTTTGGTGCTTACCGAATCTCTTATCCTTCTCTGATGCTTGAATTTATTACCCCATTAAAATATACTACCCCTGTACCTAGTCATACATTTCACCTCTGGCATATATTTTATTTCCTACGAGTAATCTAGCATTTACTTGTGGCCAAGTATTGACCCAAAGTTGCAATTTTGGTTGCTATAATTTGCGTTTTTTTTGTCAATAAAGTCAACTCAATGCATTTAGTATTACTTCCGATTGATGTCCAACTTTTCCGCCCCTCTCGAAGTTAGCTGTCTTTACTCTCTCTTACGAAAACTTTGCGCCTATTCCTATCTTCCGTTTTGTCATAATCTATACACCGCAACGCATTGCAAATTTTTAATACATTTTCCCAGCAAATTACGTGACAGTTTAGGTTCTATTTACTGACTTGGTCACCAAGAACATTAATTTCTTGTGTAACTATTTTTTGGAAAGGAATTCCTCAGCCGTTAATGTTGGCTCCATAAAATATAACTTTTCTTATTCTCTCGGCTGATGATGTCATCTTCCCACTCCACAGATTCACACTCCCGAAGCTTGCTCTCACAAACCGCATTTCTTTCACCGTTCATCTGTCACCCTTGTCTATTTAATCAGTCAAAAATGTCTGTTTTTGGATGAAAAGCTGTTTCAGTACAACGCCTTACGATTTGGCCTTCATATTTCTCTCTTCAAGTTTCTGCCCCTTGAAAAGATGATCGTCCATGTAATGAATAAATTGTCCGTCACCCACGCTCCGTGCAATATTCCCGGAGCGGGAGTTTGATTGACAGCGCCTGATTAGCCGTCCACCCTCGTCGTGGTCATGTCCCGGCATCCCAGGGGCCGTTCGTCGGGGAACAAGGCTGCAGGCAGACCGCGGAATCCTGTGGCGCTCTCTCGCGGCCGGAAGAGTCAGACTAGATCGTATCCGAAATATTTAGATGTGTAATGCTAGAGTTTAATAGACTCATTCTTGGGAGGGTCGCCCATTCCGTTAGTTGCTAAACTTAGTTTATTAGATCATATCAGTTGATTTGAGACCAGCATCATCGAATGAACAAAATTATTTTCAACGTATTGTTTTAGATAAAAGAATTGATCAATGTTATTGCTTTGTTATGTTTAATGTTATCGCAGGAACATAGTTTTATGTTGTTTTATTGGTTTGATTTCAGGACATAATATGAGAATAATTCTAAACTTATTGCATCGGTACCATCGGTATTGCATGGGTGTGTGTGTATGTGTTTTTGTGTTGGTATATATATATATATATATATATATATATATATATATATATATATATATATATATATATATATATGTGTGTGTGTGTGTGTGTGTGTGTGTGTGTGTGTGTGTGTATGTATATATATTCCACCGCTTCGTGTTCCCTAAACATAACTTAGCGATTACACAAGTATACCTAAAGTATATTTAAAAATTCAAAATTAATATTACACCCCGACGAATCGTTCCTTTTTGCTGCAAATGGCGTTGAGTTAAATGAAAAATGTTCCCAAACCTATTGGTTGCGTAATAACATTTTATGTTATTGCGATTAATCATCAATATCTGGGCGAGTCAAAAAATCATTTCATCTACTTACATGTAGTATTTGCAAAAATGAGAAGTGAAAAATATTTTCGAGCTATCCTTAGTCATAATGTGCGTTGGTCGCTTCTGAGCCCAATCGCAGTGCTCATTAATACATTTATACCTAGATATGAACAGTTAGAATTGGTACCACTCGAAGAATGCTTGTCACGCAGCTGCATACGGCCTATGGACCAGTAGTATCACCACTCCCGGCAACGAATTCCGTGTGTGGTCCGAACACATGGCAATCGCCGCGGGTTAATATCTGAGCTGAAAGGTGGACGATGCATTGCTCAATCCGTTAGCCCAAATGGAACGAAGCACTAACTCAAAAACAGTTGCGATACAATTTATATTTTTAGTATTTTTTAAGGGAGTGTAAATTTTAAAGTTGGTACATATTCAATTAATATAGATAGCCCAGAGAAAAAAATATTAGTGAGAATTTTACTAATCATCATTCCCACCTACTGTAGATTTCTATATTTGCCTCTATTGATGGTATGAACAATTCTGTACATTAATATTATATTCAATGTATATGTGTGTTTGTGAGTTTAAGTGTATGATGTATGTGTGTGTGGGGTGTATATATATATATGTATATATATATGTATATATATGTGTATATATATATATATATATATATATATATATATATATATATATATATATATATATATATATGCGTAGATGTAGAGCAGTGCTGTTTCTTCTGAAGACGGAGCTGAATTCCGTCGAAGTTATTAAGAAATATCGTGTGAGTGTTCTTTTTATGAGTTCTTATATTGTTTTTTGCTGTCCAAGTATATATATATATATATATATAAAATATATGTATATTTATTTATTTATAGATGTGTATCGATGTATATAGATGTATATAGATGCATGTATAGATGTATGTATGCATATGTATGTTCCTTGTAAGCTCCACCATGCTTAAACTGATTTGCACGATACACGGCATGCCTCTTTCTCTGAATCAAAGTACTGGCGTGGTTAAATTTCAGGAGCATCAACCCTGGTATGGTATTTAAGAGCTGACATTGAAATCCCTGAGCTAAAGCGAATTTGGAAAAAAACGTCTCGCGTTTGCTTCGGTCCTCCTCGACAAAATAATGGGTTTCACTACGAGAAAAGCCAACATTGGTGACACTATGATTAGATTATGAAAATACAACCATGGGGACGACGGAGATCCTTAGGGGTTGAAAATGAACCCCCTGAAATGGATGTTAAATACTGACGTTCTTATATTTTGTGATATTTCGGGATTAACAAAATGACTATCATCTAAATGACCGTACTTAATACAAAAAAGTTAATTCAATCTTAGTCACATCTGAAAGAATACGGGTAATATTGCTGGTGGGAATATACAGGGTTCGTCCGGAAAATAAGTGTACTGAGCTCAGGAAAAAAAATTTATTACACTTTAACATATCTTAAGCTAATATTCCTCAAAATAGGACCCTTGTGAGTCGATACACTTGTTCCAGCGGCGTTCCCATTCCTGGAACGCTCCCGCGAAGGCATCATCGGGAACCTCTCGAAGACTCGTCGTCGACCTCTTCTCTGCCCTCCACGAACATCTTGTGCCACCGAAAGATCATGTTTCTGGACATGGCTGACTCCCCGTAAGCCTAGTTAATCATACCGACAGTTTCGGTAGACGATTTCCCAAGCTTTACCGCAAATTTAATGGAATAACGCTGCTCCAAAAACTTCGGCATCGCGTTCCGTGACGTGGGTCGAAGCGTGGAGGTTCGCTTTAACAGAGCTCCTCACTACACCACAGCTCAGAGCCGACTTCCTTTTTCAGCGTCGCTTGCCAACATACCCCCCTCCAATCGCAGCCCGTCAGAGCGGTGCTGGGCGCGCCTGGAGCGGCGCACCCAGCCCAGGAGTCAGTACACTTATTTTCCGGACGAACCCTGTATAACCTCATTTCTCTCGTATGTTGACTCATTAGTTAGTTATTTCTCGGAGTGGAAAACAATCCTGTCACCCACGGACGCTACTTACAAAACCCAAATCAATAAAAAAAAATTGGCAAAAATATGTGAAAGAAAACTGTTATTGGTCTGCAAATTCTCAATCATCTCTCCTGTTTTAATTCTTTAACGAATGTCCCTTCCCCTTGTGAGAATGCCCTGGCTAAATGGAGGAAGGAACTATGCGTTTGGATTTTTTTTCTTCTTTTGGGTTATTTAACTTGATCTAGTTACAAATATAATGCGAAACGCTTCCTAGAGAGGATCGATTATGACTATAACGTCTTTGCGAGTGGATGTTAATAGTGTTTTTTGATGTGATGTCTCGGGAGGTGAAAATATATTGGCTTGAATTTCCGAAGATGAATTTCACGTCAAGGTGCAATCTTTGCATCCTCTTTCCTGTGTGGATTCCGTTTAGTGTTCTCTTCGTAATATCTCCATGATGAATCAAGCAATTTTCACGTATTTAAATAAACCCATAATTCAGGCGATCAAAATATTTTACGCTAATGCTAATGGATTCGCATCAATTCACTCAATCCTGGCATACTTAACGCATTCCCGTCGTGTATTGCCTTCCAAAATCGGTGGATTATTTTTTTTTTTATTTACGAACCCGTTTAATTGCATGAGGGTGACATCAGATGCGGGTTCTCCTCGCCTCCCGATGGCTTTTGTGAAACGAAAGCGGTAATGAGTTTGAAAGGGGCGGCTACTCTTGTTGGATTAAAAAAAATAATATCCAAAAGTTGCAGATTATTATATAGTATTTAACTTTCTCTCCCGGGAGTGTCCTCGGGTGCCTCTCTGGGGGCGTTCAGAAGCGACGCAGCCTGGTGTTCCCACGGTGCATGAATTTAAAAGGAACAGATTTGCAGCTCATGAATTAAACAGGGAATAGTAGCAAGGCGTTCTGAATTCTTGACTCATGTATTTCGAGAATTTTATTATTCGGCAGTCAAGGCGGGAAATGTAATGCTTGGAGTTGAGTGTCGTCAATTACTCGCTGCAAAACTCGTGCGTAGATGTCTATCAGGAACGTTTTTCTCCACACATCCCCTCCCGTCCGACTAATTTCCTCATTTACGCCTTACAGAACATGCTTTGCGGCAATTATTCTTTCGCGCACTTAGGGGGTCAGTTTAAAAATGGCTATCTGCTCGACGGAAATTTTCTCACGTGAGAGGTGCACAAGTAATGGTTCGGACACGTTTTCACCAGACCACCAGAATGGCCACGGCATTTCGCAAAATACGAGTGTGGGGTATCGCCTGGAGTTTTGGCGATAAGAATAATAACAAGGTTACCTCACCGATATGTTTGCCAGTGTAATTACGTAAAACAAATAACGCTCGGGAGATATATTTGAGTGAGTAATCAGCGTTTGAGTTTTTTTTTTCGTGGGTGTGTGCGTGCATGCATATTTTTAGGCAACTCGTAAGGGGAAGGCTCAAATGTTCTTTACCCCTCCCACACCTCCGAAACAAAATGTCATAAGTTCAGAAACAGGATATTTGCTAAGTGACCAGGAAACGTCCTCCGCTCCCTAAACGCCGGCACGAAGGCGACAGACGTATTTGTGTGCATTCTTACTTTTTTGATAGGTGGGAAGGGGGGAGGGTGATAGGTTGAGCAGATTGGGGGAGTGTATAGGGAGGAGAAGTGGGGAGATAATGGCCTGGTGTCCGGAATGCACCCTGATGTGAGAACACAAGGAGAAACACGAGCGAGTCAACTATCCCCACTATCAAGAATTACTTTGATAAGCGGAAATATTAATGTCCCATGAAAACTCACCCCCCCCCCTTCCTCCTTCGAATCGATCCCCTCTCCTTTGAGCCGGTATGTCGCCGGGCAAGCAAAAACCTGAAATGCACAATTTTAATAATTTTCGTATCCCAGCTCAATGTTAACATTTATTAAACTTCATTTGCGACAGTGTGCGAGAAGTATACTTAATTTGGCAGCCATCCATTTTCGGATACATTTATATTCTACTTCATCTACATGTTACCCTGCAAACTAACGCCTGGGTATCTCAACCTGGGGCATGTAACGTCAAGCTTAAAAATTACTAAAATTTTATGTAATTTAAAGAGTGATATAATGTCTGCGATCAGTATAAAAGATAAAATAGCATAAAAATTTTGCTTAGCGTAGCCGTTGGATATTCTGATGCCTTACCATTCGTGGTTACATTGACAGTTTATGCAAGTAGGTTCTCTTTCTGTCTCTGTATATATATATATATATATATATATATATATATATATATATATATATATATATATATAGAGTATGCACAGGTATCTATATATATATATAGATATATTTACGATGCCTCAAATGTGTAACCTAATTTAACTTTTCCTCCATGAGTGATTCCAAATCCAGTTTTCTGAATAGATCTAGATATTCATGGAAACGTTTTACGAATCTAGTAACATTCCAGGCGCACGATCTAATTTGGATCAATGATGCCACAATGGCAGAGGAATGCCTCCATATTGGGTTGTCCATTTGTCACATCGCGAGTTCCCTGGCGCTTTCATGCACACCTCGATTGTTCATTTTTAATCTCTAGTAACTACGCAGGATGTAGTTATTAGTAAATGGTGCATACCCAGACCTAAGTAATGAAGAAATATTAATACTAAAACCGAGATAAAAGTCTTGAAGGATGTTCATATTTAAAAGGATGAACCTGTAGGGTTTACCTAGCGATCATCAGATAAAATACCTGTCCCAAGAAATAAAATTCTGTATTTTAAGAATTAACGAAAGGGGAGTAATCGCAAAGCATTAATCGATTCTGCAACGCATTCAATGAATAATTAAATGCACATAATTACCTGATAAACTATTTAATTTCATGTAACATTGAATTCCCTGGAATTTGTTTTTCTTTAAAATATTATCTTAGTACAGTGGATGGAATACTGGACAACTCACCGGAGGGCTCAATTTTGATTCTTAGTAACGTCTCTGCACACTCTAAGCTTCACCCAAGCTGTTTGAATTTTCTGGTATCAGCACTTTCTGGGAAACCACAGGTGGCACACGGAAAGTAACTGGTACCCCTTCGCTGATGTCCGGTTTACATACAGTTTAGGGGTTTAGTTTTAGGTGAGCTCTACCCGGGGGAAATTTTGAAAAAAAGTGGAATTTCGAAGGTGGTGATACAAGGGTGAATTTTGTATACTATATGGCGGAGAGGAAGGGAGTGGGGTGTCTGGATAACACGAAAGCAGGCAGAAGCCACGCAGAAATTATGTAGGGCGAACAAGAGGAAGTTCTCGCGATACGTAGAAGATACATGCGCCAGAGATCGTTGAAAAAAACCTACCTTATGAGTTGGAACAACCAAAATGAATGAATTTTGAAATATTTCAATGCCAAATTCATACCTTTTCCAGGCGTACACTGTGAAAACCACATTAAGTTACCTAACATCCGATGTCGGATGAGTGATTGGATCATTCAAATTATTTTAGTTTCAGACGTTTGATATTTTTTTTATTGTTTACTCAAACAATAAAAAAAATTGCGTGAGACTTACGGAGATTCGGTTTGACTTATTTGTTGGGTCAGATAGCATCGCTAAATATGAATTGATTATTTGTATAAATCGTGTAATAATTAATTAGGCGAAAGGAAACCTTTACGCGCAAAAGAACTACAGTCTCAAAAATGTAGAAATAAGACTGTCGAACTATGTAAAATACATATGAATCGCACTATGAGCAGACTTGACGCGTGGAAGCACGTTAGGGATACGAGAGTTGCAGTGTTGAGGAACTACAGATTTTATCAAAAGAAAAGTGGGAAAATGTTCTGATGAAAAAGTCAAGGAGAGGTGTTGTTTTGCGTTGATTAGAACACACCCTAGATAATTTCATGTGGATTGTTTCGGATTCTCCTGCAAGAGGGATTAATGATGCAATTAAACAGGAGGCCAAGAAAGGCTGCCCATTTGCGTGAGTTAAATCGTAATGAGCGAATAGAAAGCGTCACATTTCTTTGGAAAACCTTGGGCTGGGAGTCATTGAAAACACGAAGATTAAATGCCGCGACTTAAGATGTATAGAAAAGTACAAAGCACTCGAATATTACGCTGGTACGGAAGTAATGATCCTAGAACCGCTGGTTAAGATGCAAACAGCAGCGCTTGTGAGCTGATTGGTTTCGAAATTGTGATACTTGGGTTTGGAAAGGGAATTATTCGATTTTGAAGATTTTCTTTCCAAGCAGCTGCTTGGTGGTCCTTGCTGACCGGACGTTGAAAAAAATATGGTCGTAGTACATTAACGTAGGGAGAGCATCAAGAAGGAAGGCACAGCAAGCAAAACCGCTCAGTTTCGGCGACGCGGTAATTAAAATTGGAAGTCCAGCGTCAATTTCGGGGGATTGTTTCCGTTTTTTATTGGAAGAAATTAACGAAATTTCGTGAAGGGGTTTTCATCGATTCACGCCGTCCCCGTCTATCCGCGGAATCGCTGGCAAACGAGTTTCACTGACGTGTCTGCATATTCACAAAGTCGCATTTGGCGAGAAGTTGAGTTTATTCATTCTCCATTCCGGTGATAATACCATTATATTCTTAAAACATTAGATACCGCTCGTGTATGATAACTATAGCTCGTATATTTAATATAACTTGTGCGCTAAGTTATTTATATTCTTGTAACAAAGCCCTAATCAACACAGGTCGATAACCCCATGCAAGAAGACTATCTATGACGAAGGAAATTTATCGAAGGGCGACATTTCCTCTGGTTAACCGTTGTTACTGATTAAATAAGTGGAACCATATTATTGATACGTGGTGTAAATATAATTCCTTGTTACATGACACAAAGAGGTTTTCAAAAGGAAATAATAAAGATTAAACTTCATACCCAATAGATAGCCTTGTAATCAGTGAAATTTTTTTTTGCCATTTCAAGCTATTATAATAATGCTCTCCACAATCTTACTTTAAATGTTCTAATTGTTGCATGGAGTTTGGCTAATTTAGGATATGATTTATTGTCGGAAATGAGGTATCAAAAGTAGCTGATGATCCATGAACCCCATTTTCCCCGTTAATTTGTTGAGTTATTTTTCTTTATTTCACTTGCACCCAAAAAAACATCAGGTGGCCAGACTTTCGGAGGAAGTGATAGATAAATTTCTAATGGATACTGCTTGGCCCTGAGAAATGAAACTTTGATAAACGACGTTATTACCTTAAGTTCTTGTTTATGTTTCTTACTATCGACTGCGGAAATGAATTGTGAATTGAAATGCATGGCATTCGGAGATAAACCGACGGTCTTTTTTATTCATGCACCTGTGGGGATGTTGAAAAATTGCCGACGACGAGTTTCAACTCGAAACGCTACGTCTCCTGCAATTATAATAAACTCAGGAAATCATTCACTCGGGTAGTTTTTGAGTTGACTGTTTAGGAGTGGTCGACGTTCAATTTAAGGAAGAGACCCTGACGCTCTTTTTGTGCATGCTTACCCCTCGTTTCTACTTTTGCTTTCCCTAAAGCGACACAACCCAAATATCTCCCCATTTGTTTACCCTAGAAAAACATACTTTAAGCCAATCTCCTCGTCCTTGTTAATTGGAGTGTATACTGAAAAAATTCGAATTTCTCATGCAATAGAAAGCGTCATAGTTTGTGCGAAATGAAACTTTGTGAAGGAAGAGTTTTATCAAGTCTTTCAAGTGCTGACTTGATTTCAGGGAATGATACAATTTGAAATCGTGCACCGTGTAGAAGAAGGCGTTTAACCGTGTCATGTTACCCATCTGCGATCCACAAAAATGCTCTGTTCAACTCATTAATAAACGGGTGCCTTCAAATACTTGGGCCATCGATAAGTTTCAGCATCTCATTTCTCATCCAAGTTACTGAATGATCTAAGGATTCGAATTCATAGTCGCATTACTTGGGATTACGTAATTTATCGGAAACCGTCTATCATGAATTTAGACCAGAGTATCAAGGGTTAATGTTCATTAGCATCATCCGTGCTTCGATTATTCGTCATGTTTATGTTCATGATGCGCCGGCTGGAGAGCGAGTGTGTTTATTACTCGTCAGGCTTTATCTCTGGGGAATTCGAATCATTTGCCGTTGCATTGAGTGAGCGGAGAGCCATCTTGCTCGTTTAATGAGTACGCTTTCGTCTGCCGGGCCCGTAAATGATTGCCGTCGGTGGTGAACCGACTTCGAGAATACTTTTTGGCAGGCAAAATTGACTGCCGCAAACGCGAAACCTTCCTAGTGACCTTTATCGGAGCATCGTCGGAGAGAATTTCACGAGTTTGCACCTTGAGCAATCAAATTGATTATCATCGCCGTCATGGGAGATGAATATTCATTTCTCCCCCAACCCCTGGATTATTTATTTTTTTTTGCTTTCCTGCCACCGTGGCTGCCGATAACCGAGGTCGACGTGACTGCACCAGCCTTCCAAACGTGTTACCGAACCAGTCATCCTCGAGATTGTCAGTTGCGACAGAGTGCTCCTTGCAAATTTGCTGCCATACCCGCGGTCGCTCGCGGGCACCTCGCGGAGGATTGGCTCACTCTAGAGGCGTGTACTGCATGAGGGACGAGTCTCCTGCGCCTCACCCACTTCCCCACCTTTCCCACCTCGGCATCTCAGGAGTGATTTTGTTCATTTTGTCACCTCAGCACTCTTCTACATATACATCTACACAATAACTCGCAAGCCGTAGTGGTGCGAGTGTGCGGGGAGAGAGCACCAATAAATAAGAATATGTATATATATATATATATATATATATATATATATATATATATATATATATATATATATATATATATATATATATAACTCGCACAGCAACAAACAATATAAGAACACATAAAAAGAACACTCACACGTTATTTCTTGATAATTTCAACGGAATTTAGCTCCGTCTTCATCGGAAGAAACTTCAGAAAAAACTTCTCTCAAGAAAAAGTACTTCTGTTTCAGAAATACTCAGTACTTCTGTTCCTTTCGATGAAGACGGAGTTGAATTCCGTCGAAATTAGAAAGAAATAGGGTGTAAGTGTTCTTTTTATGTGTTCTTATATTGTTTGTTGCTGTACAAGTTTTTCATTCAACACTTCCGTGTTACTTCGACGAAATAATATATATATATATGAATTAATATGGATTTATGTGTGTGTGTAGATATACATATATACACCCACACACGCACACCTACATATATATTACTTCACATGAGTGTGCATAGATGTAAGGAAAAGGGATAGTTACGCAAATAGAGGACAAACATGGAATGTAGGCCCCGTAAATCGAAAGACCCGTGGTTCAAGTTTCTGTCAAGAAACGTTTTTTACGCTTCTGATCCACTCGATTCCCCTTCCCCACCATTCCTGTGTTTTCCTTTAATGTATATCCCTGTCCCTTTTCCTTATGCCTATATGCATGTGAATATCTGTTCGCCATTTGGCAGGTTTCGTGTTGGAGTGATATATATACATACATTCAAACACGTAATCTCGCCAAACGGCGAACAAATACTCAGTTATGTAGAAACAGATATAAGGAAAAGGGATAGGAACACACATAAAGGACGAACACAGGAGAGGTGGGGAAGGCGGAATCAAGCACATCACGAATGCAAAAATATTTCCTAGACCGGGATTCGAACTCCGGATCTTTCCACTTGTCGGGCGAAGGCTCTTAACCATTTGAGCTATCCAGGAAACGTAATTTTAACTGATATCTGCAATGCTTTATGCAACCAAGTGCCCCGATTCTTTGGCCAAGAGATGGCGTTAGGAAGCTGTTTCACCCACCAAAGGAGAAATAGACAAGACACACAGAGAATCATATATATATATATATATACTTACCCACACGAGTGCATATACAGGTATATACTCGTATATACGTATTTGTATCTGTACGTAAGTGCATACATATACGCACAGGTATGTATGTGTACGTCTGTGTATGCATATATATATATATATATATATATATATATATATATATATATATAGGAAGAGATGCACCAGGACGGGAACATGGAACCTCTGAACGTCCTTCTTCCGGAGCTGTCTCGAAGATTCTTCGAGAGGGCTGCGGATTCAGACGTCGCCACCATCCGACGCCTCGGAGAGATCCAGGTTTCAACGTGGGACCGCTATAAGCGCCCCATTGCGAGCATGGATCGCCAAGATGCCCTCCCAGCGAAGAAGAGGCCCAGGCTTCAGTAGCAGGGATCGCCAGAACGCCGTGACAACGCAGAAGACGACGCCCTGCCTTAGAAGCCTAGGCGGCTGGAAAGGCAACACAGTGGAGCCCCGACCGGAGTAACGGGGGTCCGTCCACGAGAATTGGCATATATATATATATATATAGGTGGGTGTATATATGTATGTGTGTATATATATATATATATATATATATATATACAGATACATATACATACATACACACACACACACACGTACAAGTAAGCATACGACAAGCCAATCCACATCTTGCAATAATGAGTTTGACTAAATCATTAATTTTTGTTTTTAAATAAAAAATGTCATCATGTGGCAAAACAAGGAAAAAAATAGGATTCATTTGAAGAGTATTACGGAAATGTGACGGGAGTGTTAATGATATGTGGTTCCTCATCGGTGGTTCCCCGTGTTTATTAAATCGTCATCATTTTTCTGTGATGTCAAATCTTTATTACTTCTATTCTTCGCTCTTCCTTTGCTATCAATAGAACCTTCTCACCGGGATAGAAAATCGTGTTCCACGTTTTAATGAAGTTCAGAAGAGTTTCCCCACTCCAGGCATCAATAATTGCTCACGTGCGGCCTGTCCTCACCCAAACCCTTCCCTTGCCTACTTCTTACACCACCCAAAAGGACTTACTCGAAAATCATTCGCAGACAAAGAAGATGGACGCAATATGTGTGTAGGAAAAATGAAATTTTTATGACTTTTTCTGCACAGAAACCGGTCGATCCGGTGGCCTACGCAAAAGGCGCATGATATTCGAAGGCCGCTCGTTAATATCCCGCTAAACTGAAGGTTATATTTTTTAACCACTGGTTAAGGCCAAAACTCAGTTTTATGACCGCTAGTTAAATTCAAAACCAGCCGTTAAAAAAACATGATTTTGCTACGGTTACAATGATCACGTTCACTAAAGAGCAATGTTATTTGTTTTTAAACCCGGATTTGTTGATAATCTCAGGGTTAAGTTAAATTACACAGTGACCCTCGATTGGATTTGATGAGAGATTATAAAACCGGGCTTCATAGATCTGGTTGAAGTAGCAGAAAATAATACTGCCAAAGTAGTATGCTGTCACCATCCTTGGTAGAATGAAGGGATGGGAACGCACGAGGAAAGGTTTTCTTGCACGCCTTAAAATATAAATACAGCTCTTGCTTTAATAAAAGTAATCAAGAGAGCGCCTCTCATATAAAAGGCTTATAAAGGATTATTTTACAGTATATTTCTGTCATGTAAACGATTATTTTGATTCAAACTTAGCTGTCCAAGAATAAGAATCCGAATGCTGTTTTTGGACACAAGTATCCATTCTTCACAATCTAAACTCCGGAGAGAATACTTGGCAGCTTGGCTGTAATTATATTAGGTCACAGAAAATGATTTTCAAGGGTCTTCAATAAAAGTAATAAGAGTAAACTAGTTTCGAAGCCATAATTTTTTTAAAATTCCGTCTCTCCTCTTTATTAAGTCCAGCCTTATAGCATGACAGCCCGCTTCCCCCTAAGTCAAGTGATCTGAAGAAATCACTTGCATTACTATTATACTGTCTTGCACTAAAATGCGAACACAATCGCCGTAATCACATTGCAATTCCTCAGGAAATTCATTCATCTGGAAGCCGGTAGTGTTATTTGTGGTAATATTTTTCAGGATGTTTGACGCTGGTAAGTTTGGGTCTCGGGCAATGATTTATGTTGAGGTAGGAAACGAAATTATGGATAGGAGTATTGACGACGGGAGCTGATATTGGCTGGTGATCTGGATGGCGAAAGGTGGAGTGGATTACGCAGGGAATTGGAAGGTTTATTGGAAGGGAGATGCTTTAATCAGAGAAGGGAGGGAGAAGGTTTGAAAGGTTCAAACATCCGGTACCGATGTTTTTTCTTTTCTTTTAGGTTTTAATGTTGTTTGAATAATTGAAAAGGAAGGGTGAGGGAGGGATGAAGGGTCATATCCTGGTGGAACTTCGATCAAGTTTTCTCCTTAATGATAGAGCGGGCTTGAGGGTTTGATAAGAGTACTTGGAAGGACCTTTGGGAAGGGGGGAGGACTGAAAGGAATGATACGATAGGATTGTAAGACGATTTAATAGACTTTCTAGAGCTTATTAGTGGTTTTGCTATAAGTTCATCAATGTTATAGTTGTTCAATTCCTTTTGAATTTGGGGCGTACCAGGGAGCGTCTCCTATTACTAAGTGATTGGTCAATTTATAGTGAATGAGGGTCAGTTCGATCTCGGCATCGATTCGTCACACTGATTTGACGGAGAAGACTATGCACATCATCTGGCAACAGGTCGTGGTTAAATTTATCCTGCGTCAACTTTAAGGTAACTGTGCCCCTGAATGTAGTTCCCCAAACTTTCAGGCTGACAATAGCCACCAACTGAATGTCCAGCGATAGTATTTCGGGCTTTGAACGTTGTAAAAGTGATTAGAGCAGAGTGCTAGACATAAGTTTCCGATATTTCGTTCTACGTTACTTTCGGGAGGCAGTTGCATCCGAAATTTTGCTTTGCAAATTTTTCACAATGGGCGGAAAATAATGACAGGGAACTCTAAATGAAGGTGCTTTGTAGACAATTGTAAGGAGGTGTGGAAGTGAACGACCTTAAAAGAATACCGGATCAAAGCGGTTACCAATCAGTGTCCTACGTGTCTTCACTCCATTGTCACCGAAGTAAGCCTCTTTAGTCATTGGAATATAAAACCAAATTATATTCCCAGCATTGTGCCTTTGAATCAGGGACTAACTAACTAAAAACTCAAGGGCTACCTGAAAACTATCCATATCTACATCCATGTTCGACTGCATAATGCCCCGCAAGTCACCACAAGGGCGTGTGGGAGGAGTACGAACGCTGTCATCTTCTTATGGTGTTACAGTTCGTTGAGGATTTATAAGTTTCTCGTCTAGTCATCTCAGAATTTTGGCGGAAAAAGATATTTTCATGTTTGATCGTGCAGTTCCGTGTGATGAGGATAACTTCTCGTTGGTGCCTTAGCTCCCGCTGTCTCCATGCGGGAACTCAAAAGGGCGCCCTAAGATCGTTTGACGTAATTTATTGAAGTCTAAACATTGTGCAGTTACGACGCCCTCCGCTTAGACTCAGCGAGCTGAAGCCCTCCACCGTCTCCTCTCGTAAACTAACGGGGATTACGATGCATTAAGCAAATCCTCCGGGTCATCCTCTTTGGTAGCGCGTTTCCGAGAAAAACCAAGTAGGAGACATTATTCGGTATCCCGTTGTGACTAGCAAGCGCTTCCTAGGAAGACATTCCCTCTTTTTTCGATCCCACATCATTTTCCCCGGTGTCTTAAAACCTGTGAACAGCCCCCTTTTGTTCTTTCAAATGGGTCGCTAAAGCCACCACCACCCTTTCGTCTTTCCAAGAAGTAATCCTTAAACCATAGTCCGTGCTCCTCACTAGATGTGTAGCCATACCCGTACCCAATGACTTCACCCAGTCGCGGTGGGTAAATTTCTCCCCAACCCTACGGTCGCCAGCATTTTCTTCTACGTTCCCTTTCTTCTGGAAGTCCCAGCACAAAAGCTACACCCTTAAGGCATTTTAGCTGCCTTATCCTATTCGATGCCTAATTCAGTACTCTCGCAGAGGTGAGTCCTTCAAGGACGACACTCGGGGGGAAGTTCCCCGTCTTCATCCTGGTATCACAAGAAAGTTATTTCTCCCCCCCCCCTCTCCCCCCCGAGGATGAGCAAGGTATGATCTCCGAAGACCGTTTTACGCGATCTTTAGGTATTTCATGAAAGGAAATCGGAACCGAATACATCACACACTGGATTGGATTCGAACTTGTCGCTCTAGTCTTTCTAATGTCACCTTTTCATCGTCATCATTAATTTAAATCGGAGCTTCATCGAGCTCTTGACCACTGTGACTCTTTTAAATTCTTGATATGTGGTAACACCCTTAATACATTTAATGTCATCCAGGAATTTCTTTCTCGGCCCCTCTCTTCCTTTCCGTCCCAGCGCTTTTCCTTCCATTGTGTTTTCTAAAAAGCTATAATGCATCAAGTTCATGCCAAATAAATTTCGTTTTCCTTTCTTCCAACTGTTTTGTCAAAGTCCTCTCTATTAGAACTTCTATATTACTTTTCTAATATGTACAGCTTGTACTCGTTAACCTTCTCCGTATTCGCTACCTATCAACACTTTTCCAACTTCGACTTTCATTTCCATGTAACAACGTACCGCAAATAAAGTTTTTGCGAAGAATTTTTTGATTTACAAGAATATTCTTTGTTTTCTAAAACATATCCTTTTACTTTCGTATGCATATTTTTCCAGGCTATCCTTTCACTGCACCATTATGTAACTCAAATATAAATGACGACCCTCATTCCTTAAGCGTATTTGCAAGTGTTCTTGCTTATGTAAATTTTAGATGCCACTTTTTAGGTTCGGGTTTAATACGTATCTGCGATTTTAAGTAGCTATCCCGATTACCGTAAATATTTGACTTATCAAATATGCAGAGAGTAAAACTGTCTCCCCTGAACTTTTGGCATTTGTCGGAAAATTTTTGCTTATTTCTTTGCCGGTTGACGAAGGTGCATTGGTAATTTATGCATACCATTTGTTGTTAATATCATTGATTAATGTCTCTGAATGTGCGCAATAAAATTATGCATTATTAATTTCAAGTCAAATTTTACGTATTTTAAAGTAATTACTATATGTAACGTGTTATGAAATTGAAGGCGCTTACCATGTGTAGTTAAAAACAATTGAAGACATATTTCAAATTTTAAGTCGAATGTGCTCAATGATAAGTAAATAATTTCGGCAGAAGGCAGGGCTACTCACAAGTTCATATAAAATCTACACCTACACTATGCTTCGAAAGCCACCTCAAAGGGGTGGCTTGTCCCATGAATTGAATGAACTGGGAGTAGAAAACTTTTTTATAGGTGATAAATATGTTGCGGTCTCATCTGCAGCTCTTTCAACAAATTTTCGCTGAAAATTGACTCTGATTAACTTTCGTATGATTGAATTAACATCCATCGATCTGCTAAATAGTATATGGAATTTAAAAAATGGACGATGATTTTGGTTCCTAGTAATACCTTGAGGTAAATGATTTTAGGTAGCTGATTTTTTCAATTGGCATCATTAGCAAGAAAGACTTACTCTAATGACATCTGACACATATGATGTGCTGGAAAGGAGATGGAACTTAAAAATTTCCAATCTTTCATCGCACCAAAATGGTCTACTGACATTTTTATTAAAGGATTCCAAGGTCCAAAATCACGAGATGAAGATTTGCTTTAGTTCATTAGAATACCTTATATGACATATCAGTGCTATGTATAAGTAAAAAGAAGAATTCTTACTCAGTATTTGCTTGGAAAGGTGCACCAAATCATCCGGGTTAATAGATAATATCGTTAAAATGACCAAAAAATTTAATAATTGATTGCCAGCATATTTTAGACATTCCTGTTTCGCGAAGCAGCCGTAATTTCTCCCCAATCTGACGAGGTTGAGGAGCGAGTTTTTACCAAGCACTGGTGCTTGTCGCACCAACGAGCCGCGCTTGATATCCCATTGACAGATGGTATTTTCCACGGTATCGGCACGGCTGTGTCGATAACTTTCTGACGGCAATCTTAAAATAATCTGCGTCCCCATTTTTCCACTTCTGCACGATTACGGTGCTGTAAATTGGCGAGCAATTAAACCCTCCGCTTAAGTTAGTCCCTACCCTTTCCATTTATTTTTAAATGTTTCGACATTCCAGAGTAATTAATTTCTTGGAAGGTAGTGCTTCACGTCACGCATAAAACATTTTAGCGATTATGTCCTTAGAACACGTAAAATTTCTCCCTTTTAATATTTTCGCAATAACGAGAATCTCATTTCATTTAGTGACAGCTGTATAACAGTTGGCTAGCTTTAACTTTGTCTAAGTTTATCTTTGTTTGTTTTTCGTGTTTTAGCCATCAATATTATTGCAGCCTTAATTTTTTAAGTCTTGCGGAAACCTACTCGTGGCCTCAATCTAAATTTGTTCTACGCTTTCTTTTTGGTTTGCTTTAGGTTAGTCCATTTCAATCATTTTGAATATAGGTTTGGTAGAAATTGGCTAAATGGCTCAACACTAGCATAATTCGGCCGTGTAATTTGTTTTGCCATTTAAGGTTTATGGCTTTTTTCCGTTAACAAATTTTGTCTATTGATTTTATAAACTTCTCTCACGGGCATTTATCAACGCGCATTTAACAGAGGTAGTAATACGTAATATCCCTTGGAATAAAAATTCGAAATGAAAAATCAAAAAATTGCATTTTTTTCACTGAAATAAAATTATTTACGGCTTTTGCTTCAGCCCACTGAGACATCATCAGGTGCCATACATAACATGGTCTGATACATAATTTGGTCTTTTTCCTGACTATGGCTCCGTGAGTCGGAACCCACGTCATAAAAATCTTGGAAGTAGGGGACCTATTGTAAATTGAGGGTTCCCCCTTCAAACCTAGCTATGCTGCTGGATGGAATAGCATGTGGCATATCAACTGAATAGATGAATTAAGAAATTACGAAATTTATCAATGGGTAGGGTGTAGGAGAGAGAGTATACTGAAACTGACACTGTATAAAAAAGAGCTTAATGGATCGTACGTGCCTTGGCACGGAGTGGAATATTAGAAAGGACCTCTTGATTTTAGCTAATTGGGAATATTACTGTTAAGAGAGTTTCGATGGACAATTTTGAAGGATAAATTATCACGTATGACAACTTAAACTATCCGAAAATGAAATAATGTCAATAACTACCGATTATGCAAAGGCCTAGTGACCTAATAACCCATAACACACGCTATAACGGGTGGCTTTAGGTAATTGCTTCGATATCCGAGGCAATCCTGCTTTCTCGATTACAATCGCTGTTCGTTTGCCTAATTTGATGGATGGTATTTCGAGTTGTCCCATCACGTCAAACCGTGGCTCCGGGTTTCAACAATGAACGATTAAAACAAACGAGTCACTTAGCGTGGGAATGGGGTTAAGTTGATTTTCGCCTCCCACTATCATCTCTATTTATTTTTTACTAGGTAGTGCGTTTATTGCCCAGCAGAATCCTCGTGAAAAAAGTTGGGTACCCTAAATGGCCTGTCCGTTTCTCCAGTACCTTGGCCAAAAAATAGAACAGTATTTGGAACGCTTTTCACGTGACGACTTCGTTACTGATTGACTCCATGTGAATTCATTTTCTCCAAGCAGTTTATCATTTTTGCTTGTGGGTCTTGTAGGACACAATTTTAATTTGAGGATAAGTCAATTATTAACTCGCAAATTTTGATAGAGTCAATAATAATCGAAGCAACTGCCTAAAACTTATTTCACTTATCTCCATTATTCCCCCTGTAGATTCAGACACGTATCATATTTTTACAAGTCTTTGATAGACAGGAATGGAAGGCAGGCCGGTGACTGCAGACATTAAGCTTCTTTTCCAGCAGCGATCCATAAAATGGATTGATAAATTAATACACGAAAACTTACTAAGAATAGTGAAAAGAGGAGTTTGTGGAGGGCAGTTATAAAAAATAGAAGGAACTAATAGGTCAAACCCTGAGGTACCATAGATAATGACGATTATAAGTGAAGAAAACAGGTGAGAATTACAGAGTAAGGCCAAGGTACTGGTGATGAAATACCTCAGTATAAGGAACAAAGCAGTATCGAATATATTGGAAATGGTAGTTTTGCGAGCTGCCACAAACCAACTAATTCTTTGATTAGTAGCCCATGATGACTCCATAAAATCATCGAAGGAAATTATTCCAAGGTGTATGAAATTCAATGACTAGTTCTAACGTATTATCTTTAAACTACGACTAATAGTTGGATTATAGCCATGAAAAAAATTTCACTGCAAGCCTTGAGATTTTAAAAGGTCGCTTTCGTATGTTTTCGTTGTCCGTCCATTTTATTAAGAAAGCGTAAATACATTTCGGTATTAGAAATCCAATTACAGGTCATGCGGTTTTATCGACATAATTCTGCATATATTATTCATAATATATGCATTCACACGAAACTCATAATTATGTAAATGAACACCCTGCAAGTCACCGTAATGGTGTGCTGCAGAGGTCAGCAGACTTTTATGTAAATGAGCCATTTTGACGATATAGTGATAAGTAATTGCATTGCTCAGTTCTTTCCAATGTTTTCATTTTTCCACAGCTGTGATAAATCCTTTATTACCGTCTCCCTCACCAATTCCCTTCTCTTCCTCTATATCTTTTAAATTTTAATTCCGATCGAATTCGTTACACGGTCAACCATAATGGACAGTTTGCTTAAGATAAAAACATCGCTCTTCCTAGTCAGTGAGCACTGAAAGCAGAAACAGTCACCGAGGCTATGAATGGTGGAACTTGCGTAGAGTCTGTACCCTTTTTCCTCCCTCTCTCCCTCTCGCTGACTTGAGTTACATCAAATCATTGCGGAATCCACCGTCTAACCACTCTCCCCATTAACCCGGCCTTTATCCCGCAGCCTGTTTGAATATTCAACCCCCATTAGCACCCCTCCCTCCACCCTACCTCATTTCCCTCCCCCCGCTCCACACTATCCTCTTCATAAGGGCTCTCCGAAGAAATCCTTACATCCCTCCCTCCACTCCCGACCCCAACACCCCTCCCCTCGGATAGGGCACCTCAGCGCATGCATTGCCCTCTCGGCCGGCCCCTTCCGTGCCCGGCGTATTACGGCACCCGAACCCACCGACCGCTGTGTATCCCCGTGCTATTGCGCGACGATGGTTGCCCAAGTCGGCCCAGGTCGTGAATGAGAGCTTATTAGGGTGAAGGCGGACAGTCGCCTTCGCGGCCGGCTTGGAGTTTCATCACGAGCTGGTGGACGATCATTGGGGACGGGCAATGCACTCGAAGCTCATGAAGTCCCTCGAAAGCAGTCACATTGATTCGATGAAATATTTGAGGGCGCCGGAAAGTAATCAATGAACAAGCTACAATTCATTAGACTGGGTATAGGTAAATGTAAGGGAAAATTAAACATGAATTTTACTTCGCTTTAGTCAGGCCGCATTTGGAATACGTGGCAAGTATTTCATATCCATGGTAGGGAGCGGTAATGAACATTTGTAAAAGGTTCAGGGAAAATTTCAACGAGAGAAGAACAAGCGTGACGAGTATTCTGGAATAACTAGGATGGATATCCCTGAATTAAAAAAGAGTGCAAGTAAAATATTAAAAAGGAGCAGAACAATCGAGTTTACTAGTGGCACCGAAGGAATTGATGTGGCTCCGTATCACGGTGACAGATGGGATCTCTTAGAAAAAATGAGAGAAATATAAAATTGGCCTATTCAAGTCTTGTCCTTCCCTCACACTATACACAGTCATGGTTTATTCAGATGTAACCACTTTTATATCCTTCTTAATTCAAAGAGAAACATCCTAAATTTACTTGAGCGTACCAATTATTGCATGATGTACGATAATTAGGCATATATATATATATATATATACATAATGACTTCAAGAAGGCCGAAAACTTGAACAATTTACCGTGTGAGTGTTCTTTTAAATGTTGCTATTATATTTGTGTTCTATTGTGCCGTCCCATTATTGTGCTGCCCGTGTGAGTGTTTCCGTATAATCAATATATATATATATATATATATATATATATATATATATATATATATAAACACAGATGTAGATTTTTAGAATATAGAGACACAAAGAAAGGACACTCACAATTTGTTATTTGACGTTTCGACAGCTCGACTGTCGTCTTCAGATTCTGAAGACGACAGTCGAGCTGTCGAAACGTCAAATAACAAATTGTGAGTGTCCTTTCTTTGTGTCTCTATATTCTAAAAATCTACCTCTGTGTTTTTATATATAGTATTTGTGCGTCGCCGAAGAGCATTCCATTTCGAAGATATTTATATATATATTAAATACACACACACAATTTATATTTATTATTATATATTATATACTATATTAGAATATATTATATTTATTATTTATATTATATTTATATATATTATATACACACACATACATATATTAAAATTTATGCATGAATATGCGAAGATTTGTGCATGAATGTTTGGTACACTGGCACGCCACCCCACGTCCTAGAGGCGACTTGCGGGACACTATGTAGATGTAGAATCGCTACTTTTTTTCCATAAAGGTCATAAATTATTAAGTCGAGGATGGGTTTCTAGCTGCTCCCCTTAGCTATCCTGTTCCCTGCCAATTCCTTCATAGTTGCGTATGTGGTATTGTCTTCCATTACCTGCTTCTCGTAAGCCATCCCTTCCTTATTCTCAGTTTCCTTCAGTTATGGCTTCAGCAATCTATCGTGCCTCGGGATCTGTCCAATATGAGTTCATTTCAATGCAAGGACTCATTTTAGGGGCTTCTCTCTTCATTTTGAATAATTTCCTAAAATATTACTCAATTATTTGTCTATCCATTTACTTTTCATTATTCTTCTAATACACTCATTTCCACTTCTTTTCCACATTTCATCTTCTTTTCTCCTCGGCTGCTGATTTATTTTACAGTTTGATGATATATGCTATGTGTTTCAACATCGTTTCCCCAGAATTACTGCCCACTCCTGATTTCATCAACCAAATTTGGCAGCTTCATTGTTTTATGAAAAGCTTCTATTTAATTTTTACACTCATCTTCAGACCAAAACAAATTTTATCCTATGTGGTTGCAGACCCACAACATGCGGAAACTGGGTATATTATAAGTGACAACCATCGCATTGGGATTGTGAAATGATTATAACCTTGAGAAAGTGGTCAATTTCGTGTGTGCAACCCATAAATAAACACAAATAGATACACTATTTCCAGGACCTGAACGGAACAGACCGAGCTGGTCGGAAACCTGTTTCAATTTGAAATCCCATACCGATAACTGCAGAAGAGCTAAAGGAACATTCGTATTTGCCGGGACAGAGAAATGCACCATCTCTCTTCAAATCTTTATCATCTGCATAAATCCCTCAAGTAGCCGCGAGGGCGTGTGGCCGTAAAATAAAATGCAACTTTATGCAAAACATGCAAAATCTTGATCCAATGTACTGATGTTGACATTACCTAGTCATTAATCTATAAAATTATGTAACTCTTAGTTGTGATAAATGCATTTTAATTTCATAAGCGCGAAGTCGATAAGAAGAAGGTTATTTGTTGACTTGACTGCGTCATAAAAAATAGCGCTTTCTGCCATTACTTAATGGAATCTTTGGCATAATACGAGCAAAAGGCATTATAATTTAAGTTCCATATATTAGTTATTACTTATGTACAACAGGTCTTGCCTGTTAGGTCATATCAGATGTTTTAGGTTTAACAGATAAACATAAGTCACCTTGACTACGTAAAGTTGAAGACTATAACTTCTAGTCTTTCTCAGCTCGACCCACCTTTGGCCGTCGACAAAATACTAGGAGATGCCCATAAGGCTTTGGATAAGATACATAATTTTTATCCAAATGTAGTAAATTACTTTTGAAAATAGTTGTATTATCTTCACGTTTCACGGAAATGTCACTCGTGAACAGCTCATAACTCATGAATGCACACGTGAAAAAATATCTCGAGGTCAAGAAAGAATAAAACCCACAGACAATATACTGAAGCCCGAAAAATTACAGGGCTTTTGTTTCACTGTCTCTGGCTTCGCTGTCCTGGATGAGAAACGATTGGAAGACGTAGCCTGCGAATGAGGTGCTAGGCATGTCAATAATCCCGCCTCTAATTACATATGTTTCTGTGCGATATTTTTGAAACTGCTTGAATTCCTGGAAGACTTGTTACAATTGTTTTAATTTTCCACGCATAAAATGTTTTCCCTTTAGGAATAGCTGAAATTTGATAGGATAGAGTAAGGCAGCAGAAATCTGTACAACTAACTGGCGTAAATGTAATTTTTTTCACAGAGCAATAAGGTTTGGGAATAATAGTCAATAGACAATGCTTTTAATGCATGGTGGCTTAGTTCTTTTGGTCATTATGCCTTATACATATTAGCGAATTTTATTAGCGGCGGTCATCTTACATGTATGGAATAATAATTCAATGTTGGATTTTTGGATACTCAGAGTTTTTGTTAATACCATTTCCATCTTCTCAATAAATTATATGTTGTGGATCCCTAACACCAAAGTAATACATAATTTTAATAGCCCAGTTATGATGTGAAATCACCCCTAGCTACGAACCCTAGTGAGCGATTCAAGGGTAACACGTTGAAGAATCATCTGGGATCGTAGATAATATTCATTCTGTCTCTGAAAAACTCAACCGCCTTAACTGTATCGTTTAACTTAGCTCTTCCGGTAGAAATATTTTTCCATTGCTGCCACTCATTTTTTGCATATTGATTCCGGTAACAAATGAAATAATTGTAGTTTTCATATTTAAAGTATAATTTACGTAGCTATGCTTTCATGCAGCTCCCTTATTTTCCTCTTCTAATGGTTCATTTCTTTAATTTAGTGTTAGTTTACAACAACTGTCTTTTTTATTTTCCGAGAATCTCATAAATCTTCCGTATTATACTTTGTATTCCGCTTAAACTATATTATTTTTTACTAACTGCATGGAACAAGGGGTTTACTCAGTCCACATTATCATAAAATCGCGGCCTCTTTTTACGACCGTCGCCTCAAGGCTAAGCAGATAAAAGCACTCATAAATTTTGACGTGCCCACTACTAAATTATTTCTGAACAAAACCGAAAAGTTCGGACAACATATTTTGGAATAAAACTCGTCATAACATGTTATCCGTGTGTATGGACAAGTTTCCATGATCTCATTTAAAAATTTCGAGCAGCGCCGCCAGTTTTGACGATTTGCCCTTGAGAACGGCGAGGCAAATGCGTAGCGAGGAGCTTGTAAATAGCCTTGCCGTACAAGCATTTTAATTTAGATCAATTAAATTAAATCGTGTTTTCGCTGGAGAAGCTATAGAAATATGTAATGTAATACTCTCAACTTATTCAAAGTTCTCGCAAGCGAAATAGCAAATGAAATAAGGGAGACAAAAATTCTCCCAGTAATTATCGACAAACGGCGTTCGCTGTAAAATTATTTTTTCCCAAACCCAACATGTTATGGACAAAAACGCTAGTTGTTTCTCACAGGATATATCCTGTCGGAGACCTGCTTTTACATAAATAATTCTTGTCTGTCAATGCCTCATTATCGAAATAACACATTCCATGACCGTGCATGAAATGGATGTGTGGGAGTTAGGTCAGTAAATACTCGTTTCTTCCCTGTCTCCGCTTTCTATATTTGATCTCTCTAATCTTATTGCCATAATCATTCCTACACGCTGAGTAAAACTTGAAACTTATTTAATTCAGTGCATTTGCAACGGCAAAATTACTTGTAGCGGGGTCCATACGGAGGAGGATGTGTAGTTCCTTCCCATTTAATAATGATATTTTCGTTAACTTTGACTAAGTTGTTCATTACACTGTAATAAAAATTGCTATCCTTCAAAATTCCTATTGAATCGTTTCCGATTTGTCAACATATCCACTCATGAAAAAAGCCAGGTTGAAGGGGGCTTGTATTGAGAGCTTTAAATAACAGTTCTTGAGAGAGTATATTCATGTAAAATTACCTAGAAAATTCATTTCATTAGTTAATTTTATACTGCAGTTTTACAGGAAGAGGTGCAGTTTTCTTTTCAGTTGAAGTTGTCCACCACTCAAAAACCACGTCTTTCATCTTCAACTATTTATATCATATCAATATGATTAAATAAAGAGTCAATAAATAAGTAATTTTGAGAAAGAAGGTAGGGGAAGTTTTGCCGCAAAATTGTTAAGATTAGTCTCCTCCCAAATAAAGAATAGTTTTTCTGCAAAAGAAATGTCGAGTGCTGTTCCCCCAGCCCTCCTCCTCAGGATCGGAATCGACTGCTTCGCACACTCACACGCGTCGGTACGCATGGGTTTTCCTACTGGGGCTTTCCAAATCCTGAACCCTAGCCCACACAACAGCTAGCCATCGTTACCCACCCTCGACCATTTCCTGGTACTAATTTCGCTGATCGCCTCTTTCCATGCACTATATGTCTATTGCTCTTCATCCCGTGTCTTCCCGGAAGCTCTTCCTCGAGCTCCCCAGGCGTTGACTGTTGTACTATGGAGGGGGAAGGGTGCTAAGTCTCTCTTCCCCTGCCCTCATCCCCCTCCCAGTCCGGTCTCTCCGACTTGCGACTTGTTGTGATTGGCGATTAGGGGTCGCGTGAGGAATTGGGAGAGGAGGGGTAGGATAGGGTGGCGCGTTAAAAGGGAGAACGGTCGACGGTGGTAGAGGAGGGGTGTGTATCCCAGCCGAGGGTGGTTGAAGGTGGGACCTTCGGGGGGGTTCTACACCCCCAACCGAGGCCGGTCTCTTTTCCGGGAAAATTACCCGCGGTGGCCGAGTGAAGGAAAGGAGAAATTGCCTGGAAGGGTGAAGGAGTTCAACCCTTCATGGGTAACATAATAGCCCGAGGAGTTTTAAGACCGGCCTTTTTTTTAAATTGTTTGCAGGACTGAATAGCTCAGGGATTAGCGAGGGGAATTGTGGTGGCTGGCGCTCGTTCCCTTCAGTCGGATGACGTCGCGCGTAATATGCCGTCCACGGTGATAAGTCGCATGCAAAACTATCTCTTTACTTGGGCTCCGTAACTCTCCTATGCTGCTCGGATAGAATTTTTTTTGCGATTACTCTGAAAGATATCTCTCGAATCAAACTTTTTTATTCCTTCTTTTTTTGCATTACAAAGAACTGTTTTATTGGGTGAGATTGACATTTGTTTTGAACTACGTCTTCCGCCAGTATGTGCATAAATAGGCACATTATTTGAGGTTTTCTGGGAATATTTTTCGCTTCCTCTCCCTTATCCATCCCACCGGGTGCTTACACCCTCTGCCACACATATTTTTGATGGATTGCGGGGTATTTGTGTATCTGTGACGCCGCTCGAATCTCCTCAAACTCTCTTCTGCCAGGCTTATTATTACTATCGTTAATCTACCTGTTTAATTCATTTAATCATATATGTATAAATCCATAAACACGGTAATCTCAACCCGAAGATCGGTTTGTTAAGAGTTCACCCAGTACTAAGCCGACGGCGTGTGAAAATTCACACATCAGGGTAAGAGGGCCAGTTCCTTTCCCTGTACCGGCTATGGTTACCCAGGAAGACGTGGTACCCTAAAATTCACACATCTGGGGGTGGCCGGAAAGGCAAGCCTTGGAATCGAACTCGGGCCCTCTGGTCAGTTCTCCATATTATATATAAATATACATATATATATATATATTTATATATATATATATATATATAATAACACACAATATAGAAACACAACTTACTTCTATATCTTCAGATGAAGACGGTTTGTTTCCGTCGAAATATCAAGAAATAACGTGTTAGTGTTCTTCTTTTTTTGCGTTTCTATATTGTGTGTTACTGTGTATTGTACTATTTGGCACTTCCGTGTTACGTCTACGAAAGCATATATATATATATATATATATATATATATATATATATATATATATATATATATATATATATATATATATATATATATTACATTGCATTTGTAGCCATTGGCCAAAAATTAAAAACAATGTAATTTATAATGTTGCAATATCAGGGAACTATGTAGATGTAGCAATCAGATTCAATTTTTTTACACTGTACTTCTCCTTGTCCATTACTTTTAACTGTTTAATGCGGAATACCTCGTTATACATAAAACCCAGGCAGCCTAATGCGATTAATCTTTTGTTATCAGGTTTCATTGACATTACACACGTGAACCTAGCATCGCTCTTTTATTTTTTCATCCGCGCATGAGAGGGTAGATACCAAGCGAAGTTTATTGGGAGCTCAGGAGACGGCCCCTTCTACCTTGAACGACTTTTCAAGGGATCCGGGCTCTCCAAACTGCCCTCCTGTCTCTTTTGTTCCCTGGCGAATTCGGAGGGCGAAAGAAGTGTGTTCAAGGGGTGTCCAACAATAAAAGGGCTACTGTAGGGGCCTTTAGGCTCACATTGTTTCCACTTTAGGGCCTCATTAGAGTTCAGGGATGATTCAGTGTTTTTTGCGGCAATAGTGCTCGGGCCACCCTCAACACGCGCCGTGCGCTTAATTAAGGTGCCCGTTGGTGCTCGGTGCGGCGGAGGGGATTCACGTCCGAGATTAGCGAGGTCTGTTACTGAAGTCATTTGCTCTACCGAGAATTTTATTCACCGGATTTATCATTCCGATTGTTTTTCAGTTACCGAGAATGAAGAATGAAGTTCAACGTTCGCGCGGAACCGTTAGTGTCCGAAAATATGTCCTTACAAAGGAACTTGTACCATAAACCATCATCGGTTGGGTATAACGAAATAGGGAATATGTAAAGTTTCGCGTGAATTAAATTGGGATCTTTCACTACTATTCCACCCATGCGGCGCGGAAACTTGGTCGTTGACTGAAGATGATAGGTGTCAATTAGAGGCTTTTGAGACATGGTTGTACAGAAGGATGGTAAAAGTAAAATGGACGGAAGGAAATCACCAGGAATTGTGGGGGAGGAGATAGGGTTTTTGGTATAAGAACAATAGAGATTTTCCCATCATTTTTCAAAACTATGTTGGATTTCTCCTGATCTTATCTAAATAATTGGTTAACTTTCTATCATGCAGATCCCAAATTATTGTCGCGTATTCTAAATGACTCCCCACTGAAGCAAAGTACTACTTAGGGAGCCTATGTATTTAATGCATTACTAGAAGAGTGAAGGAGAATGGCGCGAGAAGGAATTATGCCGCGTTAATCTACACAGTTCTATCAAAATCTTGATCTGAGCGCTTCCTCTGAAGAAGTCACTCTGAATGATGCAGTTTGTCTGGTGAGAGTGAAAAAAGAAGATAAAAGCGATATCTAGATTTAAAACGCCAACGAGTGATAATTATCAACTCCCCTTAGCGTTTTATTCCCGAATGAGAGGATGTAAACGATTAATTGGACTAAAACGAATTGAACTTAATTACATTAAAACTCTCGCACAAAATTATCGCACGGTGTTCTAGAAATTAATGAAGATGAGCCAGTATCTCGAAGTAAAAATCAACAGACTTCAGAATTGTTAAGATAAACTCATTTTGTACATCAAAAGCCCTTCTATGCAGGCATTCATCCGCATAAAGGTCTAATTATCAAGGAAATGCTGCTCATAAAACTATAATGAGATCATCATTTTGATTATTATTACATCTTTCGACTCCAAACTGTTGAAGATGATCAGAGAACTCCTTTCTAGTGTCAAGTATTCAATTGTCCATAATCATTACAGTGTTCTCTTGTGATGCGTAACTCTAAAATACATTATATCTTTCTAAAGCTTTACATCAGTTGTTGATGGCGCATAATTGTTTGTGATGTGAACTTTAAAAATACATAGCCCTATCTTTATAAATTCGGTTTAACCCTTATGAATAACTGATGATCGATGTATTGATTTTTAACAGTAGTTTGGTAGAGAAAATTTTGTTAACTTGGTAATAAGTCTTGATGTTCATATATTGACAACTTCACTTCATGAAGTTTACAATCCAAATTCAGTTCTACAAAATTAAAAGCAAATGAATATCGCCATAAATTCCGGAAATTCTTGAGTACACATTGAGTCTAATTAGTTCAGTGTGTGCACAGGACTACTGTAATAGATTGACAAGTATTCAATGTAGAAAATTGAGTGAATTGAACTATTCGAAATGGGCTTTTCCCAAACTATTTTTGATACTTCGACATCCCCGCGTCGAAAAACGCCCATGGTGGCTCGGAATTTCCACAATATTCATGCGCATCTACATTGTGCCCTGCAACCACCACTAGGGTGTGTGGCAGGAGGTTATTCCCCTTGCCAGGCGTGCAACATCGAAATTTAAGTTTTTCTTCATTATGAGTTGCCGAAAAATATGAAAATTTTATTCCAACAATGGAGTTGATGTTGACTAAAGGTTGCAATTGTACTACGGTATCTAAGGGTGAAATACTACGCATACGAGACGATATGCTAGTAACTACATCTACTAATGTGATACTTTACTGACTACAGAGGGATGATGATGACATTTACATGTCAAGCTCAAACTCACCGTTGGGTACATGGTAGGGGATATTAATACTTCCATAATCAATTCCTAATCATACTGCGGGTAATCCTTTCTGCGAGAGAAAAATCTTCGATATTGTGTAGTGCACAATTAAGCAATACGTTTCACGCTTCGCCGAACTATAAAGGGAGAGAGAAAGCGAGGCGTGTACTCTTTGCGAACGCGAGAACGACCGGTTGAAGCGGAACAACTCGGAGAAGAATGAAACGGCGACCGCCGTAAGAAGAGTTTCGGAACTCGTAGTCGTCACCCTCACGGGAGGGGAAGGGAGGGTGTCTCGAACGCGTGGGTATGAGGAGCGCGTGGAGGCCAGTCGTGCAGAGGCGAGTAAACCAAAGTCCATTTACACCACCGCGGACAAAACACCGGGGGCGTCGTCGTATACCTTACCTACTCGAGCATTAAAAAAAAGTATATGGCGGACTGTTGTGTGGAAACGGAGGAGGTGGAAATCGTAAAACTCATTCGGGGGAATTCCGGCGGTGAGAAAAGCAAAAAAAAATAAATAAAGGAGCGGAAGACGGGTAGCTAGCGAGAGTGAGCGGGGGAACATTATTTCGTCGGAGGCACGCCTTCGTCTTAACCCAAGATGAAGAAACTCGAGGTGGTGTGAAATGTCCTACAGGGCCTCCAAAACTGCCCCCGAGGGACTGTAATCAACTCCTCGTGGGAGTTATTCTTTTTATCTCTCTCTCTCTATCTTTCCATTCCCCTTCCTGTTTTTTTTCATGGCTCTCAACGTTCCTCTCTCTCTTTCTAGAGAGAGAGAAAGAGAGGCTTGAGAAAAAAGGGGAAAGAGGTTAGTCGTCTGGGGGAGGGGGGGGGGGGGTAGAGGGAGAAGACGGAAAAGGGGCGGAGGGAACTGACGCCTCTCCATACTCATTTGTATTAATTGGAGGCGATTCTTTCCTTTTTTATAATCATTTCGGAGGAAGTGTTTCCTCGCACCTCCCCCCCGCTCCCCGGTCTCACCTCCTTCATTCCTCCAGTCTCACCTCCTCCCCCCCGGTCTCACCTCCTCCATTCCTCCCACCTTTGTGTGACGATTCTCCGGAGGTTTAAAATGTAATCCTCCTCCCTCGTTCCCTACCCCCCCACCCGTAACCCGCCCTTCCTTTCCCACTTTCCCCTATTGACGTGAGGTAGAGGGGAAGGTGGAATGCTATGAGGGATTCCCTCATCACGGCCATGAATATTTAGACATTATAAATGGAATCGGGGATATCAATCCCATCACTACGAAAAAGCATGCATGCACCGCACGAGTTTGTCGAATATGTAATTAAATTCACGTTGCACATGTAAAAATTCATCCCTACCAAGTTGAACCTGTCGCTTTCTGTTGTTTCCAGAGCGCTTGGATTTAAAAATGTGCGTCTTTAGGATCAGATTCTCTTCGTCCACACCAAAAATATTTGAATATTTTCGTTCGGGAATAATGTAATTCATTGCCCTGTTCTCTCGTTAATAAGATTTAATGAAACCGTGGAACATGTCGTGGTATAAGAAAACACCACCGAGGAGGGAATATCAGGAGTGATATGAAACAGTTTTTATATGAGGTTTTCACGAAGTGGGTGAATGTATGAAGGGTCTAACAGTCGAGGGGGTGGATTTGAGATTTGCCAAAATGTTATCTCCTATCCCCTCACGCCCTCGTCTTATCGTTTTCCCTTTCAATTCTCCCTCCTCATTTCTCTTCCACCCTTGGCACAAGGGCAAACTCAAGATGTATACATGTATATATGATGATGTAGAAGCTCTCACGAGGGCATTATAACACTTGGACGGCACAAAAGAACACAAAAATATGAATAGAAAACACGTAAAAGGACACTCACATTTAAGAAAGCTTAAACCTAAAATTTGATTGCCCTTTTCGCGTTTTCTATTTGCATCTTTGTGTTCTTTTGTGCCAAGTGTGTGTGTGTGTGTATATATATATATATATATATATATATATATATATATATATATATATATGTATATATATGTATATATATGTATATATATGTATATATATGTGTATCTATGTATATAAATGTATATATATATATATACATGCACACATGTACATATATATGTATATATATGATTTACATGGAATAAATACAGCAAATACGGGATCCGAGCCCGGGAACTCGTCCGGCAAGTAACAAGTCCCCGGTTCGAATCCGGATTGGTAATGTTGTTTTCCGTATTAATCAACTGGTCCTCTGTACTGGTCCCTATTTGTCTGCTACCCTGTTTTCTCTTATTCTATAAAATAATATGTTTTAAAAGTGGCAAGTGAATTCATTACTTATGTGTTTGTCTGTACATATACACACACATACATATTCTTTTGGGAGTGTACAAATGTACTTATATTGCGTATATATGTATCTATAGTTTATGTGCAGTAAAGATTACAAGAAACGGCAAGCGAGTGAGTGGTAGCAAAAATCCATCGTTTAGGTACCTTAATATGTATAGGTATATGAGGTAGTCTTTTCTTATTCAGAGCTGCCAGAACGGTAGCTGGAAGAAATTGATCGAGGTCGCGTAGGGGAAGTTGAATGGGCTATATAAGGTTTTCACAATTGCATCAGCTGATGGACGAAGGAGCGGGCCGGCTGGGAAAGGGGTGGGAAGGAGAGTGGGGTTGGGTCCTGGAAGTGTAGAAGAGGAGGAGTGTGGGGGGTATGGATGAGAGGAAATGACTTTATTCCGGGGGAAGTTTCAGGAGACGCGAACCCATTACCTGTTTATTCCTCCCCAACCCCTCAGCCCTAAACATCATTTGCATCCGCCGTGTGTCGGCGGGGGATATTTTGGAATTTATACGACGGCGTGTGTGCACCGTCGAGGAAACAAAAATCAGGAGAACTCAACTCGACCAGCAGTCCGATTATTTGTACATTATATATCCCTATCCCTCTCCACTCCTTCCCATTTCCCTTTGCCCTCACCACAGCTCACAATTGGTTCCGCGACATTTCATGAGATGGGTCACGCGAGCCAAATCACAAGGTGTTGGCGACAGTCCCGACTTTTCCCGGAGCATTGTCATACAATCGGAGCATGAAGTTGTGAATACCATTCAACTTTATTTATTTGAAACGTAGTTAACTTTAAAAGCAGTGAAATTCGGTTTAATCCGTTTTCATCGGACAGTCACGTGTAGCTGACATATCCCAAAGTTCAAGTTTCAAAACGAGTGTATGGTGCGATGACCAACGAGTGTAATAATATATTCATTCCAATCAAGCATTCCGAAAGTTTCAGTCCTCTTATTGATGAGTGCGACAGTTTAAGACAGGGGTGATAACGGGGACGAATCGAAAACCGTTAATTTAATATATTGCAGGTCATAGAAGAAGGATGATTGAGGGGTCTTGGAGATTGATGCCAAATTTGAACTACGTTAATGCCGCAGCTAGTGACCGAACCGGTATCCTCGAGAGTTGAGGAGTTCCTCAGACACCTCCAGTCGTGAAAGTGTACGTCCTTTGGGCATGATTAGACCGTAGGAGATATAATTTGAGGTCTGATAACGTATGTTGGGGAAAGTAGGCTTAAGACTTGGAATGATATAAGATCCTATGATATGTATCTGAATCATTCAATGCTCTAATGCCAAATAAGGAATGTATTTGGCATTTAATAACCGATCTAATGATTGGGAAGCATCGGACAAACCTTAATGCACCACGGATAAGTCAGATACATACTCCTAAAAGAAGAGAAAATCCTTGGGAAGAACCCGCGAAGAAGACCAAGAGACAAGTATCTAGGAAAAATAATGAAGGACGTAGAACAGAGAAGATAATGGAGGGTGGGGACATTAAAAATTTAATTCAGAAGAACGTAGAGCTGCAGGAAACCAATCTTAGCATTCAAATGCTGATGACGATAAATTGGGAATTGGGAGAGTAATGACTACCTTAATGAAAGTTTTGATCCAACGTTTCAATACTTCAAAAAGTATTTCCGTGGACTGCAGCTCGAAAAACGTTTTGTCGTCCTTATATTGTAGGATTGGAATCCCATGGGAACTCGGGAGAGTTCGACGGTTGGCTACCTCGGGTGGGCGAGAGATCCAAGGGAATTAGAGAAGTCACGACGGCGTCCCGAGTGAAAATCTCGCGGTGCCCGGTATAAGCTGAATCTCCGGAAAGGAGGTTGATTCTTGAGCAAATAAGAGGAGAGATTGTGGGAAGGGGGTCCTCGGGAGCTGAGGGTAGAAATTTATGGCAGGGAAACGAGCGTTGGGGTGAGATTGGGCGGGCGGTAGGGGCAAGGAGGATCAGGTAGCTTTGAATGGAGTCAAATTTGGGTTGAGAGAGGGGTTTAAGTTATATGGACGGTTGTGAGGCGGAAATTGGAGGACGGGAAGAGTAGAGGTGGCAATGTGAGCATAAAAGTCGTGTAGTTTGTAGGCTAGAGAGTTCCTCGAAGAGTGAAGACCCTACTCTCATTCGAGAGAGGAAAACTGGCCGGTCCACTTAAAGGTAGCTAACCAATAAAAATTTATACACATACGTTTATATATGTACATGAAAAAAGAGTGAATTTTTATAAAACTCGCCCCGTACCATTAAAAAAATAAAGATTTCTTTTCAACTATTAAAAAGCTCCCGACTTCTTTCCTCGTATTTTTAATCTGTTTCTTAATTTTTATTATTTTTTCCATTTATTATCTTTTCGGTGAGGGCCATCGCGTTTTCGAAATGATCGTCCGCATCTCTCGGACGAAAATTGGAGGCGAAGGAAAAAAAATTACATTCCGGGTCCTTATATATTCTCCTGTTAATTAATTCCAAATGCACCCCAATGAGAAGACAGCTTCGGTCTGAATGATGAACCGAGTCGTCAATCACCTCTCAAAAATCGTGCTTCGGGAGCTCAGAATAACTTCAGCGTCAATTGAGAACGGAGCTGTAAAATGAAAGAGTATATTTCCGTGATTCTTCTCTTTCTTAATTTGAACCACTTTTCAAGAGATCGGTTCAGCCGGAGCGAGAGGAGACGTCAGCCCCGGTACTGTTGACAGATTTCATCTGGCTGACGTACCTACAGTTTTACTTTCAGAAACCCTTGGTCTATGGAATAAAATGCTTTCAATTTCGTCTTTTTTTCGATTGAAAATTTTATGCATTGAGATTGAAATTACGTTTTCATTCATCGGATCTGCTACTAAACATTTTTCTATATAAAATTTGATATTTTCCACGATAAATACTGCTTAGAGCAGTATGGTTTTACGTCACTTAAGTTAACAGCAATGCATCGAAGTTTTGGAAGAAACCTCCCTGGTAACCCTCGACAGCCGTAGCGGAAGGTGTACGTCACCCTTGAACGATTCTTGCATGCTTAGATACGAACAGGAAAGAATCGCTGGGTTCAATAAAGAAGTAACTCCGTCACTGATCGTTTATTCTTATCAGTAACAAGAGCGCGCATGCATGTAATTAACGACTGAGGATACGGCCCCTATGTTCGCTAACTATCTGTAGTCACTACTTCTTCTCCGATTGTTCCTTTTTTTCGACCATTTTTGCGTTTGATCAGAGGAAATTAACCGTTCTCTAACTATTAAGTTCTCTGGTAATAACAAGCTACTGCTACGACGAATTAATATGTGCATACTTGTTGAGATAATGCCAAAATATAGAGGATTGTTGAATGAAAGCGATTAGCATAAACGAATGGCAGACGTGTAAGGGGTTCTTAAAATATCTCACATTCCATAGTTCTACTCGTATGTACTTTGTTATAGTGATTTTTGGTTCCCGCAGAAGGAATGTCCGTACAGGTGTATGTTAAGTATTATATACAGGTGAATGGCTTCTTTAATAGATATTTACATAGGAATTACCCACGTTAACAGTAAAAGCAGTCGTTATATTTTGAAAAACGAATTTTGTTCTTAAACAAATATATTTCCTAGGATTAAAACCTGAATTTATTCCTTTTGAAATTAATCCAATGGAGGAACCCCAGAACGGCGTGACTTGAAAGTTAAAATATTGGAAGTGAAGTTCTGTTCCTATTCTCTGTGACATAAACACCTAGAACGACGACTGGGATGAGAAGAATTGATAATTGTCCGCTGATCCGTATTTCAAATAAAGTAACAGGGACGTTGCAAAGTTAATTTACATTTATTTCACAATTGATTTTTCAAATTTATTTATTGGCGTATACCGATTGGCATGGCAATCTAACGTCATGCATTACTTCTCGCGACCCCACCAATTCCTCTATAGATTTATAGCACCTATTTTGCTCTCGCATTATTGCAAAAAACTGTCTGATGTGTGTCGATTGTACATGAAACCTTCCCATAATAATTTCCTAAAACAGTTTGCCTATTTAGGCAGATCACGTCATCAACTTGGGGGCGTAGTTGCACTGATTTTGGTTACGATTTGAAAAGTCGGTGATTATATCAATCTCGTCGTACCTCCACCCCCTATCCCCTCGCTCTCCGCATACTTTCCTTGCCACACTTAGCATTTCCCTCGCACTACAACACCTGCCCATTTATTCTACCGATTTGTGCGTGTTTATTCGGGATACCGTCAGCACATTCAAAATATGGTGGAGTGGCCAAATAGAAACTGGAGAATGCGCGCTCGGATGTGGGCATACGTGAGAGGGGCAAAGAATCCACCCACCGCGGATACGGTGAATGGTTGCGAATGGCCAATCCAAGGAAAAAACTTACAAGTAAAGAGGATTCATCGATGCCCTACCTCCCCTTTCAACCCACCAGGTTTTACGGTTGTTATTTCAACGCGGGGTCAATGAAAACGCACCCTCGTTTACATATTACGTATTTCCACCTCTCTTCCGTGAATGCGAAGCCCGCGTCCATTCCCCCCTCCCACGCAATTAAAACCTACCATCCTCCATCCCGTCTCAACTCCCTCCCTCTCCACGCTCTTATTTATCGCGCCCCTTCCGGAATCCCTGCCATCCCATAGATCCGGAACCAAGTTGTCGTTTCCGCGACCACGGCCGGCTAACTGAATGGGTTCGTGGAGGGTTGAAAGCGGGTAATCACCCCATCGTCCCTGGAATTTATGAACGGTGAAAAAAATTACTTTTTAAATCTCAACCTTCACCTCGAGTACGTTTATAGTATTTTATGTTGCTAAATTTCATCCAACCACCATTAGTATCATTCCGCAACATAACTCATGAGGGGGGAAGAGTCTTCTGGGATGAACGACTTCTGCTAGGTGCCACGGTGCCCTCTTTTTGAAAATTTTTTCTTGCCACTAGGCCAAGCTTCACGCTATCATCGCATCTTTCGAAAGGACAAATGACTCTACCTTGCTCTCACGCGATACGGTTTTGTGGATTCAGATCCCAGAGGAAGGTTCACTAGTGAACTTTCAACCGGTGAAATTGTAATTTTTTCCATTTGTTTCGTGTGACATAAGTGAGAAGGATATCGAAATCCTCACCATTTTCGAATTGATTTTTTTTCAAGCAAACGTCACGCAATTGCGTGTTTATACAGGCACATGCGGAAATAGTCGGGTTTAGCTAGGATTCCGAGTTCATAGGCAGACGACGGCAACCGGAAAATCAATGTATTTGAGTCAAATTAATCAGAAAATCTTTGTGTTTTTGACTATGATTTTGTTGTGCGAGGAAAGATCTTCGGGTTGCTTTGCAACCAAACCATGGTCTTTAGTAACGAAACTACGACCGCGATCAAACATACTTTTATGAGAAAATTGCATTATCGATACTTAGTCACACTTGGACAGTATTAAATTTCCACGGAGTCACACCTGAGACTTTTTTCGTAAAATAAATTATTAGTTGTTTTATCATTCAACAGTCCCCTCATGTTAGTTCATGCGAGCTCCAGACTGCGAGTCCGTTATTTCAATAAAGGACGAGAGGGAAGACATTGTCGATTACCTGCCTGCCTATCATGCCTTTCTACATAATTCTTTAATTTCATTTTTATGAATAAATTATGAGTGAAGAGAGAAATTGCCAACACCATATTTACCATTCGATTCCGCTCCATGGTGCGGTTATTGTCCTCAGATCCCTATCTGGTGATAATATTTACTCCAGTATCGAATCTATATCACCAAAAAAATGGGTTAACAATAAAATTTATAATTCCAGCATATAATTTTAGACATAAAGGTTATGTTCATAGGATAATTGCAATAAAAATAACGGAATTCTTCGGTATATTTGTTATATCGGTGACACGTCTTGTGATCCTCTTGGTTATTGTCACCCAATCGAGAGATTTTCCAGAGGGAATTTCAAGGGTTTAAACCTGCAGGGGAACGGAAGAGAGACTTGTGACTTCGTGACCAATTCGTGTTGGGATTTGTTAGCAAACGCGGCTGGCATATTTATCCATCATGATTTGTTATCTCGGAGAGGAACTCAGTAGTACAATACAAATATGTAAAAAAATATAAGAACACCGAAAGCAATGGAGTACTGTCAACTATAATGTAAATATTAATAGCTTGGCTACGATAAAAGGTTGAGCGTAAATAAAGAGCAACAGCATGTAAATAAAGTCTCAACTGTGATTGCGTTGTTAGTTGTATTTCAAGTAAATAAATACTTAATAATGATGAACGTTGTACATTTGGGCCCTGAAGGCCAAACGAACTGGTATACATATATGGGTCCATTGAAAATGGTTAAATATAAGTTCGTTCCATGATCTATTTCATGCGTGACGGTGTTGTAACTATCAGAGAAATGAAACCTCTAGGTCCTCGTTTTAATTCATCACATTAAACATGCACGTTTCATCCAATTGGCGTCGTGTTTTTGTCTCTTCCCATCGGACCCGTGGCTGTTAAGCATTTTCTCTTCATTCTTTCACTAAGCGAGTCCGCGGTCGGAGCGCGGCTTCGGAACCCCCATTCATCCACGGCAGGAAATTTCCATTGTCAGGAAATTCCGAAGGGGTGTTAGTCGTGGACAATTTTATTAGTTTTCCCGTTAAATGGCTTGCCGGTGACTATAAGCTCGGGGAAGGGTTGAGAGAATAGGGTGTATTTTTGGGGTCCCGCTCGATCACTTCGGATGGCTCGATTGTCGTCCAAACTCGAACGGAGCCATAAGAGGGGCGGGGTTGGGGATGAAGGTTCTCGGTGTGGTCTCGGATGGGTATGGGAGTTCTCGGGGGAGGAGAGGGAGATGAGATTGAGACCCGAATCAAGTCCGTTCATTTTTTATCACCCTTCTCCCGCAAAGGGTGAATCAAAAACCTCCGCAATCATAGAGCATCTCCGTTTGAATTGGCCACCCGAAAACATTTCTCGTGACTAGTTCAAAGAGGCTTCATCATAGGCCTTCAAGAGATTGCTTCGCGGTAGCTCCAAATGCAAAGCTTGGCAATCCTGCCAAGATTTTCACTGCTGCGTAAGTACATATATACGCCCATGTCTCTCATTGCATACTTCTCTTGAATCAGGTAAACTATCATTCCTCAGGGTGTGTCGAATTGTTCGTATTTTTGTCACTCTTATCAGTATATTTTATTTTAATCATTCTCTGGAGAACCATACCTCGTCTTCTTTTCGCTACAGCTTCTATCGTCCGCGTCTCAAGGCCACAGAAGAGTAAAGTCGATATTAATTAGTTCTCATGAACGTGTATGCATTCGGGTTTGGTGTGAGATTAACAACCTTGAATAAATCTCTTTTTTTATTTTGAGCTTGGAATATCATATTCTCATAAACCAACAGCCGATGTGAAAGCGAGATGGTGACGTAAATCACTCGAAAGAATGAGCTACCCTCAGGTTTGCCCATTGCGAAAATCTTGTTGACGTGCATACCTATCGTTGACAAAGATTTTCGAAGAATTATTTCGCCACGGTAAGAGGAGGTAGTTGTGAGGGCAAAATCGGAAGGAAAAAAAGACTAAATCCTTTTGAAGCCACTCACTCGTGGGAATCGTTCTGCCCGACGATCGCGACTAATTATTATCGATTACGAGAGATTTTCTTTTAATAATTTTGTATTCGGTGCTCAGCGCTTTCGCCCATATCTTTATTCATATCGCGGGATCCTCTCTCACGCCCCCCCCCCCCCCCAATGTGGGTACGACCACCTTTTTTCCCCTCCGTTCGTCCTGTAGTTTCTCAATCCATTCGCGATCGGTTTGCGAAGTACTATATTTTCTCGTCGCCGTTATTCACCGAAATGTCCATGAAGCCCCGCAAATACGAATCGCGACTTATAAAACGGCCTTCGGAAACCGCATATTATCTAACCCCCTTCGGTCCACCCATCCTCCACTCGCTTCGCGGACCGAAATATTTGTGCAGAGAGCAGCTGGACGGATTTTGGGGAATTGGAGAGACGCGGAGGAATTCAGAGCGGAGTGTTCGGGAATATTGTGCTCTTTTGATTATTGTTTTTTTTTCAACCAGCGCCGACATACATACAGACGTACATACTTGCATGCATATATTCAAAGGGAAAATGATAAACGGCGCGGGCGGAAGGGAGCTTTGGAAATCGCTATAGTTTAGTCAAACAAATACAGTGTGGGCATGCCCTTTGTGCTCATCCCTATCCCAACCTCCCTTACCGGCTGGAGGTTCGACGGTGTAAATCCGGCGTGGAAGTATGCGAAGAATCCCACCACGGGGCGCGCGTATTAATGCGAACCGAAGTGTGGACTACGTCAGCGGCGGGGAATGGGGGAATCCTTTTCGGCCCGCCGGTGCAAAAAAACAGTTTCGGCCGGAGGGAGGAAGGGGGATGGAGAAAGAACTAACGCTGGCCGTGTTTTGCCCTATCCACGGTGCTTTTGGGTATTTTTTTGTTTTGCAGCTAGCACATCGATTAACATCCCCCCCTTTTCCCTTCGTCCCCCTTCCTCCCTCCCATGCCCCTTTCCCACCGCCCCCGATCCGTTTGGGAGACAATTATTTTCCGTGGGTGTAAGTGAAATTTTCCTTCCGTCGCTTCATGTCGGAGGTGTTGATTTGGCTCGATATAGTTTTTGTTTTAAAGATACACTTTTAAGCAACTGTCATGGGAGTTTTTCGGAATACATTCGAAGTCGGCAGGGTACCCTGTTAGTCGTCCCATTTGAATGCGGCGTGATTGGTTCGGACACTTGTCACCTGAATTTGAGATGAAAATGAAAGGATGTTCGGTGGTGGATAATAGTTGAGTAATCAGTAGAAGGCAGAGGCGTCATGCTTTGGATTTATATATTGGAATTGAAACGTTATTTCATCGGATCTGCGTTGTTGGCATCGTACAGAAACGAGCCTGCTATCGTAAATCTCGTAAACATTTATATTGCCGTATTTATCGCTTAATGTGGTATCCAGAGACAACCATTAATAATCACCCAGCTTACTTTCTAGAGAAATAAAACTGAAATTTTTATTAATTTCTGAGCCATGTCGTCTTTAAGACCTCTTGTTTTTTTACAATTAACTTCGTTGAGTTTTACTTAATTAGATATAATGGAATGCAGCAGCAATTTGTTGGTAAAATTTAATTTTGAGTGTAAGTATGTATGAGATGTATCTCATTTGGTTGTAGCAGTTATTAGGGGAGGCGACCGACAGCTTAGGTTTTTTACGCCGTTAGGGATAGGCAGGTAATTTGGTAGAGGTAGACTTTCCAAGAAACGGAGGATGGGTGGAGTAATAAACCCGCCGTCAACATTAGCCAACTCTTAACGAAAGAGGCCAAGGGGTAACACAATTAAACGTCCCATTCGACGGGTGGCGTACCCCTCTAGAGAAATTTCTCACCTGTTCTTTTGGAAGCTTGAAAGAAATATCATTGATATAGTAGTTTTATGTAATGCTCATCACAATTAAAACATCATCAGCGCCAAAGCATGCATTGACATTTCAAAATTTATTTTGTAGCCTAGCGTAGCGTTCGTAACCATTTAAATCGTTGGGGAGGGTGCAAGTATGTCGAGTGAGTATCCAGGGTGCCTAATCGTCGACAAGTGACTCGCCTGAAGCTCAGTTCATTGGAAGGAGTTTACCGTGGAGAGAATTTTCATTTCTAAATTTGAATTGTTACCCATCCGGATTTCGCCATTAACACTTTTGCGAAACGATGGCAAAATAAAGAGGATGGGGTCGCAGACGATCAAGGTCAACACGGTTTCTTTCTCATGAAAGATCCTCGTGAGGCCTTTATGGAATCGTCGAGACGTGCTCTCTGAATCTTGGTCAAGACGAGAGCGTAATTAAGTAAAGATTTCGGAGGGTGGGCAAGGAAAAGGATTGCTTGTGAGCTAAATGCCACTGGATTGACCCGGTGCGTGAAATAGACAGGTGTTGATATCACCAGGACAGGAAAAATAAAAAATTCTTGTTTTTTGCCCTTGCTTTCATTTTCCAGTGGCGTCAAGTGGAATAATTGATGCCATGCCCATTATATCGGGAACATTAAAAGCACGTTGCGCCATAGTGCATTTTGGATCGCATTTTTTTCCATCATCACTCGGAATATGCTTTCAAAATCCCTCCCCTCCATTTTCCTAACTTATTTTTGCGAGCGCCGTGGAACATAAAAAAATCTGCCATCGTATTTATTTACACCCGTTTTAATTTTGTTTTTCACGTCCCCATTAGGCTTGAGAAACTTGATTCACCCATTCCATTCGCGTCGCGTCCATGTTCTCCTTCGTCATTACTTACACGCGTTTTATATCTTTTTAAATAAATACCGCCTCCTCTCACCTGACCTCTCCTTTTGAGGACATTTCAAGATCCGTGTGGGGAAATAAACCACCTCGGGAGTTTTCTGTCGGCGGATTTCGAAAGCGTCGGGCGTGAGATGGCGGAGACGTTAAGGCTTTTGGATAGAGGCGGAGATTCCCGTACGGGAGGACGCCATTTGTTTTAATTTGTCTCCCGGGAGAAAATGATCGGCATCAATACGCGATCTGCCATTAAGCTTCATCCTATTCGTCAGACGTGCATTTACGATCATAAACCTTTCAAGACAAGCACTGTTATTAAGGTGTCATTTCGCGGTTGCAGACTTTGGAGTCGTATTAATATGCACTCGAGTCGATTTCGCTTTTAATCGAATGCGCACTTGCCGCCGAGGAATTTATCACCTCAAACCTTTAAACGTAAGACCAGGTCTGCAATTGGTGGGAATAAAACAACGACGCGCCTTCACGGTTACGAGATGTGGCTTTGAGTCTCGATTTTAGGGAATGAAGATTATAATGCATCCAAAATAATACTAAATCTATAACATTCAAATTGGGGAATCAAATGAACTAATAATTTAGGGTAAATCTCGGAGAAAGATCGCTTGCCATTCTATTCTAATATGCCTGCTGGGACGTATTGTAAGGAGACGTCAATTAAACACCGATGGCTGAGAGATTTAACATTTGAGATATCCATGTTGGATTTTAAGTTAGATCTTGAAATTCAACCTTACGCTTAAACCCAGAGTCAGCTTAAAAAAATCATTACTTAATTATGATTATGGTTGAGGGTTTTTGAGGAAGCTGTGCAAATTTGCTTTTGGAATCGGAACCGGAAACAATTTTTTGGGCTTGAAACCGAAGGAGCGTAGATTAATGAAGTTTAAAAATTGCATCCAAATCTATTGTCATGAATCTCTGGGTTCGGTGATTTCACTGTAGAACTTTCCATCAAGTCATTCAAGAAATAGCATTCACGTGCTGATTTCATAGGAGGGCGCTGTACTAACTAAACTGTATCTATTTAAGCGTAAATAAAATCTTGGAGTAAATAGGAAAAAGGAATAAATCTGGGTGGTAAGGAGGGAATACCAGCGTTGAAATATCTATGAAGAGTACTGTGAGTGAGCCAGAATCACAGTCTACTGGTGGTCTTATTTTCACTGCGCAGAAGTAGGTACTGATTGGTTTAACATCATAAAATGGTGCCCTCTCTCGTCCAGAACTTAATAAGAAGACTCCAATTCCGCCGGGGAAGGTTATTTTAGCATAAAGCGTAGCGACTAGCAGAAATGGAATAGTCACAAGGGGTAAGTCACTTTAATTTTGAAATAATCCAATTCTGAAAGCGGAGAGGTAAATGTACCAAAATGCTTGTAAATAGCACCATGTACACATTACTTTTTTTGTTACTGTCAGTAATCTACCAGATAACCTTGGGTTTTTGATAGACATAAGCTACTAAATAGTACAGCGACAATTCCCTTTCTCTTAACAAAACACAACCCGGCACCCAATCATACAATAGATCCCTCTTCAAATCCGTATGCTTCCTTCACTCCGTCCAACATCCCTATCCTTTTCCTGTCCCTTCCTCGCTTGCCCAAAACTCTCCCCTCTATCACAGCCTTCAGCATCTCATTGCCCATCAAAACGCTCTGCATCCATCTTTCCTGCCTCTTTTTGATTTCTCCCGACTATCCCGAATTTCATCATTTTCGTAAAGATATCTTAACTTCTTCAACACGAAATAATCTGCACCTACGGTGAGGTAAGTCGATTGAAGTGTAATATTGGTAGAAGAAGTTAACACTAGTCCATAAGAAAGCCGTCTGTGTTATGAGAAGGTGATAACGCATACTGCCGAAACTTATTTTTCCCCTCAGCATCAATTCAATTTCTGGAAAAAAAAACTTCTTGCGACATCTCTCGAAAATTATGATTTTCTAATTTTGGACGCCTGGAGCCGCATTAATCGTTCCCGTTTAGCTTTCACATAGAAAGCGCGACCTATAGGGCTGAGGAGATAATTGCTATACCGGACATTCGAAAACTGTCGATGGGACTTGGAAGGAAGAATAAACGTGCCGGCGTGCGAGACTTCTCCACTTTACGGGTAATCTTCCAGGCCGCCCCACCCACCCACACCCAAATTTGCGAATCTAAAGACTCCGCCTGGCTGTCTCCGGATCCCGACGGGTGCTCTCCTCCCCAGTCCGCCACTGGATCCGAGATCCTGGACTTGCTCAATGCGCGCTATAATTTATGTCTTTTTTTTATATTAAGCATTTCGAGCATGTAATGGATTTAATGGGTTCTCGTGTACCGTCGCCATCCCGTATCTGTTGCCATTAATCTCAGGTGTGCCCTAATGCAGAGAACACCTCGTCGAAAAACAATAGAGGATGCTTGGGAGTCGCTCCAAGTTGTGATTATCATTCCATCGTTTTCTTATAATCGTAAAAGCGTTTACGATCCGGCTCTCCTTCTATGTATCTCTCTCTCTCTCTCCATTTCCCTCTCCCCCTCTCTTTCTCTCTCTCCTCACTGGGATGGAGTTCGTCGTAAAGCGTTACAACGCGCAGTCGTCTTTAAGGATGGGTTCCGTCAACAAAAGAAATAATGCATCTCCAATAAAATGTGATCTTCTCTTAATAAATAGGCATAACTCGAGGTGGAACACAGTCAAGCTCCGGTTTATCTTATCTTTACTTTTGAGACGAGGAATATTATCTTGAGGGAGCGACTGGGAAAAGTGGCAAGGTGGTGGTGATAGTTTGAATTGCGCAACTCCGAATAAAAGAGTGCTCCGAAAGATTTTTTGGTCGCTTTTGAAAGGATTGCTGTTAATGCTAAGGTGGCTGATGCGTAATTAACTGGTGTTGTTATGGCTTACAGGTTTCGTCTCTTCACGGTCAAAAAGATTGCGTTTTCGAATTGCGTCTTAACCGGCCACGTCTTAAGACATGGGCTGCAATGGGAAGGTATGAGGGGAGGATGGGAGGGGGAATTGGAATGAGAGCACTGGAGAATGGGATGGGAACCGGGGGAGAACATGCCATCAAGTATATACTACGCATCGGACTCTTCAAGTTGTGTGTTTAAATATCCGAGCGGATGTGGCTTGGCTATCAACCGAAGGTCCAAGGGAGGATGGAGGAAGCTCACGAGTACTTTACTCGCCAATGGCGAAGGGAAGTCATCGACGCTTATTTACAGTTCCAGGCGAATGAAACATCGCGAGTGTCCAATCGGCAATCCTCTATGGTTAGAAATATCTCGAGTGGAACAAATATCTATGCCACTTAACGAGTCCATGTAAAATAAAAAAATTATGATCGTGGCGACTTGGAATAGGTACGCGATCCATCGGTAATGAATTATTCGTCGGATTTCTTAAGTTCTGATTCTTGTCCTTGGACGGCGCAATGTACGTGTATAAGCGTTTGTTTATTGAGACAAGCATCCTGAGTTAATATCTGAGGAGTGACTTCTGAGGGTGTGCCCTAAAACCCAAGGTGTGCAATTTTCTGGGTTCTATACCTTTCTGTAATCTTCTATGGAGACAGGAATGGGAGACAAGTGAAATGTCAAGATAATAAATAAACTAAAAAAATGACCTCTAATTGAAATGAGAAAGAATATAATTGAGCAAATGCAGGGAAATAACATAGGAAAAACGAGGAGACATTGTTATTAAGGCGATAAGATCGCAAACATTGGAAGAAGTAAGGGGAGTAGAAGGTATAGAAGTAAGAAAAATAGAAATGATGAAGGAGGCTTCCTGCCAGAACAAAAAACTTTAGACAGCTATTAGCACCACTTTCGCGATTAATAAGAGTTTAGCATTTAACATTTTATAGAATGAGTTTAATTATCTACGGCTGTGAGACATAGAAGATAAGATTATGTTAATAATAATGACTATAATGAAATAGACTGGCTGATAGGTAAAATAAGAAGCATTTCAATGAATGGCTGATCATTGGAGTCTGTACAGGGAACTAACAAGAAGGAGAGGAAAATTAATTGGACATATCATCGGGTAAGATTATAGACCAATGGCCATAGTTAAAAGGTATGTTGTGGGAAGGAATCATAGAGGTAAGCCAAGAATCAATTGCGAGAAGCAAGTAACGTAAGGAGTTAGCGCCGCGGGTTATGAAGGAATAAATGGTACAGTAAGTTAAAAATAGAGCCAAATGAACTAATAATGGTGTAGCTATCCCACGATGATAAAATACTGTATCTCCGAGAAACCATGTACTCTTCTATTTCCTTGAGCGCAGAGTAAAAAAATAAATTAGCGACCGATCAAACTAATGTTTGATTTAGGCGTTGTGCATTGGAATGGGAACTTCATAATTAATAAATAAGTGTGGAAATATTCCAGTGAAAAAAAAAACGAAATTTACGAGCAGAGTTTCGATTTCGACGGTGATGGTGCAATGCATGGAGACCTGTATCGTAATTAAAACCCAAGCGGAAAATTGCATCATTTTTGTTAATTAATGGTGGGTAGTAATAGGTGTACGTGGTCATAAACTAAATGATTGTCAATAAATTGTTGATTACTAAAGGAGACGTTTGAAATAAATCGGAGCCCAGAGTGCAGAAGGATCCAATTTCAGAAATAAACCCGAGAGAAGCCACCTATTTCGCGAAAATTATCGCGGATGAAGAGAAAGTATCACATAACCATTGAATAGCCTGGTTGTCAGGAGCAACTGAAAGCACAGATTGTATCGATGACTTAATTGGTTAAGTTAATGTAAATAATATACAAAACCATATATATATGATAAACATCGATGACGTAGTAGGAATAATCTTATCCCCACACCACATTGGTAGGCGAGATACGAGAACTGGCAGTCGAGGAAAATCGACTGTCGAATAGCCCAATACGAACTAGGAACATCGCGCACTATTGACAATTCGTACTTCATCGGAATAAAATGATAGTTGAAGCTAATAATCACCGATTACTCTATCGACTGTTCATCTAATACGCCCTGTCCTACGCTCTCGTGGTGGTGCGTAGGGCAAGAGTAGATGTAAGTAGATATCTTAAGAAATGTCATAATCTAGATAAATCACAAACCGCGAAATTTATTATTCTATGTGGAACCAGGGAAGTGCATTTTGACGGCACTGAATTAAATCCGACTGGACGGTTCCTTCCCGTCCACCCCTTGGCCCATCGACCTCTGACTTTTCATCCGTTAGGGAACCGAAGGGAACTAACACGGGTCGCCTTCAGGTTGATAACGCAAGGCACTGCCGTATGTTGCCAGGTGTTGAATAACATCCCCATCCACGCATCAACCTACCGGTGGCTTGCAGGATACGATGTAGATGTGGAGAGCATCCCCAGAGGAGGGAGAGGTGGTTCCGTGGCGACAGCACGCGCGTCAATTCACGCGCATAAGCGACCATTTAAAATTAGTCCGATCCTTATGCGTCTGTCGCGGACCCACCAATCCCTCCACCGCAAAATTCACCCGTCCATGCTTTTTCATATGCACAGTTTACATGTACATATGCGTGTGTGTGTATATTAATCACCTCTTCCCCTCCCTGCCGCTAGCAATGGGACAGAGTCGTTGTTGCGTGAAATCGAAAGGCGGATGGACGATTCGAAACGATCATTAAAGCCACTTTCAATTCGATGATTTTCCATCCAGTGGGTCTCTTCGTATCTCTCTCTGTCTCCACTTCGCACGCCATAAATTAAAATGTCCTTCCCCGCCTACCATTCCCTCTCTTCCGACCGTCTCTGTCTGTCTGTGAATCCCGCTTCTCCCCCTTGCTACTCCTCTCCAAAACCAACCCTCTCCACGAATTAACCCTACCCCTTCTAAACCCCTTCCACATCCATCTCTCTTCCCGTTTCTCTCTCTCTCTATCTCTTCCACTTCACCTCTACTTGCGACCCTGAGCCCATAGCCAGACGTTACCCACTCAAACGAAGCCTTTTCTGAATTACTGCGACACTGAGGTTCTCTACCAAAAAAGTGTTATCCCCAAGGTTGGATAGTATTCAGGTTTTTGAGGTGGAGGGGAAATGAACGGCAGATTGTTGGACTCTAAAATGAAGGCATACTTTTCTCTGAAGGTTAGTTTTTATCATTTTTCCAATATGGGACGACACTGATATGTCCCTTCACCAAAATATTCAATGTTAGGCGTTAGTTTATCATTCGGAATGCTCCTTTTAATTCGAAGAAACTGTTAGAGAGGAAGGGATGGCGTACAAAATGAGGTGCATTGTAAAATAAGTTTGAGAATAACTGCCATAATATAAGCTTGTAGTTTCTATGTATTTCATCGAAAGAGATGGGCAAGTGGTTGGAATTAATCATTCCAGGCGTATCTTCGTGGAGTTGTTCCATTATGAAGGTTCAACTTTAAAATTCCACATGGAAAATATACTTAAGTTTTCACTGCATCATCACGCCAATGATGCTGCACTGTGGTGAAACTTAGATCGTATTTAAGTTTATTTTATCTGTGGAGATAGAAAGTTTTCTTTGGACATTAGTCAAGTGGTTGGAAGGTGTCTTCTTGGCATTTACAATTTAAGGATCAAATTATTCTAAGAGGACTTCTAAGATATGCCATGGTAATATAATCCATGGATTTACTAACGTCAAGAGGCTAATTTCGATAACATGTGGTTCTTAACCACCGCTTTGACCTCACTAGAGGTGGGGAATGCCCCCAAAAACGCCAAGAAATAATCGCTGGACATAAATATTTTTATGGGTCCCTCAATGGACGCATGTATATACTTCTACCCTTATTACGCCTATCTCAGTTGGTGTCAGTGTCAATGCTCACGTCAAATAGGCACCTAAAAACCGAGTTATTGAAGAAAAAGCATGGGGTTTGTTTGTGTTTGAATTTACATGAATTGAATGAGAGTGAAATTAAATGAAGCATTTAGCATGTAAGAATTTGGTTCGATTTAGTCAGTTTCCGAATTGTCTCTGGTTCATCATATGCCACACGAAGCGTAAAATGAAAACGTGCAAAAATAGGAGGGAGAACACTTGATCAGCCAATAGCATTGCCATCGTCTCATTTAATCGTCCTTTTCAACTAAAAAAGAAGATTTACCACAGGTTCTGACGAGTGAAAACATAAAATGTACGGTAATTCTTATCGTGGATGCATTTAATGCTGATTTAATTTGAATTTTCAGCTTCAAGTTCAATTTTCCCTAAATGCTTTCACCAACCTGTGTACGCTGTTAAACGTTGGCGGTGATAAAAGAATATGAGCGATCCTGTGAATGAAAAAAATAGCGATTGTCTATTTTGAGTTGACGATGATTGTAGATCTATGCGTATCTTGGCATACACACAATTTTGTAGCGCGTGTACACTTGTCTTCGCTGATCTTGGGTAGCACTATGCTGTAAGGAGGAGCCTTGGCACAGAGCTGCTTCAGAACACTTCTCAGGCTCTCCGATGTGGACGTCGGTTCCATGAAATGTACATGAATGTTGAGAGTAAAAATACATTCAAGCTGATAAAACTTCTTACCAAACAATGAAAAATCGGACTGCCCTATGGAAAAATCCAAAAATATATTCAGCTCGAATTTCACATCGCCGAAAAGGTAATCGAAAGAGAATTTGTGTTCCTATTACGAAACGTTTCAAGCAGTTCGTATGAAGCTAAACGGTAGAGTCTGTTCAATCTTTGCCTAAGCCTTAACAAGAGATATTAAGGCTTAGGCAAAGAAGGGTGAAAAATTATGCCAGTTGCTACCTTCCAGTACGCAAATTTCTCCTTAGTCGCCCTCCAATATCCTTGACCGGGTATCGGGGCCTAGTGAGTGACATTAAGCTTGAACCCGTGGATTAGTTATCAAAGGAGACGAGACCCCAATAGTGACGAAGAGAATTAATAGATTAATACATGAAAAAAAATCACGGTAATGAGTCTCATGACGCTTTTGATGACCGTTCAAACTTCGCCAAACTACCGGTTGCAATTCACTCGCCGTCATCGCCGAGGCAAAAATACCCCAAAAGAGGTTTTTCCAATTAATGGCGTGTTATTGTTTATACTGCTGTTCCCCCTTCAACACCACAAATTTCAATGAAAATTGGCGATATATTTCAGAATAATCTTCTCCACAAAACTTCATGCTCGGAGGAAAAATTGTATTTTTTTCCGGATAACTCCCCATTGATTATCGTTTGGTCGCCACCTTCAATTCGTAACGCAACGTTTCGTTCTCCATCCCACGAACTCTATCCAAGAGATAGAAGGTTAAATTTTTCGGACCGCTAGCGAATGCCGCTCGCGTGACCCTGCAGGTGTGGCCACCCTGCCACCTCCCTCTCCCCCCATAACACCCTCCCATTTTAACCCCCCCCGGTTGCTACTTTTCATAACTGGCTGCCACTAAACTTCCCATTTGCCCCTACACCCCATTCTCCATCTCGAGAGTCAGTCAGACAATCCCATTACACACATACATCCAGTTCCCCCCCCCCCCCACCGAAACACTCCGCTTCCTCCCCCCTTCCCCCAATGCCTTATCCTACCTACTTCTCCCCAACCCCCGTTCCATCCCTCACCGCCCCTCCGTCCCAACCCTTCGCCCGTCCGTCGGTCAATTATCCAAACCGCTGGCTCCATTGAATTGTCCCCCCTCCCATCTTCCCACCCCCAGTATCCATTCTCCCCCCCGCAGGGCGCTTAGTCGCGTACAGTGGTTGTGGTGTATAACATCCTCCCCCTCTCCCCGCGGACACAACCCCCCCTCCTCCCGCACCACGTGACTTCTCTCTCTGCTTCTTCCTTGTCACTCAGTGGTGCATGTACCACGACATCGTTATCGCCGACTTTATTGCAAACCAGCCCATAAACTCGTCCCGAGACGGATGCTCTCAGCGGAAATATAAAATATTAATCGATTTAAGGTATTATGCTTATTTATAAACTGCAACCGCGTTTAGTACCGCGACGTGATAGGTGACGCTTGTCATTACTCGGGTTTATTTTAATTCTCAATTTTTTTAATTCTAAAAAAAATGTAGTGGAGATTAGTAATATGTACACATTACATAATAAAAATTTAAAAATGAAACTTAAACCAGTTCAATCTCATCCAGTTTTATACTGACGAAAAGCAATCTATCAAGATTGAAATTGCACCGTAGATTCAGTAAGATAACTATTTTTCCTACATTTGCATCTGAAACGATATATGTAGTTATTTACTTCTCGCGTTGCGTGTGAAGATTTCAAATTTTCAATGGCTTCATATTCTAGTTGTAAGGCATTAAATTTTTATCATTTTTTCACTTTCAATAGGAAAATGCTGCTTTGCACTTTCCCTTCATTTTCCCAAGTTGTAGGCTTCTTAAATACCGGCTCACTCTAAATTTCTCCATTTTTTCTCCCTTTGAAACATGCAATGCCAACTATCCAAGAATTCTATTCCCACCACATTGGTGCCTACGAGGACAATTCCTGGTGCATTGAGAACAAATGCAATGAAGAGATGGCCTGAGCCCTTCATTTTTGCAGCTATTGGAAATAGCTGCAAAAATCTCTTTGGCCTAAGTGAAATGAAATGGGACTCAGAAAAAAAAGCGGTTCAGAAAATTCAGTTGACTTTATTTAAGATATCTTAGATGGCAGAGTATGGCAAAAGATTAGCATTCATTTTTGGCTATTCTGATGTCTCCGTAAAGGGAATCCACATCTATATCCCCGTAATCCGCCGCGAGGGCGTGCGACGGGGGGTGCTAGGGCACCATTCATAGATGGACAACTATTCATTAATGAATGCATTTAAATTTTTATTTGCCCATATCCAAACGCACTCGTACACGTACCGCCAGATTTACATAAATACCCCGTGATCTACCAAAAATGTGTGTGGCAGGGGGTGCGAGCACCAGGTGGAATGGATAAGGAATAAGGGAGGATACGGGAGAGGGTGGGAAAAACCATTTTTTTTTAAATCTCGGACAAATGTGTAAATTAATACACATGCTGACTTAGCTTAGTTCTAACTTGCGGTTATTTCGCCCAATGAAACAGTTCTTTAGTATAGGAAAAAGGAGGGAACAAAAATGAACTACAACTTTTATACGACAGACCTCCACCATACCAAGAGAGGTAATGTTCAAACTCATACATGCCTACATATATCATATATTTGTTGATTCAATAGTTAAATGTCTGCCTCTCGTTAAGTATATTCGCGCGCTTGGGTCCGATATCGTATTGATTGCGAATCGTACGAGGTAAGAAAGAGTACTTGAATCTGTCGATGACGGCATCTATCTCTCCTATTTTAACATGTAGGTGAATCTGTATCAATATATTTTGGTGGCCTAATAGTTCCTTCGTGATAAATTAGCACGCATGCTTGCGAGTTTTACCGTACCTATATCGTTGTCCGGATTCATCTCACGAGGCATGGGTTTTGCACATATTTTTTTTTCGGATCAGTTAGTCGTACCACAGTTTCCCAATTTCCATTATGCATGCCAAAGGTGAATTGAAATACAGCGTATTATAATTCGAAAGGCAGATAATTAATTGTTCGGGACATCGAATATTTCATCGGATGAGTCAACGGCGATTTGGAATGGTAGCCGTGAGACACGAAGCGCTCACGCACGGCAAACGCTCACAGCAACAACGAAAAATAACACTTTTCACGCAGACCTCGTTGTGAAGACGGAAAAAATAACGAATAAATCCGACAAAGAGATTTCCGAGTCGTCAGCTACCGCGCTTTAGTGAATACTTGACAATGGTTAATGTGCGAAATTATCTCGAACACGTCATTGCTCCTGGCTCCGATATAAACTGCTAAATAAATGGGTAAACCCCCCTTGAGACAAATCTCCCGACTGTATAAATAATATTCTCGAGTTTACGTCTGCAGTAAATTAAGACTTCACTGATTTGCAAAGCGGATTCTCTGGGAACTCCTTGTGTTGCTCAATGCGCATTCTCTTTCCCATCGGAATACGGAGCAGGGCATTAATATTCAATTACATATTCATTTCGACTGTACGCTTGTCTTTATGGTGGCTCACGGCTCCCGGGTCATCATTGATCGAGGCGAATTCACTCAAATGAATTCACTTATTTTATTTTAATGAATGTGGCTCTTTATCCAGCATCCAAGAATGACCGGCGTGGAAATGTAAATTAGGCGAGGGTTAGAGCAATAAAAGGAGATAAATAATATACAACACTCAGCGAGCTTTGTTGAGGTGGGAGGGGAATTGAATTATTTAAAGCTTCCCGGACTAGCTACCTTAGAGGGGGACCTGGAAGAGGAGAAAGGTGAAGATAGGTTGGTTTATTATCATTATTATTATTATTTTTTTAAAGACTTTTTTCCGTCAATAAATTTCGACAGATCTTTTTCTTTCTTCATCTTCACTCCATCTTCCTTCCCATTTTCACCTTTCCTCTCTCCTCCTTCCCACCGAAATGCCACGAACCGGCTTGTTCGGTGAGATTCACGTCATTATTAATTACGCCGCGGGGCTTTTATGATTTAGTAGACTTCTGCGAATCCGGAGGGAGAGAGGAAGGAGAGGAATTAGGAGGCCTGGCAACCGAGGAACTGAGGTTCAGAGTATCAACAAAAAATAATCAGGGAGAGGGAGATTATTTTATGGTTTCTGTACTTATTGATGACCATATTTTCTAGTTTCGGTCAGAGCGGAGAATTCTTGCCGGGGGGGTGAGGGGAACATTTTTGATCATCGGAAAGCGATTTGGCTAATAGCGTCGGATGTTTTAGTGCCAATAAACTCGAGAGAGCACAATCCTCGCCGGCCCTGACGGGACAATGCTTCCTAATTCACGCGTAAGAGCGTTCTTCGTATTAAATAAGTGCGTCGAGAATTCTACGTTCGATTGTTAGGAGAGAGAGAGATCGCTTCCAGGACTTCCGCCACCCCCTTCCTCTCCGAAGAAAAATTCTCGTCCGCGCTTAAGGGAGGGTGTCTCGGCGCTTCCAGCGATTGGGCGTGGGAAACGTAACCGCACGGCGTTTTGACGTGGACGATTTGGAACATCGCATTTCTTGGTCTGCGAGGAAGGATACCGATTTTACTTATTTACGTATACTTTAACAAAAAATACCGCTAGGAAGACATGCGAAAGGGTAACTTGCGGGTTAAGATTCAGGCGTAAGTAACGCAACGCAACGTTAGGGAGTGAGTTATGAATTAAATGAGAAAAATTATACCAGACTGCTGTATGTTGTGCCGGAAACCACGTTTGAGACCTCCATTTGCCGAGTGGGTGATCTCCTGCACCGATTTGGATTACTATTAATTTACATTTTACCCTGGATGCCGCCACGGGGGATTGTGGCAGTCAGTGCAATGCGAGCAACAATCAGATTAATTGTTGAATGATGACTAAGAAGGTTGGACCGTGACTACACGAGTCAATGTGCCACCTTATTTCATGTATTAATGACGAGTGGTGTTTTCGGCTGATTTTCGTTCAAATTAGTGATTATACTTGAAAAAAGGCGGGTAATGGATGTAATATTAATACTAAGTCTCTTGTGATTGTGTAAATTATATCAGTTTTTCAAGAGAACGACCGGTATTTGTCACCGTAGGTACATGGCCACCACCGTAAATTCTTCTGGTGGTAGTCCTATCCTGCCACAAGAGGATGTGTACAATCGTGAATTTTTAGGTGTCGATTTTAATGAACTCTAACACTGGAGGATCATGTATTATCATGGTCATTTGATTGAGCGACTTTGAAACTACATAGTCAGAGTTATTTAAACGAAATGGGCAACGGGAAAAACCTGAGAAATGAAATGGGAAAAATTAATGAAACGGGGAAAAAAATAATCCTCTTAGGGAACAGTTCTGCGGAAAATTTCCCTAAACTTATAACTGTAACCCACTTCAGTAATACGACGCTATGATTATTCCTTCCCATAATTTACTTCCTTTAAATGTATTTTTCGAGTGATTTGTTCTTCTCAAAAAGTTTAAGTCGCGCATGCCATGTTCGTGTTTCTAGATGGCTCCACGGAAAGTGTTTCAATGACGATGTGATGCTTTCTGTTTTGACGGCTGATCTGAACGATTCATCATGGAACGGAACACTGTTCTCTATATGCAATTCAATTTCATAATCGCATACATCTTCAAAGGAGTTCAAATAATTGACACGCATTCAAGGTAATGTATCTCCAGTGTGAAAAAAAACCTGTATTTAACATTTTCATTCGAATAATTTCCCACTATTCGTTTAATCGCCATTCAAATAACTTCTTTGTAGCCACTCACAATTAGTCAAAATTACCTCAAGTGATATCTAAGGTCTAATTCTAATTACGATTTGTTTTTAAACTAATAAAACTTGTTCATATGACCTGACTAGTTCGTCTGATAACTGAAATTAGGTCAATTTCACGAAGGTAACCTGATTTGAATTTTTGTCTAGCCCTAGTTGTCCGAGTATTGAATGTATTATTTAAATTACCAATTTGCTGTTTCAATTATTGTAATAGGTGCGTTATCCGGAGGTCTTATTGATGCAGTCAATCCATTTTGTTTATACTACATCACGCCTCATTAGTTAGAGGAGTAAGTTATCTAAGGGATTTTAACGAATAGGGATAGATGAATGGACACTTAAGTTCTTTCCTTCATGTTTAGTTTTCGTTTTTTAGTGCCTTACAAGCCACCGCTAGGGTGTTTGGTTTTAATTCACTGATTTTAATAATAGCATATTATAATTTAGAGCAGAAATCATGTTCGAGGCATAGGACAGAGCCGCAAAGACTCTTACAGTTCTTACATTTGCAGCGTTGCTGACATTAAAAGGCAATCCATTCAGTGGGCTTTTTTTCAGGAGGCAGTGTGAATGCTTAGTTGACCCAAATGTTCAGAGTATGCATTGGAGAGATTGGAGCTGAAATTCCGCTCTGACAATACATACATACACGTCCATGTTCTAGAGTATTTTAAATACCGCTTGCGTGTACTGAAAGTCGAAGCTAGATCCTCGCACAAGGTTAGTGGAGGAGAAATGCGTGGGAATTGACGAGGGTCGCACTTGCAGTCGTGATCTAAAACTGGGTTAAGATCGAACTTTGCGCGCGTGACTCGTTTCTTCGCTTGATTTAAAAACTGGGATTTTCCATGAAAGACGAGATTTGAATATTTGCACCGGATTTGCATCAAAATAAGTCCATAAACGAATTAATTAAAAATAATTCGTTCCCTTTTGACTCTTTTTGTTGGCGAGTTTTGCATTCATGCCTATGAGAATCAGCGTGCTCGAGTTTTCAAACGGGGATATTTACAGGAAACAAAAGCGAAACGCATACGAAATATCGTGTTGTTTTTCGCTTCCAAGTTATACCCATTGTCGGCTCGCTAATGTTTGGTAATTTTGGCGGGAATATGCACGGGTGAGACTTCGTGGCGCCGGATGAGGGATTTCGATTTTTCCAAGTGTCATGCATGACAATGGTTTCAAAATTGGTCCATTTCAGTCGTCGGAAGATATTTCGCAAGGAAGCCAAAGCATATTCGCTGTCGAGACTTGAATAGTTGAAGGATAATTGCGCGTTGAATTGTATTGAGGAGTGTGAATAGATCGAGGCATAATTGCAAGAACCGGTGATTATGCATTGGAATTAATTGGTGCGTATGAAATTCAGATTCAGCCTTTTCTTGTAAGAGCAGAATTGTTTTATTGCTTTATTAAAGTTTGGGTAGTCGTAGTTATCAGGGGAGGTGAAGCTAAGGTCATTTGCGTTAAAACTGGGCATTATAATTTAAGTTTAGTACCAAGGTATGCTGAATCTTTCTCTGCCCCTACTCTTATTTCTGACATTCGTTTGGTTTAATAAATTTCAAAGCGAATAATTTTTCGTAAAATGTGATTAAAAAAATATATTGAGGCAATCAATCAGTTTGGCTGTTAGCAATTCAGTTCAAAATCCAATTTGGGTTATTTGGAGTTTTTTATGGAGGTCAATAGTAAGAAAAATAATTAAGTGAGATTATTGAGTTTGAAACTTAATCCCTCTAGGGAGTTTGAAACTTTCTCTCAATTAAAATTTTCAGAAAAAAATCACGAAAAACATTAGCAAAATGCTACTTTTAGAGCAATTCTAATGTTTTCACTATTACGGTCCAGTATTTTGTGAAAAGTAGATATAAAGGTATTTTAGATGCAATGATATTCATCAGTGTAGGATAAGAATAGTGTTCTTCCATTGTATTTGTCGACGAGCCAGTAGGAAGAACCATCCCGGATTGTAGTTTTTGTACATTTCAAAAGTTTTCAAATCGTTTGATTCGCATCTCCTTGTCGCCATAGATAAAGTTCGAAAGAACGAATGCAGTGGCGGAAACAAAAACAATAGAGAGGTTTCGCAACTTTCGAAGGAGTTAAAAAATGTCTGAAATAGTTTCCGCGAGGAATCCCTGCGCTCTAATATCCCTTTAAGAAGTCGGTTACCTCCTTAAGTTTGTTAAATGCTTTACGTCAAAATTAAGTTTCCACGCGGACATTAAGTAAGTATATCGTGGAAAGTTTATAATCGGAGCTTGTAATCTCTTCTTTATTCCTTAGGCTGGCAAACAAAATCAGTTCAGCTCATATCCTCCCTCCCATCACTAGATTCCTTGCGCGTCTGAACCACAAATTGGTCCAAACTCCAACCTACTCTTTCGGCCTTATCCCTTAGCTCCTCCCCCAGTCTCGAACGAAACAATTTAAACACTTCTTCACCACACATTACTTTCGTTTCATAACCCTTTGTTCCCCATTGCGCGACCCATCCTGCGGCAACATTTTGCACAGTTCACTGGCCATGGTCACTTTTTCGACGCCGCCACACACACACTCACACGCGCGCACACACACACACGCACACACACGTACACAACACACACAACGCACAAACCACTGCCACAATTTTCGATCGCGTCCTCGCATCATCAGTTCCCCTCCAGCTGCGCCATAACTTGCCCTCCCCCCTCCCTTAACATCCCACCCTCCTTCCCCGCACAAAGGAGAGGCAAAGCGGCTAATTCTTTTATTTCCCACCCCTCACCTTCTCCTTCTCCCCCGCTAACTCCCCCCTACCCCTAACCGGCAGTCGTGGCCATACGATCCCCTCGTTATGAAAGGCCCGACAAACAACGCCCTCGCCGGTGCGTGCCTTTCTTCCGCCCATTCCACTCTCTCTCCCTCTTTTCCCCCCTGTCCCCCGTCCCGAAAAATCCCTTTAACGACATTTATTAGCTCTGTCGCACCACTTCACCCCCTCCCCCCCCCACACACACATACCCATCCCCCATTTCTCGTTCCCTTGCCACTTATAAAACCCTTCCAGCGTGACTTCCCTGCTCCCCTTCCCTCCTCTCCTCTTTTCGCCGCCATCCCTCTCTCTCTCTCTCTCGCACGCCGAATGACCCCCTCCGCGCCAACAACCAACCCCTTCAGGGTCCTCTTTTTTTGAAACCCTTTACACAAATGAAAAAAAAGAATGGCCACCACTATACAATCCCGTCCTCTCTCTCTTAACTTGTCCACTTCCACATCTCCCTCGCTCGCGACGTTTTGCTGCCTATTGTCCCCGTGTGCCCATGGAAACCAGTCGGCTCATAGTTCTCGCACCGCAAAACTGATCCCTCCAAAGCCCCCACCCTCACCGCCAGCCAGAATGAATGCGAGTGCGATTGCTATATGTCCGCCAATTATCGGGGCGATCAATGGTTTCCTCGCCGCTCCGTTCGATGAGAGATGACACAAGACACGGATGATTTTTTTTCATATTAAAAATAATAAAACAAGACCTGCTTATTGATTACGCTTTTGCTTTGATTGATTGAAACTTAATGCACAAATCGTATGGAATGTTGATAGATTCAAGGAACAGCCGAGCCTTTCTTTTTGAGGCATGCGACTCTAGACTAAAAATAGTTCTCAATCCATTAAGAGATACAGCCTCTATTATGCCCCGTTATTAATGGAATATTTGTGGAATAGTGACAAATGTTTCCCCCATAAGTGTTTTACGGTCGTTTTTTCGCGACGGAAATGGTTCGAGAGATCGTCAGATATTAAAAAGGGTTAGGTTGTATTTTCCACTTGACAAGGGCTGCTACTACTCTGAATGAAAATTTGACCGAGTATTACGCAATTACTTCGAACCTGGTCGTATTTCCAGTGAACATAAATTGGTCAAAAAAACATTGACCCAACCAATTATCATGGTGGTGATTTCCTTCCTGGAATAAACAGCTATGAAAGTAGTATGTTGCGCTGGTTTCGTCATACTAATAGGATGATTAAGACAGGAATAACCAAGCATATATGAGGGAAGAGTTGAGTGATTTGAGATGAAAGGGTAGACGGGCAAATCTCACGGGTGAACGCGGTCGAAGAGACTCTCATGACAAGATGAATGGTCTCGGGAACGGGAGAGTGTTTATGAAATATTGCTTGAGAACGACTGGGTCGAAATAAGTATGAAAGGAAAGAGAAAATGTGAGAAATTACAGGTACAAGGGAGTGAGATTCCTGGAAAAACATAAAATCTAACGGTTTTTTGTTTCCTGAAAGGATTAATGAATGCGGGAAGGGTGCATTTACATTTCGTCCCAATAGTGGATCTTTAAGACAGCGCTCGTTTAATTTTTAAACTCTGTTAATATCACTTATTGTGCTGGTCAGTTCTCATCGGTCGCATCGTCAACGTTGCCATTCATTAGGACTAGGAAATTCGCAGTCTCTCTACCGTCATCCTTCCTCGAATAGTGAGCGTGCTTAATTCACCCACACCTCATGTCTTCATTCAACCTGCGATCAGACCCCCCACGAGGGTCGTAAACACGCTCACGCGCCTCCCGATCGTCGTCTCTTCTTCCCTTCAAGATCCTCTTGTTGATCCCTTCGATCGTCCCAAGCGTTCATTCCGTCCCACCCTATCATCCCCCACCTCTTCTCCTCATAATTCTTCCCTCCTCCCCCCCCTCTCTCCCCAGTCCAAGCGTTTTCTCGTGTTACTTTAAACCACTTTAAGGTCAACATTTAAGGGGCCAAAGGGTCCGGCGTGAAATACACGTAACGTCCCGATTTATCCTTACATCGCCACGCCTGATGCGGGGAGCGCGACGCAAACGCACAACGTTTACAAGCGCGCTCGCACGTAACTTTAACGAGGGTCGAGAGGGGGGGGGGGTGAGTGGACGTGATGATTGAGAAGCGGTCAATGGGTCGGAAAGTGAGAGAGAGAGGGAGAGAGCCGACTGTGTCGTTCGTGAGGGCGACCACGGTGCCCGAAACCACTTCAACTCATCCCCCTCCTCCGCCCCACTCCACCCCAACTAAACCTCCGCGGCACCCTAAACACGCCAATTAAGGCCAGGGTCTCCGTACAATTCGCATCAATGAATTACTCGCACGTGGAATGGTATCGAAATCCCATGAGAATCGTGCGTGCAGATGCGCGAGGAAGAGATTTATATCAGATTATATTTTTTAACCCTCAAATTTCACTCAACTACCAATCAGAAACTAGCTTAGCATGATGGCTCAATTATTGATTATAGTACGGGAAAGAGTGTCACTTCGCGGAATGGTAGCGTGGCGAAAATGGACAACTACACCGCGCAATGAGGAATAGGAGCTGAAATGAGAACGACGCAATGGAAATTTTACTTTCCAATTAACACAGGGATAACGGTGTTTCTAAATAGTGGAATATATAAGAACTGTTACAGTATGACATTCCAAGTCGTGGTTCATAGGCCATGCGATTTTCTCGAAGTTGTATCATCTGAGAGAACGCCATGAGATAAGTCGCATACGAGGCGGCTGGGAAGTTTTCTCGTGCGAAATAATGTGCGGAAAATTGAACGGGGTGAAAAGGACCTCAGGATACATCCGGATAGATCCATGATATTGCAAAAATCGTGGTGCGCTACTATGGAGGACTCGGAAACGTATTAGCGATCGACGAGATCACATTCCGTATATGGAATGGCCCATTGTTATTCTGCGGTATTCACATCGTCGAGCCCACCGAAACACCATGTGATAACGTCACAAGGTAGTTTCCCGTGACAATTTCCGATTAAGCGTAAAAAAATTACTGGCTCATTCTGAATTAATACGAGTACATCCGCCATCTTGAACGCGACTCAATTGAGTGATATTAGAGTTGAATATGAAATACTGAGGAGTAATGCCTATGCTGAAATATGACCTGAACTCTGTTTTCGTAAAGTGACAGCATTGCTGAATACGTCATCGAGAAAATACGCCAAAATGTGATAACTTACCTGCTCACGTGGTAATTTTAGAGCAAAAGGAAGGAATAGAGCAAACTCAAGGTTGGTGGAGTGCTTTAAGTTGTCCTCGTATTAAATATTATCATTATCTGATAATATTTAGGCCAAGGAAATATGTTTTCAAGCGGCTCACAATGCTGCTAGCCTAAAATAATATCTCGCGACTAGAAAAATTTACATGAATAAATATTAAAGAAGTCATGAGGGACGATATTTCTGAAGAAAAATACCTAGGAGTAAGTATTGCCGGCCCTAGTGACTTTGGTGCCCGTCGTCGGTTCCCAATCGGAAAATTTCACCTTTCACATCCCGCCACATATTCGCATATCGATTCTGCGGCTGTGAAGAACTACAACGATGATTCAATGCTATGAAAATATTAAATGATTTTCGATATCGGAATTGCAGAATTAAAATTAAATTGAATCATTTTCGTTATCGCAATTACAGAAGCCGTGTTTGTACTGCGTGTCGATTTATTTGGATAATATATTAATCGAATTCGGATCTCTCGACAGTTAATCCCTTGGGAACTAGTGTTAATCGACGACAATATGTTTCGTCATCCGATAGAACAGCGCGAACCTGTGGTTTTCTAGTCGCAAGGATCGACTCAAAATTCAGGAACCCCATACCCACGCTCACTCGCAATGCACGCGAGGAGCCTTCGCCTCTCCCTTCAGCGAAAATGAATGCCTGCATGGGCTTGGTGCGGTAGGCTGACCACGAGATTTATTAGTTACCTTTCAACCCACTTAATGAAGTTAAGGTGATTCAGTAACTCGCCACCGTGACCCAGAGGGTGTTATTACCAGCCGATGAGCCTTCTTGCCTATTCTCAATACGGTAATGGGTTCTGATACGAACCTTCTTGAGCGAGGGTCCTTCCTTGCTGTCTGATAATGAATGGCTTTCTATCGCGTCCCCTTTTTTAGAACCCAATCGCTGACTTATCACCGGATTTAACGCCCTGATATCAATGAAGGCGGCGGAAATGCCACTTCTAATGCCGAGCTACCATATAAATAACGTCAAGTTAGGTGATTTTGATGTAAAATGTCTTGCAGAATGTCTACATCCAGATTATCACCATACTATCCTCATCATAAAAGGTACATACAAGAGCACACGTTTCAATACCGATATAATTTGAGGGAAAAGCGAAGCTAAGTGTTATCACATTTTGAAAGTTGAACGAGGTGTTAGGAAAAGGTGATCTAAGGTGTGAATTTCCCAAGAACGGAATGAATGTCGTGCCTTTAAAGGAATTGCGTCGTAACTGAATAACTTTCTTGAATAGTCGTGGAAAGAGTCGCACATATAAACTTAAACGTTAAATTGCTACGAAGCTTTTATTATCAATGTATGTTTTCCAAGTCCCTGTTGCTTTCTTGGCTCGTGGTAGCTCAGGCCAGTGGATAGAGAGTCCGGAGGGCTCGGATTCGATTCCGGGTGACTTTATACACCCGCAGCCTCACACAAACTATCATAATTTACGGGATTTTTCTTAGGGGATTTGCGATACAACGCCAAGCCTCGTTCTGGCTCCCATTATATTTACTACACCAAAGAGTTCATAAGTCTTTCAGGCACAATGGCAATAAAACTGTAGTAGACTAGATTTTATTCTACCCCATAAAAGTAGTCTACTACACGAGAGCTTAATCTCTCGTAATGATCCCAAAGTTATGGTACGGCTGCCCCATGATGTACGATAGTCGACGCTTAAGGGTACGCCATGTGGTTAAAGAAAGATGAAAACGTATTGAATATACCTTTTTTTCTGCCATAGCTGCAGGCGACCAAAAAAATTTGGAGGCATATTTTATTGCAATATAAGTGTCTAAGCCTACTGAATAAGTCTAATTTAGATTATGGTGGACGAGAGTGGGTAGAGCGTTCTGTCACTGAGGAGAGGAAGGTATCGGGTTCAAAACTAACTATACGTTCGGAACACGATTAACCAAAGTCAAAACGGTATGATTTTCTGAACGATATAATTCTGTGGGAACTCGCAGGTGCCTGACGGAGAGGTATTTCACCTTACCATCCTAAAATTGCGTGAATTCCACGCACCTACGTATTGGGCACATTTCTTTGTGAGTCCCTAAAGCCCTCATCAAACCAACCCTCACGTCAGAAACTGTCAAAAACCAACCTTCGGGTTGACTCCAGCGGCGGCGGGTGGTCCATCCATCTCAAACTTCTTTTCTTCCCCCGCTTAGGTGAGAAATCGTCTGATGGTTCGGGTGGCGGAGGAGGGGGATCAGGAGGCGGAGGAGGAGGGAGCGGCGGATCCAAGGGGGGGAAGGCGGGCGGGTCCAACCAGGGTGGGTCCAGCCAGGGGGCGGCCAAGACCAAGAGGGTCCGCACCATCTTCACCCCCGAGCAATTGGAGAGGCTGGAGGCGGAGTTCGAGAGGCAGCAGTACATGGTGGGTCCGGAGAGGCTCTACCTCGCCTCCGCACTGCAGCTAACGGAAGCGCAGGTAGGCACCACTGCTCTTTTCCTTCGGGGGGGGGGGGGGGATGCCACCTCTCCCTACGCGAAACGACACGTGACAATCAATATGCGACAAAGAGTTCCTTTACCTCTTCATAATGTACGAATCATTCTAAGAACTTGGGAGTGCAATACTCAATTCTCACTTATGGTGGTCTTCGCTTTGACTTCTTAATGGCCATCTTCTTTTACCGTCTGCACCAATTTCACTTCTTCCGTCCTATTTATGTGTTCATCCCACATTCTTCCGGTCCAAATGCTTAGGTACTGTATTTCACACATTTCCGATTTCTGTGTAGGTCATTCTTTCATAATTTCTATTTTTCATTATTTAATTTACGTCATCAGCATTTTGTCCTCTATACTATATTTCTGTTACTTAAGTATCAGCGGTCATAGTTTTATCTTTCCACATTCGGTCTCATATAGCAGTAATTTCGGGGGAAGCGACCGACAGCTAAGGTCATTTGAGCCATTAGAGATGGATGGGAAAGGAAGGGTGGAGAGAGACCCGACGTCGGCATTAGCCTACTCTTTTTCGAAAGGCGCCTTAACGTCCCATCCGACGAACGTCGTACTCGCTCCAAGTGCTCTCCACAAAGCACCTCAAGTAAGGATCGGGATACCTCTGAAAAATATTCGTTGTCTCTGGGTTTCGAGTCCCTCATGGTGGGAAGCCTGTACGTTAGCCACCGCACCTTTCCGATCCTCCTCGGTTTCTCATGCATCCTGATATTGTAGGCGCTTTATTAATCTGTGATGTCATTTCTTGGCTGGTTTTTCTCGAGCTAGGTAGTTGTGCACCTAAATGAATGAATTTCGCAAGTTGTATTTTTAATTTTCCACATATTTCTTATTTGCATCTGATTGGTTCCTTTATAATAACATCATGCACTTTGTACTCGACAGGAGTTCGATTTTCTTAACCGCCCAACGTCACAAATTATAAAATTCGAGGCTTTAGAGCTACACTCCGCTTCGGATTTCTAGTTCCACGTGAGGTCAATCTATTTACATTCCCAACCACGACTACATGTATGAAATACCATACAAACAATCGGAGCGTGTGGTAGTGGATGTTTGGATACCAGCCTTATTTAATTAATTTCGGGTTAAGGTGGTTTTATTGCGTGGGTTATAGTGACCCAATATAGTTAGTTTCAGAAGAAACTTGAGTTTTTTCACGCCAGGTCTCGAGAAAAGAAAATTTTCCTTGCAAAAAAATGTTCATCGAAGGTCTTGAGAGTGAATAATGTTCACTCTGCGAATGGATATTTTTAAATTGACAAAAAATACTCGCGGGGGAGGGGTCAAACATGAACTAATGGTATTAATGCAACAGAGCTTTAAATATGATAAAGTGCTGTTCTTAGCAGGTGCATATTCCATATTGGATCAATGGTCGATCGACCATTAAGGTTCAAGACAAAAAGAGTATCCAGGTATGAGTGAAATATTGGCATTTCAAGATGGTTTTTATTTTGATTCGCTGTGTTGGAGATTGCCGCGTGCAGTATGCAGCACACGTGGGTAGTCCTTGGAAAGTTCCTCGCCACCTTACCGTCTCCAGCCCAAGGAAATACGATTGACGTCAACCGGTGAGAAATCGAGACGCGAAGCGTGTTGACATGGCCTTCCACTAAATCTTCTTCCTAAGGCTGTCAATGGGACACACGGGGCAGCAGACACCTGTTCCTTCTCATGATCACATACCCTATGGTAACTCTCCGCCAATAACGGGTCAATCGAGGCTTGAATCGTTAACATTAACTGCTGGGTTATCTCTGAGACTGCGCGCCCGTTTTCTCTAATCTTATACGCCCGTGGTATAGTGCGGGTTCCCGCAAGTTTTGGCATTCTGTGTACACGCGCGGAACGGGCAAAGTCGGGCGCAAGTCAGAGAAAATGAAATAAAAATTGAAGCGAGCAATGATTGATAGCAAAAGTGTCGCAAGTGAGTCAAGGTTACGAAAGACCTAAATGATTTGATTATTTAGAGTTCCCGTATTTTGTTATGAAATTATTGTGTTGAGCTAAATAAAATGTTTTTTCTCGGAAACGCATGGCTTCTTCACTATCTCGTGCTCTCTCCGGTTGAGCACATGAACCACGTAGAACTGCCTGGTTTTTTAATCTTGTGAAATTGATGTGGGCGTTTTCAAATTATTTTTTGATCATATGGCCCATTCGGATACTTGGACATCATTCATCGAGATTATACTCGAATTTTTAATGAATAATTAGATAGATACAATTTGTCACGGTGAAAGGGATCCGTCTGCCACGTATAATGGTGCCTAATTTCAAAATTAACCCAACAATGTACACGTAAAAGAGTAGCAGATTTTTTTTTGGGCGTAGGGAAAAACGCAAAAACGTTTTTCTTCTACGGCCGTCTTCTCGATAAGAGTGAAGAGCTTAAACAAAAAGTATAGTACAAAATTCTTTTACTGAAGAGAACCAAATATATTTACCAAGTGAGGAGTGAAGGGAAATTAAAATTGAACACAAATATCCCAGTGGTCTGGACTTTAGTTGGCGTGGACTTGGCGTCGACGATAACAGTTTTTCGAAATTAAATTCTCAATATGAAATGGTTTTCAGCCCTCGGAGAACCTATAGAGCATAATTCCTTGCCATCTATGTCTCAAAACTAAGCATACTCTCCGTTCCATTTTCATTGCTCTTGCCAATAAATGGCATGGTTTCGATAAACACCCAATTTTCCACCATGAGTGTGAAAAAAAGTTATAAAATTTTAAACAACTTGTTATCAATCAACATTGGCATTTAAATCCGAAGGTTGTTTGACTGGAATCAACCCTTCTTTCCTCTTTGATTCTTACGATTCTCTAGCGATAGGAGTCCAGTCTGGTATCCCTCTCCGCTTGGCCTACGAATTTATCCCTTGTCCTTCATCGTTGAGCTTTCCTTCACTGTGCTCCGCTTTCCCTCCACCCTTTGCGTTCTCTATTCTCACCATCTCTCTACACCCCATCTTCAATCTCCAGCACCGTGCCCAGAAGGCTTCTATTTTTCATCATTTATAGAATAAATGAAAAGCATTCGTTAATTTCCACACAAATATACCTGTACGTAATATACTGACCATAGTGTTAATAGCTTCTGTCAATTTAAATTCGAGTATAACCCCTTTTCTCGAGCCGATAGTCGATCGAGATGTTTTTATAATTGAAAATGTCACCCCACTCAAAAGTTGCTCTGAGGTAAAAGGTGTATTAAAAAGTAACCGCATAAATACTATAAAATATTTGGACAAATATCTTATGGGATCTAACTTTTTTGCCCTTTAGTAGAATTTAAAACAATTGGCAATGGTGCTTATATTTCCAATTTCAGTTTATTGAGAGGGAAAATGTGAGATCATGCGGCGATCAATCTAAGATAGTCTGGGTCCCAATGGGTCTGATATACCAGCCTCGTAATTGCTGAACAAGTGTTGGGGTGGTGGTGGGACAGGGGGTTGAAAAATGCCACAATCGATCAATTTTTACATACGTCTGGTATGGAATTATATTATCTATCGGTCTGTGATTAACTCGTGTCACAATGCCTTGGGGTACCTAGTGTATCATGTCCCAAGGGATGACATGGAGGGGGGAAGGAAGGGGGCAAAAGGCGCGAGATTGAGGATTGAGATGGTAGGGGATAATTCTTTTCAATCACCGATTTAATCATTGCAATATGCACATTTTCACTAAGTAATGTTTGCCGCGCTGTTATGTAGTTCCTATTTTTTCTCTTCCCTTATGGAGGCTTCCAGCTGTTTCGTGGGCCCTTGGGGTCCTGATTTTCTCAAGGCCTGCCATCAGGTTTCCCAGGGGCCGAACCACCAGTTGCCACAAATCTCATACCCTGAAGTGTCAAACCCGCGACCTTTGGTCCAGCAGGACAGTGCGTACTCTACCTGATTAATTCAGGCCATCCTCGGCTTTCTATTTATTTTTACAAAGGGTTCATTAATGTCAAAGTTTTCACGAAAATACAAACCTCCTACTGAAGAACCCTTGCCCTCGCCTGCAATATGGCTGATTGTAAATAACCGTATGTTCGGTCACATTATCGCTCGTCGCAGTCTTCGACTCATCGCCTCCCTCCCTTCCTCTGCCCTCAGGTGAAGGTGTGGTTCCAGAATCGCCGCATCAAGTGGCGGAAGCAGCACCTGGAGCTCCAGCAGCAGCGGCTAGCCGCCATCAAGCACCAGGAGCAGCAGCAGCAGAGGTTCCGGGACCTGGCGGCCGTCGCCGCCGCGGCCTCCTCCTCCTCCCCGCTTGCCGCCCCGCCCTCCTCCTCCCCGCCCCTCTCCTCGCCGTCCTCCCCGTCATCCTCCTCGCCCCCCTCCGTGCACCACCATCACCAACACCAGCAGCAACACCACCTCCTCCACCACCACCAACACCAGATCCACCATCACCACCACCAACTCGCCTCCAACCCCCCCTCGGGATTCGCCCCGCACGCGCAGGCGCACAAGCAGCAGCAACATGGCGCCCACGCGCAACCCCCCTCGTCGTCGGCGGAGCAGGAGGAGATGTCGGTGGAGGAGGAGTGCGAGGAGGGTGAGGAGGAGGCTGGGGGGGAGGGGAGTCTGGCCGGGGAGAGCAGCGCGGGGGAGGGGGCGACCGAATGATCCAACGCCGTCGACCTCTCCTCGCCGAGGGGCCTGCCCAGGGCGCCTCCCGCTGCCGCCATGTTCTTCGCCTTCCTCCCTCCACCTCCGCCGCCGCATGGAGGCGGCGCCACCTGACGGCAGTAGCGGGAACCAGTCTCGTCGCGACGTAGGGAGGGGGGTGGACTTTGATGATTTTTCCCCTTCTCCACTCTCCGTCTCTCCCTCTCTCCCAACACGTGGGGATGGATATTTCTTCTCACCCCTTATCTTTTCACGAGAGGGTAGGACAGTCCCTTGAATATCGCAGGCCCGGTTGACCGGTGAAATTTTGGGAGGTGTGCCCAAAATATGAGTGCGTTCCGTTAAATTTCTGTGTTCCGGTTCAGGACGGGCGGTGTCGTTTGCTCGCCACAAGCGGAGGCTGGAGAGACTACATATATATCATACGAGAATCATTAAAAACCCGAGCGACGAGCCGATGGACGTCTCCCCATTGGTGTTGGTTGTTCTTCGGTGGCGACGCGTATTTTCTCGACGGTCATGAGCACTTTCCCTTATCTGAAATGCTATGGGCGTTCAAGAAGGCGTGAATAGTATGTGCTGTACATGAACGGAGGAGACGAAGCGCGATATTTTTTCTCATAAATGACTTCTCTGCCCCAAGCGCATCGATGTCCGGACATGCCATTGCTCATCAGGAGAGCGAGATGCCTACTGTGTGAAATGATACTTTTGGGGCACTTTTGAATTGTTTTATGATTCCCCTCCCCTCACACACACCCTCTTAGATGCGTTGACGATGAATGTCCGGGAAGTGATTACCAGATTCGGGACGGAAGTCATTCGACGCAGAATTCGTCCATTAAGACACTTCGTCAAAATATCCCCAAGACGCAAGGCTCACGAATGACAATCATAATTAATATTGGGCTGTGGAGTGTATACACGAATAACTTCTGTGGGGAAAAAAAATACTTCGTGTAACCAGAGTTTCACAGATTTCCCAACCCTTACATCGTCTGTCATAATGTCGGAGGTGCAGGGTGAACCACTTAGTTCCAGTGAAGAAAGACGGCCCATTTCATTTCAGAGTACGTTTCGCGAGAAATTTATTTACCAGCAGTAAGCTTTCGGCTGGGTCAGACCGACCAATCGTTTACTTGAGTGGGTCTTGATGGTGTTTTCATAGGAAAGGGTTATGAAAAAAACGATATCAGCTATGAGTTTGAATGGCAATAAGTGTCGGGGAGAAATTTTCACCAAGTGTATTAGGACACACCCCTTAGTTTGCTAAATGTGGTCCAATTGAAGTTAAAATCTTTAAGAAACCAACTTCTAGATTAGCGGAAGTAGTGGAAATGCGATTGAAGTACCACGTTATGTTTCCAAGTATCTTCTTACTTGTATTTGACCAAAAATGTAAATGTTTCCTAAATTTGTGGCTTTTGGACTGGCCCGGTGAACTTTCTTACTATCGACGGCTTGTCGGATGGAATCGTCTACTTTGAAAACAATTGTCAATACAGAAAGGATTGGATTTCTTTCTTTTTTTAATACCATCTGTCGGAGAAGTTATGATATTTTATTTTTCCAGTGCGTTTCTACGGAGGGGCGAAATTTCGTATCCGACAGCTTCCAGTGTTTTGGAGTTTTGAGGGGTGATTCGTTAACAAAAGAGAACTTAATATATTATTTTGAGTGTGTTTTGTTTTTTAAGATTGTAACCGTTTACCGATCTTATGTATCCTTTCGAACAAAATTGTGAAAGATACTCAAAAGGATCACGTTTATTACGTAAAACATGAACTTTTTTTTCGACGCGGTCGGCATACGTCTGTCTCATCGAGAATAGCAGTCATGCTGACCGGACGTGAGAATAAACTGTGGTTTTCAACTCAAATAATTGACTGAAAGAACGCCACTGTGTGAATGTGACGACCATCTACCTTTTGCAAGAAAAAGAAAAAAATGTTGAATAAGTAAATCGCACAACTTGAGGGCCAAAATCGGCAGTAAATCCTTATTGTCTGAATGCTGGCAAGATGGTGGTTTGTATGTAAATAGGAATTCACTTGCTCTGTTTTAAGAGCGACACTTCTCATTTTCGTGTAAATAAGTATCTTGCTTTGTATTAACGTTACTATGACAAAAGTATCGTGTTCTAGTCTTTGTAGAAAGTTATGTCATGTGAATTAGAGTTATCAAACGTAAATAAAGACCTTATTCTTTCTAATTAACTTCTGGTGAGTTTTAATTTCTCATATGAGTGAGCGGAAGAAGACGTTAATTTGAGACCCAGCCCATCTATGCCTCTAATGAAATTTCCTAATGAAGAGATAAAACAGACCAAAGCTGTTTTCAAAGAGAGGGGGAAACCGCTTTTCTACTTCCTTCCCTTGACCGAAAGCTTGAGTCATCTATTTGACTCAATTCTCATTCATTATCAAGTATGAAAGCTTTCTTAGGGAACATCTGCAATCATCGAAAGTGAAATCCCATGTCACGACGAGGTGGATGCAGCAAACGGGTTTTTATATGGCTCTGCCATTCCAAAGGATAGGTATTACATGGGTCACTTTTCTATGAAAATTCTGATTAGTAATGCTTGCGGTTTATTTCTCATTATATTGATGCAGTTATATAAAGTTCACGACAAACTTTTGATCTTAATGCTGTTGAAATTGCCATTTCAAATAGGAAATGGAAGCATTTCGTGCCAAACACTCTTGGAGCACAATACGTAAGTGTTATTATAATTATTTCTGGAATATATCAGCAGGTGAACACAAAGAAATTATGCTCACGCGTCCATCGTCATTTTGAGGTTGGAGGAATGTGACGTCAGAGTCTCGACTAAAATATGAAAGTTCAGAAACCGAGCACAAGGGAAGTGCTGTCTAATTCGCTACTTTTGGGATTTTCTCCAAATTCAACGACCTAAGCTAAAGTCGAGGAAAGAAGCTTGGAGATTTGCACACGGGAATGAAAATGAAAAATCTAATCATATTAGTTTGGCATTGATTTCAATTGTTGAATTGATTAATGATGCATGTGATTCTATTCTGATAAACGGTTGGTGTCCTAACACCGCCCGCCACACGCCCTTTGCGGAATGCTGTATAGATGCAGCTGTTATTCTTAACTGGTAGGAATTTCAAATAAATTTCTCAGGATGAAATTAGTTTACCCACAGTGTCGCTGGTTTGTGACCAGAGTGATACCCATCCTTCTCAAAACGTGATTTGGAGCAAGATCCTCGAGAGCGGACTTGCTAACATTGAGACACGTTCGAAAATATCGATACTTAACCCCCAAGATGGATGGCTTGTTTAAATGTATTACTTTTCATCGCCAATAGTGATTGTTCCACTTGGTGGCAAGTGCTCATTCGGTCGCACGCTCTTTAGGAGCACAGCAACATATTCTAATGTTTTCTGTACCTAACGTCGTCAAGTGATAGCGCCAGTGGGGTCGATGTTCTAAACATCCATAGGTGCATAGATCCCTCTGCCCCATTCATAATGACGTTATTTTATTTCAAAACAAGAGCGCGAATAGCCATGGGCTTATGGGTTGAACTGTTAAAAAAATTAGAAAGTTGATGAATTCGTCTGGTTTCAAAAAGAAAGTAGATGGGAAGTGGATCCAAATTGAACTTAATTGCCGCGGAAACGTGTATCGATATGGGTACGGCAAAATTGAAGAGCAATACCTACCATTAATAAATGACGAAATCGCCGGCATCCTTTGGCTCTTTCGTGGCGCTAATTCAGGCGAATCAAAATTTAACTTCTAGGTGCCCAAATACCGAATGAAAAGAGTCATTTGTTGTCGTAACACTTTCATTACGGAAAGCAAACGGTCTTCGAAAAGTATTGTGTGCATCGGATTACATTTCATCTCAAAGGATGGACTACGTACTCCGACGAGAAATTCTCTCATTTTTTTCCGAAGGCGCTGGTCCGAATCCGAAGAAGACTCTGCTGACTAAAGGTAGGCACTCGACATCAATTCCAAACTTGGAGGGAATTTCTCACAAGGTAAATCCTTTCATTAATAATGATAATCTCCCGTTTAAAGTAGACTTTGGGTGAAGATACTGACTAACCACCTCTTCAGTTTTAAGGCTCACTTAACATGAAATGAACTACACTATGCATAATAAATTCTTCAACTCTGCACACTATTAACCTCTCTATCTCCTGTCCGAAAGGCTTAATTTCTTCCGTTCTCCACTTTACCCAACATTCTGCCATCTATCATGGTTTTCGACATTCCATCGCCTCTCAAAACACTGTATCCATCTTTACTGCCTCCTTAGGATCTCTTTAAACTGTCCCCTCCTCCCCCACCATCCCTAGCTTTTCCTCCTATGTTTTCCTTTCTGTCCATTCCACCTTTTTTATCCTTCTCCACACACACTTCTCTAAAGCTTCCAATCCACCACTATCAATTTGCTCTAATGACCAAATTTCCGCGCCTTACAAAACTATAGCTCAATTCTAAAGTGTTCATCTTTAAACCCCTACTCCTTGTTAAATATATGATAAATCATGTGCACAGATTAAATTCTGGTGGACGATATAAAAAATAAAATACAAATGCAATACATACGTAATTTCAATCGAGAGTATAGGGGAAATGTATATTCTTCCATCATAGCGGACATAATGCAGAATCCAACCTTTGAATTGTATCAAAAATGTAGTACGACCAAAAACAATTATCAGCAAATGATAAATGTAACACTTATCTGCACTTATCAATAAATAAAAACATGAGTAAGTGGAATGGCAGATCATTAAGTAAGGGTGGGAGCATTCAAAAGTTTGTATAGAGGAGATTTTTAGAAAAGAAGTGCACGGAGAAGTAGAAAATGAGAAGAAATGCAGGAATTAGAGGAGGAGAACGAAGGATGCTGGAGTGCAAATAGGTGTGTCTACTTGCACCATACACATTCGCGCCGAAAGGACGTGTGTCAGCGAGTCCTACATGGAAAAAAATTATCTCATACGTCCATTTGAATATTTGTATTTGAGCTCATATGCAAATACATGAGTACATTTACAGGCCTATATACGAGATACAATAATTGACTAATTCATTTAATACTTGTGTATAAGTAGTTACATATTCGGGTGCTTAGATTTCTTTATGTACACGATTCCTACGAGGGAAGAATGGGCACGTGAATCAGTGTGTGACGTTGTCAATTCCTCAAATTTTATCTCGGTGGTATATTCTACAATAATTTCACCTGTAATTTTGTGTCATAATAATTCCACTTTTTTCACAAAAAAACTAGGAGCTGTGACATACTTCGGGACAATTAATTCTTGAGTGGGTAACATGACGGGGTCAGAACTACGTAGTAAGTAATTTTTTCGAAATAAAAAGTGGCCTACGAAAAATACTTTAGAAAAACGAAGAAAAAGAACACGCAAATATCCGACATAAGACAGCTGCATATAATTGTTAAAAGTTTGGAGATACCTTTATCAGTTTTGGCAGTTATCATATATTGACGTGAAAGGGGCAAAATTTCAGGGAGTTCATGGAAAAGCGAAGGTTGAGTATTCGTCTCTGGAGCCGGAAGTGACGACCACGGCCAATCATTCCATGGTGGCCTTCGAACACCGTTATCGACCCGAAGAGTGTGAGTTAAGTCTTCCACCATGACAGATATTCCATATGCGAAGTAATGGTGGCTGGCTCGACCATCTAAGTGTCGGCAGCTTAACACCTGACCTGGTTGAAGACCCGTTAACGGCTTCACTCACATCACACTCGTACACCTGATTGCTCATTCTGGCTATACATGGGCGACTTAAGCTCCCAGGTTGGCAATATTCCTAGATGATTAAGAGAGGATTAAGAAAAATAAGAAAAGAGGAGACACTAGTGATTCACAGAGAAGTCAATACAGCAGCATAATGTGTGCTACTCTCTAGCGATTTAGACCAGACATCGGAGTGGTGTACAAAATGAGGGCTAAAATTAAGTATCAGAAAATTCACAGAACCAAAGTTTTGGAATGAAAGAAAAGAGAAATAAGGCATATTATGAAATAGATGGGATCGAGCTAAGTATTTCAGAACAAGTCAAATACTTGGATGATACAATAGCATCACGCCTTTCATGGGGTACATACACTAGAAGGTTAGGCGGGTCAAGCATTAAGGAGCTAGGTTTCATTAGATGGGTTGTGGGAATATGTAATGAAAAAGTAATTAAGAGGTGTTACTTCGCTATAGTGAGGTCACGTTTAGAATACGTACACGGCAGGTTTCTGGGAAAAACTTTGATGAAGGAACTAGATTAGATTCAAGCAAAATCCACTAGGTTTGTTAAAAACTCCTCCGAGAAGAGAAAAGGCGTCATTGATATGCTGAAGGAATTGGACTGAGTGGCCCTTGATTCACGAAGACAAGAGGCAAGACTTAGACTTCCACAGCAGCACAGGTCACCCGAGTTTTCATACGACACCGAGGTTTTTATTATAGCTCCGTATTATACTATATTAATATGTTCGATCATTGCGATGAAATAAGAGAGATATGCACCATCACAGGCAGATGAAATTACTCTTTTACTCAATTGAAATTCTCTCACAGGATACACACCCATGGCGAAATCAAACCCAGGAAACTGAAAAAGTTACATGAAATTCATGCTAAAATCAATGATTTACTCAAACACAATTATGGCATGTTGCGTACAGGCAAGTAATGCGACCCCACCACACGCCCTTGCAGCGGCTCGTGGGGTTTTATGTAAATGTAGATAGACCGGGAAAAACACCGCACTCCTTATCGATCCAATGAATGATTTATTTAGGGTTTATACACTGCCACAGACGTTTTCCTCTGTTATTTTCTTAATTTATCATTACTCTTCCATTACCAGGTCAAATTTCAGCTATTTTTCTTTATAGTGACATCAATAAATGTCTTAAAGGTGGTTTTTAAGTGTGTAATTTCCGTCCCAGGTAAGGAGGTGTTTATAGTGAGGGAAACGATTTTCTCTATCTCAATTTATTTGTGATTTCTATCTACTCTAGACATTCGCCAAGTGCAGAATACAATACTACATTGAAGAGAGGAATGAGATAATAATGATAATATATAATATAGTAAATACAAGTATAAACTGGTATTAGACTTTAAGTAGAAAAGTATAAATGAGAGTTAGACAAAAGAAGCAAGTACTACAGTATGCCAGCAGGATTAAAAGAGAGTTAATGCAGTAAAATGAAGCAATGTTAAACTTACAGACATTCTGGCCAGAGCAGGTGCGTGCATGGTGCATATTAGCATGGTGGATCGAGCAGGATCGAAGATCATCCTATCTATGTGTCTAAACCAGGCATAAAAGCAAGGACTAACCGCAAAGGACGCAACTGTCAGTGGGAATGTGTAAGTGGTAATGTAAAAGGGTTTGGATTAGGTGCGTGAACCTTTTATGCGTGGAAGTCGATTCTATCACGCATTAGCCATAATTAAAAATTGCCGTTAAATGTAGGAGCGGTATTCTATTTGGAAGTGTATGTAGATGGATTAACAGGAAAGCATCGCATTGTTATTGGAAGGTTTGGTTGGATACTATTGGAAACACGACGGTTGTAGGCACAACTTAGACTTTGAGGAAAGTACGAATCATTCAAGTTCAACGCTGACCCGGAAGGAATAATCCAGGCACCCCATGGCATTAGCAGACGAGATTGCGGCGGTAGAACCGTTCGCTACAAAAAATCATTTTTCTCTCGAAATTTAATGTCCATAAAAGTAAAAGAAAACAACATCAATCAATAATTACTCCGACTGACACCTTACACTCCCTGCCGCACGTAATTGTGGCGGCTTGCCGGTTAATTCGTAGATTAAAAGCGTAGCAGTAAGAATGGTAGCAATTAAAGGAGGTGACAGATAACTGAGGTTATTAGCGCCATTATGGATTGGTGAGTAATTTGGTAGGGGTAGGGTGTACAGGAATTGAAAGACTGGTGGAGAAAAATCCAGCGTCGGCATTGGCCTAATCTTAACGATAGGTGCCAAGAGGTACTCAGTTTAATGTCCCATCCGACGGACGGCATATTCTACTTGAAGGGCTCTTTACAGGGAACCCTTAGAAAGGGATCGGGATACCTCAGAAAAATCCTGTCTCCTCCGGGGTTCGAACCCGGAGATGAATCGGTCCAACGTCTCGAAATCAATGTTTCCTATACACCGTACTCGTGCGCTGGAGTGAGATACTTACCGTAAACTTCAAATCAATTTCATCAAAAATAAATATCACGAAATTCGAAATATCTTGAAACCTGTAGTGAAAGAGAATAAAAAGAATAAAGAAAATGATGCGCTCGTAAGCACTGATAATATTTGAACCCTTGACCCCATGCTCTGGCAGCAAAGCGTAAGTGTCTATATTCATGTGCAGATAAAATACGTTCACGGTAATTAAAGAAAGAGCGGTCTCTACAGGCCAATAATAGTAACGTTTCAAAATTAATATTTTCCAAATGATCTCCCATTTCATTACACACCACTTTCTCTGCCATATCTCAAAAAAGTTACCCGGTGTGATACCGACTTTCTCTGTTTCGGCAACTGGGAGTCTCTCTCTTACGGACCTATTCGCCCGCTTGGCCTCGTGTGAAATGCCACCTCTTGTTTTGGCGCATCTGCCAGCAACACCGATCTCCTCCTCTAACCAAAGCGCTTTGTACCCTGACGTTCACATTTCATTCAGTTCTGTGAGAGACACCCAGAAGCATGTAGAACTTAGTCAGGTTCAGTTTTTAGTCTTTTGAAAGAGTCGGAGAGGATTGAGTGTTTCAAGTTGAGACCTGGGAGCTTTGTGATTCTTGGATACGTGGAGGATTTAAACAGGTTAGTGTCCCACTTAACTTCCATACTGCTAATGTAGAATTAATGTCCTCCTGTCTTGCGTTTACCATTCATAGTAAATGGAGAAAGAGGCCCTGTACCTTTTTTTGAAAGAAATGTTTTATCTTAATCTTGTCTGCCACTGATCGATCAGCTTGAATGTATGCTGCCTACTAGCAAAGACGCTTGAAATATATTTTAATTCACCCCCCCAATATAATTGTTTGGAACTCAAAAAACAATAACATTTTCGTTTCTTAACATGCAATGAAACAACTATGTTTTACCTGAGGCATTAACGTACTCGTGGGCTTAGGCAGCTGAAGCGGAGAGCCATCCTAAGCGTTGGTCAAACGCGACGTCTACCAAACTCCCTATTTTTCAAGAGATCATATGCTTTCAGGTCTCCGCAAATCCGCAGGACTTTGTTTAGCCGTAAGATCATTAGGTGGAGCAATGGGCTTTCGGGCAAAGGTCCAAGAAGACCAACGTGTGCATTAGAATGCGTGTGAAATTTGAATTCACTGGGAGAAATCGTGCCGTCGGAAAATTGGTCGAAAAATCCCAGGACGTCGTATTCTAAAGCTCTCGTTCTTTTCATGGAAGGTATATCAATTCTTAGTTTTTTCCTTCCAGAAAAGAAGCTTCAGTTCCTGTTTATGGATTTCCGGCTCTGATGCAAATGAATATTTTGGCACTTCATTTATTTATACCACTTCCAGAATCTTTAATAGACAAGATAATCCTGTAACCGCAAATTCCTCATATTGAAATGCTCACCCTCTCAAAGTCATAATTCATCCTGGATTTTTATAGGAAATTAAATTGCTGGCTGTTGAGGTTTGCCTTTACGTTGAAGAGCTACTGACTCCACATTTCCATGGTTAGATGGCAATACATGAATCTAACTATTATTTCGATAGTAAAAACATTGAACGTGTTTGGTTAAGCTTATTGGATTCAAATCAGACATGGGCATTCTATCATTTCAAGCATTCTACGAGCAAATGTATCAGTTTGCCCGTACAAATAGCAATAGTGTCGCTGTAATTCCACCAAAATTCATAACTAACGAACGGCACGGACTCAGGAAACCTTGCTCATACGAGACTCAATTAAGCTTATTCACACATGACTTACTCTTATCGGTAGAGAGTGGTTGGCAAGTGGGTGTGATTTTTTTGGATTTTAGAAATGTATTTGACGAGGTTCCCCACTCTGAAATTATTTTAAAATGCAAACTTGACGTTATAAATACGTAAGAGCGTAATAACTTGGGTGAAAGACACTGTCAAAAGGGGAACAGAGGGTAGTCCTTGACTGCGCTGGTTCCGATTGCCTACGAGTGACCTCTATTGTACCTCAGGGAAATATAATCGGGCTCCTGCATTTATAGATTTTTGTAAACGATTTGAACCACGAAGTAAATAGTAAGATTACAATGTTTGCGGGTGACACGGTGATTTACCGGGAAATATCTGGGGGAGAGGATCGATTAACAATGGCAAAAGGTCTCGATAGAATTACGAATTTGTGCGTAAAATGGGGATTGGAACTAAATCATAACATAAGTTTGGCCTTAAATTTCATTAATCGATCTACGGGTTCTGCGTAAAACTTGCTGGAGTTAATCTAAATGTGGTGGGTACAGTAAAATACCTACATATAGCTATCACTGACGACGTATCATGGGGCCCCCACATACGTAAACTCTGCGGGCAAGAAAATAAAAATTTGGGTTTGATGAGACAAGTTGTTGGCAGGGGTGAATATAAGGCCAAGGAACGTTGCTACCATTCTCTTGTGATATTACGGTTAAAAAATGCACGGCCGTCATATTGCTAGGTCGAACTTATTACATAAACACAGAGATGTTTCTTTCGGCTCGGAGATCTCATAAATTATTCCAAAATATTAAATAAATATTACCAAAATATTCCATAAATGTTCCAACATACATTGGTCGTTTGGATCATTAATACAATATTCGAGTAATAGACGCCAGAACTATCAGATTCAATGAATTCTTCCCATACACAATAGGGGATAGTAACTGTATAGTGGGAGCCAACAAGAATGCCACTTGCTACCCCCAGGATCTAAGGAATAAATAGTTCTAATTGCATGGATTTTACATTAATCTAGCATAAATATAAAATATTGCATTTTAAAACGCTGTCTGCCTTTCGTTGTAATTTTAAGCTCCCCAATCTCCGTTCCTCTCCGCGGGGTCGATGCCCCATGCGGCCCTCTATCAACCATAGAATACCACATTTTCTACCAATGGCGTTAGGGGTAGGGACCTCAAGTTTGCATTACAGTAGTAGCTTGATAAAGCTATCCTCGTCTTCCTTTCTAGTGCTGCATGATCTGTCTTAGCATGGTGAAGGTCCGCCATTCAAGTGGTTGGAGTTAATTCTTATTACAGCTTATTTTATTTGCCTGAGAACTTCTTTAGTGTGTGAAATTAAATTTTGTTCTTTATAAAGGACCATACGCCGGTTTTACGAGTAAATTTGAATTTAAATAAATGGCAAAGCCGGCGACAATATGGAGGGCCAAAATAATAAGAGACCGATTTCTTTAAACATCTTTATCCTGCAAAACCTGGGGACATATCCTGGTAAACAATATAATGCCATTTATTTTCAGCGAGGTTATACTCAACTGAAACCAGCGTGTTTTTTAAAAGGGATTATGCACAACAAATTCGGTCTCTTTCTTTGTGATATCCTGAAATCAGAGGAAAATAGTCTACACAATTAGATACAAATTTTAGATTTCAAGAAAACCTTCGACAAGAACCTTCATGCAAATTCATTCAATGTGTTTTCAATAAATAAAGGGAATTTGAGTTATCTGGAAAGAATTTTATTTGTTCGTCTGCATCAAAGTTATCTCCTTCGAAATAGTCCCCGTTGGGTATTATACACTTTTTCCAGCGCTTTTTCCAATGCTCGAGATACTCCTATAACTCGATCTTTGGTATAGCTTTTAGTTCTCTCAGCGATGCGATTTTAATCTCACCTATGCCAGTTAAACGATGGCCCTTTAAGGTTCTCTTTATTTTTGGAAACATAAAAAAGTCCCACTCAGAATATGGAGGCTGGGATATCATTATAGTGATACTTTTTACCAAATATTCACGAGCAAGCAGTGTGAGAAGGTGCATTATCGTGGTGGTGCAAAAACCATGAATTGTTTCGCCACAAATAGGGGCGTTTTTTTCGTGTTGCTTCACGCAAACGGCATTGAACTTGTAAGTAAGTACTACTATTTTTATTTTACTTATATATTTAGTTTATTTCTTTATTTTATTTCATCAAAAAAGTAGTTTCTCCGAAAGAGACAAACTGGGAAAATGTTTCCCTTCCTTCGCGATTGATTCGTGTATTGATCGTTTGACCTTGTGGCAATAACTCATGTCGCACTATGCAAAATTCTAGAATACCCTTTATTTTTTAAACACACCTCGCACACAGAGTAAAATATGATGGCGTTAAGAAGAGGGTGACTAATTGAATTAGGGGCTTCTTATCCGACGGGTAACAAAAGTAGTCGTCTTCGGGTTGAGTTGATTAGAGGCAGATGTAAATTCAAGTTACCGCAGGGAAGTGTTTTGGGGTCCCTAATGCCTTTGCTGTACATGTTTAATCTCTTGTATAAATTGGAAGAATTTCTCTTTAGCAGTGATGTAGAAAATACATTATTTCCCCATCGTACGACGGTAGGTGAGATCATGCCAATGAAATAATAGAAATTAAGTGTAAAAAGTGTACTTATAAAATAGATTGACTGAAGGTGTCATTTTTTCACGCACGATAAAGGAGAAGAGACCCTCCCCGCCCCCACTCTGTCCTGAGGGTATATATGCTTGCTCTGTCTGTTTTGCAAATTTGTACCTGATGATGCCGCAAGTCGGTGAAACGCGTCGTGCCGTATAATAAAATCTGTGGAAAAGTACGAGTCTTTCTTTCTATTTCAATAATGGATATCAATTACTTCCACGAAGTGAAGCCTGAAACAATAGAATATAAGAGAATAACATTGTTCGACCGCGGCAAGGGTAAATATACTTTTTCGAAATTAGTCAGGTGTGTATTCGCCCCCTTCCACACACCCTAGCAGTGGCTTGCAGGATACAAAAAAATATCAACTTAACGTACTTCCTGGAAAGCTTGTGGCAAAGTGGTTCGGCTGCAAGTTGTACCTATTGTAGTGTTCCGCACTGGTTAGACCTCAACCTGAATACGCAACGAACGCTTGGAGCCCTGCGCAGGATCTGATTTCGGAATTAAGCAGGGCACAGAGAAAAGCTTCCAGTTTCTTGAAAAATCGTCATAAATGAACGGGAGGGGTCACATTATTATTGAATAGCCAAAGTTGGGGGACACTGAAAGCACCAAGATAGCAAACAGAAATCGTTTTAATATAACGATTATTTAGTTATTGTCCATATTATTACTAACAGCTATACCGTATGCAGAGATGTGTATCTCACTTAGATACCGGGTGTATACCCGTATCATGATCTACATTATTTGAATTATTTTGCACACACACACAGGTACTTAAATTTTTGATGTCGTATGCCTGGTGCTGAATCGCTCCCTGCCACATACCTGCCTAGCGGTGACTAGTAGGGTACCAAGTAGAGATATAGATACCCGGTTTGCGGGGTATTTAGTAGATGTAGTAATCAAGTTGCCGCGGTGCGATTGTCTCATGCTTCAAGATGTCTATAAATGCTCAAATATCAGTTAATTTTATCTGAGACAATTGAAAAATAAAAGTATCGTACGGCACTTTATCCCTTTGAGGAAAAGCATTTGGGATTATCCCGTAATTACATTGCCGATTTTATCCTTACGAGTTAAGTACATTAAGGAAAAAAACGGACAAACAAACAAACAAGTAAGCAAATGAGAGCCATAGTCCGAGATTTACCAAATATAATCAGCATTTAATCGTATTTCCTGATTTGGCCGGTCGCTCGATACCACTGTGAAGCAATAATAATCAGTGATGTTGCTCATGGCCAACACTATGACGAGTAAAAAACCAGAATTTTATGTCTGCGGGCCAGTTTCACCATAAACAGAAATTTAATCATTGATCTTTTCCTTATTTGACCATTGTTTGCATTTCGCAAACGGCAATAAACAGTTTTGGGTAACTAATGACGATGAGCATCAATTAAGTCTAATATAAGAGAAACGCTTGGCTGATTAATAATGATAATTAATTATTGATAGCTTATGAAGGCAAAATGAAGCAAACAGGAGTAAAGAATCCGATGGGGAAGCCGGGTCTCAGATAAACTTTAATAATCATTTATTGCCTAAAAATAATGAATAATAGGGAATGCTTTACCCACAACTGACTACTCGTAGGTATCCGCAAATGGCAGATGGCGTCCTACCGTGGTTAGCAGGCGACATTGATCGTCGTTTGTTTAGGCAATGTTCGATTTTATTTCTTCAACTTTTATTAGAGGAGGCCGTGAATTCCACCCTCTTTCACTCAGGTTCGGCGTGCGGGAAAAGGGGGAAAAAAGCGCTAATCGACGCGTGGTCAGCGCGCGCGCTTCGAGTTCGGAGAAGCGAGAACTTTTCGAAATCCCCGTTTCCCGGGTCGGGCATCTCCATTTGCATTCGAAAAGCGACGTAAGGAGAGCCTCAAACTGAGTCACGGACTCATCAGCACTTCAAATGGCTCCCGAGGGGTGAATGGCGGGGGCAATAATTTTCTACGGAAGAAACGACGGGATGGAAATTAAACTGACGCCTGGTAGAATGGGTGAGAGGGAGGATGGTGGTTGGGTGTTGTGGGATGAGCAGGGGGGCGACGGATTCCGTGCTACGCCCTCCGATTGTCGAGTCAACTCAGAACTATAACCTCAAGAAGCTTCGGTTTTGTTTCCCTTAGAGTTTATCATTATCATTGGTATTCTACCAGTTAAGGTAGGTTTTGGATGGACATATAGTATACTATAAAACTGTTCAACATGCCTCTTCTCCTAACGAAAAAATAACCTGATATCTGAAATTACCGTAGGTCCCTCTTCATTTTCCTATAAATCCTTCCTCCTTTCCTTCCATACAACATGCCTATCCTATTCCTTCTATGCCTATCCTCGCTTGCCCAATGTTCTACCTTATATTACTGTCTTCAAAGGCCGTGTTTCCGCGCCGTGCATAGCCGCACTCCATGTAAAAGTTTTAGTAAGCCTTTTCTTAAAATCCTTACTCAATGTCCCTGTCGTCAATTCTCTCCTCCTTGAAAAGATTCTGTCTAACGCAATTCTTCTTCTCATGTCGAAACTGAATTGAGCATATTGAAATGTAATGAAATAATTGACTTTGTAATTCTACACACTTTATTTAAAAAAAACACACGACCCAGGTTTCGACGTTGAACGTCATCATCACACCTGATGATGACGTTCAACATCGAAACCTGGGTCGTGTGTTTTTTAAAATAAAGTGTGTGGAATTACAAAGTCAATTATTTAATTACATTTCAATATGATATGCAAATTCCATAAAGTTACGCCTGAGACAACAAATTTTACATTGACCAATTTGGTCCAAAACACTTGCGAGATAAGTAAACTGTTCCACCTGCTCAAGTTTTTACCCTCCTATTTTAATATTTAACTCTGAAAACCACATAACATTGTTTTATTAATATTGATTCTCATCCCATATTTATCACTCTAAATTTCCGATTCACTTCCTTGCTTGTAACTTGCAAACCATAGCTGACTGACAAACTAGAGCTTGATCATCGGCAGACTTAATTGATTTTATGAATTCCCCGCCTAATTTCATTCCTATCTCTGATTTTTCTCATGCCTTTTTAATCATTTCCTCTACAGGAAAACAGTTGAAAAGCACAAGTGATAATTGGCAATCCTGCCTTTCCCCCTGACCTAACACTGCCCATCCGGACTCTCCGTACTCCACTTGCACCTGAGCAGTCTGAGACATACACAGGTTGGGGATTAGTCTCCTATTCCTCCAATCTAATCTTATTTTCTGCTAATCCAATTTACTCCAATCAATGCTTTCTCGAAATCTATGATACAGATAAATACATTCTGATCGTATGTAATGTTCCTACATTACGATCCATTGCGCGTAGTTATTTAGTAGGAAGAGAAAAAAAAGTCGTTCGTCTTCATCATTTAGTTTTATGGTTGCCAAGAAGATAGCACTTCCGCGTTTATAGTTTACCGGATCGCTTCTTTCAGGATACAAAAAAATCAGTTCCGATTGTTTTCCTCGAATACCGAAGATTTTCCAGGTTTTACGTGGCTAAATATGTCGTATACATTTATGGTGCACGGGAGTTGTGTGGACGGTAACATGCATTCCATGATCTGCTTAGTAATATTTCAATCAAAGTAAATTCCGGAAAATAATAAAACGTCATTTAAGGCTAATGAAAAATTTATTGGATTACGAAATTGGAAATTTTTTAAAGAATTTTTCGGTTGAATGATGGTAAACCTTTGATCGTATTTTAAAATCAGTTAATATTTTTTTTGAATGCATCGAGGGTTCCTTAAGTCTTGTGTCTGGAGTCATTTTAGTTATTTTAATCATGTTTTCCTCTTGCCCTGATGGCTGAAAATATAAGGTACAGTAAACTGGAAACAAAAATCTATTGGGTGTAGACATAACAGCTCGTGATTACAAACCATGACTTTTAATGTAGCCTACGCAAAAATTACGAGCTAAACGATCCGTGTCGGTGTACCAGTGTCTTATTTTATTCGTGAAAAAAGGTTTTACCGCGAAAGCTAGAACATTTCTACCGCACTCTTTTCATTCAATGCAATGCAATCGCTGCTTAAAAATGTTGATACATGCAAAGAAATCTATTCAATAATATTTGTTTGGAATGTGGTGTTTAAAATTCCTAAACATTCGTTATTTTGTCATTAACTTACTTTGATACTCTCTGATGTGGCCCCCGAGACGAGTTATTTCATACGAAGAACGTGATCATCATAAAAGTTGTGCCTATAATGGCTTCCCAGGCAACATAGAATACCTCTTAAATTGCTGTGCACGTCTTAACATGGTCACTCTAATCTCTCACCTATAACTTTCCAGGCTAAAATTTACACTCCGCTGTGATTAAAAGCAAACTAAATGGTATAAGGATGCTTTAGGTTGGGTATTTTAACGTTATGGTATACATTCCGCCGGTCTTCTCGGCTGATTTGTCCGAGAGAATTATCTTCATCGTAAAATGAAAACTTGAGCTCGCTCGCGGTCGGACACACCGCTCTCGCAGCTGGGAGAAGACATTTGGTATTCCTGTGAACTCTATTCAACCAATTCAGTGGCTTCATAAAAATGCAGTCCTCCGTCGCGCGTGAGCAAGCGTACACACACACACACTCAAAACTAAAAAAAAACAAACCTAACCGAACATACGTGAGAATTTCTCCATCCCCAGTTAAAAAACGCTTGTTTAGACTACCAATTAATTTTGTGTGTGGCCACGTCAACGCCATCATCATTAATAATTCATGGTGTTTAAAACACTCGTTCGTTAATCGGGGATTTCTCAATTCTTGACTATGTGTGGGCTTGGTCGTGTTACCAATGCGTGAATAGGTATGCTTATGACCTAAAACACTTCTGCCACACACAAGTGTGCCGATATATTCTCTTTTTCCTAGGTGACCACCTTGTGTCTGGCTTAGAATTTGCTTTTTGGCCTCATTGAAAGTACTAGCTTAGAGCTAGAAGAGATTATCACCGTATTTAATGGCATATATCACGCACCGGCATAAAAGACGCACCCTAATTTCCGCGCGCTAACCTACCAACTTAAGTTATAGTTCCCTCTAGTTTTTAAATCTCAGAAAAACCAAATATATTGCAGTCTAAGTGAAAAGAGCACACGCTGTTTTTTTATGATTAATTTCGATAAAATATGATCAAGTTCGTTCGAATTCTTGCTCGCTCTTCTTCGGACATTGCAGAAGCGAGCCACAGGAAATTCACCTCACATAATAGCGATGAGTTTAACAATAAAAATCCCGACTACCACATTCTTCGATTGAATAATAAATATTATATGTAATCAAACAAAATAATATGACTACATTGAAGTTAAAATAGGTACTTTGGGCCATCTAGGGTGAAAGTAACATTATAATATTGGATGTTTACTCATGGAGTTCGAACCTTAACATGTACATAACACGCGACTAATTTTTTTGCACCATAATTTTGGAAATGAAGATGCTTCTCATGTGTCATAAAATACGGTATTATATATTTGCATTCTCTGATACTAGTCTCCAGATTAAAAAAGCTGTGACACTTGTCCAAAGTCCTACGGTGACGTTTTAATATTGACTAAACCCCGAGTTCACTTCGTCTTTTAACAAGAAAACTGTCTGTGAATGGTTTGTTTGTGCAAATAAAAAATGCGGAATATGTGGGACAAGTGAAAAGAAACTGAATGATATGCAGCGAATTAGGCATTAGTAAGGACATAAGTAAATTAATTTGATTTCCAAATGCCGAGCTTCTTGTTGGATGACAAATGTAAAAAATTAGCGTTGTGATCCGTGATGGTATGCAATACTGAACGTTCAGAATTTGAAACCCTCATTTTCTCTGCTCCCCCAAATTCCTTTTCCTTTGGCCGGCCTCATCCTGACGTTCCTCATGCAAAGAAATTACGGTCTCACAAATCCGCATGAAGTGCTATACTCGTAAATCTTACTCTTCTGTGAAACCCAAAAGCGGGTATGTTATTGGGAAATACATGCATGTGGCTATAAAAGACCGTCGCGATCATTGGTACATGCAAAATGTGATTGTATATATTTGTTTGCATACACTTTTGACCTCTCGTTTTGTGTACAGCTACAAACTGAAGTCTCTGGGAGAACCTCTTGATTGAAAATATGGGCTGAGAAACTTTTGGACGGCATTCCTGCCATGGAAACGTGATCGGGAGGTCAAAAAACACCTGTTTCTATCCCCAAAGCAGTTACTTTTCGTTATATAGTGCCGTCTAGCGACTGGCCAATTTTCCTTTTATATCTTAAGCACTAATGACAATTAATCAGCCGACTTGTTTAATGGTGCCCTTCACTCTTTAAGTCCCCTTTGTGGGCTTAATAGCATTCTATTTCTTCGTAGTCATATTTTGCCTTATACGAATACTCGTATAAGGCAAGACTCGGAAAGACTCGGGTAAGTAAGGGGAGATGATATTCGCGTACAGTGATTACGTCAATGAAATACACATCTTCAACTAAATTTGGGCTATACTCGCAAACCGAAACAAGGTGATGTAGCAGCGGCTGTAAGGATATCACCCTTAATTATGTAGTAGCGAATTAAGGTGATGCGTTTGTGTTAGGAATCACATTAAAAATAGGTTTTCTGAAGAGATTTGTTAGGGTACTTGACTGCTGTTTGTTGGGATCACGAATTGTGCAGTGAAGAGAGAATTTTAAGTACGTCATAACTGAAATCTAGTTTTATTATTGTATCCGGCTGTCATTATCAAGGTTGTTATAATTCCCTTGCTTTCACAAGCCCTTCGAAACTGCCCTTTCATTCTTGCTTGCTCTCTTCGTGTTCCGAGGCACATCCGTCCTACTTTTATTAAGTGCTAATACTGAGACATTTAATGACCGAGAAGACCATGAGAATTAAAAAAAGCCTTAAAATAATCATCTATTGGTGATAAAAATGTTTATGGTGTATCAGATGTCATAGATGTTTTGCATTTTATAAAATTACCCATTTTTCTCAGCCCCCAATAATTATGAATTATTTTTCAACGTTGCGCAATATTTATCAAAGTTGGCATTTACCATTGAGCAAGCAACATAGAATAAATAAAGAAATTTTTTTCGTGTAATAAAAGTTTAAACAAGCTCCAATTTAAATTGTGGGGGTTAATTTCCCTTAAATATAAGAACAACACTGTACGTATAGTTAAGTTTAAAGTCGAAGAAGCATCAAACTTATGCGTAAAATTGAAAGGTGGCTACCTTTTAATCTTTTAGTTCAAATGATTTTGGCTTTACTTTATACATACGTCTATAAATGTGACCTATTTATGTTAAAAAATCATTCATGTTAAAAATCATTAGAAGTCATTCTGATAAACACGGAGTAGAATTCCACTGTGATAAAACATGGTAATTATTTTATAACACCATTGATGATTCTTCATTTTTTATTCTGAAAATTAATAATCTGTATAGATGGATTAATGACGATCCTATTCTTTTATTTTCCATCGAAGTACAACTTGTGCGAACCAAACATAGAGACCGAACGGATGACGATATACCAAAATCAATTAAGCAATTGAAAGCTAACGAGGAACTTTAGATCACTGTCACAAACAAATCTCAGGATTGTACTTTGATACCCTCGTTGCATATAAATAGCGTAGTAATGACAGGTGTTTCGTGACTAAATATGTGAACGGTTGAGTGCGAGTAAAAAGAATAGTGATTGGGTTATGAAAATCTGTTGTGGAAGAACATCGAATGAACAGGCCGAACAAATACTGAAGGTCTTTTCCGAGGAATGGAGGGTAAGATAACCTTATACCTTTACCTTATCCTTGGGAATCAACCACCATATTTATAAATAAAATCTGGGGAATTCCCTTTGGACCTTTTCTGGACACGCATGGATCAATGTGCACGGATCTTCATTTTGCTAAGAGAACTATTTATCATGTTCTAATAATAATTTTAATGTTCACCACTTGCTAGTAATTTCAATTCTCTTTGCAAAAAATTGTCTGTTAAAATTTAGTATGATTATACTATATATAGGTGCATAGTCCGTGAAGGGTAATTTTCATTAACTTGAGAAGTTCCTGTTTCTATTCCTCTGCTAACCACAGCGATTTTCGTAAAATACTTAGATTAAGAAATAATTGAATAGATGAAAATAAAACAATCAATGCTCATATTAGTTTCACAAATAAACGTTGAATTCAAAAGTTAATGAAGAATTGAAGAGATTTATGAAGATGTCAGTGACCCTTCCGTCAAAAATTATTCTAACTTGCAACAAAAAGCGAACTTCATAAAATATACTTGGAAAAAACATCAGTGGTATAGTTGTTTAAAAAGATTAGACCTAGCCTTGCGTTCATTAAGATTACGTTTGTACTCATATTCGGGTTATTAATGTCTCTATACCATACCGTCTCTACAACCCATCGTAAGGACGTGTGGCAGGGTGTGCGGAGCAAGAGCCGTTCTAATTCTACGTACTCTAATACTTCCACTCACACTTAAGCTTGATGAGGAAAGCTAAATGAATAGGCTAACTAATTGGACATATGTACGATAGTTCGTTTAGGATCATAACTGAAGAAAACTTGGGGGAATGATAGGTAAATGCCGAGGATGAACTATGAGAAGCAGGTACGAGATGTTGGTGCAAGGAGCATATGAGGGAATGGTGAGCCTGGCAGGGAACGGGATACGAGTACTTTGGATAGATGCTACGAACTAATCCTAGATTGATGATTCGCGACAACTGCCTGCTAAATAATCGCGAAAAATAAGACTGGCGAAATTTTGGCATGCTTAGAATAGTCACGAAAAAATATTCTTCCAATATGTGTTTTTTAAATAATTAATTAGGTCCCAAGCATCTTGTCAATCTGCAAGAACCTGAAAGCAATCCACTCTTCAAGAGTTAATAAAGAGAAATTGTAGCTTTTTGAGCACTTAGTACACCACCAATATTTAGCTATATATACATCTCTGCACTACCAATCGCAAGACCGTGTGGCAGGGAGTGTTAATGTTAAACTCAAATACGTAATAGGTGACAGGGAGTTTTCGGAGAGATCTGCCGAGGTGTGACTGAAGGAAAAACTATTTGTTACTTTGCTTTAATCTTTCTGACCTTTTTCGATTGATCGGTCGACGTGGTAATAGTATAGGGAAGAAATGCCAGAGGTCATCACTTTTGCACACTCATGGTGTCGTCATTCGCAAATTGCTTGACTTGCACAGAAAATCACGAGAGAGGATCCGTGAACCGTGTATTTAGTCGGGCTGAAGAGGAAAGTCAAGCAAGGTCCACCACCTAGTCCTCATCCCTCATCTCCGAAGCTCCTTGCTCTAGTAAACTGCGCTGGCTCCCATAAACTGGGCGGGAAACCTTGCAAGCTGCCAATAGATCATGCGGGATTGGACAATTAGGTTGACTGATATAGGAGTTAAAGAATTCTATTTTCTACATGGTACCCTTCAAGCCACCGCTACGATGTGTGGCAGAGGGTGATTCAACGCCAAGAAGCAACATTCATAATTTAGCTTTTTCTTAAACTATATATATATATATATATAGTTTAATTATATAGTTATATATATATTTAGTTTATATATATATATATATATATATATATATATATATATATTTGTGCGTGTGTGTGTGAGTGAATATGTGAATAATGTATAATTCAAATTATGTAAATATTTCTTTACGAACACTGTATTATGCAAGCTTTAAACTATTTAAGTGTAATTGCTGCTTATTCGTGACGTCTTGCTTCCGCGAGTGAATCAAATTATCGCACACCCGTATCATGTCGTATTTCTGCCGCCTGTGGTCGGCTGCTCAGAGCCCTGACCATCATCATCGCTCACCTGACGGTTTCGACTGACTGGGTGCACCTCGCCCCCTTCTCCTCCTTCCCTTCCTCCTCCACCCACCCCTCCCGTCGGACCCCTCTTATTGGCTGCCCACCCTTTCCTCGTATGATTCCCTCGCTTTCATCCTCCCCGCCGAAAGGTCACAAACACCCCAACTCCCGAGACCCACCCCCGTCTCTCCCCCTCTCACCGCCCTGATAGCCGCCGCCCTCTCGCTTACATGGAAATTGCATTCCGGGATGAGAGTGGAAGCATATGTGTATATATGTGTGTGAGTGTGTGTGTGTGTGTGTGAGTGTGTGTGGGTGGAGAGGGAGAATTGGGGTTGAAGGGTATGGGATGTGTATCTCCGACGGAGATCACCGAGGGTTTTGTATGTGCGATGAGAGGGGGAGTAGGGGTGTGGAGTGTTAGAGGGGAGGGGGTTTAAGGGATTTGTATTTGACTCGCTAAAGGCTTTCAAGTCGTCGAGAAGGGGGGGTTGTTCATGGATCCGGGAGTGGGAGAGGGGTTTAGAGGGAGGCGAGGTATCCGGTACGGGGTCCCGCAATCGAGAGGGAGCAGTGGGCCGACATGGAGTAGGGCATTACACACAACTCACTACCAAAACGATCCACACACCCGTCCAAAGGAGTGCCGAACCCATGACCCCTACCCTGTCCCCTCCGCCCCCTGGTGGCTCAAACTTGAGCACAAAAGCTACAAACTTGGCCTCTCTGACTATGCCCCTCCCTCTCTCTCGACTGCTTGCCTGCGCCCTCCTTATCCTTTTCATCAGACACGAGACAAGCACGCGCTCGGTACGAACGTGTTTGGTGCACTACCTATCTCTCTCCACCTCTCCTTCCCTCCTCCTCTATCTCCTTCCTCCTTCACCTCCCCCCCGTCTCACCCTCCCCGGGCGCCTCCATCGTTCGCCCTCAATCAACGAACGCTCCGCCCTCCGCGGTCTTGCCCCTTCCCCAGTCACCTGTGATCTTGGAGGGGACAAGGTATTTCTGAGCCCCCCAGAGCATTTGGGCGCAAGTCTACCTTTTGTCCAAGTTGATTTATAACCGTTTTCGAGGATCCTAATAGTGTTCTGCATGCGCTGAGTTTGATAACGAATTAACAGCATTAAAAACGTAACTTGTAGATACGTAAAGTGCGAGGAGTGTTTCTAAATTATAATATTTCCGGCTCCCCTCTAAATCAGGGAAGAGAGGATGTATCCAAACACTTCAGGAGTCCGGGCTCAATGTCGATATTCTTTCGGTATTGATATTTATTGCATCCACTCCGCATCCACATAAATAATATTTTGCGTGGGGCCACATCTCAAAAGAAATACGCAGTTCACTTCAAATTTCAAATCAAATTTCTTTTGCCAGGTTACCGGAAAATGCAATGGAAAATTAAGAAAATGGTTATACTTTATTTTTAAACCACACTTGTTATATGTAGCGAGTATTCGAGATCCATGGGAGAACATTTTATCTGAAGAATTGGAAAGTGTTTAGAAAAAATTGACTAAGTTTGTTAAAAATTGATACGAGAAGAGACTAAGCGTGAATTTCATACAGAAGGAATTGGGATTGGAGCTCTCTCGAGCCACGATAGATGATGCATGATGAAGAAGGGGGTCGGGATGGTGCAATGGCTAACAAACTTACTTCCCACCCTGAGGGCCTTTCTATGACCGAGTATCATGCGAGGGTAGAATATTTAATGTACTTGAATATTTAGATGACGGTATCTATCTTTCTTATTTTATCCCTGTGGTCTTATATACACTCTCTAAAAAATGTCACCATCCTAAAGTCATCTTCCCCTCCTACTCGCCTGGATTCCGTCAGTATCGCCGCCGTGCACTTCCAGGTCTTTGAAAATCCCTTTTTAAGCTGTTAATCAGTGTGGTGTTTTACTTGGTGAAAGGTCTATCGCTAATGGTGAAGGTGAAATGCTGCGTCTATTGTAAGCTACTGCAAACACACCTGCTAATTTTGTATTTTTTTATTCTATGCGATACTGCGAGTTACCAAATTACCGCAGAGTTTACAAAGCAATTCCATTAATGTAGATATCCTGCTAAACCTTAGAGGATATCGTTTTTAGCAATACAATGGCCGTTATCAACATATTCAAAGTAACGAGCAAGGGTTTAAGAGAGGAAGATCATGCGAACCACAAACGGGGTGTTTTTACGTATTTATGATATCCTGAAATCGGGGGAAGGGAATATCCAAGTGGATGCTGTATCTTTAGAGTTTAAAAGAGTCTTCGACACGGTCCTTCATAAGAAATTATACAAAAACTAAGATATTATGGTGTTAACGAGAAGGCGACTGAATGTTTAAGGATTTCTTATCTAACCGTGAACAAAAAAAACAGTCGTCAAAGGGTTGAGTTGATTAGAGGAAGACGTAATTTAGGAGTGCCGCAGGGCAGTGTTATAGGCCCCCCTAATCTTCTTTTTACACATTTAGGACCAAATGCCCCACATTAGCAGCAATCTTAGATTATTAACAGACGACACAGTGATTTGTATAGAAATTATAACAGCGACAGTTTGCGTCCTACTCCAACCATTTAGATGAGTTATCGGAGTGGTGTAAAGAATTGGGTTTAGAGTTAAATATCAGACAATGTTCAGCACCGAGTTTTTTTCAAAACAAAAAAAGAATATCAATGCGTATATTATAAAATAGATGGGGCCGAGTTATGTGCCTGAGAAAAGGTTAAATACTTGGGTGTTACAATGGCATCAAACCTCCCATGGGGTATACACATTAGAAGAATATGCATGAAAGCCTTAAATAAGCTAGGTTTTATTTGACGGGTTGTAGGAAAATGTAATAAAAAACTAAGAGGGACTTGCTTCGGTTTAGTTTGACCAAATTCAGAATACGGGGCATGTATCTGGGAGTCATGAAGGAAACCCTTTATTTAATAATTAGATCAGGCTCAGAGAAAATCCGCATGTGCTCTAGGGTTTTTAATATGAGCTGAATGCAATCAAAAGTATTTATAAACCGATGATTCTGTATGTATGGCTTGTATTCCGTCACAAGACCTTACGGCGGCTTGCGGAGTATTGTGTAGATGCAGATGTACCAATAGCAGATGAGCGAATTCATAAGGAATATTACTGAGTGCTATGAAGTACCTCGTAAGAAAGGGAGTAAGTAAACCCCCATTAAAACGTGCGTATATCTGAAGGGTTTATGGATCTATAGCAATCTTCGCTACCGTAATAAAAGATATTCACACTAACAGAAGTGGAAAATAAATAGCTAATAAAGATAGACAAGTGGAGATCAGGAAACAATTTAAAATGATATAATTTTTGCACTTAAAGTTTCACTCAAATTTAGTTTTGCGTGATATTTTACAGACCAGGTGAAAATAGTAGGAATATACCTGTAGAGGTAGAATTTTGCTGGGAAAATAAGGTTTTTTCTAGGAGGAAGAAAATTGACCCGAACTAAGTATTTTAAGAAACTATTAATACTAATTTTCATATTGAGCGTAGTTTTGTAGGGTGTGAAAATGTGGACCGTTGAAGTCAGATGATCATTTCACATGAGAGCATCTGAAAAATGATGAAGACTGGGATAGAGGTGAGGACGTTAGGCAAACGAGGAAGGGGGAGGAAGAAAATAGGAATGTTAGATTGATAGTCGTCTTTATTTTGGGGCGAGAATGAGACTATGGAGTCTCTTCTACCTCCTAAACCCTCGGTATACATTTACAATATTAAATTTATAGATAAATTACAAAAATTATATATTAATAGCAATAAAATTAATACATATAATTTTTTAGGATTAACATACAGCAACACAATACATTAGTTGACTGGTTAATTAATGACTATAGGACAATATATACAACATACATATAAAATTCATACAAATAGTATACATTCACATACCAATACATGCAAAAAATACTTGTAAAACAATATTCTTGGTTATATTTACACACGCCAGTACAAAGTATGATGTTCCTGCGAAAGAAAAAGGAAAGATCTGGAAGTCTGTTGGTTGATGTGGTGAAGGTTGGTTAATGAAGTGATGTTGGGCGGAATGAAGGCAAATAGAATCTGAGCGAAATTGAAGAACAGACTATTGTAATGTCAGATTTTGTCTCGGTGGATGGGGTGTACAAATTTAGCGTTAGTTGGTCCTGGCGTCCAGCTAAAACCTTGATTGTGATAAGAAATCTTCCTGGGAAGCTACAGGAACACAGGGACAGAAATTAGCCTCTCTAGCCTGATGTGTAAATCTCAGAAGTCGTAGGAATTAGTAAGGCAGAGAAAGAGCTCTCCCCTAACCTATCAAACCAACCTTTGGGTTGATTAATTAATTCAGTTTAACGATATATCGTCTATCCGAAATCCATTGGAAATATTATCTCCATCGTGAGTTTAGATTTGTTACTTAATAAAAATATTAAATGCATAAGTGTACAGAATGTATGACCAATAAGGCATTTTGAAAATAGTAATAGCAATAAAAAAGGATTCTCCTGAAATCCATGCGGAGTAGTGACACATTAATTGTTGGCATCTGAAAGTACGCGGGGCGTAAAAAGCCTGACGAAGATAATTGTTCACTAAAAATGGAAACTGTATCAAGGCAGGACTAATAGTGGAGGACATTTAGCAGATAATTTAGAGATGTGAGGACATAAAGATGTAAGGTTGTATTACAAACGTCTTTGTTCTCATGGGCAATATTGAGACTAAGCATTGCGAGAAACGAGCTAAGTTAAATGATGTAACATAGCTCAGGAAAGAACGAAGTGAGCTGCAGTAAAGTAATCTTTGGATCGATGCTTGAAAATGAACATTCTGCAATTAAAATATAGCCTAAGAAAAAATGAACAATTAAACACTGGGAGTTAAATATAGTCTCTTTCTGAAATCTATGCATAATTTGTAAAAGACTGAATCCTAGTGAGAATCTTATTTTGCAAAAGATATAATTAGGATTTAATAGGTGCCTCTAAGGTTTAGGTTCCATAAAACCATTGATTCAACAAATGAAAATCAGTTTTACGACAAATGGACATCCAAACCCGAATCGGGACTCGGGCCAGGAATGTTGACTTTCTTCTGTTGAATTTTAATATCTCTCGATACTTGAACGGCAGATGCCATCCTCTTTTCTGAATGGCCTACAGGAATGATAGCATTCGTTAAAAACTCCGTTTACCATGTACTTATTGATGTAGGGCACTCCCTCGTCAGCAGCCATAACTTTATAAATTGTAACTCTTGAGAAATGTTTTTCTGATTGCTCAGATTCCGAGATAACAGACTTCCGCTCCAGCAGAGGTCAATGTGTTGTATAATAAATCTAAAAAATATTGTTGACGTCAGCAGTTAAAGTTGAGGGATGCCCCGAGGAGGCCAATCGAGTGTGAATGGGAGATGTTGAAGATTGAAAAGATAAGGCGACCGGACGGAGGTCCGCGGGGTTTTGCCCTGTCCACCATTTTATGGCCCGGGCCGTTCGTTAAGTGTCCTGAGCGCGTTTCCGTGTCAAGAATCTCCTCTTGAGGGATAGTACTTGGAAAATGGAAGAGGAAGATGTCTTGCAAGGATCTGCTGAATTTATTCTCATCATTTGAATGAAATAGCTCACAGAACCTTCCTGACTATCCTCGAGAGGTGAGATAGGGTTATAAGAATAAACGGAGACAAGCCCTTTACCCTTATCAGATGAATTATATATTTTGAACATGTGGTCACGTTGAAAGAAGAGGTATAATACAATGACCTGTTGAAAGCCAGACAGCATGTCAGAGGGTATTCAGTGACTCAGGCCATAAGGACTAAGAAATGACCCGGATAGCGAATTGCTGGAGACATTTCGCGAAAAATGGATTAATTTACGAATCGCTCTATAGTGTTTCTACAGGAATATTTACAGCTCGCCTACTCAAGATATTTGGAGTACATTACGTAATTATAGGAATAAAATTAATTTGCTGTAGGAATTTGCAAATATTTAATTATTTTTGATTTTTTCGACGATTGTTGACCCACTATTCATTTAAGATATTTTTATGATGACCTCAGAAACTATTTTTTCCATGAGGTTTCCTAACGCTACAATTTATGTTTGTTTTCCTTTTTCTTTCCGTATGGTCCTCAGTATGGGTATATTAACATTACCAGGCACTATTGCTATTGCGGAGGTCATTTCTACACGAGTAAATTTTTTAATCAGTCTAGGCATATATTTGCTCAAGAGGTACCGTCTTACTACGGTACGAGAGGTCATAAATATTCGTTCAGGGAGATCAAATTTCGAGTCTATTTCGAACTGACGAGCATATGCTTCGATATGCTCTAATCCCGTGATCAAGTTCTAATAATTCTTAATCGGTTTGGGATATAAATTCAATGCAACTGAGTTAATTTCAAAGAAAAAATTAATTCAGGGTCGTCCTTTAAATGTATTGTTTATATTGGGAAAGCAATCAACGAGTCCATGGAAAAAAATAAGAGGCGGAGTACGAATAAGTAGAGAAAGTTTGTACGTATGTTTGCTACGACTTTCGGGCGAAAAGCTTGTACTTGCAAGGAAGAAAGAAGACTTAACAAGGCATATATCTGCACTATGGAGATGGGAAAGAAAAAGTACAACGTTAAGATAAACAAGATGATAACTAAGGTAATACTCTATTCAGTGGAAGTAGGAGAGATAATCTAACGTAATAGTCAGGATAGGGAAAGACACACCAGAACAAGAGGAAGAGCTTTGATATTAAAGCAACACAACTATCATTGATGGGAGAGGGATATAGTAAGCAGAATAATAAAGGTAAGGAAGTATTCTGCATAGTCGGGTTTCACCGCGTCGTTGTTTGATTCTGACAACAGTTTTGCCGCAGTTGCATTCGGCGAAACTGTTGTCAGAATCAAACAACGACGCGGTGAAACCCGACAATGCAGAATACTTCAAACCACCGCCGTGAAAACCTACGCAGCCATAAAGGTAAAGAAGGTTTTCTTATTAAAAGAAAGCGGGAAAGGAAAATAATACCAACATGGATCAACAGGAAGCGATTCGTTTAGATTTATGTGTGAAGTCTACTTTCCTGTTGAATGTGACACGTGGACGAATGGAGCCATAGAACATGAAGACATGAGGCGATGAAAACGTGGTGCTACCGAAGAATTTGAAAATAAAATGGATAGACAGAGTAACAATTCATGGAGTACTTCAAAGAGTGGGGGAAGAGAGGAGCATATAGAAGACATAGGAAGAAGAGGGAAATTGATTGGGCATACCCTGAAGGATAATAGATTTGCGAAGACCAACATTGAGGGGAATACGGGGAAGAACAATTATAGAGGAAGGCCTTGGATGAACTACGAGTAGCAGGTAATGGAAAATGTCGCTCGGAGTGAGGATGCACAAATCACATGAAGATGTCGGTTAGAAACTCGGATTCAAAGTTGCGGTCAGACGTGATAATCTCAGAGGAGAGGTGATGATTGTTAAGATTGTGTTGGCCGAACGCCTTGGCTCGAAAAGGTCCGCCCCATGCCAACGGCTAACACTCAGTAGACCAATCGAGGGCGCATAGTTAACGCTTTTTGAACTCTAATTGAAAATGAAAGTTGTAATTTATGAAGAGATATAAGTCACAGAATACATGAGCGAATATTCTTATCTAACCGCCGTTTGGACGTTTTCAATGCATAGATGAAATAAACGCATTGCATCTCAAAATCGATATATTAAAATGATTGTGCAATTAAAAACATTTGAGACGAGTCTAGTCATGAATCGATTGTCTTCGAGTGGTTGTTGGTTGAGAAACAAAGGAGCATGGGTCAGAGAAACAACCTTGGCGCAGAGGTAGTAGACAAAATTGTTGAAGTAGAAAAGCGTGATTGTGCATTTAAAAAGGAGAAAAGCACCTGCTCCCGCATTAACGAACATGGTGTCAATTCGTGACGTTCAATGCTTAAACATTCATTGTGCGAGTACAGTGCGGAGATTGAGAGTATTGTTGAAAAGAAAAATCTACCGGAAAAATGACTGGCGGTCCTTTCGGGCAGGTGGAATAATTTAATGTCTCTAGCATATGATTTTTGGATATTGATTTCAGGGATTGAAATAGCATGAAAAAGTGCCTGGGCTGAGTTCCATTTACTCTAATAAAGTTTTGATTACTTGCGAGCATAAATTACATTATTTCAAAGCGACCGGTCGTAGTTACAATTCGATTATTAATTTTAACTGATATTTTTATCTTTGAAGGTGAAAGTTTAATGCTTTTAAGAACAAAAATTTTCTTAATCATAAATTAATCTATCTATATGAAAATATATTTTAAAAACCCAAGTATTTTTCCTATTATATTGCGGGTGTTGGTATTTTAAGGTTTTGGAAAAAGCTGGCTTCGATGTTAATAGTGCTGGATCTATGACAGCAGGAAAGAATTGTACTAAAAATTGATTTGTAACGTAGATTGTTAGATGAAAATAAAAGATCAAATAGATTACTTTCTGAGAACCATAAGTAAATTAAAAGTAATAGTCGTATTTTTTGTAATTTGAAATTGACGGAATACCTAAAAAGTGATCGAAACCTTGTCATCCAGTTTCTTTTTCTCAATTATTCCCAATCAAAAGTAAAGAGAGAAGTTGGGGATAATAGTAAGGCTGTAGTTCAGGCCAGTGGAGAGAAGTTAGTCGTGTGGATTTCCAGTTCGCTCTTTGCTTCTCGGGAGCAAAGATCACAACAGCAACTGCTTCGCATGCGACACTTCCTTTCACTTCGATTCACTTTCACGATCTCCCTCGTCTTCATTCCTCCACTACTCCCTCGTGCACTTGATCGCAACTCCCCTTACATTTCCTACTCCGGTTTCAATGAATCAGTTAGGACCTTCGTTCAGTCAATCCTACGACATAGATAGGAATTGTTACGGTCCCAAACTATCCATGTAGGTAGATTCTCTCGCCAAGATTAATTAAAAGAGATAAACACCGTCACCAATAGATTTAAGTACTTTTTCCTTCCTTCGCACGATACATAATCATAGCGAAATCAATACCAAGCTCCCTTATATATATACTTACAAAACAAATTCAAAGAAGCTACGCGAGATGCTGTGAGGATAACTTTTAACGGAGTCATCCGCAAATACCCATTAAAATGCAACATTTTCAAAGTATAATAATCACTTTGGGATATGAACGCGGATCCATTTGAATAAAATAAAATTTAAAATATAGAATTAAGTCTCGAAAAGGACGTCTCGGTAGTTTAACTGACTAAAACACTCGGTCAGACATCGAGAGATCCGGGTTCGAATCCCGGCAAAGGCGATTGATTTTAATACTTTGAAATTACTGCACTGTTAAAAACCAAAATTTAAATATTTTACCAAAGACACCGATTATTTCCTTATGAATATCGGCAATTACGTTTGTAAATATATAAGACTGCATGTGACAGGACAATGCATTAAACGAGCTACCAGGAGACAATGTTCGATACAGACTCACTCATTTTTTTGTTGCAATGCGAGACGTTTCAATGGAAAACGTAATCCTTTCGATAAGAAGCAATACTGGATGTCATTAATTTAAACAAAATAAACTCAATTGATAATTTCTACATTGAATAATTTAAAGAATTTTCAGTTTTGCATATTAAGGATTAACATGTTCCACATATGATACATGAAGATGTTTTCATGTATATATGTATATATATATATATATATATATATATATATATATATATATATATATATATATATATAAACATGAAAACATCTATGTATATATATATATATATATATATATATATATATAGATGTTTTTTTTCGTGTTTGAATGTGTGTATATATATTTATTTATATCTGTTTCATATATTTATAGAAACAGATGTAAGGAAAAGGGATAGGAACACACATAAAGGACGAACACAGGAGAGGTGGGGAAGGCGGAATCAAGCAGATCACGAATGCAAAAATGTTTCCTAGACCGGGATTGAACACACAAGAAGGAAGGATAGTAGTAGAGCAATCATGATTCCGCCTTCCCCACCTCTCCTGTGTTCGTCCTTTATGTGTGTTCCTATCCCTTTTCCTTATATCTGTTTCTACATAAATGAGTATTTGTTCGCCGTTTGGCGGGATTTCGTGTTTGAATGTGTGTGTGTGTATATATATACAGGGTTCGTCCGGAAAATAAGTGTACTGCCTACTAATTTTTTCCCGCCGCTCCAGGCGCGCCCAGCACCGCTCTGACGGGCTGCGATTGGAGGGGGGTATGTTGGCAAGCGACGCTGAAAAAGGCAGTCGGCTCTGAGCTGTGGTGTAGTGAGGAGCTCTGTTAACGCGAACCTCCACGCTCGACCCACGTCACGGAACGCGATGCCGAAGTTTTTGGAGCAGCGTTATTCCATCAAATTTGCGGTAAAGCTTGGGAAATGGTCTACCGAAGCTGTCGGTATGATTAACCAGGCTTACGGGGAGTCAGCCATGTCCAGAAACATGATCTTTCGGTGGCACAAGATGTTCGTGGAGGGCAGAGAAGAGGTCGACGACGAGTCTTTGAGAGGTTCCCGATGATGCCTTCGCGGGAGCGTTCCAAGAATGGGAACGCCGCTGGAACAAGTGTATCGACTCACAAGGGTCCTATTTTGAGGAATATTAGCTTAAGATATGTAAAAGTGTAATAAATTTTTTTTCCTGAGCTCAGTACACTTATTTTCCGGACGAATATATATATATATATATATATATATATATATATATATACACACACACACATATATAATATATATTTTTACGTAATATAAAGAATTTATAATATATATGTATATATTCGATTCATGTGGTACTGAAGAGTAGGCGTATGCTTGGGGTGGAAATCGAAAGGAGGTTCTCACTACGAAGGCGCTACGTATTTTACGAAAAGGGAATCCGTCTTAAGCAACTCCTCCCCGCTTCTTCACACATCCATTTCCATCCACTCCAGCATCCACCCCCTGCTTTCACCTCTTTATCCCTCCATCCCTTTCCAAAATCTCCTTAGCCCATACACCCCACAACACGCATGAGTGTGCGTGAAGGCCACATGTATATTTGTTTGAATTGCATGTATGTATCCTTACATAGGCGTACCTATATATATTTTCCTCCTCGCCCTTCGCTTCATCTCCTCCGTAAGGGATTGGATGGAGTGCTTTCAGCCTGGCGTCACAGGAACTCCACCCATGCCGGCGAGAAAGGAGGGGGAGAGGGGGTTGGTTCTCTCGCCCGGGTAATAAAATTTGGGGGGATATTGAAAATGGCGCGGAATCTGCTGAGGGATGGAAGAATGTCGTCTCGGCAGGGAGGGTGGAGGATTGCGTGGGTGGGTGCAAAGGAAAAAGAGGAGTGGGTTGGAGGGTGCGGAACCAGTCGGGCGCGGAGAAGACGCCGGGAATAGGTTACCTCAGTTCAGTTCAAGGAGCGGGAACGAGTGGGTGAGTGGGGTCAGAGTAGCAAATTTAGCGCTTGATCCACTAGGTTGCTCTCTTCAGCACCATTAGTTTTATGATACGATGTAATTAGACTGATTATTTATTGATGAAAAATCTATTTGTTTATATGATGTGAAGATGACGGAAAACACAATTGAATGTAAACTTTAAGTGATTAATTAACTCCGGAAAAGCATATTTTATGATACCTAAAAATACCTATTTAGACTTTTAGACTTTTATGCTTATTTTTGCCTGTTATGTACAAATGAAAAAGGAGTAATATTTTGCTAAAAACATTGCAGTAAATTTAGATGTTGATGCTATAAATATTTCAATAAAACTAAAGTGTCGGAAAAGAAAATACGTTGTTCTTCCGCATATATTTTATTATGCACGACCTCAGGTTTTGACTTACACAGTCCTCATCAGGTGAAGTACAGAGGACACACAGCTTTATATACAAGACAGAGAAGAGGAGAGGGTAGGTTCTGGTAAAGTGAGAGGAGGGGAAAGAGGAGGGAAACCAGTGAGTGTGTATGGGGGGGAGGAAGAGAGGGCGGTTGGGTATGACGTCAGGGCGGGGGGAGGGGCTGTGGAACAGAAAGAGTCCCAGGAAGTGGGAGCGGGAGGAATACATCGCGTCATTAACCAATATACCCTTATAATAAGTGTTTTTGGAAATTTCCAAACGTTCCAAGGCATCTAATCTCAAATCTTTCTTCTCCAAATGTAAAATTTCAAGAACAAAGTCACTTGTGGGGCTATTTGTCCAGTAGATGCTTGGCAAAAGGTGAATTTCTGTTTTCCTGTTAAACTAAAGCGTTAACTCGATAGTTGGGAATGTGTCCTTCGAAACAAAATTAATAACAGGTACCATTCACTCATCCGCAAATGTAACGTCAATGCGACAGTGGTGGTATTTAGTTCCTCCGTGCCCGGGCGATAGGAAAAAGTAATGACCAGTGCGCTATATAGTATGTGTAGTCGAGCGGTTATCATTCTTCATTTTATTAATTTAGTTCAGTTGCATGGATGATTATTCCGTTAATTATTACTATGTCACCTATGAAAATATTTTTCACATAATATATGGAAAATCACTTATGAGGATAGGTTTCCAACTAGTAAAAATGTCATATTCTTTGAAAGAACATTTCAATTTGTTGACTGGTATTTTTTATATTCTTCGTTTTCGTTAATTAAAAATAATATTTGAATGAACTAATGGTTTGTTTTTTACTCTATTATTATATCGAAGGAAATTTTTGAAGCAGATTTAACATTGTCATATATTGCTTATTGCATTTTGAAAAATCCCAATGAAGATGCTAATTGGATTATTATTTCATTTTAGAAACTAAGAATCCACTCACTGCACAGAGATGATTCTTGGAATGGTCACCACTGTCCCACTCTTACCACATCGATGCTATGTGTATATTAAGCGCTTTCGTGACGGACGTCAATATGTTAGTTGACAGAACCAGGAATAAATTTCAACATACTTTTGAATATCCATTCATTTTACTAGGGAATTACTTTGCGTGGAATTTCCGTAAAAGAGTGGCCGCTATCATCAGCAGTGCTTCGTGGTATCTGGTGACACACAATGAATTTCATCTTCTGTTTTTTAGATTTGTGATATTCAGGAAGATTTTTTTTAAATCGTTTTGTTACGAAAATAAATGACGAAAATATGGATATTAGCATGATGACTCAGTTTTAATCAGCTCTTCTACACGCTCCCATAAGAATTTGCTGCTGCAGAATGTTTAGTGAATTTACCTAATGTTAACCCTAACTGGATAGCTAATTTCTCTTAGCTTCATAACCCAAAGTACTTGGATGACTTCAACTGCAAAGGTAAAATATTGGCTCAAATATACGATAGAATCACTGTGATGTCGAAGAAACTGCCAGAGGTGAAGGTAAATATGCAAACAATGGCAGTATGCTGAAATGTTCATGGATTGAATTTCCTTTTCTTGCATTCGGTATGATTCATCAAATCTGTCAACTGTATTTATTTTATTTATTAACTTGCTGGTTTATTATTTCTTAATTTCATTTGATGGTTTTCCTATCGATGCTAATAAATTGAATAATATCTATTTCGTCTTATCCTATGATCAATAATATCAAGAAGACGGATTAAAATAGTACAAGAAAAACAGAATTCACTGAGAAGTTTCACTCTCCCAAGTTTCCGTGCTAGTCTAAAGGCGTTTTTGAGTGAGTCCGAACATGGCCTCTGTCCTCTGTCCCAGTCTTTCAATTAATTGAAAAACTTCACGCAGAGTTTCATTTTTTGAACAGGGAAATGAATCGTATTTACAGTAAATACAGAAACAAGAGTGTTAACAAATCTTAAATCGTTGAGTATGATAACACACACACACACACGCACACGCACACGCATATATATATATATATATACATGTAAATGTGGGTATGTGTATATATATATATATATATATATATACACCCACACATATGTGCATATCTGTCTGAATATATATATATATATGTGTGTGTGTGTGTGTATATATATATATATATATATATATATATATATATATATATATATATGTATGTATGTATGTACACGCACACAATTTAAACGAAGGTACGAGATGGTGTTATCCAGCAAAAATATAGAAGATAACATAAAAAAAACCCACGAAATTTGAAATTTTCGGCGGTAGGCATCCTCTTCGGAAAGACGGAACTCCGTTAGAATTATTTTCCCCATCTGTGAGATTTTCGTAAAGGTAATATATACACACACATTTACATATTTATATGTCATTTTTGCATGTATGCTCACAAAATATAACAATGTAACACGAACTACACTTGTTAACCCGGCTTTGCCCTATCTAAGAAGAGAGTGGAGGACGAAAGAGAGGTAGAGGTGGGGAGACAACGAGGACGAGACGATGGGGGGAGGGGTTAAAGGGTGAGATGGGAAAGGGATCCAAGATCCCTGAAAATGGAGCGGGGATGCTTCTCTCTTTTCCCCGGAGACTGGGAGATAGATAAGTGAGGGGTAGGGCGGCGGGTGACGGTGGGCGTTCGGGAGAAATGAGGATGCAGGGGAAGAGCGCTCTCCTCCTTAAGGAGATGCGATAGGGAGAAGAGAAGCGGAGCGTGCGGGGGAGGAGGAGTTGGCGGGCTGCTGGATTGCGGATCCTTTTGTTGGTGGGCGGGGTCGGGAGGGTGAGGTGATACCCATGTGGCGTGGCGATGGGGTGGGTTGACGGCGGTTTCGGGTGGCGGAAGGAGGTAGGGGAACAAAAAAAGATAAAGGATACCCTCGGAGTGACTGTAATAGGGCTCAAAATTGCGGTTTTCTTCCTCTCCCCGGCGGTTGAGGGGGCGGTGAGGCGGGCACACGGACGGGAGGGATTGGGGGGGGGCGGTGATTCGCTTTGAATCCCACTTCAGTCTTTTCCTCGAACCCCACCCACCCTCTCTCTCTCCGCGCTCGCTCACTTTAAGACTCTCCCTCACGTATTACACAACCTACCCCGCCCAATGGAAAACCAGTCCCTCCACCTTCCACCCGCACTCCCGATCACATCTCATCTTTACCGCTGGGGATATATAAAAATAAAACGGAACCTACCCGCTGTGCACTCCGGTTTTACGTCCCGCCCATCCGCCTTCCCCAGAAATCCCGCCTTCCACGTTGACTATATGCTCGAAAAATCATGGTTAGCAGCGGATCTCCTGTTGTTATATATATATATTATATATATATATATATATATATATGCATATATATGCATATATATAAATATGTATTTATATATATGTATACACACACGTATATATACATATATATATGCATATATTTATATATATATATATATATATATATATATATATATATATATATATATATATATATATATACATATACACACACACGTACATATATATTACGACTACTGACCGGAGGGCTCGGGTTCGATTCCCGGGCAAGCCACTCTAGGCACCTGCAGCTCCACCCTATGTGATTTTTCGGGTACCAGATCTTCCTGGGAAACCATAACTTGCACAGGGAAATGAACTGGCCCCCCTACCCTGATGTGTGAATTTCACACGCCGACGGGCTTAGTATTGGGTGAACTCTACCATCACCAACCAAACTGACCTTCGGGTTGATTACTGTGTTTATGGTTTTTTTATACACAAACACGCTTATATATGGTTACAAATCACCCCCGTATCTGCTCCTCTCCTCATCTTCCTGTCAGTGACTGCTTATACTCAGATAAAGGTGTCTGGGATCACGGAAATATTGAAGTTTCCATCTAAGCATTCACATAAAACCACATTTATCAACACTATGGGTCACCTTGATAAGTGAGGTCAGAGTTGAACTAGTTCTAAACCCAACGGCGGGTGAAATTCTCACATCAGGGCAGGGGTGACAGTTCCTGTCCCTGTGCAACTTACGGTTTCCCGGGAAGATTTCGTTTCCCAAAAGAGAGCCCACCTTGGGTGGAGCTGAGGGTGCCCAGAGGTGTCACTAGGATCGAATCCGGGCCCTCTGGTGTCTTCGCTTACTGACTCTTGTCCTTGAGTGTGTACTATGTGCGTACGCGCACTCCTTTTTAGATCCTCTCCACAGACAAAGTGCCGCCTTTAGACCCCGAAGCGTCAGGAAGGTCTTATTATTTTTCTTTATATTTTACTATTATCCCTCACCCTCCGTCGGGTCACTAAGTTCATACATATGTACATGCATAACGAAGGATGGGTGCACTCTTTTAGGAGGACAGAGAAAAAATTCGTGGGTGGGATGAGAAGGAGCAGAGAGAGAGAGAGAGAGAGCTGGGAACGGTTTTAAAAGGTGGGTTGATGATATTGGCCCCGCCGCACACTGAAGTTTAATAAATAATAAGAATGCTAGCGCGGGTGGGCTTGGGGGATGGCAAGGATCTTATCCCTCCCCCGCCTTCCTTCGGTCGCTTTTACGTATTTGCGTGGTCTTGGGGGAGTCTGGGGGTGGGGAAGAAAGAAAGAGAGAGAGAGAGAGAGAGTAGAGCCGGGGGGCGATAAGGGGATGAAATGGAGGTGGGGAGACTGAGTCGAGTGGATTTCCTTATTTTTTCTCACGGCTACGGGGGTGGGGGAGGTTTTAGGGCGAGGGGTCCCCTGTGGGTCGTGGCGCGGGGGCGGCTCTGAGGAGGAGCGCGGTGGAAATTTAATAAATTAGGAAAATCGTTTTTGCGGGAGGGAAATGGGGAGGATGGGACGATGGGAAGTGGGGAGGGATCGGGGCGGATGGGCCACGGTTCCGGAGGGTGGAGAAGGGGATGGGTAGTGTATATGTGTGTGTTTGTGTCTGGAGAAAGGTTCGGCAGATTATTTCTCATTGGGCGGGAGGGGACGGGGTTGTTGGAGTGGGGAAGTAGGGAAGTTTGCGGGGTAGGGATGAAAATGTGGGTGTGTTGGGCGGGCGGGGGGGGGGAAGGAAGGGGAGTGTAAAAGGAAAATGCGGAGGAAAAAGTCGGATCTCGCGTTTTAAGAAGGCTCGGTGGAGGAGGGAAGAGGGTGGCGGGGGGTGGGAAATGAATCGGACGGGGGTGGTGGGAAAGGCGGGAAGGATTGAGAGTCGGCTCCCGCCATCCTTGTGGTGGTGGGGAGGGGGGATGGATGGAGAAATATGGAGGGCGGGAGGGTTCTTAAGGGTGCGCTGGGGAGACTTTGGAGGAAGAGGGAGGAGGTAGGAGAAGGGGGTTGTGGATGGGGAGTAGACTTAAGGTTTCACGACCCCCGACCCCGCACTCGACTTGACTCTGTGTATACGTGTACGTTCAGGTTGTGTTGGTGGCGGTGGGGAGGGGTGGAAATTTACCTTAATTGGAATTTGAAGAAGGAGAAATTCCATCGGGGAAATAAAGGTTATTCCGCGCGTCTTATCATCCGCGTGGGGCACAGCACACACACACACACACACACACAGACACACCGACAGAAAATTGCTCCTTTTCCTTGCCTCTCTTCACGGAGCCATCCCCCCCTTCCCACTCCCTTTTTGCGAATATCCCACGGTTAAGGAATTCATTCTCTCTACCATCATTATTATTTATTTTATTCTGTTTCCCTGCCACGTATTTCCCACCCCCTCTCCCTTCCCGCAGGGGAAGAAACATTTTTTTTCCATCTCGAGGAAAAATGCGACCTCGACTTCTATCTCCGACCCCGCTCACTAAGGAAATACCCATAGTGGTTGCTCAGGGAGGGTGAGTACATTCCCTCACCACCTCATTCCCCAAAACGACGTGATGAGTGCGTGTGAAGAATAATAAAATAACCCTCGCGTCTCCTTAAAGGTCTACTTTTATCATGAAATGACCAGCAGCAGATTTCATCAGATTTTCTGTATCTTCCTCACCGTTGAACCCCACCCAAATTTACAATCGAGAGATCGAGTCAAACGGCTAAGTGAATGGTGCAATTTGGTACAGTCGGAGGTGACAATGCTTTCCCGAAAGCTATTGGCAAGTCTTCCGGTGCGAATTGATAGGAACAGCCGCTTTGATGGATCAACTTAAACTTTTTTACGTTCAAATATATTTTCACTCTCCAAACGTTTGGTGCAATTTTCATTGAAGCCTTATTTCGCCTTCAGCAGAATAACTCCCGCAATTGGTTTCGTGTCTCATTGTTCTTTAGAGTATAGTGACGAGTAGCACCTTCCTTGAACCGAGTTGGTTTCGAGTGCAAATACCTCCATTGCGGTCACATTTTCCATCTTGACCACTGAATTTTCCTCGATCCAAGGAACCCAGCCTGTGATGTTTGACGATACAAACTCTTATAACTCCTGAAGTGGCAAGAATACTTTCGTAATGGACGCGCAGGGAGCTGCCATCTTTGGAGGGATATAAAGATTCACTGTCTGAAGATCCCAGCCTTCGGTAATTTGATATTTTAGTAATCTGCAAGCCATAGCTACGGTATGTGGCAGGGCATGAATGTACACCAGACCAATTTTGACCCGAATATAACCCTACCGCGGTCGGACAATGTTATTCTAATCCCTTTTTGTTCGTGGAAAAAACAACATCTTAAATATATGTGCTCTACACTTAATCTCTCTCGTTTTATTAACATGATCCCTCCTACCGTAGTACGATGGGGGTAATAATACATTTTCAACATCACTGCTAAAGAGACATCCTTTCAATTTATGCAAGAGCTTCAAGTTGTAATTTAACCTAGCTGCTCTAATATTTTGGATACGCTACTAAATTTATCACAACAACGTTTTAAAAATCTAGCGCCTCTACGCTGCACGCGATCCAATTCGGCAATCAATCCAGCTTCGTGAGGATCCCATATACTTGCAGCATATTCTAAATGAGGTCTAACCAGCAACAGATAACATTTCTCTTTGACTTTTTCATCACATTCACCCAGTACTCTTCTAATAAATCCTAATTTCTTGTTAGCTTATCCACATATTCCCTGTATGCTTTTCACCAAGGAGAGTTCGTGAGTGAGGGTAACATTTAAGTATTTAATCGAGTCTATACATTCCATTTCGGTGTTCCCGATGCAGTAGGCGTTCTGGAGGGAATTGCTCTTTTGCCAAAAATTCATCACCAGTGACTCAATTAAGTTTAATTCTAATTGCCAAGTGTCGCACCAGCATTGTATAGCATTAAGGTCATCTGATTAAGCTAAGCTCCTGTGTCCTCAGGATTACGGATATCACGGCAAACCACTGCATCGTCGGCAAAATAATGAATGAATTCCTTCTGTATCTGGTGTTCCTGCAATCGCTCCTGGAGCGCATCCATTTGATTTAAATCATTGGGTCCGTTCCTCTCCCAGATTAAATTGGAAATATTTCCAGATGAATGGAGATGTTTCGTTCTGACCATAAAGGTATCCATGGATTTCTGTGCCGCTTCCGTTGTGTGACGTTGACTTTCCGTCCATCCGATGCGCGCTCGGCTTTTCTGAATCCGCGAAGAGAATTCTGCTAAATTATATCACGCGGACTTGTACAATTTCCCAAAAGAACCCAGGATTACTCAATGCTTGCATTACATATTAAATGGTTTTGAATTATATTAATTTGATTTAAGAGGCAGTAGTTCTTTTTTTTATTCACCTTGGAGATCCCTAAGGACCATGTTTCGGAATTATTTGTTCCCATTTCAGTTAATCAGGGATGGAACCATCGTAGGCAAGTGCAGGTAGGAACCCCCAAATCTTCCAACTATAAGACGGGTCCCACTACAGTAACCAAGCTAATATTTGTTGGTAACTAAATTGACTTCATGCCACATTTTGCATAAAATGTATCGGGAAAAGTTTCGGAAAAATAGATATATATCAGATGTTGCTACAATGCCTCAAAGTTTTTCAAAGTACATCCCTTGAGCGTGAACACACTTTTGACTGCGGCCTGAAGGCTCCCTGGTGGAGGGATTCCGGTAGGTTCCAGAAAGGGTACGCGTGCAGCCTTTTTTGACGGCACATGGGGTCCCCCCTGTTGGTGTCCTTTGAGGGAGGATTTCACTTTTGGGAATAGGAAATAGTCTGCTGAAGCTAAGGCAGGATTGTAAGGGAGTTGGGGAATCGTCGCGATGTCGTTGCAGATCTTCGTAAGCAGACACTCGACTCTGCGTTTGGTCGTCCGTCAAGACCTTCGGGACGAGCTTAGCGCAGATCTTTCGAATCACCAAATTTTCAGTGATAATTGTATGCGCTGTTATCTTATTAATATAAGTACGATCTGCAATCATGCGTATACTTAACCGACGGTCTGAATTCAGTACTTCGGGCATATGTATACACATTTTAATATAGGTCCATGGATAACTATCGTTGCCTACATATTCGACTGATTTTCTGCGACGCTTCCCAACAGTTCCACCGCAGATATGGACACTAACCTCAGAGATTATAATGATTTGCCGGGATATTTGATTTCTACCCAATTCTTTTGTATTAATCGCGAGAAATATGGACACATACACCGATACCAGAAACAAATTCGCGTATCCTTCATTTTCCCCGAGGCCTACAGTAAACAGACGAGTGGATTTATTTACATGAAATGTAATATACCAGCTGGGGAGAACGGAGAAATATTCCTTCGCTCCGAAATCCACCTCCTCATGAATGAAACACGCTCATCCCACCGGGACGGCGCCATAAAGATTCAATCTACCCACGTGTATATCTCGCGTTGTGCCCGCCCGCACACGTCAAAGGAGGCGGCCGGGGAGGGTGCGGAAGGCGGCGAGCGAAAGGAAGTGGCTTACGGTGTTGAGAGGAATATTGAGAAACCCCCGTACACAGCACTCGAGGAAGAGGAGAACGCCCTTCCCTCACCTATCCACCCTCCCCCCGTGGGATAGGAGACCTCAATAACTTCGTTTCGGTGGGAGCGAGAGGGGACTGGGAGGAGAGAGAGAAAGGGGGGGAGGGTGGACTAAGGGAGAGGGGGGTAGTACAAGTGGGGTTAAGACGAGGGAAGGAGTAGGGATTCTGGAGGGCTTTTGAGGGAACCGGGTTACTCGGGCTATCGAGTTGGCGAGAGGGCCTCCTACTCTTACGCTTCTCGGGAGCAGGGCGGAGTTTCCCGGGCTAAGGATGGCTCGGGAGGAGGAGTACGGTAGAGAGCTTCCGGGAGCCGCGACGACACGTGCATACTTATGCACACGTACGTGTGTATCCGCCGCCGGTGCGCCCACTTCATTGGTCGAGATGCCGCGGCAAATCCGAAGCCGCAGGATGAGAGCCGACTTCGGTTAACGGGACGACGACAACACTAATAGGGACGCGATCGCGCGGGACTAGTAAGTCCGCCGGACCCGCTAAATACGATGTCTTTTTTGAATAAGGAATGATCGTAAATATTTTATTCGCTTGCTTTATTTGATTGTAAACATTTCGTAGCATAATGTTTTTATGCATAAGTGGCATGAGTGTCATTGGTTTTGATGAAATTTACGACCACTCTTTTAGGAACAGCCCCCATAAAATACAACTCGCGGGATACAACACCAACTCCCCCAGTTTCCTGCATGTAAACACGCTCAACCTACCTCGAGAAAGGTGGAAGAAGCGGATGGAAGGGAATGAGGAGATGTGGGAACGCTGCCCGCCTTCCCCCAGAGCTCTAAGACTAATAAAATAAAAGGAGTGGTTTCCGCATTCGTGCTCACAAAATTTTCTTTAGGTTAGGCATAAGGAAACGTTTTTTTAGGGGGAACGATGTCTCCACACCTACTCTTCCTAGATAGCAAGAAGGAAGATAAGTATGAAGGACTTATCAATAGACACGCTTGCTTAACGTGAAAAGGGGAGATCAGGGAAGGACGTAACCGCAGCCGTTCCTCGCACACCTGATCTCTCCCCTGAGTGAACCGTAATGTCTGCATAGAATATTGCTGAGCTATTCTTGTCCCATTTTATACCTTAATATTCTATATTCCTTACAATTCTAAAATAAGAATAAAGAATGGTTGTTAAATTTCCTCCAATAGGTTTCCTTTTTTTGTTTAAACATAAGAAAAATTGAACAAATACTTTTTGTGTAATTTAGTGACTGTGAATCTGCGCTTTGAATACCATGCTTTTTAATTTCTATGGTGTTATATCAAGGTTAGTAATTATTTCCATAAAAGAATCTTTTATACCTATTAAAAAATAAAAATATATGTGTAAGAGTTAGGCAAAGAAGTTATTCGCAGCATGGACAGTGGACGTTCGTACTATTGAAAACGGGTCCGAGGAGAAGAGAACGAATGTGGGTTGGGTAAATTAATAGACGAAAGATTTGAAGTGGAATTTGTTGTAGTCTCTAAAAAGGGTCTATTCAAATAATGTATTCAGAGAAAATGCGAGAGTTTGTGAGGTGAAGTGAAAAAGATGAGACAGGTAGAGGCTGTGAGTAGGGATCTTTTTTATGGATTTCATATTCGCACAGTATTTTAATGTGCAGTTACATCAATAAGGTGGATACGAGGAACGTAAAAGGCCTGATGTGTTAAAGACTGATGGATACCGTCGATTTGCCATTATTACAATGCTTCTATGGATACACAAAATGTACTCTTTACTCAAGTGCATAAATACCCCCACGCCCTCCTATGTTGACCATATTTACATGTTTGTAGGAATAGGCAAATTAAGTGGTTTTCTTTACTTTTGACGAATATCGAGGAACTGAATTTCTCAAAAATATGGTGCGCCAAACCATGAAGAGTTAAAACGACTGGAATGAGAAACGCTCAAAGGAAAATTTTAGCTGGATTGTAAAACTTGTATAAAAATAAATAGCCGTGATTTTTGGTGAAGATATAGAAGCTTATACTCCAAAACGTATGAAAATTGGTTCAACTGTTCGTCAACAAAGAATAAGAACAAGAGGTTGAAGAGTCAACGTATCGGAACTGAGCAGTTAAGCGTGATTTAAATCCTAAGAGAACTGTACAACTCAAATTCTCATAATTCAGTTCATTCTTTTGTCTCTTGCTTCATCCCTTTTCTCCATTAACCCTTGCTTTCCTTACCTCCTCTCTCTCCTCCATTTTCTCCTTGTCCCGTCATCCCCGTCGTTCAACGCTCTCTGAAATTCTCCCATTTTCTGTTTAATTTGCGTTTATGTGTGCAGGAAGACGGTAGTAGGGGGGTGAATATTGGGGAAGTGAGGTAGAGGGAGGAAAAGAACTGGCATTTTAAATATAATTGTGGAAGGTAGAACGTATGCAGAGCTAAATAATGAGCTTTTTCAATGAATAATGTTGAGTTTGTGGATACTACTAGAGTCCCATTAGTCAGGGCTTTTGAAGACATTAGTGCAAGGGCCCATCGAACACCTACCCTAACCCAGTAGACCGCTAATGATACTAAATAAAACTACGACTACGAAGTAAAACTGAATGCGATGTACCTAACATGCATTCGTCGAAATTAAACTCGTGTATAAGCCAGTCGAAAGGAGAAGAAATGCCGATCCATCTTTACCACTTATGTAGCCCTCTTTATGTCTGTGTAGTCTTTCACGTTGTTCACCTCCGGCTTAGCGCATCCGGATGGAGGGTGGGTGGAATGCTGGGTTACTTTGTAGTTGCAGATGTAATAAACGCGCAGCGGACGGATGAGCAATGGGACGAAAGGGAGCGAGTTGAAGGGGACAACGAGATAAAGAGCGGAGGAGAGATGGAGAGAGAGAAAGAGAGAGAGAAGGGAGGGGAGGAAAAGAGGTGTAAAAAAATATGCTTCCGAGAGAGAGAGAGGGAAAATATATCATCGCGCTATTTTTCTTCATAAATTTCGACGCGCGAGAGGGAACTTTTTAAGCCCACCCGCCTCACCCCCCCCCTTCACAGTGCGGAGAGAGCGCAGCCCTTTCCTCCGCCTCCCGCAGCCCTCCCTCCCTCAGTCCTCCACCCACGCCTCCTCTCCGCCCACACCCTACCAAGTCCCCGCAACCCCTTATTCCCCCCCCCCCCGGTCTCACTCCACCCCGTCCCCCAGTCCTGCCTCCTTCTTTCATTCTCATGCCCGTTCAATTGTTATTAAAATGGGGAGGGGATTGGGGAGGAGAGGGAGGAGGATGGAGGAAAGGGCACCCGGGAGTTTTTCCACCCCCATAGGCACCGACCACCTCCCCACACCCCGTCTCCCCCTCCCCGAAAACAGCCTCTTCTTCCCGTTCGGAAAAAAACCGTTTATTTCCTCCCTCAACTCTTCCCACATCCCCTTCTCCACCCACCCCTCTCTCTCCCGATCCCTCCGACCCAACCCCCTTTCCCACATCCCCTTCCCGGGTTGGAGACTGAAGGAAGACCTCATAACTGCATATTGGTATTGCACGCGGGGATAGTCTATCTTTTTTTTCTCCCCTTCCTATTTTCGGAGGTTCAACGGGAGAAGCAGCAGGCGGATGAAAACAATAAATATAACAATCCGCGAGGGTTTGCTCATGTTGGTGTGTGTACGTGTACATATGGGTAGCCTTCCAATTTTCCCTTCGGTTCATACGTGACGGTAATGGGGGAAAAATATGGATCGCGGCTATCAATATGCACGGTGCAAGGGAATCATCATCTCCTCTCGAGTGAGCCAGCCTCCAACCCCCCACCCCCCCGCATCCACCCGGAGGCTCCCAGACTCCCTGCTGCCCTCTCAAGCGTGACTCATCTCGATCGCATCGGGGAAGATATACAAGTATACATACATGCATAAAATGTGTATATATGTGTGTGTGAGTATATATACATATACACACACACACACACACACAGACTCACACACACATCTATCTGCGCCCAGGTCTGCGTTGTTTTTCGTCGGCGAGGCGTGGGAGATTTTTGCGTTGCAGCAGCCCGGTTGCAAAAATAGGAGAGGTTTTAATGCTTGCATCGCTCTTCTCGTGTTCCTTAGGCGGTAACCTGGGTCATTCCGTGGATTGTATATTAACCAACTTGAAGAGAAAAAACGGCCATAATTTCAAAATAAAAATAAGGACTCAAAAAACAAATAAGAAAAAATACTCTTTTTTTTAAAGAGAACTATAATTGATTGTAACCAGTTGCCTAGAGGTTTGTTTGAGCCCTTTCCATCCAATTTTAGAAGTTTTAAGTATAAATGTAAAGCAGGCACTGGGTAATAAACTTCATTGTAGTTATGTAAATATTGTTTGTATGTGATGTGGACGGCATTTTGTATGTGATGTGGAAGTTTGTTTGTATGTGATGTGGAAGTGTCATTGTGTGTAAAAATATTTTGTCTCTTATCTGTTTTTATATGTGTCCTTATGTAATTTTCGCTGTAAGAGATAACTTAGACCAAACTTGGCCGTTGCCACCAGGAAAATCGCCTAATTGCAACGTAATTGTGTAAATAATAAATAATATTTATTATTTTTGTAACCGTAACCCCCGCATTACCGTGCGGTGGTTATCCATGTGGTTCTTAATGCGGCACTGGAATAAACATCAAGTGGGAGATTCATCTGGAAGGGTGGATTCCTCTGTAGTGGAGCTGTATAGATGCGAGCCATGGGAATGACTGTCCGGGGAGGGACATGAAACATGGAGGGGGGTCCTAAATCTCTAATGGACATAATATAAGAGGAACTATAAATATATACCTTTTTAGGAGAGATCATTTATCTAAGCAATACTACATTACAGAAAAGAATAGGGCTCACCTCAAGTGAGAAAAGATGTAGGAGGAGCTGAAAAATACAGCGAATAACCTGAAGATGTTGGTATGCTGGCGGAGTAGGATCTCGCTTTGTAATAATCCGCACGGCATATGGAATTCACACATCAGGTCATAGGTATAAAAAAATATTATTTTTCTAGGATACGCGCAGTAAGAAATATTACATGAACCAAAAAACTTTCTAAATATGGATATTTTCAACAGTAGAATATGCAACAAAAAGAACAAGTACATGATCAACTGCTCAGGGTATGGCGACCAATTGATTTCTCTCTGCTGCCTTCGACCCGCAAGACATTCTTGGAACATCCAGTTGATGTCATACAGTTTGGAAACCTCGAAAGGCATCACTCGAACCTGAGCCTGGGAACCCTCTGGCGGTAACATTGAGCTGCTCCGAATAAGCTACCAAAATAATGGTTGAGAGCATGATAGAAACGCAAGTTCCACAAGGCGTGTGGATTTACGCCTAGGCGTAAATCCACACAGGAACGTGTGTAAGACGCTATTATAGGGACCAAGGGAACAGGAAAGAATGCGTACAGTAGGGAAGCCAAAGGCGCTAACAGCTAAGAGACTTCCTACGTCCTCTCTTTCTCCGATAAAACTATTAGGGCCATGTTACCTGTCCTGTAGTGTTTCACATACGAGTTTTGTACCTGCATTAAACTTCACTTTGTATCCAAATGAAGGGAAGGATAAAGGAAATGGCTTGAATTTAAAATATTCATGATAAATGTGGCAATACGTGTTTTCGGTTGAAGCAAAACTTGTGATTCAAAGTTAGGATTTGAAACAAAATATTGTACTCGCTGTATTTGTAGTACTCTTTGAATTTGCGGAACAGCCTTCTAATCACCTCTGTAATGCGAGTAGTAATGTTGGGGGTAATGAAAACTCCCACCGTTGTGACCTACCGCATAAAACAAATAGAAGATTAGGAACCAGCCGTAAAGTAGTCCACGTATGGTTTTAACTTAATCTTCATGGTACCCTGTTATTCACCGTTAGGGTGTGTGGCAGAGGTTGATCCCGGACAAGGCATGCAGCATTAAAATTTAAAGTAGATTAATTTTTAGTTTAAAAAAATGTAAAAATTATAATGACGGAAATCATTTCAACAACAGCTACATTCCCTACGGCAACTAAGATTAAAATACCTCTCCATACATGTGATGCCAGCTGCTAGTAACAATGAAAACAATAAAAAAGATTAGATAATCAAATAATGATAAACTTTTTCTGTCCCACTATCGTAAAATGGCATCATAAATCTGTTACTTCGACAGTTGATGTCTCTAATCTTTTTCTCATGATCTCTCCAACATTAATGAGACGGGGCTAATTATAAATTCTCAGCGTCATTGAAAAAGAGACCAGCTTTAAATAATTCAAGAGATTATATCTACAATTTAACCTTTCCTCCTAAAGGGATTCCGACATTAAATACCTATAATATTCTAAACGCGCCACTAAATTTATGATAGTAACATTTTATAAATCTAGCTCTTCTTCGTCGCACACGATCCAACTCAGCAATCAAACCGATTTTGAGAGGATCCCATAATAGACGCATATTCTTAAAGAGGCCTAATATAGTGTAAGATAGCATCGCACTTTTTTATCTACCCACTTTTTTCAATGCTTTTTACATAAATATTATCCCAACGTTGCTAGCTTGTGCAGATAAGATACCTTTAGAGGAACGGCTTCGAAGGATCATTGACTAAAACGATCAGTGATGCCACGCATAAAAATGCGACTGATCTAAACAACGGAAAACCAAATCAATTGTCTTCTCATGATATTATGAAGGACACAATGAGAGGACAAACGCATTTTTCAATTAAAGTCAGCCAGCAACCGAGATGGCCGTCGTACTTGGCAGTCAGAGAGGGAGGCCAGGGCTCCGGCAAGGCAAGACCTACTCGCCCCTGCAGCTAGCGGAGCTAACTCTAACAGAAAGAATTGGCAGAAGATTACGCCGATTTAAAAAATAGAGACACGGAATTTTATGATGATTTAGAGTAAAGGTGAGTCATAACCATTGTAGAAATGAACAAAGCAAGTCTGGATACGGAAGATTTTGTGGATTGACAGTGGAGACTAGTTGAGAAGTAGTTGAATAGGATAATTGTAGCACAGGAGAGAACAGTTGACGAGGAGAAGAGGAGAAAATCTAAGAGAAGGGTATAGGGCAGCTGAGTGAGTGAATATTTTTAGCAGGGATGAAATAAGATCCAGAAGTTTAGTCTTAAGACTGAACTAGTGAATAAATGAAGTCGGAAGGTATGTAGCAGAAATTCAGCTAGCAGAAAAGTTCAAGTAGGCTAGGATATAATATTATTATTCAGTAATATACCGGTTAAGGTTGGTTTTTGGATGGACACAACTACCAAATGAATATTTTGTGACTCCTAGCAAAACAAAATCCAGCATCCCACTCTACATCAAGTTCTTCTTCATCTCTGTGTTTTTCCTTCCTCCGTTCATCCCGTCCAATATCCCCACCCTGTTCCTGCTCTTTCCTCATTTGCCTAACATTCTCCCCTCAATTACAGTCTTTAACATCCCACCGCCGATCAATACCCCCTTCGTCCACTTTTCCTGCCTCCATAGGATTTCTCCCAACAAACCCCTCTCTTCGCCCACCATACCAAGTACTTCCTCATTTGTTTTCTTCTCTGTCCATTTCACCTTCTCCATTCTTCTCCACGCCCACATTTAAAAAGCCTCCAATCTACGTCTATTCTCCTGTTTTAGTGACCACGTTTCCGCGTCGTACAGAGCTACGCTCCATATCAAAGTTTTTACGAGTCTTTTCTTAATATCCTTACTCAACGTCCCTGTCATCAACTCCCTCCTCCTTGCGAAAGCCTCTTCGCCTACCGCAATTCTTCTCCTCACGTCCTTACTACTTTGACCCTGTTGGTCCAAAACACTACCGAGATACGTAAACGGTTCTACCTGCTCTAGTTTTTGCGCTCCTATTTTAATGTTTAGCTTAGCCTTTTTCTTTCTAGAAAATTGCATAGCCTTTGTTTCATTTATATTGGTTCTCATCCATTTTATCGCACTAAATTTCTAATTCACTGAGTGATACTTGGAATTCCTTGCCTGACTGACCCATTGGTCTTGGTCATCATCAAACCTAACTGATTTTATGATTTCCCTCGGCTTTCATCCCTACCTTCAGTACCTCCCAAACCTCTTTAATCATTTCCTCCACACAAACTTTGAATAGCACCAGTGATAATGGACAGCCCTACCTTGCACCTCTTCCTAACTTTGCCCATCCGGACTCTCCGTTCCCCACTCGCGCCTGAGTAGTCAGAGGCATGCTCAGGTTGCGGATTAGCGTCCTATCCCTCCAATCATTTCCTGTTTTCTGCAATATACTATACTCATTATTTTTTTCCCAATCCACTCTATCAAACGTCTTTTCGAAATCTACGAAACAGGCATATACGTCCTCATTGTATAGGCAAATACGTCCTGTATTCTATATTCCTCTCAATTAGTGATCTCATTACTGCAATGGCATTCCGCGTTCCTCTCCTCTTCCTAAACCCAAATTGATCATCCCCTAAGTAGCCATTTGCCTTGCTCTAAACCCTTTCGTTGACGATCCTGAGAAACACTTACCTGCATGGGAAATCAAACTTAAGGTTCTCTAGTCCTCACATGATGTAGCCTTTGCCTTTTTCGGAACATGAACTAACACTGATTTCAAAAAGTCTTACGGCCAGATTCCTTCCTCATGGATATTAAAAATCAGTCTTAATAGTTTCTTTTAACCACATTTTCCTAAACCTCTTAGTAATACCGCAGGAATGTTGTCCACCCCACGACCTAATATGATTTCATCTCCCTTAATATCCTTTCTATCTCATCGTCGAGTATGCCTGGACCTGAGCTATTTTCCTGTACGTCATGATCTCTTTCCATGTCTAACCTTGTCTGCCTATGTTCTTTACCATAGAGTTCTTCTACCTGTATATATTCCTATCATCTCTCTTGGACCTTTTCCGTGTCGACTATTATTTTACCCAACGTATCTCTAAATGTTATATTCATATTATAAACACTTGATAGTTTAATGTGGATTGGATATACTTCCACGAAGTGAAGTCTGAAACATATATTCTAACTGTTAGCATAGATCTTCCCTTTTCATTTCCTCTTAGTGATATAGCCTTGCTGTAGAGCGCACCAATTTCATCCTTATTCTGCAAACTTTCCTTATCCTCCCACGGCGTCTTTCACCATGCTTCTTTTGCTTTATTTGTTGCCCGCCTCAATTTATAATTTAACTCTTTGTACTTCCTTCTCCCTAGCTCTTTCTACGTCTTTCTAATCCTCTCATCCTTGATCCATGATTTTCTGGTACTTTTCCCATTTACGGTTTCTATAGTTTCATTTCCAGCTTTGCGTACCGCTTCTTTATGTATTCCCATTTTTCCTCGATAGTACTCAGCTCTTTACCATCATCCATGATTTTCTCGATGCTTGATGATACTCATTTCCTTTCAACCCATTTAACGCTTCTACACTTTCTTTCCTAACCGGCCTCCCCTGTCTTATCTTTTTGAAACGAAAACTACACTTCATAACAACCAAATTGTGGTCAGAGTCGGCAGCCGCTCCCGGGAAGCTGTGCGAATTGGTCACACTGTGCCTAACCAGAATATAATCTAACTGATACCTTTCTGAGTCTCCTGGCATTTTCCATGTATACCTGCGTCTTTTGTGGTGTTTAGACCAAGTGTTGATGGTGGCTAACCTCTTCCTCCTGAAGAATTCAATTGCTTTCTCCCCGCAGTCATTCCTCGTGCCTACACCGTAATCCTCCACCTCCTCACCAGCTCTTCCTTCTCCTAACATCGCATTCCAAACCCCCATCACTATCAAATATTTCCCTGCAGGAACATATGCGATTATGTCCTCTAACTGATCGTATATCCTATCGACCTCTTCCTCCTCATGGTTGCTCGGTGGCATCTACTGAACAATAATCAAGTTTGTCGGTTCTGCTTATATCTCTACTAGTAATATTCTATCCGTTACCTGTTCTATGTTGACTACGCTTCTTCCTACCTCTTCATTTAATACTATGGCAACCCCTCGTTGGCTCTCACCCCCGCCGCTGTATATTATTCTATATTTATCACTCCAGTGATCCCCGCTATCCTTCCATCTCACCTCGCATAGACCTAAAATATCTATGCTTCCCCTTTCCATCTCTCGCTTAATATTCTGTAATTTTCTTTCTCTCAATATTGTCCTAACATTCCACGTTCCTATTCTAACTAATGTGGTATTCTTCTCCTGCGTCTTCTGTCCTGCTGCTGCTGGTTTTCCCTTGCAAGGGTTTCGTGGGATGACGACCGCGGAGGCCTTGCCTCTCCCGCTACCGTACACGTCACACGGCCAATTGGGCCGAGTCCCATAGTTGCCAGGACTCATATGTACTATTGTGTCTATCATTATATTCTTGGGAATAATAATTAAGGTGGTTTCCCGTTGCATTCCTCAGTAGTTTTTTTACGTGACGCCACCTGACAATGGCCACCCCGCTGGGGTCAGACAGCTTTGCAGGCGCCTCACTAAGGAACAGACGCTGTGCGGACTACCTTTCGTCTGGCTCCTAACCTTCGACCTATCTGTGTGTCTAGTCCATGGGAGGGGTAGGATATATATATATATATATATAAAATTTGGGCGGCACAATAGAGCACAAAATAAAATAGATAACACGTAAAAGGACAAATGACTCTCTATTTTCGAGATGCCAACGCGTAGGTTGTTTTTTGGACAATAGTTTCGCCTGTATTCCAACGAGCGTCTGTAGGTCAAAGATGCTCCTTGGAACATGGGTGAAACTCTTTTCCAAAAAACAACCTACGCGGTGGCATCCCGAAAATGGAGAGTCATTCATCTGAACGCCGCGGAAATCTACGATCTAATAACGTAAGAGGACACTCACATTGTAGATTGTTGGAGCTTTCGGTCTTCTTCCGGTCAGACTGGAAGTTCTTGGAGGGAAAATATGGAGTCTGGGGGGGGAGGAGCAGGGACTGCTGGGAAGGGAATTAAAGATGGCGGTGAAGGGTGGGAATTTTAAAAGTTTGGAAAGCTATTATATGCAATGATTCGCGAGTTCTCACCTCTCTATTAGTGGCTGAATTGGGTAGGGATTCTTGTATGGTTAGGGAGAAACACTAGTCGAAGGAAAGGTTGTGGAAATTTGCGTGTGAAGGGATGGGCAGAGAAGAGAGTGAGGTAGAATTACAGGGATAGCAGTGATTCTTCATTCGAATGGATAAGGGGGTAATACATTCGCCTATGTAAAATGAAGTGAATTGTTTGCATGACAAAAATAGACCATGCTTTTCGAGAGGCGGAATAAATGATGGAAAAGACGTGGAAAAGTACTCATCGTGCGAATGCTCAAAGGGGATGGTAGGGGTAATCTTGGTCAAGCGGGGAAAGGGGAGAGAATGGCAGGCGGCAATTTGGTTGGCACGGATGGGAATGATAAGCATGACGAAGACGAAATGTAAGTACGCCGTTTGGGGGTGCTAGAGACATCCACGACAGTAGATCTGTTCTGTAGTATAAAGCCTAAAGAACTGTCGCTCAGAGTACTTGGCTCCTGAAATGTGCACCTTCGCAATAGTTCCGAGTAACAAATAGCCGGAATGAGTATGAGTCCCTTCCAACCCCGTTGTCGAGGCGATGGTTTGCATACACATTTATATGATAGTACCGCAATAATACAGAGGTCACAAATAAAATACAATTTCTTTGAATCGGCAAGTGTTCCTCTTTGGTTTTCTCAACACAAACAAACCAAATCATGAAAGTATAAAAAGTTCTCTCTTTTTGTGATAGCACTGGAAGGATATGATAGCGTTAGACAAACATTTTTTTATGGTTTTTGCAATCCAAATGGGAACCTGTTTTTTCGTCATTCACCTTAACCTTAGTCGCTTAACACAAAGGAAACTTGCATGGCTTAAAAGATACCATTATTTCAACATTTTTATTTACCTGATGTCTGGAAAATGGAATCAACTCAGTTCTGAAGGCACTCATAATTCTTATTCAACAGGAGTAAAGATGTTTCCGGTAGTTATTTCAAGAAAGCGATATTATTATTTACCGCTGCGCTTAAAACCGACAATCGAAGTAGCAGAAAAGATACCTACTGGCAGGAAAAAATTACCAAACTAGCTTCTTTTTACAACGAACAATTATTCATAATTCAGATGTCTTGATGGTGTATAAAACAAGAAGGTGACGGCGATTATTATAATTCATCCGACAGTTTCATAGAGTGTTTGTCTTCATGTAGGTAGTCTTCATAGGCTAGGTAGGCTTTTGAACTTAACATCTCCTAGCTGCGACGGAAAATCTTCTTAGAAAATTCTTACTGCAGAGGGGTTGGCCTATTCAATGAAGTTTGCATTTTCTATGTATTATTATTGGGATATTACCTTCCGACAAATGAATTCTTAGAGATAAATAAATGTTGATTATTTCAAATCATTTTCTGATCAAATCACCAAATAAAATAGAAAATGGACGGATATGGTTTATATTTCGCCGGTGTCGGGCTGCCGATCATCCTCATTGCCATCAGGTTGAATCCATTATCTCCGACCGTATAAGCCATGAGAGAAGTACATCTTTCTAAGGAAAAGGAATAAAAAATTGCGTTGTATATTAAAATAGATGGGTGGATATTAAGTTTGACTCGAAATTTACTAAATTCTAAGTTACATATTTATGTAATCACGTCACATGTCTTGATCAAGACGGATTGTTTCAACTTCTAATGACCACTCATTGCATTGAAATGATTATTTTTGTTTCTCCTTTAAATAATAATTAATAGGTTTGCAAAGAATACGGCATGGATGCCGTGTCTCCTTAATTTACGCTGTGATTACGCAGGAAGAAAAGAAAGAGAGAGAGAGAGAGGGACGCAGAAAAGTAAAGCTGTATCAGTTATGACTGAAAAAAATGATATCTCGCCATTTTAAATTATCGTGTTTTTTCCCCCTCTGTCTCTCTAAATCCCCCTTCCCTCCTCTCCACCCCATACCCTCTCGTTCTCTCACAACGTGTGAAATGAGGCAGATTCTTCTCGATCCGATATGTGTGTTCGATTGCACACCACGAAGTGGAGCCGATTAATTGTTCGGAAAGGATGGATAAAAAAATAACATATAACAACCTCTCCGACGCCCGAGGTGGCGCTTGAATTGAACCATTCCTTTTTTTTCAACGCCCTTCCCGAGAATAAATTTAATCTCATATTATCGCGATGATGAAAACGACACGCATGATTGCGTTTTACGTTTCCATTCGCCTTGATTCATTTGCTTCAAGTCTCGTGTGATTTACATGCATATATATATAAATTCACGTCTATTTTTGGGAACGTATCATTCTCTAAGGAAATTAAATACTGTGGGATGGAATAAATATTGAACTCTAGAGAAGATTGGATATTTTTTTCCAATAACGTGGCCCGCCCCGTGGGGATCTAGTAATTGCCTGAAAACATTCCTAGATGTCGATTTCACTGCGTCCTTGTTTTCCAAATCTACTGCGGAGGTAATAATTTTCACTAGTAACCTTTATCAAAAAATATCTCTCTAACTACGAAAGTTCCCTTTCAGAAATCAATGTTTGGTACCGAAGGAAAAAATACGAGAGCCAGACGCTATTATCTGTCTTGGAACCTTGATGAAAGTAAAATGATTAACTTAAAAGGAATATCAATTAAAGATTTTGTTCACCAAAAGATTTCATTCAAGATATTATTCGTATTTCCTACGCGAAAACAGACGGGCGTGGAAGAAGTTGAGCGTAACGCATAAGAAATATAACGGTCGGAAGCTGATTCGAGCGCGAGTGTACAATTCACCAAAGTCAACGCATGCCTCCTCCTCTCTGCAGTGATGCTGTAGGTAGGTACGGCTCTCACGGAAAGCTTTAGGAATCACCAGTAAACATGAGTCCAACTGTGAATACATATATTGCGAGAGAGAGGGGTGACAGATTTACTCAGGGTATTCCAATGTGAACTCTTCATGCATTAAATATGGGAAATGATTGAAGGATTATTTTTCTAATTTGAGAGGCAAGGGTTAAAATGCACTACGTTGCTTATATCACACGACACAACAACTGCTTGACTGAGAACTTGAATCCGATAGAGAGGTAACTGAGACAACAAATGATTTGGGCTGAAACACTGATTTCCAATTGTTATAGGCGCTGAAGAAAAGATGAAAACCCTTAGAAGGAGGAAAGGTATTTGGCCTAGGGATTGGACCTAAAGATAGGAGCCCATTGAGAATGGCATGCGAGAAGTTCTCTGTGAAAGAAAGAAGCTTGTTAGAATTTTATGACAACGTTAGATGGCTCTCTTTCTCTCTCAAGGGAAATCAAGCTCTCAAACTGGTATTGGGTCCAAATAATTGTGGTTGCCAAGTAATGCCATCGAAGAAGTAATCTTTTCTCTGAAACAACTTAAAAAAAACAAGCATTGGAAAAACTTGGATTTTTTGACATCAGATGATAGCCAAAGCATCCATCACCCAATTCACTACGCATTCTATCGGTTAAGGTAGTTTTGGATGAACACTGCATAAAAAATGGTACAGCAAAATCTATCGTCACTCTACTGACCGAAAAAGTAACCTGGAATCGGACATTGCAAGAAGTGGCTCTTCAATTCCGTATACTTTCTTCTTCCCTTCATTACGTCCAAAATGCCAATCCTGTTCCGTCCCTTTCCTCGCTTGCCCAATGTTCTCCTCTCTACCACAGTCTTCAACATGCCACTGCCGATCAATGCGCTTTTCATCCAGTTTTCCTGCCTCATGACTTCTCCCAACCTTTCCCTATCCTCCCCACCATGCCCAGCACTTCCTCATTTATTTCCCTTTCGGTTAATTTCACCTTCTCCATCCTTCTCCACACTCACATCTTAAAAGTCTCTAATCTACTTCTGTCATCCTGCTTCAGTGGCCACGTTTCCGCGCCGTACATAACTACGCTCCATATCAAAGTTTTTACGACCCTTTTCTTAACATCCTTACTCGACGTCTCTGTTATTAACTCCCTCCTCCTTTTGAAAGCATCTTTGCCAGCGGAGTTCTTCTACTTACGTACCTTCTTACTACTTTGACAATGTCGGTCCAAAGCACTTCCGAGATACGTAAACTGTTCTACCTGTTCTATTGTTTTCCCTCCGATTTCAATGTCCTCCTTATGAAAGCTTCTTTGCCTAACACAATGCTTCTCCTTATGTCCTGACTACTTCGACCATTTGAGTCAAGAATACTTCCAGGGTAAGTAAACTGTTCCACCTGTTCTAGTTCATCATCATATTTTAACTTGCCTCTCTCGTCCTCGAAAACCAAATTACCTTTGTTTTGTCAATCCTGCATATGGAGTGGTGATCATTGAAAAAAGCGCCAATACTTGCAAGAAAACAGATGGGGTACATTTTCTGTTCAGTCGTCCATGCGCTCGCGCAATTTTGCACATGTTTGCTTTGTACAACGCAATTTAAGTGTGAAATTTTCTATTGAGTCACAAGTGCATTTTAATGCCTCTTATAGAATGGCCTAAAGGGAAGATGATCTTTGGGTCCCGCTCAGCTTTCCAAAACACCATTATTTTGCTAGAGGGAGATTTTGTCCTCAGTCAAGCGAGGTGAGTCCAAAAATCGAAGGCATTAATGCCAATAATCTTGCTCAGGACACCCAGTGACATTCACTAGGCATGGGGATCTTTCAACCTGAAAACCCCTTTTTATGTAAGCTTATATGTGCCATCTTGGAAGGACCTTGGCGTAGGAAACCCCTAAGGAACTGATTCAAGAGTAGCATTGGTAGATTGTTGAGTAGTACCGGGCAGTAATCGTCTGAGTGGTTTTTGTGAAACGTTCCCTTGCATTCGGTTTATCTCCCTTCATGTGTTCTATCCGAGCTAATACGATGCCCTCAAGATGAGAAGATTATTAAAGGTAAGGACGAGGCAGATGAGTGAGATCTTTTAATAACTTCATGCCTAAACCTCCCATGTAATTTCCGCATGGCAATTAATATCTATGGGTGGAAAAGTTTTGTTTTTATAGCAAGGAATTACCATTTCCTGATGCATAGTTAGCAGATTGTAATATTAATTTTCTCTTCTCTCAGTCTATGAAGACACCATCAATTGGCTCAATTAATAAAGAGGAAGATTTCCGCTAGGTTTGAGTTTGCTCAAGAAGTCTTGAGCCATTTACCGTTCCCACAAAAGGATGGGAAGGAAATTCATGGAAATGAAAAACAAATCATCACAATTTCATTAAGTTGGCAAAACAAATAACACTGAAAAGAATTGGCGATGAAATAAGGAAAGATAGAAACTATAGGATTAAGATGGCAAAAAATATCAAAGAAAAAAATAAGAGTTTTGTTTCCGAATTCCGTAATAACCTTCGCAACTCCGCCTCGGAGTATTTCTCTTGGAATCATTATGAAGTGGCGCTTATTTATTTGAAATTGCAGGAAATTTCTGATACACGCTGAAATACAAGCTGGCAATATTGACACCATCAATTACAACGGGAAAGGAATAATAAATAGGCCTAATATAGAGAATGAAATATGAGGCGTACTTTCGAGCTCAGAGTATTTTCAAAGATATCAAAGTATTTTCATTAAAGAGTCCGAGAACAGCATTCCCATAGTTACCCAGGTAAGTAGGAGAGCATTCCCATGGGTCTTCTGAAAACAAATACCATCGTTACCGTAAGACGGCAGGTTTGAACATCTTCAATAGGTGTAACGGGAAGTGTAATTCCTGCTTCATCCAATCGGGGTCGCCAGTTTCGCCCCGCCCCCAATCTCCCGAGTACGCCACATCAAGGACTCCTTCTCCCTCTCTCAATTGCCACGCGGGATGGGGATCAAAGAAGGGGGAGTGAAGAGGGAAGAGGGGTCAGGGAGAGAGGATGGGGCATTATTACGGAGGCCGCATTGGGGGTCGATTTCCAGGGGGGCAAATGGCAAGAAGCGAATTCCGAATAAAAGGAAGTAAAATGTGGCGAAGGGAAATACGACGAGGCGATAGCGATAGAGTGCAAGATAAAAACCTTGTTTCTGCATTAGTTTTATTTCTTAGATTCCAATTTTTGTAGTATACCGGTCGGTGAGGCGTTCAATCTTCTAAAATACATATTTCATGCCTCCGAGGGTAATTACATGTGAAATTAATATCTCCTATTCATTAGTGTGATCACGCTTATGACCTAAGAAAAACATGCTCTGCGGTTTTAGGCTTCCCTTCGTGGAAGTATTTAGTATGAACATTAAAAGATATTGTAATTTCTCCTTTTTGTATTTGTTTTTTGTATTTTCCACTTTATGTTAAGTTACAACGTGTTTCACCGACTTGATGCATCACCAGGTGCATAAAAGTTATTCTTATTAATTAGTTTTTCAGGATATTTTCAGCTAAAATGCTTCCTACTCCGTTGAAGAAGCGGTTTGGTTTCAAAAATAAGTTGAGGGAATAACAGCATAACTGTATTTGTAATTATATACATGCACGTATTCACACATACCGACTACTTCTACGCCGCCGTGAGGGCGTGGCGGAAGGTTTTTGGGGACACCAGCCTAATATGTTTGTATGTTTTTGTGAAAATGCGTACACTTATTTCAAAACGCGCAATTATTAATCCTCAAACGTATTATTAACAATATTTATGTGTGACGTGGAAGCACAGTGGGTAGAGCGCTAGGTACCAACCATAGGGATCAGGATCGATTCCCAATGCACGCGGATGGCTCTGGGCACCCTCGGCTTTGTGATTTTTCTGGTACCAGATCTCCCGGGAAAACCATAGGCGCCACAGAGAAACGAACTGTTGAACCCCCTACCGTATGTGTACATTTCTCACGCTGTTGGGTTTAGTACTAGGAGAGCTTTACCCTCAGACCAACCGAAACCACGGTTCAGTCGATAGCCGTGCATTCCCGGGGGGAGTAAAAAGGCAAATTCGCGTTATAAAAATAATTAAATGTACTTACATATGAACCGACGTTACCAATATATATATATATATATATATATATATATATATATATATATATATACAAAAACGAAATCCCGCCATATGGCGATATATGAACCGAAGTTATCAGCATGCTTATGTATAATTTTTTCACCTACATAATCGCACGTACAATTATGCACAAACATGACAATCTCCATCATTTGATAATACGTGTGCTAAAGTGAAGTTTTTTACTTGGCTGATTGAATGAAGAGTGTAGGGGTAGTTACATCTCATTTTCCTTTATTAATGTATCGTGCGAAGGAAGAGCGAAAACCTGAATATTCTCATGCCTGCATCTAAATACATATCTTGCACTTTATCCTGTAACATTTTTTATTTTATCTTTCTTGTGACAGAAAGTTCCCTCAGAACGAAATTGAGAATAGTTTAACAAGGAGGCTGTTCAACATTAATAGACATATATATCACCAACTGGCTAACGATCAATGAACTTCAATTATTAAGGATTCTTAAGGTATGTTGTAAACATTCTGTGGAATGCGGCACTCTGCGCATAGGAAAAGACAGGAACAGTCGAAAAGAGGACAGGAAATTGTAAAAGGTTTTGGAAACTTGTTTTGAGACAGGCTGGTAGGGACATTGTCACAAATAAAGTGGAAAGAGAGAGAAGTGAGAAATGAGAAATGAGAAGACAGCATATCGCCGTACTACGCGGTAAGGAAAAATATGGGTGTTTCCCACATTACGCGAAATGCAACAAATTCTTGAGGAACGAAATTGGAAAAAAAAAGACAATTATGATTTCATGAGGTCAAACCTAGGGGAAAATGTCAAGGGAATACATTTTAAGAATTTTGTAAATAACTGAGCGGGTGAAAAGATGACATTCAAAATACATTATCCTCTGAAGCTACTGCAATTGAAAAATAATATTGATAAACGTATGGAAATTATTTCTAATACGTTCATCAATAGGACGGTGAAACCACAACTGACTATGAAGTATCATGCAGTCACAACTGCTGATCCTCTAGATCCATCGTAATCGAACTATAAAAATGTCCCAAAATTTCGCGACGCATTGTTTTATGTGACAGGAACTGTCTGTATTAGAAATCGGGTATCTGGGAGAATGTTGCGTGAGCACCGCCGTGTGATCGTCATAAGCGGAATATCGTAAACACTCTACGAAGGCAGCCTGGATTTAATTAAGGCGGGTGGAGTCGCGATGGAGACGATAGGAGGAGGGGGAGTAATTGGACGGGGACGGAGAGATTGAAGGGGGGAGGTGAGAAGGAAGGCCAATGGCGGAGGGTGTTCGGGAGCAAGCGAGAGGAGGGTGGGGGAGGAAGCCGAGGGGAACCGAGAGGCACTCTGGGCGAAGCAAGGCGGGAGGGGGCGGCGTCTAGGAGAGGGTGGGATGGGCCAGGGTGCCTTTTGCAACGTCTCATTCTTTCTTCCAAACAGCAGGAGGGCGCCGAGGAATTCGCCTTATTCACCTTCCATACGTGTGTGTGTTTGTGCATTTGTGTTGACAAGAGCATGTGGCGTGGAGCAAGATTCGGACGGGCAAATGAGATGGTCACGGTGAAAGAAACGAAATCCTAAAATGTGCATTCTTCGTCCGACGTAGACTTTCCCAAAATATTTTAGGCGAATGCCCTTTTGAAATTCAAACTATCACTTTCAAACTGGCTTTCGTGTAATCTTTCTGACAGTTGAATGGCTAGGTGCGTAGACCTTGTTGTCATCTTCCTTTTCTCAATTACAAATGCTTCTCAATATAAGTAATAAATCCTGAATTTAAGTTTAAAAAAGTTATAAATAAAGCGGTAATTCTTAAATAGGTCCACTCACTTATTTTTTTATATCATAAAACCGATATTTGTCGAACAAAATGGAAAATACAGAAATTTGCAAATACGTGTAAATTCGACAGTACGTAATTGTCATTCACTTTTATAAATGTTAGCAAATACAAATTAGGATATACCTATAATTTGAAAAACATAAATCTTAAAAATGAATTTGTTAGTAATATTTTATCAATATTTTCATTGACAGAACTCTTCAATGTTGGTTAAATTCCATTCATTTGTGATAAAATCTCAATTTTTTAACGCAGCCAAGCTTGGTTTCGTATTGTTATGTTCCATCACGGCAAAGAGTCCAAATGAAAGAGGTATATTCGTGATTGATAGCGTCTGCCATTTTGTGAATTCACTCAACTATCCCCTAGTGGATTTGAAGTAACCCCCAAGAGTATAAGTTGAGAAACCCTGGTTCGAAGCTAAGTGAGCCGTGGGGGTGTGTGTGAGGAAGTTTCCAGTTTAACGGGGGTGTTAAATTTTTTAAGAATGGAGGGACGCGGATACAAATGGTGGGCGAGGGGGGGTAGTTTTATATAAAGGGGCACGCACTCCCCTTCCCCTTCTCTTTGAATTTCCCTCTTCACAGCAGCCGCCGTCCCCTCAGGATAGGGTGGGCAGGGTTTAAGGGAACACAATTGATCTTGGTGAGGGAGACAGCGATTCGAAAGGAGGAAGATGTACCGAAAGTCGGAAAAGTGTTGAAAAGGAAATTACCACATTAAATCCCCTTCACATCAGTTAAACAGAGAGAGAGCTACGGATTTTTATTACCGCGTAACTCTTATAGGGGGGAAATTTGTTCTCCATTTTCGCACGCATCTTTCCGCCCATCATTCCGTCCCACATGTCAATCCTTTTGCCATCTCTTCCTATCATTAGCATTCCGTCGCCAATCAAGATGCTCTTCCTTTTCTACTTTTCCTACCTCTTTTGGATTTCTGACAACTGACCCCTTCCTAAGATTCTCTCCTTTGTTTTCCTATCTGTCCATTTAACCTTTTTCATCCTTCTCAACACACAAATTTCAAGAATTTACATTCTACGCCTCTCGTCCTACTTCAAAGGCTATGTTTCAAATTATGCCCAATATCTAATTTTTTTAACATCCTCACTCCGCTTCCCTCACATCAATTCCATCCTTGTCAAAGCTTCTTTGCTTAACGCAGTTCTTCTAAATTCCTTTCTACTTTGGCTGTTTTGGTTCAATGCACTGCCAAAGTAAACTGCTTCACCTGCTCTAGTTACTTACCTCCAATTTAAACTTTTATCTTAGTCTTCATCTTTTTCAAAATTTAATAACCTTAGTTTTACATTGATTCCTAACTTAGCAAACTGATTTTCAAATGCACTCAGCATTCCTTGTAATCCCCTGGCTTTCTAAAGCTTGATTTTCCTCAAATCTAAATGAGTTTATGTATTACCCACCGACTTGCACTCCCATCTCCAGTGTTTTCTATGCCTCTTGCAAAAGTACATCCATCAATGCATTGGAAATTACTGGAGATAACGAGCACCTCTGTCTTTCCTCTCTTCCTAACATGAACCGTCTCGACTCTAACTCCGGCACTTGCATTTGAGCAGTCTAACACATTAAAATTGCAGATGTCTCCAATACATCCAATTTCATCATTTTTTCTACAATATATTCATTATTTCTACCCAACTTACTCTATTGAACGACTTCTCGAAGTCTACGAAACAATAAATATACCATGATTGTATCCTATGTTTGCCTCTATTAGTGACCTCATTACTGCTCTGACATCTCCCGCATCTCTCTCATTCTTGAATCTAAGAAATCGTACTCTAAGCCATAATTGGCCATCCTCTCCATTCCATTGTTGATGATCTTGAGAACCACTTTGACTGCGTGCGAAATCCAAGTTATCGTTCTATAGCCCTCACATATGGCTGCCTTTTCTTTTTTGGAATGAGAAGTAACACTAGTCTGATTAATTCTCTTGACTAATTTGTTTCTTTATAAATACTACAAGTGATACGATATAATTCATAAAACTCTTTTTCCAACTTTTTCCCAACCCCTCAAGTAGTTCCACGTATATGCAATCTACCATCACGGCCTTATTTCATTTAGATTTCCTTAGTGCCCTTTCAATCTCACCTGGTAAGTAGGTAAGAGTAAGACTGGACCCGAACTATCCTCATCAACGTCATATCTATTTCTAAACTAGTTAGCCTAATGCCTTTATCAAATAGTTCCTGTATGTATTACTACCATCTCCCTACAATCCTTCCTGTTTCAAATAAAAATCTTCCTAACTTATCTTTGATTATTTGCGCGGATTTTCTCTTTTCAATTTCTGAAAGTTCTTGTACCCTCTTGTATAGAGCACCAATTTCACCTTTCCTCTGCAAACTTCCCATATCCTCGAAATGCGTCTTCCACCACGCTTCTTTCCCTGCATGTTTCCCACCTCAGTTTATAATTCAACTCTTCATTCTTCCTTCTACTTAACTTTATGCCTGAATCCTTCCATTTCTTTCTCTCGTCTATATTTCTAATCATAATATATTCTCCGTAATCCTTGGTTTACTTCTCCTTTCTCAATTGCCTGGTGCTATGGTTTCGTTGGTGGCTCTTGATATCCATTCTTTGATACATTCACATATTTCTTCTACCCATAATTTTCTCTAAAACCCGCTGATACTCTTTGCTGTTTGGGTTTATGCTTTTAAAATTCATTTCCGAAATGTTTTCCCTGTTTTATTCTTTTGATTCGGACGCTACACCTCATTATTACTAAACTATAATCTGAAATCGCAACCATTTCCGGTAAATTGTGTAAATTTATCACACTTTCGAAATCTGTACCTAAACATGATATAAACTGATCTTTCTTTGAGTTCTCGGGCATTTTTCATGTATACCTGCACCTGTTGTGTAGTCTAAACCAAGTTTTTGTTATGGCTAAGCCCTGTCTCTTCCAGAACTCTATTGCTTTTTCCCCCAGTCATTTCTTATACTTAAACCGTGGTCTCTAACCTCACTACTATCTCTTCATTCCCTTACCGTCGCGTCCTAATTCCGCATCACTATCAAATGCTTCCCCGCAGGAACACCCGCAATGGCGTCCTCTATAGGACCGTAGTGCCTACCCATTTCTTCCTCCCTATGATTGTTTGATGTCATGTAGACCTGAACAATGACCATGTTCGTTTGTTCAGCTTTTACTTCTAATATGATCAGTCACTTACTCTATGTTTAATACGCTTTAACCTCCCTTTTTGTTCAATGTTATTACCACCCCTCACTGGCTCTCCTCTGCTCCGCTAAGTATTGATATATAATTATTACTGTAATAATCCCCGCTATCGTCCAACCTCACCTCGCACAGCCCTATAATATCTATGTGTCCTCTCTCTATTTCCCGCTTTATACATTTCCTACTTTCCTGCTTTATACTATCTTATTTCTCCGTCTTCTATATCGTCCTAAAGTTCCAAGTTGCTATTATAACTAATCCATACCTCTTCCGTGTCTTTTGTGCTTCTGCTGTCGATTTCGCTTTTCCATGAAGTCGTGAGATGACGACCTAGGCAACTTTGCAGATCACGTTGCCGGGAAAAAACATATGGCCTAGTGGACTGTCCCGTAATTACCAGGACTCATATTTAAATCTATGTCCAATATTGTTTGGCGGAATTATAAATTTAAGTGGTTTACCACGCTTTCCTCAATAGGTTTTCAAACCCAACACCATCACTCAAATGGTCAAGCCATGGGGCCATACGCGTTTGCATCTGCCTTACTGAAGGATAGACGCTGCGCGGACTACCTTTTGCCTAACCTTTGACCTATCTGGTATTGGTAACCCTATCGTGAGCAATTATCATTGATCCCACCACCCACTCTAAGAGTCATTTAAAAACAAACGCCCTTCCAGCGTGTAATTGTTGTAGCCCAACCTAATAATATAATAATTATTGTTGGTAACCTTCCGTTTAGGGTAGGATTTGGATGGACACACCCTACAAAACGGCATTGCCTCTCCCCAAGAAATAGAACCTGACATCCAACACTATATTAAGCCACTTTTCAATTCGGTATATCTCTTTCTTCCTTTATCCCTACCAGCATCCCTCTCCCATTCCTGCCCCTTCCTCGTTTGCCTAACCCCTTTATCACAGTCTTCAAACCCACATTGCCAATTGGAATGCTCAGTATCCATCTTTCTTGTCACCTTAGGATTTGTCTCAATAATCTCCTTTCCTTCCCCACCATGCCTAGCACCTCTCCTCGTTTGGTTTTCTTTCAGCCCATTTACAAAAGAAAATAAATTTTCGAAAAAATATAAATGGAATAATTACTTTGTGACCATTCTTTATCGGAAAGGTTTGATTTTATCTGAGCACAAATTGTATTTTTCTTGGATAAGCGAGATGCCTTTTTGAAGTCTCTAGAACAATGTATTCAGGTCGTATTTACGTATATTTCCATACCGAAATTATTCTTCTCTTGTGCTTTCTAATACAACTTAATACTAACTTAGCATGCATCTGAATATGTTAGCGTTACAGGTTGGATTCCAATGGCTTAAACCACTGCTCCATCACGCATGCTAGTATATTAAGGGCAAGACTTTTTATATCCACAAAAGGGTTGAGGTACGCGTTTAACTCTCGACCTTCGCGTCACCCGGCGAGGTCCCTTATCAACGAACCGAGGTTTCTCCAGTCTTTTACGCACTTCTGAGAGGGACGAAGAAATACAAGTGAAGGTTTGATTTCAAAAGATCCAGAGGGCTAAGAGAGTAATCGTGGCCCCATCACGCCCGGTCGGCTGCAGCAGACGAAGCTGACCCTCCTTAATTCTGAACCTCGCGCCGTGGTCGCGCGCCGGGAAGGATGGGAGGGAGAGCGAGGAAAGAGCTACACGGACGCTCTCGTAGCAACCCAGGCGAAGGCGAGGGTGTTGGGGGGGTGGAGTGGGAGGGGGAATTGGAGGAGAAAGGATTTCGGAATTAGGGCAGGGAGAGGGGATATAGAGGAGGATGGGAGGGGGGCCGTTGATTTTTATTAAGTGCAATTAGCACGGTTCGTCTTTATATAAAAAAAGGCAGATGGAGCTCCTCCGCGGGAGAGTTGATGCTCGAATGTTTTTAATTAATACAGTACCCTCTTTCCGGGGTTGCTAAGAGAGAAGGGCGTGGAGGGGTGTGTGAAGTGAGGATGAGGAATACGGGGAGAGGGGGGGGATGAAGAAGAAATGAGTGATTAAGCGCGCCCTTAAATTATCTCCCTCCGAATCGTGACGTCTAATTGGCGGAAACGTTCCCATGGTAACGGCGAGAATCGTCCCACAACACACTTCCTCTCTTGGGGGAAGATGGATTGAATTCGAGCCTTGATTTAATTTCTTTAAATGCTGAGCTAGTTGGTTATTACGGAACGACCGACAGCTCAGATCATTTGTGCCATTAGGGATAGGTGGGTAATTCAGTAGAGGTAGGGTCATATCAGGGAATGGAGGAGTAGTTAGGATAAACCCTACGTCGGTATTAGCCTACTCTTAAGTGAAGGCGCCGAGGAAGGTTCATGCTTTAACGTCCCATACGACGGATGGCGTACTCACTTTAAGTCCTCTCCAAATTGCACCTTAAATAGGGAGTGGGACAACCTTACAAATCCATCCACCGATGGCATTCGAACCTGATCCTTCGGGGTGGGAAGCTAGTAAATTTAATAACCTGATTCTAGAAGAGGAGGAATTTTAGCAACGTCTTCACAATATTCGGGAGCCTCCCCAGGGTGTGTGGCTGGGATGCCAGTTTGCCAGGAATTAGGATAAATGGTGATCGCGATCATTTCGTGCCATTTTAATATTTTTACTGCCATTAGAGATAGGTCCCACTGCTATTATCTTTAATTGTAATAGGAAAAAATAATCCCTAGAATCGCCCTGTCTGACATTCCGTTTCCCTTAACTTCCCATTATGGTCCTACCTACCAATGTAATGCGAGAATACCATCATTTCCTGAGCCAACATTCTACTAAGATGATTTGCATTTATCTAATACTTTATTTTTTGTACAGTATACTCGTATTTTCGCTGACTTCGAAACTGGGATATCCAAAAATAATATTAATATGACATATTCTGTTTTTTATGATAATTTTTCCCGAATCGGGCAGCTTTTCTCCGCATCCTGTTTAATTCCGAAATACGTAAGGTCTTTCTACAAAGAGTCCAAAACAGTCGACGCGTATTTAAGATGAAGGTCTAACCATAATAACGATTGCACAGGTGGAATAACACATCTCCTTCACTTTTGTATTCAAATGTCTCTCTCCTATTCATTGAATGTCTTACATGTAGCTCTGCAGATTGTATATATGCTAACGTAACTGTAACTAACCAATTTTGCTAACCAAATATCCTTAGAATCAGCCAAAAACAAGTTGCCAAGCAGTTTTCGAAAACTAATGATAATTAATTACTTAGAGTACTTGAAATCTGTATATTCTCAGCTTGTCTATTTTCGAATTACGCCTAAATTTCCGTTGCATTACCTTTCATCAATAGTCATTGAGGAGACATCTTGACTAGTGCAGTCCCGATCAGATAAGGTCCGATGAAAGAATGACTCCAAGATACTTTATTTCCGCTATCCTCTAGTCTTGTTCTTCAGGTCTACAGGAGTAAGTGTGCGGGGATTTTTCCCCCAAAATTACATTACTTCGTATATTTTCAATTTAATTGAAGTTCATATCTCTAACACCAATCGATATCATTGTTGAAATATCTAAAATCCGCCTCATAGTCGAAAAATTTACTCATAACTCGGTAAAAATTCTGTCATCGGCGTTTAATATAATAAAATACCACAGCAGTGCTGGAATGACATGGCCATGAACGCCTAGAGAAACTATCCTGCCAATACCAATGTTCCGGCATGATCGGCTGGGAAAACCTCCCTACATTAGCAGCAATCTTAGGTAATTTGCCACTGGCACATGAATTTACTGTGAAATAAGAACACCGGCAGATGGCGTGATATTCTCCTACAAATTAGAACAGAATCGGAGTGGTGACAAGGATTAGAGTTGGAATTAAATATCAGAAAATGTTCCACACTTAAGTTTCAGAATAAAGAAAAGAATATGCAGACGTAAATTATAAAATAGATGGGATCAAAAAAAGGGTGGAGTATTATTACATGGGCGTTACGTGGCATCAAAACATTTCACAGAGTACACACATTAGCAGAATATCCGGGACAGCCTTGAAGAAACTAGGTTTCATTAGAAAGGGTTGAAGGAAATTGTAATGAAAAGGTAACATGGAGATGTTCCTTCGCTTTAGTTAGACCAAATTTAGAATCCGCAGCAAGCATCTGTGAGGAAACGTTCATTAAATAATTTTAATAAGTTTAAAAGAAAAACCACTAGGCTTGTTAAAAATTGCAACAAATATCAAATAAGCGTCAAAGGTATATTTCAGGTAAAACCTCAGGAACATCTTGAAGATAGCAGGCAAGACTTAGACTTGCCAGAAAGGTATAGAATCCGAGTTTTATAGCGACACCGAGGGAATTATTATGGCCCCACTTTACGTGCAATGGTAGATCCGACAAACGGAATAAAATAAGAGAAATAGTGGTCAACATCTATTCACTCTTCCCTTGCATGATACGCAATCATAACCAAAACTCAACCCACAACCGAACCCAATCACCCGAATTGAAAGAGTAAAATTTAATAAAGACTGAAAGTTAATGAATTACTCAAATACAACAATTATTGCATGATTCATTTAGGTTTGTGTGTGTGTGTATGTGCAAGTGTTTTGGCATATTGGATAATTTATAGCCAAATGGAAGCGTAACCTAATATTTCTAGAAGCATAATTGGTTCCTTAACTCCTCCCGCCACACGCTCTTACAGCGGCTAAGGGGTATTGTGTGGATTTACGCACATTAAAATTGGCGGTGGTTTTTGCGACTAAATTAATTAGTAATGGTGACCAATTCCTAGATAAACGAGAACAGCCACGAATTTTAACCGAACAAAGTGTTTGATAAAAATTACTCTCATCGTCTTTCGTGTTTTATGTACAAGTATTAACAGACCAAATTGTACGATTTTTGTGTGACATGGAAATTGTGGACTCTAATATGATCCATCTAAAATTTCAAAAACACTGTTGAAGCTGATGAATTTAGCATATGGCTTACACTACAGCTCAGAGTATGTTATGTGATAATTATTGTTATTCAATCTTAATAAATTTCATTTATCTTGTCTCATTAAATCCCGTCCATCACATGGAGAAAAATGTTTGTCTCGCTATGCAAGGTACCATCGTTTTCACAATTGCGTTTACCTTTTTATTCTTCCTACGCTAAAATTGCCGTCTACTTCAAATTCAATACCGCTAGAAAGTTGCCACCTAAATTTGATTGCGGTCATGTTTAAAACGTTTATACAGTCACGCGTCTGGAAGAATTCCTCGTTATTGATCGGGTATATCTATTCAGTTTCATTAAGGTAACTTTTATTTTTGTATTTTTCATTCGAAATTTATTGATTATATAAAACGTCACGCCACCTGCCGAACATGTAAGCAATGGCGGTTATGGTTCTCCCATGGGCACAGAAAAATGACCACTGACATAAAAAAAATTAACTCAAGCAGTGAAAGAGATACATTTTGTAAGTTCAACGATAAAACTATACCGGAAATCCAAAATACCGGTAGAAAACGAAAGTAAAAATCTCAAATATCGATATTCCGGCCCACAAGTGACTTGAAAAACTTGTGTTTGAAATTCTAGTAAGACACGTTCTCAGCGGAGAAGGGCGCAAAGCTAAATGAAGGAACGAAATAAATTTACGCAGTATTTTTAGCCAGATGACACATTCCGCGTATTCCCTATTAAAGTGGGTAAAATAATTTGTAATAGATTCCATGGGATAATACTAAATGAACACATGCACTCTTTCCCCTTGACTTAACCTCATCACATTTAGAATGATTGATGTTCTCATTCCATACCTACCACACTGATTTTGCAAATGTGCTCAGCAGTGACGGTAATCCTTTGTCTGACTGGCTAGCTATATCTTGATCATCCGAAACTCTGTTTCTATGAATTACACACCAGGGTTAGAATCACAAAATTTCGCAATGTGTTACATTTTCGTATGTTCCCTTGGCGTGTCGTTGTCCTCAGATCAGTCTGCGTATTGCCCAATGGGTGATTCCATCAATAGAGCTGTATGCGTGTGTGCATGCAAACGCTAATGTGTCGACTACCTGGATGATAGCATTTTAAGGGACGGGAAGGACTCCGTTCGCTCCAATCAACCCGGTTTCAGGGGAAGCAGCCCCATATGTATGTATGTACGCACGGTGACACGTAGTAGAGGGGGCGACCACTTTGTCGTGCCGCCTAATCGTTTATCCCTCCCTCACTTTTCCTCCCTGCGCCACCATATCCTCGCACACGACCATCTTCACCCTCTACTTCCTCCGCCTCCTCCCCCAAAACACCCACCCCCCCCTCGGACCCCTTTTCAACGCTCCGACCCCAAACCCGACCGTCCCCTCAAACCTTTCCCACACACAGACACGCGCGTTTAGCTCGCCCTCGGGAACGTTAGAAAGGGGGTAAGGGGCGGTCGCGCGCAGCGGACCCTTTGGGACACAACGAAGCTCAGAGAGGCAATTATTACGGCTACATCCACCCCTGGATATTCACCCACCCTCCCTCCCACGCGCCATGCATCACCCTTCCTTTTTCCCAAGGAAAAAAGAATTTGCTCGTTTCAAAATGGTCACCGCTAGAACAAAACGATTAAGCTGGGAGGCTCGCTTCGATTTTATTATTTTATTTTTAGGGGGAGGGAAAGGGAAGTTAGTGTGTGATTGGAGACAGGTGGACCCAAGTAAGTCCCCCACACCACCCCTCCAAAAAAACTAATATTTTTTTTTGATCGCCATTTTTGGTTATTTATTTAAAAATTTATTTTTCGTCATTTCCGCATCGCCTTCTCCTCCCCACGTCATCCACCCCATGCTAACCTTCCACCCGAACGGCGTACCGACCAAACCCCCGCTGTATCTAAATCCAATCGCCGCCACCATTAATGACCTGGACTTTTTAAGAGGAGAGGAAAAAAAATATCAAAACTCTTCAAATGAGGGACAGAGGATGAGAGGCGAAGGTTTTTCCCGATTTTTTTTGTAACCCTTTTTTTTAATTCTCCTCCTCTTCGCCTGCCTCCCCCCCCCCCCCATGGAGGGACGCTCAACTCCTGATGCGAGTTCCGCGCCCCAAAAGCCATCCTTTTAATCACGTTGTATCCCGTGAGCGCGGCAGGGGTATTTGCTTCCCGTCCGACAAAATATCCCTCCCTTTCTCTCTCTCTCTCTACCCCTCACCTGTCCCAACGGCAAAAGGTCGACGAAAAGGGTGGTCCCGATGGGAGAGGTGGGGAGGATGTGGGTGCGTGGGGGTCGGGGAGGAGTGTAGGTAAAAAAGGAACGGCGTAAAATCCGAGGGGGCGCGAGGGTTTGTGTGTAGGTGGGTGGCCGCGGGATTCACCCTATAATCCCCGTCCTCCCGTCCGCGGACTGGAGGCTTACGCCTGCGTATCATCTCTCTCTCCCTCTTTGTTCATCCCCATCTTTATCCTTTGTTTCCACGGATATTTGGGAAGGGGGGGAGTGGGGATTCGGAAGGGATGGAAGATGGTCCGGAGGGGAGGATTTCGTTAGTTAATGTGGACTTTCTTTCGGGGAGGATGGGGTGTGGGGACGGGCGAAATTAGGACCCTTCTCCGGGCGTATTTTGGGGGCTGCATGAAGCTCTTTTCCGCCGCTCTCGCGCATCTCTTCCCCCCCCTTACCACAGTGTTCGGATGGAATGGAGAAGGGAGGGCAGAGGCGCTCGGTGATGAAACGGGGGAACGTTTTCATTGTCGTCAATTATTTCTCCCTAAAAGTTACAAAAAAAAATTCAAATCCCTTGGCTCTGTCCCACTCTTCAACCACCTCCAGTCCCGGTATGGGGAGGCTTATCGCTTTTAGCCCATTGTGAGCACTCCCAGGGACGTCCGCCCGACATGGATTTATTAAGTAATATAGCGGAAATCCCTCTCTCTCTCTCTCTCTTTGAACGTTAACATGTTTCTTTGCAATCATACCCCTACGTGCGCAGGTGGATAATTAATTACTACTCCGGATGGGACACTCTCATCTGCCTCATACTTTTGCAAAGGGAGCACAGACGACTATTAAAAAAAAGTTTGCAGTATCATTTAATAATAATATGCTTAATTCGATTAATGACGACTTGGGTCATATCTACATTTAGAGATAATGCCAAATAGTATATTACCCAGCGAATTTCATGCACGTCACAAAAGAGCAACAGAACGTGGAGGAATGCGAGCATTTAGGTACATTTGAGAGAAGCATCATGGAGGTAATGAGGTACTTTAAAATTGGGAAAGAGATTTTTTGATTGCGTCATTGAAATTATCGTTGCTTCATGAGAATGCATTAAATATTATTACTATAGATAATTTATTGACGAAGGTAAAAATTGGATGGACACAAGATACTAGGTAATTCTCTTGTCTCTTCCAACAAAACACAACGCATCGTACTACTCTGCGACAAGCCTCTCTTCATCTCCGTATACTTCCTACCTCCTTTCATTCAGTGCCTAGCACGTCTATCCTATTCCTGTTCCTTCCTAGTTTGCCTAAAATTCTCCCCTCTATTTCATTCTTCAACATCCCTTTGCCAATCAATATGCTTTTCATCCATTTCTCCTGCCTCCTTATGATTTCTCCCAACAATCCTCTTTCCTCCCCACCATGCCTAGTACTTCCTCATGTGCTTTCCTTTCGGTCTATTTCACCTTCTCCATCCTTTTCCACGCCCACGTTTTGAAAGCGTTCAATCTGGGAATATCACCAATGACCAGGTTTCCGTGCCGTACCTGAACTACACCCTATATCAAAGTTTTAACGAGCCTTTTCTTAACATCCCTGCTTAATGCCCCTGTCATTAATCCTCTTCTTTTTGTAAAACCCTCTTTGCCTAGGGCAATTCTTCTCCTTATGCCCTTACTTCTTTGACCATTTCGGTCTAAAAGAATTTCCGAGATACGTTCCACTTACTCTAGATTTTGCCCTCCTATTTAATATTTAACTTAACCTGTCTCCTTCCGGAAAACCGCATGGCCTTTGTTTTTTATTTACATTCATTCTCATTCCACATCTATCGCACTGAATTACCAATTCATTCGGCAATGCTTGCAACCCCTTGGCTGACTGACAGTTAATATTTTCCGACCAAATCCTTGTTAGTTGAACCCCCGAGTCCATTGAAAGTGAAAGTCTTAAAAATGATGTGTTAATGTTAGTGTTATTTAGATGACATGCAAGATGCCATCCACCTTACTTATGGAGATATTGATGTGAAAATGTTTCGTTAAATCATCTAAATGCTATAATTAGAATTGTTCATGCAAAAATATATTATTTTATAGTATTTCAATGATATTCTGATTATTTAGTTTCCATTTTGTTGTAGCTCATTACTAATCTATAAGAATTTTACCCGGTTAATCTGTGAAATAAGGGGCTCTAAAGTAGGAACTTGAGCCAGTTTTCATCACATTAATTTTGGTCATCAATATCAGGATTGATTTAATCTTTATTCCCATTGGCTAACCTCTCTATAATTTTCCTCTTTGCTTTCTGTCTTTATTTGTTTCACGTACCCCATCGGGGGTCTTATTTTGTAGTTCTTCCCTTTCTTTACTGTCCTATGTTTACTCTTGACAAATGTTTTCATGAACCCTGCCTCGCTATTTTGGGACGTCCGCGCCTACTAATCCTGAGATTACGGGTCCGATTGGCAGTAAAGCGGATTTTCCACCAAGTATGAATTGGGTGTTTTTGATTATTCTTATTGTTATTCCATGATGTATTTGTTTATTAATCTGATTTAAAGGCCGTCCTCACTGAGTTTTAATTTATGGTTGATAAGAATCTCGTGGTTCTTAAAAGAAAAAATATCACATTCTATCGAATACTCCTCGCAATCTTAAAATTGAAAGCAAAAATATAAAGTGAAAGAGGAAGGGGATATTAATTTAATCGCGCATTGCTCTCGATGGAGTGTCTCAATGAATAAGTGCTATTTTCTCCTAACGGTAGTTTTAGGACTACTCACCGCTATTAGCTCTTCGAGTTAGTCTTAAGGGAGATGTTGAGGCGCACAAAGGGGGAAAAGATCCACTTCCCGACAATATAAGGGTGTCTAAGGAAAGGAAAGGATACAGAAAAGATCCAGGTGATAAAAAATTTTGCAAGAGAAGGTATTGAAAGCATGCATGACACATCATTAGATGACTTTCCTGAGAGCAGAATGACCCAAAACATTAAAAATCGGTATCAACATTTAATTTTCGCAACCGGTTTAGATTTCTGAGATTATAATTATGTTTTCTAACTTGTCCAGTTCATTTTTGCATTTCTGATCAACACGATTAAGGCATATTCGTCGGATCATTGAACCTTTGCCTTAAGTAAGGTATTCTACCAAAGCTATAATTGCGTACAGAAGGTATGAGACGTTGAAGAAAAAATTTATTTAAATCTATATTAACATCGAATATATATTGCATTAATTTTATATAATTCCTAAAAACATATTATGCTGTAGTTAAATGCTATATAAATTACTGTGGAACACAATGTGTTACCAATGGTGCATTGTCTTTAAGTAATTGTTTAAAATAACAGCTTGCATTATGCTTGTGATGGGGTTTAATCAATAAATAACTGAAACTTAAAAAAGAAAACATTGGATAATTGAAAATTGGTACACGGTTTATAAAAATCATAACGATGAAGTAAACATTTGAATATTTATTTATTAACGAGTTAATTACAGTATTTATCTATATACGGCGATATTAGAATTATTCAGGTGCATAATTAACCACTGATAGCATTATATTATCCGTTGTATTCAATACTGACTTTGGGTTAGATGGAATAAGGGATTTTTAGTCTCAATCTCGCTCAAATAAAAAAAGTTTCACTATTATTATCCCTGTGGCGATGATTCGCGGGTTCAATTTTTATAGAAGGTAAAATTATCGAGCTAGAAAATAGTGGTAGGTCCTCCTAGGATTCAAGAAGCTTAGCCTATAAACGTTGTTGTACAGCTGTTTTTTTTATCTTTCCGCTGCTTTAAAGTATTTTAGTCAAACTTACCCCGGGGGATCAATCTTTTTTTTCTGTATTGAAATCCTAACTGTCGTATTGACCGAAATGGTTTCCTATTCACATTGTCCACCTTCGTCACTATCAGTGACTGATTGATAGTGACGCTTCAACGATTGTTATAGTAAAGTGGTATTAATCCTTCTCCTTTGCCTCCCAAGGGAAAAGGACAGTATCCCCGTTCTCATTTCGTCGAAGGGTTAGAGATGGGAATAAAATAACTTACACGCGAGGGCAACATAAGCTCTTGAAACCACGCTTACGATTGTCTAAAGGAAAAACATTATGTGCTGCTCCTGTTCCCCGCAAATAAAAAGGAACTGTCCTACTCGTCACTACGAAAAAGTACGAACGCCCTCTCGTCTATTCCCCGCCGCGAGCGTTTCATAAAAAAAATAGGCATCAAATTAAGGCCCTAACCTACTTTACACGTGCCGTAAAATATAAATTTTTGCCGTGGAATCCACGGGCATTAAAAAAAAGAATAAGGGACGCTTTGCAGCGGGGAAAAAAATGAAGATGAGGGAGATGAAGGAGAGGGATTTAGGGGAGAGGGGGGGAAGTGAGGAGGGGGTGCCGCGGAGGATTCATTTAATAAAAAAGTGTAAAAGGAACGGGAGGGGCAAAAAGGGGATCATAATCCAGGAAGAGGGTGGGAGGGAGAGAAAGAGAAAGAGAGAGAGAGAGGAAATAAACGGAAGAACGAGAGACAGAAAGAGAGACGTTTCCTTCATCTTTTTTTTTAATACCCCTGGCAGTAAACAGTGGATGTAGGTGGGTGGGCAGTCAGTTTTTTTCCCCCCTAGAGAGCGGATACGACAGGAGGAGGGATGGTTGAGGGGAAAGTGTTGAAGGTGAAGGGGAGAGGAGAGAGTCGAAGGGAGAGAACATAGGGGAACGAAACTCTCTAGATTTTTTTCAACGAAATTTTCCTTTTGAAAAAATATCGCCGAGTGATCAATTTAATTTTTTTTCCGACGGCCTCCTCAGTGGTGGGGCGGGAAAAAAAAAGTTTTAATGAAATAAAAAACAAAGAGGAAACGGAGTGAGGGCCACGATGAGGAGGATGAGGGTGGCGGATGGTTTGAGGTGGGGTGGGCGGGTGGAGAGATGGAGAGAGAGCACTGAGGAGGTGGATTCCGCTGGTATTATGGCCGTGCCGCCATGTGGGGGTGGTGGGACCTGAGAGGGGGACATCGGTAAACAGGAGAAGGGGCAATGGGAGGGTTTGGAGAGGGGAAGGATGAGAGTTGGAGGGCAGCATCGGTCCGGGGGGTTTATAGAGGTGGGTTACACACGCGGCATGGAGCCGGGGAGAGAAGAGAGTGTGCGAGGGAAGTGGAAGGGGTATATAGAAATGCCCCGCCCCGGATTGCGTCTTTCACTTTATTTTTTTTAATTTATTTTTCGGGAAGCTTGTGCGGGGAGGATGCGAGGAGGAGGATGATGATGATGATGGCCCCCGTCCCTCTGCATGCGAGATGATGTCCGGAAGAGGCACGAAATGGGGGGAGGGGTTGCAGTCGGGAGGGGTACGCGCGACGTGCGGGGAAGGGGGGTGGGGTCGTGGGACGGCGGATGGAGGAAGACGGGTGCGGGCGGGGGGACGAAAAGGTAGCATCGCGGGGGAGAGACGCACACGTATACACGTATATATCAGGAGTGGGAAGCGAAACGATGCTCGACCTCTCCGCTTGGGATAAAAAAAGGAAGGCAAAATATCGAAGAAAAAAATAACAGTAGAAGGGAGTCGCCGCGACTTTTCACCGTCTAAAACGGTCGGTTGAGAGGGGGTATTTTAATCCCAGCGAAATCACGGACCCCTTTTTTAATTTCCCTCTCTTTCTCTCTCCTACCCCACACCCCCAACCCGCGCTCTAGCCGAATATAGATACGTGCCATAAATTAAAACTTTGCGCCTCATCCTCCCACAGAACCCCGAAAAAATTCCACGGATGTTGAGGAAAAAAAATTGTGACTCGGCCCATCCAACTCTGGCGTTTCCTTCCTTCCCGTCTCCAATTCTATCTCTCTCTCGCCTGCGCATGGAGAAATTTACATGGTATATGGACGTAACACGTCCCCAACTCGTGGTGTGGATCCCAGGGACTCAACATTCCCGAGATTTTCATCCGTGGAGTTAAAACGCGCATAAAAACTATTAAGGGCTACGTGGGTGGCGTTGAGAGGTAGTCACTGCAAAATTCGTCGCATGATTTCCCAACCCTTTCTTACGACTTGATGATTCAGTATTAGTTCTCCACAGACTTTGCTTTGAATCTGCAGCTAATTTTGTGAAAAATCAACGGTCCACACATAAAACATTAAATACTTAAAAACATTTTTCGCGACATATTTTTTAAATATATTCTAAATAAACGAGAGACAAGCGGCTCTTGTACTATAGGTGTTCTAAGCACCTTTAATACATATAGAATGAAAGTCTAAGTTAAAGATTCTGAAATGGGGAAAACGCCAAGACAACGATGAAGGGATTGGGGAAAGAAAAGGCACGTTCGACGTTATGAAGGGAGGGAGAGGGTATGCGGGATTGAAGAAGGGTTTATTGTAGTGCCAGATGTCAGGCTGCGTATTTTAAAGATAGCGAAGATATATATAATTGTTGTTACTAATTAAATAATTTGTGACCCCTAGGAAAACACAACATCCTACTTTACATCAGGTATCTCTTCAGCTCTGAGTACTTTCTCCCTCCCTTCATCCCGTCCAACATCCCTATCCTGTTCCTTCCCTTTCCTCGTTTGCCTAACATCCCCTCAATTACAGTCTTCAGCATCCCGCTGCCGGTCAATACCCCCTTCAGCCACTTTTCCTGCCTCCATAGGATTGCTCCCAAAAAAACCCTCTCTTCGCCCACCATACCAAGTACTTCCTCATTTGTTTTCTTCTCTTATATATATATATATATATATATATATTTAAAGGTAATCTACCGGTTAAGGTAGGTTTTTCGATGGACACAACTACCAAACAAATTTTATTACTCCTAACAAAACATAAAATCCATCATCCTACTCTATATCAGGTCCCTCTTCATCTCCGAGTACTTTCTTCCTCCCTTCATCCCGTCCAACATCCCTATCCTGTTCCTTCCCTTTCCTCTTTTGCCCAACATTCTACCCTCTATCACAGTCTTCAACATCCCACTGCCGTCAACACCCCCTTCAGCCACTTTTCCTGCCTCCATAGGATTGCTCCCAACAAACCCCTCTCTTCGCCCACCATAGCAAGTACTTCCTCGTTTGTTTTCTTCTCTGTCCATTTTACCTTCTCCATTCTTCTCCACACCCACATTTCAAAAGCCTCCAGTCTACGTCTATCCTCCTGCTTCAATGACCACGTTTCCGCGCCGTACATAGCTACGCTCCATATAAAAGTTTTTACGAGTCTTTTCTTAACATCCTTACTCAAAGTCCCCGTCATCAACTCCCTCCTCCTTGTGAAAGCCTCTTTGCCTAGCGCAATTCTTCTCCTTACGTCCCTACTACTTTGACCGTGTTGGTCCAAAACACTTCCGAGATACGTGAACTGTTCTACCTGCTCTAGTTTTTGCCCTCCTATTTTAATGTTAAGCTTGGCCTTTTTCTTTCTAGAAAATCGCATAACCTTTGTTTTATTAATATTGATTCTCAGCCCATACCTGTCGCACTGAATTTCCAATTCACTCAGCAAAGCTTGCAGCCCCTTGGCTGACTGACAAACTAAAGCTTGGTCATCAGCAAACCTAACTGATTTTACGAATCCCCCGCCCACTTTCATTCCTACCTCGAGTTCTTCCCATGCCTCTTTGATCATTTCCTCTGCATACAGGTTAAACAGCAACGGTGATAATGGGCAACCCTGCCTTACACCCCTTCCTAACACTGCCCATCCTGACTCCCCGTTTCCCACCCGCACCTGAGCAGTCTGAGACATGTACAGGTTGCGGATTAGCCTCCTTTCCCTCCAATCTATTCCTATTTTCTTCAATATACTCATTAGTTTTTCCCAATTCACTTTATCAACTGCTTTTTCGAAATCTACGAAACAGGCAAATACCTCCTGGTTGTGTTCTATATTCCTCTCGATTAATAATCTCATTACTGCAATGGCATCACGCGTCCCTCTCCCCTTCCTAAACCCAAACTGATCATCCCCTAAGTAATCATTTGCCCTACTCTCTATCCTTTTGTTTATGATCCTGAGAACAACTTTAGCTGCGTGGGATATCAAACTAATTGTCCTATAGTCCTCACATGACGTGGCCTTTACCTTTTTCGGAATCGGAACTAAAACTGCTCTCACAAAGTCTTCCGGCCAGATTCCCTCCTCATAAATGCTACGGATCAGCCCATATAGCCTCTTCCTCCCACATTTTCCTAAGCATTTTAAAAGTTCCACGGGAATGTTATCTACCCCCACGGCCTTATTTAGTTTCATCTCCCTTAATGCCCTTTCTATCTCATTGTCTAGTATGCCTGGACCTAAGCTGTCTTCCTCTACGTCATTTTCTTTTTCAATGTCTAACTGTGTTGGTCTGAGTTCCTTACTATACAGTTCTTCTATATACTCCTTCCATTTCTCTTGGATCTTTCCTGCGTCAACTATTACCTTACCCGCCTTATCTCTAACTGTTAGCATAGCTCTTCCTTTCTTACTTCCCGATAACGATTTAACTTTGCTGTACAGCGCACCGATTTCACCCTTCCTCTGCAGACTTTCCATATCCTCCCACTGCGTCTTCCACCATGCGTCTTTTGCCTTATTTGTTGCCCGCCTCAATTTATTGTTTAATTCTTTGTACTTCATTTTGCCTGATTCTGTATTTATATTCTTCCATTTTCGCCGCTCATCCATCTTTGTAATCATCTCATCCGTGATCCATGGTTTCCTAGTCCTTTTAGCGTTAACGGTTCCAATAGTGTCTTTTGCGGCTTTAGACAACCCTTTTTTGATCATTTCCCATTTTTCTTCGATAGTTATAAGCCCTTTACCATCCTCCATGATTTTCTCTACCGCCTGTTTGTATTCCTTCCTTTTCAACCCATTTAATGCTTCTACATTCCATTTTCTAACTCGCCGCCCCTGCCTTATCTTTTTGAAGCGTACGCTACATTTCATAACAACTAAATTGTGGTCAGAGTCCGCATCCGCTCCCGGGAAGCTGTGCGAATTTATCACACTGGTCTTAAACCTGTGTCTAACCAGGATATAATCTAGCTGATATCTTCCTGAGTCACCTGGCATTTTCCATGTATACCTGCGTCTTTTGTGGTGTCTAAACCAAGTGTTGGTGATGACTAACCCCTGTCTCCTGCAGAACTCAACTGCTTTCTCCCCGCGGTCATTCCTCGTGCCTAAACCGTAGTCCCCCACCTCATCACCATCTCTTCCTTCGCCTACCGTCGCATTCCAATCCCCCATCACTATCAAATGTTTCCCTGCATGAACACACGCGATCATGTCCTCTAACTGATCGTATATCCTATCGACCTCTTCTTCCTTATGGTTGCTCGGTGGCATGTATACCTGAATAATAGCTAAGTTCGTCGGTTCTGCATTTATCTCCACTAGTAATATTCTATCCGTTACCTGCTCTATGTTGACTACGCTTCTTCCTACCTCTTCATTTAATACTATGGCAACCCCTCGTTGGCTCTCGTCCCCACCGCTGTATATTATTCTATACTCATCACTCCAGTAATCCCCGCTATCTTTCCATCTCACCTCGCATAGACCTAAAATATCTATATTTCCCCTTTCCATCTCTCGCTTAACATTCTCCAATTTCCCTGTCCTCATCATTGTCCTAACATTCCACGTTCCTATTCTAACTAATTTGGTTTTCTTCGCCTGCATCTTCTGTCCTGCTGCTGCTGGTTTTCCCCTGCAAGGGTTTCGTGGGATGACGACCGCGGAAGCCTTGCCTCCCCCGCTGCCGGGCACGACACACGGCCGATTGGGCCGAGCCCCGTGGTTGCCAGGACTCAAAATATCTCTATTGTCCATCATATTTTTCTAGGGAATGATAATTGAGGTGGTTTCCCGTTGCCTTCCTCAATAGTGTTCTTAACGTGACACCATCACTTACTGGCCGCCCCACTGGGGTCAGACGCCATTGCAGCCGCCTCACTGAGGAACAGACGCTGCGTGGACTACCTTTCGTCTGGCTCCTAACCTTCGACCTATCTGGCATGGGTGACCCTACCAGGAGCAATTTTTATTACTCCCGCCAGTACAGCTCTAGGGGTCATCGGAACGCACAAGCCCTTCCACCACGTCAAGGTTGTAGTCCGGGGAGGGGATATATATATATATATAAAATATATATATATAAAAACCATAAACACAGTAATCAACCCGAAGGTCGGTTTAGTAGGTGATGGTAGAGAATACGGCGTGTGAAAATTCACAAATCAGGGTAGGGGGGCCAGTTCCTTTCCCTGTGCCGGTTATGGTTTCCCAGGAAGACCTGGTACCCGAAAAATCACTTTAGCTTGGGTGGAGCTGCAGGTGCCCAGAGTGCCTTGCCCGGGAGTCGAACCCGGGACCCTCCGGTCAGCAGTCTAACGCTCTACCCACTGGACTACCGCGACCCACATATATATATATATATATATATATATATATATATATATATATATATGTATGTATATATATATATCTCCTTTTCAGAATTAATGGTTTAAAGACATTATAAAAACGTGCAATATTATTACTATCGGCAATATGTCGGTTAAGATAGGTAATTGGATAGACACAAGTTGGCAAACGGTAAAGCGGCAATTCCTTTTTCTCTCCTAACAAAATATAGCATGACGTCCAGTATTGCATTAAGCTCCTCTTTAATTAAGAATACCTCTTCCTTCAATACGTCTAACATCCATATTCTATTCCTACCCCTACCTGGTTTGCCTAAAATTCTCTCCATTATCACAGTCTTCCACACCTCACTGTCAATCAAAATGCTCTGTACCCATCTTTCCTGCTTCTTTTTGATTTTTTGCAACAATCCCCTCTCCTCCCCCATCATGCCTACAACTTCTTCGTGTGCTTTCTTTTCTGTTTATTTCACTTTTTTCCTTCTTCTCCACATACACATTTCGCAAGCCTCTAATCCACGCCTATCATCTTGTTTCACTGACCATGTTTCCGCGGCATACACACTTACGCTCCATATTTAGAGTTTTGACGAGCTCTTTCTTAAAATCTTTACTCGACGCCACTGTCATCAATTTTCCCCTCCATCGGAAAACTTTTTTGACAAATGCAATTCTTCTCGTCGGAAAGAAAATACTTAGTTATTCCACATATATTTTATTATAAAACACCTAGGTTTCGACCAAGTCATCATCAGGATGATGATGATGACTTTGTAAGTTGAAAACTAGGTCGTGTATAATAAAATATATGTGGAATAGCTAAGTATTTTCTTTCCGATATGAATCGCTTCCACAAAGTGACGCCTAAAAGCATTCTCTTTAGCAATTCTTCTCCTTATGTCCCCACTACTTTGACCATTTTGGTCCAAAACACTTCTGAGATGCGTTAACTGTTCTACCTGCTCTATTTTTTGCCCTTCTACGTATTTCAACGTTTAACTTAGCCTATCTTCTTCTGCAAAACTGCTTAATCTTAGTTTATTTACATTTATTTTTGTCTCATACCTATAGTACTCACCTTGCAATGCACTCAGCAATGTTTGCAACCTCTTGGCTGACTGGAAAACTAAAGCTTGGTCAGTCGCAAACCTAACCGATTTTATAAAATTCTCCTCTTTTAGTACTTTTATAACTATCTCCAGCTCTTCCCATGTCTTTTTAACTATTTCCTCGGATCGGGATGGTGCGGTAGCTTCCCACCCAGAAGGCTCAGGTTCGAATCCCGGAGACAACAGATATTTTTCAGTGGTATCCCGATTCCCTTTGTCGAGAGCACTTGGAGTGAGTAATTCGTCCATCGGATGGGACGTCAAGCTGTGGGCTCCTTGAGGCCTTTCGTAAAGAGTAGCATTATGCCAACCCCGGGTTTCTCTCTACCCTTACTCCTTCACCACCTATCCCTAGCGGCGCAAATGTCTCAGCTGCCGGTCGCCTCCCCTAAAAACTGCAACTACTCCAATACACGTTGAATAGCACAGGTGATAATAGACAACCCTGTCTTACTCCTCTTCCTAGCAATGGCCATCGGGTCTCTCCATCCCCCACTCGCACCTGAGAAGTCTGACACATGTACATATAGCGGATAACTCTCCAATACCTCCAATCTACTCCAATTTTCTGTGACACATCCATTAGTTCTACTCAATTCACTCTAACAAACATCTTATAAAAATATACGAAACGAATGATTATCTCCGGTATGAATTCAATGTTCCTCTCTTAAGCATTGCTATATTATCATTATTAACATTAATGCTATAGCATCACGCGTATCTCTCCCCTTTCTCAGTCTTAACTAATTATCCCCAAAGTAATCATTATCCCTACTTTCCACCTTCTTAATGATGATCCTGAGAACCACTTTAGCGGCGTGCGAAATCAAATTCATTGTCCTCTCATACCATATGCTACCTTAATAAAATTGCCTGGAATAGTAACTAACTGAGTGATCTGACGAAGTCTTCTGGCGAAATTCCTTCGTCAAAAATGCTACGTATTAGTTCAATAAAACCCTTCCCCCACCTTTTTCTAGATCTTTAAGTAGTTCCGCGGGAATTTCGTCAACCCCCATTGCCTTATTTTATTTCAATCATCTCAATGCGCTTTCTATCTCGCTATCAAGTACTCATCTACGTAATATTCTCTCTATAATAAAAACCCTCTCTTCGCCCACCATACCAAGTACTTCCTCATTTGTTTTCTTCTCTTATATATATATATATATTTTTAAAGGTAATCTACCGGTTAAGGTAGGTTTTTCGATGGACACAACTACCAAACAAATATTTTATTACTCCTAACAAAACACAAAATCCATCATCCTACTCTATATCAGGTCCCTCTTCATCTCCGAGTACTTTCTTCCTCCCTTCATCCCGTCCAACATCTCTATCCTGTTCCTTCCCTTTCCTCTTTTGCCCAACATTCTACCCTCTATCACAGTCTTCAACATCCCACTGCCGTCAACACCCCCTTCAGCCACTTTTCCTGCCTCCATAGGATTGCTCCCAACAAACCCCTCTCTTCGCCCACCATAGCAAGTACTTCCTCGTTTGTTTTCTTCTCTGTCCATTTTACCTTCTCCATTCTTCTCCACACCCACATTTCAAAAGCCTCCAGTCTACGTCTATCCTCCTGATTCAATGACCACGTTTCCGCGCCGTACATAGCTACGCTCCATATCAAAGTTTTTACGAGTCTTTTCTTAACATCCTTACTCAAAGTCCCCGTCATCAACTCCCTCCTCCTTGTGAAAGCCTCTTTGCCTAGCGCAATTCTTCTCCTTACGTCCCTACTACTTTGACCGTGTTGGTCCAAAACACTTCCGAGATACGTGAACTGTTCTACCTGCTCTAGTTTTTGCCCTCCTATTTTAATGTTAAGCTTGGCCTTTTTCTTTCTAGAAAATCGCATAACCTTTGTTTTATTAATATTGATTCTCAGCCCATACCTGTCGCACTGAATTTCCAATTCACTCAGCAAAGCTTGCAGCCCCTTGGCTGACTGACAAACTAAAGCTTGGTCATCAGCAAACCTAACTGATTTTACGAATCCCCCGCCCGCCGAATATTCTCTCTCTACGTCTACCCTTACTGGCCAAATGCCTTTGCCGGGCAGCTCTTCATTGTTTGCCTTTTAACTTGTGTATAAGTTATTGGAATATCGGACAATTGGCCATGACTTGCGCATGTTTATTCTAAATGCTGATAATTCACCTACTACTTCCTCATCCCGAATTCACTCGTCTTCTGGAGTCATATCCATTGGCCCCATTCCACTTAAGCAGCTGGGAGTCGGGCTCGCTCGGTGTAATTCAAACGGCTGAGATATAACTCGAGACAGCTCGCCCGCAGCGCTCGTCCTTGGGCGTCCATTGTTCACGTAACTTTTGAGACCTCCAGTCACACTCCTCGCGCCCGCCTTGGAGGTCATCCCAACATTTTAGTCGTGCCAGCCGCCAAACCTTCCCATTGAGGACGAGGTCGACGGAGCAGATCCATATACTTGGTGAGATTTGTGATCAGTACGCGCTGATCATACATTTATTTTTTATTCACTCCTTTTGGAATAGTCGGCGGCGAAGGTATTCTCGCCTGGTTGGCGTATTTGGGAATGGACTCGGCGAAGACAGCATATAAGGGTTTATATCAAACACGCGCTTAAGGGATGGGTTTTCGTTTTCCTTTTTTTACCAATGATTTTTTTAAAATATGCTCTCTTACAAAACTGCTTTATTTCTGAAATCAGCCCCCTTTCACGTTTTATTCTTATTTTAATGTTTCAGTAATTCAACAATTCGATTATATTCTTCCGGCTTCCATTAAGAAATAGCATTCTACGTACTCTCAGAGAATTTGTTTATAAACCGAGTATTTCCCAATATTCCCTCAAGTAGGTTTTTATTTCTACTTGAAATCTCCCACTTGGCTTACTCTTACCTGACACTTTCCCAGAAAACTTCTGTCTCGGCCATCGGATAAAATCTTTAGTGATTGTAATGCGTGTATTTTGCAATTACTAAAGATTTTATCTGTTATCTATTTTGTATTGCAATTGCGAATCTGTAACATCCTTTGATTTCGTGCTAAATGCGTTCTCTCATTGGCACTCCGTTCCATTATACCAAATCATTCAAAATATACGTAAGATGCCATCATTATCTTATCATTTGTTCCCAAGGGTAATAAGAAATCGTTTCAGTTTAATGTCACACAACTCGGGATATACTGTTTAAGCATCATCACCAGGTGAAGCAAAGGGAACAGCAATTTTCTTTTATGCTAAACAAAAAAGAAGGAATAGGAGTATTGAATAGGGGAGGAAATTTGCGAATTTATAACTGCTCATCGTTTAGCTCACGTCGGTCACTAGTAGAGTGTGAAATGTTGACATTAAAATCATTGGTTTGGTCACAGTTTAGAAGGTGTTTTGCAAAATTACTCTTAAGCTAACAATGCTATTTGGAAGCGCTAAATATGTCCTGAGCCCTGACTACAAATTTCGGGTAATCTCTCCGAACTCGTCATAATTACCACGGTTAAATGCAAGCATTCAACTTTTCTTATTGGGATCCACAGAACCATTACACTTGACACAGGGTCTACTTAAATTTAATGGCGCATCGAAGGACACACAGAATTCATTTTTGGGGATTCTTTTCACAATACGATTGGTGGTATTGTCTAAAAACTGGATTGTGACCATGTACTCTATATCTTAGAGAGAAAGGTGATCGCTGGAATGAGTTGAACCAACTGCAGTTTTCCTTTCTCTTTTTGTACCAATGGGTGTATCCATCAAACTTGGTGGATTACCATTACTACAGGAAATTTTCTTGGTGATTATAACGATCTGTTAAATTTCTCTTGAGGCAATGGAACATTAAAGTGGCGATTACTAAACGAAAGAAAGGTCGAAATTTTATCATGGTGAAAATGCCTTGAGTCTGCAGGAATAGCTAGGTCGTGAGTGATTTTTATTTATAATATTTTTAATCCTCTGGTTTGAGTTCACTCCCAGTCTTGATGGTTACTACGAAGTGGTGTCTAGAATGTACCAAATGGAACTTCCGATGGGAGCTCGCAATGTTTAGTCGTCAGTCAAAAGGAGGACGAGAGAAAAAAAAATTACCCTTGAAACCGCGGAGTGGGTAGTTGGATGCGGCCGCGAATGCTGTGGTTCTTGCGTGGGCAAAGTGAGTGCCTTCAGCTGTACTCCCGACGCAACGGTTGGGAGCGAGAGGTACTCCTATAACAACAGCCTGTGAGCGATCGGTGGAAAGATAGCGATGAGAGTAACAGGGTGTAGATAGAGGGGTTAATCAATCATGGAGTGTCAGTGTGAGGAATGGGAAGCAGGGACGCCTCTGCTGGTAGTGACCACACATTTCAACAGAGGTCAAAGTGTGCACAGCCGCGGTGGTCTCTTCGACGCCTGGCCACGTTTTAACCGCGTTCAGCAAGATCAACTTCGTAAAATTTGATGAATGAGGGAATTGATTTAGAAAGTGACCCTACCCTGCATTTGGTGGATCCTCAGGGTTTTCCTGGCCGTAGGTTAAAATGGATGCCCTGTGATCAAACGGAGCGAAACCTTTCATATCTCGGCACGCATGTGTGTGTGCCTCGACCGTGATTTCCAAATCCGCCATTAGAAAAACCGCGTCCTGGAGTCCATTTGGTGCCCATATAGTTCATAGCTAGTAGAATGCCACTTTAAAATCAGTGTTTTTGGCTATTGGTTACCCTGTCGAACGGCTTATCGTTATTGGAATTCAAGCATACGTTCAGAACACTAAAATAAAAAGGACTCCAGGAGCATTCGTGTTGTCACTCATTCGTGCGTCAGGCTGTGAAATATTTGCCTCAACTGCTCACCAGTAATAACAGACATTAAACACAGATAAAGTCATTTATTTCGTTCATGAAATGAATTCATAATTATTAAACCAGAAAACGTTGATGATAATGAGTTATCTGAAGTCAACAGAAATTTACGACTGTGATAAATATTTTATAAAAAAATATTATGAAGGCTTATTAAAAATATGTACTGAAGTTATTAATTCATATCAGAGCGACTTGTTTCAAAATAGATATTATATCACAGGTTCAAATAATAATAAATAATTAGAGCCGCAGCCTTGAAACAATCTGAAGATAACTTGCTTGAATTTAAACTGCCCAGCGCAACCGCCTATTATACGAGCTGATAAATAAAATAATCGACCAGGAGTTTGCTATGCCTAATACGTCCTTAAGTCCCCAAACCGCTGGTTAAGTTATGAAATACGTGTATTCAAGGTAGGGGTTGCCAGTTCCTATCCTTGTGGCATCTTCGGTTTTCCAAGAAAGAGGCAGCCATAAAACTAAAAATTCGCTTGGATTTCAGCTGTTACCGTCTGTAGGCGGCATCCACGATTTGAACCGTGGACCCCGCTATGTATAGTCGAACCAATTGGGCTACTAATCTGCCACAAGAAAATTTCGGTGAAGCTTTTCGGTTGATTAACAGAGAAGGAAAAATTGATACGCATTTAACTGCATGACACGCCCTTGCTCGTTGAAGCATCGGTTCCCTTTTTTCATCGAAGTTAGGTAACGTTGGGCCTGAAAGTAGGTTGAATAGGTTATCCCCATAGCCCTACCGCGGTGCTCTCTTCATCATGACCCCGTGTCTGCATGGTACAGCCAGGTTAAACGAAGGTTGGTGGGTTGGCAAAATAGATATTGAGGTGAAATTTAAAGGCAAAATAGATATTGAGGTAGGGCTTCTTGCCCCGGAGGCCGTAGCCTACCCAGACGACTACTGGTAGATAATAACGGGATGCGGCCGGCAGGTGAGGCCATCTTCGTCATTAGTCCTAATCCGATAATTAGGTGGAGGAAGGATTCTCAGGGTATGGGGTGAGGGTGAAGAGAAACCCTGGCATCGGTATTGGTCAACGCCTACCAAAAAGGCACCAACGGGGTCCACAATTTTACGTTTCATCCGGCTAACGGAGCACTTAACTTGAGGAGCTCTCCGCATGACACCTCAAGTAGGGATCGGAACTGGATTGAAAAAAGTCTTCCACGACGGGGATTCAAACCTCGAAACTCAGAGGTGGGCAGCTCAGTTCACTAGCCACCACACAAACCCGATTTCCTCACCAGACAATTTATTTTTCCATCAAGTGCGTGATATCGTGACGTGTGTTTCTCGAGGCAGTGTGCACACCCCGCGATGGTAGAACGGGCATCTCCGGGGGTGAGAGGGAGGGAAGAAGGGTGCTCACGACAACAGCCCCACCCTCCTCCGTCGCCGCGCGAGTAACGATTTTTCCGCGCAATAGTGTACGCGGCATTGAAGCCCACCCTCGCGCTCACTTCTCCGGTGCCTCTTTTCCACCCCCGCTCTCCCCGTCCCACCCCTCGGGACCATCCTGCCCTCACCCCTTTTCTCTCCCCCTCCCCATATAGTCCTTCCGACTAGCCTCCCTCCAACATCACCGACCGTCCCTATCCCTCCTTCCTCCTCCGCCCTCCCCACGTGGTCTGCATCCGTCCCTCAAACACCTCTCTCTTCCTCCTTCGTTCACCCCCCCCCCTTCCCCGGCGGGCGGCGGTTCGAATCGGGAGAGAGAAGAGGGGAGGATAGGGCAATGAAGCTGGGAGGGGTTGGATGGAGAGGCGTATCCGTCAAAAAATGGTCCTTCGATCGGCACCCACCCCTCTCCCTCACCCAAAACCTCTCCTCCTCCCCCCCACCGCCCACCCCTCTGTAGTAGGTAACACACTGTCGAAGCTCTTTTCGTCCGTTATTAAAGTCGAGGAGAGGTTAAATGACATATAACGTGTGCGTGCGCCTCTGCGTGTGTGTGTGTGTGTGTGCGCGTGGGTGTACGCCTCCGATGATATGCCGAGGGATTATTACTCTGTATAAAATACCAAGGGAAGGATCCGATGCGCCATTTTAGGGGCTTCATAACATGACGGCGATAACTTAACGGTTGTGGATTCCCTCTCCCCCCCCCCCCCCCGAATACCCAAGGCGTCTATAAAAAAATTCTCTGTCGGAACGGGCCCTAAGAGTCGGTGCGCCCGTTTTGGACGCGTGGTTCACGTCGTAACGCAAACGTCGACGAATTTAATTTTAAAAGTGGAGAAGTCTCATTTTTATATTGAACAGTCTTTGTCGCAATTTAATTTAGATAAGCAATTTACGTACCCTACCAGTCCCGTGGAAGTCTTGTAAGTGGAGCGCTGTGCTTCAGGCTGAAGGTCCCGGGATCGATTCCGGGCGACACCTCTGGGCACTTGAAGCGTTACCCAAGGTGGCTTGACTTCATTCAAAGAACTGTCCCATGTTTGAATTCCATTTACTGAGTAAGGCTTGGTGTTAGGTGAATCTGTCAAACCAACATTAGGGTCGTATTGAATACAATCTAAAAGCATTCAAGTCAAAGAATAAATTGATAGCCAGGTTCGCAGCTCATCTAGCATTAAGTGCTTGTAATTGTTAAGGACACAAGTTAAAAGGTAAATAGGTAAGATATAGACAATATTTAAATATTTTTTACGGAATAACTTTCAGAGTAAAGGAGTCAGTAGCTTTCTTTGTGCTACGTTTCGACTGTCTCTCAAAAGGAGCCCTCCAGTCCACTAATTGACCTAAATTACCACGTCATGTTGTACGTAATATTTATTTATTTTAATGCCATTTTACGAAATATGGAAATTCAATGAATAGTTCGATAAACCCGATAGGGGGTTTGATTATTATAGAGATAATAATCAAAGTAATTCCCTGAAATTCACTGCACTTTTCTATATATTCACCCCGTACATGGAGACATCTATCCCATCTCTTTACAAGTCCTAGATAGCCGGCAGAAGTATTTTGTTTGCTGTCACAGTCTTGGTTTATGGCATGATTATTTTCAAAAAATCGGCCATCCAAATGATTTTTTTAGGGACCCGAACAGATTAAAATCATTGGAGGCTAGGTCAAGTGTACGGTGGATGTTTCAACTGTTCCCCCAATGAAATGTTCGTGACAATTCTGCGTTTGTCCTGCTGACGATTGTGACTTATTAATCGACTGACCCTCCTAATAACATCAAAGGCCAATTTTTTTCAATACTTAACTATTATTTCAAATATTTTGCACGACATATGTATATTTTCTGCACTCTGCTTCTTTTCTTGCCTCTGTTCAATTTTCTTTAAATCTGTAAAAAAAAACAATATTGCCACATGCCATTTTCATTTAAGAGAGATTTTTCCTCGATCTATTTACCACAAATGAGTTAACATTATTAGGCTTTTAAAACAGCTTAAAAAGGCAACATTAAGATTAAATTAGTGTCCTGCTGGTTTAAAATTGATGCAATTCACTTGTATAAGTTGGGAGAAAAAAATGTATTGACAGCCTTTTGATCATTTTGCTAACCGCACCGAAAAGTTAAACCACTTCCGTCTCATTTACTACCCGCATGGATAGTCTCAGCAGCTGGTTAACTACTCCTGTTCTTCTTTTATAAATATTTTCCCTCCACCATAATGTCGTCATGTGTGCAAGGATTTAATCTAATAGTCGAGTTCTCTTAACAATGACACTAAATTGTGAAATTAGGCAACTCTGTGATCCATAAACCTTAGCTAAACGGAAGGACCGCTGCGAATCGGAAAGAAAATATTGCTTTTCTCATCCTCTCTCTCGTTACACCCATCATCCCCTCTGCTTCCTCTTCCCACCCCCCTTTCCCCCTCCACCAAATATCCCCTGTGCCATGCGTGGGGTGATCGCTCGGTGACCGAGACAAACGCCCGCCACTCTCCGTCCGAGATGTGCAAATATATATTGTCGTGAACCTCATGTCTCCTCCCTCTCCCCAACCCCAAGCACCCTCCTCAATGCCCTGTCCTTTCCTTTCTTAAAAGCGTGACGGGGTAAATTTATTGGAGCAAATTATCGACACTAAATGGAGGGAGAGGGAAAGGGTGGGACTCCGGAGAGGGCTCACGGGACTAGAGAGGGTGGAGAAGGGGCCCTTGGAAAAGTTACCCGGCGCACAGCGGAAGGTAGGGACATAAAACGCGGCGAGAGGGGCGAGATGCAAACGGGGGTGGGGTTGCACCCAGCAGACCACTTGGGGGTGGAGTGGGGGAGAGGGATCTCCCCCCCGTGTTCTCGCTTTGTTGGTCATCGAAGACTTTATTCCGATTATAACCAATAATCGCAACATTGTGCACGAGTCGATGTGTAAAGAGATGGCATCGCTTCTCTTAACCTGTGATGAATCATGGCTTAAAAATCGAAACTACGAATTTTCCCATTAGCGCGTAGCGTCATGAAATTCGCATCTCACAACACACCGTATTGTGAAAGTGCATTCGGAATTTTATCATCTGGATCCCTCCCATGGACTACGGTCGTGACAAAATAGAAAGACATACATATGCATTCTGATAACCCCTAGAGATGTGCTGACTTGAGCAATTAAACCGCTCCTGATAGGGACACCCATGCTAGTTAGGTCGAAGGGTAGCAGCTATGCGAAAGGTACTCCGCACAGCTTCTATTCCTCAGTGCGGCGGCTGCAAACTCAACTGATACCTGCGTTTGGTTACATGAGTATTGTTATTACATTGAAATAACTATTTTGGAAGCATAGAAAACAGCTTCAATTACTAATTCAAAAATATTATAGGCACATCATTAAAATGAGTCCTGAAAACTACGAGATAAACGACGAGTGGCAATAGTATTGGGTAAACAAGTAGGAAGGAGCGTAATGTATGCAGAGTACGTTAGTGATAGAATATTATTAGTAGCGGTAAATAATAAAACAAAGATCTTGGTCTTTATTCAGGTCTACATGCCAACAATAAATCACATGGAGGAAGGGTTTTAAGAAAAATTAGAGGAAATAATTGCTTGCGTCCCTCAGAGGAAGCATTTCATAATTATAGGAGTTTGGAACGTGGAAGTAGGCGAAGGGTTAGATGGTAGTGAGGTAATGGATTAAGGTTTGGCATCAAGGGATGCCCGTGGGGAGAAAACAATTGAGTTCTGCTGGAGATAGGGGTTAATTCATAACGAACACTATCTTTGAACACCACAATAAACAAAGGTATATCTGGACAAAGCACATGGATATTCAGAGAGATATCATTTATCTTTAATTATAATCAGGGACATGTTTAGAAATAGCGTGATTAATTCGCAATTTCCCGGGAGCGAATGGAAATGCAAACAAAAACTTAGTACTAATGAAGTGTATGATCAAATTCAAGACGATTGGATTAACGAAGCAGCAAACGTAACTATTGTGGCAGCTAATAGGGGGAGAGTAAAAGGGGTTCATTGAGTGTAGATTAGATGATTAGTGAGAAATACGAGGGGAAAAAATGGAAGAATATTAACAAAGAATTAACCTAAAGGAATAACAAAGAGATAAATAAACAGAGACGGGAAGAAAGGTGCCTGCAGACAGTTTCAGGATACATGGTAGAGTTTACAAAGGAAGGAAGAAATGGATACACTGCGCAGATATGTGAAAGCATTATCAAGAAGTAAGGTGGGAAAAGCCGTGCATGCTATCAAAGATACGGCGGTAAAATTATTGATTGAACCAAAAGAGATGGAAAGGATGTGCAGAAGATATATGTGATGCAGATATTAGGCCTCGTTAAAACTTTGATGTGGAACGTGAATTTTTATTGCAAGGAAACATGGTCGTTGAAGCAAGAAGATAGGCATAGATTGGAAGTTTTTGAAATGCCGGTAAGTAGAAGGATGGAATAGGTCTAATGGATGGAAAGTAAAACAAACGGAAAAGAATTATAAATGATGGGGGAGGTGAGGGGATTGTTGGCGGAAATTAAAATAAGGCAGGATCGGTGGATGAAAAGACTGATTGGACGTGGAAAGTCAAAGACTATGATAGAGGGGAACACGTTAGCCAATCTAGGTTGGAGGAAAAGGTCATTTCTGGGAATTGTAACAGGAACATTGGGCATGGTAAGCCGGTAAACTAGCAATGGCACTACTTCGACCCCCTTGAAAATATCCAAGAATGCGATTTAGGTCATGAGTTTGGAGTGATCGCCTTGCAGCTTTCCCGATGGTGAAATATGTGAAGCCTCATGATTGAACGCTGATGCAAATTAAGTTTGACATGACGTAGACTGTCAAATGTGGAGCCAGGAGCTCTCGCTGAAATAGTCTTAAAATTGTTGGGACGGACGCCTAGAGGAGTGAGGGATATTTCGGAAATGGTTTTAAAAAGGGAATTCCCGGCGAGTGTAAGAAACCGCAGACCGCAGCGACCACTCCTGGAGGCACTAAGCTCTTTCGTTCTCGGGAAAGAATGAGTCAGCTGCTTCAAATGGGAACCCGAACTTCAACGAGGTCATCAAGGAAGGATGTACTCGGCGTATTGTAAACATTGGTCCACACTCATGTTTGTGTTAAGTTAAATTTATATTATATTTATTTCAGAGAAAATTAGAGAACTGTAATAAGTGTCAATAATTTGTTCTAATATTTAATTTATATAGAGATTATAGTTTGACTTTTATTCAGCTGGCAGTATCCTTGTTCATAAATTTATCTCACTTATACTTTATATCATTACACAATTCTTTGTGTTAGCATATCATGGAGCATATATTAAATTGATGAGTAAATATTATAAGCGACTCACAGATGAATCCTTGACTCATTCAAAAGCCTTAAAAGTTATTAAAAATAAATTTATTGAAATAAAATCATTTTTTCGAAGCTTGAAATATTTATTCTGTTTTAATGATGGCTCATTTAGAGACAAAAATAGCCCATAGCTCCGCCTAGGGCTCTAATCGTCATAACTGATAGGCCAATCAAAATATCCATCAGCCAGCCAGGGGTGATCTTAGAGTTAAGTTAATATGGTATGTTGAGGTGTGCGTAGATATAGGACACGTGAATGAAGAAATATCATGCTCGTTTCATTTATTCAGATAAACATATCACATAACTCCTCCCAATACAATTCTTTATTGTTATAGTTAATGCATAAGCTCCTGCAGATGGTGCTCAGATCTTTATGTATATATTTGAAAATGTTTCATCAAAACGTCCCCGTTCCACAATAATTTCCAACGTTAAGCGCTTCCGACTATTAATTAGCAATGAGAATCAGTATTCAGTGAAAATTTAAGTTTAATTGACACAAAATTCGTTACTGAACTCGGTATTGAAAATGAATTTATTATATCTTTCCAGGTCTTGATTAATGTTTTAGGGAAGGAGTAGAGCTGAATATTTTTTCTAGAAATGATACATCTTCAGTCTTCATTGGGAATAATTGAATATGTTATCTCATAGGGGCATCGGCGTGTTGCAGTGGTTAGAATTATTACTTTCCACCCCTATATCCGGGTTCGAATCCTTGAATCCTTGCGGTAGCAGAATTTTCCAGGATCACTCGCATGTCTACTTGGTTTTCATGTGGAGAGGGCCTCAAGTGAAGTAATGGGACATTAAGACGGAGCGATACATTGTGAATCCCATAAGCTCCTTTTTTTTAGGCGTAGTTCAGATACAGTGCAGCATTTTTCTTCACCCATCCCCCTGAAGATCTTACCCCTATCAAAGTCCCTGCCAACTTATAATGGCGATAGCCTCCCCTAATGACACTATAAATATTAAAAATTGACACTATTGAAATTAAAACGCTATGCAATCCATTGCCATAGCTCCTATTGTGAATGTGACGATGATCAGAATATGCAAGAGCAGGTCAAAATTTTACACGATGGGCGATAGATCTGTCATAGATGTATTACGAGCTGAATTTGAAAGAGTCTGAAAGAAAACCGAAATCCACCAAAGTCTCAAAAGCAACATAAATTATTGCACTAGTCACATTTCAACATGCTTAATAGTTGACACATTTTAGCCTGGTTATTATGTTAATTTATTTCACACTGTCATACACAACGGATATCCAAAGTACATATTACGTGGCAACTATTAGTGTACGCTGCGTTTCACGCTGATTTGGTATCATGTCCTCTCGTGTTAGTCGATTACCAACTTCCTGTAACCGACAACTCGTGAGCGGACACCGTTACCGCGATATTTCATAAACACGACACTTGATAAAAGAGTCGTAAAAGGATAGTTTATAACCGGAAGTGAGGTCGAACGGGAGCCATCGAAAAGGAAGTGTACGTGAAAATTCTAGAGAACATTTTTCATAAATTGCCACTATCTTAATCCATAGGTATGCATCATTATGGTGTCTATACTTTTAAATTGTTTAGCAAATGATATCTTCAGAACTATGAAAGGTAAAGAGATAAAGTAAACGTGCTTGCAGAGACTAAAGCTATAAAATGGCTATAGTCATAATTTATAGGTTGGTTCCCATAGTAATGGCGGGCCGCTAAGGTAATCTCTGATGAACGGCAAGTATCTAGAGAAAAATACACAGAAAACTGCGACGCCGTTTGGCGTCATTGCAAGCATCCCCATCCTGGTTTCGATATAACGATACATGCGATATCGTAATATCGAATTTCGATTGCGATATTTTCGGTATTACGGCAATTTCGTGGCTCACGCCATTTCTCATTATGATATCGAGATACTAATGGTAAGAAACCCGATGTATCAATGTAAATTCGGAACATGCGCCATTCGGTTTAATTGTGATTTTGGTCGTGCCTCTACTTTCCCAGGTCAGTTCTAGAGGGACTCTTTTGGACGGACGTCGGAATTTCGGCTGAAATTTTTCCAAACGTGACGAATCATGGACAGGAGCCGGAAACGGTGGGGTTGATTCCCATTTATTTTTCTTGTAATATTCATAGTCAAGTAACATTGTATAATATAAGCCAAGAGACATGATAGTTCGGTTAAATATCTTGGAGATTCAAGAGAAAAAAACAAACACAGACATTTTATTCTAAAATACGAGACCGTTCTCCGAAAACACCAGATATGCCTCCGATTGATATTTTTCTGTATCTCAACCTTGAAGTTTTGCTTGGAGGACACAGATTTTCATCGTGCGGGGGAAGATCACCGCGTACGTAACTGCCTTTTGCGGAGAAAAACAACTACTGTTATAAAGGGCTAAAGAGCATTGCTGTTAGGTCTCTAGAAGTGTATTGGCGTAAAAGGAGTCTATATATGTTGAAAATTAACTATATATTTGAGGAAAAAATGTGTATTTTTTTTTAGGTCGGAAACGTTTCAGACTAATCTCGTATAAATTCGTCGGTAGTAAATGAAATTAAAGGTTGAACGATATAATTTCAATAAGTTTAGGCCAATTTTCACTATGGTTTTTTCGCATCAGCATTCATTTTTAGAATAATAAAAAATAAATGCCTTCTAGGAGGTAGTTTGAGAGAAAACCGATGAGACTGAATTAGGGAACGTTTAGATACTATCATTCATTAAATTCTATTGGCAGTCACTGGAGGGTCGAGAATTCAGTAAAAGTGAACGCGTTCGTTATTTTGGCAATCAGTGACAGGTAGGCGCTCCGGACCCCACACTATGGGGTCACTCCGGACCCCATGTCTACCATCTAAAAGCACTGAAGCGGTCAAAAGATTTGGCAAAGCAGCTTTTAAGTTTACAACTATTTGAAAAGCACTGAATCGCTCATGAGTCGCTTTATCAAAATTTCGGTTTACCTCTCCGATCCCGTCATAATTATCACAATTCAGAGCATAAATTTCACTTTTCTCCTTGGGATCCGCAACGACTTTACTCTAAACATAGAGTATGCCAAAATTCGACGAGAACACATGACTCATCTCTGGTAATAATTTTGCTTACAACTAAATTAATGATATTGCCAAAAAACTAGATTGAGACCACTTATTGTTAATCGTAGCAGTGTGCCCTCTAAAATAAATTAAAAACCAACTGGAATCAAACTTTTTTTAACCAATGAGTAAATCTATCAAACTTGATGAATAGCCGTTGATACAGGGCATTTGATTATTATTTTAATTTCTCTATTAAAATCCTCTTAAGACAATGGAACAATAAGGAGGGGATAAATAATTTAATGAAATGTCGAAAGTTTATCATGGTAACAATATCTCGAACCTGCAGGAATAACTTGTTCCCGTGAACGAGTTTTATTCATGATAATTTTAATCTTTCGGTTTTATGCCAATTTATACCGACCAGCCACTAAAGGTCAACAAAACGAACACTTTTTGTCTTTACACAATTTTCGGCCGGTGACTGCCAACAAGCCTCGAGAAATGACAGCACAGGCTACGGTCTCCAGTCGATTGGAGAAGTGTGGCAAGGGGAATACTGAAAGGGAGGAGGGTGAAGGGAAAAAGGGAGCCAGCGGAGGAATTGGATGATGGATGGAGGAAGAAGGGTGGGGGTTGGTTGGAAGGAGAGTTGAGGGAGGAAAGGATTATTATTGGCTGAGAGAAGGAGTTGGGGTATGGGGGAAGAGATGGAGGGTGGAGGGGATGTCGTAGAAAGGTGAGGGGGAGGAAAGGTTTGGCGGAGAGAACGAGGGTGGTTTATGAGGTTTTCGGTGATCATAGAAGGGCGGGAAGAGAAATCATGGGTTTATTTCTCCGCAGATAGCTTAATAGACGATAAGATGAGAGTTTCTTATTGACCGCGATGGATGCTCCTTTCGTCTTTTGCCCTTTATTGCGTGCGGTGTGGGGGAGTGGAAATCCGGTCGATGAGACATCTAAGAGTATTTGTTCCGTATGTTGTCGAAAAACAGGGCACAATTACCATTCCGATTGAGAATTAATTGAAATAGTAATCATTTCTCTAAAGGCTGTGTGATGTTCTTTGGGTCATGTTTTTTTGCTGATAACTAGAGACGGTGCGGCAAAGGCTAAAAGGAGCCGCACCTCCGCCGTGTAAATGTTCAACTGCGACCGTCTCAACGTTTTCTGCCGGTTGAGTTTAAGTATTATTCCAAACTTCTGGGTGAATTTCTCGAATAAAACGGTTTAGAGTCATACATTTATTTTGTTTATAAAATGCAAAGCTTTTCACCACAGAGCGATAAAGAGTCACATGTGTTAAAAATATTGAGTTAGGGCAGCCTCGGTAAGGATTCTACTTTCATGAAGGAAAGGATAATTTTGACGAAGAAATTAAAATTGATTTGAGGACGGGGCTTGTAAATTACTGCGGTTAGTGTAGTGAACTACAGGATGTAGAAACTTTGACTATTGATGGTTAAAAATTTCAAAGTTGAAAAATAATTTAAAAAATTGGTTCCACGTATACAGTTAACGTTAGTAAATTTTCCCGAAAGAAAGGACTTCTGGAGCAGGCTGATTTCACACTAGATGCAGGACTAACTGCAGGAAGGAATTCGAAACCGAAAAAGGTAATATACTGTATAATTTGTTTCCTTTAAGAGACATTTTTCTTCCACGTTCCTCCCAGTTGTTTCTGGTGCTAAGGAAATTGCGGGATTATTAGTGTCAAATGAAATCCATTTTGGATGCATATTTTGAGTGATGCCCTGACAAATTCTCGGAAATATTTAATGCATTTTGGAATTTGAATCTACTCAATAAGGTGCTTATCTTATATGCAAAAGGAATTTTGACAAACACATGCTCCAAAATAACACCTGATAATGTGGGTGAATTTTCATCCTATTCTCCCCTGGGACTAGTTTTTCGTTTTCAACGTTTCGATGTCTAACTCACCAATCAATCTCAGGGCACCAAGTTCCAGGGATAATTCACCAGGAAGACAAAAGTTTCAGCACCTGAAAATATTTATTCGTGAGATGTAGAGTGGCTCAAATGGTTCTCTTATTCATAGTCTTCCCGGGGTAGGCTTCGAAACGCACAAATGTCATTCGTCCGCATTAATAGTTTCGGTGAGATTCACTCTTGGGTTGTGAGCTTCTATCGATTTTGGGATAACCTTTGACATGCAGTATTTTGCTCTTCATCAAAGGTTGCGCATGCTCTGATACTTTACTGTCAAAGCAAAGTGCGATTTTTGTCAGGCGGTGTTATGTCTTAACAAATACAAAACATAACGAGTAATTTCATCTACGCGGTAACATTCATCAATGGATTACATTGGATTAGAGGGGCTTTTCTCAAATTATGGCAGAAAAGCTCACCTAATTTAGGGAGCACCTGAATAAAACGGAGCAAGAAGATGACAGTTACATATATTTACAATTTCACCGAGAAACAGCGAATGGTTGTTGGTAATTCATACCTTCAGTTCGAGGATTTGAAGAAAAATGTCGTGCCGTCTTGCGACCAAAAAATATAAATATTGATTTTTTGCCCTGCTGTCTCAATTTACTGAGATTTGGCCTAAGGGAGTGGATGAGACTATATGGAGAAAGAGTTTGCCGAATAAATTAATAACTTATTGCTGGCACGCATGAGTGTTATCTCTTCATTTCCCGTTGTCTTTAAAATCCTGGGCGCCACCAGAGGCGGGGGAAATATTCAAAAGGTCCTACGAATGACAGCAAATAGCCACTGATTTCCTCGCTCATTAGACCGTCAACCTCATGAATCTCTTTTTGGGAACACTCGACGTAGTTACCGTTCCATAAGACCCGCGGACCACGAATGTCACGTCATTTTCGCCGTCCACAGCGAAAACGTCCTCCTGGACCGAAGAGACGGGAGGACTCGTGGGGAGCAGATTGGGGGAGGAAGGGCGGGAGTGAGAGAGGGTGGGTGGGATCGGTACGGCACGGATCGAGAGGAGATGTTGACGGCAAATTCACGAGGTGGAGAGGAGGAGGGGGAAGGGGAGGAATGGGGGTGGGTGGGAGGGGAAAGAAGATAAGAAGGGGAGGGAGGAAGATGTAGGGAGGGAGAGAAGGGAGGATGAGGGAGCGGAGAGTGTGGGGGAGGCCGGGTCGGGTAGGGGGGAGGGGGGAGGGGAAAGTAAGGAGTGGGGGTGGGTTTGGGCGGGGAGAGGTGGGAGGGAGGTGGAGAGAGAGAGTGGAACCGTGGGGGAGGGTGTGAGGGTAGTGGGGATCGGGTGGGAAGGGGGCGCACACAAAGCACCGCTGCGCCTCTTTTGATTCGTGGATTAATTGAAATGCCTGACATTCCATAGAGTGAAACGGTCTGGGAGGGGCGGGAGGGAGGATGTTGAGGGGGAAGGGTTTTATGGGTGTTCTGTGGAAAGGAGGAGGATGGGGGATTCCGAGGGAAAGCAGTTGGGGACGGGGTTGGAAGGGGACGACACGGGAAGGGATTGGGGGGGGGGAGGTTGGCGGCGCGCGTGGGGTTGAAAGAGGGGAGCGAAATGAAGGCGGCAGGCAGCTCCCTTTCTCGGGAGGAGAGGCTGACGGGATGAGGTCGATGTGGAGGTAAAGGGAGGAGGAGGGTAGGGAATTCGGGGTGGGAGTGAACACGTAAAAGACCGGGTTGGAGCGAGAAGAAAGAAATGGGGAGATTTCCATGCGGGGCAGTTGGGGGGTCAGGGTGGTGGATAGGGTAGGAGGGCTTGGTGGGTGCGAACCGAAAGTGTTGGGAGGCTGCCTTGCGGTCTGCCCGATTTTGAGACAAAACATCGATGCTTCACATCCAATGTTTCAAATACTAAATGTATCGATTGTCCTTTTGAGACGTCGTGATATCGTACATCTGTGACTCGGCTTTTTGAAAAAAACCTATTTTGGTATTCAAATTGTATCTTTCCTAAAACCTTAGGTTCTACAATGTGTTACAAGAATAGAATTATAAACCGCATTGGACTGAAAAAGACAGTTTCCATGCTAAATTCGCTTGCGCTCGATTTATTCTTTGCCATATTTGTATAATATGTTACTATGTGTGAGCGTGTAGGTGTGTTTGCATATAGACTTCCTTCTGTACGCAGAGGAAGATGGTCTTGACACCAAAAATTATCTAAATACGAGAGAGCGTCTGTTTTTGTGTTTTTCTAAATTTTTCTCTTGGCCAATGCAATCACGCTTCTTTATTTGAATAATCATTCACATCCGTGAGACTTTCTTTCAGGATATACTGGTATATATATATATATATATATATATATATATATATATATATATACATATATATATACATATATATATGTACATATATATATATATATATATATATATATATATAATCGTATATTTGATTAATATCAATAGCACCAATGCAGAATTAATCATATGCTGATCGTATCGACCCGCACACTTCAAAGGTTAGCATCACATGGATATGGAGATTGAATTAGTATTACTTCCATCGAATTCCCTCTGGACTTCTTTTATTTTTTATCCGAATGTAAGGATGGAAACCCAAAATTGGCAAGCATAGTAGAGGTATGTGCAATATCCAATTGTGAAAGAAATACATCGACATTTCCATTCACCGACTGTAGCTTTCAACAACACTTTCCCTAATTTTGACCATATTATGCGAGGTAATATAATAGGGAGCCCATAGTCACCTCTTGGGAACGTAAAATTTCATTCGGTACTTTTGTAACCACCATTATTCGGCAGCTAATGAAATTCCATCCCATATACGGCCAGCACTACTCTCTATCCAGGAAAATATGAGGATGGAATGCTCCTGTACGCTTTCATCGATTTTACTCTTTTTGTGCAAAACAAAATATGTACATACTTGGCGTAGCTGCCACCGTCTCAAAGGAATTTAAGAAAAGGCGACTCCATAAATATGCGTCGCGGGGATGACGCCCTGCCCAAGAATCCATTTTTCTCAATCCCCGCCAGTCAACATCGGATATAGGTGAGCATACGACTACGAATATTTTGCGTTGAGATAAAATTATGGACGACGACTTAATCGCGTGCATTATTTAATTTACAAATATAATGTGTATATATATATGCACTTTAATATAAATGTATATATATATATATACATATATATAGGCAGTTCTGTCCCTCTCTTCCTTGATAAAGGTGGTAACGACCACTGAAAATTCGAAAAATAGTGAGTCTCTTTTTTGTGTGTTTCTGTGTTTTTGTCCGTGTTCACTAGTGCTAAGTGTTATACATTATGTATGTAATGCATTGATTAGTGAATTGGAAATTCAGTGCGACAGGTATGTGATGAGAATCAATATTAATAAAACAAAGGTTATGCGATTTTCTAGAAAGAAAAAGGCTAAGCTTAACATTGAAATAGGAGGACAAAAACTAGAGCAGGTAGAACAGTCTACGTATCTCGGTAGTGTTTTGGACCAACACGGTCAAAGTAGTAAGGACGTAAGGAGAAGAATTGCGCTAGGCAAAGAGGCTTTCACAAGGAGGAGGGAGTTAATGACGGGGACGTTGAGTAAGGATGTTAAGAAAAGACTCGTAAAAACTTTAATTTGGAGCGTAGCTATGTACGGCGCGGAAACGTGGTCATTGAAGCAGGAGGATAGACGTAGACTGGAGGCTTTTGAAATGTGGGTGTGGAGAAGAATGGAGAAGGTGAAATGGACAGAGAAGAAAACAAACGAGGAAGTACTTGGTATGGTGGGTGAAGAGAGGGGTTTGTTGGGAGCAATCCTATGGAGGCAGGAAAAGTGGCTGAAGGGGGTATTGACCGGCAGCGGGATGTTGAAGACTGTAATTAAGGGGAGAATGTTAGGCAAACGAGGAAATGGAAGGAACAGGATAGGGATGTTGGACGGGATGAAGGGAGGAAGAAAGTACTCAGAGCTGAAGAGGGACCTGATGTAGAGTAGGATGTTGTGTTTTGCTAGGGGTCACAAATTATTTAATTAGTAATCACGTCCATCCAAAAACCTACCTTAACCGGTAGATTACCTTATAATAATATATATATATATATATATATGCATAATATTGGGACGGCACAATAGAAAACAAATAAAACATTATCACTTAAAAGGGCACTCACAGGGTAAAAGGTTTAAGCTTTCGGCCTTCTCCGGGGCCTTCTTCAAGTAAGACTCTTAAGATTACATATATATATATATATATATATATATATATATATATATAAATTTTAAATTAAATAAACACTGGATGGAGAAGAATGGGGAACTAACAACTCTTAACCCATCCTAGGATTGAAGTACTAGAGATGATAATAGCACTTTCTCGTGGAGACAATCATTATGAAAATATTTTTTTCATATATTTAAATGTCCCATCCCCTTCTATAGGCTTTCTAGATCTACTCTCTCCTTACTATTGACTTGAAATATGAGCGTCGCTATCAAAAATGTCTGGACAACCACATGTCGAATGGGAGGAAAGCATGGTGTTCCCGATGGTATCGGAAGAAGGTTTATGCATGGTTAAAAACATGCGATATATTGATGTAACGGGACTCGTGGGGAGGCTGTGATAACGTGAGGCTTGGGGACGGTTAGATTAGATTGGGAGGTCTGGAGAGGATGCCACCAGGCTAGTCGAAAGCCACGGAGTGGGAGTAGGGTATCAAAGGTGTAAGGGAGGATGAAAGGGGATGGGTAGGGAGACGAGTATGAGGTGGATGGAAGAGGAGCGTCAAGAGGGGGAGGAATAGAGAGGAGGCGGAAGTGATAGGATGGGGGAGAGGGAGTGTGGAGGGATGGTAGCGGAGTGAGAGGGGGGTGGAATGAAGGTGTGCTGCAGCCGACGGCGCAGGAAGAGATGTAAGGGAGGGAGGATGGGGAAGGAGAGGTAATGATTAGATTTCATGAGCAGGAAAGGGGAAGGAGATCGGGCGGAGGGTGGGGGATGGAGAGAGTGTGTGGATTGGGGGTCTAAATGCGATGGCCTGTGTCGTCGAAAATTAGTTGGGCCGCCGGAGAGAGTGGGAAGTGATCGAGGAAATGAGGAGAAAGGGAGAGAGAGAGACGGAGAGGGGGTGGATTTCGGAACTTCGGTTGGAAGGAGGGAAAGGGACACCCGAGATCACTAGCGATCTAATTGCCGGCTGCTCGACCGTTTGCCCTCTTAAGCAGTCCTAATGATCTCGAATCTCAGGGCGGATTCTGCAACCAATGCAAGTGGTGTGAGCGTTCAAAAACGTCTGAAAAAATATGAAATAAGGTAATTTAAAAGTTGGATCTTTATTTTTGCCTTTATAATATCAGAACTGAAGCAAAATACTTGCATAAATTACCAGATCTATAATCTCCACACCAATGTCAGCTTTACTCTGAAAAATTTATGATATAATTGATTGATTTCTATACATTTTTCACTTAAATTACAAGCATCACACCTTATTAGATATGATACAGGCTATTCGTATTTTTACATACTAATCGTTAAACTTCAAACTGAAGACTGTTGCCATATGTATATGCAATATTGAAGTAAACCCGAAGGAAAGACCAAAGTACGGGAGCAATTTTTCTGATGTAATAAATGTACACATCTTTAATTTTGTCTTTCCATGATGGAGCCATGTATCTTGTATGCTGAAGATTGTTTATAAGTTAAGCCACGACTAGGTGAAGAGATTAGAAAATGGCAGAGTAGGCTGTAGGAATGGAAAAAAACGATTCAAGTAGGGTTTATCTGAAGTTGTACTGTGTTAAGCAGAGGTTGAAAGGAGACTGCCATTAGTAGTTTCCGTTCAGTGAAACAATGTACACTTTGGGAGTAGTGAGATCATTGATAGAAAGATTTTTCATAGATTTACCTAGAGTGTATCTCTTTCATTCGTAACTTTGAGGAAAGCGTTCAGTAGATCTCCTTTGGTAGAGTGAAAGAATGCATTATAAATCATTGGCGTACATCCAAAAGGAAATACAGACGACTTATACTCAATCTGTGCATGTTTCAAACGGCACAGATGCAGGTGAGCTAAGACGTTAGGAAGAGGGGGAAGTATGGACTATCAATTATCACCGTGCTTTTCGGCGTATACACGGAGGATATATTGATAAAGGCATTGGGAAGCCCAGAGGATAAGAATAAAAGTAGGAGGGGAGCATGTAAAACCAGTTGGATTTTTGAATGATGAAGTTAACCAGTTAGCTAAGGGAAGGGAATAAATTATGAGCCATTAAAAGAACCACTGTAAGGGAAATAAAAGGAGACTCGATAAGAAAATGATTGTAATAAGGTTCTCAAGAAACTAGATGGCAAATTTTAAACATAAAATTTGGAATTTGTAAATTGAAAGAAGCAGGTTTAGACACTTGGGTCATTTGGGAAAGACTTTTCATGAAAAATTACATGGTAAGTTTATTAGGAGAACTGCATTAGCTAAGGAAGCATTAAAAAATCGACGAAACGGAAAGTAAAGGCGTAAAGACAATATTAGTTAGCATCTTGATTTGGATCGTTTTGTTGTACAAGGTCTGTCTCAAAAGTAGTATGACATATTTTCCCGGGTAGACGGACGGACGGGCGGCGGTTTCTCTGGCTGATTTCGAGGAATGGGAGACACTGGAAAGGCTGGAGGCCGATGACAGTTGACTCCCAGCCCTTAGAGTCCGGATCATTCGTTTGCGAAACCTCTATAACGTGACCTCATCACGCTCCGTCATGAGCTGGTTATTGGAACAGCGCCACGGCCTCAAATTTTGTGTGAAACTGGGCGAGACCGAGAAAGAGACTCTTGACATGTTCAAAACAGCTTATGGTGATAACGCTATGGGTATATCAGATGTTTTTTAGTAGTACAAGTTGTTTTGGTAAAGTAGAGAAGACGTTGAAGACGTCGAACGTTCAGGACGGCCTTTGACCTCTAAAAGTGACGAATATCTTGCAAGAATGAAGATTTTTTGGACAGGGATCGCAGATTTAGTGTCCGCATTGTTTCTGATGAACTTGGCATCCCTAAAAGGGATGTGCATCGACTTGTGACCGAAAACATGGGCATGAGGAAGGTTTGTGCGAAGTTGGTGCCGCGAGTGCTCTCGGACGAACAAAAGGTAACTATCACGCGGATCTGCAAAGAGCATCTCAACAATATGAGTGAGGATCCAAATTTTTTAGAAAATACCCCACCAGACTTCTTCCTCTGCCTCAAAATTGTGCAGAAAGGATGTCACCACGGCTAAATGGAAGCGTTACAACAGGCCGTGACGAGAAGCTCGGCAGAATTCCGGGCGCTGCTTTCCAAAAGGCGTAAAAGGTGTGGAAAATCCTCCGGCAGCGGTGTATGGATGCACAATGGTGCTACTTCGAAGACTTTTGTTTGAATGTTTCAATTCTGGCAATAAATTTCTACTCAGTCCTACTACTTTTGGGAGAGACCTTGTCTGCTTCCGCAACTTTGTGGTGTGGAGAGAAGCATGAATTGGTGGTTTTTGAAATACATGCTCCGGATAAAACGGAAGGAAAGGAAAACAACAAAGAGTAGGTAAAGGCACCGGAAAAGAGAATGTTGTTCAACTAAGGCAGATAAAGTGGATATAGGATAAAGTGACAAGCAATGCAATGTTGAGCCCTGTATCGGAGGGGAGATTGCTGGGTAATGGAGGTAGAGGGAGGAAAATATTAAGCACCCGGGAAGTATAATGGTGGACAGTAGAATGAATCTTGAACTGAAAAAATTGTATGTTGCTGGAGTGTTCATAATAGCGTTTCGTTTGGGCTTAAAAAAGTAGCTGAGTTCGGATCCCAGGTTTATCAAGAGTCTACCTAAACCGACGGTTTCCTGTTTAATATCATGAAATTAACACAATATGACCGATTACGCGTTGGCTGCGACAATTCATGGCGCCATCCTTTAATGCGTCTCATTAATCGTATTCCAAGGACTGAAATATTTTTTTTCAGTTTCATTACAATTTTAATCGTTTTCAACCCAATGAACTCACGTTATTCTGAATTTTTTAAAATATTAAGAATTGATTTATTTTTTTCGTTTCCAAGCGTGCACTCTTCGAAAATAAATTCAAGGGGACGAATCTATCTTAAAAAAAATTCCGACGCAGCGCAGAGAATCTTTCTCACCTCTTCAAACTTGCCGTGGCATGGTCTCATATTGATTGCACTCGATCACGCTCATCAAGCAATTTTATGGCGTATCACACGCGGGAGGAATTGGGGCATGATTGGGGGTGGGGGGGGGTTAAAATCTTTTTATTAGTCAGTGGGTCATTTCGCGACTCGTTTCAACATCAGTGCCGTTAAGGTTGAGATACAGACCTGAAGAGTCCCGGAGCGAAGTAATTCATTCGCTACCTTTACATCGACTAAGTGCTTAATAACATTTGACATGAGTCGCTCGGAGCAGAGGCGGCGGCGAAAATATGCTTTGAATGCCGATGAACCAAGAGCGCCCATATAATTCACTCGTAAAAGCAATGAGTAATAGCATCGGAAGAGAAAGGAATGCCAATCGGTTTGTCATGTTTTCGGACTGTGAAGATATTTGGAGCAGCGAAATTGGGGATTATTACCTCTATAGGGGACTCGAAAGGAGAAGAGAACAGTAAAATGCTTTCGGAAATAATGGGACAAGTTGTAGATTGGAATGACATTATCCAAATAAGTAATAGAGGCCCTGTATACGTACTTCATCCTTGAGCGGCTTTATTTCCCATCGACTGAAGTTAAGGAATTAGGTGACTAGGTAGATTAATTGAATGCAAGGAATAGGTAGATATATTTTCAAGAAATAGGAATCTGTTAGTTTGAGGATCGTTGAGTTTGAATAATAAATGAGCTACTCTTCGTAAAATAGAGTATCTCTTTTTAAAAAAATCTTCAGAATATTCTTTTTTGCATGTCTCCGGCACCAAAGCATGTTTGGATTGATTCTAATCAAATAAATCCTTGGTATATAGTATGCATTGACTTACTTCAATTCAAGAAATCATCAGGGGCACGAAGTTATCTAGCTATCTAGCTGATACAATATTAATGCATTTAGGAATGCTTGATTCAAATATTTAGAATACTGGTAACTTTGGAAAAATATAAAATAACGTACATCTTTTATTATTACCTCTCAGATTTTCCAAATAATATTGCCATACTACCAGCGATATCGCGCTGCATGTTCTTCCGGTGGCACTGACTAATTCAAACTTTGTCAACAAATGACGTATTGCTATAGTTCTGTATATCGATCTGACATTGTGTTATTAATTCTAGAGAGGAAAGATTATTAAAAGTCACTTCCACCTCCAGAAATAAGTTCTACAAATTAAAAAAAAATATTTACTGCCCTAAACCTCTTTTTATTTAATTGTCTTTCTTCATGTGCCATGCCCATAAACCCCTTAAGTATCTCAGGAGGTCAATTCTAAAATACACCTCAGCTTCCCTCTTGAATGCAACCAGATGGAAACAGACATTCGAGTATCCTTTTTTTCAATGTCTAAAATTTTAACTTTTCGAACGCCTTTTGGTGGTGATAAAAATCATTCTTGACCATAGTAATTTTTCAAAAATTGAGCTTACGAGTATATAACGAGTAAAGCACGACAAAGAGAGTTGTACTGAGTCATGTGCATTGGCGTAAATTAATGTAATGCTCTACGGGAAATCGACAAGAATTATTAAGCTTTGAACGGGAGTCGATCTCAAATATTTCAATTGTCTTTCAGATGTGTGAGCTTGTCACGGCACAAGTAAAAATAATCCAAAGAGAATGGTGAAGTACGTTAATGTGCCAGAGACGTTACCCGTTTACAATCCACTCGGTACCAAAGTAAACAAACCGCGCTTGATTAAGTCTTGGCCTCGAAGATAAACCCTAATTTCGTCAATCTGAAACGGGCTACACACCCGAACGCTCTTTGAATATCGGCAAAGCCAAATGAATCCTCCGCGGTAAATTTCCACACGTCAGCGAAATGGAACGTTAAGTAACCAAAACGAATTCGATAACCTATTCGATTTGGTAGGATCTTTGGGTGCTAATAGATTCTGGCCCATTAAGTGTTCAGATTAGCGCATGGCGGTGTTAAAGAGTCCTCGGCCAACCGTCCGACACTCCATGGTGTAGTTGGTGGACCAGGCGGAGGAGGAGGTGGCGGCCGCGAGATTCTGTGAGAGGAAAGGGGGGTGTCTGGAGGGGAGAGGCGAAGAGGGAGGAGGCAGAGAGGGATTGTATTGAGTCTGTCTGTGAGGGAGCGAGGAAGAAAGGACGGATTCCAATAGGGAGAGGGGGAGAGGGAAGGAAACGTGTGATGTCCTCCTCTTGGGAGAGGAAGTGAGCGATGGATAAAGGGGGGGTGGCGGGAGGGAGATGAATTGCAGAAAGGGGAAGAGAGCTTTATAGGAGCTCACATCAACCCTCGCATCCTTTCCACAAAAGGACACACCCCCATACATATATACCCACCTACATGGATTCGAATTAGAGCGCGTGCTTTGGCGTGTGTGTGCGCGCGTGTGAGAGCGCTTTCGTGTGCCCCCCACCCCTACCCTTTGCCCACAACCTTTCAACCTCGCCAACGGGTCGACGACAGCCGAGCGAGGGAACATGAAGGGTTTGAAGGGAGGCAGGAGGAGAAGAGGAGGGGGACTAGGAGGACGCGTAGAAGGCCGCGATTCACAACGACGAACGGAAGTGACGCGACGCAAAACGAACACATACACACAGAGAAACGTAAAAGGCTACATCAGAGAGACACTGCCGTGGGAGCACAAAGACCTTCGTTTTATTTTTTCACGGGGGGGGGTAATAGGGAGGGAGCAGGTGGATGGGGGAACGCGGAGAAGTGGACGTGTTGTGTGGCTGGCGAGAGAGAAAGAGAGAGGGACGGAGGGAGGGAGGGATTAAAAGATGACGTGGACAAGGGAAGGTTTCCAAGTTCCGAGGTTTGTACGATGGGTGGAGAAGAAGGGGGAGGCGTCGTCCTCTCGTGAAAGGGCAAACTGGAGGGAAAGGTGTCGCCGGTACCGTGGCCCTTCGCACAGGAATGGTGACGGCGAAAAACGACCGCGTGTTCCCGTGAGAGGTGAGAGAAAGGCGACCGTGGTTTCTGGGGGATATTAAGGCGGGGGGGAGGGGGGGGGGAGGCGGCGGAGGTCCATTCGGCGAGAAGAAGAGGATGAAGGGAGTAGGAGGGGTTTTTTTCTCGGGAGAGGATTTCTGGGGAGAAATGTGAAGTGGCGCGCGGAGGGGGCGGACGGGGCCGGTGGACCGCTAGGTCTCTTTCGGGAGGGTGGTCGGGGTAGAGGGCGTCGAGAGGCGGAAAATTCGGAGGCGGTGATGCTTCAATCATCCGGGGCTCGCCTGTTCCCGCCTTCCCTCTCCCCCAGAGAGGACTGGCGGACGGAAATAAAGGGTTTTCCGGGTCGACGGAAGGTACGCGGGTAGAGTGCCGGCATGTGTGTGTGTGTGTGTCTTAAATGGAAATCTGGACGCGAAAGGAAGACGACTCATGAATTTTCGGACGGACGAGGGTGCGTAATTACGCGGCGGACCTCATTCTTTCATGAATAAACGTTGCATGCAATTCGCACGGCGACGGAACGTGGGGCAGCGAGTGATATTAATCGGCCTGCTATTTCCGCGACTTTAGGTATAAAGATGAGGATCAAGAGGACCGGTGATAATTGTGACTGTAGGACGCTTGAGGGATAGGATATGCGGATACGCGGATGTGCTTCGGAATTTAGAGGACTTGGATACCGTTTTTGAAGCATGCTAGTGTTTTTGATGCGTCATATTAATTAATGTGTACTCGCTGCTTGGAACGGCGAACGGAAATCCAGCCGTTGAATTTCAAAGAATTTAACAATATTAAAATGAAGTATAATTAATATAACCGCGAAAAGAAGATAGATAGTCAACAGGAGGCTACATAGTTTCTGGTAAGTATCAGTTTTTAATATTTAAAGACCTATTTAAGTATGAATAATTTTTTACGAAAGGGACCACTGGAAATCATCGTTATTATTCTTGTTCACCCTTCTCCCCTCTCATTGTTCAGATTCTATGAATCAATCCTCTTAAGGAATTAAAAAAAAATTGCTTTTCATAAGGTTTATCACATAGGTAGGTGATTCATTTTCATCTTTTACGCATTCAAATTTTTGTATCTTAATTGTATATTGTAACATAAAAAAAGTAAAATGTTATTTTAAATGTTGGGGGAAAAAAGTGAAGGCCAAAGCTTACAACTCTTCTCGTAAGTTTAATTTTAATTTCCCGAAGTTTCTTCATGGGAAATTAATGAAATGATATCAGGACAAGTTCCAAGCATACGTGGATGAAATGATAAAAAGAGTAATGGGAAGAACTGGATATAAGATTGAAAGTCGGTGGAGGATGTTTAAATTTAATTACGTTTACAGATAATCAAGGTTTATTTACTTAGTCAGCCAAGGTGTTACAGCCATAATAACCGGTTGTGTGATAGGTATGGATTGAGAATCGATATATAAAATCGAAATCTAGAGGTTTTCGAGGAAGGGAAAGGTAAAGTTTAACGTTCAAAAATAAGGGCGAAAAAATTAAGCAAGAGGAACAGTCGAAGATATATTTTCGTAATTATTGTGGAACAACATGGTGAAAGTAGTTGGGGCATCGAGAAAAGAATTGTGTTAGGCAAAGAAGCTTTGAAAAGGAGAAGTATAATGAAAAGTCTTAATGGGAAAAGACAAATGAAAACTTTGGTATGAAGCGTGATTTTGTGTGGAAAATAAGCTGGTCGTTAAAGAATATGATAAGCATGGATTGGCTTTGTAGATGAGGGTGTGGATTGAAAAGGCAAAATGGATAGAAAGATAAACAAACGAAGGAGTACTAGGCATAGTGGGGGATGAGAGAGGACTGTTGGGAGAAATCCGATGGAGGTAGTAACGATGATTGAAGAGCGTTTTGATAGGCGATGGAATGATGAAGACTGTGATAGAGAGGAGGACGTCAGACAAGCAAAGAAGGAGGAGGAAAAGTGTGTAGGCATGTAGAACGGAATTAAGGGAGGTAAAATGTGTGCGAACGATGAAATAAAATCGGCAAATGAGAAAGTTGCAAACACTATGTCAAAATCGAGACTTAGGAGAACATGAATAATGAAACTGTGAAGAAATAAATAATAAATTACTCTAGTTCCATTATGGATACGCAATCGCCGGAATTTCCTTGGCTTTTAGATCCCTTCTAGAATAAAAGCGCCGACGAATCGGTTTCCAAGCCGACACAACCATGATCACTCACTACTAGAGCCTTGGTTTCAAGTGGCGTTAGTTTTGACCCGATCGTAGGAAACCACAAGGTATCGTAAACAAATTAGGCGTCCTTCTTCCGATTGGTCGTTTGATTATTTAGCTCCAGCATCCGAGTCTCTTCACTTCACCAACAAACAAAGGCTTCTCTAAATGCCTCAAAAATACCACCTCCAGCGGACTCTTAAAATATCCCTCCGATTTAATTGAGGGTTCACAGCTGCAGCAGGGCTGAGGGGTCCCAGATTCATTCGGAATGGAATCCGTGCTCTCCGGTCAGTAACCGAAAACTTTACCGACTACACTACCACGCCGTCTCTAGTCAGAAACCCTGAATGTGAGTACAACATTCTGGAGAGAGTTTCATATTCTCACTCTATGAAGACGTACGAATTTCACCTGAGACTAATGTAGAAAATGGTGTAAATGAGAAGGAATTAATAATTATCCGCAGCACTCCAACATGGACGTTGAACTTGTAAAAATGGCGAAAAATCAAAGTTTTCTGAAAACTAAAATGGGCCCGGCGTTTGGTTTTTTATCTCAGCAACATTTTTTGAAGTAATTCCTTTAATGCAAAATATGCCATGATGCTATCATGTGACATGCCATGATGTTAAAGTGATATCATGACATTGTATGATACATGATGGCTACGATTCAGGACTCTTGAAAGAATTCCACGTACTTATTCAAATTTCTAATGAGATGGGCTGATACAACTCCGATCTGTTTTTAAATTTCTATATATCTACGTCTCTTCAGCCGTACATTATTATTGCTATAGTTTTGCATTTCTGTGCCATTCTAAGACAAGTTTTTTTACAAGCTTAAAAGTTATATAGCGAATCGGAGTCAAGTTATGTTAGTTTTACAAGACCATGGGAAACCACTTGGTATCGTAAACAAATTAAGCATCCTCCCTCCAATTGGTCAGGTAATAATTAAGCTTCAGCCTTTGTCTCTCTTCACTTAACCTGCTGCCAAAGGCTTCTCTCACTGCTTCAAAAATCTCAGCACCAATGAACTTTTATCTGCATCAAAAAAATCATTTTGAATTAAAATTTAAAAATAAATAGGCGGTACGAATTATTTGAATCATAAATTGATAAAAATAATGGAATGAAATAGTCATTTGTTGTGTAGTTTTCTTCGGGTGAGTCAAATCCCAAAAATAGTCTCCACTCAATATTTTAAGCAATCACTCTCCATTTGGCCGTGGTACCGTGCTGACCTCAGCTTCGAGGAACTTCGTCATCAAAGGTCCAGGCACAAAAAAAGTCTAACTGCGTCTTAACGGCCTTATTCATTAAACTTTAAGAACCCGATAACTCTTAAAACACAGGATCGTAAGTTCAAATTAATAATTGGACCGTAAAACGTGTGGCATTTTTTAAATTTCAAATCTGTCCGATTTTTTAAAGTACCGTTACGTGACTACTGGAGGTTCGTCATTCTGATCACTTAGTCCTCCGTTTTCCGTTTCTCTATAAAAATAATATAAAATTGGCCACCAAAAATTTCATTAATATTCAGAGAGATATCCTGTGCGTTTCTTTTTAAACCCATAAAATATTTTATATGATGAAAAATAATTTCCTTTCAATCCTGCCATAAATATTATGTGCGTGTTCTTCTACACAAATATCCGTAAGGTCAGATAAAATTGTTTCAGATTCATTGAAGATAAATAATATCACCAATATATACTTACTACCGTAGCATGTCTTTGATGAATATTAGCTGAGACACAGCCACTTAACTATTTCTACGGTTAACGAAGATCATTTGGCTATAAAACTGAGACGCAGTCTTCCATTCAGGATTTCGCGATTTCGGCCGAAATTTCGAGCATATCAGGTCTGGGCGTGCCTAAATTACTCACTCTTAATGGGGTATATGCCCAAAGAGTTTAACAAGTCATCAAAGTAAGTAAAATAGATAACACGCAGCAGAGGATGCCGATGTCAATGGAGGAAGTCGCAGAGGAGGCCGAAAGTTTAAACTTTCTGAAATGTGATTGTCCTTTTACATGTTATTTATTTGATTTGTGTGTTCTATTGTGTGTGTGCTGTCCAAATGTTATACAATTATTGTCCTGTATTACTCTCGTGGGTGCTTGTACATCATCAATATACATGTGGGTCGCGGTAGTCCAGGGGTAGAGCGTTGGACTGCTGACCGGAGGAGCCCGGGTTTGATTCCCGGGCAAGCCTCTCTGAGCACCTGCAGCTTCACCTATGTGATTTTTCGGGCGCCTGATCTTCCTGGGAAACCATAACCGGCACAGGGAAAGGAACTGGCCCCCCTACCTTGATGAGTGAATTTCACATGCCGTCGGGCTTGGCAGTGGGTTAACTCTACCATCACTTAGATTAGTGTGTTTATGGTTTCATATATATGTATATGTATGTATATATATATATATATATATATATATATATATATATATATATATATATATATAAAATATCTTCGAAATGGAACGCTCATCGGCGACACACAAATATATAAAAACACAGATGTAGATTTTTAGAATATAGAGACACAAAGAAAGGACACTCACAATTTGTTATTTTACGTTTCGACAGCACGGCTGTCGTCTTCAGAATCTATATATATATATACATATATATATATATATAGATATATATATATATATACATAAGTGTTAGCGGTTCAGTTTTTCAGTGAAGTCACCTATATCTACATTTACGTAATACCACACAAACCGCTGCAAGAACGTGCGGCGGGAGGTGTTAGTACACCAGCCTTTTATCTATAAATACTCACTTATCCAAGTACATAAACAAATATAAACATAGGTTAGCATGCATAGACGCATGTACACAAACATGCATGCAGTTCTATCTACATCATTCAATAGTGGTTGCGTCAGAGTGAAGTTTTAAATTATTATTGTTGAATTTAGATTGTAGCAGTAGTAATATCTGCTTTTTTTGTAACGTGCGAGGGAAGAACGATTACTTGAATCTGTCTGGGCTGGAATGAATCTATATTTTATCCTGGTTGTTCAATCTGTCAGTGAAATGTCGGGCCAAAATTATTTCACAGTGTCACTAGTAAACTCCGTTGCTTTGTACCTCTCCGATAGTCTTACTCTAATTTGCTCTATTTTCGATTTTAGCAGCTCCTATCCAAGTATCTCCTGCATATGCCATATAGTGTCCCGTTGTTTAGTAGGAATCTACCGGCTTTGGATAGGTTTTTAATGGACCCTGAGATCACTCACTAGTGATGTCTTCGGCATCCATTTGTTCTGATATCTTCGAATTTCTTCCAGCAGCAGTCTCTCTTCCACTATCACGCCTAGTATCCATTCGTTGGTTTTCCTTTCCATTCATTGTATTTTTTCCATTCTTCTCCATACCCTTATCTCAAAGGCAATTAATCTATATTTACTGGGAAAGAAATTTTGTTTTAAAACACTCGAATCTAATGTGACTAATACGCTACGCACTACATGAGATACGCACTACGCACTAAATTTCACTACATTCGAGCATTCGGCCACATGTTAACTGGAGTTGGCTATCGATAAGAACGGGGAATCCAAGGCGACCTTCTTTTGGGCTAACGGAAGATCCGTTCGAGATGCATCGGGGGCGGGGGAGAAAAGGCACCCATCGTTCCGGTAACACTCTGGACGACGACGTAACGAGGCTCAGATTCGGGTGTGGCGGAGAGTCCACGGGGGCGGAGGGCAGGACGATGTCCGGGCGGGAGGAGGAGGGTGGAATCAGCCACGCACGCGTGCTGGGGCCCTCTTGTGCGTGTCCGGTGTGAACGCACTCTCTCCCCTGCCCCAATGCGTGCGCGCCGTCTCCTCCCTCTGACAGGGCCAGGAGGCTGGGCTCACAGCGGGAGGGGAGTGAGGTGGGTCTCGACGAGGGGGGGAATAAGTTTCGACAAAGGAGGGGGAAGCCTCCAGTTATTAAAATGTACGACTGGCAGTGGCGGGGAGTGGAGAGTTAAGGGCCGCGCCAAAATGGGCCTAGGGAGAGAAGGAAGGCGGGCGTCAAGAAGAGAGTGTTGGAGGTTGTGTTTTCCTAGTTCAAATTGCCTCGTTGATTCATACCAGGCCTGCTGTTGCATGAAGTACTACATGAGCACACAGTGCGGTATATACACGATGATATTAGTTCAAGCAGTCATATTCAGAGTCTACCTATATAAGTACTTGTAAGATTGGTAAAATAATAATTCTAACATACCAGTAGATGGTGTGATGTATTCTCGTGATTTCCACGCTCAAAGTAGAGGATTAACTGAAAACAACAGTCCATTGTCAACTACGGAAATACAGTCGAGTGTCCATAATACGATGGAAATCAATTACAATATGCAAAGTAGTTGTAGGTATCATAATCGCCCTCATGATTAATGTCAGGCTCTGACAGAAATTTAAACTGACTTAACCACATGATAAACTGAGCCAATATTGAACTAATTATAAAATACTTCCCAACCTAAATGCTGTTAACATTAATTTACTGATAATAAATTTAATATTTCATATCATACATCGAAAATAGCTAAATTGAAGGGAAAATTAAATTAGAATATGATTTTCCCTGTCGAGATTTATTTCGTCAGAGGTATGCCGTTATTAAGTTCAAATTATGTCGTTCAAATTAGGGGGCCGTATTTTTTTCACAGCTTTTTTATTCCAGGGATTCATCGGATTAAGGGACTTTTTGTAGCAGTTGCACACTGGACATCGTCGGTTTTATGTACCTGTTTAACAGTTTTTATAGGAAATGCTATCATTTGTGCGGTGAATTCGAAAATGTCGTCTCAAATCGATGAACCCATATTTCCGTTCTTAGACGGTAATGGTCGGTGCCCCCAATCGGTGGTCCATTAACTCTAATAGAATTCAATAATTATTCTACAGTGCTCACTACTAAAAATGTAAGCCTTGTAGTGAACTATAAATTAAATGATAACAACCCTACTGTGAACAAAACTTACGTAGTAGTCACTTCAACTCCGTGTTGCTGGTAAGCATATTTTGGGAATTGGTCCGCAGGTGTCGCTTACAAAGTCGCTAGCGTTGAATATCAGTATGGTCTTTTCTCATGTCAAGCAGACAATTTCTATCATCAAAGAAAATATCGACACTATCTCGATGATTCATAGCCTTTGAGTGATCCTCCGCTCTCTAAAAATATGAACGCCCTTTACCGAGCTTAAAAGTAAGGGTTCACACTGAGTACATATTGTACATAGTATTACATAGTACCACTTACAAATCAGGGGCGATCCCACAACGGACACTACTCTTGGGTTTGGATGCTTTTTGCATCAGGCATTTGGGTTATGAGAACGGGCTGTCTCAACATAACGTAAAATATCAATGTTGCAATAGCAAACTTTTGATTAACTATTTTAAAAACACGGAATTAAGAGAATTTATGCCATGTCATTGATACCAAATTTATTCAGAGCATTTATACCAGATTTAATATTGAAATAGGCATATCCAGCCCAATTGAGTGAATGATCCTTAATCCTTATCTCAACTCCCCTCTTATATTCTCCCCTTGGGGAGTTATAAGCTCCGCCCCTTCCCCAAGAGTCTATATACATGTGTGTGTATGTATCGTATGCATATATATAGCTCCTATCCTTATATCTGTAATCATGTGAGTAAATAAATGAACGAATATATATATATATATATATATATATATATATATATATATATATATATATATATATTTATATATATATACACACACACATATATATTATATATATGTATATATACATATATATATACATATATATATACATTTATATATATATATATATATATATATATATATATATATATATATATATATATATATATATATATATATATACACACACACACATTTACCCTCACACACATACAGACAAACGCACACACAGAGATATGTAAAAGGTTCCTTCGGGTGGCTGTCTATCAACGAGGGGGACAAACACTATGACAACCGTTATTAACAAGACTATTGATGTCCTTTTACGAGGGCGGCACCCGTAAAATCTCTTTATCCCACGCGATATTGAAAAGGAGGAGGAACAGTCAAGAGGGTGAGCGTGTGTACTCGCATGTGTGTGTGTGTGAGTTTATCTATATATATTAAAGCACGAGTGTTTTTAAGCATGGGAAAAGGACTGGAGGGGTAGAATGAGCCTGGGTGAGGGATCGGGGAACCCCCCCCCCCATTGTGGGTTCGATTGGACTCACGGAACGATGCGGAACAAAAGCACGCTCCGTCATGTGTCGCATCTTCCCGTCTGGGCGAACCGATTAGTATTCATTATGGCGGGAGGGCGCAACGGGTCGGGGAGAGGAGGAGGGGTGGAGCGTTGCTAGTTTTCCCAGGCTTGGTGGAGGGTGGAGGGGGATGGGACGGGAAGGGTGGAAAGGACGCGGTGTCCGTGAACGTTCTCCTTCGCAGGAGAAACATTACATCCTTGGTGAAAATAATTTATTCTCATTTATCGATGCCATTATAAAATGTTTTCTGCGGGTCGGTTATCGAGGAGCAATCCAGAAAAAACTAAATGAATGAAATTCGTTCGCAGCTTATTTGAGAGCCAATTTCCGTGCTTCGCCGTAGATGCATAGCATTTAACGACCATTTGACATGTGACCTTTTTTCGAGCTCCATGAATGATCTTCAAGTATGAAAATCGCGAACACGTGGTAAATTCGATCACTTTTCCTTTGTCGATCAATTACTACATTATTTCATTCTGGAAGTCATCAATTCTTAAGAGGAGCGTTCTGAAAACCCCTGTTGTTTAATTAATGTGCTCTACTCTGTACTCTGAAAGAACGGCACAAGGTTTGTTTGATGTTCTAAGGTTCTAAACCTTCCCTATTCCAACGTCCACAAGCAGGAATTCTGCACTGCAGAATGCCACCTCTAACTGACAGAATATGTTTAAGTTACATCAAACGTTTAACGTCAATTGTCCTTCAAGAAGGCCATAATATGTTTTCAAAATGAAAACTACGCTATTTTACATAACAAGTAATATTGATAACTTCACATCGTATTTCCCTACTTTACCGTAAGACAAGGAGTACTCTCGATTTCATCCTGCTGGTTGGTTAGGCTTAAACGTTATTTACAGATGAATGTGCTTCGCGATTACGTTACGGCTTTCCTTGCGTAGAGTTTCCAAACCGCTTCTAGCTTGGGAATCATTTTTCTCAAAATATTTGCACTATATCTAGTAACTTAGTGTTAAATAATCTACAAGTATAGTGGTCAAGGGAATCGCTAGCCTGAATAAGCTTGCGCGATTTCAGAAACACCCTGTTGTAATTAATGTTTGATATCTTCCATCTTCGTGTAGCTTAATGTTAGTTAAGTACCATGGCTGGAGGCTGATTAATTAATTAATTTTAATGGAGCAATAAAAGAAGGATATTATTAGAAAAGAACATGCCTGTATAGTTAACAATTACAATTTCACGCTTGTGTCACCATTTGACTTTCGACATCATGCATACCAATGAAATAGGCACGTAAATTCATAAAATTGATAATAATGTGTGATTAATAAATATTCGAGTGAATTATTTGGTTGAAAATGTTTCAGCGAGTGCCATCGAAAGTATGTTTCAAATTAGATGAACTCGGCTTAATGCACTCAATTTTTTTTACCGATTTTCCGAATTTTCAATTACCTACCCGAGTCACCGAGCGGAATCGACAACCTCGGCGGAGTTCACGCCACCTCAGCCCCGCAGCAATGTGGCCTGTGGATCCCTACTGGGCGCGGTTCCTGGGATAATGGCTGCTGTGATATCGCTTCCAATCCAAAGAATCCGCAATTTTCAGATCAATACGTGCGTCGAACCCAGAATTTAATCGGAATTTTCGGCGAAGAGTATGGCAAACATTTCATCGAATCTGCTTTTGACTCAATTTTGCAATTAAAGCAGATAATTAGTAAATTTGCACGTGACCCACATAATTATCCAAAGCCGACGATGAAAATTTTAAGAGGAAGTTTGATGCAATCCGCGCAAATGCCTCAATTTTGCAAGAATTTATATTTGTAATTCACATTGGATCGGTGGTGCGCATTGGACCACCCAAATAAGAATATTAACATCATTCAAGTAAAATCCATTGAAAACTTACGTATTTTTCGTATAATTCTAGTCATTTTCGTTGAGAAGACTAGATATTAAGATATGCTCGCTTGGACGTTTGGAAAATACACAAATAAGATTATAGAGAAAAACCCATAGTTTCGCTCGCCAGTGGCCGAGGCTTTTTTGCAATCGGGAATGGAAACAGTTTTGACAGCCGTGACGCTATTGAGGTAATTTTTGCAATTTAGAATTGGTGGAAGAATTGAGGGCGGATGGGATTGAAAAAGGAAAGTAGAGTTAGATCCTTTTTCCGACATTTCCTCATGGGTAAAGTACTCCAGGACGTCGCGATACATGTTCACATCCAACTCGCCATTTGCTACATTCATCGGCATACAGGCGTCGATATACCCTGAATATTGGTCATCACAATTTGTAATGATACGATTTGAACGAAAATTTGCCTGGGTATGTTTTGAAGGTTGTCGAGCACAAATCCAACATCAAAAATCATTATATTTGCCGAATCTTTGGCAAAAAATCTGTTGTTATTAGTGAAAATAAACAGACTATAATTCAATTAATTGTGCATATTATTTGAAGACTCAAAAAGATTTTTTTAATTTGGAAAAAAACGTCTCGCATTTAATTTGCAATTTTCAAAAAAATTAGTTGAAACGGATTGCTAAATTGCTGTATACCATTTGAATGTTGAACGTTGGAGTTAAATTGATTTAGAAATAGAATATGCCAAAAAATAAATCATAAATAAATTGTATGCAGATTATTATTAAAATAACAAACGTAGTTATAGGGAGTGAAACGTCCCAGTGCTCTTGCCCCCCCCCCCCCCCACCAGTACCAAGGCAACTCCTTGCTGCTACGCAAGTTGTCCCTTCTCCAGGTCTCCGCAAGATATGCGTCAGGTTAGTGACAGTGATGGTGGCCTTGCCATCAATCATGGCCGCGCCGTAACAATTAGATTGGCAATTTTCCTCTCCGGTATTTATTTTTAACCTTTAACAAACGCTAATAGTGCGACAAAAAGGTCATGTTCGTTTAAATACGTTTTGAGAATCACACACCGATAACTTAATGTGTAAATTGCCTGCTTACATTTAATGGCGTAACTTATGTAAATATTATAATCGGCGACTTCAGCTATGCCTTTCACTTTCGATGAGTAAATGCAGGAAATAGAATACAAATTTTCCCATATCAGTTAGTCAATAAAAACAAACGGACAGAGTAAAAGAACAGGGGGAAAAGGGAATGTTATGAGAGAAGATCTGACTGGGTAGAAAAGGGGGAGTGGAGAAAAGCTATATTTGACCGGAAAAGGGTGAAAAGTATCATAATTTGATGGGAACAGAGGAAGGCGTCAGATTCATTGGATATCATCGAAAACTTTTGCCGTTGTATAGTTTTCAGAGAATGAAAGAGAACTTCATTATGAAAGAGAACCAATGGAAAGAAATAGGGAAATGAGCTAAGATTTTTTTTTCCTTTCTCAGGGGTTAATCATCGTGGCATTTTATCTCCGGGAATATTTTATTTAGTGCCACATTAAATCTCCTTGCCATAAACATGATGAATAGCTATACCTTGTTTTGATCCAGGGGTGTCCAACATATGTCTTGCTTCCCCGCTCTACCCTGAAAAATCTTCAATTCGCCCTGAAAATGGGTAAAATGGACGGGGAAAAATTTTTTAATTTAGTCCGGATGATAATTTTAAATGACGTTCTATTAGGATAAAATACTGCGAAACACGAGGAAGGGACATGAAACTTTAACGCCTCTGTATTTTGTTCGATGGTTTGAAGCAAGGAAATATTTCCTCAGCACAAATCATGCATATTTGACCTGACCAAACATAGAGGAAAGGTTCCAAATATAGACTAATGTTTACATTTAAATCAGCTTATAGCCATACGAGTACATAGATTATGATTTAATGGAGATTTGGAATTTTAGATTATAATGAATTGATTGGTTGTTGGTTTGGATTATACTGAATTAGATTCCATTCCCATTGCTATAAATCTAAAAATAACGATGTTCTCACGGCAAAAAACATGCCCATGTCAAATTTGACCCCTTTGAAAAATATGTGACGTGATTTCGTGCAACCACACTAAAAACGAGCATTTTGTTATTTTTTTCAATCTGTTCCACATTTAAAATGAGATTTTTAGCTTTTTCCGCTCAAGCTGAAGCTTGAATTGATAAACAATGACGCCATTTACCCACTCAAGCTATTTCACGGTTGCTCCGAAGCCGAATAAGGGTGGACGTTACTGGTCAAATCAGCCATCAAGCGTTGGATCCATCATTTTGGAATAGTACTTAAAAAATTTGATATTTTTTCGGAATTGCAAAAAAAATGATTCGCCACCTTCGATGGCATACCACTACCCACTAACGTTCCAGTTGATCCTCTGTTTCCCACCCGCCCCTCCCCCCTTTAACACGCCTCCCCTTTGAATGACACCCTCCCTTTGAGTGACACACTCAAAGGTTTTGAGTGCGTTTGATATTTCTGGTCGTTCGGGAGAATAGCCGCATTTTCCCGGCAGCGGGCGGGAGACGTTCCATTTGAGACGAATCTTTGGGAATCAAAAAACAGAGAGACGGATATAGGGAGCTATTCGGTGACCTTCTCCGCCTCTCTCTCAGTCTCTCCCCTCTCTCTATTCCTTTCTCACAACCCCTCCCACCTTCTCTTTCCGGAATGCAAATGGTGGATGTTCCCTTTCAGGTTGGAGTTCCCCCTTCCCCCTCCTCTCTCTCTCTCTACCCCCCAGCCTCCTCCTTGCCGCCCCTTACCCGACCATCGCGAGAACGCCACGAAAGCCATAAAACTTTCTCAAACTACCGAGGATATTGCGTGGTTCATTTGAGGGTTCCAATCGAATATCTTTCTCTCTCTCTCTTTCTCTCCTCCTCCGGATTCTCCCTTGCCCTCTAATGAAGCTATTCAATTTTGTCACCACCGAGCTTTTGTGCTCCCTCGAACGAACGGTTTAACATAATTTTCCCCCGTTTGTCGTTCAAGTCTCCTCGTCTCGTTTTGGTGGTCCTCCGTTAATATCTCGGTCGGCTATTCACGTGCTCGTGTACTGTCTATCGCTTTCAACCGCGCCCCTTCTTCGTCCTCATTCCATTCGCCTCCAACCCGTTAGTTGCCTGCCCCTTACTTGTGCCACACACACACACACACACACACACACATATATATATATATATATATATATATATATATATATATATATGTTCCTTGGGCATACGAGAGTTCACACTTAAAACTTGAAGGCCTCCTTTTGTGCTAGTGGGTTTTATATCTCCCATTTCGATTTCGTCGTAACGAAATTTGGGAGGGCATTTCATTACGTTGAGCTTGGCTGCAAATGTGTGCTTTATCTGAGTTAGGTGAATAATTGAATCCAACGAGCGGAAAATGTTATGGACTAGAGTTAAAAGCATCTGTAGCTACGACTTCGCAAGAAAAAATCTCTGGCTCACGACCTCGCAGAACGATCCCTACAATCCATGTGGAATATGTATTCGAGAATTTCATTTTTTTAAATCATATTATAATTTGATAATATTAAAACATAACGGTTACGAATCGCGAAGTAATCTTACTCGGAAGTGATCGATTGGGGAGGAAATACATTAAAAATTAACGTTCTCTTTGGATATCAGGGGTAATGACACACTGCGTAAGGCTATATTAAAAAAAACATAAATGATCGGGTATACATTTTGGTTAATATTGATCAAACACAAGTTGAAATTATCCATATTTTAAATGCACATTATCTGGTAATAACTTTTTGAACGCTATTCATTGAAAAAAAAATTATAGAAAAAATATTTTAAAATACTACTAATTTTTAATTAGAAAGTCATCCGCAATGTGTAACATCGTTTCGGTAATGGTATGGAATCATTAGATCAACTTTAGTTCCGTATGGTGACATCTTTGAATCGAATTAAACTTTTTAAACCGCATAGTAATGTTGAGAAATTATGAATAGCACGCCACAAATACGAAATATTCTCCAAAACCTAGAAAGAGTTGTGAAAAAAAACGGAAAACTTCGACATAAGCATAATGATTAGAGAGAAATGGCCACATCTAATATAAGTACAAGTCTCTAGTCTGGTTCTCCAAAGACCACACGCTGCAATGTATAACCTTAAGGTATACGAACGTAAAATGTGACTAGCAGGTGAACAATTTAGAAATACCAGCTCTTCAGTAGACGTATAATTGAAGTTTATCTATTATTAGCCTTGAGTTATGCTAGAGCCTCTATAATGGCACAAAAGTTTATGTTTTACGCCCGAGAGACTTGATTAGTGAAGATTTAATGTTATGTGAGCGTATAATCATGTGAACAAAGCGAGAAAACAAAGCACTGTTGAACTTGTGGGTTTTGGATGATGTTCATTTTTCTCTCCACGTCAAAATTCTTCGGCTGAACAGCTTCCGTGAGATCCCCTTATACTACAAAATGGATGCCAATAGAGTCCAAAAATTTCTTCGAGGTGGTTATCTCTACAATGCGGCGGGGACCTGCGCCTGCGACGGCACTCAATGCATGCCATAGAACCCCCTAGGCATTGGTTAACCTCTACTATTTCATTCCGCTCCTGCTACTCTGCGAACCACTCAATTTCGCCCCCGGGTTTACACCCTCACACCGCCTAAGCTCATTGCCCCAATTTGTACCCCCGCCCCCGTCCTGCCCGTCTCCCATCTCCGACCTCCACAAAATCCCTCCTCCTCTCTCTCAATTCCAAAGTTGGGAGGAATCGGCCCGCCCAAGCCGTAAACTCTGGCATACGTAGTCCCACTGCTGCCTCGCATCTTACCCTTCCTTCTTTCCATCCCCACCCCTTTACCCACCCTCTCCTCTCACCCTTTAGTTAGGCTAGACTCTCCCGCCTATCTCATACTTCTCCTCCCCCAACTTCCCAGGAATTCTCATCAACTCCTCTCCATGGTGACTGCACCACCCCGAATTATAAGCCACGTCATCTCACCCAACCCTTATTATTATTAGCCCTCTGCAGATTTAGATTTTATGATGTCGGATAATGGCGGAGGTGATGAAGAAATTAAATAAAGAATGCGGAACTGGAAAGAGTGTAATGAGATGCTTGCACCCATGTTTAAGGAATAGAAACATGATAGGTAAGGCGAAGAGAAGAATCAAAAAGGCGATAGTGGAGAGCATGGCGAATTGTAGCGTGGAAGTTTGGAATATGTAAAAATAATAATGAATAAAATCGAAAGCTATGGAAAAGTACTTTGGAAGAAAAGGCTGTGGTCTTATTAGAACGGACAGATTACAAAATGAATATTAGGGAGCGTACGGGACTGATCATAAACGAACTAGGTTCTGTAGATGGGGAGGGGTTCAACTGGCGCGGACATTTAAGACGCGTTGAACGGGAGCGATAGCCACCAAAGATATTCCTCTAAAATTCAATGAAAAGGGAGATAACGTGAAACCACAGCTAGCTTGGAATGAAAGTGTGGTGCATGTAATTAGCAGCAGGTATTTGCAAAGACAAGTTTGGCATCACAGATAGATATATATATATATATATATTTCATTTCCTGGAAGGTGTTCCAATAGCCAGTGAGGAGATTACAATTCAGAGATCAATATTTCGAATAATGAGGGTGACCATCCACTGGAAGAGTTGTGGGAAAGGGGCTTTACTGCAGGGGCTTGAAAGGGGCTTTACTGAAATCAATGTAGATACACCGCCCGAAGTGAAGCGCGATCCAAATTTATAAGTTTAAAATACTTTTTACTTCAGAATTATTAACTACTATTGCGACAAAGGTGTGGAGTCTTTCAACACACATTGTGTAGTTTTGGCGTGACGTGGTGGAATTCGAGCATAATAATAAAAGAATAATAACATTTTTCCCCTAGATGTTGATTTAATGCACGACCAGTTTCGATGTACCTGATCGTATATAGTATATATATGTGTGTGTGCATATATATGTGTGTTTATATATATATATATATGTATGTGAATATATATATATATATATATATATATATATATATATATATATATATATATATATATATATATAACGTGAAATGAAGATGGTGTAGAATATACTATATTATGTACATGTACTATACATACATATAAATATATATATATATATATATATATATAATATTTGGAAGGCACAATAGAACAAAAATAAAATAGATAACACTTAAAAGGATAACTTTCAAGTCTTACTTGAAGAAGGCCTCAGTGAAGGCCGAAAGCTCAAACAATCTACAATGTGAGTGTCCTTTTGAGTATTATCTATTTTATTTGTTCTATTACGCCGTCCAATTATATTACTGCTTGTGTGAGTGTTTATATATCATCGATATATATATATATATATATATATATATATATATATATATATATATATATATATATATATATTTATGCGTTGAATAAAGACTCGCATGTGAACTTGAATGAAAATCTCTTTATACCAGGAAAAGTTTCGGGCAGATTTTATTTTTTCTTCCAACGAGTTGTGAGCAACTGATATGATCTCGTAGAACACTGCAAGAAAAAATAGCGTGAAGACATAACTACATGAATGACAAAGGATGGATGTGATTCGAACTGTGAAGAATGGCACTGGCCGACATAACATCACCAATACGTATTAACAGAACGTAGAGAAAATACGTGACGGAAATGTTAATCCCCAAATAGGCAGAATATCCCTATGCTTAAAATGGTAAAGATGAAAACTAAGTCACTAAGCTCTTAGAAACCGTGCTATACAAGACGTGTTAAGGACAACAGAAGATGAGTCGCACGCGAGGTGGATTGGGCGTTTTCTCCGGAGAAATGTTTACGGAAGCGTTGAACGTGTAACACGACTCTTGCGAGGGTGGTTTACTTATTATCAGTTTCTAAAGTCAAGCGCGGCCCTATTTTGGTATGACGTTTCACCAAACCCTCCTGTATTCCTATTATCTTATACGTTGGTAGGTGGTATGCATTAAACTGGTCCATCTTCATTTTGCAACTATCATCTACTCCGCTTCCGCCGACCCTTTTCACCGCGGTCACAGTTCTCGCTCCCACTCTTTTTTTTTCCCCGAAATACGCCGTGTGGCACGGTGAGAAATCCCGCTCCCAACAAACCGCAAAACCTCACGTTTTACTACCTCCCGGCAATGCCTTAAATCTTTGCACCCTACGCCCCTGGCCACAAAGACCACGCCCCTCTCCTCCTTTTCACCCCTTTCCCTTTCCACCCCTTCCCTCTCCAGTCCTGCATCCAGGACTCTCCCCACAGGATATTGCATGCTTCTAAAACTACACGCATAGCCTGGAAACCATCCTAAAATGTGCAGACGGGGATGTAAGCGTCAATCGGTAGGGATGGTGAATTAGAAGGGGGACTTTATGGATTGGAATTGGAGTTAGGGTGACCCTTGAAACGATAACACGTATTTTAGCACGAAAAAATGGTATCTCTGCATCTCATATTTCTCGCGCGATCTTCTCTCATACCCATAATTAGGTAAAATATATACTAAATGCATTGATTATTTTGACTTTGAATGCATTAAAATCTCCATTTAATATTTTACTTGAGTAGTATTCAGGAATTTTCAAGATACAATCACACCGTCGACAGTAAACCTTCGTGTTTTCGTGCTTTTACTGTTTTTAGCATATTTAGGAGTCGTGAATTTGTAATTCCATCCTTTGCATTGGTATTGAAAAACTTTGAAATTACCAGTTAAACAAAATTTTTCTAGGAACATAAATCGAAGATAAATTTAGTTTCAGAAGACAGTTCTTCGCAAAAACCTCTCAGTTTTTCGCCAATGGATATATTTACTAGTATTTATCATGAAGCTAAATCTTTATAAAATCATTGTTTTCCTGAAAAGATAATTCTAGAGGAGTGGAGAGTTTTATTTAAAGCAATACTTTTCCGCGCAATGTTTTTGTAAATGCAGAGAAAAAGTTGATAAATTAATGAAAGTAATCGGAACACCAGAATACAGATCTGATTTTTATCGAAATGGAGTAATTTTTAATTTATTTAAACAAAAGGAGGAATAAAAGTTTTATTCTGCTCAGGAAGGTAAAACTTTTAAACAAACCTTGTCCATAAACTCTCCATAAGATGCACACAAGCGGGAATATAATATGGGTAAAATGTTCAACAAGTATTCAGGCAACCTCAAAATGTGTTTTTCTCCGGAAGTTAAGGGATATCTTTATTTAACTAAACCCTTTTCATGCCTTCGTAAAAGGATCAAAAAAGTGTTTTTATATAACTAGGTTCAGAAACATTAGCTCACATTAAACGAGTTAACATCCAATTGCTATCTTCACAATCATATCATTGGAGAATATCCTTTCTAAGGGTTAATAGTAAAATATTCCAGTTATTATTGTTTATTTATATTGGTAGTGGTATACTACCTTTTTAAGGTAGGTTTTATATTGGCACCAAGATTATACCATGGTACTACGATGCATTTCTCTGCCTCTACTAATAAAACACAACCTAACATCCAACACTAAAATAAACTATTCTTGAATTTCGCATACTTCCTTCCTCCTTTCATTTCGATCAACATGTCATCCAATTCCTATCCCTTCTTTTTTGCCTTACGTTCTCCCATCTATCTCAGTCTTATTATTCCTATAACTTACAATGATAATCCTAAATATTTAGTTAAGTTAATTTCAAATTTAATGACATCAAAGCGAAAGTTTAAAAAAAATTCAAATGTTCGAGAAAATTTAACTCTGTGTGAACGTATTTTTGTGATTTTTAGCGTGGTGTGAGAATCACTTTTCTGCAATAAGTATTGTAAATCTGTACATACTTAATTATGCCCATGATATTCTTCCCTGTCAGTTAAACTTCGAAAATGCATTACTGTTGACTGGGAACATCTCTCCTTTCATCGTCCATTGCATTTCATTATAGATAGGCAAAGTAGTAGGTGTATTCACCGTTATCATCACTGAGCCGGTTTGACCCACCCGCCAAGCCCCTGGCCACAATTCAAACTTAATTTCCGAGCCACCCTTTAACTCCGACCGCGCGCCACCCCGGGGCACCTCAACCCTACGCGACTCTCCCCAACTTCATCTCCCCATTTTCTCACCACCATACTTTCTCCCCCATGACCCTCCCCTCAGCCATTCCCTTTCCTCCTCCTTTCGCCCCCACACCCTCCGAGCCACCCTACACCACTCACGTCTCGGCGCATGCGCAACCCAAAGCCAAGCGCCTCCCCCACCCTTAACACCCACTCCTCGACCCCTCTCCCGATTGGCGTGCACTTCGAAATCTGCGGAAGCCAGCCAAACACAGCCTCATTGTACACACCACTGGCGTCCCGTGAGGAGAATATCAGTGGGGGACTTTATATTAATTCCATAAAAACAATAAATCATCACCGGTCATTAGCATTAACACTGGCTTGACTCATCTTTCCACTCAATTTCTCGATCGGCTAATCTCTTCATGTCTACATGCATATGTCTTCTCTTTGACGTCTACCACATCATTTGTCGGGATCTTCCTTTTCATGGCATTCACTTTTCCCCCCGTCAAATGTTTTAATTAATCCATCGCGTTTCAGAATTCAACCGATTAAGTTACCCCATATCACCGGAACCATCAAACAACTAAATAAAGCGAAAGGGGATGTGATATTTTATCTAAAAAAATACTAAAAGCCATGGTTAAGGAGCTGTGGAAACGCCAACATTTAATTAAGCACATTTTGGAATTTTCATTAAGATGCTTACCAGTTTGATTGTTGCTGAACCGTCTTAGAGATGGAATTATACACTTTTCACATTTCGCATGAATGAATACAATATGAATGTTTTAAAAATGTTGACTTCTTTTGTCCCATTTCAAAGTTTTCGAGATAGTACACTGAAATCACTAGTTTAGTATCTCGTAAAGGAATACTTTTTGTTCATAGCCTTTTGAAAATTTGCAGATATAAAATATTCTACGCATTACATCAATGAATTTTAACGTGCATTTTATTTGCTAAGCAACTATGCCGAAATCAGTGGGTCGCGGTAGTCCAGGGGGTAGAGCGTTGGACTACCGCGACCCACTGATTTCGGCATAGTTGGTTAGCAAATAAAATAGTAGAGCGTTGGACTGCTGACCGGAGGGTCCTGGGTTCGATTCCCGGGCAAGGCACTCAGGGCACCTGCAGCTGCACCCAAGCTAGAGTGATTTTTCGGGTACCAGGTCTTCCTGGGAAACTATAACCGGCACAGGGAAAGGAACTGGCCCCCCTACTCTGATGCGTGAATTTCACACGCCGTCGGGCTTAGTACTGGGTGAACTCTACCATAACCTACCAAACCGACCTTTGGGTTGATTACTGTGTTTATGGTTTTTTTATGCCGAAATCAATGCTTCCTCTATATTCTAAAGAAATTTCGTCACTAATGTGATTTTCTGTGCCATAAAGTCTGGGATTACGTGCCAATAGCCAAGGATTCCATGCCCATAATATAAACAGGCAACTTTTGATTTTATATGACATTTTTTGCATTGAAAGAAAATTCTTTACATTCGAGACCCTATCACTAAGAACATATGGAAGTCAGGATCGTTTTATGCATTTGACTAGAAATATAATTATATCTCCTTGTAAATGACTCATTACCACATTAATTTGGGCTCACAATCTCTATTCATAAAATAATCAATTTTTATTCTTAAAGTAAGGAAATCACCAAAAATCACACTTGAAAAAAATCAGTCCTTGTTTCTATTGAGGTTAAATGGAAAAATTGTCACAAAAATGTTTCAAAATGTTCTCTGCGAACAATTAAAATAAATCAAGATAGATTTGTCTTAGATTTAGAACAAATTTTAAAAGGGATTATCTAGGCCTGATTTGTATTTAGCTTTCCAAGGGTCAAATCGGGACGCAGATAAATGTCTAAAAAAGCATTGTTCTCGAATAGTCGAGTTACCAAAAATCGAGTTCAACTGGATTTTTCCGGTGGTACCACATAGGTTTTCAACTGGGAACCGCAATCCAAAACCGGGTAAACGATCCATAAACCGGTTAATCACATGCCAATACAAATTCGTCAAATTACACCCTAGAGGGATTCCTCTTCCATTCATTTTTACTTCATGCCGAATGATATACTCGACTAAAAGTAAAATTTATCTGATAATCCGAAAAAAATTCCCACATCAAACTCTCATGGGCTTTGATTAATGTTTCATTCCTTATTCTGACCCTAATTAGAAACCGTAACCTTTACCAATTAGGTTAGCGCACCATTTGACCTTAAGAAGGGTACGTGAAAAAGTATTACAGGTTTATGCTAGTATTTTTTTAGAAAAATACTAAAGATCTATCAAAATTTCCGGTCGAATCCTTACTGGTGCTGACTGACTACTATAGTTTTTCCTCGACTCAAAAGAGAAGAGAATATATTGGTCAAAATGGTGACCAAATACTCTGACCCCACAGTAAACGTGAAATTTCGGAAAATGATCCCGGGACATACTAGAAAACACATAGGCAGATTATCCGTAGTACTCGTATGAACCTGTTTTAATTACCTCATGGCATTCCCTTAATCTCTCTTAATCGTGTGAATGATACCATCTGAATTTATTGATTTTATTTTCCTTCTCTATACAACCTTATGCAGTTGCCATGATTGTCTCTTTATATGTTGAATTTATATTTCACCGACCCAGAATTACCGCAGTGAGACGCTGGCGTATATGCGTTGAAACATTGTTCTCGATAGGAGAGTCTTAAAAAATCAGATGAAATTAATATCCAGTAATACAGTATAAACGTATTGTGCTGAGTCCATATGAAACGTGCGAAATAATAAATTACCGGCGAACAAACTTCTCCAAAAATGCTACCACTTCAAGTTTCTCGAAACTCAGACGTGGCTAAGTATTGCGGTTTATTTAAACAAAGGCGTTCACCTAAAATGCCAACGCTCCAAAGGGCATCGGTTCGGATCCGTTTTTAATTTTCACTGAAAACGAAAAAAAATCATATCACAACATGAATGAAAGAACGCGCGAACACACACACGCACACACGCACACATTCACACACAGCGGGCACACAAAACGCAAAAATGCGCTGAGCGACCAATTTTGCTAACTCGTTCCGCTCAAATGAGAGCTACGCGGTGCTTTGTCGGCGGATTCCCCGCGACATATTAAAAAATTACTCTGATGTCGGATTAATAAAAAAAATAACTAACGAAAGAGGAACAAGCGACGAAAATGATCGTGAATTCAGGTAAATGGAGAGGTATGAAATAATATTTGCGCGCGAGCGAAAATAAAACAAAGGACACTATACATCCCCCGCCAGCGACGAAAGTCCGGATTCCTTGACGCCCCCGTCTCCCAGCCCACCCGCCCAGCCAGGTCCCTTTGTCTCGCTTCCTTTTGTCTCTCTGCGGTTTCGACTCATTTCCCAGGACCTTTTTATCGTAATCACGGGTCGTCGACATGGGCGAAAATTATTATTGTTATTAATATTACTTCCGATGCCTTTGTTTTCATTATCTTCGTCTTGTGCGGTCTCGTGGTCTTTCCCCCCACCCAGGATGAAGGAGGGGCATGGGCGGAAAGGGGATTCGAGCGAGCCTCTCCCTTGCCCTCGGGGTGGTGTGTAAAGGAATTGGGAGACGTGTTTCTCTATGACGTAGAGCGTCGGTCTGAGGGGACAGTCTGTTTGCGGAGACGCTGTAGAGAGGCCAAGGGGTTCGCCCACTCCGAGGATCGCTACTGGCGGCGCGCCGTGTCCTTTACCCTTCTGCGTGCGCGAACCTCGTATATCGGGTCTACCACTGGAAAAGCCTAATCTACGACACATTCTGATGGAGGGCACTGATTACGACGAGTTCAGGACGAGTTCATGTGTTCTGGAGGGATGAAATAGATACAGCAATACAATGAACGAATAAAACAATAAAATTAATTCAGCAATACAACGGATGCAACAATACAATGGATAAGACAAGACAACAGATACAATAATGAAATGAATGCAACAATACAATGGATCGCATTGCCAATCAAAATGATCTGCATCCATCTTTCCTGCCTCCTTTGGATTTCTCCCAACAATCTCCTCCACTCTCCCACCATACCTAGCGCTTCCTCGTTTATTTCCCTTTCCGTCCATTTTACATTTTTCCATCCATCTCAACACACACACATTTCATAAGCCTCCAGTCTAAGCCATCTTGCTTCAATGACCATATTACCGCGTTGTAAAAAACACGCTCCAAATCAAAGTTTTGACAAGCCTTTTGTCAATATCCTTACTGAACTTCCCAGTTATCAACTCCCCCCTCCTCGTGAAAGATTCTTTGTCTAACGAAATTCATCTTCTCACGTCTCTGCTACTTTGACCATCTAGGCCCAAAACACAGTAATGAAAATAACGTCAGGCATGAAGAGATGAGAATAAAATAAGACAATCGCATGGGAAAGTAGAATGGAGTAAAGTTGTTAGAAATTAATATAACGTGAGCGTTTGAAGTCATATTTGCGTGTTTATTTGTTCGAGCTCACCAAACACAGTCCTTAATGTGAAAATGAAATGTTGAAAGACAGGTCGTCCTTCATTTTCATCAAGTTCATTTCCGCTCCCCGACAAAAGTTTCGGGGAAGCGGATAATTACGCTTCTCTTTCGTCCACAGACCGCACTCTCGGAAATCCAATTAAACAGACGTGGAATGACGTCAGTTGCATCACCATTTTTATTTCCCTCCTTTTTTTCATCTCTTGAGTTTATATTTTCGTATCATTTTTTTTTCTTTTTAAAATGTCCGTCCGTCTCTCGGTGGTGGATTGTGGTTCGATTCCCGCGGTGGCGACGAATTCCTTTCCATCTCCTTTAACGAGTGCGTCCCAACGTTCATCCCTTCGGGGCATTTTTTTAAATGGTACGCGAGTGGTTTTCCTTCGTCAGGGGATTTAACTTTCAGACGGGGCGTATCTCCCGCGGAAGACCACAGAGGAACAGGATACAATATATGTGATCCGCGCGACCCTTTAACTTTCCGAAAATTTTCAGCTTGATTGCGATGTCGAATGAGCGCAAAATACGTAAAACATGAAGTCACTCCGCGCGCCCTTATTGAGTTTTGTGGAGTATTTAATTCGATTCATTTTGTGGATTCTCCACCGTTACAGCTTACGTGCTTTGGAGAGGGAATATTGGGGAATGTTTTTTGTTGTCTTCATGTAATATTTCCTGTCGAACGAAGCAACTGCGCGATACTGGACCAAATTTTAAAATTTCACCGGCGGAAAGATATGGAAATTCGAAACCTTGCGATCGAAATCTTTCGGGCGTGGAAGATAATTTTTCCTCGGGAAGGTGGGTTTCCAGCGATTGAAAATGTAGGAAAGCATATCAGACTAGCAGAAATCGATTTTTTTATCCATAAGTAGCTTCAACGGTTCAAAAAATAAGACTTAAATTTGTAAAACATTTCATCAATCATACAAGTAAATTAAATGTGTGCCTCCCTATAAATTCGAGGCACCGAGACAGGGTTGGGTCACATTCCCTACCTGTGTCCTAGCGAGAGGAAACCGCTGTGTGTTTTATGTCCATGTGGTAGTGGAATTTCGCCTTCTTACTTTTCAAATTCTAGCTCGCGCGTTATTGGATACATATTTTACTGCATCCTAAGGTACAATTGTTTGTTTGTTGATAGTATATGTATTTGCATACGTGTAAGTTAAAAGGATTTTTGCATGAATGTATACGCCACTGTGGGTGTAGATTTGCATGGATGTGTTGATTTTGCATGCGATTTCGTTCTCTTTTACGGGTGGTAACCTAACACCCCCCGCCACACGCCCTTGCCGCGGCTTGCGGGGCATTATGTAGATGTAGAAGCAGCATATGAAAAAGGACGAGAAGAATTAGATGACATTAAAAAATGATGGAAATAAAACTGATACAGCGAATGTCTATCGAACTACGTTGAACATAGATGTGAATGGAGCGCATTGCGGAAAATAGAATGGGATAACATCGCAGCTTGAGCTTTAAATGGCAGAGTACTATCATGGGGGGGCGAATTAAACGAGAGATACAGAGAGGAGCGAATAATATTTGCAAATAGAAACGTATGAAAACGTGATATTAGTAGGCAAGAAAATTAATCTTAAGTGTAAACCTGCTCCAAAATGATTGCAAGTGTGACAATGACGATGGATCGTTCCTTCAAAAAGTAATTGATGCTAATCAATGAGTTTGATTATCTTTATTTAATATTTAAGTTTTCCCCACACTTAGAGGTGACTGGTTCTTGATTTCGGCTCCAGTTGGAGAAGTTTCTATTTCATGTTATACTTCCGAGAAAGATTTAAGATTCCACTTCTAATATCGTTCCTATGGGTGTAAAATCTGTCAGCACCTTCTATCACTGGCACATATACTAGGGTTTTAGTTTTCTCTCATTATTCCTACTAATAGCGTGGTAGATCATTGAGTTTATTGATCAGATGTATTTGATTCCTGATGATGCCTATGGGCACCCAAGGCTTTACCAAAGCCTAGTTATTTCTCGGATACCATATCTTCCTGGGAAACCGTAGGCTGGACAAGGAAACGAACTTACTCCTCGGTGTGTGAATTTTACACGCGGTTGGGCTTAATATTAGGTGATCTCCACCCTCATTTAGTAAACCAACCTTCGGGTTGATGACTATGCTAAATCTCACTTTATATCTATGTACTTTTTATCTTTAGTGTTCAATCTATTTAAGTTGATCACTTCCCCACGCACATAAATAATTCGCACGGTCATTCATTGTACTTATTTTATTCCCTGTTCCAAGTAGAGGGTAAAAAGTGGTGGCACAAGGAAACATCCTTGTCTAGTTTCTATTTTTTGGCAATAAAAAAATAATATTTTCGAGCTACTTCTGCAGTGATCCAATTTGCTGGATGACGGTTTCACTGGCGTTAAGGTCAGCATTGCAGGCCCTAAAGGTTTTTCGCAGAGATTTTGGAAAGACAGTGTCGCGCACATGCTGAGCTTTGAAATTTCAAATTAACATAATTAGTGCTTTCAAAAACGGCCACGAGTATACTACCTTGATCAAAAAGTTCCCGGAATAACCACCGTGTGGCGCTCCCATCGTTCCGATTTGAGTTCTGTTTTTTTTGTTAAATTGGTACATCTGTTGTTGATATTCCCTTTAAATCTTAGTGTCATAACTTGACATTTGCAAAAGTTACGTAGCCAAGAGTACATCTATCTCTGTGTGTGTTGGCGATTTTTTACAATTGCAGAAATGGATTTAAATTTGCAACAACGAACTTGTATTAAATTTTGCGTAAAAAACGGATTTAGTGGCGCACGGACGTTGGAAATGATGGAAAAGTGTTCCGGCAACGATTCTCTAAAAAAACGGTCGTTTACCAGTGGCACGAGCGGTTCAGAAGTGGTCGTGAGTCAATCGAAGATGATGAACGCAGTGGCAGACCATCGACATCGAAAGTCGGTGAAAAAATTGATAAAGTAAAAGAAATGTTGGTCAATAACCGCAAATTAACCATCAGAGAAATAGCGGAGGACTTGAACATTGCCTATGGATCCGCCCAAGACATTGTGGTTAATGATTTGGGTTTCCGTCGTGTAGCAGCAAAGTTGGTTCCAAAAGACCTCAATTTCATGCAAAAAAGAGACCGTGTTGACGTCGCAAAAGACATGATTTGCGAGGCTGAATCCGATCCCACATTCATCAAAAGGATCATTACTGGAGACGAGACGTGGGTTTATGAGTACGACGCGCAATCCAGACATCAGGCAAGTGAATGGCGTTCACCAAATGAGCCGAGACCAAAAAAACCACGTCGTTTTCAGTCAAAAAAGAAGGCAATGCTGACGCTTTTCATGGATTACAACGGTGTAGTGCATCATGAATTTTTGCCAGAAGGCCAGACAGTAAACAAAGAGTATTATTTGGGCGTTATGAGACGTTTGCGTGAAGCAATTCGCCGAAAGAGACCAGAAATGTGGGCAGAAAACTCGTGGATTCTGCACCATGATAACGCACCGTCGCACAGTGCTATCATTATTCGTAATTTTTTGACGAAAAATGCAACAAATACCATCCAACAGCCACCTGATTTGGCTCCCTGTGACTTCTTTCTGTTCAATCGAGTTAAAAAACCATTACGGGGAACGCGTTTTAGCAGCCGAGAGGAAGTAATGGAAAAATCGCAGGAAGCACTGATGGACATACCGAAAACCGAATATAAAAAATGTTTCGAGGATTGGATCAAGCGCTGGCATAAGTGTGTTGCAGTCGATGGGGATTACTTTGAAGGGGACAATATAGATTTAGATGAATAAACTTGTATTTTTAATTTTCTGAATAAATTCCGGGAAATTTTTGATCAAGGTAGTATGTCGATAAAAACCAGGACGAATAAGCGGGAGGTAAAATATAAAGTCAATGGAATCATAGTCTAAATAATTGGCTTGGCAATTGTTGACATAAAATCACCATGGGTGTTATAAGAAAGACAATTTAAACCGTCACTCTAAATAAAAGTCTAGTAGGTAGGAGAAGTATCAAATAATGTGCTATCTTTTCTTTCGTTTAGCTTGATAGCGCTTAAAACGCGGCGAAGTTTATTGAAAATGGATATTATAAAATTTGTTTTGAAAAAGATTCACATTCTTTACTATTGACAGTAATCAAAACGTACAAGCCTTTTCTTGTTTTCAGGACATCGCGGTGAATTAAATTAACAAGTCACCATGCAACGAAGGAATTTAGATTGTACAACAAAAATTGTAATCGTTTATGGGGTTACATAATAGAGATAGTGATTTTTCAAGATTTTGCATGTTAATCTTGGAAAACTCTTGAATGTTTACTATTAGACTTCGTGCTTAATATGCCTGTTAAAATTGAATGCTGATTTCTCAAAATACGTTTTTTATTTCTTGCTAATCCAAGTATTATGCCAATAACTGTCCATCAATTAACAGCCATGTCGCCTGGGGAGTTTAGGTGGGAGCCCAGGAAGTTTTAGGTGTGCGATCGGCTTAAATCCCTGTTGTCAACTGCCCGGTTGGGAGTTTAAGGGAAGTGGACGTCCGTTAACGGTGGAGAGGTCGCGGTTTATTGAGTGATTGGGCATTTCCATTAGCTCCAATGGAATGATGACAAATCGCTCCGGGCTCGCGTGCCAGCAGTGAATTGAGCGCGTCGCAACGCCCCCAAACACCGCGCGACAACATACATGTCGCGCAGTCGTACATGTGTGCGCACATGGCTTCCATTCGGTGGATATTCATCGAGCGGTAACTGATGAGGATTTCGAATGCCATTACATCGCGAAAAAAACCCGTCCCGCATTCCACGATCACGCTGCCTTGTTTTTCAAGGGCACTGGTGGAGAAAGAAGTGAACGATATAAAAAAATGATGGTTCTTTTTTCAAAAATTAAAATGAATACTTGCATAGTCCTAATTTATTATTGTAAGGATGGTATCCTACATCCTAAAGAAAAAATGATGGAAGTTTTTATTTTGAGTAATCATGTCATCTCTGCATGGATCTACATTAATTATGAGTGTATATTTAACTTAAGTGAGTACATGCACCCGGTGCGTATTCTCTTTGATGTATAATTTATTGACATAGATCAATGTTGATAAAAAACTATTTTTATCCTTCATTGAGTTTTTAAATTGATGTATGACTTATTTTCCGCCCTAAAACGATTGTCATGACCGCATTAAATATCTATATGTTTGTCTGGACTCGACATATTTACGTCGTAGAATGTAAGCCAGTTCCTTCAAACTTCTAATAACTATGAATAATTATTTTACTGATCACCATTATTTTTTCATTCCTAGTAATTAAAAGTGACATCAGCAACAGCAGCTCTGTTTCTTTTGTCAAATGGCCATTACTCATTACATTCCAATGGTATAAATACAAAGAGATTTTCTCTTACGCTATATGTCACAACAATTTTTGTTTATTGCTAAATGGAAAAGAACTTCATACATTCCAAAGGCTAAAAAAAAACATATAACAAATCTTGCAGATTACAGGGAAAATATAATTCTCAGCATTCCATATGCTAAAACAACACCCTACTCATCAACCCCCTCCCTCACCCGATGAATTGGAAAAAAAAAAGTTTTCCAATTTGTGATTTACTTGTCCCAGTCCGTCCGGAATCATCGTCGGATTTCATTTAAAAAAAAAAATTTAATCCTCCGATTCGTGGAAATGAATCGGCGGAAAAACGGTAAATATAAGTTAATTATTGACAATGTTACAAATGCACGCGGGGCTCAACAACGTCGGTGGTAATAAGAAAAAAAATAAAAAAAAAATACATACATCCCGAGCGGCCAAACCGCATAGACGGATGACTCTATACCGTGCATTTCGGGCGCAATTAATTCTGTCTCGCTTTTATGGTCGATCCGGGCGCCGGCGGGATACGGGGAAGATTATGAAAGAAATTATCTTCTTTTTTTTATCCGGGCCAGTGAATGGGGGAAGGAAGAGGGTGAGTTGGTGGGTGGGCGTTGGAAGGGGAATGGAAGGAGAGAGGGCGTGGGTGGGGAGAGGTCGCCCCGTAAATTATATCGCGCGCCCTTTCAAACAAAACAAACAAAAACAAGCAAAGCGGAGACGCGAGCAAGCAAATGAACGAACGGGCAATCGACCGCCGCATGCCGAGTAATTTAACGAAATGGAGCAATCGACCAATGGAGCAGTTTTCCCGGCTGAATTAAACTTTGTCGACGGGAATGATTTATCCACGTTGTCGGCGTTAGCAGATCACCCACCCGCCGCCTCCTCCTCCTCGTCGTCCCCACCTCCCTCCAGTCCCTCACCTCCACCCCGCGGTCCATCGAACGGCACTACGGATGCACGTCGTTCGCGCTGATGATCTCCCAATTTCCGGGAAGGGGGATCGGGAGGGTAGGTGGTGGTGTGTAGGGGGGGCGTACATCGATCCTGATTTACGATGCTCGCGTGACATTACATGTTGGCATCGGACCGTCGAGCTTTAGGATTTGAATTACAGTCGGACTTCCATACGTAGATGTGCCACGCAAACGAGGAAGATGATCACATTCGAGTAGCCACATACATTCTGTGTTGGGGTAAATGCACTTGTATCGGGTCATCACAATTTACAACTCTAGTGATTAGACTTAGAGACTATTTTATTTTAACAATTTTTTCGGTCAAAGTAAGCCTATGATAGACTCATAGTATTAAGCAATTCTTCGATGTTTAGCCTCGTCTAAGGCAGCAAGAAAATTTACTAAAAACACGTAAAATTAAACCCTTTTGTTCCTCTCTCTCCACTTTTCCTGCCTCCATCTATTTTGTTTAGCATGTCAATCCACTTTTTCTATCCAAATCGTATCCCAAACATTCTCCCCTCTACTACAGTCTTCGACATTCTATTTATTACCACTCAATATGACCTGCGTCCACTTTCACTACCATCTGGAAATTGCCAATTCATAGGCAAGAATAATAGGGTAATTAGAATAAATAAACATTGTTTTTAAATAGAGAAAATCAAAGTAGAATGTGTAAAAATATTTGTGCATGCCGAAATCAATTGAATGAAAAAATACTCAACGAAGGAAACTAGTCAGAAAAAGTAACTGAGCATGAAAAAATTGCACATAACCTTAAAAATTTGCTCACTATTCAGATAAACTTACTTGGTACACAAAAGTAATAAAACTTATCTGATTTTAAACCCTTAAATATTTGGAGATTTTTGTTCGTTACATATACAGGCTGTATTTCTGGACCTGGTCATACCATAATAAAAATTCACTTAGGGTGAGAGGTGATTTTCGGTCATTTGAGAAAGAATTATTTTTCGCTAGAATGAAACTCGTATCAACTTACACAATAAATATGACTTAAAAAAGGGTGCTGAACACCGATTTAATTCAAAGTTCTCTCAAATCGACAAATAATCGGCTTTGAGAACTACGAGTCGTGACGGTTTCTGCTAGACATTCGTGAAACCTTTGTCATTTCACAATATCATTGGGGGAAATGCCTAACCGAATACGATTTGTAAGTTTTGGTGAGATTTTAGTATTAGATAGGTAATGCATAGATTAAACGACGCATTCAAAGACTCAAGAATAACTTAAAGTAACTGTGATTTTAATCAATCTATCTCCCAAAAGCTGGTTGGATGTTATGAATAGTTACACGTGGATGGTCATGCGATTTAACTACCCTACCTTACTCGACCTCTGGTTGTGGAACTAGGAATCTGAAGTTGAAGAGTGCGTGATTATGAACTGAGTGTGGCGATTAACGGTGTATAGTATGTATGGTTGAACCAAGCCCATGAGTGATGGTAAAGGGACGGTTGGTAATCTTCAAGTGTTTTTACCTGTATTTCCTAGAATTTAAAGAGAATTCTTGAAGCAGCGGTATACTTAACTGATTCCATTAGACCAACTCCAAAGTTGACCCCTGACTTGAGCAGAGATTTATTGAAATATTGACATCAAAATTACAGGTTAGCTGTTTCTCTGGGAAACGCTTGATGCACGGTATAAAATTTTATCAGAAAAAACGTTTCCCCGTTAAATATTTAATATATTCATCTCTGTATATCACACCATTCCTGTCACCACAAGGGTAGGGAAAGGAGATTTTTTAGTACAATGTTTCGGGTAATTAATGATTTTTTATGTAGAATCATAAGAAATCAACATGTTTACGAGTACTCAAAATTACTGCCTCTTAGTAATTTCAGTTAACTTCTCATTTTAAGAGCAGTTAAGGAAAGGTTCTGGGCTACCAACGAAATAAGAGGATGGAATTATTCTCCCCATATCAGCATTAAATCATTTTTGAAATGAATAAATTCGTGCTCCGAATGGCACATATCCCTGGCTGACCAATAATTGCGTGACGATTTGTCCACATGCGTATTTTTAACGAGACGGGTAGCTTAATCTTCCTGACAGCTTGTTCAGCTTAGAATATTGCATCCTTCATTAATGATCCCAATCGGTCGAAACTTATTCAGTTTGAGTCACAACCAACTCAGAGTAACGCTTCTCTCTAAGTTATCCTTTGCAAATCCTGCCTTTAGCCGATTCATAGATTTACAATTATTTTATGCAGCTCCGCGGATTTTCAAATACAACGATCAATTTTATTAAAACTCCTTCTTTCTACGAATGGAAAGATCGTGTGATCGATCAAGTAATCAAATACGTTCTTTCAATTTACTATTAGTAATGACTCACAAGAGGAAACGAGAAATGTTAATTAAAAAATGATATAATTGATAGCATGGCCCTAAATTATCCGATTTTTCATACCAAGGAACTCGAATATTTCCTAGGCTCAAGCTCGAGAAAATTCGATTATTCTAGAGAATCTTTCAGCAAGAATAATTGAAATTTCAAAGCCTTGGCTCACTATTTTCGAACTATTTTGTATCTCTGCAGAATAGAAAAGTTTCTGAAGACGTGTAAACCAACAGAAATACGTCTCAGAGCTTAAACGTCATCCCGAAGAAAGTTGAGACTTAATCCACGACTATCTCGTTGGTAACACTACTTGCTGATATATAAGCTATTTAAAGTCGCAGTAGGGAAAAATATTAAAATCCTAGAATCATTAAATGGGTTTTTCATCTCATTTATGCACGAATACAGCTGATTTGGACGCACTTTCGATGAAATAGGTTAAAAAAGTCTAGAGAAAAATTGGCAGTTTCGTAAACAATATTTTCGATCAAAAAGAGAGCGCTGCACTATTAATTGGAAATAACTGAATGGTAGTAATCGGACGCATGATGGTTTTATGCGCAACATAGCCTACAAAATAAATACAAATCGAATTATTTTCATGCTGGCAAAGAGGAAATGAATCTTGAAAAAACATTGGCAAATGAGGCCACAATGAGAAAGGAAATTAGTTTTTGGACGAACCATTTTGAGGAATCCTTTTTCTATCGTATTAAAACGTCAGAGAAAAACAGTTTAAACCAACCAAAATGCTTGAAAAAAAATACCACCTGGCTATTCTGTATGGTAAACTCATTGGTTCTCACGACTGAAGGTAAGATTTAGATAAATATGAGGGTGTTAACCCTTATTAACGAAAAAATCTTAGCGCTCTTCGTGCAGAAAAAACTGATTTTGTTGCTAAATTCAGTTTCTTTTGCGATCTAAAGTGCAGAAGATAGCGGTTTAAAAAAATCGCACTTCGGTACCCATAAGCGTCTAAAGACGTGTGTGTGTGTGTATGTGTGTGTACGTGGGACCCATAGGAAGGGGGAGAACGGGGGTGACTCGGCGTATGCAATGCCACGAGAGGTTTCCGCAGGCGAGATGGGGGGAGCGATGCTATTCACGTCTGTCGCCTGATAAATGGTTAGGTAGCAGCCGTGAATGCACTCCCCACGAGAGGGTCGCACTCGGATTTGTTCCCCCCCCCTTCCTCCTCCCTCCACCGTCAACCCCTTCAACAACGGCGACCTTTCTGCCCCACCACCCACCACGTCCTCCCGCTTCCCTTCCCTGCCTACCCAACCCTGTGGGTGGGCGGCGTTCGCGCAACGCTGCATGGCGTCAGATCTCATAATCATCCCCAAAACTCTCCTCCTCCCCCTCCCCTCTTCCCCTCGCATTCCCGACCCTCCCGCATCTCTCCATCCACTCTCTTCATCTCCCCCCACACCGTCCGTCCGAAATCACAGTCGTGCTCACTTTGATTCACGACCGCGGACCCGTGACACAGAGCCAATTCGGTGGTGCTCTGGTGGGGAGAGAGAGAGAGAGGGAATGGGGGAGGGAGGGAGACCATTTTGTGTTTCCATGGCGGTTTAATGAACACCTACGTTGACATAGCCGATGTCCCGACCCCCGATTGTCTTGCTGCACGCCGCCTACGAAGAGCAAGGGGCGCGTGCATACGAAGACTCCGAGTCTACCTGCTCCACGAACGGTGGGTTTCAAGTGCATTTGACTCAACTTTAAGGACACCGATTCGTACACGTGTAATTACTATCGCTTCGTATGATTCAAACACAGTTTTAGCTTTCATTTTGTTTACTTCGGAATCAGTTTTTTTCTGACATGAATTGTGTGGCCAATGTTGCCTTACGAGCATCCAAGAAGTAGGAACAAGTTCCCTTCGTCACGACGACGAAGAAAAATGCAATTCGTTTGAATGAAATGTTTTTATTAATATTTGGGATGAGCCCAGTTGCGAATTAATGGGAGTAGTTTTGAAGCGCAGGAGTCACCCCAAAATTGAATGTAAACATTGGGATCGATATCAAAGCAGCTATCAATAGATTCACGAAGGTGATGCAAGACGACTATATTTTATTCTGTGATCAAGTTTAAACTATCACTAAATGCAGATTCATTTTTGAAAAATTGCAGGGGTTATCTTATTATATTTTTTTAACCACAGCAAAACGGTGAACACTTTCAAATAGAAAGATTAGATCTGATCCGGGATGAGCCATGTGGTATGCGAGGATTGGTGACTGTTAACATGCAATATTTTTCATTCTTAAATACTTATTTATGTATCCATATTTTTTCAAAGACTTGTCTCAGGAGAGAATGAGCTGCAAAAATTCAAATCGACGTTATGGTGGTAAAATCAATTTAACAAAGTAATGGCAATTCATTCTTTTCTTATTTTTATCCCGCGAAAGTCCTTCAGCAAACAGATACTAATCCCCTCCTCGATATTTGGTTGGAAGATCACAATTCGCCCAGCAGTAATTCGTCTTCATTGTAGTTAATGAATGCAAGACCGAATCATATGGTTAATGATAATGATAAAATTATGCCATGATTTGACGCAAGCGTCACAGACGTGAATAGCTTCGCCACCTGAGCACCCTTTCAAACCCTCATCATCATCCCTCCGCCATCTCTCTCCCTATACACAAGCTCTCCTCCGCGTAAGCAGGGTCTTGCGGGCGTTCTTAATTGAGTCCCTTCTCTTCTTCTAACCATCCACTCAATATCCCGGCCTGCCTTGTCTCGCGAGGAATAGCCCGCCCCCTTTCCGACCATCCTCCCACTCCCGTCCGTCCTTCACTTAACCCGCCCACTCCCATCGAATCCCCTACTCTGCTTTCAAGGAACTTGAAACCTTCACCCTCTTCCATCCACCACCCCCCATCCTCCTCTCTTCCGGCCCCCCTATCCCCCTCTCCTCCTTCCAGAGGGGGAGAAAGGCAGCGGAGGAGGACGAAAGGAGAGCCGATCGATAAGTCAAGGCATTTAAGAGGGTGTTGGGGGGGGGGAGCGTGAGATGTTGGGTGGGAGTTCCTGCGGTTCTCTACAAGCGTCTCCTTCGGATAAGGAGGAGGAGGGTCCCGCAGGGTTCGTGTTTGGTGCCGTCAGATTGATTGCCTCTCTTCACCCCAGGCTCCTCCCTCTACCCCTGCGGTTCAGGATGAGATGGAGGAGAAGGAGGCTGTGGCGTCGTCTGTTGTCTGTGCTTCGTTTGTATGTAGGTATGCACTTCCTCCGGGCGCGCACACTCTCTTTCAAAAGCCCATGCTTCAGACCGCGCGAGTGTCATTACCCTCTTCCAAATTGGGTGCGAACATTCGCCATTTAATGGCGGCGCTGGCATAAAACTCGAAAAGGAGACCTTGTTTCGACGTGACGTGGAAGGTGAATGAACAGGATAATTTAGCCCGAGAAAAGGAGATTGGTAACGATCGATCGAGGATTTAAAACTCCCTTTGTGATCCTCAGAGATTTCAGAAATGGATTTTGGTCTTTCCCTTTGGAATGGCAAGCGGATGGAAATAACTTAATCGGCTAATTAATAACTTCCCCCAATGGAAATTGTTTTTGAGGGAGATAATGATCAGGAGAGTTCGTCTGATGAATAATTACGGATTTTGATTCTTAATTGCACAGTGGTGTGAAGTAATAATTAAGCTATCGCCGGGCATGTCAATATTTATGTATTCGCGATATGGAGTCCTCTAGTAATTGAAAAATGAATTTTCTCTTGCTCAATTTCTTGGTGATACACTGTTTAAGGTTTTAGATTCAAATTATTCAGGGAACTTGGGGTTGCTAGAATTGAGATTCAGCAGGAAATGGATCATATACGTGGATTCATATTTTTGTCGCTTCTATTAACTTATTATTATCAATTTTTTAATGAGTTCTTGTTATTCTTTGGCTTTTCTCATTGAGAAAAAGCCAATGTGCGCTGTTATATTTGATTTGGATCCAAATTTTTCCGACGAAACGTTAAATCCTAATATTGTGAATTGAATGTGAGCATTAATGATATGCAGGAGTTTAGGAAGACTTTTTGACTCAAATAATCTCTTGATACATATCAGACTGCTTCAACGATTTTTATAGCATTGATTTTACTAATACGGACTTTTAATGACATAAGTATAGTAATCGCAAGTAAGAAATAATCGTATTGAATAAAACCGAGTATTCGTTTCAATGCTCACCCAGCATTTAAGTAGAAAAATAGGCATTAATTTGTGTTATTATTGCGACGGCTTATAAAAAGGGTAAATTTCAAGCGTGAAATATTTTCAATAAATTGACATGGAAAACGTAATTCTAGTCTCATATTTGTTCACTAGAGATAGTCCATTTATGCTAACTCCTTAGGACGTATTTTGCTGATTTCATCGGCTAAATGCGGTGCAAACTTTGACGAAATCCATTTAGAGTCTAGAAGAAATAACTGTAGTAATAAGGCAATGATAATATCATGAAACATGCATAACTACTCATAGTTTAATTTGTAAGAGAGTAATAATTTACTTATTTATTGTATTTTATTCGGGAAAGTTTTGGCAGTGGGGCATTATTTTTTCTCATCGTTATATCGTCAAATTAGAAAAACTGCCCGAAATCAAAGAAATATATGCGCCAAATTGGTATACTTAAACAACCTTGTTTCCAGCACGATTGCATCCTAGAAAAATCATGGTGAAACAGAGAAAGTCGGTAAGGCTGCAAGAAATCGACTTTTATTTATCGCGGCACGATATCAGATCAATGTCGACCCCTTCTAAATATAGTATGTCTAAGTCAACCACATCAACGATGATGCCGATGTTACAAATGTTGCCAAATTTACAAAATTTGCGTTAAAATTGTTGGCGTATATTTTTGTATCGCGTCGATATCCAGTATCGCGTCGCCACCGTTCAATCTTTCAGCATGTTATATCGTCAATGAAATCGACCAGTTAAACCCTTTATACAGGAATTTAACTTGGAACGATTTCGAACAGTGTACCTGACGTAATTCATCATGAAATGAATCTCACAGGATAAGCTCAGATTGAGAGAGATAATCTTACTATTGCAAGCCATATTTTGCAAGATTGCCTTTGATTTTACCATGGTTTTTAATTAGACCTCATTGCACCTGAAATACCTTGATCCTTAAACGTAATTCAAAATGTGTGGAAAATTTGTATCCAAAAGATAAGGAGCCGTTTGTTTCTCTCTCGTGTTTATGAAATATATGCCTATGGTCACGTCGATAGCCACATCAATTCTAACCTCGATAGTAATGTCTCACTCGACATCAATATCACCGTAGACATAAATATCACCCACGGTATGTCGAAAACTTAATTCAGTACCGACAGGTTGACATGAAAAAATAATATCGGTACCCACACGACATATTGATGTGTCGCACAATCTTATAACGCAGGCTTTTTTGGATTTTATTTATTTTTATTTATTTTATTTAGTAAAAAAAATTGTGCACATACAGCAGGATTGCCAATTTACAGTGACACGTATAACAGCAACATATAAGGACACAAACATACAAACATCAACAAGACTATACTATTGAGGGAGGTGTGAGAGATGTGTCAGAGAAAGGTTTATAAATGTGTTGGCTGGGAGTGAGAGGGGGTCAATACTTTCGGGAAGGGAATTCAGTAAAGTGGGGAGAAGGAAGAAAAGTGACCGTTTGGTGAGGGACAATCTGGGAACGGGATGGTGGAATAAAGAGTGATCGCGGGTAACTCGGGGGGGGAACTCTGAAATTGATAAGGGAAATTAGTTCAGGACAGTCGTTAATGGAGTTAAGGGTGTTATGCATGAGTTTTAAATCGGATTTTAGACGTTGAGTGGAGAGATTACAAATCGAATCAAATTTTAACTTCATATCCATGAATTAACTTAAATTCAATGTGTTCTTTTCCTTAAGAAAGTAGAAATGATCCATTTACATTTCAATACATTGAACTAATGGTAAGTTTAGCGGGTAGAATATTGGACTACTGACCGAAGGGCCCGGATCTGATATGCGGGTACACCTCTGGACACCCTCAGCTTCAACCGAGCTGTGTAATTTTTCGTGTATTTGATCTTCCTGGGAAACCATCGCTGACACAGGAAAAGGTAGTGCCCCCCCCCACCCTTCCCTGACGTGCGAATTTCACACGCCCTTGGACTCAGTATTGGGTGAACTCTATCATCATCAACAATCCGACCTTCGGGTCCATGTATTTGGGTTTTTATATACAAATGGTATGGTGGTGTGGTAGTTGAGTGGGTAGAGCGTTCGGCTACTGCCTGGTGGGTAGCGGCTTACAATATCCTCGAACAACCACATTCAAAACTCGAGCGGCGTGAGAACTTTGTGGGAATTTGAACAGTGCATCACAGGAAAAAGAAACTGCCTCCACTCCTCTGAATGCGTGAAGTTCCACACTCCTTGAGGCACAATTTTGGGGTGAGCACTCTTCCCACCTATCAAAACCAACCTTCCGGTTCACCACCCCTTTGATGATGAAGACGGTGTTTGTAGTTGGTTACCTGTTAATAGCACCGAGGCCTATGATTGCAGTATGTCCGCCGCGTGCCATCATGAATGGCACGCGTGACTGCCGTGTGCACGGCAAATCTCCGGAAAGCGATCGTGCGACCCTTTTCGGCTGGCCGCCCGTTTTCCCGTCCGAGACACGTCGAGGGGACGACGCGACAGTAACCACGCCTGGTGGCGAAAAACGGAAAGAGCGCGGAGAACGAGAGAAAGGAAAAAAAAGAAAGAGAGAGAAGGGAATGGAGGTAGAGGGAGCTTTTCGAGAGCTTTGCAAAGCCGCCACGGCGCAGAAGACACCCCGCTGCGCATCTGAATCAATAAGCCGTGGATAAGAGGTCCTGATTGGCGGACAAAAAAGGGGGAGAACGCAACCCCTCTTTTCTCCCTCCCTCTCTCTCTATCCCTCTCTCCCCCTTCTCCCTACCAACTCCGAAAACCCACCATCCCCGACCCCGACGTGAATAAAATATGGAATTTGTCAGAGGAGGGACTAGGAGGTAATGTCGGGAGGGATTTTTGTAGTGTGGGGTTCCGGAGAGAACTCCCAACCCCCTTTTTTTTCTTCACCCCCCCTGGAAATTTTTAATGATTATCACCGCTACCGAAACCTCGATTCTGGGAAGATGGAGGAACCGTGGCAGTGCTTGGGGGCAGCGGAGGGTTTAGTGGGACGTGTTAAAAGGAGGGAGAATGGCGACTGTTATTGAGTGCGGGCGGATAGGTAGGCGCCGCTGTCGTGAGTGGGCCCTTACAGATCTCAGTGAGATAGTGGCCCAGCACATAATTGTTTGACATAGTTGGCGGGTTCTTTGTAACCCGATCGGTTTGTTCCATGTGAACCCAAATTCTCACCTCGCCAGCACAAGTAAGCGAACGATCCAAGGGTACTTCGGGGGCTTTCGATCGCCCTTCAGCCCCTTTTTCCTTGGGTGGCATTCCGCGACCAGCTGATGAGTCCACTGAGCTTTTAGCGTCACTGCTTAACTACTAACTGAAAATGTTTTGGTACCATCATGTAGGGATAATATTTTTAAAGCATATGGTATGGAAATAATTTTGTCAGAGAAGGAACAACATTCTTACGGTATCGATTAGGTGGAAATTCATACGTTTCGGTAGAGAACTGGTCAACCACAAATATTTTAATGTGGCTGCTGGGACGTTTACATCGTGATAGCATACGAGCGCAGTTAATAATAAAGAGTGATTTTTTCTTCTTCAATTGCATATTATACTGCGCAGAAATGTAGTTTTGAAAATTCTTTTCTTAGGTTAATGTGTACTTTACTTGTATATGTTGTACAAATTGAATTGTTTCTTCAGTATTACTTCATAGGCAGCCGTTGCGAATTGAAGCGCGCTCAGTTCGTCTGAACCTTCTTCCAATGATGAAAAACGCTTTTTTCGAAGGTGTTTCTTCATATTGGGGAACAGAATAGAGTCACATATGGCTAATTCTGGACAACAGAGCAGATGAAGAACGTAACTCATATTGCTTTTCACGAAATAATCGCTATTTTGCGATCGCGGCTTCGCGGAGCCCAGCACGCAAAATTAAGTCTCATGTGCAATGTATATGTAATGAACGAGCAAGTGGTGTCTAATTATACCTTAAATAATTGTTTGGTGTTATTAAGGTTATTCGATGTACGTCTGTCACAATAAGAGTATCTGTGTCAATGTTTATTTCTCCCTGAAGGCTGAAGACTCTTTAAGAGTAGTGACGAACTCTGGGACCACCCTCTTTTGAGAATTAATTGTCCTCCATCTTTAAATATTGAAACCATCTTCTTCCTCTGATACAATATGGAGCAGACTACCCATAATCCTGCTGTAGTATTATATAGGCAGCGGCTGACGATTTGTGTAGACGAAAGTAAAAATTTAAATGCAGCGAAGCGCGTAACTTCAATTTTTGCCTTAGTCAAATGGAAAATTTATGTTTATAAACCATATCCACAGTAATCAACCCTAAGGTCGGTTTGGTAGGTGATGGGAGAGTTCACCCAGTACTAAGCCCGACGGCGTGTGAAATTCACACATCGGGGTAGGAGGGCCAGTTCCTTTCCCTGTGTCGGTTATGGTTTCCCAGAAAGACCTGGTACCCGAAAAATCACATAGCTTTGATGGAGCTGCAGGTGCCCAGAGTGCCTTGCCCGGGAATCGAACCCAGGCCCCTGCGGTCGGCAGTCCAACGCTCTACTCTGACCCAAATAAGTTATATATATATATATATATATATATATATATATATATATATATATATATACAAATATATAAAAACACAGATGTAGATTTTTAGAATATAGAGACACAAAGAAAGGACACTCACAATTTGTTATTTTACGTTTCGACAGCACGGCTGTCGTCTTCAGAATTCTTCAGTATCCGTTTCTGAAGACGACAGCCGTGCTGTCGAAACGTAAAATAACAAATTGTGAGTGTCCTTTCTTTGTGTCTCTATATTCTAAAAATCTACATCTGTGTTTTTATATATTTGTGTGTCGCCGATGAGCGTTCCATTTCGAAGATATTTTATATATATATATATATATATATATATATATATATATATATATATATAGAGAGAGAGAGAGAGAGAGGCATATAAAAAAACCATGAACACTGTAATCAACTCGAAGGTCGGTTTGGTAGGTGATGGTAGAGTTAATCCAGTACTAAGCCAGACGTGTGAAATTCACTCATCAGGGTAGATATGCATTATTTTATGCATATAAATTAAACGAATGAGCGAGATAGTTCTATCCAGAAAAGACATAGAGAAACACATAAAAAAAGACATTCACACGTATTCGAAATTTTCGGCAGCCAAACGACCTTTTCTCTGGGGAAAGAAGGAACTGAGCTCCTTCGTGTAAATTATTTTCACAACCGTAACAATTTCGGTCAAGGTACATACATTGATTGATTTACATTGATTATGATAGATTAATTTAATATAATTATACTGAAGAAAACGCAATTCAATTGTACCTCATATACAGTACACTATGTACATTAACCAAAGGAAATAATAAAAACACTCCATTTCTGCGAAATATTATATTCGATTGAAGAAGATGTGATCACTCCTATCATTCACTGCGCCCGTATGTCACTACGATTTAAATATAAATAAATCCGAGTGGACGAATCAAAATATTTGTGATTGTCCAGTTGTGTACCCCAACATATAGATTTCCGCCAATTCGATACTATAAGAGTGTTGCTTCTTCCCTTACAATATTATTGTCATATCATTTTTTTTAAATTCACCCTGCGTGATGGCGACAAAACATTTTTAGTTAGTAGTTACGGAGTGACGCTCCACGCTGAAGTAAGCATTTTTATTATTCCGTTAAACTGCATTGACAGGGTTTTTGTGATCGAAGATCGGAAGGGAGAGGAATTTTTTAAGTCGATCTCGACCCTGCGAATGAAGTCCCTATTGCATGCCTGCTTTTACAAAACCGTGTTCCTAACCACCAACGTCTCCTGGAAAGTTAAGCTTAGCGCGAAGTGCTTGAATCATTAACGGAAATTTCCCTAGAGCCGATTTCCCCTGCGCGAATATAAATCTGCGGTAGATGCCATCCAATTGATTCCTTGGTTGCGTTGGACCAGTCGCCAAAGCCAGCCACGCAATTTTTTTGTGGGGTTAAAACTCGTTACAAAAAACGAGACGCATTGCCCGGAATACGGGTCTATTTTTTTAGCGAAACGCTTGTATTGGCAAAATGATAAAGAAGTGTGTCATGTGTCTACAGAACAGCGAGAAAGGAAAAAATGGCTTGCCTTATATTCTCGCCAGCATCACACCATAAGCGATTGCAATGTCTCCTTTAAGAACGAATTATTTCTTTCTGTACCTGCGCTTCACGGAGTGATTGAAATAAAATTTAAAAAACCTTTGTATCTTCCTTAGTAGCTGATTAGTTGATTGAGCTGATTGCTTGGTGAGGACTTGATAAAGAGTCGAACCTATACGACCAAATGGCATTGTAGTTACCGTTCTTTGGGTGAATTATTGCATTAAATCCCAAAAAGGGTAGTTGTGCTTAAAGAGAAATGATAAAATGCGAATAATTACTTCCGTATATGAACTTTTCATGGTATTATTATTAGCTTTTGCTGAGATTACAAAGTTTAATATTCATAACCAAAATCGTCTATAAAGTTACCTAGTCCTTTTTCTGAAATATAAAGACCGTGCGTTTGAAAAAGGCAAAGTTTTGGGCATATCAACGTAGATACTGTTCTGTAATAAGAACACATCATTAGACTGACAGCATGATCATTCAATAATAGCTTGCTAAAATCTCTCCAGGATTCATTTTTGTCTGAGCCTCTAGTACTCGGAGCAAAAACGGTAAATAAACCGTCTTATCTTACGAACATCGTGGAAGGGGAAACGGTAGGTATGTAGAAGAAACATTCAAAAACAGGTTAAATAAAGAAAAAAACATTTATAACAATTAGTAGATGTCATTCTAGTTCACAAGAAAAGGTTTTACTAGTCGGAATACCTTTAATAATTTAATATTAAATTATTTATACACTTCATTAATTACTTTCTGAAAAAATCGGATGGGTCATTTCGGAATACGAGGCGAAAGAAAGAACTAAATTCACAAACAAAAAGAAATTCTGGCAGATCATTTCGGAAAAACAGCAGTAAAAAGAGTGAGAGGATATTTCACCAAACCAATTTTTGAACTGATTGCTTTTTCGGTATAAGAACAAGAATACCTGAATACTTTTGGGGAACGAAATTACCCTTAAAAATAAAGTTAAAGGGGACAAATTAAGTGGTGTAGGTTCGAACCAATTCTGAATTTGTTTATGTCGTAATTGTGGAAACAAAATTAATCTCACCATGATAAGTATTGCCACAGTACAGTGTTTTGATATAGCAACCAATTAAGTCATGTCTCCGTCTGAAAAAAGTTGCCGTAACCCAGCTCCTACCAATCTTCATTAATTAATAGGCACAATTCAATACGTTTTGTTCAATTAATTCCTATCCTCAAGCAAACTGTGAACGTCGTTGTAACTGTGAGCAGCCTGAGCATAAAATACGAAACACAACGTTGATACACCGACCTTGGACTCCGAAAGGACTCGGAACAATCTCGGAAAACTTCGAGGAGGAGGTGTGTTGATTCCACTTATTAAACGGCTAACCCCACGTCGCACGGGTTACTCTCACTCACACCCTCAAAGGATGCCGGGTTAACAGGGGGTTGGACGGGGGCGGCCTATGTGGGGGGGTTATAGAGAGCGAGAAGGTAAAGAGAGGGGTTGGGGGTGGTTGAGAATGAACGGAGGCCGGAAGGCTTGCGGGGAAGGCGGTAGGTCTCATAACCTCAGGGCAGATGGATTGATGTCGGGGGTTGGAGGCCGTGGAGAGGGAGAGAGAGAGAAAAGTGAGGTGGGAAGCCAAGGCGAGCCGTGGCCTGCTCGCTCCTTTGCCAGGCAAATTCATGTACGCGCGTATGTATATTCATATACGGATGTATATATGTATGTGTGTGGGTGAGTGCGGGAGTCAGAGAAGGGGGAAGGGGCAGAGATTCGTGCATGCGGGCAGCCGAGGCATCCGTCCGGCCATGCCTCCGAGGAATGCTTTCAGTTCCCGTGGTCTGGGGAGGAGACGATGAGGGAGGGTGGGGGGGAGGGGTGTCGAAGGGGAATTTTGATGCGGAGGATGGGGATCTTCCATATCTGGACCCCTCAAACGCAACACCCCCGATCCTTACACACACACACACACGTACATAAAGGCCTTGCCGACCGGCCCACGCCCCACATCCACCCTCCCTTACAATGCTCCCTGGATATCTCGTCCAGTGGGGGAGAGATGGGTGCCTCAGACTTGTATACTCGTAACTCGCAAAACCCACCCTCTCCCGGCCCCGGGATCCATCTCCCACCCATCCCCGTCTTCTCTTCCTCTCCGTCGTAGCTTCCGCTCATCCCTCGCCACCACCGTCGAAGGGGCCACCTGCAACGGGTGCGGAGGGAGCTCCGGGGGATGGAGTCATGGGGTGAGGGGTTCGGCCACGCTCCGTTGATCCCCTGATTGATAGGCTTAATCTGCGATTGTTGCGTCCCGGGAGGGGCACGAGGGAAATATCCTCCTCCCTGCGGAAGCACGTATTATGGGGCCCTGCAAGGGGTTCGCGTGTCTGTCTTTGTGTGTGTGTGCGGAGGGAGGGGCGGATGCTGTAGAAGGGTAGGTGGAGCAGCGTGTGGGGGTTTGAGGGGGGGGCAGGGTTGGACCCTCCCTTCCTCCTCCGGTCCCGGAATACCGAGCGTGAAATCGGACCGGAGCCGAGGGCGGTTTGGGAATGGGAGAGGAACAGAGGCCGGAGGATACGAGATAGGACCCCGGGTTTGTTTTGGGCGGCGTACCCTCCCCCACTCAAGGGGTTCTGGCGATTTGAACACTCGATTTGGCGATTATTTCTTCCTTCGCGCCTGGGGGAGTCGTCACTCATTCTCCTTAGGGGAGGATGCAGAAATATTCGCGGTGTTACTTAGCACGGCGGACGTCTCTCAACCTTTCGCCAGACAAGTGCGCACCTCCGGCTGTTTTTATAGCGACACGATCAGTATGGCTATTATCACTATAGAGAGCATAGCAGCCTTACCTTCATAAGAAATTATATCAGTGATAGTCATATAATATATTTACCAAATAAGCCGCAGATAGGTCTCGATATGGGATTTAATATTTAGGCTTGTGACTCAAATATTTCAAAGAGGTATTAAATTTTATTTTCTCGTGAATATGTCTAGAATGAAAGATTTGGGTTGGGATGTCAGCCATGAGGATGCATTGTGCTCTCTCTTTCTCTCTTACTGTTCGTATCATAAATGATTACTGGTAAAAATCAGCGCAAGAGTATTTCAAAGCTCTCCACAGTTTATTTGTTAATACGCCTTAATATCGTGACTGATATCACGCGAGTGAGAGAAAATACTTAAGTTTATTTATCTAAAAATTTTGAAATCAGAATTACCGTGTGCTTGAAGAAGAGAAAGATTATCTCTCCTCCGGTTAATCACGAATAAGAAGAGCGCGCTTTATGGACCATCATAACAGGCAGAACTCTTCAATATGGCGCTACTAGTAATGAATACGTAAATTTTCACCCTCATGAAACATATTACTAATGTATTGAAATGTGTAGAGAAAATATTTTAATTAAAATGAAAATATCACAAGATCACTGATTATTTTCAACTTATAACGCCGAAAGAGCATTGAAAATTGATTACGAATCCTTTTAGATCACCATTTTTTCTTATCCGAAACAGACACGAAGTATGGTTTTCAAGTAAAAATCCCTATTTCTTGGGGTCCACAAAATTTAAAATCAGTTTCTCCGAAACCTGTCTGATTTCAGGAATTACCAGAACACAACACGATTTTCAAAATGAAAAAGTATTTATTGATGAGGGCAATAATACCCCAAGTGTTTATCCTAGACCCTATTATTAATTCCGGCGTCTTTTGAAAAATTTTCAATTATACAAGAATTATAACGAAACAAATTTAATCACTTCCGATGTATTATGATGTGTGTGTAAGAAACTACGTAATTTGTGAGAGAAGGAAAATTACATTATTAGCGTCATTCAAATTTAAGTATTACTAAAGATGAAGCTACTATATATGAAAATATCTAGTATTCGATTATAATGTGTTACAATCATTTACTTCATCTTTGCATTTTCACGTTAATGCATTTGAGAATAATATATTTTACGGGCAAAGAACTCATTTATGACCTTAAAAGAAGATGAATGAAAACTTATGAAGTGTTTTGTACGGTGCAGAACTTAGTCATTAAAGGAAGACAATGGGTGAGGATTGGAGACTTTTGATACGTGGATGGGAAGAAAAACTTCAAAGGTAAATGGATGGAAAGGGAAACAAAAGGTGAAGTAAGTGTACTAGAAATGGCGGGTTAGGTGAGAGAATCGTGGCCAAAAATCAAAAGAATGCAGATAAGTTGAATGCAGAATATTTTGATTGACAAGGGAATACTAAAGTCTTTGACGAAGGGGAGAACGTAAGGCAAGCGAGGAAAGGGATGGGAATAGTGGACGGATTGAAGGAAGGTAGAATGTATGAGGGATTGAAGAAGGGCTTAAATAAGTATTGGGTGTCAGGTTGTGTCTTGTTAGGCGGGACTTACAATGTGAAAGTTTTCAATCCATACCCATCAAAAACCAACATTGAACGGTTGATCACCGAATAATAATGAAACTCAATGAAAAGTACACACTCACGAGATACTGCCGGGCATTGTTAAGGGTCCGCACAGGATTATATTGATGTTCAAGTCCATTTAAATTTATCGTATGCATAATAATTTAATCTTTTTTAGATTTCTTTATCTCTTGCTAGTGACAATAATTTAAATTTACACCAATAATTAATTTTCTCAAATTTTCATTCAGTAGTATTTTTTTAAACCTAAGCCAATGTTGTAATCCGGGGTCAGTTTACCAAAACGAAACGTAATTAAAACGTTTTAGTAATTTTCTTCTATATACTTCCAGCTCACCTTGCTCCAAATCGTTTGTCGCCTCATCACAATAAATAGTAAGGTACCTAAATGCGTTCATATTATACTGCATTCTATTATAGTGATCATAGTGTTTCGTTAGAGTGTTTCGTGGTGCATTTTCATGTGGTAGTGATGTTTCAATTTCTTGCTTGTTGTGTCCTGGCTTCCGTGTTGTAGGATGGCTTTCGTGCTGCATCATGGGGTGCAGTTTTTTAGTTGTTTTGCGGTATATGTGTTTGCATGAGTATTGGATGAAGGGATTTTTGCATGAGTGTGTGCGCTGCTGTGGGTGTAATTTTCCGTGTTATTTTTTTGCATGTAGTATTTTTCCTTTTTACGGTTGGTGACCTAACACCCCCCGCCACACGCCCTTGCGGCGGCTTGCGGGGTATTATATAGATGTAGATGTAGATAGATGCAAGAAGATTTGGAATAAAACCCGGGGGAAATCAAAAGAGAACCCACGTCATTTGACATTGGAATTGCATGAATTGAAGCCAGACTCCTCTCAATTATTCCAGAAAAGTTAACTCTCAACTACTAAATGAAATCCCCTGTGACAATTTATCACACGTTCCCTCCGCTACAAACCCTCCGGCGGTGTCGAACTCGGTTCCATCGCGTGGGAAGGAATTCCGACCGTTCTCACCTCGTCCCAAATGACTTCCCCCTTAATGACTGTCCTCGGCGCTGCTTCCCCGCGACCTCCCTAAACCAACCGAGCGCAGCCCGCGGTTGAGGGGGAGGGGGGATTGGACGGAGAGGGGGGGATGAAAGAGAGAGGTTTATGATCGATTCGTCGAGCGCCACTCATGTTGTGGCGTTGATGTTATTTAGTGCGCTTCCCTCCTGATTCGGCGGCGCCATCATCCCCTCACTCCTTCCCCTCCCTCCCGTCTCCCCCACCACTCCCCTCGCCCCCACCTCTCGTGTTGGTGGGAGGGGGAGTGGTGGTGGCGAAGTCCTGCGTGCGTGCGTGTACGTTTGTGGAGGAGAGACGGGGCCGGTGCGAGATTGATTGGATGTCGCGTTCTCGTTCGATATTCGCCGTCCATTTTGTGCTTTCCTCCCCCCGGGGGCGAGTGAGTTATGCCGTTCAATCGCTCAATCCTCCGACGTTCCCTATCGCTCTCCGTGGATCATCTCAAAAAATAACTTCAAATATCTCTCTCTCCCCTTTTTATGTCCCATAATTATATCCATTAGAGGGTGAAGAAAAATAATAATGATAAAAAAAAGAACGACTGACGGTATCCTAATCATCAGCCATCACTGTTTGATTCAGATCTGCACTCGATGCTCTGATCTGCTAAAATTTTCGCGTCTTCACATTTATTCGCTCTATAAGTCATCATTCGTTTCTCGTGTTCCATTACCGGGTTCCCACCGTTGGTATTTTCATTCAGTTTCTCTCTTATTACACTCACAATCAGGCAGCATGAAGTATAGAGACTCCTATCCTTGAGTCGACTTTTTTGCTGTGATTCTGTTTTAAATGCGTAATCTCGGGCGTCAACCCAGAGGATGGCTTGGCAGATGAAAGTTCACCTTCTATTATAATGTGAAATATTACATCTTTAGAAAAGTGAGGATAGTGGTTCCTCTTCATCTTTACCCTATTTACCTTTAAGAACTTGGTTGATAAGTAAAACTAGCGGAGAGATAAAATACTGGGAGAAAGAGTGACAATAGCAAAAATATATAAATGGCACTATAGTCCAAGCGCGTTGCGGTCTATAAATAACTGCAATTTTTTCAGATTTAACATAGTTTTCAACTCTCTTGGTAGGAAAAAGTTTATGAAATTAACGTGGCTCATTAATAAAAATGCTTCTTTATCTCCATAGGGGTTTTATAAATCGACTACTGCTTAGGGCCTATCTCCTGAAGCAAATGATACCCTAATATCTTGGCTTAAAGAAATTAATTCCATGTATCAAAACGTAAGACTTACTTTTTACTGGCATGAAAAGGATATGCAATAATAAATAAGGAATGATGAGTCATCTAGGATAATGTAACTTATTAATTCGAAGAATATTATGATGAATGACTCGTCTCATATGTTGATATCAAGATGGAAATTTATCAGACCCCGCCAAAGAGCCTGGAAATTCAAGTTTTACAATGTTATTTGGCCATTGAAAGCTATCAGCTTACTGACTCATCTCTTTAAAATAATTACCCTTTCGCTCCTAAGGAACCTATGAAAAATTCTTTGTGACCTCTTCTTGATGGTAATTTTCCTCAGAGACTCTGTACAGGGTACATATGTGGGTAGTTGTGTAGACCTATATGAGCCGTTGCATGCCACTGGGAAGTTATTTCACGATGACTCCAAAAATAATTGTATTAACCTACAAAAACCTATCATTTTATAATTGGAATATCTCTAAATATTCAATTAATTATTTAAATATTATTCCAAATCGACCCAAAAAATTCCAGATACCTAGGTAAGGACATTTTTAACGTTTGATCGATTAGTTTTGTTCCAATTAAAAAATATAATAGCATTATATGTAATAATTGTAGACATGAATATTTAAAACCTTTCAATTTGAAAATTTTCCTAAAAAATAAAAATTTTGATTATCTGGTCAATCGACGTCCATTCTCATTCCTCCGTTAGCCTCCCATTAGGGATTGCAATAAAATAAAAAAAACCACGAAATTCACTGTCGGAAATCTTGTATAAAATCTATAATTCAACCGTCGTTTGGAAGCATCATTATGCAATTTAACGAATGACACGTATGACTCAAGGAACTAACATTGATGAAAATATGCAGAATTTCCTTCGAATTAATTTGTTTAGCAAGAATGCTGACCTTATTGAAGAAGATTTTGTATTAAAATGAAATCTTTCAGGCGTGATATGGTGGAATATCATAATTCATTAAAAATTGGAAATTTTTCCCAAAATAAAATTTATTAATACGACCGGTTTCAATGTAACTACATCATGATCAGGTCATGATGTCAGGTCAGGTATGACCTGAGGATGATGCAGTTACATTGAAACCGGTCGCATTGATAAATTTAATTTTGTGGAAAATTACCAATTTTTAATTGATGATGTTACATAACATTGACAAACTGGGGTAGTCTCTTCAAGAGTAGCAGACACGCAATTTATTTATCTGGTTAAACACAAAAAGGACATTCAATAATTTGCAAGGCATAATTAGAGAAAGGAAAACTTCGTAGGCAGATGAGTTCATGAAAGAATTTGGTAAAACGGATTGGCAATATTAGTATTTTTTTGCTTCTACAGATCCTGGCAAACGGTGCAGATCTTGGGTTGTTGATATGAAGGCGGTATGAGCGTAATCTCTCGCGACGTTGCAACATTTTAGATTATTTAGCGTTGAGGGGTCAGAGATTAAATGAAAAATAAGCATTACAATTCAATCTATGATAATGGGAAGTTCCTGGACGTTTAATTCTCCGGAATCGCGGTACAGTTAACTCCTTGGGCGTATGAAATGAGCCAAGGAGACGACAGGTGCTATCTATTATTCCACGGAGCCGTGCGTGGGAACGTGACGCGTTAATTGAATCGAAAACGCAATGGGATACGCTAATTGAAAAATATGCGACCTTAATCGCCGCTCCGCGACAAAATCGGACACGTCGAACTTGATGTTTTGATTGTAGATCAACGGCGGCGAAATTACCACCTGAGGGGTTCCCTGCAGAGTGATGGGGTCACTCAAAATTGATAGCGGGATATACACCCTCGATAATTACACTTATAAGCGGGTGTTGTCCATCGACTCCAGAGCTATGCCCCGTAGCGAAATTATACCAAATCAGGATATGAACTGTTGATAAAAATGTCATGGTTATCACATAATCTTCCCATAACCACATCTCAACTCACTCATGCGTTATTTGATATATTTGGAGTCATCCTCCATCTTAGATTCCCCCTTATGTCCTGCGTTGTATTGATTTGACCTCAACATTTAGCAACTTTTTCTGGGATGACGGACTCGTTCATGGATGTAATCATTCATTGGATATCATCATTTTAAGCCATGGAAATATCTGTAATTGGATTTTTATTTAGAATAAGACAAAAATTAATGAGGGATTAGAATATGCGTGACGTAACGCATCTTAGAGATTACATCCATTGAGCACGCATCTGTACTCAATTTTTAAAAATCCTAATGTTAGTCTAACGATTTTATTCCGATTTTAAATGGACCTCGTAGAACACAAAGCATTATGGTGGATATTTTTCGAAATACACCTAAAACTGATAGATAAAATCCAGAGATGTATGGTTCGTGTGTAATGGATATGATCCTCTTAGGAGATTAAGGTCAAATATATTTTAACTATCCACTAACCGTTAATTCATTCAGAGTGGAAATGCAATAATTGATCTCCACAGGGCTAATATAACATCATGGTATTAATGCTCTTTGAAATACGATATCGAATTCCATCTCGTTCACGGCTGGAGATGAATTCAGGTTTCAAACGCCAGGGGTCTTGAGGAGGCGGGAGAGAAAGCAGTTCAAATTGGCAAACCCCGTCATCTTTCGAGTGAGAACTAGATGGATTTCACGCGTGCACCAATCACTATCAATCATTATTATAATTCACACAGACATTCATAAAAACACAGCGTAAGTTTCCCGGGGGCGCAAAGTAGTTATATGCTATTTTTTCCAGCACCTTTCAAATCTGCCTTGCCTTTTTACCTTCCTCATTGAAACATTACTCTTTTTAACAAAGTGAGAAAATAAAGTTCATGAAAGCCAGAACTTTAACTAAATAGCAAAAGAGTTGTGATTTGCATTCTCCTAAATGTGGAGCTTTGAAATTCATTCATATTCGAATACTGATGACCAGTTTATTTATTTTTCTTTTTTGATTAAAAACCTCTCTAATCTGGCCTTATACTGCTACCCTGCGGATATAATCTGATGGCATCTATTATAATCATTAAAATCGAATAGGTTAGAATCTGATGGAAGCTATCATGCTATTAACGTTGCACCATAGGCTGTTTCATGCAGGTGAGTAATGTTTTCCGAATTAAATTTTTTTATACCTGATTGAACTCATTTCCCAACAAACCCGCAGAACATTTATTCCCAATTGTAAAAATTAATACATACATTTTTCTCCTGATGATTAGTGGAAATTATCTATCCAATGATCGAAGTGATTAATTAGCATATGGTCAAACGATCTATTCATCAGGAATAAATTATGCCAAAGGAATACGGAAGTCTTGAACTTAGTTTTCATGCTCAAACGATTACGCCTTAACCACTTCCACTTGAATCCATATGCATAGTAATCTCAAACAATTCGTATTAGGTGTAGCCCGCAGGGGCACGGAAATAGTATATACTTAAGGTGCATGTTACGTGCTAAAAGATCCTTTTTACATTTTTTACTGTCTTATATCTCAAATATAGCAATACTACGCCATTTATTTGACAAAACCACACGATAAATATTCAAGCTTCAATTTTATAGTCAATTGGCTTTTGTAGAAGCAAACAATTTATTCACAGTGGTGTCTGTAAAACTCCTATGAATCAATTTTTATGGAAAGTTCTCACGAGACCACACCCTACGCTATAAAATTAGTTTTATGTGAAGTCTTAAAATATATGTATATATATATATATATATATATATATATATATATATATATATATATATATTTTTTTTTTTTTTTTTTTTAAAGTACATAAGAGTTAAGTTCAACGAATTGAATTAAATATTTCATGTGATCATGCAATTAATTTAAACTGGGATGATCATTAGGAAAATCATTTTCACGTTTTAGCACTGTTTTGTTTTCTTCTCCATGAGAAAGCCTCTAGCGGTGACCCAGGATTTCATTATTAACCACCAAAGGAACGACGCGATTGCAATAACTTAAGAACTGCCGCAGCAGGCAAGTAATAATCGAAAAAGGAAACGAGAGCAATGATGATGACGGCCGTGGTGATGATGATGAGGGAAATAAATCTGACTCTTGTCCGAGGCGAGGGAGGGGGGGTAAGGGGAGGAGGTGGGTTTGAGAGGTGACTTTGCTCAACACCGCCATTAAAATACGGGAAGTGGCGAGGAGAGGCCAATTCGGCGAACACCAATCAACCTTATCGGCTCCTCTAACGAGAAACAGATGAACAACATTCGGCCGCGATTATCGCCAATTTCCGTTGATGGCTCCATCTCACGACGCGACGGGAGGTGGAAGGGTGGGCGTCATTGGACTTTGCGTCATTTTACGCCGGAGGGGAAGAGGCGAAGCTCTCGCGAAAGGAGGAGAGGAACTGGGAAAGACAAAGAGCTTGCCGTAAGTTGGACGTTGGCCATGCGGGGTATAGACAAACCCTTGAAGCTTATTAATTTGGTAGCTTTCCATTACAAATTATGATTGCAGAATTTTACGCGAACATTATAATGAACAAATCAAAAAATTCACACGACATTTGATTTTTCATCGTGACTTGCATGATGATAGTACTACTGCATCGAAACCCAGGTCATATTTTAATTTGTTTTGGCATTATTTTGCTTTTTTAAACGTTGGCAATATTAAAAGTTAGACAATACTGGTAAATACAGCTTCGTTTGCCATGAAATACTCTTGATATCGGTGCATTGGCTGTTCATCGGTTTTTCGTATAGGATGATGTGGGCTACACGTATTTTGGAATCCAAAACTATGCTTAAAAATTATTATAAAGCTATCATTAAATTTCTGCCAGCCAAAATAAAGTAACTTCTTAATCATCGTTTTTAAACCCTTACCCTTCTCTGGCAAAATTTAACCGCGCACTCTGTTACATCATCGTGAGGATTAAGACCATTCACTTTTAATCGCCATATGAGCTCGACCATATGACGCTTTGAGTAGTTCTCGATGGTTTCCATAACTGTATTAGGTATTCAGTCCGACCTTCGTGTGTTTCAGGTAATTTGATTAAGATTTATCTGTTTCTGGTTTGACCTAAGGTCGCTCAAATTTGCGCAAATCAAACAGAAATACGTGTTTTGCAAGATGTGCAACGCTACTTGAGAGTATCACCAGGGACAGCATCAGTTAAGTGACAGATAATTGCGAAACCTCTTTCGAAAATTTACGCAAATCCTAAAATTTCCCAAATGAATGCTATCGCTTCATGAATTTTAATTTTTTGCCTATCACACGCCATGGTTGCTCCAAATGTGACAGGTTACTCGAAATCGCATGTAGGACGGGGGAAATGGCAATATTTTTTCGGATCAAAAATTTCAATCCCGTAAAAAACGACGCCTTAAAAATTTGGGGACGCGAGGATTTATTCCTTCCTTTGTTTCATTATTTTCCACCTTCATTTGTCTTCTTCCGGGTTGTGGAGGGAGGGGAAGGGGGAAAACCGTTAGCACTTGGAGGGCCAGAGAGCTCCTTATGGACGCCCCACCCCCTCATAAGTGTCACAAGCCGCGGTCAGGGTGGGTGCGGGGGGTAAAAAAAACCAAGAATCGGACACAAAAGGGCTCTCGACCAATATTCAACAATAAGTCACTCGGGCTCAGATAGAGGGAGGGTCGTGCGGGCTTTCGGTACGGAGAATGAAAAGAGAATCAGGACGCTTATTAATGAGTTTGTGGGACGAAGAATGGGGTGCTTATGAAGGGGGCGTGGTGGAGGAAGGAGAGGTGGTTGTGAGGAAATAATAGCGGAGGTAGATGGGAGAGTCGCGGGTGAAGGGGGATGGGGTGGAAAAAATGCTGCGTGGGGTATATGGGGGATGAAGGGAATGGGGAAGGGGAGGGGGGGGAGGGTTTTCCAACTGGAAGCACTCGAGCTCTCTCGACCTCGAAAATTTTCAATTTCTTCCTATTCCCAGTTCCCTCCCCTACCCCCAAACGCTCTGGTAAAATCTTAATGAAAACGTTGAATCGGTGAAACGGATGCGTTTCATTGGTTTCCGGACCCCGAGATGAAGATCTATGGTTTCTTATTTAGCGGAAAAAATCGTCGCGTTATCCTTCTTTGCAATGACAGTAGTCATTGCGAGAAGTGCTTGCGTGACTTCTTAGGTGATTCCAACTCTTATGGCTATGAGGTGAGCTAGGTGAGAGAAAAACAATTCTTTAGTACAATGCCTGACAAAATAAAACTCACCTCATACTTTTGTGTCAAAAGAATTACCACACCCTTGTAAACGTCAAAGGGATACGTGCAAACCTAGTGCATTGGGCATTTGGCCTTTGAGCAGCAGGGCTGGATTCAATTCACTGTAACTTTGGACACCTCCAATTTTGCCCAAGGAATTTTTAATGGTACATATATTCGGTTTTAATCTTTCCTGCGTTAATGAAGTAAACGTGATGGTTTTACAATTACATTTGAGGATTAGGTAACATATTTGGAAGTATATCTCTACACCTACACACTACACCTCAAGCCGCTGTAAGAACGTGTGGTGGAGGGTTTTTGAGAGAAACAGTCTAATATAGATCTATGTTTATGTGTAAATGGATATACGAACCTAATTTCAATTTTTTGTTTATTCTCACGCATACTGCTAAAACTATTTCTGTGTAAATATACATGTGTGTGTATATATATATATTATATGTATTTATGTATTTATATATTTTATATGTATATATATATACTCATTTGTATCGAAACAGATATAAGGAAAAGGGATAGGAACACACATAAAGGACGAACACAGGAGAGGTGGGGAAGGCGGAATCAAGCAGATCACGAGAGTAATAATATTTCCTAAAATATTTTTACTCTCGTCATCTGCTTGATTCCGTCTTCCCCACCTCTCCTGCGTTCGTCCTTTATGTGTGTTACCATCCCTTTTCCTTATATCTGTTTCTATATAAATGAGTATTTGTTCGCCGTTTGGCGGGATTTCGTGTTTGAATGTGTGTGTGTGTATATATATGTATATATATATATATATATATATATATATATATATATATATATATTCACATGGAATATTAGATATAAGGAAAAGGAACGCATATAAAGGACGAACACAGGAGAGGTGGGGAAGGAGGAATCGAGCAGATCACAAGCGCAAATATTCCGTCTTCCTCACCTCTTCTGTCTTTCTCCTTTATATGAGTGTGAGTGAGTTCCCATCCATTTTCCTTGTATCATCTATTACCATGTGAATGTATATTTTTTCGCCATACGCCAGGTTTTCGTGTTTGAATGTGTATTTGGCCAATGTGGCTCGTCCCCTTCGGGCTATGTATGCCAGGAAACGCACTGTTCCTATCCTTTATGACGTTGCATGATTGCTTTCCTCCGTCTTTCCCTCTTCTGTATTGTCTATTTCTCCTTTGGTGAATGAAACAGCTACCTAACACCATCTCTTTGCCAAAGAATCGGGGCAATTGGGTGTATTAACCCCACAAATTTCAGTGTAAATTACGTTTCCTCGATAGCTCAGTTGGTTAGGAAAGTCGGAAAATCCATTGTTCAAGACCACCTGCGAGCACCCCTGTCTCTTCTCCACACCTGTCCAAACCATGCAACCACCCATACTGCAAATGTTGCTATCTTCTAAGACCCGCCACCTCTCTTACTACCAGTTCCCAACCCGACACCACCTGCAGCTAAAAAAAACATTATATACCGCCTCTCCTGTAACTTCTGTCTTGCCTTCTACGTAGGTGAATGCACCACCACCCTTTCCCTCCGCATGAATAACCACCGATATTCCACCGAATCTCCCAACTTCCTTACTTGTCCCATCCCTACTCAAACGGCTTCCGACGACCTATCTTTCGACGACTGCTTCTCTGTTTCGGTGATTGGAAACCCTTCCCAAATCTGCAAGTAGCATAGAGGTGAGAATCCGCGAGATGGCGCATATTTGGGTGCTCCAGTCATTTAAACCTCCCGGACTGAATCAAGCCCACTAAATGCATCCAATAGCCACCTACATATCCCTTTTTCACCCCATTGCCCGCTTTCTAATCGGCCTTTACCTCTCCTCTCCTCACCCTTCCCCCTCACATATCCTCACTGCTCTTCCCCGAGAACATAGCTCTGATGATGACGGCCGTGCCGTCGAAATATCAAAACTACATATGTGAGTGTCCTTTCTTTGTGTTTATATGCTTGAAAATTCTTTATCAGTGTTTTTATATATTTGTGTATTGCCGAAGAGCGTTCTATTTCGAAGGTGTGTAAATATATATACAATATGCTATAAATATTGTATATGTACATTGCTAATGTGCATGTACAATGTATACTATATATATACATACACATAAACAAGAACTGCAAATAAGCTTGAAATAAGGCATCGTAGAATATATTAATGTATGAATGGATATACCTACATAATTACGATACCTTATTTCATAATTATTTACAGTTCTTTTTCGTGCTATGATTTAGAATGGAATTAACTAATTTTTCATCATTTTATTTAGCATTATATCTGCGAAAAAATTAGCTGTATTGTGGAAGGCTTGGTAATTTCCATTTCCTTCCTCAATATGCTCAAATCACATTTGAAAAAATTCAAAGAACTTTGTGATGTATTCTCGCCGAGGAATAGTAGGATGCAGAGTGTTATAGTTTTGGTGGTAGCGAAGCGGAAAGTTTCTGACTAAAATTTCACGTGAAGTCCAAAGCAGCAGAAGATGATTAGCATATTGAAAAATTAATAAACGCTTTCGCGTTCAGTCCTGGGACTCAGGAAAACTATTTTTTTTTTAAGTAGCAGTGATTCGCAAGCGTTGACCGAAGAATCTAATTCAAGCAAGCGGGAACGAAATTCTCGTGCATTGCATATAATTCGAATGAAGCGAATCAATATATTAGAGAGCATGATATCTTTCGCGGAATCATGTTGCAAGTGTAGAGTCCAACAACGCTCGCTATTTAGTAATTCTGGCACTCATTTTTCCTTGTGTATAATATTTCATTGGCGAAAAACGAACCACGATGGATTGATCTGAAGTACGTGCTCTTAGATACACACACACTTGAACGTGAATAAAGCGCACAGCGTCGTCGTGAATGGTTCTGAACTCTACTTGTTTCTAGTCCCAAACGTGCGCAATCTGATAGCCCTCCCTCCAAATGAACAGTTGTTGGACTTAACCCCTCGGCGTGAACTAATTTCACGCAGCTCTCCGCACTTAATTTTAATCCCATCCGTCCCGTTTCCCCATCCGCAAGCCGTCTCGTAGCCACAACCCCTTTTACTCCGGGATCTTGACCTCCCGTTTTGGTCTCCTGCGACGGTAAGCAGCCTACTCATTAGGATAAGGCTGACGGCCGCACCGAATCCAAACGAGATTGCGTACGGCGGACGGTGGCGTGGTGAATGCGGTCACTATGCGGTGTGACCGGACCGCTAACGTAAAGTGTCATCGGTCGGTGGTCCACCGCAAGGCTAGGGTGGAGTGCGCTGAGGGGGAGGGGGGGGGTGGGCAAAGGATTACGGGGGCGGGTTTGGACGTCGGGGAGGAGGCACGTCCCAATGGGACGCTGAGGACCAAGTGAGAGATGGGGAGGAATGAAAGGGAACGGGGTAGTACGGGGCGAATCGATCTTCGCTAGGAGACTGGATCGTCTTTGAGCACCATTTGCACGTGGATATAGGAATTCAAGGCAGTTTTTTTTTTCGACGTTCAATCAATCCATTGATCAGCCCCTTCCACTATGATCATCAATCATTCACTCGTAGGCGTCTTGAAAGATTAGCGGTCGTTCACCGTAATTTAAAAAAATAAGAAATCGTCCACAAATTCGATTTCAGTAACTTCGGACTTCAATTCACGATTGAAGCGCCCTTGCATTCGCCAAAACGAGCACTCGACGGGAAATAACGACCAAGTTTTACTCTATTATATAATGGGATAAGTTGAAATACATTGATGTAGTTCGTGACGAATTATAATTTAATAATAAATTAATCCTTAAATAATTTTAAACCCAAAATCAAGCCACTAATTTTTTCACGCTACTAGGGTTATATAGTCGTAGAAGGTAGTCGCGTGCGGCTTCAGGGCTCAATGGGCTTGGGTACGCTCGAGGTGAGGGTAAACGCGTACTTTGGAGCTTGAATTTTTGCATTTATATTGATAGATATAAATACACATATACTGAGATGTATGCATCCGAGAAGGGTGATGTAGGGTCTCAGCATAGTGGACGTGTCCTTCATTGAGGGGACTTGGGTGGGGGGAATCCTTTTGTGAGATGAAAGTGATTAATGGTGGAGTGGGAAGGGAGGGGATGGGAGAGGAAAGTGTGGGGCTGGAATAGGGGGTCTTGCTGCACCCCCTTGTGTGCGTGCCATCCCCTGTATCGCGTGTGCGGCAGTCTGGGAAGGAAAGAGGGAGGGAAGAGGATTGACCGGGCATTTTCCCCATTTCCTCCTCAGGTCCCCCCTCCCTTTTATGCCCTCTCCCCTCCTTATTCCACACCCACCCACCCTACCGAAAACCGGAAGGTCCCCATGACCCCCTCACTCCCTTGCAGTTATCTCACCCCCTCGCCTACAGACCCCCTCGACCGCTCAACCCCCAATACGCGCAAACGACGATGGCGCCAAGCCAATAAAGCAAGGCGCGTATTTCTTTGCTCGGCTCGTTGGAGATTTCGACCTTTTCATCCGCCGCTCGCCGCACTAGTGTCCTCCTCCTCCTACCCAACGTCCCCTCTTTGCCAACCCCCCCCCGAAGCTCCCTCTTTCGGGGTGTTTTTACCTCCTGCCCTTCGCCCCTTTCACCCCATCCCCTCAAACTATTTATCCTCTCTCTCACGTCACCCCAATCTACTGCCTGTAAAGTTTTCACGATTTTTTCACAAACCTACCCCTTAGGGGTGTTTCCCCGTGGGATTTCATATCATCTCAGGGTGCTCACATCTGGTTCCCCTTGGGTTTTTCGGCGAAACCGTTGACTATTTATTACTCACCATTAATTGCTAATTTTTTCCAAGTGATTGGAAATTTATATCTTTTTTTAGCCCTTTAAGTAGCCCTAACTTTGATAATCTTAAGTCACGAATGCACTCCTCTCTGCCAGATGCGAAATGCCGGAAGAGTATATTGGAAATACCAAAAGGGAGACAAATTTCATAGCCTTACAAGCTAGCTGTTAACAGTGGGTTTATAAGTAAGGGAGATCGTGAATCCAAAAAAAATAAAGAGTGCACTGCAACTCTAACCTGATCCGTGAACGACTTTAAAAATATATAGATCTTACAAAGCTGAAGGATAGTGCAAGATTATAACAAATTATGATAAGTGGTTCCTGGAAGAATGACCTGAATTCTAACCATTAACTTTCTCCCAGCCCACGCTAAATCATTTCCCATTACTACTTCATTCTCGATTAATTTTCCCCCATTTTCGGTAACGACCGCAGCCAAAAAGTCATTTGGACCTCACGGCAATGTAATTGGGGCTTCCTTGGTCATTTGGCCATCATTCATTCTCCTTTCGTAATAACTATAGTGCCTCTAAGTGTGACTCAGAGCTTTCCGTTCCATCAAAGCATAATTTTGGCGAAATAAGAGTTTTTAAACCCATACCCTTGAGACCAATATGCTAAAAAAAAGTTCAAATTTTCTCCATGCTTCCGACCAATTTGCTTGCACCCCACTTGAGTATGTAAGGAATCCCCGCGGTGCTTTCACAAAAGAGTCCTACTTCAGTTGAAATGAAAAAATGAATATTTCTTAGCCTTGGAAGATTGAAACATTATTTTCATCAAGTGATGACATTTTATTGATCGAAAACGTTTATGGAACATCTAATGATGCAAGTCATCACCCTGAAGGTTGGCTTTAAGGGCGAGGGTAAAGTTAACCATGCATTTCTCCAAACGGTGCATGAAATTCACGCAAAAAGTTAAAGAAGCGATTTACATTCCCTCTGCCACCGAAAATTTCCATGGAAATGCTGTCACTGAAAAGTTGATTAGCTTTAGTGTCCGGATTGGGACATGACCTCTCTGGTCAGCAGCACGACGCATTATTTATAAAGCTTGAGACCGTTCCTTCATTCCGTAGATCTATTTTTGGCATTTTTTTCCCTTTCTTCTGATTGTATTGTAATAATTCGTAAGATAAGAATTCCCTCCTCCCTCTTCTTAAGTAATTGTTGACGATACTATTAATTAATTAACTATTTATTTATAAAATTGTCCATTGTGTGTAAAGAATTCATATTCCTACACTGATCACTTATGCACACATGTTTGTAGAGCGCAAACGAAATGATCTTTAGAAGTACACCATGTGGCACATGAAAGTAACATTCCCCCCTCAACGCACATGCGCAGGTTTGAGGTCGTTGCGTTCATCCAGTGTATTTCGAGAGGCGGAAGTATGGAGGCTTGTTCTAGGAGTATGTCGATGCAAGTTAAACAGCGTGCTGTTATCGAATTTTTTAACTGCTGAAAAAGTGACTCCTACTGAGATTCATCGTCGTTCAAAGGCTGTTTATGGTAACGATGCTGTATATAAGTCTACTGTAAATCGATGGGTAGTAAAATTTCGAGGTTACGAGCCTGGAAAAGCCATAATTTTTAATGAAACACGCAGCGGACGTCTGATCACTGCCACAGACGAAAAACATCGCTAACTCGTCCAAGATTTGAATCAAAATTACCGGTGACTCACTCAAGAGCGTATTGCAAACCATGTTGGAATATCTAAGGAAGAGTTTTGTCGTGTCAAAGGCATCCTGGCGCCAATAACCTTGCAACATGACAACACTCGTCCACACACGTCGCGCGCAACTGGAGATGATCTGTAAAACCTGAAATTTGAGCCAATTCCACACACTCCTTTATCCCCCGATTTTTTCCTCAACTCAAGAGACACCTCAAGGGTAATCATTACACCTCAATAAGGTGAAGGCAGTTGTCAAGTCCTGGATTCGAGAAAAGCCGGAAGAATTTTTCAGTGACGAAATGAAAAAACTTGTTACATGTTGGGAGAAATGTGTTAACCTTAACGGTGACTATGTTGAAACATGATATGATTGCTATGTTGAAACATGACATGATATGATTTTAAAAATTGAGAATTTTACTTTGATGTACTTTTTGCGTGATCTTGCTATTTGTTTTTGATCGCGCTCTACAAGCATGTGTGCATCACCATTCAGCCTACCCTCGTTGGTACATATTTCCGGGAGAAAATGCACAATTCAAGTGACCAGTGAACTATTCTACCATGATTGAAAAATAATTCATTTTAATGTATCTAGAAACACAAATTGAAATAAAACAAATATTTTCATGCTCTGCTGTAAAAGTGATAAATACTGAATAATTCTGAAGGGAGACTCATTAATGAGCATTCAAAAAATATGTCACATGGCGATCAAGAATTATAATATTTCTTCTTTCGTAAACCTTAGTTGAAATAATGCTATGATTATCCTATTTAATATTTTTTCTTAATTCCCAAACTCCCTTCGGGAAACGTAATGATATGGCACACCCCCTTTTTCCCCTAAAATCTTCCTTAATTTAGGCTGAGCCCCCTTCTGACCCGCCTAGGTGCATGACTTTATAAATGAAAGATATACGCCAGACAGCATTAATATATATATATATATATATATATATATATATATATATATATATATATATATATATATATATATATATATATATATTTATATATATATATATATATATTACACGATTCATCATTATGCGTAAACAACATGAATTACATATTAATTAGAAATGGTCGTTTACGCTGGATTTCAAATCTCGGTTTGCAATTCAGGAAACATGTTTACAAAGCTGCCTGCTTTAGAATTATCACCTCTACTTTGATTATTTACGATCTTCAAGTAAACTGAAAGCATAGTTGTCAGGCATTACCGTTACAATTTCAACCGAATGGAGTGACTCGGTTGAATCTAGTTCCTTTGATAACTCTGGGATTTTTTTTTCACTCCGGACAGTTAAGTGCGTTTTCATCTGTGTATTCGTCCACACCCCACTAGGTTTTCACACACCCCACAGTCACCCTTACGTTCCTTCCTTTTGGACCTTAGCCCCACAGAGGAGAACCCCGCCCCCCCACCAGGCACCATGCATCACTCCATCGGTGGCGCCAAGGGGCGTACTGATGCAAGGGAGGTGACTTCTCATGTACCAACCCTCGGCCCACGCATTTCCCTCGCTCAACAATGGCCTCCGTCACCGCCCCCGCAACGCCCCCTCCCACACGACGCCGCCTTTCTCCCACTTCCTCGCCCGAAACAACCCTCCTCCCCTTTTTATTCCCCTCCTCCCAGCCACCCCTTCCCTCTCGAACTCCCACACCCTTCTTCCATCCTCCCTCGGTCTCTCCCTCACCCTCGTAGCCATTATTTCATTTGTCTTGGCATTCTTGTGGAAATATTTCTCCCCTCTTTCCCCTCCCCTAACCACATGATTACATATACGTATGGCATGTATTTTTTTAATTCGCCGAGGGTGGATCGGAAACGTTTATAATTCAAAACGAAACTTCCCTTTCGCCTCCCTTCCCCCGATCCTTCTTCTCTCCCCATAACGCAGCGCCCTGAAATAAAAAAATAATACTTATTGCATTCGAATAAGGATTAATTGCGATGAAACGCGGTTTTTCTCCTACATATATATTCTCCTTCTATTTTTATTTCTGCCTTTCTCTCTCCCCTTTTCCGTTATAACCGCCGTGTCTTTTTGAGTGCCCCTAGGTAGGCTGTACGTTGGAGGGCGGTTTCGGGTATTAAAGGAATATAAAAAATTCTCTTTGTATAATATTCCAAAAGGGATGGCGATGCTATCAGTCCTGCTCTAAGTATATATTTGTGTGTATATGTATATATATATATATATATATATATATATATATATATATATATATATTAATATATTATCTTCCGATGAAGACGGAGCACAATTCCGTCGAAATGATTAAGAAATAACGTGTGAGTGATCTTTTTATGTGTTTCTATATTATTTTTTGCTGTCCAATTTATTATATACATACAAACAAACACATATATACGATATCGTATATACGTATATCGTATGCATATATTTATATAGGGTGTGTGTGTATATATATACATATATATATATATATATATATATATATATATATATATATATATATATATATTGTTTCATTAAACATAGAAACTGAAATAATTAAAATTAATAATTTCCTGAATGCCACTGACGGTGAACGTTTTGAGGTTAAAAAGACCCCTTCGTCAGCAGATTAAGTAACTGTAGTAACTATATATATGCACTCAAACACAAAATCCCGCCAAATGGCGAACAAATATTCGTTCACATGGCAATAGATATAAGGGAAAGGGATAGGAACACATATAAAGGACGAACACAGTAAACACACATTCATAGAGCAAGAAAGATTTCGCTTTGCAATATATATTTATTGGTTTTTCTTTATTTTTGGAAGGCAAAAAGGTCGTCGAAATATCCGCGAAAAAATATTCATAAAAAACAAATGTTTTTGAGAGACGCCTTCGCATTTCATTGGATTCAATTGGCCACCGGAGTTATGAAAATATCATTCCCAGAGAAGTAATGGAATATTTTCGAGGGCCCGTTATCTGCTCTGGGTTTTATTCCCTCCTCCATTAAAAGCGATGATGCGTCTCTTTCTCTCGAATTAGATTCCCTTGTCGTTCGTCCCATTAAGATTAAGGAAATGCCTTGGGACGTGACCTGCTAAAGCACCCTATTGTTCCCGAAAATTCTGACTGATTCCGGTCTGCCTTTTTAATTTCAAAATTTAACTCCAAGCAAAATTTTCAAGCTGTGAATTGAAAAACCTTCTTAAAATTTGTAATATGAATGAAATAATAGTATCTGACGATACATTTTTCAAAACATTATTCAATGAAGCAGAAATAATTAGAGATGATACTCAATAATTTTTCTGAAAATGTTACACACATTAATAAAAAAAAACCATGAGCACAGTAATCAACTCGAAGGTCAGTTTGGTAGATTATAGTAGAGTTAACCCAATAATAAATCTAGCAGCATATAAAATTCTCCCTTCAGGGTTGGGGGTTCAGATCCTTTCCCTGATACATGTTAGCATAATGTGTAAATCATATTCATTTCAAAGTATTCCTGTATTTCAAAGTTTTTTTCAGAGTATTTAGTCCATCCGTTTTGATTGAAACGAAAATGCAAAAGATGACCATCAGTTTTCATCAATACTTTTAGGAGATATTAGATCAAAGTAATTTTTTTCCCATTTGATTTCTGTGTAAGTCAAGCAACAAAACTTGAGAGCCAAAATAAAACTATTCTTTGATAATTACGGCGACGCAATGCATGGACAATGATTGAACAGTTGTATTTGCTTTGTGTTAATTTCAATTTAATCTACACTCTGCTAAAATTTTTCCATTTTATAAGCTTCTCGAGGGCGTATATGCGTAGAGAGACAATGAAAGTTGCACGGACAATACATCTGAAATATTAAATGCTTCGTTTCTCCCGATCCAAGTGATTAAAATATCGAACCTCCTTGTGGGGACAAATAAATATTCCCTTCAATTTTGATAACGTCGTCGTCGCCAGAAACGATTAATTCATTTCCAAATTTTCTGGAAGCAAGTCGGTTTCCTTCATATCCATCCGTACCCTCTGCGGCTTGCATGAAACCGTCGAAACGCTTCCTTCGTCAACTGATTGACGCGGCACAATCTGAACAACGCTCCCCCCCCACCCACCTCCAAACACCGCACCCGTAATTACAACGGAATGAACAGACACCGAAATCTCGAAGCTGAAGCTCACAAAGGAACCTGTTCCTCCGCCTCTTCCACCGTTCCTCTCCACGAGACTTCACCGCTCGTCGTTTGTCGTCTTATTTAATCTCCTCCCGGAGGCTTTTAATCACTGGGTCTCGAACCCCCTTTGCCCCACTCCCACGAACCACCATTTCCCCCTTACCCACAAAATGGCAGGGTACCACCGATCGCAGGTCTCAAGAACAACGCGACGTGTACGTATTCGCGTTTCCTCTCTCTCTTTCATCTCCGAGACGTCGCGCGAGACGGAGAAACGAGGGGAGAGAGGATGAAGACCAGGAACACTTCGGCGGGAGACATTGAATATCGGGATTTCGACTCGCACGTGTTGCGATCCAGCCACCCTCCCCAGTAATCCTTCTTAAATTCGATCCTCCCGCACAATCCAGATACAGATTATGTGGTAGGCAATACATACAGATTATGTGGTAGGCAAGGCCTTTAAATCGCTTCACTGGGTCATGCGGAGCCTCAAAGGAAGCACTAAATCAACTAAAGAATTGGCCTACAAAACAATTGTAAGGCCTATTGTCGAATATGCGACCACAGTATGGGATCCCTTTGAAATAGGGCATGTGAAAAAATTAGAAGCAGTGCAAAGGAAGGCTGCCAGGTACGTTTTAGGTCAACATAGGCAGACTGACAGTGTAAGCGACATGCTAGGTTCACTAGGACGGGGGTCACTAAAGAACAGACGGAAGCTGAATAGACTGTGTGCCATTTTTAAAATATTGAAAGGTGACGGAGGCTGGAAAGAACTGAACGAGAGTGTAAATAAGCCATGTTATCTCGGCAGGAATGATCACCCGCTTAAAATCAAATACATGCCCCAAAAGACAAACACCGCCAAGTTTTCGTTCCTAAATATGGGAATCAAAGAGTGGAACCAGCTGCCTGATGAACTCTTTAAGCCCTTACCCAAAAGCATTAAATCATTTAGGCGTGAATGTAAAAGGTATACATGATGGGATTGTTCAATGCAATACGGCAGAAGGTGTATGGCTGTATCACAATATATTGTTTTCTCTTATTTTTTTTATTTTGTAAGTCTACTATATGACTAAATGACACTATGATATGTTTTAAGACTGACTACTGCATAGTTTATAGCTCTTGTTATATCATGTCATTGCCACCCGGCTTATCGCCTAACAGCAATGTATCCTAAATAAATAAATCCATCGCGACAAGACGCTGGGGGATAATAGACTACAGTGAGCAGCAGCGTGGATACCCGATTCGTTTTCGGCGGGGCGTCTCTGTTTCGGTGTATCCGTTCTCACTGCCTGGGTGGGCACATTATTACCAGCGCGCGCCTCGCGAAAAACAACCCCGCACACCTACCCTCCCCCAAGACGCTCCTTTACCTGACTCCTACGTCGTAATCAAGAGGTTATCTATACATACTTATATATATAAACCATAAACACAGTAATCAACCCGAAGGTCGGTTTGGTAGGTGATGATGGAGTTCACCCAGTACTAAGCCCGACGGCGTGTGAGATTCACACATCAGGGTAGGGGGGCCAGTTTCTTTCCCTGTGCCGATTATGGTTTCCCAGGAAGATCTGGTACCCGAAAAATAACATAGCTTGGGTGGAGCTGCAGGAGCTCAGAGTGCCTTACCCGGGAATCGAATCCGGGCCCCACCGGTCAGCAGTCGAACGCTCTACCCCCTGGACTACCGCGACCCTGGACTACTTATATATACTTATATATACTTATATACATATACTTTTATATATATATATATGTATATATATATATAAAGAGAGAGAGAGACAAAAAGAAAGGACACTCACAATATGTTGTTCTGACGTTTCGACGGCTTGGCCGTCGTCTTCAGATTCTGATTCTGAAGACGACGGCCGTCCTTTCTTTGTTTCTCTATGGTTTAAAAATCTACTTCTGTGTTTTATATATTTGTGCGTCGCCGAAGAGCTTTCCATTTCGAAGATATATATATATATATATATATATATATATAAGGGAGGAGGATCGGGTGGGAACGGGAGAGGGTATGTTTTTTTCGCAGAAGTCTATGGTTTCCACCCACGTCTCTTCCCCGCTCGGAGACGGTCGCTTCGTTTTCGCGCGCCCGCGTGCGAATGCAAACACACACACACACAATCCCACAGTCACCAACAAGAGCGCACTCGAAAATAAGAAAAAAAAACATTATTTCTGTTACCTACCACCCTCGAATTCCCCTCGAACATAATTTGCAAGCGCCCCAACTTCGCGAGAAGCCACGCAGGGAAGAGAGGGATGAGAGAGTGGGGGGAGATCGAAGACCGAGAGAGAGAGAGAGGAGAGAGATCTCGGGCAAGGGTTAAAAGACGATTCGGAGGAGCTGGAGCTTAAACTTTATGCTGCTCATTTCAATTTGCGTTTCAGACTCCGTTTTCGTTTGTTTGTGTGTGCGAGTGTAAGAGGCGAGTTCTCTCCTCCCCCAATTTCCCATAATAAGGAAAGGCAATCTTAATTCTCTTCCCCCTATCCGATTCAGCTCTTAAACTCCTCCTTCCCTTCACACGGTCCTTATAACACCCCCTCCCCTCAACCCCCCTTGAAATTTGTACTTGGGCGCGTGTTTGAACGTATATCCTTCGGCATGTACTCTCTATACATACACATACTACATACATTCATCCTGACTCCTTTAAACACAGACCCCTTTTCTTCCAGCGGGAAAATAATCTTGCTCCGCTCTCGTTCCACGCTCCCCCCCCCTTCCTCCGTCCCTAACTCCTTCCCCCCCTTTTCCCTCCAAGACCCACTCCCGCCCTCGATTGTCCCCCCTCATAAAGCTCCTGTATTTCAGCTTCCTAACTACGCCTAATTTTCACCCTCGATCCCCAGCCGCACATAATTATTCCCCATCCCTTCTCCCCTTCCTTCCAGGGCCGACTTTACCTCCCCCCTTCATCCTTCCCACCGAGGGTTTGAATAGCGGAGGGGTGTCTGTGTGTGTGTGTGTGAGTGCCTTATCTTCCTCCTTAGCGCGGAGTGGGGGCGGAGAAGAACCACTGCTGAATTCGCGCCCTCCCTTCCTTCCTTCCTCTTCCTCCTCTCGCTAGGATCCAGCCGCCCCTCGCATAACGACCCGGAACGCCTTCACCCCCCCCCCCAAGAACCCTTGCCTGCTCTCGAAACTATCCCTCTTACCCTTCTCTCTTTTCTCCTCGTTCTTCGACTTATCTTCCTTTTCTCTCTCCCTCTTCTTCCATCACCGTCTTTCCTCTTTACCTCACATCGTTGTCGAAACCCTTCTTTCCTCCCTTCTTTTGCTATCAAGTCTCCAGTGATTCTTTCGTCCGACGAGAACTTCTTGAAAATTTTTCTTTTTTCTAATTTTCTCTATTTTTTTCACCGTGCCGTTCGATCGTCGTTTTTCCACCCCATTAAATGCAAAGAAGGCCACAGCGTAGGTCTCGATTTCTCTCCGGTGATTAAAATCATCTTTGCCGATCGAGAAATCGATAAAACGTTCTTTTCCACAAATCACCTCGTGCGGTTTTTACCATCATCGACATAATCTTTTTTTTAATTTCACTTCATGTGGAGTGCAATATTTTGATCAGTGTCCAATTTTACCCAAGCAATGACGCCAGGGAGATTTTTTTAACAATTACTTCGTGTTAATATTTCAACATACATCCCGTTCCTAACGTCTATTACGATAGTTGGATTGTGGCTTTTTGCTCTCTCTTTTTCTTGTACGTAAATATAATGCTTATACGTATATCTTTCTCGCTGTGCCCGCATCATTTCTTCCATCCTGTACCCTTTCGGAGATTCACTCGGCCCTTTCACTCCAAAGCATCTGTTTAATGCCCTCTTTAACTTCTGCGTTTAAGCACTTTCTCTTCTTCTTTTCTTTCGGATTTATCCTCATTTCTAATGTTATTTGTCTTCTAGGTTTTCAATAGCTACCATCGTTTAGAATACAGGTTTTCCATAGTCCATAAATCAATACAGACCAAGCCCGTCCCGGATCCTGTATGTATTTTTTCAATGTGTTTATTTTTATTTTACAAGAAATAGTTAACTCGAAACAACGGTTAATGCCATGTCAATTTTTGCTGCTCAGAAAATAAACCCCCGGTAATTTTGACGGACAACACAAAACGACATTTTTCTTTTCCACTATTTCGTTAACTGCAAGTCTTCTCAAAGCCTACCATAATGACCACTTTGAAGTTTTACATGAACATAACAGTGATGTGATATTTTAATTATGAAGTTATTACAATTTGCGGAATTTTCATGTCAATAAGTTACAGGACTTCGCTGATTATTTAATTACTACATTTTTATTGTATAAATATAATTTTTTTTAAGATTAGATGATGTACGAGTCCATTATTACCTAATAAACTCACGTAGTACTGAAATATAGTGGTATTAAATCTGCCTCGTACAAAATTCGGTTTACACAAATTTCAACCTAAACGATCGGGTTTGACCCGCTCATTTTGTGTTAACCGGCTTCCGCTGTACTTAGTTTATTATATGGACTTTAAGCAAAGCCTCTATATCCATCACTAAAAAAGAAAGAAAGACTCGTACTTCTCCTACTTCTCGTACTTAAAGCCTCTATATTTTAAATAACGAGTAGAAGGGAAAGCATTAGCCCGAAATTCGTCAAAAATTATCACCAGAACTAAACGTCTGCTTAATCACCTCTATAACTTACTTATTTTTGAATACCATGATTCGAATTACAAAAGTAATCTCAAGGCCTTAGCTTAAACAGTCCATTTTATAGTATTATGTGACTTTAATTTAAAAGCAGTGGTTAGGGTACACGAACAATTGTTGGAGGGTGATGAAAACGCATATCTCTACTTCTCTTCGAGGCATAACTGAGCAAGGAGGACGAGGGAGTATATGAAAGGATCTGTAAGCTTTACCCACCTCTGTTTATCATTCGTTTACACTGGTGTGCATTCATCATCTCTTCATCATATAATCCATGCTCTCCATCTTTTCCGATCGTTACCAAAACGATCGGAAAAGATATTATCCGAATTGTGATATTCGCCTTAAGATAGAGTTTCTGTATTGGAACGTGATAGTCAAAATTTTACCAATGAAGACGGAATGTACGTGGATTAGCATTCCACATTATGACATTCATTTTAGCAATCCGCAGTTTAGTTTTCTTTCCTTCAATTAACGAGATGTAATCTGAACCACTCGATCTATTACTTCGAGGGATTTAGAGATTTCTCCACAGTTCACCATTTTGGTTGAAATGCATTTATTTCTGCAATCACAATTTATCTATTTTCTTATTCGCTCACTTCGGTTCTTTAATCCTCAATTTGTGCGCCTTGCTTTCTCACTCTAATTATATATTTGATTATCTGTTAAAACACTCTGTTTTGTAATATTCTACGACTATCTTCCTTTGGTTTCCTACATTAGCATTTGTTCAAAGTATCGCGAACATCTTCTTCTTTTCCGAGGCTACAAAACGCCATTTTTCTCCGTGAATCGTTATTCGACAAAAACAAACTAGTATCTACCTGATTTTCGCTTTAAAAAATTGGTTATTACTCTTTAAGTAGAAAGTTTAGAATTTCTCATTATAAAAACCCTCAATTGGTCTAATAATTATCAGGCCAAGGGCAGTTAGCATTAGAAAATGGTTAAAATAACGTGGATTTTAACTTTTATACAGCTTTGCCAATCTGAGTGATGGGATGAACGCAAACGAGGTCGAGGAACGAAAATGACGAACAGGGGAATAGCACCCGAAGAATTTCGGTTGTACCCCTTCCTCTTCTCCAAACTGTACCATTCCCAGCAGTCTCCTTCCTCCTCTCAAACCCTTCCCATCTCTCCCCCTCTACCGCTCACCCCTCCTCTTCCGCATCCCCCTCTTACAAAGTCACCATTCTGCGCTCCGGAGGTCGCTGAGAGGTCGATTCAAACGGAGTGATATTTACGAGGAGCTCTAATTTTGAGGCCTCCTTAATAACCTCCCCACCACTCCCTCTACTTCCTCTCTCTCTCCTCGTCTTTCCCTACACTCCCTTTCTCTGTCTCCACCACCCCACACACCCATAAGCGCACTCAGTCGAGAGAAAAACCCTCCCCTTTCACCCAATGATGATGCCCCAACATCACCCATTCCAGTATATACATACTAAGCTCCCTCCCTCCTTTCTCTTCCCTCTGGAGAGGAGAGGTATTCATTAAGAAAACCTCCTCTCCTTCTACCATTCCCGAGCCACTTCTCCTTCCTTTCCTATTCTTCCTCCCCAAGAAGCCACGGAAAGGAGGCAGGAGTTGTTCTTCCTCCCTCATTCCTTCCCTTACCCTCCTCCAACTCTCTCTCTCTTACCATCTCCATTGTCTAAAGGCAGGCAGGAAGATTTCCTTCCACTCTAGGAGGAGAGCCACCCGGAGGCGGAGGAAGGTTGAGAGGGAGGGAGGGTGTGTGTCTGAAACGGTTTCGCTAGTGTGCGCGCACGCGGATGAAAAGAGCGGGGCGGCGCGGTGGGAGGGCACTGGAGAGACGGGATAATTCAAAAGGTGCAGAGTAGAGCGTGAGGGCCCTCCGTATGCGCACGCGCACCTAAACGGAATCAAGACTCGCGTCGGTAGGTGGGAGAGGGGAAACGTGAGCGACATTGCGGTTCCTTTTTTCATTTTCCCCGTGCGCGGTGTAAGGGTAGGAGGGGGAGTGGTGTCTTCATGAAAACCCTTGCCTAAAAAATGCCGAGTAAATACACATATTCAGGTTTTCTGAGCATATTTTCTTCTATGTGAACTGGGAATCACATACATACATATGGTATAAGATAAGGAAAGGTTTAGGATATATATATATCTTGTATAGTGTGTGTGTATCTTGAAGGAAACTCTCACGGATGTGTATAATACTTGAAACAGAGGCTGGCTGATATTTTCTCATAATCCAGTTTTACAGTTCAAATTTTGCTGGCATATTTTGGCTGAATTTAATCGTTATATATTCATCTAAATTTAAAAATGCTTACAAAATATTTGTTACTTATTTTATATTTTACTAGCTGACACTACCTTTGTGCTTCCCAGTTCTCGCTGACCCATGCTTTGCCTGTCTGTGCCTTTTAAGGGCTGGGTATGCAAAATCAGGGAGGATTTTTTTCTCCTGGAATTTAAAAGATTCTTTGACGACTATTAAAGCCACAAATTCCTATCGAGTGCTTGAACGAAAGAATCTAAGTGAATCTAGAAATATTGGTGCAACAAAACACTTTGCACCCAAACTGAGAAAGGGTCAGATTTCAAGTGTAGGAAGCAGAGAACTATAGGTAAATTGAGGCTAAAATGATTGCAAATCGTATTGAGTAAGGGAAAAAGACAAAATATGACCTATTGCTTCCTATGTTTTGAAGAGATTTGCGGAACCTTATGACCCTTCGAATGACAGGATAAATAATCCAATTACTCGAAGAAAATCGTAACTATCATCCACGTTTGAAGTGACTTTGTGATCTGTTTTGTTCCTCTCTGTGATACAGTTGAACAAAGGGTATATGACGACGTTTTTAATCGAGGAAACCGAGCTAAAATGAGATTATAGGAAATCAACTCACTGAGAAGTGCATGTGATTTATTCAAGGGTTACCCTGAAAGAGCACTGGCATGATTTCCTCAGTGGCTATGCTGTTGCTGTCGTTAATTTAGGATAACACAGATGTGCAATTATCGAGACAAAGAATAATCTAACTCCGAAAGGAAGAGTAGAGGCTGAGAGAAGAGGAATATGTAAATAAAGAGCATAGGCGGAGGGGAGGAATGCGAAGGAACGAATGGAGAGGAAGAGGAAAGGGCAAGAAATAAATGAGCACAGACGGAACGAGGCAATAAGATTTACACGGAAATCGGGAAGGTCATAAAAGGTTTAAAAGAACAGCTCAGTTGAGCCAGGCTCAAAAGAGACTTAAAATAGTCTACCGGGTTGGGAAAGGTTACCCTATATGATAACTCATTCTTTATTTTCGTATGCTTAACACATTTATTAATATATCCCAAAATTCTTATTCCTTGCCTCCCTCTGGCTCACATTCCCAGTATTGTCCCATCTTTTACCGTCTTCATCACCCCATTGCCTTTCAGTATTCTCTGAACCTACTTGCCCTGCCTTCTTCAAATATTTCCCAGCAGCCGTCTTTATTCATCTAGCAAATTTAGACTTACATCCTTTGTTTTCTTTCCTTCCATTATATTTCCTTTATTATTCTCCCCATCCACGTCTCAAAAGCCTCCAGTTTACCGTTATCCTCTTATCCCAACGACTGAGTTCTCGAGCCATTCAAAGCTGTACATCATATCAAAGCTTTCACAATTTTTTCTTTTCGTCTTTACTTGCGGTACATGCCATCAACTGCCTTATCTGTAAAAGCGTCTTTGCCTAAAATAATCCTTTCAAAGCAATGTGGACAAATTTGAAGGAAAAGAGGACATTCAAAGGACAACTAGAGGAGAGACTAGAGACAACATGCAGAGAAGTATAATAGCGAGGAGGGGACAAGAGAAGAGGTTTTCTAGGCGACATCAAGATATGTATCCAGGGCTCAGGCGCCTCCCGAGGTTCTCTCTTCCAATGAAAGTGAGCCGTCAGCGACGCACTGGTTAGCACCCTGATCTGGACCTTATAGGATATGTCACATGGGGAAAGGTTCCAGACGACTTGTTTACTCGTAAACTGGTTTGTTCATCAATATTTATGCACAAAAATGCAAGCCATCGCAATGACTTGTGGACATGTGGTAGAGGATTTTAGGTCACCGACCATTCTAATTCTACTCCACTAATTCCACATGTACATGGCACCCCGCAAACCAAACCCTAAAGGGCTCCTGGAATGGGGCGATTTAAATACCATTTAAGCAGCATCCATGATATATATTAAGAATAAATAAACTGTTAGTAACTACTTCACTGACTACACTAAGAAGACAAACAGAAACGCATTGAAAAAAGGTAGGCTCACATGCATTGCAGTCACTAATTACTAGGTAGTATTCTACTCAGACAGGACTAACAATTCACACATACTACCTTGATCAAAAAGTTCCCGGAATAACCACCGTGTGGCGCTCCCATCGTTCCGATTTGAGTTCTGTTTTTTTTGTTAAATTGGTACATCTGTTGTTGATAGTACATGAGCACTACAACTTCCTTCATCGACACGAAAACTCCGCCATCCGACACAATGGGACATGACGGGAGGGATGTTAATATCATTTTGAAGTGCGGAGAGAACAAGCGAGGCTTAGACTTTTTGAAAGGTTCAGAACAAACGAGTTTAACTATGACACAGAAGAAATTACAATGGCCCCACACTACTTTGGTAGATCAGACCACAAAGATAAAATGAGGGAGATAGATGCCAGTACTGATAGATACAAATACAAATTCTTCCCCCGAACAATCAGAAATCATAATAGTAAGAAACCGAAGTCACTTTAGAAATATTAAAAACATTTAATTTACAAGTCGGAACAAAATTAAACATTGCAAAGGTGTTAGGTATACTTTTAGATGCATTTGTATGTTAGTTGGTAGTTTGAGTGTTTGCATGTGTGTGGGACGTAAATGTTCATGCATGAATGTATGCCATTTTTTGTGGATGTATGATTTTGAGGTTTTTGCATGCGCTTTTTATCTTTTCTGACTTACGGGTGGTGTCCTAACACCCCCCGCCACACGCCCTTGCGGCGGCTTGCGGGGTATTGAGTAGATGTAGATGTATCATTGACATCGTACGAGACGCAGTGTCTGAAACAGTTTCAAGGCAGTCTTCATTTCTCTTATTCAAGTTGTATATGCAATCACCAGTCAGAATCGAGCATAGCGCGAAAGCATGATTGACTATGACAAGTTAGCTCTTCAGTGTGAACTATAGCCAGGAGAAAATGTAACAAAGAATATATCGTACATCAGCAAAAATGGGAACTGCTACAGTAAGCTCTTCTATGTCATAATATCCTCTTTGATCGTAATTGTATTTTGTGAAAGGAAGTCACAAGATAAGCTGCTCACAAGTCGGATCAGAAACGTTCACGAAAACTTTCGTGAATGTTTCTCACTCCGAATACGCTTGACTAGACGCTTGACACGGAGTTAACAGAGTCCCAATTTGTCTAATGACCCCTATCCGATAGGATAATCCGCGAGCTAACGATAAAAAGTCAGCAGACTCGAGCGCTTCCCACCGGAGTCCACCGGTTCGGTTCGCATTCGAATATTTCAAGTTCGAATGCAAAGCTTTCGAGGAGTGGTTCGCATATTTTCTTTGCGTGTAAGTGCGTGTGTGTGTGTGTGTGTGTGTACGTGCAGATGGTAGATAGGTAATGCGGGGAAGGGAGAGGGAAGGTCAAGACGGCGGGAAATCGAAAGCGACTGCCGTAGTAGTCTCGGGGGAGAAAGGGTCTGAGAGGCCTGGGGGGCCCGAAAGAAAGCCCAAGGAGTAGAATGGTGAAGGAAAGAAGAAAAGAGAAGGTCGGAGGGGAGGCGGCCAAGGAGGAGAGGATTCGGGGGTGGAGGGGGATGCTTGAATTAACCCCCTGGGGTCGGTAAGGGAGCGATGCTCGCTTTATCTGGCGAAAACTTTTAAATTGCATTCTCCGATGGAGGTCGTACGTCTTGCAGGCCGATCGTAATTTTGCCCTTTCTGTTCGGGGGCGAGGGGTGGAGGGGGGAGTGGGACTGCGAGGAGATCAGGGTGCGGGCGTGAAAGAGGGGAAAGAGTGGGTGTAGAGGCTGTGTTCGGAGGAGGGCAGGGTATTGTCGAGATCTGGCGAGGGGGATAGGGGGAATGGTTGAGGGACGCCGATGGGGCCGCGGTAAGGGCTGGTTTCTTTTTCTTTAAGGGATGTTAGGTCGGTCTCCGAGTGAAAGTACGGAGGTATGGGTATTAAGATTAGTGCTGGAAATATCCTGACTGCTTTGTCCCGTAACCGAAATCTGCACTCAAGGATTTTTCCGCCAATCCAGATTTTAAAAAAATTGCATTCGAATTAACCAAAGATTCGAAATTTCAGAATATTTAAATCAGACGATACGAATTACCCTGTTATGATGACGTTGTGGTCGGATATTTGAGGTTTCAAATATAAATTTATTCGATCGTCAGGAGAGAGTATCGGATGAAATGGAGTCGATTGGCGTCACTTATCACATATGACAATAACATCGAGCTCAAATAGATTCGTTACTCAATATTCTATCGAAAAGAACGCCCAAAGTTAAGATAAGCCCGCAGTTAATTCTAATTCCAAATACAAGAAACTGGAGAAGAAATAGTTCGGCCGCAATAGATTTTTTCTATAAATTTTACCAGGAAATTAATTCACGCTATACGTATGTACTGTGGCTAATTATAATTAGCAATACCAAAGTTTTTGTTTCTATTTCTTTAATTATAGCGGGCACCATAAAATCAATGCCTTGATAAAACACGATACTGCAATGCGCATACCTATAGCTGGCAAGTCTTTTGGCATGGCGTCAACAGTGAAAGTCATTTACTTTTTTTATTCAAAATTTTTCTGAAATTGAAGTATCTTTGTAAAATGTTTTGAATTTTAGTTTTCAGATAATTCCATTAAATTTTCCCATAGTTTAAAATATCATTAACAACCCAAACTGCTCTGATATATGTTAAAATTGTCGTCTTAATATTACTAAATTATTTTTTAGAAAAAATTGTAAAGTAATATCTGATTTAATATCTTATCCTGTGAAGATGTCCAACCTACATGTCCCACCCATTTATCTTACTTATTTATTGATTCCTTCCAAATGTCCACCTTTGTATCTCCAAACCTTTTTATCTTTATCTTCTCTCTATCATAAGAGTTCCAAGCACTGTTGGAATTTTCAGCTTAAGAATCACACAATTAAATTCCCCGTTGTAATTGCTTTAATATTGAGCAATTAATTTGATAACAACTTACTGTTTTACAGTTGATTCAATAAATATAATAGCTAAAATTTATCACTGAAACAAAATGTATCGAAAAGTGTTTTCGTTATCAGTCTATAAGATCGAGGATGGCGAAAGTATGGCCGTGTTGTAATAGGACGCCGAGAATTCAATTCATGAAAAATATAATGAGATATCATTTATCACGAAGATGTCTCCCCTGTACTCAAGGAATATGCGGATATATGGGAACAGTATGCGAAAATACTTATTTGATTTGTGGCGCTCTTTGAAAATATGAAATCCGCCAAGGAAACAGCAAATGAGAGATGAAAGGAAGGCGTCAAAAGTTTGTGCTGGGGCGGATGGTGAGGATCAGAATTTTGATCAAAGTGATCTGCACAAAGGGTGTTTAAGTAGATGAAGCCAGATGACACCCAGTATTAAGACCAACGGCGTGTAAAAGTCACACATTGTAGTAGGAGGACCATTATTACCTCTTCTGGCGTCGCATGAGGTTTCCCAGGAAGTAATGGTACCCGGAAAGTCATACAGCTTGGGTGAATCTGAAGTTACCCAGAAGGTGACACATCTAGGACTGAACTTTCCGGCCAGAAACTCAGGGCACTACTTACTGTGCTAACATACTCCTTTGAGTATCAGAAAGACTGATAAAAAAAAATGAACCAATGCACAGAAGATAATAGGGTAAAACACAACATGGATTAGGAGAGGTAAAAGGCAAAGCAGATGACTTGGGTACAGCCTGAAACTTAATGGATTTTTTTGCAGCAGGATATAAGGGAAAATAGAAGAGAAGGTCCCTTTTGAAGGAGTAAGAGGGACCCCTAAATCATCCACCCTCCTCGCTAATAGTCCTGATACCAGACCT